>NC_138751.1:50114306-51314306 GCF_965113315.1 Podarcis vaucheri | reverse complement strand
TCATGCAAATTCCCAGCAGCACTGACAAACGTCCTCCCTTGCCACATTTTTCCAGTGATTGCTAGAAGAAGAGGGTTCAAAAGTGATGCTTGTTTATGATCAGACAACGTTTGTAGGTTTGCAAGAAGTTCTGTGAGGAGTATTATTGGAAATATTGTAAAAATGGAAAAGGGGAGAGGATAAGTTAAGAGAGGTAAAGAATATAATATAAAATTAAGTAATGCATAAAAAGAGGTTAAGACGGAAGATCATCGGAGGTGCTGATGGAAGTCCAAAAAAAAGTGTATTTGTAATAATTTGTGTGGTACGTTTTATAATTTGTATGATAAAATCAATAAAAATGTATTTTTTTAAAAAAGTGATGCTTGTTTAGATGTTACAGCAGTGCTATACCTTCATGAGCCTCTTCCACAGCACTGCTGTAATGTTTATGACCAGCCATCACATGGTTGGGTCTCTTATCAGTGCAGCAGCACTGTGGGCTTAGCTGTTTAAAACAGGCTTCCATGTATCTGCTGTAGCATTTAAAGGACAGCAATTCTAGAAGCATTGCCCTTACTCTGAATCGGGGTGTGTACACACTGCGCAGTAATGTGCATTCAGTGCTAGATGCTGTTGTAGGCTGTGTGCTATTCCTACTTTCTTGTTATTGTGAAAAACTTGTTATCATGGTGCCACGACTTTGGGCCAGGATCTTAGGAAACACACCGTGTTTGGATATTCATTGTGCGAGAGAGTGTATACACGACTGAGGACACATGTCGATTTGTCTAATCTTATTTTAAAAGCCATCTAGGCTTGAGGTAATCATCAACACATCTTGAGGTGGTGAGTTTCAAAGTTAATTATGTGTACAGTCGTGCGTTGGCTGATAAACGCCTTGCCAGTCGAATGTTTTGGCTCCCGAATGCCGGAAACCCGGAAGTGAGTGTTCTGGCTTGAGAATGTCTGACGCAGCTTCCACAGCTTCTGATTGGCTGCAGGAGCTTCCTGCAGCTAATCGAAAGCCGCGCCTTGGTTTCTGAATGTTTTTGAAGTCAAACAGACTTCCAGAATGGATTCCCTTCAACTTCCAAGGTACCACTGTAGTATGGAAAAGTTCCTCCTCTTGTCATTCTTTAAGCTATGGCCAATCAACTTCACTGGACACTCTAGAGTTGAAGAATTATGAGAGAAGCTCTCATAGTTTCTAAACTTAGACTGTAAACTGCTCACCGCAGCAACTTGTCTATTGACTATGTTAGCCTATAAAACAAGATGATGATAAAGTAGCCACTCTGCACATCAGCCCTGAACACCTGGCTGCGGAAAGCTTATGTTTGGAATGCTCTGCCATATCTCGTGCTGCATATTTATTCATTAAAGTAGCAAATTATCCACAGGTGGATAGAAAAAGAGGAATATTCCCCATATTTTTTTATATATAAAAAAGTTTTGAAAGGTATTAGGTCATGCTGTGAATCAATTTTATGCCCATCAGAAAACATTTTATGGGGCAACCTGGTGTGAACTGACTCAGACTCCAAAAGAGCAGCCAGACTACCTGAAATAATTTGAGCAGCCAACGATCCATAGCATGTGACCTTTGCCTGCTCGCTCTGTTAATTGCTCAGATTTTGGATGGAATCTTTCCTGCTTAAAGAAGAAGTCAGAACTAATTGCTTTCAAGTATTTGAAACCTGTTTTGACATTCTCCATTATGGAAGGTTTCTAGCACACCTGAAATCTTCTGTATTTCCATTATTCTTATTCTGCAATGGTGCAGTGACAGGTGAGCTAAAAAAAAAGGTGGATATGCTAGGTGCTTTACGAAGGGCAATTGAATCAGAATTGCTCTTTATTCATTTGTTTTATTTATTTTAAATCAGGCTGGTTATTCAGACTATTTGCAGAGGTTTCCAATGCAGCCCCAGGGGCCATGCAAGACAGCCCTACAGGGGCTTACTAGACCTCTGGTTTTCTCTGCCTATCTGGAAATAAATATAGTCAGGATTGAGAGAGGTGCTCACTGGTCAGAGTTTTGGACTGGATGGGGCTTCAGGTTTAAACTGTAGACAATACTGTCATAGTTCCTATCAGAAAAGAAAGTACAATCATCTCATGGCACAGGGTTCCTTAAGTTGCCTTGTTTATGGACAGTTACCTCTTATGGAAACAGGCTCCTGACGTTCAAATAAAGCTTTTATTCCAAGGGACTTTGTCACGCAACAGGATGCATAGCAAGCTTGCTGATAACTTTGTTGTGCAATAGATTGTGCAATCTGTTGCACTACGAGTTTCCACCTGCACGGCTGCTGTGCTGGATTCTTCTGCATCACAAGATTAAAACTCTTTTTTTTTTAAAAAAAAGAAGAAGATATTTATTAAAGTTTCCAATTTTTTGCAAACAAAAGAAAAAACAAACATAAAAATATTAAAAACACTTAAATTTCACACCTTATTTTCTTGTAACTTATTTCCCCGACCTCCTCATAGCTCCCCTTCTTGTATACCCAGTTTAAGCTATTTGTACAGCAAATCCTTATCTCAACATCTTAGATTATTATAGCTTTAAGTTCTTACTTACAAAAAGAAAGTCATTTTATCATAGTTACAGCTTGAAACCACTTAATTTCAATCCAGCATCACTCAACATTCCTTAATTTTATAATATTTTTGTAAATAGTCCTTAAATTTTTTCCAATCTTCTTCTGCCGACTCTTCTCCCTGGTCCCGGATTCTACCAGTCATTTCTGCAAGTCCCATACAGTCAATCAGCTTCATCTGCCATTCTTCCAAAGTGGGTAGGTCTTGTGTCTTCCAATACTTTGCAATGAGTATTCTTGCTGCTGTTGTAGCATACATAAAAAATGTTCCACAAGATTAAAACTCACCCAGCTGCTAGTGCAAGAGCCCATGCACTAGTGTACAGAGAGCACTGGATACAACCCTAGGTGAATGAAAGCTCCCATCATCCCTGACCATTGGCTATGCTGACTGGGACTGAAGCGAGTTCGAGTTCATAGATTAAGAGAATCATGGAATCGTAGACTTGGAAGTGACCTTAAGCGTCACCTAGTCCAACCTACTGCAATGCAAGAATCTCAGCTAAAGCATCCATGACAACCATTCAACCTCTGTTTATGCTTTTTATTATGTTTTTATTTTTGGTGTTCTGTAATTGTGTTTCTAATGTTGTGCACCACCCTGGGATCTTCTGATAAAAGGCAATATATAAATTGAATTGATCATCATCATCATCATCATCATCATCTCCAAGCAATGAGAGTCCGCCAACAGCTCCTACTGTCAGAAAGGTTTTCCGAATGTTTAGTCGGAATCTCCTTTCTTGTAACTTGAATCCATTGGTGCAGGTCCTACCCTCTGGAGCCGGAGAAAACAAGATGGCTCCATCCTCCATGTCACAGCCCTTGAGATATTTGAAGATGGCTCATATCTCCTCTTCTCCAGGCTAAACATACCCAGCTCCTTCCATCCTTCCTCATAAGGCTTGCTTTCCAGACTTGTTTTTTTTATATATAAATATTTTATTAAGTTTTCACAATAGACAAGCATACATAGACAAAGAAAATACAAAATCACAAAAAACAATACAATACAAAAATACAAACATTAAACACATCAAAAAAAAGATAAAAACACATATAGTAACAAAAAACAAAAATTCCCTCTTTCTTAATTTCTCATTTTCAATTAGCTTATTTTCCCGACTTCCTCACGTCTCCCGTTCTTGTATCCCTTTTTAAAAGTTAATTCAGCAAATTCATATCCTATTAATTTATCTGTTGTTAGTCCGATCTTACATTTTACTTTGTTGCTAAAGCCCCGCGATTCATTTCAATGTCCTTAACATTCATAAATTTTACAGTATTTCTGCAAATAAATTTTAAATTTCTTCCAATCTTCCTCCACCGTCTCCTCTCCCTGGTCTCGGATTCTGCCAGTCATTTCCGCCATCTCCATATAGTGCTTTCCAGACTCTTGATCACATTGGTTGCATGGATCCCAGCTTGATGTTCTTGCTTGATAAGCATCTTCAGAAAGAAACATATGCACCCCATGTTTACCAAATGAAGTTAAACAAGAGTTCAAAAGCCCAATGGTAGTATCCTTGAAAGCAAACTATGTTCCCAGTTTAAATCAAGCTTTAATTTTAACATGTATGAGGGAAAGCGGTCTAGTTATCTTGCGTTACTTAGGGTCATAGACCTCTAATTTTTCTGGAAGCAGGGCTCTCGTTGGGTCAGCATCCTATGAACCCAGCTCCCAAAATGTAATTATATGCATTGACATGCCTTCAGGAGCTGCCAAGTTCTGGTGTAAATTGCCCTCTAAGCCAGCCTTTCTCAACCTGTGGTTCCTCAGATGTTGTTGAACTACAAATCCCATCACCCCTAGCTAGCAAGGCCAGAGCTCAGGGATGATGGGCATTGTAGTCCAACAACATCTGGGGACCCACAGGTTGAGAACCACTGCTCTAAGCAGTTAAAGAATGAACCTAATAGGTCATCATCTGCACCACCAGAATTTTTCCCCTCAGAGTTTCGCAATTTATTGCCATAGCATCCGTTGCCAAGGATGCTCAGGGATATGAGAAGATTCTGCTTCTTCCATTCCTCCTGATGCCTCCATTCTCCGGAGAAGTGCTTGAAGTGGGCTTCATTTGAAGGAAAATTGCTGTTACTTTAGTAAGGCTTCTGGTATTTACTTATTTTAAACATATTTTTATTGGAGATTTCTTGGTTTACAATAGTACAGTGGTACCTCGGGTTAAGAACTTAATTCGTTCTGGAGGTCCATTCTTAAACTGAAACCATTCTTAGCCTTAAGCGTCACTTTAGCTAATGGGGCCTCCTGCTGCTGCCGTGCCGCTGGAGCACGATTTCTGTTCTCATCCTGAAGCAAAGTTCTTAACCTGCAGCACTATTTCTGGGTTAGTGGAGTCTGTAACCTGAAGTGTATGTAACCTGAAGTGTATGTACCCGAGGTACCACTGTATTGTGATGTCTCTTTTTTCAAGTTACAGTTTCTACAGATCAGTTTGATTTGTTGAGACATTAGTGATACATTAGGAAGAAAAGGGGGGACGAGGTGGAGGGGGCCATGGTGAATAGGGATGGGGTTGGGTGGTGATGCTTCTATTCTGCTTGGTGTATGTGTGAGGTTTTGTGTCAGTGTCACTGTGTGAGTTCTCTTTACTATTCACTTGTGTTCCTTTGGTGGTGAGAGAAATTGGGGTTGGCCTAGGGTGTGGTTGTTTGTTTGTGATTGGCTGTGGTGAACTTTGTTTTCAAGTGTGAGTGGGGTGGGTGGGTGTTTTGAATCTGGTTAGCCAGATTGATTTGTATGCTGTTGGCGGATTCTTGTCCTTGTCTTGTTGGGCTGTGTATGTGGTATTTTGAAACGTGGGGCTTTTCATTTCAGATCCGCATGTTGATGTCTCTACCCCACAACTCTCTCTTTTTTTAAAAAAAGGTCACCAAACTATTGAAATTTTTGAAAGCTGCTTTACTTTACTCTGCAAAACAATAACAACACACTTTTATTCTCTCTCTCTCTCTCTCTCTCTCTCTCTGTGTGTGTGTGTGAGAGAGAGAGAGAGAGAGAGAGAGAAAGAGATTAGCTTTCTCTCAGCTGAACTTAACTCTCTAAAATAAACCCAAAAACCTCACTTTTGCTCTTTCTTTTATTGTATTCTTTCTGTGTTTTTTAAAGAGATATTTATTAAAGTTCTTTAAATTATAACAATGAAAAAGGAAAATAAAAAGAAACAAAATACAAAATACAACATAAAAACAGTTTAAAAACAAATAATTTTCCATAACATATCTTCCTTACACTTATTTCCTCGGACCTCCTCATACCTCCCTTCTTTGTATTCCACTTCAATTTGTTAGTTCAGCAAATCCCTACCATTAAGCTTTTACCCATTTGTAAACCTTTTTTTTCGTATCTCCTAAAGCATTACAGCTGGAAACCCCTTAGTTTCTATCCAACATCCTTCTAGCATTCATTAATTTTACAATATTTCTGTAAATAGTCTTTAAATTTCTTCCAGTCTTCTTTCACCATCTCTTCTCCCTGGTTTCAGATTCTGCCAGTCATTTCTGCCAATTCCATGTAGTCAATCACCTTCATCTGCCATTCTTCCAGAGTGGGTAAATCTTGTGTCTTCCAATACTTTGCAATGAGTATTCTTGCTGCTGTTGTATTTTTTTATTGTATTCTTTCTGAACCTCAAAAAGACATGCCCTCATCTTGAGTTCATCACTCAACAGAACTCCAAACAAAGCAAGAGACAGAAAGCTCATTTTTATTGTATAGTATTACAAGGGGCCATGGATGTGAGGGGCTCTGGTCTAGTTATCATGAAGGGACCCTTTACTTCTGAATTTGCCACTACACTACTGCATTTGATATAACTCTACCTCCGATATCCTTTAAGCACTTTCTGAAAGGTAAAACTAGATGCTCGAGACTTTAGATCAGACTCAGGTTGGCTGCCAGGAGTTAACAGATGTTGACTATCATGTTTAAGATGAATGCATGTAGGATGGAAATCCATATCCTCACTCCACAGTTCGAAGCACACTTAGCTACCTAATACTTACATTGTCACAAGCCAATAATAGTACTGAAAGCTGCTGTCTGTCAGATATTAAACATGTCAATTACTAAATATAATTCTATTTGCAATATTAGCTACTCTCAAATGTCAATTGCAAACTATCAATATTAATGGAGAATATATATAAATATGGTTAGATGCTTTTTATTGACAAGGAATCAATTCTGGTGGAAGCAAATTCACTGCAGCTTTCAAAATATCCCAGCTCAATATTAAGCTGAGGGAACCATGTGTATTTTGAATTCTAACAACAGAGGAAGTATCCTCCTGTGATTGTTTCTTTAAAGCACTGTGTAATATAGACACCAACATTGCCCTTTGATTCATTTCCTTTTTTCTGTCCGCATGATCATGCTACACAAAATAATGTTCCTTTCTCAAAGCATCAATCAACTGAGGAACCTCAAGCGACTTTCTTCTCCTTTGGGTGTTATTACAAGAAGCCATCAGAGACTTCTATTATACAGGTGTCGCCAGTTCTCACCGAAGAACCTCAGCATTATTTTGGGATAGTATAGCAATCATATTTATTTGACTTTCAGCTCAACTGAAAGACTAGTCAAGCAGGAAAGCTTGATTTAAATCCAGTTTATCCCACTGACAAGGGTGAGTAGATTTCAATCTTAAATTCTCCTGAAATGAACAAGAAACATGTTTTCAGACAACTATTTCTTTCATTTTTTAAATTTGTTTTAATATTTTTATTGCATTTTTGAAAGTTACAGAGAAAAAGTATAAATTAAAAGTTACAGCCGAATACACAAAAAGAATAATAAAAAAGAAAAAAAGAGAAAAAAGAATTAAAAAGATACACACAAGTGTTCAAAGGATACAAACTTAAATTTGAATATTCTATACAGAAAGAAATTACATTAATATTTCTTCTTTTCTTTCTTTCCTTACAATCACTTTCTTTCTGTTCCACCAAACTTGTTTGAAACCCTGATATGTTAATTGGCTTCCCTCTATCCCTTTGCGGCTTCAACACTTCTCATTAGTTACCAATAATCTGTACTCCTTTATTTAAATCATTTTTTCCATTATATCTGTGAAATTAATCTAAGCACAACCAAGTATTATTTTTGGAACCATCCTTAGTCACGTAGTTTTTGACGCAAACCAGTTCCTTTTTTTACCTTGTTGCTTGAGTGGTTTCTTATTAGTTCTGTCATTTTGGCTAGTTCGAGGTACTGACACAACTTCAATTGCCACTCGTCTTTTGTTGGTATTAACTCACTTTTCCAGTATTTTGCTATTTCAGTAGAGCTTGCATAAGGAAATGTCTGCGGACTGTCTCCCATCCCAATCCTAAAGGCTGTTATGTATATGCTTTGGAAAAGCTAAATAAAGCTGCTAAGCTCACCACACAAAACAGTCATTAGCAGAGTTGTCTTTACTAGGCTAACACCAACATATACATGCATACACTATTTACAGACGTCACAAGTAGTCTTCTCTCTCTGAGCCCAGAGAGGGTTCTCTGCTTCAAAGTTCTTGTTGTCTTGTCCGCAGCCAAGTTCAGTTGCTTTCAAAGTCCTGTAACTGATAGAGCTCTCTGAGTTCTGAAGTCTGGCAGTTCTCCAACTTCTTCTCAGACAATCTATCCAAAAAGTATTCACTCAAATTCACAGTGGCAACAGCTAGCCTTCAGCTGTTCATGCAATCTCCTACTGCAACCCACACAGTATGCTACAACCTGAGCCCTTATATACACAAAGTTACATGCTAAATCAGCTCAGTAACACTGATAAGACAGTCACAATATGCCTGCAGGCGCATGTGGAGAATGAGTCATCCCTGCTGACTCATGGAGAATTAACCCATTAACTGCATTCCTTAACAAGGCCGCCACTCCTTCTTATGCACTTTTATCATTTTCTCCTCAGCTACCGGAGACAAAAGATCCTCCCCATCTCCAAGTGAACTGCCACAAAGGTCCTACCAGAATACTTCCCAGTTGTACATTAGCTATTCCCTTTCACAAGAGAGATCCATGACAAACTCACTTGAGAGCAAGTAGTTGAGAAAAGTAAAGCGGCTGGACTCTATCAAAGCTCATGCTGTTTTTCACACAGAGAGGGAAGGTGAAAGCAACTCTATCCTGGTTGTCTGAGAACTGAGGAAAAAAATGGAAACAGAAGCAAAAATTGTTGATGTTCGCGTATTTTCTCCAAGTCTGGAACAAAAAGCAAATATATTGGGATTTGCTGATGTTGTTTCTTTAAGTTCACAAGAAATATATAATTGACTACATTCCCCTCCAAGACAAATAACACTGGGTAAATTTTTTTTACTTTTTGAATGTTGTCTATATTTCTACAACTGATTTAGGGTATTTTTGCACTGCTGAATCAGGAAATGGCATCCGTTTCTCTCCATCAGGTCAGGTTTACTGTAAACTGAATGGTGGGCATTGATAAAGGTAAGTACACGTAAATTGCATGTTGCTTCACCATTTTTCAAACTTCAGGGCTTGAACTTCCATTTCTTGGAACTCCTGGAATGCTCAGCGGCAGGGAGGTCTCTCTTCAGAGTCCAACAGTAGTCAGCCATCATGACTGCGTCCCAGCGACCCTGATACCTGGTCTCCATCTCTTTCATGTCCTGATGGAATCTCTCCCCCTGCTCATCACTCATTGAACCCAGGTTCTCAGGAAACTGGTCCATACGTGAAAATAGGCAGTGCATCTTGACGCTCATGTTGCAGCCCAGGTTTCTGAAAGCAGTCAGCATGTTGTTGACAAGTTCTGCATAGTTTCTGGCCTTATTGTTGCCAAGAAAGTTCTTCACTACCAGAACAAATGCCTTCCACGCTTCCAGTTCCACTTCGTTCATTGAGTTTCCGAACTCTGGATCTCTGATGAGCTGACGGATCTGAGGACCATCAAAGTTTTCAACTTCTCCATTGTCAATCCTGGAAAAGCCTGTCACAAGTAAGTGAAGCAGTCACCATCCTTGTCTAGAGCCTTGGTGAACTGCTTGATTAAGCCGAGCTTGATGTGCAGCGGTGGGAAGAGTATTCTGTCTCTGTCCACCAGAGGGTCGTTGATGACGTTCCTTTCTTTGCAAGGCACCAGTTCCTCCCGCACAGGCCAGTCCTTCTTCGTGTAATGCTGAGCACGGTCCCTACTATCCCACATGCACAGAAAACATGGGTACTTGGTGAAGCCAGACTGTTGTCCCAACAAAAAGTTCACCATCTTCAGGTCAACACAAACCACTTATGCTGATCATAACCAATTTTCTCCAGCACATACTTCACCGCTTCATAGTTCTCCTTCAGTGTACTCGAGTGAGCCAGAGGTATAGAGGCAAACTGGTTGCCGTTGTGTAGCAGAGCACATTTCAGTGATCGCTTGCTGCTGTCAATGAACAGTCTCCAATCTTTGGGTTCGTACTGTGGCACTCCAAGCTTGAGCAGAAGCTGCACAATATCTTACACAGTACACCAAGTCCTTCTCTTCCGAGAAAAAACGGAGGTACTCTTGATGCCTGTTGGGGAAGAAGCTGATGCGAGCACTGTCAGAGAGGAGGTTTTTTCCTTCAATCTGGATGCCAACAGTTCAGCAGAGTCCTTTGACAAGCTGAGGTCATGAACTAGATCATTCAACTCCTTTGGAAAATGGCTGTGGAGCATCATCTTCAAGAACCACTTCTTCTTCATGTCCTTCAACACTAGAGGCATCTTCGTCACTAATGTCAGGAAGTTCTCCGAAGATAGGCACCGGAATTTCATCACAATGAGCTACAGGACGATGTGCTGATTGAAGATCAGGATTAACTTAGTTTTGATCCCCCAACTTTATGCTTTGCCACACCAATTTATGGAAGATTTTGAGGTTTTATGACTTCAAACTGATCCCTTTTTGACATAATCACCCAGAACTATCGGACCTGAATACTTCTTGTCATTAAAATAAATGTTTCCAATCAAAACAATTATTCGACATGGCATTTTACCCCCACCAACTTCTTCTAAAATGCTCCACACAAGCATACATGTGAACAAAAACGTAAAAAAACTGACATGTGGCCATAGCTCAAAAACTTGACCTGATTGAGCAAAACCAATGTGATTTTTGGATTCAGCGCATCAGATTCGTCCTAAATCAACTGAAAAAACGCAGACAACAAATTTGTTGTAGACCACTGATAGGTTTGGGTGGAAGACCAACTGCAGTGGAACAGAAACAAATACAAGGGCAGAATGGAAATAATGTCTTCTTACATTCCTGTCTTGTCATCCACGAAACCAAACACAATGCAGCAGCCATGTATGGTGGCCCATAGAGTTTCTGAAGTTTCCTCATTGCCTGGTGTTAAACCAGGCTGGATTTGCATCATGGTGCTATTACGACACTGATGAAATGCAACTCTGTTTCTCTGTTACATCTGAATCAGGTGTGACTGTGCAGATCCTGGACCAGTATATAGACTCAGTTGTGATTTGGATGAGGGCTAATAAACTGAAGTTGAACCCTGATGAGATTGTGGGTGAATGGTCAAGGGCAGGGATCAGCAAAATTTTTCAGCAGGGGGCCACTCCACTGTCCCTCAGACCTTGTGGGGGGCTGGACTATATTTTGGAGAGAGAGAAAATGAACCAATTCCTATGCCCCACCAATAACCCAGAGATGCATTTTAGATAAAAGCACATATTCTGCTCATGTAAAAACACCAGGCAGGCCCTACAAATAACCCAGAGATGCATTTTAAATAAAAGGACACATTCTACTCATGCAAAAACACGCTGATTCCCGGACCATCCACGGCCGGATTTAGAAGGTGATTGGCCCCCGGGCCTTAGTTTGCCTACCCATGGTCAAGGGCTTAGGGCAGTGGTTCTCAACCTGTGGGTCCCCAGATGTTGTTGGACTACAACTCCCATAATTCCTAGCCAGCATGACCAGTGGTCAGGGATGATGGGAGTTGTAGTCCAACAACATCTGGGGACCCACAGGTTGAGAACCACTGGCTTAGGGCATGTAGCATCACAAATGTAGAAGATAATTGTGATGACAATTGACCTTGAACCTGAACTTAGCATGACCTGCTATTTGCAAACTCTCCTTGCAGGAGTTAATATGATTTCCTTGTGCTCAGCATTTATTCAGTAGGAATTATCATAATGGCACATGGCTGGTAAAGTATGAGCGTGCACTAATTAGCTTTCACAGATAAGCCAATACAGTTTCTCGCACTGTCACTTTCACTTGCAAGGCCATGAGAACACAGCTGTTTGCTACGTACATTAGCATTTCCTTTTCTCCCATGAATGCATAAGGAATATTGTGGCCAGCGACATATAACTCACATGTTACTGTTAGAATTCCTGCTCCATGGTTGCAGTCATGGGATTGTTGTCTTTCACATGACGGTATATGTTTTTACTCCACAGAGTGGGAAGTGACAGAGACAGGATGTTTGTGTTACTGTGTTCCGTGAAGTGGGACTATTGTCCTTTGTTCTTTTTCTCTTTGCTGTCTGATGTTAGAGAGAGAGGGAGCCATGTTGCAGTGCTCCGTGTGTGCTTATATGTAAATAAAGTAGATTAGCCAAAATGCTGAGTTGCTGAGGTCTGCCATGCGAACTGTGCGGATCCCTAAGTGTGCCGGTGTCTGTTGGCATTAGTCACTGTGATGTTCGGGCTGAAGAAAGCTTTTGAAGCTCCCAAAAATCGACCAGGAGGGGAGAACATGCCAGTCGGGCAAGTGTCTCTGCCAGGCTCCTGCTTGAGTGTAGGATGAGCTCCTGACAGTTACATGATCCAAAAGTCCCTAATGACCACTCCCAGTGGCTTCATATAGATGTTAAATTGTGCTGGGGGACAAGATGGTACCCTGTAGCATCCCACAACATAAATGCCAGAGAGCCAAAATATCATCACCCAATATCTCTGGAACTGGGACAGCAGATAGGAGGCGAACTACCATAACACAGTGCCATCCATTCACAACTTCAGAGCCATTCCAGGAGGGCAACATGGTCAATGGTATCAAAAGCCTCTGGGAATCATGGAAGACCAACAGGGGTAAACATCAAATTTGTCCATCAGGGCCAATTCAGTTCCCAAATCAGGCCTGAACCCAGATTGGAATTGGCCCAGAATGTTTGATAAATATTATGACACATTTGCTTTTGGTTGGCATTTATTTTTATAGACATATGTTTGTTTTTTATATACTTATGTCTAGGGAGATGATTTTGATGCTGCTTATTTCAGACTCCATAAAGCTGATGAATAACGATGACAAATGTAGAAGGAAAATGTCAGAATCTGTTTAACACATGTTTCCACAATATTTTGTTCACAGTTGAACGTGGCAGCCCCTCACACTTGGATTAGTGATTCCATGAAGATTTGGGGTGGCGGGCCTGGGTTGAAGATGCAAAACAACAAACAAACAAACAAACAAACAAACAAACAAACAACTGCAACCCAAAGCCTTGTCAAAAAAAGGAACCAACATCCTAGATGCAGGGCTGCTACCCATAAGAGAAGCCCTTGTGCTGAATTTCCCCCTCTCAAACCACAATGCACAATTCATATAATATCATGCCCTGATGCCATTAAGCTAAACGTTTTTCCACCCCTGCTTCGCAACACTGGCATACCACTTCATGATACCTGAACCACCAGATGTTATTAAGCAGACTACTTATTAGAAGTTATGGAGATATAAACTGATATTGTGGCGGGACCTGTCTGTCTGTCTCTGTCTCTGCCTCTGTCCTTTTGGTAATACCTGTGTTTGAGAATTCAGGGGGACCTTGTCAAAGGCCACACCACAGGAACAATGCATTTAAGTGGGTGTGCATGAGGATGAAGGTAGAGGACCAAGTGGAGAAGGAAGTAATCACTCTGCCATGGAGGCAGCCAGCGGCTTGACCTATGGGTACATAAGGAATGACCTGCTCACAAGTTAAGGGCTAGTCATAGTTACTTTATTTGCCTATCAGCTTCCCATGTACATTATGCTTAAAGCAGCTTACAGTGTGGCAAGATCAGCTAGTGCAAAATGCAAAGGCTCAACTTTTCAATGCAGCCGACTATTGCTGTCATGTCATGCTGTTGCTGAAAGCATTGTATGGGCTGCCAATTAGCTACTGGGCTAAGCTCTGATGTTAAAAGCCCTATAGAGCTTGGGAGCAGGATACTCAGGGTCCGTGAGGCAGGCTGAAGCAGCCACCTCGGGTGGTGGGTGATGTAAGATCACACATGCTTTTGGGCACCCATAATCTGGGACCCAAGTCAGCATCTTGTTTTGACAGTGGCCAAACAGATGTTTGTGGTAAACCCACAAGCAGGATTTTGAGCACAAGAGCACTCTCCCCTCCTGTGGTTTCTAGCAACTGGTCTTCAGAAGCATTGCTTTCTTCAACTGTGGAGGTAGAACATAGCCATCATGGCTACTAGCCATCAATAGCCCTCTCCTACTTTTTGTCTTACATGGGTGGCACTGTGGGTTAAACCACAGAGCCTAGGACTTGCCGATCAGAAGGCCAGCGGTTCGATTCCCCGCGACGGGATGAGCTCCCATTGCTCGGTCCCAGTTCCTGCAAACCTAGCAGTTTGAATGCATGTCAAAGTGCAAGTAGATAAATAGGTACCACTCCAGGGGGAAGGTAAACGGCGTTTCCAAGCGCTACTCTGGTTCGCCAGAAGCGGCTTAGTCATTCTGGCTACATAACCCGGAAGCTGTACGCCGGCTTCCTCAGCCAATAAAGCGAGATGAGCACCGCAACCCCAGAGTCGTCCATGACTGGACCTAATGGTCAGGGGTCCCTTTACCTTTACTTTTACAGCTTTACAGCTCCATGTCTGAGTGCCCCCCCCTCTCTCTCTCTCTCTCCCCCTACAAAAACCTGCTCTTTGAAGCTGAATTGGAGCAAATGGCAATTTGGCTTCTCCATAGATTGCTGTTTACTCCGATTCAGCTTTAAAGAGTGTGGTTTTTGTTGGAAAAGCTCCAGAGCAAAAAAAGAATAGGTACTCAGACATGGACAGTACTTGGAAACTGCGGAGGAAACGGTAAGTGTGGCCCAGCTCTACGTCAGCCTTACGAGCTGCCCAATATCTTCCCTGAGCTTTTCTGCATTTTTTAAAAAGTGTTGTGCTTGCTTGTTGCACCTGTGAGTGTGAGGTTCTCAGTAGCCATTTCCTTCTCTTAAAAAAGAAAGAAAGAAAATCCTTGAGGCTTACTATAGCTGCCCAGCCCTGCTGCATTTGATAGAATTCAATTTCTGTGTCTATTCTAAGAAATGTGGCACATGAGAGCCATGAGCTTTTTGAAAACAAAAACTACAGAGAAAGGAGGAAAACCCTTTGGCCAACTCATAAAGTTAACCAAAGGCCAAAGTGGGGGTGAGGAGGGAGAAAGTTCAGCCATGAAAGCAACTACGAATTTTGGGGGGGCAGGGGCTGCTCTGATTGGAACAAGCTCTGTCCTCGGTGGAGCAGCTACAACAAAGTGCTCATTTCAGAAGTGTTGCAGAGGGAGGTGAAACCAGTCCTCAGTGCCAACTTGTTAGCGGGAACATGGGGAAGAATCTTCATACCTGCATTCTAAGATGCCAGGAGGAAGCAAAGCTCTCTTCTCTAGTTCTGGTGGTTCTGCATATGAGGGATGAAAGGGAACTAGACAATGCACATTCTGCAGATGCTTATATAACGGGAACATAAAGGGTGATGGGTAACTTCCTAGTCAGAAAGGGAGGCAGGAGGAAAAATGGGACATTATACTCTTATCCGATTCCTACTGGCAAAGGCTGCAGGGAGCTGAGGTTTGCCTCACTCCTCCTTTCTCCCCACCCTCCAAAAATGCTTCCCAAATCAGTTGCAAAATATTAAAATCTGCAATTTAAACTAATAATATGAAACACTGTGTCCTAAAATCATAAAACAACACAATTCTTTCCCACTGTATTACAAGTACTTTAAGGCTGTGTCATAATGTGCTTAAGGAGATACGATTCAGGCATAAAAATGTACCAGGAGGATTAATATGAGGGAAGGGGAAATCGCCATATATGCTAAAGTAGAATATAGGTAGCCTGTAAGTTAGGTAATGAATGAGAGTGCCTTGGTCATAAATAGCATTTGGCAGAAAATACGATGGCTTTGATCTCAGAAGGAAGAATTTGAATGCTCTCTAAAGAATCTGACTAGTTTCAAGATGAAGGTTGGAAAATTTATTATTGATATCACGGGAGGGTCTCTCTTCAGATATTTCAGTTGTGGTTTGCTCATTAATGGGGAGCTTTAAAAAGGTGAAAGGAAGGGGACAGAAAAAGAGCAGAATAAATAAAAAATACTCTCACAGTCACTTCTGTTAGTATTTCATGCTTCTGATGCTGCAGATGTGATTGGTGTAATTCACATGCCTGTCTGGGAGAGTGTGGGAACGGAAGACAGTCTTATCTCTTTCGCTGTGTGTACTGTTACACTGTACTTTTGTTTTTGCTTTTGTCCTGTCTGGTCTCTTGGAGCTGGAGAGAAAGAACACAGTGATTCCTTTGTCTGTATGTAGTGTGTAAATAAATGTGTAGATTAGCTCTACAATGTCTCATTCTTCTTGCTGTTTTACACCAGATTAGTGTGCATATACCAGTTGGTATATGTTGCTGAAGCACACTGAAGAAGGGGAATCCCTTTTCCAGAGCTGTGCATACTGGAGGACGCACGGAGTTCGGGGGCTGCAGTAGCACCCTAGGGCGTTTCCCCAACAACCTCCCCCTCTCTCACACACACATACACAGCATGCACCACACACAATGCCTCACATATACCATGCAGAAAGACTTCACTCTGCTGCCCCTTAAAAGGTAAAGGTACCCCTGACCATTAGGTCCAGTCGCGGACGACTCTGGGGTTGTGCGCTCATCTCACTCTATAGGCCGAGGGAGCCGGGGTTTGTCTGCAGACAGCTTCCGGGTCATGTGGCCAGCATGACTAAGCCGCTTCTGGCAAACCAGAGCAGCGTACGGAAACGCCGTTTACTTTCCCGCTGGAGCGGTACCTATTTATCTACTTGCACTTGACATGCTTCCGAACTGCTAGGTGGGCAGGAGCAGGGACCAAACAACAGGAGCTCACCCCGTCGTGGGGATTCGAACCACCAACCTTCTGATTGGGAAGCCCAAGGCTCAGTGGTTTAGACCACAGCACCACCCGCGTCCCTCTGCTGCCCCTTAGATAGGCTCAAAAAAGCACTGTGGACTTTTTCCCAAGCCTGATTGCTTGGTTTGGGTTGGTGGTTTTCACTGAGATTCTGGATGGGGAAGAGATTTTTTTAACCCTTCCAGACATACAATAAAATGTGTCCATTTTTAAGGGGGCATATTGTGCTCGCTTTGGCAGCACATATTCTAAAATTGGAATGATACAGAGAAGATTAGAAAAGATTCCAATTTTATTAAATTTGGAGAAGCTAATCCTTTGTAAACAAGAACTGAGCAAGCAAGGTCTCTCATATATTGTTGATTTTTGAGAGGGTGTTTACTGAGACCTTCCACATGAACCATAGCAGGTTTTGGTGGGCACACGAATGCCTGTGGGCATCCACCTGGAAGGCATATATTACTGTCACCATATCTTTTCATCTAAAAATATGCTGTGAATCGTAAACTTTGTGGACTAATTGGCAATGATATTGTCAAACTGGATTTAGGATATTTTAAAGGTCTTAATTAAAACTTACATCAATCATTAGAATTTCGATATTTCAGATCACCTAACTGACTAATTTTTTTGGGGGGGGAAGCCTTTGGAAATTCCCCTCCCTCCTTAGAAGGTTGGTTTCTTGAGAAAGGGGGACAGAGGATTGAGACCTCAATTCTTACTCATACAAAGTAAAAGGTAAAAGGTAAAGGACCCCTGGGTGGTTAAGTCCAGCCAAAGGCAAGTATGGGGTTGTGGCGCTCATCTCGCTTTTCAGGCCGAGGGAGCAGGCATTTGTCCATAGACAGCTTTCTGGGTCATGTGACTAGAGATGGGAAGGCCTAGGGGGGACACAGAAAGCCATTTTTCCCAGAAAAAATGAAAAAATAGTTTATTTCCCCCCGGAAAAAAACAGGAAAAAACTTTTTTTCCCTCATGGCTTCAAAATTTCCGGAAATTTTACATCTCTACATGTGACCAGCATGACTAACCTGCTTCTGGTGCAACGGAACGCCCTGATGAGTGCCAGAGCATACGGAAACACTGTTTACCTTCCTGCTGCAATGATATCTATTTATCTACCATATTTTTCGCCCCATAGGATGCACCGGCCCATAGGACGCATCAAGTTTTTTGGGGGGGAAATAAAGGGGAAAAAATTTATTCCCCCCCAGGCGCTTGAGGGGCCGGCAGCGGGGAGAAGCGCTCTTCTCCCCGCAGCCCGCCTTCAGATCAGGTCCAGGGACAGCGGGAAGACGCGGTGCGCCTCCCAGCTGTCCCCGGAGCTTGCGGGGCAGGCAGCGGGGAGAAGCGCTCTTCTCCCCGCCGCCCGCCTTCAGATCAGGTCCGGGGACAGCGGGGAGACGCGCTGCGCCTCCCCGCTGTCCCCGGAGCTTGTGGGGCTGGCGGCGGGGTCTCCCCACCGCCAGCCTCCAAACCACTTCGGGAGACAGCGGGATGGCGGCGTTCCACCTCCCTCTGTCCCCCGACCTTGTGGGGCTGGCGCTGGGGCTCTCCTGAAGCCTGGAGAGTGAGAGGGGTCGGTGCGCACCCACCCCTCTCACTCTCCAGGCTTCAGCGAAAGCCTGCATTTGCTCCATAGGACACACACACATTTCCCCTTCATTTTTGGAGGGGAAAAAGTGCGTCCTATAGGGCGAAAAATACGCTACTTGCACTGGTGTGCTTTTGAACTGCTAGGTTGGCAGGAGCTGGGACAGAGCAATGGGAGCTTACTCTGTCGTGGGGATTCGAACCGCCAACCTTCTGATCGGCAAGCCCAAGAGGCTCCATGGTTTAGACCACAGCACCACCCTCGTACCTCATATAAAGTAGGCTGCTGGGAAGTCTTTTTGTCACATACAGTACATCACTTCTCCCACACCCCAATTTTGGCTCTGAGTTGGTAATTAGTCCCTGAAAGACCACTTACCCATCACTAGCAACCTCCTTTTGAAACATGGAACTGCAGGAGAGCATTGTATGTTCTCAGATATATATATTCACGTGGGGTGATGACCACTGATTTTTGGCCCTGTTCCTAGTGGTTGCTGAAGAAACCAAAAGCAGGTAGGGCATTCCACAAACCAGCAAAACCAAGAGTTCTCAGGTGTGCCCCAAACAATTTATTTAAATTCCAACACATTTTGGAAAATTCCTTCATCAAGGGCATATTTCACTAGGAAGATGATGAGATTAGATTCACTTGTAATGGTGCCTCTGATGAAGCAATTTCTCCAAAATGCTTTGTGGTGCTCCTGAGAATTATTCTGCCTTGGTTTTGCTGGTTGCTGAATCCCATTTCAGGCAACATATTTTAGAAGCAAATATGTTTCGCTGGGCATGTTTCACATGCAGAGTATCACCAATGCAGTGCTTAATTTTTTACGATGAGCTGAAGAATATGTGAAAGCAACAGGAGCCGTGTTGTAAAGGCAACACTTTCCTTGTCAAGGTGTGTTATTGCAACAGTTCGTGGCCTGAAAAGGCAGGTTTCTGTCAAGCCACGTTGCATTTCACAGCCCTTGGTGCTCACTTTGTTCATGCTTGGCAAGGCAGGAAGCTAAGTGTGGCATCAGAGCTAATGGGTAATCTTCTGTTAAATTCACCAACATATTGACATGACAGCTATGCAGAGAGCACAACATTAGGTTCATTAATAAGACTGCTTCATTCCACAAAAAGAGTGAAATCAGAACACATACATGAGGTTTGTCTTGGAATGGTGGGGAAAAATAGAGACAGAGCCATGTAGCCAGAATTATTAAGTGGAAAATTATTCCATCCCAAAACTTGAGGGAGATAATCTACTGACACCTCAGTAGTTTATTACAAAACTGCTCAGTCATGCATATTTGAATAAACAATTAGATGACTCACATTTTTCAACATTCAACATATTTTTAACAGATGCAGTGGATAATCTGGTTTCATATGCAGGATCTGTTGCCATGGTGCAGCTGCAGCCTTCATCTGCCCCAGCTACAACTAAACATGTCTCTTCTGCATCGGTCTCTACAGCCACAGCAGACACTGTAACTCTCCAATGGTTAGACTTCACCCCCCAAGATCCACTCCTCCATTGTCCTCCTGAGACAGACAGATGCCAACTTGCTTGCTGCAAGTTTTGGAGCAAAGGTTGGGAACCTTTCATTCTTCAGATGTTGCTGGGAGTTGTAGTTCAGCAACATGCGGAGAACCAAAGGTTCCCAACCTTTGCTCCAAAATTTGCAGCAAGCAAGTTGGCGTCTGTCTGTCTCTGGAAGTTGTAGTTCAGCAACGCCTGGAGGGCAAGGGGTTCCTCACACCTGTGGGGAGAAGAACAATCTGACACCAAGGCCTTCTGGAAGTAATCTCCATCTTTAATAAGAAAACCCCCACAGAAAAAGAAACCTCTGTTGCAAGTGAACCAAAGAGGGGCAAAGGACTTTTCTTCTCTTCTCATGAGGTGGCCAAAGTATTGGAGCCTCAGCTTCAGGATCTGTCCTTCCAGTGAGCACTCAGGGCTGAATTCCCTCAGAATGGATAGGTTTGATCTTCTTGCAGTCCATGGGACTCTCAAGAGTCTCCTCCAGCACCATAATTCCAAAAGTACAGTGGTACCTTGGTTTAAGAACAGCCCGGTTTAAGAATGATTCAGTTTACGAACTCTTCAAAACCAGAAATAGTGTCTTGGTTAGAGAACTTTACCTCAGTCTAAGAACGGAATCTGAGTGGAGGAAGGGCACCAGTGGCGGGAGGCCTCATTAGGGAAACCACACCTAGGTTTAAGAACGGTTTTGTTTTAAGAACGGACTTCTGGAATGGATTAAGTTCGTAAACTGAGGTACCACTGTACTAGGATTTCTCCTAACTCCCCACCCCCTTGTGCACAGTGATCTGATGCAAGCAAGCATGGGAGAGAGGGATGGAGGCCTCCGTCCAACTGTCTTTCTGCAACAGGGCTAGCCTGCAGAACCTAACATTCAGTTGCATCACACTTTGCACCGATCATCTGGGTGTATCTCAGAACAATGGCTCTTATGTTGTGTTGTTGCAGGTGAGCCTGCAGCTAATAATAATAATAATAATAATAATAATAATAATAATAATAATAATTTATTTATACCCCGCCCATCTGGCTGGGCTTCCCCAGCCACTCTGGGCAGCTTCCAACAAAATATTACAATGCAGTAATTTGGTAACTTCTCAAGGTTTTTTCATTAAGAAAATCTACAGTGGTTGGAGATTTCCTTGGAAGACAAGCTTCCCATTGGGGCTGATCTTCCCTTGCTACGCTGAGCTGTAGCCGTGGGTTGAGGGTTCTTAATTCACATGGGGTGATGGTGACTTTCTAGAGCACTCCTGCATACACGGAAACCTTTGCAACATGCCTAGATTAAGTAATAGATTGATGCAGGTATTTAACAGAGCTCAAAATGATGTGGCAAGGTAATTGCCTCAAGGCAGAAAGTTTGGAGACTTCTTGCTCTAAAAAAGGGGTAGCATTCAACTGTTTATGCAGTAACATTGCTCCCACTAGAGGGAGATGTTGCACCAAGATAATGGAAACGGCTGTCAGATGCTTCGTGCTGCGGCTTTCTTTGGGATCTTTCCTCGCTGCAGAATCTTGGACTGGGATCTGCTGAGCATGTTATGCTGAGAAAGATGTTTGCCTTTTATGTTACTGTAAAATGATTGATCTTGCAGGATAACAAAGACACTTCTAATTTGGACTCTCTCCACTGTAATTCAGCATCTTTTTGACGTGTCTCCTTGCAATATTTATTTGGATTCTGTTGTTTTCCATCTCAGCTCATGATTTGGTAATGCATTTAGTAATGCGTGGGATGAAAATGAAATACAGGCATTTGGGGTTGTGCGTGTCTTTTTTTAAAAAAGTGATTTATGAAGAATGCCAGTGGAGGGATGTGAGATTATATGATTTAGTTAAAGTTGAAATATATCTCGAACAAATGCCTGTGCATTACAACAACCACTTGTCTTTATGGGAAACAGAAGCAAGTTGCAGTTCTGCTACCATCAGACATCATTTGTAAATACAGAAAAAGGAGTGGAAGTCAAGCAGAGAGACAACAAAGACGCACACAACAATTACACTTCAACTAACATTCCCCAGTGTTGCTGGATGAGCTGGACCTCATAGGCAGAGCACATATTCTCTGTGCATGCCGGGTGCGCTCCCAAACATCTCTGCTTAACAGATCTCTAGGAGCAGGACTGAGAAATGTCTCTGCCTCAGATCATGGGGAGTCATTACCAATCAGGAGGAAAAGCAGAACTGAGCTGAAATCGGGTGTGGGGAGGGAGGAGAGAAAGAGAGCAAAGATTATCTGAAAATGCTCTTCATGGACAGAATTTCACTACTATCACTTCAGGGGAAGTCAAGGAAGGAGCTGCCCACTGCCCACCACATTCAGCATTTTTGTGTGTGGGTGGCGCTGTGGGTTAAACCACAGAGCCTAGGGCTTGCCCATCAGAAGGTCAGTGGTTCAAATCCCCGCAGCGGGGTGAGCTCCCATTGCTCGGTCCCTGCTCCTGCCAACCTAGCAGTTCTAAAGCATGTCAAAGTGCAAGTAGATAAATAGGTACTGCTCTGGCGGGAAGGTAAACACCATTTTCGTGCGCTGCTCTGGTTCACCAGAAGTAGCTTAGTCATGCTGGCCACATGATCTGGAAGCTGTATGCTGGCTCCCTTGGCCAATAAAGCGAGATGAGCACTGCAACCCCAGAGTCGGTCATGACTGGACCTAATGGTCAGGGGTCCCTTTACCTTACATTCCCACACCACCACCACCAGCTTCACTTCATACACACACACACACACACACACACACACACATACAAAAAAACCACACAAAAAAAAACAAAACAAAGCAAAACAGTGCCATTCTTTCTAGAAACAAATAGGATGTCCCATCACCAACCAGGCCCTAAGTAATGTCAGTCAGGGCCATAGGCGCCGACTCCATGGGGCCTGAGGGGGCCCGAGCCCCCTCAAAAATCCGTTTGGGGGGCTCCGCCCCCCAATAATCTCGGGCACCCCTCCAGCAGAGCGCCACCGCCGCCCCTCCCCCAGCCCAAAATGCACAGGGTCGGGCTGCATGCCTCCTGCCCTCCCTCCCGAGCAAAAGCTCCACCCAATTTCCTTCGGAGCTGATTAATAGGCGCAGCACGCTCTCCCCTATTCGCTCACGAGGAGGCGGCGCCACTTTATCTGCATATTCATGAGCTTATTTATTATTCATGAGCTTTCCCGGGCCCCCCCCCCAATATTTTTTATAAGTCCGCGCCCCTGGTCAGGGCAAAAGAGGAAGAAGCTTGTGGACAATGCCTGCCACAGCTTTGTTTGTCGGAAATGATGCCACCCATTCACATCTGACTGCTGACACAGTGGCCCCAATTTAAACAGTAAACCTGCTACCGTTTTTCATGTTCCTAAAGGCTGCAGAGAGAGCTGAACAGAGGCCAGCATTTATTTACAGTGGTACCTTGGTTTACAAACACCTCAGGTTACAAACACTTCGCGTTACAGACTCTGCTAACCCAGAAGTAGTACCTTGGGTTAAGAACTTTACCTCAGGATGAGAACAGAAATTGTGTGCCGGCGGCGTGGCAGCAGCGGGAGGCCCCATTCGCTACAGTGGTACCTCAGGTTAAGAACGGTTTCAGGTTAAGAACTCACCTCCAGAACGAATTAAGTTTGTAATCAGAGGTACCACTGTATTTATGATTTTTGTATCCCCCTCTCCCTCCAAGAAGGTTAAGATTGCATCTATAGGGTGGTTGTGTTTTGCCCCCCTTTAAACTCTGTGATGTGAGTTAAACGTATGCAGACCAAGGGCTCCCTAATCCAAGCCCAATGTGGTATCCACAGTGTGCACCAGTATACTCCTTGAGAAAACCACCTAAGTGAATCGTGCAAAATCCTCCCATCCGCCATGCTCCTTCTTCACTTCCCTGGTTGACACTTGTGGACACGATATTTGGATTCTCAGAAGGGTTATTCCCAAAGGCTTTATTCCAAAAGTCGCTTTGCAGTAGAATGTGTTACAAGGTGCAGAACAAAGCAGCTGAAGCAGAGCTCTCAGGATCACAGCTAAGGGTAAGCTAAGATGCTGTCCCAAACTTGGCTGAGCTCGTCTTCCTTTGAAGAGCAGGGCATGCACGGTCATTTGTGAACACAGAATCACAAAGTTGGAAGGGACCCTGAGGATCATGCAGTCATTGCCCTGAGCTAAGGGAATGAGCAAGAGGGCACTTCTGCAAGTAGGCTGGTCTGCTCATGCTGGCTCAATGGACATTGCATCCTTGGAGACAGAGTTGACATGGCCAACTTACTGTCCAACCACGGTTCTGGCACCTTCCCAGAGTCTGGAGGTAATTCATTAACAGGAGGTAGGGCCAAGATCTAATTGTAATGATATCTGGCAGGCAATCGAGCCCCAATAAGAAGTAATTACTCTCCTGCAATTTTATCTATGTTTATTTACAAAAGACACACCCAGAGCCCGGCTTCTCGCCTGCTCACATTTACGTTTGTTGGTCAGTCTGAAGTTTCAACCCTCCTGCAGCAGGAAGGACGCCAGACTCCTGCCTTTCCCCTCTTGCCCTTCTGTTGCATTCTGATTTTATCCAAATGCCTAGAACAGAGAGAAAGAGCCTGAGCTTCCTCCTCCTTATCACTCTAACTCGACCCAGACTCAGACCTCTGCTTATCTGCTGGTTGCCTAGCAACATTCTGACTGCCTTCTAACTCTCCCTCTGCTTGAGAGCTAATAGTGTCTTCTCTGGAAAAGGGGGGGGGGGTCAGGCTGCTCTCTCTTGATCGTGTCAGCCAGTTCTCATCTGCAGAGTCAGACCCTCGTTCACTTAGTTCAATCTCTGAGTCTAGCCCATCCCCTGTGCTCTGTGGGGTGGCCACATTCCTGACACTAATCGTACATCTCCCCCTCAGCGCTTGGGATGTGCATTGTTACTGAGGCATAGCTTTCTCTTGACAACCTGCTTCGTCCCTCATCTCATTCCTCCTCCCCCTTCAACCAACCCTGTCAAGAGATCTCCGCGGGGCTCATGCAATTTATTTATTTATTTCATGAAAGCCATACCTCGCTTGACTGTAGAAGGAAAAGCTTTACAAAAATGATAAAACCTTTACAAAAACAAGAAGCAAATCTAGAAAAAGAAATTGCAGCCATACCTTAAAACCTACTCAAAGTTAAAATACTAAAAGATTAAAATTCATATGAACTGAGTTCCATCTACTGGAGATGGTGTTTCCAACACAGAAGTACCAATTGACTCTTGCATAAGCGTAACATCCTCAGCTAATCTTTTCCTAAATCTGAACTGGCCTCTAACAGAACTTCTCCAGCATGGCTTTGATTTCATGAGGTGAAGATGAGAGAGAGAGAGACAAACTGCATCACATTGCCATTGTTTTCACATAGCCAAGGTTTGTGAGAAGGAATGTATAGTTTGAAGGAATAGCATACAAAATATATTTTTGCAATCTATTATGCTTCAGCCTAAAGATAGGTTTAAGATCACTGAGAAATGGGCATGTTCCTGTGAAAGCTGGAAATCAGAATTCCAAAGATATCTTTGAGCCCTAGTCATTTTTCTTTCTTTCCTTCCAGAGTTAAAGGAACAAGAGAGAATTCTTATCCTCTTCACCACAAAAGCTTGATAGCAAATGTTATTTTTGTCCGTGTTTTACTACTATTTCTTACAGTTATTTTAACAATCACTTCAGAAGACAAAAAGAGGAATTCTTTAGCATGTGCTCACTGGAGGACCAAAAAGAAAAGAAAAAGAAAAAGAAAAAGCGTCAGGGAAATATGTTCAGAAAACGCTTAGCTATCAGGACTCTTCTCTCAGACACCTAAATTGCCTCCAGGTCTCATACCCTGATTTTAAATAACACAACTTGCATTTGATTGCGAACAGCACACTGAGGACTGACATCTTTCCTAGCCATCAGTAGAAGGATGCTCAAAGGTGTGATTCATGTTTATTGCAGGATAGGGAGGCACTTCTAACATACAGTGCCAAAGGGAGCAGTACTGGGCGCCATATGTTAACTAAATAGCAAGTGTGAATTACCTAATGGAGTTGCATTTGTAGGCTGCCTGCTTTGGCGTAATTTAATGGTAGATGGGCCTTTGATTTAGGGGAAGGAAAGAAACATGGATATTTAATTGGTGGATAATTTATCACAACTAAAACAAAGCCTTCCTCGTTCCTCTTGTCTCTAATATTGTGGCCAATGTAAAAAGGGGTAATGTGTTGCTTTCACTGTGCTATCTCTGCGGTTGCCAATCACTCAACCAAGTTAACAACGTATTATGACAGGTGATGGATAGTTTGATACAATTTTGGGAAGTGCTTGCTCACCATAGCCTTTTCTGGCTGTTGATGCTAGCCACTGTAGAATTTTATTCTTCTATCGATTGCTTGATTGGACCTGACCTTAATTTTTTTTGCACCGTATTTTATGATACTACAAGCCCCTCCCTCAGAATAGTCACATAAGAGAGATAAATAACTCTCAATGAAGAAATAAACATGAAGGCTCTGAAAACGATTAAACCACTAATGTCTCAACAATGAATTTTGTTTGTACCAAGCCTAAACCTGCACTTGCCAGATTTTTCCATGCTTTGCCTTGGAGTTTCCAGAGTTTTCATTGGTTCCAGTCCTGGCACCGCCAAATCATGATCTGAATTTAAGAAGGATGTTGAGCAGCTGGGAAATGTGCAGAGGAGGGTAACTAAGATGATCAAAGGTCCAGAAGCCAAGCCTTATGAGGAACGGTTGAAGGAGCGGAGTATGTTTAGACTGGAAAGAAGGAGACTGATATAAGATATGATAGCCATCTTCAAATATCTTAAGGGCTGTCACATGGAGGAGGAAGCAAGCTTGTTTTCTCCTGCTCTGGAGGGTAGAACTCAAACCAATGGCTTCAAGTTTCAAGAAAGGAGATTCTGACTAAACTTTCATGGAGAAGCTTTCTGACAGTAAGAGCTGTTCAGCAGTGGAACAGACTCCCTCAAGAGGTGGTGGACTCTCCTTCCTTGGAGGTTTCTAAGCAGAGGTTGGATGGCCATCTGTCATGGATGCTTTAGTTGAGATTCCAGCATTGCAGGGGGTTGGACTAGATGACCCTCAGAGTCCCTTTTAACTCTATGATTCTATGATTCTACTAGATGGACCCTTCTCCACTGTCAGCAAAGTCCCAATCAGGATAAAGGTTTTTCAAAAGACCTTTTAAAAAATAGTAATACCCAAATACCTCATTGCAATGTGAGAATCTGCAGCCTAATTGCCACCAGTTTATAGAGGTTGGGTTTTTCCCCTCCCTTCCTAAGCTTTTCATTAAAAAGTTTTGTCTGTCACCCAGAGGCTGATCATAGCTGATCTTGCTCAGTAAGTTTAACTAGGAACAATGAGCTGTTAAAAGCCATTAATGCCTATTATACTTGCTTACCTTGTTCCTTCCTCATGAGGTGCCTGATTCTGCAAAGTGCTGAAGAACATTTCAATGGCTCCAATACTCACAGAGGGCTAACATTTCCAAACCTCATATAGCCAATAGAATGCTTTGTGACCTCATATATCTTGGTGCATCATGATCACTGCAGATGGTGACAGCAGCCACAAAATTAAAAGATGCCTGCTCCTTGGGAGAAAAGCAATGACAAACCTAGACAGCATCTTAAAAAGCAGAGACATCACCTTGCCAACAAAGGTCCGTATAGTTGAAGCTATGGTTTTCCCAGTAGTGATGTAGGGAAGTGAAAGCTGGACCATAAAGAAGGCTGATCGCCAAAGAATTGATGCTTTTGAATTATGGTGCTGGAGGAGACTCTTGAGAGTCCCATGGACTGCAAGAAGATCAAACCTCTCCATTCCTAAGGAAATCAGCCCTGAGTGCTCACTGGAAGGACAGATCCTGAAGCTGAGGCTCCAATACTTTGGCCACCTCATGAGAAGAGAAGACTCCCTGGAAAAGACCCTGTTGTTGGGAAAGATGGAGGGCACAAGGAGAAGGGGACAACAGAGGACGAGATGGTGGGACAGTGTTCTCGAAGCTACCAACATGAATTTGACCAAACTGTGGGAGGCAGTGGAAGACAGGAGTGCCTGGCGTGCTCTGGTCCATGGGGTCACGAAGAGTCGGACATGACTAAACGACTAAACAACATCAACAACAACATATCTTGGTGCATCTGGTGATACAATTTTTTGGTTTATTTGTTTCAGCATGGCTAGTTCTCCATTTCCTTTCTTTCTACCTCACTGGGTACTTGTACTGCATATTCTCCAGACTTCACATACCACCATGACCCTAAATTGGGATAAACAGGGGTGGTCAGTCTTGAACCCGGGAGTCCTGTAACCTACCTGATATTACCCTGAACCCTGCATCACCTGGCTGGTACTTGGTTCACGCTAGACAAAAGGAGTCATTTCTTCACAAAATATATAAATGCAGGGCTAGCCCTACACATTTTGTCACCTGAGGCAAACCACAAAATGGCCCCTTCCCCCTAGGGAAGAAGGAGTCCCAGGGCTGGAGTCATACACAGGTCAGCATGAAAGATGCAGGGCTGTGCTGTCAGTGAATCTAACTCTTTATTCAAGGAAACCTTCCCAGGGTATACGCCTGGGCAGGGTGTCTGGAGGTCCTGGGCAGCCCAGTTGACAAGACCCCACTCTCAGCTTCACTTATGTAGTCCAAAGGAAAGCAAAACAGTACATTTGGTACCACTCCAAATGTGTGTAGGGTTTACTCTTCAGTCTTCTCCTGAAGATGCAAGGCATTGCATTTTCCTCAGGGTGAATCATAGAATTTCATGAGTTGGAATGGCCATTAGTCCAACCCCTACGATTCAGGAAATATCCCAGTTGATACTGAGGCAAAGCTGAGGTAGATGGGCCTCTGGGTCAAACTTTATATAAAGCATTTTCCTGCCTTTCTTTTGCCCACACCCCACTGGAAACTGCAGTTTCATGATGGTGACTTCAGGCTGCCATACCCCCCCAAAGATAGAGTCATAGAATTGTAGAGCTGGACTGGACCCCAAGGTCCCTGTCTCGCCAGAGTGGTGCATGCTCTAGTTATCTCCTGCTTGGACTACAGCAATGCGCTCTATGTGGGGCTACCTTCGATGGTGACCTGGAAACCGCAACTAGTCCAGCATGCGGCAACTAGACTGGTGACTAGGAGGGGCCACCAAGACAATATAACACCGGTTCTAAAGGATCTTCACTGGGTCCCAGTACATTTCGCAGCACAATTCAAAGTGTTGGTGATGACCTTTAAAGCCTAAACAGCCTTGGCCCAGTATACCTGAAGGAGCGTCTTCACCCCCATCGTTCAGCCCAGGCGCTGAGGTCCAGCTCTGAGGGCCTTCTGACGGTTCCTTCACTACAAGTAGTGAGGTTACAGGGAACATTCTCAGTAGTGGTCCCCGCCCTGTGGAATGCACTCCCATCAGATATCAAGGAAATAAACAACCATCTGACTTTTAGAAGACATCTGAAGGCAGCCCTGTTTAGGGAAGTTTTTAATGTTTGATGTTTTATCGTGTTTTTCATATTTTGTTGGGAGCCACCCAGAATAGCTGGGAAAACCCAGCCACATGGGAGGGGTATAAATAACAAATTATTATTATTATTATTATTATTATTATTATTATTATTATTATTATTACCATCCAACTCCCAGTAATGTGCCTCCTCTGACAATGTGAGAACTGCACACATGGGACGGGGAAGGCTCTCCACTGGGAAATCACAGACATAAGGAAGAGCAACCAAGGGGAAATAACCACACACCTCACAATATATAAAACCAGATCAAATCTTCCCCAAACTCAAAGCTCCAGTTTTTATTTACCACTGCATGTATCTCCTAAACTGGCACAAGATCAAGACCACCACCTCTCCTGCGCCAAAAGCATCTCAGTATGTGAATCCCACACCTTTCATCCTCTTTATTTTCTGAAATCAGAGGTAGCCTTTCTAATTTGTCTGAACAGCTGGACAAAATAAGGTTAGAGTCTTTCCCTGTTTCATAAATCACTGCTGAAGCTTATTAATGAAACCCACTGGGGCAGAAATTCATCTCTGATGTAAAAACACAATGCAGCCCTTGCAATGGAGAAAGTGTAGAAGAGTTTACTTTTCAACACATCAAGTGAGACTGGAGTGAAGGGATTTCAGCAATCCTCCTACAGGAATAGATTCTAGATAGACATGATAAGTAAGTAGCAGAAGGTGCTTTGTAGGAGCATCGCAATTCTCTTATGTCATTAGACCAAGACTCGCTGTTTGTTGCTTTTGTGAAACTTATCATGCCTCACACAACCAAAAATCAGATGCTCAGCATGCTTAGAGAATTAAAAATGTGTTACATGATAAAACAATTATCTGAACCTTTCATATATACCCAGATCACTGTTCAGCACGTCATGGTCATCACCACCAGAAGATGCAATTTGCTTTCCAAGTAGTGGGGATAAATATGTATGAAAATGTGGTCCTAAATATCAGGTATCCGGGGGTAGTGATATTAAATCTGGTTGTAGATGTCCATAAGAATTGACTGTATAGAACTATAGCAATACAGAGGGTCTAACAAAAATGCTAACAAAGCATCTTAGAGTGGTCAGGAACACAAGACCAAATATGAATTTGAAACTGTACGGTAAATGCTTATTCAGTACACTGGAACAAACAATTTTGTCCCTTCAGCACCAGCTACCCATGGCTCACTCTGGGATAATTTGTTAAGACAGGGAGTAGAAGCACCTAACATTCCAAAATATTTACAGACTTAATGTTTTGACGGTATTATTTATATTGTGTATCAATGGAATGTTGGTTGGAATAGGGGTATATGTGGGATTTTTGTTAAATGCATCATTACAAAAGTTGGGTGCCTCACCTTCTCTCTGCTGAGTGGTAGCAAAAGCCCATGGGGTTCCAGGCACTCACCCAGGGTCTGTGTTCCTTTGAAGAGACACAGTGGAGACTGTTGTACCTTTAAGAAATGTGGTTTATACACCTATTTACACCTTCAGTCTGCATGAAGGGAGTCCAGATCCTACAGCATGGTTTCAAGAGGGGCTTGCCCCCCACAGCAGTGCAGCCAGCCTGCAACCAGCCTGCCCAAGATGGATCCCAGTCCTTTTTCTTCCTTTTCTGCCCAGAACACCTTTGCTAAACAACCCTATTGTCCTGTCACGTTACTGCCAGTTACCCTGGCAACTTTCCAAATCCCAGTTCACATACATGGCAAGCAGGAAGGATGGCCCTGAAAGACCCTGTATTGCTTCTTAATGGCCCTAGCTTAGCTGGGTCCTTTTGCAAAGGCTAGCTGGAGGAGACTCTTGAGAGTCCCATGGACTGCAAGAAGATCAAACCTATCCATTCTGAAGGAAATCAGCCCTGAGTGCTCACTGGAAGGACAGGTCCTGAAGCTGAGGCTCCAATACTTTGGCCACCTCATGAGAAGAGAAGACTCCCTGGAAAAGACCCTGATGCTGGGAAATATTAAGGGCACAAGGAGAAGGGGACAGCAGAGGATGAGATGGTTGGACAGTGTTCTCGAAGCTACAAACATGAGTCTGACCAAACTGCGGGAGGCAGTGGAAGACAGGAGGGCCTGGCGTGCTCTGGTCTATGGGGTCACGAAGAGTCAGACACGACTAAACGATTAAACAACAACAAGCTTAGGAATTCCTCTGCAGCTTGTATGGATCCCACCAAGACCGTATAACACCAGTCCTGAAAGATCTTCATTGGCTCCCAGTATGCTTCTGAGCACAATTCAAAGTGTTGGTGCTGACCTTTAAAGCCCTAAACTGCCTTGGTCCTGTATACCTGAAGGAGCATCTCCACCCCCATCGTCCAGCCCAGACACTGAGGTCCAGTGCCGAGGGCCTTCTGGCAGTTCCCTCTCTGTGAGAAGTGAGGTTACAGGGAACCAGGCAGAAGTCCTTCTCGGTAGTGGCACCCGCCCTGTGGAATGCCCTCCCAGCAGATGTCAAGGCAATAAGTAACTATTTTACTTTAAAAAAAAACAACTGTTTAGGGAAGTTTTTAATGTTTGATGCTGTATTGTTTTCAATATTCGGTTGAAAGCCGCCCAGAGTAGCTAGGGAAACCCAGCCAGATGGGCGGGGTATAAATAAATTATTATTATTATTCAAATAATCAAAATCCTACCATTTATTAATTTCCCTACCCCTTTCCCACAGGTTGCACCTCTTCAGGTGTTGACGAAGGCCGTTCTGAGTCACTTTGCCCAGTCCCACAACTCTGAGTGACGCGTGTAAGCCCTAAATTTGCCCCAGTTAGACAGACTGGCTAGATTTTCCTGGCATCAACAGCTGTGATATCCAAAATCTCCCCTACCCTTCCAAGAGAGTCAGGCTACATGTTATGCTGCTCATCAGGCAAGCTCTGCTCTTTCTGGAACACTGAAGGCTCCCTCCATAATTTCCTCCTTGAGGCAGAAAGCGAGGTGTGAAGATATCCTTGTGTAGCCATAATCAGACTCACTATTCATCAGACTCAAAGCCATTGTTTGCTGGAGGTAAGAAGCTGTTGGCTTGCTGGGCTTTCTCCTCCTGTTGGTATGCTTTGTGGCTAATCTATTGTGCTTCCCTCCCTTCCAAACTGCCAAGGCAGAGTAGCTGCATGGCATAGCAATGAGAGAAGAAAGCAACAGCTGCCCGGCACCACCTTCCCCTTAGCAAAGAATGGCTTTTGTTTTTCAAGGGGGAAAGTGCAAACAGCTCTCTCCTCAAGAGTGCAGAGATGGTATAGGGTCAGCAAGTTGTTCATATATTTCCTTCCTTCCCTGCTTGTCTGTAGGAAGAGCTGCTGGTAGGAGCTTTCAATGTTTCAGCACAAGAAAGGCCAAATTGCTTGCTGCATGAGGAGAGTAACATGTTGCCTGGCTTTGCGCTCCTTCTGCATGCCTATAACGTCTGCAGTGCACAGTTGGAAGAGTCTCTTCCCCTACTTTCTGAATCGTAAACATTGGGCAGCCTCCTGGAATGATGCCCAATAGGCTGTTCTCTGATTTTCCAATGGGGAGCCGTGTGAAACTGCTTGGTCAATGCTTTGACACACAGAACAGCACATTCATAATATGTGAAACAATGGGACACAGCAGCAATTTGAGAAGCACAAAAATCTTACTGTGCAAATCTTTCATATCCAATGTTATCCATTTACTTATTTCACCCTAAATGAGAGTTCCAAACTGTTAAATGTTTTAAAACAATATAAATAACCTTTGAGTAAAAGGTTATTTGAGTAAAGATTAAGAGCAAAGAGAGAAGGGTGGGATTTCAGCTTCAATATTACGTTAAAACACTGCTGAAAACCAGGATGAAACAAATGTTTTTACTGCCCATTTAAACCAGTCTGCCTTCTTTCAGGAGGGAAATCCCTAACTGAGGTGCTGTCACAGAGAAGGCCTTGTCTCAAGTGAGTTCCTGCCAACCTAAACTTTTCAGGTCATGGTAGGGAAAGCAGAGCCTTCCATATTCATACAGGTTCATATGGAAAGAGGAAGTCCTTTGGATATCCTGGTCCTATATTTTAGGAAGTAAGAACCAGCACCTTGAACTGAGCCCAGAAATGAATGGAAAGCCAGAGTGCCTGGGGAAACCCAGGCAGATGGGCGGGGTATAAATAATAGAATTATTATTATTATTATTACACAATTGATGAGAGGCACGTATAATAGGGTCTGAAAAGGTCTCAACAGAAAGCATTCTGACACCTGTGATTTGTTACAGTTGCCTTTGCCAAATGCTCTCCGAAGAACTTGAAGCCATGCTGCCTGTGCTTTAGCAAGGCTTGTTCTTCTATATGCTTGGTTACTTTATCTTTCACAATACTAAAACAATATGTGTGGTGGCCTGGTGTGAGAGAGCATAAGCACATAAATCCTATGAGTCAAGCGAGCAAATGAAATGTTGTACTAATACAGGCACTGCTGCTGATGGGTACAGCTGAACATTTTGGAATGAATGCAGAACAAATCCTGAAAACAGCCAGTTTTGGGCAATAGTGAAAACCATTTTTTGCCCAAGCCTCAGCTGCAAAGTACTCATTAGCTTGGCTAAAGATTTGAAACAGGAGCATCAAACAATGGTAAAACTGTGATTACAAGAGCTCTTTATCATTAACATTTTTCAGAGATTAAAGTACTTTCTCTTTCTTTGTCAGTTTCTCTCTCGATTAAATTACCTACCTACCCTTTCTTATTTTAAGATGGTGAGCAAAGAAAATTCTTTGTTTCAAGGAACTAGCTTTCTTCCTCCTGGGATCAAAGAACAGAATTGCTCTGCTAAATAAAGCTTTAAAGAATTGCAGGTATGCTCTGGATATGCTTCTCTCTGCTACCTTGAAAATATCCTACATAAAATTCAGAGCTGTGTCAAACTTCTCAACCCAGCTCCCCCCCCCTTGCTATTTAATTTGGGAGAGGGGTGAAAAGACACTACCTTGAGAACTGGGGCAAATATCAGGGAGTTGCTTCTTAGCAGTATGTAACATTACTAAGTGGCGGAGAGGTGCAGGTATGGGTCCTTCCAAAAGTATAAAAATTATTCTCACACACAGCTCCCACACTTTAAAAGGAGGGATCATACCCATGACAGAGGAAACATGATTCTCGCTTTCCAAGACTCTCCCTGCCGAGGTGTGAAAGAGCAGAGCCCTGCCCACCTGATGACGAAAAATAAATGCAAAATGAGAGCTCTCTGATCCCAGAGAGCCTTTGAAAGTTTGGGTCGTGCTGCCTGTCACTGGCATGATCCAGGCTTTCAAAGGATGGGAGCTGTACGCAGCGACTGTTTTTCTGAGTTTAAGAAAATAACACCCACTCCTCTTGGTCACCTCATGAAGTCACGTATGAGCAAGCACTCATCCCCACCCCCTGAAATTCACCCTACCCACCATGAAAGAGGCGGGGAAATGCCTTCCTCTTTCACAGGGGATGGAGAGTTTTGAGAAAACAGGTGTTTGAAGATGACACTGCACCAGTAAAAGCTGAAAGGTGGGTTGTTCTAATTTCCTTTAAGATTCTCCAACTATTCAAAAGTCCTCTGCTCTCTTAAAAGGCTCTCCCTTTCCTCCTTTTCTTCTCTTTATGCTTGGGACTCCTTCCAGGAAAAGGGAGTACATAGGGCCACTGCCCTCTCTTCCTGCAAACTCTCCTCATAGCCCACCTTTCCCTTCAGGCTTTTGGCTTAACTTGGCTACAGTTGGGAGGATGAAGATAAAAACTGGGTGAGGTGGGGTGGTGCATTTGCTCACTTTAACAGCTTCCTCCTTTTTTCTTTACCTCCCTTCCTGCATTGTTTTCATTGTTTTCAGTTCTTGGTTGTAGGTCCCTTGGGGCTAAGAGATTTTGGTTATAAAACTCTAGAGCACTATCAATAGAACTGCAGAAATTAATTAGGAGATTGGGAGGAATACAAGCTAATTGCTTTATGGGAGGGGTGAAGAGTTGTCTTTAAGTGTTTTTGTGTTTTATTTTATGAAAAAGTGGGTCTTCTCTAAATGACTAGAGCATAGCTGTCAACTTAAAGATTTGAAAATAAGGGACCAGCAGCCTCAAAAATAAGGGATCAGCAGCCAAAATAAGGGATTTTAGTCAACCAGCAGCCAAACGGTGGTTCCCACAGCAACCCGGCAAAGGGGATGCAGCAAGGAAAACCACTGTCACCTCTCCGCTGGGAAGCGCTGAGCAAAGGCGAGTCCCCAGGCAATGCGGCCGATTTGATTGGCACAAGGCATGCAAGCTCCATCCCCTAGTCGTTCTTAGACTCCTTATTGGGTGAGCAGTGCAGCCAAGCAACACAGTTAGAGCCCCCCTCCTCCCTGGCCAGCAGGGAGGGAGGGAGGGAGGGAGAGGCGCTGCTTCCTTTGAAACCTGGGAAATTTAAGAGACATCATCAATAAGGGACAGCAGCGGAACACGGCGCTGGGATAAGGGAGTTTCCCGCCAAATAAGGGATGGTTGACAGCTATGGACTAGAGACCAATGTCATTGCAGTTTGATTAGACCAGCGGTGGGGAACGTGCAGCCATTCACCTGTTATTGGTCTTCAGCTCCTATCAGTTGCAGCTCAGCCAACATGATGAGGGATGATGGGGAGTATAGTCCAGGAGCATTGCAAGGTTCCTTCCATTGGTTTAGACAAAAAGCACAAGAAGCACAAGCCCTGGGAACAATAAAATAAATTCAAGAAACTCTGAAACAATTAAAACATTCTACACAAACTCCCAAAAACTTCAAATATGAACTCAATCGTCCATTAAAGGCTGTGTCAGGCCTCATGGAAAGCCTTTCTAAACAAAAATGTCTTCAACAGTCACCTAAAGATTATCACACTAGATGCCTGTCTGATTTCAACTGGTAGTTGATTCCAGGGAGTCAGAGCTGCAACACTAAAAGCCCAGCTTCCAATACAGGCTAAGCATACCTCTGGGATATATGGTACGTACTCTCATCAGTACTTCAACTGAGGAAGCCCAGTTGCTGGGCAGGGATGGAGTGGACAAGGCAGACCCTTGGATATCCTGGTCCCATGTTGTTTAGGGCTTTGAATGCTAAAAGGAGGGCTGTAAATTGCACCCAATCATATTGGCAGCCAGTGCAGCTCCTCTAGCAAAGGAACTCAACCAAGTACACTAGTGGTTAAGAGCGGTGGACTCGTAATCTGGTGAACCGGGTTTGATTCCCCACTCCTCCACATGCAGCTGCTGGGTGATCTTGGGCCAGTCACACTTCTCTGAAGTCTCTCAGCCCCACTCACCTCACAGAGTGTTTGTTGTGGGGGAGGAAGGGAAAGGAGATTGTGAACCTCTTTGAGACTCCTTAGGGTAGTGGTAAAGCTACTCTTCTTCTTCTTCTTCTTCTTCTTCTTCTTCTTCTTCTTCGCTAGTAAACAAACTGACTGCTGCCTTCTGCACCAGCTGCAACTTCTTTGCACAGTGCGTGGTTGAAGTACGGAATTCACTCCACCAATATGGATGGCTTTAGGACAAAAATCATGGCGTGTGAAGCTATCAATGACTACCAGTCCTGATATTGTATTATCTCCACTGCTGAAGGGAGTATGTCTCTGAATACCAGTTGCTGGAGAGCTGGGAGAGAGCTGTCACACTTGTGGGCTTCATATAGGCATCTGGTTGGCCTATCTGAGAACAGACTGCTGGATTAGATAAGGCTTTGGTCTTACCAAGCAGGTCTCTTCTCACGACTAAAACAAACCCCTGCGTTGCAATACAGAATAATCTGCTCAGAAACAACCACGACACATGGCTAATGAATATACTAAATGCATGGATATTCCATGGGTAGGCAAACTAAGGCTCGGAGGCTGGATGTGGCCCAATCGCCTTCTAAATCCAGCCCGCAGATGGTCCGGGAACCAGTGTGTTTTTACATGAGTAGAATGTGTCCTTTTATTTAAAATGCATCTCTGGGTTATTTGTGGGGCATAGGAATTTGTTCATTATTTTCCTTCAAAATATAGTTCGGCCCCCCACAAGGTCTGAGGGTTAGTGGACTGGCCCCCTGCTGAAAAAGTTTGCTGACCCCTGGGATATTCTATCTAAAACTATTTGCTGATGAAGATTCATTTTCGAAACAGTTGATTCAATATGGGTATACTGTCTTGGAGATCATCTATTGAAGGGAGTCATGGTGTTTCCCCTCCCCAGCAATTCATTTCGTTGACTACTTCTTGGTTATGGACTGATATATATATTATTTTGATGAATTGTAAATTTTGGATGACATTCTACTACTACTAATAACAACAACACATTTACTATATTCATTAGCCACGTGTTGCGGCTGTATTTGAGCAGATTCTTCTCACGACTAAGCATGTTCACTCACTAGCCCCTTTCTATGGAATTGTCATCCTTATTTCTTGGGTACGGCAAGGCTGTATATTGTCTCCCTGCTTATTTAACTTATATGCAGAATTCATCATGCGAAAGGCTGGGCTGGATGAATCCCATGCCAGAATTAAGATTGCGGGAAGAAATATCAACAACCTCAGATATGCAGATGACACAACCTTGATGGCAGAAAGTGAGGAGGAATTAAAGAACCTTTTAATGAGGGTGAAAGAGGAGAGTGCAAAATATGGTCTGAAGCTCAACATGAAAAAAATGAAGATCATGGCCACTGGTCCCATCACCTCCTGGCAAATAGAAGGGGAAGAAATGGAGGCAGTGAGAGATTTTACTTTCTTGGGCTCCATGATCACTGCAGATGGTGACAGCAGCTACGAAATTAAAAGACGCCTGCTTCTTGGGAGAAAAGCAATGACAAACCTAGACAGCATCTTAAAAGCAGAGACATCACCTGGACAACAAAGGTCCGTATAGTTAAAGCTATGGTTTTCCCAGTAGTGATGTATGGAAGCGAGAGCTGGACCATAAAGAAGGCTGATCGCCGAATAATTGATGCTTTTGAATTATGGTGCTGGAGGAGACTCTGTCTTGAGAGTCCCATGGACTGCAAGAAGATCAAACCTCTCCATTCTTAAGGAAATCAGCCCTGAGTGCTCACTGGAAGGACAGATCCTGAAGCTGAGGCTCCAATACTTTGGCCACCTCATGAGAAGAGAAGACTCCCTGGAAAAGACCCCGATGTTGGGAAAGATGGAGGGCACAAGGAGAAGGGGGCGACAGAGGACGAGATGGTAGGACAGTGTTCTCGAAGCTACCAGCATGAGTTTGACCAAACTGCGGGAGGCGGTGGAAGACAGAAGTGCCTGGCGTGCTCTGGTCCATGGAGTCACCACGAAGAGTCGGACACGACTAAACAACTAAACAACAACATTCCTTGGGTGTGCATGTGTAGCAATATACATATATCTACAAAGACAGTGTACTGAACATAATTCCCCTGCCCCCGCCCCAAAAGTTTATTCTGCATCTCAGAATGGAAGAATCACTGAACACAGGCATCTAGGAGGATCTCAAGGGATGAATTCTCCCTTGTTAAATATAGGCTCAGATTGTGTGACACCAAAGTAAAAAAACAGAAGAAAAGGGAAATTTCATAGTCACGATCCCTTCATTAAATTTAATGGAATATTTCCTTGTAGTTTTTCACAAGTACTCAAATACCTTGAATCTGAGTGATTTTTCATGCAACCCATAGTTTTGAACATTCAGTTGATATACTTATTAATTCATACACATGAAGCAGGCAGAAGGTGAACATCAAATTCTGTTCCATGATGAAAAAAGAATACTGAACTGTAGTCGTTGCATTTGACAAAAAGCAGAAATGAATTCATACTGTGATTATTGCAGGAAATAGTTTAGTGTGACAACTGGATCACCCCCCCCCCAATCTAGAAAATGGCAACATTGCCCCAGACAAGTTGATGTCTGAAATAATCAGTATTTGGGAGAGAGGAGAGGGAATTGCCTGCCCCGATTCATCAGATTCTATGGTCTGTTTGCATTATTATTTACTCATTCTGCCCCATGGTCTCTTCCTGTTGCTTCACCCCTAGTATTCAGCATTCAAGAACTACATATTCAACTGTGCTTGGCTGTTGACTAGCTACAAGACTAATCAGAAGCAAGAATGGACCCAGTGATCCTGACCTGCTGCTCTCACCAAGCCCCTAAGGAAGCAAATAGATGCAGGTCCCACCATCGAAACACAATGCATTCTCAGGAAATCATTTGTAAGGCAAGCGCTCACATAATGAAGCAATGATTTCCACTGATTCCCATGAGAAGATTTCTGATATATTCCCGACCATAGAGTTTTGATCCCAATATGATGGGAAAACCCAGGAAAACTCAAGAAGACCCTCTGAAATCTTGCAAAAAGCAAACAAGGAATGAGAAAGGTTATCTTATTTGTCCAATCTCTACCCCTTTCTCCCCCCCCCTTCCTCCCTCCTTCCCTCTCACCATGGTTTCTGGCGAAATGGCCCCACAGGCCAGCAAAACACAAAAACTAAGGCTTGTTTAAAGCTTCTTATTTGTTTAGAGTACTACATGTAGGTCGGGCTGTTAGGATATCCAAATCTGCAGCGTGAATAGCGAGGTTTGGGTCCTAATTCCATGTGTTCTGGATAAGTGAATTTTTGTATAACAAGTGTTTGGATAACAGGACCTGCATGTATGTGGCATTTTATTTGAAAACATTTATAATTTGAAAACATTTATTATTTATATTGAAAAGGAAGTATCTAAGCATCATTTAAAAGCATATTTCATTACCTTTGGTGACTATTTTCTGCCCCATCTGAGTATTGCCCCTCCCTAAGTTTGTTTTTTGGGACGCGGGTGGCGCTGTGGGTAAAACCACAGTGCCTAGGACTTGCTGATCCTAAGGTCGGTGGTTCGAATCCCCACGGCTTGGTGAGCTCCCATTGTTCGGTCCCAGCTCCTGCCCACCTAGCAGTTCGAAAGCACCCCTAAGTGCAAGTAGATAAATAGGTACCGCTTTCTAGCGGGAAGGTAAACGGCGTTTCCGTGTGCTGCGCTGGTGCTGGCTCGCCAGCTGCAGCTTTGTCACGCTGGCCCCGTGACCCGGAAGTGTCTTTGGACAGCGCCGGCTCTTGGCCTCTTAAGCGAGATGAGCGTGCAACCCTAGAGTCGGACACGACTGGTCCGTACGGGCAGGGGTACCTTTAAGTTTGTTTTTTATATTTTTTTATTTTTCAATTAATAATATTCCAATTGGTAACAAATCAAATCATAATGCAAACAACAAAGCCAATCATACACTCCGAATTAAATAAAATTCCAATGGGGCTTCCCATGTTCTGGATGTTGGGAGAAAGTCTCTTTCACTAGTTCCTGCATCCTTCTCACTTTTTTCCCCCCAGGTTCATAAATCCAATCTTCACCCAATTTATCTTCACAGTCCTGGCTTTTTCTTGTTTCTTTTAAAGAATGGCAAACTGCCACATGCAGCGCCTGACTTGGATGTGTCTGGAGTCTTGGAAGCTTGACTACCCTACGTTCTCCTACAAGTGGACCTTGAGCTTGTCTGGAGGTTCTAGCATGGGAGCGCAGCTATGCATACCCTTGTATACCCTTGACCGCAGAACGGTGCACTCCTTCTATCTGGGATGGCCGTACTCTTCCACTGAGTGTGCAGCTTCGGGAGGGACACACATGGAGTGGTGGGGGAGGAAGGGGACATCTGCTTAGCCAGCCAGATCTGCCGAATCAACCCTGGCGATCAATGGGGTGACAGATGTCGCAGCCAGATTGCCCTCACATCCACCCCTCCCTAGTGACAATGCTAGACAGTCGAGTTGACATTAGCTAGTATTTCTTTATGACGATCCTTCAGCATTATTAGCCTGGTACTTCGTAAAAGGGATGAGTGGAACTACCTGACTGGTTCTGTTCCATGGCAAAGAGAGGAGTGAAATAATTCTCTTCTGCCAGAATCCCAGTCTGCATTGAGGAGTGGGTTCTGCCATTCTTTTCACTATTAGGGTCAGTGTTTTGCTGGATTGGAAAGGTTTCAGGATGTGAAGAAGAGATCTAGTGGAAGAAGAAGAAGAAGAAGAAGAAGAAGAAGAAGAAGAGGAGGAGGAGGAGGAGGAGGAGGAGGAGGAGAATTTATTTATACCCCACCCATCTGGCTGGGTTTCTCCAGCCACTCCAGGTGGCTTCCAACGAAAAATAAAAAATACATTAAAACGAAATCCTTACATTTATATCCCTTTTCCTCCAAGCAGCTCAAGGTTGTGTACATGGTTTCCCCCCTTCTCATTTAATCCTTTCAACAACTCTGTGAGGTACGTTATGCTGATAGGCATAACTGGGCCAAGGTCAGCCAGTGAGGGATTTGAACCATGGTCTTTCAGGTCCTAGTTCGACACTTGAAGTGCTACACCACGCTGCCTCCCGACATAGTACGGAACTGGTGTTTTTACCACCCCTTCAGTGCATAACAAACCTCACCTCCTGTGATACCTCTTCACTGCCAGGAGAGTTGTTTTAGCCAAGGGTGGGTGAAAATGACACAACACACATCTCTCTTGGATGGATTGGGGCATTGGGATGAAGGGATGATGGGTTGTGCTTATCTGGTCATTAGGTGTTTCTGGTGGGCACTAGTTTCTGGTGGGCACAGGGCTCCAGCCCTACTGAATAATGTTCATCCATTTCTCAATGGTCTCTAAACCCTGTTGAGGAAATATTAAAATATTCTGCCTGAGAATTCAAAAGCGTGTTCCTGTCTTGTGTGTGTGCTAACGGCTTCTCAGATACATTTGCACATCTATATCTGGCAGGTTTAAAAATAACGTTAATAGCCGTGAGAGTGAGCTTTCTCTAATTATTCTTGTAGATTTCAGAACCATCCAACTTACTCCACTGTCAATCATACATTTCATTTAAGAGCTTGCTGGTAGCTTCTCCCTGTCTCCGTATTGCCCCTACTAATTAGTGCTCTCTCTCACAGAGAGACATTTTCACAGTGTTTAGCAGAGCTTTGTAATAATATGTAGTTATGAAATTAGGAAAGTACTGCAGATGTTTTTATTGGGGTTTTACAATCATAATTAAAATCAGCTTAGCGCAGGTGCTTGACAAAGATCCATTACACAGCCTTATTGTACTTACATCTGTATGGCAGTTGCTGAATGCCCTGGATAAATGGAAGGCAGCCAGAAGCAGGAAGGCAAGGCTCTATTCATGAGCAAAACCTTTTAGCACTAATTCAGGTGTCCCTTGCCTATTAGGTACTTAGGGTTCACTCCTACTCAAAAAACGGTGTGGGTGTTGAGAAGCTGGAAGATATATTCATGAGCTTAATGATGGTGGGAGGAACAGAAAGAAGGGAAGAAGTAATACAAAAAGAGTGTCAGAGTGTTGGGCTGCAAGGAGCCCTAGATTTGGGGGCACTGTGCAAATAGGAGGCAGAAATCCTTCACTCCTGGGTAAAGGCCACCTGGGCAAACACAGGTGGAAGTAGCAAGGTCATGTTGTCCAGAAACTGGGCATAGTTTGACTTGGAAGTCTCTATAGTGGAGGCGGAAAACCTGTGAGCGTGATGGCCTGGGATTCAGACTCGGAGGCTGAACCTGAGGAATCCCAGCCTGAACAGGATTCCCCGCCTCCAGAACCAGCTGAGCCGGGGCTGGGGCTTGAGCCTGAAGGGTCCTCACCTGTGCTGGATCCTCAGGTGCAGGCATCAGCTGAGTCTGCTCTGGCTCCTGAGGTGATGGAGGACCCATTGCCTGCAGGTGCTCCACTCTCAGCCCCGTCAGGGGAAGCTGAGGTGGCCTCTGGGTCTGGTAACCCTCCAGCCTCTCCTGAGCTGCAGAGGCTCAGGGCAGAGAGGCGGAGGGAACTAAGTTCCCGCAGGAGGAGTGCTCGCCTCCAGGCCAGGAGAGGCGAGTCACCTGTGGACCGGGGCCGCCCTATGCCTTGGGGCAGATAAAAGCCAGTCAGCCCCAGTCCCAAGTTGTGGGAGCAACATTGTTGATAGCCTGTTCCTGCCTGCGCCCTGTCCTGCTCTTCTGCCAGAGTTACTGACCTCACCTGACTCCCTGCCTTGGACCCCGCTTCAGCTTTGACGGACAGCCTCCATACCACACCATCGACCTCGGACTGGGACCTCGCCACACGGTTAACCCTCGGGACCAGCACAGTGGATTTCCAGACATTGCTGGAGTACAATTCCTATTGTCTCCGACCTTTGGCTATGCTGGCTGTGGCTGCTGGGAATTGGAGTCCCAACAGCATCCAAAGGGCCACATGTTGGCCATTCTTCTGTTAAGTCAGGAATAGCGAATTGGCTGCATGATGGGCATCATATAAACAGAGAAAGTTCTAACCTACAGCCTTCCCATGGCTCACCAAATGGGACAGCAGAGAACATGTCATTCTATCCTGTCTCAAGTCCAGAGCTGGCCCTATCCATGGGGCAAGGTGAGGTGACCTCCTTGGGCAGCAGGATCTACAGGGGCAGCAGAGCCAGTCTCCAAGGCATGCATTACCTGCTGCTGCTGCTGTCACAATTGTAGCAGCAACAGCTGTGGTGTACTCCATGGAGACTGGATTTGCTGCCCTGTGTGATTTACCGGGCTCTGCACCCATCCAGCGTGATTCAGAGCAGACCCCTTTTTCCCCTCCTACAACAGCCTTTGATACCCACTTCAAACCATCAGCTAAGTTTGGTTTTATTCCCCTGCCGCGCCCACCCACCCCCGTTCACAATGGAGATCTTCCCTCAACCCTTGCGGTCGCCACACATCATGGTTAATTTTATCACCTTATTTCCCATTCCTTTCTTTTTGCCCTTTCAAAGATCCCTTCCTCCACATGTTCCTTCCACTTTTTCCTTAAAATGCAACCACTGCTGTTCTGACAGCACTGCTTGAAAAATATTTATACCCATGGCTGATAGGCAAGTTTTTCATTCAACCATGACTTCCGATTGACACACTTTTGACTGGTTTACTAGCTACTTAATGCTGGGTGGGGGGGCAGCATTGACCCTTGGAGAATTGTCTGTGTTGTTGAGAGAAACCCCCTCCCACTAGTTTTTCTAGACAGAACATTTTGTGCTAGAGCTGCTCAGAAAAGAAAACCTCTCAGTTAAAAAGAATTTCCTGCTGTGCTGAAAACATTTCCCACATTTCCCCATCACTCTTTATCAACTAATGAGAAAAGAAATTGTGTTCAAAAATTATCAAAGGGGGGATTTGGAGGGGGTGAGGTTCTCTTGGGTGGGGTGCATGGTTTCTATTGTTTTCTGAGTGAATGATGGAGTGCTTCTCAGCATCCTGACCAGTGCTGGATTAAACCCTGTGGAGGCCCCTAGGCAGTAAAAATATTGGGGGGTCCTTCACAAATTATCTGGAGTCGGCAGGAACTCAGAACATGCTAACTCACAGAAAGCTTGTATCTGAAGGTTTCTCATGTGCGTGCTGTAGTGGGATAACATTGAGGTAAGAACAGTTGATTGTAATTTTCATTGTTGCAGGGACACTAAAAGGCATAGGGCCTGCTCTGCCTATTCGGCAATCAGGCACTGATCCTGACTTTCATTATACAAATCATCTTACTGGTGCCATGGTCCGCACCCAGTACCCATACCTGTTATGACCAGGGTTCTGAGCTCTCCTTGGGATGAGGGGGAGAAATTCAATTCAATTCACATGTAAAGACAAAACTATCAAATTGGCTTCCCCCCCTGAGAACAGAAACACAACCATCCTTTGAAATTTGCACTTCTTTGAATTTTGTGATGCAGTTCTCCAACCTAAGAATGTTTACAAAAATGCATTGACTAGGGAAAGTGTGTATGTAAAAATGTCATTTGGCTCTGTGAAGCTGTACCCTTTAACCATTCTAGCCACCGTCCCTCAGACATTCAGACCCTCTGTGTTTCTTCAACCCCACTCCAAGCACACTCCCATTGGGGAGGAGTAAACTTATCCCAAGTCACAGTCCTTAGCCCAGTGTTCCCCATTTTCATTACTGATGGCTCTTTGAGATTTCAGGTAGCACCTCTCCTGCTGATGGATATTTTAGCTAGAGGTTCCGGGGATTGAACCATGAGCTTTTTTCATGCAAAGGAGGTGCTTGACCAGGAAGTCATAATTCCCTTGCCCAGTGTCTTTCCCTTGCTAGAGGGTTAGACACACTTTCACCCTCAACCCACAATTCACGGGCTATTTTATAAGACAGGCATTTTTTTTAAAAAAGTGTTTTGTACGTATGGCTTTATTCTTTTATATGCAGCTCTGCACAAAGTGGGTGAACTTGATTTATGTTACAAATTAAATATGTATGTGTCAGATGCAAGTGTGGTTGCTTAAGAGTAAACAAAGATCATGGCCACTGGTCCGATCACCTCCTGGCAGATAGAAGGGGAAGAAATGGAGGCAGTGAGAGACTTTACTTTCTTGGGCTCCATGATCACTGCAGATGGTGACAGCAGCCACAAAATTAAAAGACGCCTGCTTTTTGGGAGGAAAGCAATGACACACCTAGACAGCATCTTAAAAAGCAGAGGCATCACCTTGCCGACAAAGGTCCGTATAGTTAAAGCTATGGCTTTCCCAGTAGTGATGTATGGAAGTGAGAGCTGATCGCCAAAGAATTGATGCTTTTGAATTATGGTGCTGGAGGAGACTCTTGAGAGTCCCATGGACTGCAAGAAGATCGAACCTATCCATTCTTAAGGAAATCAGCCCTGAGTGCTTACTGGAAGGACAGGTCCTGAAGCTGAGGATCCAATACTTTGGCCACCCCATGAGAAGAGAAGACTCCCTGGAAAAGACCCTGATGTTGGGAAAGATGGAAGGCACAAGGAAAAGGGGGCGACAGAGGACAAGATGGTAGGACAGTGTTCTCGAAGCTACCAGCATGAGTTGGACCAAACTGCGCTAGGCAGTGGAAGACAGGAGTGCCTGGCGTGCTCTGGTCCATGTTGTCACGAAGAGTCGGACACGACTAAATGACTAAACAACGAAACAGGCAAGACTCCGACCTGTCTTTTCCAGGCTTTATTCTTGGTGCAAACTATTTACAGTGAAGGGCATTGTAAGTTCATGTCTGGCTCAATCGCTAGCAGAATCTGGGGGTGGTCGTTCTTTGTACCTCCCCCAGTATAAAAGTCGCATCACCCCCAGCCTTTTCCTTCCCTCCCTGCGCCAAAGCTTACTGCACAGAATGGGCGCTGGCAAGGGCGCACTTCCCGCCTCTCCGGCTTGCTCAGGCTCGGTGTTAAGGCTCTCCCTAGCATCCTCTTGCCCCTGCACTTCTTCTCCACTGGAGGTGGGGCTTTCCTCCTCGCTGGAGGAGGAACTGCTTCACAAGATTTTCGGAGGCTCCCTATAACACAATTGCCCTTCCATCTCTCGCCTCTGAGCTGATGGCAGTTCCCTGACAGTATGCCATAAAGAGATGGCTGCCAAGCCTGTGTAGTGGAGTTTCTTTGTTGCTCTGAAATGGTTGAGAAGAGAGGACCACATGGTGGGTGGATGATGCCTTAACACCCCTCACCCATCCCAGTGTTGTCCCTCCTATGTCTGGGAGACAATTATACTGGTGATGGATGGGATAGGACAGTATGGAACTGAAAATGCAACATTGATTGCCACTCATAGTAGAGAAGAAAGATAACAGTTAACCCTTAGTCTTCCACATGTCGGGGTTTCTACCACTCTTTCTACCAGAGGAATCTATAGGCACTGAGCTGTTCGCAAATTGTGCCAAAGTGGCTGACAATGGCAAACAAATCCTTATAAAGGCATTGTTACAATAAGCAGTCTAATATTAATTTATTTCAAAATGTAAGCTGGCAAGCCAAATGTTCAACTCACTTTTGAGAATACTAACCTTTTGAATGCATTATACAGCTGGCAAGCATTAAAACACATCAATCACTAAAACACATATAAATTGATAGTATACATGGTGGACTGTATAAGCCAGTTTGTTACCCTACAATGATGTTTCTAGCTTCCTGTGAAGGAGGTGGGAATGCAACCTATTTTTGATAGCAACCTTTTAATCAAAAGCAGCACTCTCCTTTATACTCTCTAGCATCACACCATAATCACCTGCACTCTTTCAATGAAGTTTGAATGAACACTTATCCTTGAGTATGGCAGAGCTGTCCCAGTGAAATACTCTTGGTACGCTTAACATTTTCAGATAATTTCTTGTCAAATCTGTTATGAAGATGAGACGCAAGCCTGCCTTTCTCAATGCCATTTTTCTTTGTGAAATGAAAAAAAAATACACAACACATATTTGTAGCAGTAAATACGCTCATAAGAAGAAAATGCTTTGGTTGGACAGCATGGAAATTGAGATAAGGGTGTAATGCAAAATGCCTCCCTCTCTAACAACACCGTTGTCAAGAGTATTGCTGAACAGTGTGTGCATACCAAATGACACTCATCTGCTTCCTGATTCTGCTTGAAGCACCTTAATCCTGGGTCAAGGGCAGAGCCAAACAAAATTTGCAGAAGGAGTGCAAAGGATGGGAAAGTGTTTGAGAGTCTTGTGAGGACAATAAGAGTGGCATTTCAGGCAAGATGGCTTCTTCCCTGTTTACGTCTGACAGATTATATATGTTAAAATGACATCATAGAAACAACGAGCTGGAAAAGTATCCCCCCCCCAACCTATAATAAGTAGAACAGTCAATCTGCAAATCAGGTTGATGTTTAATGGATAAGACCTGTCCAGGTTTTGGAAATAAAAACCACCATGTCCATTCAGCTGCATATAATGTTTTCTGTGATGCTGGAGGCAGTATTTGGGGACAGACTGAAACATGAGGTAACAGACCTCAAACCCACACTCCCTGCTGTTCCTTTGCAAACCTCTTTATCCTAATATAATCCATTTTTGCATGTTATTTGCATCATATCCTCCAGCATGTCGCAGGGCAAAACCGGGCTGCATGTCTTCCAGGCTGCACTCCTGTGCAAGTCACATGTCTTTTTGGGCGCTGTGCTCTGACACAATCTTGCATATATTGGATGGCTCTGCCCTCATGCGAGAGCACAGCTTCACAAAACAGGATGTCCCAGTGTTGGGGGGATAGTCGAAGCATATGTAATATATGCATTTTAATACACACTTTGCGTCAGCATGTGACTTTTCACACAAATTACCTGGCTGGGGAACTGCATTGCAAAGTATAGAGAGGTATGACTTTAGAAAGATGGCTGTACTTCAGTCCTTGTATTGTTTTGGAAAGTGTGCATCTACTACGGCTCTGTTGACCATGTAAGGGCAGAAGGTCAGGCTCCAAGCACTTACACCAAGCTAGGCCAGCCTAGAAACCCCAATGCCAGCTGGTCACAGGGTCTGAGACAGCACTTGCCTATTCCTTAAAAAAGTGCCTCTGAGGCCAGCACAAAATGCTTCCAAGAAATTCACTAGATTATGCCCCAGCTACATCTCACATGGTTCACGGTTCAAATCCCCAGTCATTAGTTTCTCTAGTGCAGGTTTCCCAAAATTGGATCTCTAGCTGTTTTTGGACTACAGTTCTCTTCATCCTTGACCACTGGTCCTGCCAGCTAGGGACGATGGGAGTTGTAGTCCAAATACAGCTGGTGACCCAAGTCTAAGAAACCCTGCCCTAGTGCATTCAATCCCTTCTGCATCATTAAGAACCATTGATCATCATGTTAAAATGAACTGATATTAACTTCCGCAATGCTCTATATTATTATTCTCATTGTGACTTTCTAACGGATGCATCCAAGTCGATCAGCAGTTATGTCACTCCCTAAGCAGATCCATCATTTTAGCAAATTTTGCCTGCCACACTAAAGTTGACTAATTATTGACAAAGATGAATTACCAAAAGTTAGTTGCAATAAAACTGGCAACACTTCCACATGTATCATCTCTCTCTCTGTCTCTTTCTCTCTCATGTATGCGCACACATCCTCCATCAAGCATCTTTTTATAATGCAAAATCAACAAAATGGCTCTGCTGTGTTCTCCTCTGTTTCCGGTAACACGAAACAAGAATATTCGCCCACTCAATTCCACACTATTACAATATGCTTTGTGATGACAATTGCTCCCTGAGTAAAATGATTTTATGCTCGTAAATAAAAGGGATGTGAATTTCTATTTATGAATGCATGTGCTACACAGAAACTCAATAATGTAGGCCATTATCCACTTGGGTTTGTATCCATGAAGGGCAGGGCGCAGAAGCTTTCATGCATGCAACAACGTGATGCTTCAACAAGCCAGATGTGTTTGCTACTGTCAATAGTATCCAGATCTCCACCACAGCCATACCAGCTATTCTACTGGAGCTCCTGTCCTGCTTCCAGGTGAGGAAGGATTTGGAAGGGAGCCATGGTTGCATTTCATGTTAAAGATGGAGGAAACAGTCTATTTTTTAAAAAAAGTAATATTTATTAAAGTTTCATAAACAATCAAAAGCTTCAAAGTTTAAACATAGAATACAAAAACCAAAAAAGACTACAAAAAATAAAAAATACAAAACAAAACACATAAAAAATACACAATAGAGAACAGTTAACAAAATAGAAGAAAAAAGAATAGAAAACACCAATAAGCAAAACAGAAAAAAGATTAGTATTTTCATATCTTATATTTCATTCACTAATTTCTTGACCTCCTCACACCTCCCTTTTTGTATTCCAATTCAGATATTTAATTCAGCAAATCCTTACCCTTTATCATTTATCCTTACTCAGCATCTTAACCTATAATAAATATATATTTTCCACCATTATCAATCCATATTTACATATTCTTATTAATCTTTTTACCAACACTGCTTGTTTTCAATCCAACATCCCTTTAACATTCATTAATTTTACAGTATTTCTGCAAGTAGTCTTTAAATTTTTTCCAATCTTCTTCCACCGCCTCTTCTCCCTGGTCTCGGATTCTGCCAGTCGTTTCTGCCAATTCCATGTACTCTGATGGAGGAAACAGTCTATTTCAGGTCCACCACTTTTCCATGTCCTTACCCATATGTCCATGCTCTTCCATTTCCACACTTCCACAGGAAAATAAGCACTTAAATACATACATTTGAGTCATTTTCTCTTGAAACAATGCATTTCTAAACTTTTTTTTTCTGAATGAAAAACAATGTCAGGACATTCAGGGAGTGAAAAGCCTAGCAGATAATTGAGCTCCGATCCACACATTAATCAAGGAGTTGTGGCTCAGTCAGTTCATATTCAAGTTTGCAAAGATCAAATCCCTCAAACCCAGATAACTCCTGGAAAGAGATCAGATGATGTGCCACAAGATTGGAAAGAGACCTATTTTAAAATTTCCAAAAAATGTGGGAAAGAAGGAACCAAGAAACCACAGATGGGTCAGCCAGGCTTCAATTCAAGGGAAGATAGTAGAACAGATAATAAAGCCATCAGACTGTAAGCAACTTAATAACTGCAATGATTAGGGGGAGGCAGCAGGGATTTGTCAAGAATAAATCTTACAGTACTAATCTTCTCTCTTTTGCTCATTGGGCTTCAGGTTTATTAGAATGTGGGAATACTGTGCATGTCATTTATCTTGATTTCAAGATGTGATTTATTTATTTTTATTCAGCAAAGCATCCCCCCTCCAAATGAAGACAGAAAGCAGTAAGTGGGTTAAGAACTACAACTTTATTAACCATAACCAATGGGAATCTGCAACAAGCAGAAACAATAGTGCAAAGTAAAAGCAACCCCTCAGTTGAGGGGACTGTTGGGAGAGCCTCCTGCTGGGTGCTAACACCCTGTGGATCAACTGACTTGTGGATCTGTACCTTTCCTGGCTCATGCAGCATGAAGGTAAACCTAGAGCGTTCCTGTCTGTTCCACCTCATCCCTGCTTGCCAGTGTTTAATGCCTCCAGGGGTCAACGGCCACCACTTCCCACTTCCCTCAAATCAGCTTGCAAATGAGCGGTATGTGCAGCAGCAAATTGCCTTTTACCCTCTAGCTGCCTCAGGGTGCTCACCAAGGTATCCTAACTGGCCTCAGCTGCCCCCTCTACCTGCCAGTTGTGACCAAATAAGTGAAATCAACCTGCCAAATTGCTTACTGCATCTCAGATGCTGGGACAGTAATGGGTAAGCAGAATAGAAGGAACACCTGAACCCCTCCCTAAAATTCCTGGTTGTTGTTGTTTAGTCGTTTAGTCATGTCCGACTCTTCCTGACCCCATGGACCAGAGCAGGCCAGGCACTCCTGTCTTCCACTGCCTCCCGCAGTTTGGTCAAACTCATGCTGGTAGCTTCAAGAACACTGTCCAGCCATCTCGTCCTCTGTCGTCCCCTTCTCCTTGTGCCCTCCATCTTTCCCAACATCAGGGTCTTTTCCAGGGAGTCTTCTCTTCTCATGAGGTGGCCAAAGTCTTGGTGCCTCAGCTTCAGGATCTGTCCTTCCAGTGAGCACTCAGGGCTGATTTCCTTCAGAATGGAGAGGTTTGATCTTCTTGCAGTCCCTGGGACTCTCAAGAATCTCCTCCAGCACCATAATTCAAAAGCATCAATTCTTCGGTGATCAGCCTTCTTCTAAAATTCCTACTTGACCCCTAAAGGGCACTTTGTTGACTCCATATTGTTGCACTGTAAGTGGGGTGAGATCCTGTGATGTTCTGCCAAAAGCTCTCTGGTAGGCCAGGTTGCCTTATAAAGGTGTGTGTCCCACCCTGCCTCATTGACCAAGCAGCCAATATGTTGGGATGTTGACATGCTGGCCCCATGCCTTCAGCCTCAAAGAGGATGGGGGAAACCACCCCATCCAGGGGCTCAAGTGAGCACCATTGAAAAGTACTCTGCTTCTCAGATTATCCATAGCCACTTATTACCTGATAACCGCTGCCTCAAGCAATGACATGTGAATGGGTCATCACAAACTACCACATATAAAAATGTCAATATCATTTGGAGTGCAATGCATTTGTGCAATGGAGTGACCTCACAATCTCACATGCTAGTCACCAGGTGTACAGAAACCAGTAGCAGATGGTATGGATGGGCAGTACTGCTCACCTGACCTCTGGTCAGTCATGCCACTGCTGCTTACTGGGAGGTAAAGGATGGAGAACAAGGTGATGGTGAGATCAGTGAAATACAAACTCACTAGAGGAACCAACTTGGTGATCCTGCTGGCGTGTTTGCTCTGCACCCAACTCCCGGGTACCTCCACTTCTACATCCCAGGACATAGTAGCAATGTGACTGATGTAAGGTCAGGTCATCATGTTGACAGCTACTGACAGTAATCAATGCATGTATGACCTTAAGGAAACAACATGCACCTAATTTCTTAGGATGGCTGCTTTGCAAGAAGAATTGGGAAAGTTTGCTATCAGACTATGGGACCAAAGCAGCAGTTGGGAGGAGTTGCAGGTCATGTTAATAATACATTAAGAATGTCACTCTCTAATGTTCAGCAGACAATCAAGTTTCATAAATGCCTCACTGTCTCCAGGAGACATTTAGATGGCATTTGCTTAATTGAAAGACTGATCCCCAAAGACAGTTGTCAGCTGCAACAGTAACAGAACTATGACAAGATGTAGTGAGGATTAATTCAGTGGTATTTCTCTCCTGCTCGTCAGTGTGATGGGTCTGACAAGGCACTGCTGTTTACAGAATGTTTTCAAGCTTGTAGACTAGAAGATGTTCAACATATGAGATAGTATCAACTGCTTTGCTAAGAGATGCCAGAACAGGGTACATACAATAACAAACCCTTCTCTCTTATTCCTAGGGACATCATTGCAAAGCGATGACCTTCTCCCTTCAGTGCCACTCAGAATGGCAGAAATGGCTTGGATTAACCACGGAAGCCGTCCTTGAGTTGTTCAGAGCAGGCTCTTGCAATCATGCACACAAAAATGTGATAGTGGCGCCATACTCTACGATCTCTCCTCTCAGTCTGTCACTTTTCATTCCACAATATCATATATGCCTTTGGCCAATCAGTCACTGAGGGAGGTGTGTGAGTTGAGAAACAACCCAGGCCTTGACCAGACTCCCTCTCAATGAAGGAATGGGTTTCCCAAACCCAAAACTGACTGTACAGGCATTTTTAAACTGCACCAAAATCCCCATTTCTCCTTAGCTAAAATGCATAAACTTTAGCCGTTGAGCAAATGCAAAACAAGAACACAGCTCTCTCCCTTATCAGTTTGACGGCAAGACTGGCCTTGACTTTACCAGTAGAACAGACACAGACATATCTTATGTCCTGACCCCAAATGACGCAGAGGCCCAAGTCTGGGACTAACGCCAGAGCATGTTCTCGGAAGTAGTGACCTCTTGCTCCAAGATAGGAGTAGGAACAGGAATATCCTTTTATGGCCAGGAGTACAGGAAGGAAGATCCTTTTATGGTTGAGAGTACCAGAGCAGGAACATATGTGATGTCAACCTGTGTACGTACGCCAATGTGGTTGGGCTCCTAGGGGAGGAGTGAGAGGATGCCTGGAGGATATATAAACTGCATGAAACCTGTCATTTCTTTGGACTTGCTGTGGACTAATCACGCAAGTGCCTTCTGCTATCCGGAGAGCAGAATAAACTTTCTTTGAACCAACTCGGTGTCATTTTGACTTCCTTCCTCCTGTCCTGGAGCAACGCAGACCCAATCAGTGAACTCCAATAAGGCTACATCCCAGGGCGATAGTTTGCAGATGCACTCCAACCGTGCCTTTAGGGCTCTAGTTTCAAACATATATGTGTCTTTTGAGAAAGCAATAAAGTATATAGTAAAAATGTAGGCAGCGGGTTAACTGTGCTGTCCACAGTTAAAGGATCGGTAAATTAAAAAATACGATGGATAAGATGAAGCAGTCCAGACTCTCCCTTTGCAACCCACAGGGAAATTGCTTGATGCTTCCTCTATCATGTTTCCATGTGGTTTCATCTGCTTTTATTGGAGTTCAGAGGCATTGCAGCTGTAATTTTTTTTCATGGTTATTAGGATCTAGTGGATGTGTGTAATACTTCCCAAATGTTTTAAAATTGGAAAATGGGCAAATAAATGAATGGACTCCTGACAAGATCAACACAAAGAGTTCTTTCAGAACTTGATAGCCTATGACTTTATTGCCAGCTTGGGCTTTCCTTAACTAATGGATCATTGACTCTCTGCTGCCTGTATTATTGACAAAGGGGACCAGAAAGCCATTACTATATATCATCAATATGTTGGTATATTGACTTTATTTGCTATTTGCTTGGAGCTCTTGAAACTTTAGTTTCACAGATTGTGTGTGCACAAGAAATGATCTTAAATCCATGTTACAGAAAGCTTCCTGAAAGGGGGATATTATTAAGAATATTAAACTTTCAACTAAACCAACTTTAAAATGGAATTTCTAATGAAATAGTGCAGCAGTTTTGAGGGCAACCAAGGGGATAAACTAAATAGCTGAGGTTTCTCGGCAAAGTCCCATTGCCCCAGTGTTGCTAGTGGTTTCTTCCTCACTAGAAATTCAAAGTGAATTTGAAGGATTGCCGCTTTAACTCTGCATAATGGATTCCAGTGGATGAAATATCCTTTATGCAGAGTTAAAACCACAATTCTTCAAATTAGCTTTGTGAAATTATCGTCTTAACAATGACAGCTGTTTCATGAAGGCAAATTTGAGTGCTGAGAAATCTGTTTTGTGTAGTGCTGCTGAGCTAAAAAGAGAGCTGAGTCCATTCCCCTCCTCCCCCTGCGCTTTATGAAAAGCTTCATCAGATAGTCATTGTTCAGGTAAGCTTCATTGCAAGAAGGATGAGAAGCTGAATTTACTAGTGCAATCTCTGATTGGATAGAATCATTCATGTGCAGGGGTGCAACCTTGAATAAAATAAGCCACAATCCGCATAAATGATCACAAGGTGCGGCACACACACACTCCATTTGAATGGCAATACTTATTAACTTGGGGGGGGCTGGCCCCCTCAAATATTTTATTGGGGGGCCAAAGGGGCCTCGACCCCCAGGTGTTGGCATTATACTTTTATACCGAGAGCTGGACCATAAAGAAGGCTGATCACCGAAGAATTGATGCTTTTGAATTATGGTGCTGGAGGAGACTCTGGGGAGTCCCATGGACTGCAAGAAGATCAAACCGATCCATTCTGAAGGAGATCAGCCCTGAGTGCTCACTGGAAGGACAGATCCTGAAGCTGAGGCTCCAAGACTTTGGCCACCTCATGAGAAGAGAAGATTCCCTGGAAAAGACCCTGATGCTGGGAAAGATGGAGGGCACAAGAGGAAGGGGACGACAGAGGACAATATGGTTGGACAATGTTCTCTAAACTACCAACATGAATTTGACGAAACTGTGGGAGGCAGTGGAAGACAAGAGTGCCTGGCGTGCTCTGGTCCATGGGGTCACAAAGAGTCGGACATGACTAAATGACTAAACAACAACAGCAACTGAGATGAGCACTTTGTCCTTATTGTTGTCAGCTAAATTTGGCTACACAGTGCTCTTATGTCATTACATCAAATGCATGGTCTTTGACTGACTGTATTGGGGCAATGTAAGGACAAAAGGAATAGAGTCAGGATGCCACTGAAACAGCAGCAAGGCAAGATAACAGCGAGAAACAAAAGTTAAAAATTGTGAACTGCCATTAATAAACAGGAACACCAGGCTGGGTGGTACTTGCACAGGATCATCGAGTTGTAAAATCACCCCAATTTACTTCGTTAACTATTTACCTTCCCTAAAGTTAGAATCATAGAATCATAGAGTTGGAAGAGACCACAAGGGCCATCGAGTCCAACCCCCTGCCAAGCAGGAAACACCATCAGAGCACTCCTGACAAATGGTTGTCAAGCCTCTGCTTAAAGACCTCCAAAGAAGGAGACTCCACCACACTCCTTGGCAGCAAATTCCACTGTTACCTGTTTTGAGTTGGAAATTGAACTTGGAGGACAGTTGATGGCCATTCTGTGACCCTCTCTTAAAAATAAGATCAGCACTTGTGCAATAGTTTTCTTCTTTGGTACTCTTGAGTTGTCCTATCCAGGATCTTGCAAGAATAAAGAGTGTCTGTTGCTCTCCCAAGCGTCATTCAAGAAGACTTGGTTCATTCAGATTAATCTGAGCTGTCAAGGAAGACAGAGCTGCTTTCTCAGTCCTTTGATGTCAGCTGGAGTCAGTTCAACCTTCATTGTTGTCCTCCTTTATGTTTCTTTACAATTAAGGAACAGCCAGTCCACACATCCAAGAATATTGCTTGACTTACTGATGAATATGAATTTGTGAACCTACTCCATTTGGAAAGTTTGAAAGTCACACAGGAAACCGCACATTTTAGGATGTAGAAACATAACGTAAAAATGGACAGCTTTTGACAAATTTCAGGTTGAAAGACATTTGAGAATATCCTTCCCCTACTGAAGTGAAAAATACCTGCCTCCATTCTCTCCCCAGAGCCTTTATTGTTAGTGATGAATCATTGTTGTCTTAGTCCTAAACCCAACCGAGACTGTCCTTTGTCTGAAATGGTGTTGTCAAAGTTAACTAATGATACATTGCTGAAGAGCTGACCTAACCTCTTTCCTGACAGCATCTTCACTGGTTGGTTTATCTAAGAAGGAAGACACTTCTGATATAATTACTCAAGGAGGTGTGGTGTAGAATCCTGCTAGCTGAAGAGTTGCTTCATACGTGCATAGACACTTGAAAATGCAGCTGCCTTTAGGCTGCTCCCTATGGCAAGCTGGTTTAGTACAGTTAATTAAGCTAAATTCTACCTACGGCCCCCCTCCATGACAACGATGTGTAATAATGTTCTGTACTCATGAGGAGCGTGCATAGCTTTGCATATACAAGGTCCCAGTAAATAATAACATTGATTATAGGATGCAGTGGTAAGGCCACTCCTTAAAAATCTCCCACTCTGTTCAGAAAATCAAAGTAATTACCAGCTGGTCACTAATCTCCCCTTACTGGGTAAGGTTCTTGAGTGGGTGGCCGTGGGCTAGATCTAGGCTCTCTTGGGTGAAACTGATTTGCTAAAGCCACTTCAATTGGAGTTTAGGCTCAGTTTTGGCATGGAAATTGTTTTGGTCATTCTGTTTGATGACCTCTGTTAGGAGAGAGACAAGGCATGTGTGTCTCTGTTAATTCTCCTTGTTCTCCCAGTGCCTCTGTCTCTACCACAGTATCCTTCTGGAGTAGCAGTCTGAGCTGAGGGTGGGTGGTACCAGTTCAACTTAGATTGTTGTTTTCAGAAAATGGTGCTTGGGAAATGTTGTTCGGCCCCATGAAGGGTTTGATTTTATCCCCTATGTTGTTCAATATCTATATGAAACTGGTGAGTAGGATCATTCAGAGTTTGGGAGTACATTTTCAGCATTATGTTGACAATACACAGCTGTGCTTCTTTACATTTTCAGGTACAGCAGTAGATGTACTAGCTTAATGTCTTGTCTTGGAAATGGACTTGATGGGAGCCATTAAGCAAAGCTTAATCCAGACAAGATTGCAGCAGTGTTTGGTTCGTGACTCTCTAGAATGGATAGATGGGAGGGGGATTGCCACAATCTCTCTGAAGGAGCAGGTACATAACTTGGGGTTATATCTAGACACATCAAGGTCACTTGAGCTTTGGCTGGTGGCCCAGCAATGCCCCTATATAGACAGGGATAGCCCAACTTTCACTGTCTTTGCTCTGGTAACCTCTAGGCTAAATTACCCCAATATGTTATACATGGGGCAGCTTTTGTAGGTGATTCAGAAGCTGCAGCTGGTACAGAATTTGGCGACCAGGTTGCTCAGAAGGATAAGATGGTTTGAGTGCATAGCACCAATCTGGATATGAGGAGGGTAAGTTGTAAGGAAACATAATTTGTAATAGTGCATGGCATTGTTGGTGTTCATGGGGCATGACTATTAATGCATCAACCTTAGCTTCCAATTTCCTGGCTTTGTGGAGCTTGAGGCAAAATGAAATAGAATTAACTCTGAACTTAAACCAGCATATTTTTTAAATCACTGAGATGATAGATAGATATAGATAGATAGATAGATAGATGATAGATAGATAGATAGATGATAGATAGATAGATAGATAGATAGATTAGATAGATATAGAGATAGATAGATAGATACAGTGGTGCCTCGCAAGACAAAATTAATTCGTTCCGCAAGTTTTTTCTTCTTGCGAGTTTTTCGTCTTGCGAAGCACGGTTTCCCATAGGAATGCATTTAAAATCAATCAATGCGTTCCTATGGAGACCGTCCGGGGACAGAGGGGAAGTGCCGTGCGCCTTCCCCTCTGTCCCCGGACCTGTTTAAAGCAAGGGGCGGCGGGGAGAAGATTGCTTCTCCCCGTTGCCTGCCCCGCAATCTCCGGGGACAGAGGGGAAGGCGCGCGCGCCTTCCCCTCTGTCCCTGGACCTGTTTTAAAGCAAGGGAAGGGGCAGCGGGGAGAATCGCTTCTCCCCGTTGCCACCCCTTGGTTCAAAAGGGGTACGGGGACAGCGGGGAAGATGCGCTGCTCTTCCCCGCTGTCCCCGGAGCTTGCAGGGCAAGCTTCGTTTTGCAAAGCAAGCCCATAGGGAAATGCGTCTTGCGAAGCGGCTAAGAAAACGAAAAACTCTGTAGATAGATAGATAGATATAGATAGATGATAGAGATAGATAGATAGATAGATAGATAGATAGATAGATAGATGATAGATAGATAGATGATAGATAGATGATAGATAGATAGATGATAGATAGATAGATGATAGATAGATAGATACACACATATTGCATTGGCCCAGTCTGCAAATAAATAAATGCCTATAACGAATTCAAAATAGCAGAAAACTCTGTGCATCATGTTTTAGCCTACATTTTTAGATTTGTGCCCTTGATTGCACCCATCACATTAGCAGCCATGAATGAGAGATTTCCAAACAGTCTGCAAATAAATGAGACATTTACAAACCTAACCATGTCCCGATTGCAAGTCACTGTCTCTGACTTTTTCTAACATGAATGGAGACTTTTGAACCTAATTATAAGTTGGACTTTTCTCTCTCCAAGCTTTTAGTACTGAATGATGTCATCCAAGGGCAAGGCAATTTGCCTCATTACAGAAATAACATAAACTATGGCTAAATGAGATAATGTACCATAAAAGGTCGGTAAAAGTGTGCTTAAAAAGCAGCATTTTTGATGTGTGGTCGTAATAATAGTTTAAAGCTGCAATTCCATACCTGGGAGTAAATCCCAATGAGCTGTGTAGGAACTACTTCAAATTAGACATGTATAGTGCTGTTAGTAAGCTATGTGGATCACAGCTTGACTTCTACATTTTCCTATGACAGTTGAAAACCTGCATTTTCCTCACATATATACTCTAGACCAGTGGTGGAGAACCTGCGGCCGATGGACCAAATTAGACTCATGAGGCCTCTTCAGATATGGGGCAGGAAAAGTGGTGGCTGGGTTGAAAGGTGGTTTGCAGGCATAGCTGGTTGGCTAATCACTGATGCTTACAGAATTCAAACTGTGAGAATTCAAACTGATGGAAAAGGAAAATGGGTCACCTAACATCATTGTGACATCAAGTGACTCACAGCAGGTGGGAGAGATCAGGGACTAGCCTGCTGGTCAGATACAACTCACCACCCCTGCCCTAGACATCTTGGAATGAAATATTATGGATATCCTTGGCTGCTGATGAAAAGAACAGAGAAACTTACAAACAACGTGCAAGGGCATAAATTGTATAGGGTCTGTGGGAAGCACATATAAACCGCCTCCTGTGTTGAAGAAATACCATTGTGTATCTTCAGCAGGCTCCTTCCTTCGTTCCTTGGATTGTTGCCAAACTCTCCAGTACTAGTTCTTCTGTGATTTTGTTTTTTGGGGAAAGGGTTCCCTGGGGGTTTTCCTATGCATTGAATATCATTACAAACATATCTTTCATGGCTATTATTGACCTCCCACCCCCCTTCTAAATCCTATCACTGAAATAAGATTAAATCCCCACCAGAGTGTTTCTTGGACAGAGATATTTGAAGAGGTATCAATTAAAATTGACCCTGAACCCTGAGGATTTGTTTTGTGCTTCTATAGAATTCAAGGACAATGAGGCCAGGAAGCTGACAAGAAGCCCTGAATCCACCAGCAGTTTCTCAAAGGGCTCCGTATAATTGAGAAATTACATATTGATGGGATGCTGCAAGAATTACAACTTTATTGAGCTGACTTGTTATCCGGAGAAGTATATTACACAGATTTAAAACAACCATTAGGTCTTTTATTAGCAGTGCCAAAAAAAAGAGAGAGAGAAGGTCAGGAGCCTGAAAACAGAAAATGACTATTTAGTGAGTTGTTCCAATCAGAAAACTAAGCTAATTGATCAGACGGATTCTTGCTACCTGAGCAGACTGCCAAATGCTGAGCTTCTTGTCAACACCCTGGAATCATTAGGAAGAGGATGTGGGGATTGCTCTCCCTTGTATTGTATGAGATCTCCTGTAGTGGCTGAGATTCTGAGCTACTAACCTGGCAGACCCAGGTTCAAATCTCATCTACACCGCAAACTCACAAGATTTCCTAAGGCAAAGCACTTTTGCTCAGCATCTTCAGTAAAGGAAGCTTTTCTTAAAGGGTTCTGGAGAGTAGAAGGTAACTTATATGTTGTTGTTGTTAGTCGTTTAGTCATGTCTGACTCTTTGTGACTCCCTGGACCAGAGCATGCCAGGTACTCCTGTCTTCCACTGCCTCCTGCAGTTTGGTCAAACTCATGCTGGTAGCTTCAAGAACACTGTCCAACCATCTCATCCTCTGTCGTCCCCTTCACCTTGTGCCCTCCATCATTCCCAACATCAGGGTCTTTTCCAGGGACTTTTCTAGGGAGTATAATTTACATTAAATAGCAGACAGCAGGGTGAATAGTGTATTTGGCAGCAGCCATGACAGCTCTGTGATGGATACGGGTCAGAATGAAACTGCTGTGTTCTTACATCTAAACCACACTCCTCTTGCACAACTGATGGTGGGGGGATAATGCTGTCTTCATCCACAGCAGGGGTCTACTTTCTTCACAACTGTCTTCTGCCTGGTCCTCTCTATTCTACTCCCCCCCCCCCATGCTCAACTGGCAAATGTATTCTAGACATATCTAATGGAGAGTGAATAGGTTAAAAAGAAGGTAAAGGGCCCCTGGACAGTTAAGTCCAGTCAAAGGCAACTATGGGGTTGCAGTGCTCATCTCGCTTTCAGGCCAAGGGAGCCAGCATTTGTCCACAGACAACTTTCTGGGTCATATTGCTAGCATGACAAAACTGCTTCCAGTGCAACAGAACACCGTGGCAGAAACCAGAGTGCACGGAAACGTTGTTTACCTACGGGACCGCCTCTCCCTGTATGCCCCACGGAGGACCTTGAGGTCCATAAATAGCAACACCCTAGACGTCCCGGGCTCTAAGGAAGTTAGATAGGCCTCAACCAGAGCCAGGGCCTTTTCAACACTGGCTCTGGCCTGGTGGAGCGCTCTGTCTCATGAGACCAGGGCCCTGCGGGATCTGATTTCTTTCCGCAGGGGCTGTAATACAGAGTTGTTCTGCGTGGCCTTTGGCTTAGAATCAATTTGATTCCCTCCCCCTCTTCCTTTTTTCCTTTTTTCCTCCTCCTGCGAAGACGCTGCATCTTAATGTTTTAATGTTGTATTTTAATCTTGTTTTTAAGTTGTATTTTAATCAACTTGTATTTATTATTGGTTGTTAGCCACCCTGAGCCCGGTCTTAGCTGGGGAGGGCGGGGTATAAATTATTATTTTTTATTTTTATTATTATTATTATTATTATTATTATTATTATTATTATTATTATTACCTTCCTGCCACAGCAGTAGCTATTTATCTACTTGCACTGGCATGCTTTCAAACTGCTAAGTTGGCTGGAGCTGGGACAGAGCAATGGGAGCTCACTCCGTTGTGGGGATTTGAACCGCCGACCTTCCAATTGGCAAGCCAAGAGGCTCAGTGGTTTAGACCACAGCACCACCCGCCTCTGAAACCAGTGCAACTTGCTTCCTATTATGTATTACTATATTCCGACTTTAATCTGTGTCCATGTCATATGTTCACATTGGCTTACTCTTAACACTTGGGTTTCAGGATAAAAGTACTTACTGAACATGATGTTCAGTTTTGTCATATCCCTGAAAGGCTGAGTCCCAAAAAGTAATTGCGAAGACACTCAGAAAATACCTGAGAGACGTACATTTTCCAGGGCATGTCTAGACACATCAGGAATGATTGCTTAAGTCCTGTGTGCGATATCTTAGTAGGGTTCATTTTATATTCACCAAAGCCATCCTTGTCATTAGATGCCATATATGTCTCTAAAGAAAGATTTTTAAAAATATCTGAACATGATAAGCAATGGGCAGAGAAAAGCGTAGTTCAAAATTAAGGTGGATCTTGGAGCCTGCTCTAGATGTCATTAGACTCCAATTTCCCCCAGCCAGCTTTGCCAATGGTTAAAGATGATGGGAGCTGTCATTGATCAGCTTCCAGAGCGTCTACCCTAACTCTAGTTTAAGGTTGTCACGGTCCGGTTCATGGGCGACCGAAGTCCCGGCTGGGGACGTCGGGACCAGGGACAAGATTGCGGGGTGGGAGCAGGAATGGGAGTCCAGAAGCCAGGAGTCAGAAAGCCAAGAGTCCGAGGGTCAGAGAGCTGGGAGTCAAGAAGCCAAGGGTCTGAGGGTCAGAGGGCTGGGAGTCAAGAAGCCAAGGGTCCGAGGGTCAGGAAGCGAGGAGTCATGAAATCAGGGGTCTGAGGATCAAGAAGCAAGGAGTCAAATGCAGCAAGGCAGGGAATGTGTTGCTGTGGTAAAGAGCCAAAGGGAACAAACCTTATATACCTTCCTGGCTCTTGCCACCAGGTGCTGTGAGTTACCAATCAGCCTCACCTGTGTGGCTGTCCCTTGCCTCTTCAGAACAAACTTAGGAAGGCCCCAGTCCTGCAGAGTCCTATTGGTCACAGGGCCTGGCTCCTGCACGCACACCTGACAAAGGCTTCCCAACTTGCTGATTCATCAAGGGGCATTTTCTTCTGCATTAAATCTGCCATCACACTTAACTCTTTTAGGATGTTTGGGATGTTAGAGTGTGTAAAGTCAAGGATCCTCTCCTTCCTTCCATGTGTTCCCACAAGAGTCATTGAACTGGGTGAGTGTTCCTCATCACTGGAAAGAAGCAAGCCCCTGCGAATGACTCATCCAGAGATGCAAGAGGCAGCTTCCTGTGCAGGGGAGGGTGGAATTCCTCTGCCCTGGGAGTGATTGAATGATCTGATGCAGAGATATGGCAGTGATTGATGGGAAGCAAGGCCAGAGCAATAAATCATGCAAAGATGCAGGGGGCAGCCTCCTTCTGTAAGTGTGTGCTTTGGGCTGACAGGAGTCTTTCACAATTTAATGAATGAATGTCTTGCACAGCACACTGGCAGTTCTCTCATGGCACATTAGTGCATCACAGCACACTGTTTGGGAATTACTGACGATCTGGAATGCTGATGTTCTGTCTCTAAAGTTTTGCACGCTTCTGGATCAGAACGAGGAAATTAGCCTCAGGAATATTTGTCATTACTTTAATGTGAAGAAGAAGAAGAGTTTGGATTTGATATCCCGCCTTCCACTCCCCTTCAGGAGTCTCAAAGCGGCTAACATTCTCCTTTCCCTTCCTCCCCCACAACAAACACTCTGTGAGGTGAGTGGGGCTGAGAGACTTCAGAGAAGTGTGACTGGCCCAAGGTCACCCAGCAGCTGCATGTGGAGGAGCGGAGACTCAAACCCGGTTCCCCAGATTACAAGACTACCGCTCTTAACCACTACACCACACTGGCTCCCAATGTGTTTGTGGATATGGCATTTGTTGAAGGACACTCGGTTTTCCCCCTCATCGGGGGCACTGCATGCTTGAACCAGGAGTCTATTAGCAGCTCCCACTGCTGGGTGAACTGCTTCAGGCATTTCAAGGTAGCATACCCCCACCCCAACCCCATGGACCTGGATGCAAGAAGGCAGTGATTCCTGTTCTGCTCTGTATTCATTACATGCAGTACCGTTTCTGTTCTCCTGCAGGTTGTCTTCTGCCCAAAGCTGTGTTATTCATCTTGCTGTCCACTATGGCAAAATTGCATAGCTTACCTAATTTTCTTTGTCGTTACATTATTCCACTCTGTTCACTTCAATGCAAAGGAAACACAATGCAAATTGGAGGGGCATAAATCAGTTTCATATTGTTTACAGACTGAAAGCAGCAGCAGCAAATACTGAATGTATTCACTGGGTTGATTTTCATTCTGGCCGTGGGATTAATAAGCAAACATTCACAATTTCAACTTCTGTTTCCACTGGCATTCTCTGACATATCTCCCTGGAAGTGAGTGTGATATGTATGTGTCATACTCAGTGCTGTATAGCAGGCATGGCGAAACTTGGCCCTCCAGAGGTTTTGGGACTACAACTCCCAACATCCCTAGCCAACAGGACCTGTGGGAACTGTAGTCCCAAAAGATCTGGAAGGCCAAGTTTGGCCATGCCTGTTGTATAGCTATAAAGTCCACTGCACTCTCTCACGTCTGGTCAACTTATTGCTTTAAGCTGTCCCTTTGCCCTTCCTTGCAATGCCATTGACAGCCTATCTGTTGTTTTTTATATATATATATATATATACTTTTTATTATATTTTCTTCATCATACACATTCATAGAAAAACAGCCAATTCAGGGGAAAAAGAAAAAAAAAAGAAAAAAAAGGAAGCAAACAAAGACACTAAAAAGAAAAAAGAAAAGTGAAAAAGAAAAAAGTGTGCAAAGTGTAACACATACAACAGTTAACCTGCATCGACTTCCTTCCCTCCTGATTTCGGGTTTCTAGTTTTAATAATTACATCTAACAGCTGATATTGGTTTTTAGTTTGTAACATCGGAAGATTTAAATCAAACCTACTGTAGTTGGTAAGTTACTAAGATTGCTTTCAATATAAACCATAAATTTATTCCAGTCCTCTTTTAACTTTGTATTTTTTTGATTTCTAATTCTTTGCGTCATTCTTGCCAATTCTATAAAATCATATAATTTCAGTTGCCAATCTTTCACCGTTGGTAAAGTTAAACTTTTCCAGTTTTGGGCAATTAACATTCTAGCCGCAGCTGTTGCGTATTGAAACAGGGTTTTATCTTTTTCCGGTATTTCTTTTCCAACCATCCCTAGTAAGAAGGCCTCTGGATTTTTGGGAAATGTGTATCTAAAAATCTTTTTTAGCTCGTCATATATCTGATTCCAAAAATTTTTTATTCCCTCGCATGTCCACCACATATGTATAAAATTCCCTTCATTTGTTTTACATTTCCAGCAGGCCTTGTTACCGGTCTTGTACATCCTATTTAATTTTTCTGGGGTTAAATACCATCTGTATATCATCTTTTCTAAGTTTTCTCTGATTGCACCGCTTGCTGTGAATTTTATTCCCTCGTTCCATAACTTCGACCATTTCTCATATTCTATATTGTGTCCCAAGTCTCTTGCCCACTTTACCATGACTTCTTTAATCTCTACATCTTTTGTATCCCATTCTAATAAGATATTGTACATTTTAGATAATAACTTAGAATTACTTTCTATTATTTCAATTTGAAATTTTGATTTCTTTTCATTCATTCCTACTTTCTTGTCTTCCGTCCACCTTGCATTAATCTGGTGGTACTGTAGCCAACCCTTCAGCTTTTCCTTCAACTCCTCATACGGTCTTAGTTTCCAGCTTTCATGGGAACTTATCAGTAGATCTTCATATGTCAAGCTTTGCTCTTCCAAATTTGTTTTTTTGATTGATAGGATATCTGTTGGGGACAACCACCAGGGTGTTTTCGGTTCTAACAGTTTTTTGTTCCTTTCCCAGACTTCATATAGAGGGCCTCTAATAATATGACTCGAAAATCCCTTATGGGCTCTTTCTTTACTTAGCCAAAGGTAGGCATGCCAACCAAACCTGTTATCTGCGCCTTCAAGTTCCAATAGGTTCGTGTTCTCCAAAGTTATCCAATCTTTAACCCAGCATAGGCAGGCAGCTTCGTAATACAGTTTTAGGTTGGGTACCGCGAGCCCTCCTCTCTCCTTTCTATCTGTGAGTAATTTAAATCTAATCCTTGGCCTTCTTCCCTGCCATATAAATCTTGAGAGAGTTTTCTGCCAATCTTTGAATATTTTGGCCCCTCTAATAATCGGAATATTTTGAAAGAGGAACAGCATCTTGGGGAGAATATTCATTTTTATTGCCTCCATCCTGCCCAACCACGAAAGGTTCACTCTGCTCCAGACATCCAGATCTTTTTTGACTTTGTTCCAGGTCGTTGTATAATTATCTTCAATTAAATTTATATTTTTGGGTGTAAGCCAAATACCTAAATATTTTATTTTTTTAGTCACTTTAATTCCATGTTGTCTCTCTAATTTTTCTTTTATATCATTTCTCAGATTCTTTGTTAATATTTTTGTCTTTAGTCTATTCAGCTTAAATCCTGCTAGTCTTCCATATTCCTCTAATATTTCCAGCGCTTTCTCGATACTGCCTTGCGGTTCTTCTAGTGATAACATCAGGTCATCCGCGTAGGCTTTTAATTTGAACTCCTTTGATCCTATTTTGATCCCTCGGATCTCAGGTGTTGATCTTATTTTGTTTGCCAAGACTTCTAGGACCATAATGAATAAGAGCGGGGAGAGGGGACAGCCTTGCCTAGTTCCTTTTCCAATTTGGAATGTATTTGTAAGATTGTTGTTTATTATCAATTTGGCAGATTGGTTTGAATATATTGCCTGTATTCCTTTCAGAAATTCTCCCTCTATCCCTGCTTCTTCCATAGTCTTTAATAGAAACGACCAAGAGACATTGTCGAACGCTTTTTCTGCGTCTATAAAGATCAGGGCCGCTGGTATATCATTATTGATTTCCAAATACTCAATTAGATTTATGGTGTGTCTCACATTGTCTTTCAAGAATCTATTTGGAAGGAAGCCTGCTTGGTCTTTATGAATTAAATTTAACAGGCATTTTTTTAATCTGTTTGCCATGATATCAGCGTATATTTTGTAGTCGTTATTCAATAGGGATATTGGCCTATAATTTTTAATACACATTTTGTCCGTATCTGGTTTTGGGATTAATGTTATGAAAGCTTCCCTCCAGGACTCAGGTATTTTTCCTCCTCTTGAAATATTGTTCATAGTATCGCAAAGCACTGGTAATAATTGATTTCCTAGAACTTTGTAATATTTAGCTGAAAGGCCATCCGGGCCTGGAGCTTTCCCTATTTTCATTTTTTTTATAGCGTTTTGAACCTCTTCTATGTTAATGGGTTTATTTAGTTGAAATCTTTCCTCGTCTGTGATGGTCTTCCCTTTATGTCTCTTTAGATATCTTTCTATTTGGGTTGGGTCTTCTTCCCCTTTCTTGTATAGTTCCTCATAAAATTCAAGATTTTTTTTTTGTATTTTTATTGGGTCTACTATCAGATCTTCTTCTACCTTTATTTTGTTTATCATGTTTTGTTTCTGTCTTTTTCTCAGTTTGCTGACTCGAAATATCTCTGCTTCATTAATCTGATTTTCCATTCAATTTCTTGACTCGTCAGCATCAAATATTGTGTTTGTAACATTCTTATTGTTTGAATGCTTTGCTCGTCCTTCGGATGGTCTATTAGTTTTTTCTCGTACTCTCTTAACTGCTTGAGTATTTCTTCCTTCTTCTGTTGTCTTATCTTCCTCTTGTAGTTATTTTGCTGGATAAATACTCCTCTTACTACCGCCTTAATGGCGTCCCATACCACTTCTATGTTTGTTCCTGTGTTCAGATTCAAATAAAAATACTCTTTTAAGGTGGTTTTGGCCTTTTCAATAACATCGTCATTTTCTAATAGATATTCATTTAACCTCCATCTAAAACCTCCATGTGTTACACCTTTGATTTCCAAAGTTATCAAATTGTGGTCTGAAAGTATTCTTGGGTGGATTTCACAACTTGTTGTTCTTAGGGTGAGTGCTCTCGAGGTCCAGATTTGGTCTATTCTACCCCAACTATTATGTACTTCCGAGAAGAAGGTAAACTGCTTTTCTGTTGGGTGTTTATATCTCCATATATCTATTAAGTCTAGGTTTTCTTCCAGATCTTGAAACGATTTCGGTAGCTTTCCTTGGTTTCGTTTTCTGTTTTCCGTTTGTCTGTCAATTTCTGGTATCGGCACCGCGTTAAAGTCTCCCAATAATATCGTCTTGTTGTCTTCTAATTCTAATAATGCTTGTTCTAATTTCTTGAAAAACTCTGGCCTGTTAGTGTTTGGGGCATAAATGTTTACTACGTTGATCTTTTCTCCCTGAAAATTGATTTGAACCCCCAGTATCCTTCCCTCCTCATCCTTATATATCATTTTTGGTTCCCATTTTTCGTTCACATATACTGCCACTCCTTTTTTTCTCTCTTCCGTGGAATTTATAAATTCCATTCCCAAATGTTTATTTACTAAGATATGTTTATGCTTTTTAGCTACATGAGTCTCTTGAATACAAATTACATCCATTTTTTTTCTTTTTCAGCACGTTTACAATTTTATTCCTTTTGGCTTTTTCGTTCAATCCATTTACATTCCATGTTAAGATTTTAAGATTCATTATCACTTTTGTCTACTAGAAAGTCAGTAATTTGCCGGTTTGGGTTTAACCGGTTTATATTCGGGTGGATTTGTCCTCTGTTTGTTCTTTGCCTTCTTCCTCCTCCCCCTCCTCTACCTCCTCCCCCTCATCCTCCTCTTCCCCTCCCCCCGCTCCCCCCTCATTCTCTGGTCTCCCCCTCAGGCTCATCCCCCCTCCCTCCTTCCTCTCTCCGTCTCTCCCTCCATATCTTTCGTCCGCCCCCCCCCCGAGGTCTTTTTCATATCTACGTAAAAATTTACTGACTTCCTGGTTATCAGTTATCTTAAATCTTTTCCCTTTGTAAAAAAAGGAAATCCCTTCTGGGAATTCCCATCTATGTTGTATGCCATTTTTTCTTAAAGTGCCGACTATTTGTTTGTAACCATCTCTCTTACGGAGGAGTCTAATTGGTATTTCTTTAAAGATAATGATTGGTTTTCCGTCAATTACCAGTTTCTTCTGGTAGCTTTCTCTCAAAATCATATTTCTCATTTCTATCGATTTAAAGATCACTAAACAGTCTCCTGGAGCTTTTTTCAATCTATTTTGTTTGGATCTTATTTTTATTCTGAAGGCATTTTCTATCGTTTGCGCAACCTCTTCTTCTTTCAATGCAAGCCATGTCGCAAGTTCTTTGGTCATTTTTCTTTTGATATCTTCCTCTCTTTCTTCCCCTATTCCTCTAAATTTTAAGTTTAGCTGCTTTTGTTTCATCTCCATCAAGGCTAGGTTGTCAAGGACCTGATCTTGAGTTTTACTCAATTCTCCAAAGTTCTCTTTGGTTTTTTCAACTTCTTTTCTCTGGTCTCTTATATCTTTTTGCGTTTTTTTGTTTAATTCTTCTAAAGACTTTGTTCTAACTGTTAGGTCCTTTATCTTATTTGAGAGTTCCCCTGCAACAACTTCAATCTTTTTATCAAAAGACTCCTGCATCTCTCCTAACTTTTTTTCTATACGTATTTCATTCTGTCTAAATTCCTCTTTTATTTTCAGCCATAATGCATCTAAGTCTTTTATTTCCTCTTGCCTTGAGGTCCTCCTCTCCATTGGTGTTCCCACAGGCTTCTTCCCATCTCTCCCCGTCATCTGTCCGCTTCCCTCCCTTCCGCCCCCCTATCTCCGACAATGAGCTAACTTAAAAATTCTTATTGCTTTCCCCTAAAGGGCGTACAATCTTAAATACTTTTGGTTATCACAAGGAAAGGAAAGTTCTATTGACCTGCCCCCTGCTTCAGTCAAAAATACTTTTGCTAAGTTCCCCGTCTAATATCTCCTCCTTGTCTGTGTAGTGTTTGTATTAACCTTTGGGTCGGAATAAGACTGTCTCGTCTAGTTTCACAGTCAATAAACAATTAGTCCCAATACACAGTACAGGAGGCCTTCCCAACCAGTTTACAAACTCTTACGTTTAGCCAATGGGGAAAATATATTTCTATTAAAAAAGGGAAATAGGAAGAAAGACCAAAAATGGAAGAGGAGAGAAAAAAAAGAGAAAAAGAAAAAGAAAGGAAAAATTACGGGGATACTAGGGAGGTAGGGGAGGGGAGAAAAACACAACGGAGAAGCGGTAAAGAGGTGGGACAATCTAGGTACGACGGCTAATGCAAAAACTTCTCTTTTGAATTTCAGCCACTTGTTTGGCTTAATCCATTCCCGCGTGCTGCGGGCTCTTATCCTGTTAGTGTTATTTTAAATGCAGCCAAAAACCAAAAGGCAAGAGAGACAAGAGAGTAGGCAGAAAGGAGGGGGAGGGGAGACGGGGGGGAGGCAGAGAGGTAAGCGCGGGGACGGGGGTTCAGAAGGTTTCAGGATTTCTCTACGCAGTTTAGATGAATTCCTCCAGGGGGGGAAGAAAGGGTCTGAATTCAGAGTCTAGTCTCAGTTCCAAAATGAGCAAAAACAACGTCAAGGAAGAGAGGTCGTCTCCATGACTCAGGCTTAGTCCAGGAAGGAAGGGGCAAAAGGGTCTCTCAGGGTCTTTAAATTCGTCAGAAATACCAGTTTCGGGCAAATCCAGCCAGGCGTCTGCCAGGTAAGAGTAATTTGCCTTGTCTCGCACACACGGATTTTGCGTAAGGTGTTTCTTTCACTGTTAGAGAGATATGGCAACGGACTGTAAACTGGAGAGCTAAGGAAAGGAAGGTACGGAGGGTCGGGATGGCTCTTAACCCCGTCACGGGGGCTGGTGGGGGGGAGAGGGTTTACTTCGCCGATACCTTCAACTGGCTCGCTCTTTCTTCCCCCTCTGTTCGTCTTCTCCGCTCCTAAATATCCCTCCGTTTGCCCCCCTTCAGTTTTCCCTTTAAATCTCTGTTAAGGCTCTCCAATATGTCGTTTACCGATACAAAGTCTCTAAAGTCTCTTAAGTTTCATTCCAGTTGTATACTTTTTTAACTGGTTACTTTGTCCCCGCGGAAGCTCCCGACGGGGATTTCCCTCTCTATGTTCTACAGCGGGCAGGGTTAGTTACTTTGTTTCACTCTTCCGATTAGCGTCCCAGCGCCATCTTGACTCCGAAATATAGGTCGGGCTCCTTAAACTAATCCATTAACATCTGTTGCACCTTGGGTCCTGTTTTCTTAGTTTTGCAGTCCAAGCTTTATCTATCCACACCAAAGGCAACAGTTCTAGAGAATTTCAGAGGTTTGTCGCCGCTTCCCAGCGGGGGCTCGAGACATAACTGCACGGGGTCGCAGAGCTTACCGAAATGCGTCTCTCGGTCCCATTGCTTCAGAATCCTCCCCAAAGATAGGGAAAACTCCAAAAGGCTTCGGACCTCTCCGACGCTGCTGGTAGCATTTCCCTCAAGAGGGCCCCCTTGAGGTTTCGGGGTCGCAGTGCCTTTGCATTGCCCCTCGAAAAGCCCCGCGCAGTTCGGAGAAGTCGTTCAGCAACTTCTCCGCGCACCCATTCTGCTGGCGAACCAAACCGGAAGTGACAGCCTATCTGTTGAACAACAACAACAACAAATTTTTAATTGTAACCCGCCCTCCCTGGCCAAGGCCAGGCTCAGAGCGGCTAACATCATAACTCAACATCACTAGCAATAAGAGCCCCCTGCGACAATGAAGTTGCTCATTTTTTAGGTGCCAGAGGACCCTTACACATTTCACACATATATGGGTATTATCCATGTACTTTTAATTTCAGTAGGGGAGATTTAAGCACATCCTCACCGATGGGATTTAACTTTGGTTTGATGCTGCCAGTATGTTTTCGAAAAAATGTGGAAAATATGACATGCCGCTCAAGCAGGTTGTCCCAAACACACGGAGAATGTGCTAAAAAAAGAATCCTTTTCAAATTTTGGGACATCACCTTTTGGCAACTTATAATTAGCTTTGCATTATTTACAACATGTGATTAGATACCAAGAGATTTTTCAAATGTAACATAAAAAGTTACATTGAAGGTGATAATAATTCATTTGGAGTGATATGCCTTTGTTCAGTTTAGCATCCTCATAAATGTTTAAAGAATATAAATTAGGCTTCCAAGCCAATTAATTTGTCTGTTTCTCATCTCCTGTGATGTATTTTAATTATACTTCCAGGCCTTTCAGCTTGGAAGGGAAGATGCTACATAATGATCATGAAAACTTAAACCTGTAAATGTGCAGAAATGAAGCAAACAAGCAAATTTCAATCCTTCACCCCACCCTCAACTCCAAGCCTGATCATGGTTTCATTGGGAAAATAAGACAGAATAATAAGGTGGGGACCAGATTATTTTAAAACTATAAACCAGTATAATTAGGTGAAGCCTTCAAATATTACATTTTAATTGGAGCTAAAGTCACAGGCAAGCTGTGTTACATTTGCTGTGTGGTGCTTCAGTCCAGGTTCAAAACCCCATAAGCACCATCTCAGTAATTCTTACGAGTAAATCAGAAAGGCTTACATTGGCAGATGGGGAGGTGGTTTGCCACTGACTGTATTTTGCATAGACAGGCGGAGACCCCACAACCCCAGGCGACCCCCCGAGCAGAATAATGACTCAAGACAACATGCTATGGGATTAAAATTGGCCACAACTTTATTAAGTTTCAGATGTGGGGAGACCTTGGCTCAGGCATTGGGCGTTTATCCTTCCCAGTCCCCAGCTGGGGATCTGGGAGACTTCAGGGTTATCCAGAATGTGTGGGGATTTGGCTGGCTCTGGAGAACAGATGTTCAAGCAGAGAGCCCCCCTCCCCTGTTTCACCGTCATTTCAGGGGAGAGCAATAACAACCTCTTGGCGTATGGCCAATGCCTCCCCTCAAGATCCCTTTCATGGGGAACCCTGGGATCACCGCCGCAAGGGGGGTGTGGGTCAATACTTCATGCCCCCCCCCATTTAGGAAGATAGACTAAAGATTCTGCCTGAGGCCTGAAACCGCCAACGTTGTGACGTTTTGCTACAGGAAAGGCAAAACCTGCCAATGCAGGAAAATTCCTTTCCAGCCCTTCAACAGTGACCCTGACATAGCAGCTCCTGCGTACTTGTGGAGAAGAGGTTAACCTGCAAAAGAAGGCTTAACCGAGGGAGGGCAGGGTGGGAGAAGCTCTGGGGACAACTGACACTTCACAGGTAAGATTCACCTTCTGTTGTGTGGGCAGGACGGTTCCTCCCCTTACCTGGCCAATCCTCTGGCAATGCCTCCCCAGGTAGGATTGGAAGATTGGCTGCGGTAGGCGGAGACCTCCAGGTATCCAGCCTGGAGAAGGCGAAGCCAGTCTGTACTACCGGGAGCTGCACTGGGATCCAGGGGCTGTGCACCACCATGCGAAAGGCTCCCCATTTGATGTGGGGAGCTGTCATTGTTGCCACTGCAAGGCAATGGGTAGGTGGGTGGGTGGGAAAAAGCCTTTATCTGAAGGCAGCTCTGAAGTCTGTGGCGGGGGGGGGGGCAGTCTTATTCAGGATTGCACAAATACTCAGTTGCTGCCTGGGTAAAAGCCCCTAATGTGATGGTGGGTAGCTGACATCATTGGTTTTTGCACTGTGATGACTCTGTCACCTTCTGTCTCTACAGTTTCTTCCCAATGGTTGCCATAGTTTTCCTCCCCACCCCTCAATTGTCCTGCAGCAACAGCAAATAAATTGCTCCATCGCCTTCTAATAAAGAAAGGTCAATACTTATCAACCCAAAGCAGAAGAGGCTCCCCCTGCCCCACACCTTTGCATGATTTATTGTTCTGGCCTTGCTTCCCATCCATCATTGCTACGTTTCCACATCAGATGTGACTGGATCATTCCATCACTCCTGATGTAGAGGAACTCCATCTTCCCCTTCATAGGAGGCTACCTCCTGCATCACTGGGTGAGTCATTAGCCTAGACTTTGCTTCTTTCCAACACCCAATTCAGTGATTCCTGTAGAAATGCATGGAAGAAGGTGGAGAATCTCTGCTCTTACATGCCCTAAACTTAATAATAATAAGTTTGGGCAGCTCCCAACAGAATATTAAAAACACAATAAAACATCAAACATTAAAAACTTCCCTAAGCAGGGCAGCTTTCAGTTTTCAGTTGTCTTTTAAAAACAAGGTAGTTGCTTATTTCCTTGACATCTGATGGGTGTTCCACAGGGCAGGCGCCACTACCGATAAGGCCCTCTACCTGGTTACCTGTAACCTCACTTCTCGCAGTGAGGGAAGTGCCAGAAGGCCCTCGGAGCTGGACCTCAGTATCCAGGCTGAATGATGGGGGTGGAGATGCTCCTTCAGGTATACTGGGCTGAGGCGGTTTAGGACTTTAAAGGTCAGCACCAGCACTTTGAATTGTGCTCAGAAATGTACTGGGAGCCAATGTAGGCCTTTCAGGACTGGTGTTATATGGTCTCGGCGGCCACTCCCAGTCACTTAACACTTGGGGGATGTTAACAGGAAAAAACAGCTCCAGTTTTAATGTTGGAAATGTGCTCCAAGATGCATCAGCAACTTTAGGAAGCATTACTCTAGAGCAGGAATGGGGAATCTTCAGAAGTTGCTGAATTACAACTCCCATCATCCATAATTTTAGCCATGCTGGCTAGGGCTGGTGAAATTTGGAAGCCCCCAGTCATCTGGAGGGCCCTAGGAACCTCACCCCTATCATAGACCAGGTCTGCAAAATATGTGATCCACAACATGCAATCCTATACATCTTTACTCAGAAGGAAATGTCACCGCTTTCAGTGAAGCTTACTCCCGGGGTTAAGTATTTGTGGGTTTACAGCCCAAGCTTGCAAGCATTGGATAAGTCTCTTGCTTTTGCCCATCTGGAACTTCAAAAAGTGTGTGTGTTATTTGGCCTTTGGGCTGCATTGGGCCTCCAGGTCAGAAGCTATTCAAGCTTTCCCTGGGAAGAGAAGAAAAGTGGATATATGTCATAAAAACTTAAAAGAGGGTCCCATGTTGGGGGCGGCGAGGTCAGCAAACTTTTTCAGCAGGGGACCAGTCCACTGTCCCTCAGAACTTGTGGGGGGCTGGCCTATATTTTGGAAAGAAAGAAAAATGAACCCAGAGATGCATTTTAAATAAAAGCACACATTCTACTCATGTAAAAACACGCTGATTCCCAGACCATCCGCGGGCTGGATTTAGAAGGTGATTAGGCTGGATCTGGATCCGGGCCCTGGGTTTGCCTACCCATTGGTTAAAGGGTATAGGATCTGAAAAACACTGAAGACCAGTAACTTTTTATTCTAAGATAGACCACCAAGTTTCCAACCAGTTATTGAACATACCCATGAACCTGTGAACTTTGACATTCAGCTTGTGTGCAGAAAACGCTAAATTAGTTACGTTTTGTAATCTGTAAACTTTATATTTTCCAGTTTCACTGCCAGTTAACTGGCATCTTCAATAGTTGCTCTTTTTCCTAGTACTTGCTAAGAGGTTACCTAGATGACGTAAGGTTCAGCAAGTCTGTCTCAAGCTGCTTTGAGCCACTTCGCAATTCATGGAAAAAATAAGGTCCATTGTGAATTCATTCCTCAGATTAATTTTCTTGACAAGAGCATGCCTGCTGGTAAATATTGATAAAACATATTCTGAAATAGCCGATAAAGAAATGTGAGCCAACCTTCAATTTTGACCCACAATGTTTATTTATCAAATATTTTCCTGCCCCCCCTTTTAAAAAAAATAATCTGTGCACTCTTTGCATATTTTATTCACTTTCTTGTGAAGAAATAAAAGCAAATCCCCACAGAGTTCTCTGTACAAATACTACAGAGCAAGTAAATTGAAACAGTCAATTATGAATGGAAAATTACTCATTACTGCTGTTGTCATGGAGTCTCCTTCAGCGCAATGAATTTCTTTACAAGGGACAGTCTTGGGCCTCTTGTCATTGCGGAAGCAAACCCATGTGTCTCTCTGGACTGTACCACTTTAGTTTCCGGATGGATGGGCCTCACATGGCTGAATTCTCTTCCATACGGAACAATTCCCTCTGCACAGAAAATGAGGTGTTAGAGGGGAAATACTAGCCTTGCCTTGTTTCTGACATCTGGATTTCTATTGTCAGCTAGTTTGGTGGAGTATTCAGCCATTTGCATTCCCAGCCAAGGCCCTGTTTGGTGGCCTACTGGGAGCGCTGCTGTCACTGCGTGACCATGGTTTCTCTACTTGTCTGTTCTTTCCCCTAGTACATAATTCCTCCATCAGTGGATCTTGACTGAGGGCAAGCTGGGCCCTATGTTGCATGGCTTTTCCTTCATTCCCTTTATGGTCAGAAATGGTGCTTGCAGACAATTTGGGAGACAGTGGGAATTCAACTCTGTATGCAGAGGTGCCTGGGAACTTACTGCCTGTGCCACAAGAAGTCTCATAGTGGGGGCACTGGGGCATCATGTGTGCTGTGCTGAGTTGTGCCTCATTGGCTCCCACCATGTGTGGGTGGCATGTGGACATCATTGCATCCCCAAACCCTAAGGGCTGCAGATGCTTCCTTGGATACTAGAGGTGCAGTGGCCATGGTTTCTTGAGTTGAGTTCTTCCTCCCTAGGTTGACTGAATACAAGATTCAGTGGCCATTGCACAGATATACAGTAGGCAATAAGGGATGTGGGTGGCGCTGTGGGTTAAACCACAAAGCCTAGGACTAGAAGGTCGGTGGTTTGAATCCCCGCAATGGGGTGAGCTCCCGTTGCTCGGTCCTGCTCCTGCCAACCTAGCAGTTCGAAAGCATGTCAATGTGCAAATAGATAAATAGGTACTGCTCCGGTGGGAAGGTAAACGGCATTTCTGTGTGCTGCTCTGGTTCTCCAGGCTTAGTCGTGCTGGCCACATGACCCGGAAGCTGTATGCCGGCTCCCTCGGCCAATAAAGCGAGATGAGTGCCGGAACCCCAAAGTCGGTCATGACTGGACCTAATGGTCAGGGGGCTCCTTTACCTTTACCTTTACAGTAGACAACAGCTATCTGTGATGGCTAGAAATATGGCTGTTGTCTTTTCTGGACCTAGCTTTGGTGATGCATGCCCTGGTAACCTCATGAGCGGACTATTGCAATGCACTCAATGTAGGGCTGCCCTTGAAATGGTCTACAGGGATGCCCAAACGTTTTTCAAAGAGGGCCGGATTTGATGTCGTGAACATGTGTGAGGAGGACCAACCAAAGTTGTTGAGCTTTTACCCCAGGGTATATACTGCCATGGGGTGCAGATTAAATCAACCGGCGGGTCAGATTAGGCCCCCAAAACAGATTTTGGACATGCCTGGTCTACAAGCTGCAGCTAGTGCAGAATGCAGCTGCCCAGCTGTTAAGCAGGTCAATGAAATCAGGCTCCCAGAGCACTGATCCTGAAGCTACCAGACTCAGTTTAAGGTATTGTAAATACTTAGTAGTTAAGGCCCTGAACGGTTCGGGGCCCTATTATTTGTAGCAGAGTGTTGCTTGTAAGGCATGCTGCTTCATAGCTTTTGCTTTCACTGTATCCTTCCTTACTTTCAATCATCTGATGCATCCAAAAATAGTTTTTCTTTCGCCTGCCTGCTTCTCTGTGACGTACTTGCCTGTTTTGAGTCTCACCCCCCCCCAGTTATTCTTTTGTGTATGTCTTGTTGTCAGGTGGATTAATATTCCTTCTCAACCTGCTATTAGCCTTGGTGGCTAGCCACACCCCAAGCCAAAAATATTTTGACTAGAGCACAGACATTTCTCAGGCGGCGGCAGCATCCCACACAACCCTAATTTGGCACTGTCACCTAAAGCAAAATACAGAGAAAGTTGTAGTTGTTGCCACATTGTGAGGATCTTGAGCCAAGACAGGGGAGTTTTGATGAAATGAGTGAACATTTCTTGGGGGTTTTAAACACACTTGTACCATGCACAGCAGTGGCGTAGCGTGGGGGGTGCCAGGGGTGCCATCCGCACCGGGCACAACATCTGGGGGGGCGCGAGTCCAGAGGGAAGGGACAAGTTCCTTCCTCTGCCGGGCTCCCCGCCGCCACCGCCAGCCTTGCGCCCTAGCGTGCGCGCACCCCCCGCCGCTGCTGCGCTCCACTCACTGCTCGCAGTAGGAGCAGCCGCTGCAGCAGCGCCGATGCCACCACCGACGCCTGGCTGGGCACGGGCAGCCTCCGCACCCCGCTGCCGCCGCCATCCCCTTGGCCCAGCCACAGGCGGCGGCTGCTTCTGCCGACTGGGAGGGAGGAGAGCTCCGAGGGGCCTCACTGCGCCCTGCGCTCCCCAAAACCCTCCGAGAGGAAGCCAGCGGGCGGGCGAGGGTCTGCCGGCAGAAGGGGGCGCCGCTGGCTCCGGCTCTCAGCGCAAGTCTCAGCCGCGGGGGGGGGGGGCGAGGACGGATCAGGCTGGAAGCCCCCGGACCCGGCCGGAGGAGGAGAGGCGCTCGCCAAGCCCGGATCTGGAGCTCCACCTACAGCCCAAGGAGAGGAGGGGGCGGGGAGGCGCCCGAGGGGAGGGGGCTTCGGCTGCCTCGGCCCGCGGGGGCTCCACAAATAATAAATTCAATAAATTCCTGCTGAGCCTTTGGGGGGGTCCTTGGCTCCTTCGCTCGCCCCCAGCCCCAGTGGCGTAGCGTGGGGGTGCAGGCGGGTCGGGCACAACATCTGGGGGCGCGCGCTCGCACTCGAGTGCTAAAATCCACGGGTTAGGGGGCGCAAATTACTTGCCTTGCCCCGGGTACTGACAACCCACGCTACGCCACTGCATGGACAGCCCTCTGTTAATTTCTGCAAGGGCTTGCAAGAGAAGTAGGCTGTGTCCAGACAAAGGCAGAAAGCATACAGGACCTTGGTCAGTTCTAAGGAGCCCTGTTAAACTATCTGAGATAGTTGACCCTGAATATGTAGTAGGGGCTTATCCTCACTTACCTTTTGCCCTAATATTTCTGTATCTGAGCATTATTGGGGCGGTGGGGTGTTGCCCTGAGCTTTCCCCATGAAAACCTACTTTTTAAAGCTGAATCAGAGCAAGCATCAATTTGGGTTTTCTGCAGTTTGACCTTTGCGCCAATGGAGCTTCAAAGAGCAAGTTTTTGTGGGGGAAGCTCCAGAGCAAAATAATAATAATAATAATAATAATAATAATAATAATAATATAGCTCAGACAAGGAGCTTTAAATCATGAACCATGCCTGAAAAGAGCAGAAGAAGGGTAGATGTGGATAAGCCCTACGTTTTGCAAATCCTGAAGTGTGGTAGGCCCTTGCCTCATTCTGAAGTTTTAGATTTTTGTGAGGCTGGGGAAGCAAAGATACTGCAGGAAGATTCATCCTCTGGGTCATCCATTTCAATGTGCAATCAAACACACTGAAACCCATCATCCCTGAGCATTGGCCACAATGATTGGGTTTCATGGGAGTGAAGTTCAACAACACCTGAAGGCCCTCTAGTTCTCCACCCCTGGTTCAGACGGATCCTGATTTTGAAACAGGGAGAGACTTCACTGAAATGGAAAGGAAACCAATTTATCAGACTCGTGGGGTATTTTTTCCAGGTGTTGCTGGACAGATTTGCAATTGAGCTTCAGAGACACAGCTGTATCTCTGCTCTAGTAAATGAGTAGATCAGTCCTTATTATTGTTCAACCAAGGGTGTTATTGTTCTCCACAGAAACGGCCACCGATCACAACATTTGCCTACTTTCCAGATTTTATCCCATTAATCACAACTTCCTTGCCTCTCAGTCAACGGAGCATTGCTCTTCATACAAACTTAGGTAAGAGATAAATGTTTTACTCAAGATGTGTTGGAAAACTCATAGTTCAGTAGCACAGCACATGTTTTGCACTAGGTTCCACCCCAGGTTCAGTGCCTGACATCTCCATACTCAATTTCAATTTCTTTTTAAAAATATTTTTCTATTAATTTTCAACATACAAAATTATAAAACATACCACACAAAATTATCACAAATACAATCTTATTGGACTTCCATCAGCACCTCTGATGATCCTCTGTCTTACATCACTTCTTATGCATTTCCTAACTTAATACTGTCTTTGTATCTCTTAACCTATCTTCTCTCCTTTTCCATTTTAACAATATTTCCATTGATACTCCTCACAGAACTTCTTGCAAACCTACAAACGTTGTCTGATCATCACAAGTACTCTTCAAATAATCCGTAAATTTACTCCAGTCTTCGGTAAACTTCTGTTCCCGCCGGTTTCGGATCCTTCCTGTTAGTTTTTCAAGTTCTGCATAATCCATTAATTTCATCCTCCATTCTTTCACTGTTGGTAATTCTTCTTACTTCCATTTTTGGGCCAATAGTATTCTTGCTGCTTACTCAATTTCAATTTCTAGTGTGTATACTGTTGTTCTGCATCCCTGCTCACCTTGTGCCTGATTCAGTTGGATTTATTTTCTATTGAAGAAAAAAAAGATGATTGGCGTGGTGGCTGGATGCTCAGATCCTTGCAACTGATTAAGAACTGGGAGGAAAGCAAAGGACAGCATCCACTTTTGGATGGGCATCCCATTGTATGCCCTCCAGATGTTGCTTGACTACAACTCCCATCATCGCCAACCATTAACCATGTTGGATGGGCCTGAAGACAGCTGCAGTCCAAAGCATTTGCAAGAAATTATGTTGGTTTCCCTTGATTTGCGTCCACAGTTTCCCAAAAACAAGACCTTCAAGAAATTCTATGGAATTTCCACAGGAATCCAAAATCTTGGGTCAAACAGCCAAAGACAAAGACAAAGCAGATGCTTAGGAAAAGAAGAAGAAAATGGATGAATTTGGAACATATCTGAAAAACTACAGTCCTGAGCCTATTCCTGAAACCCTATAGAATTAGACAAATACTGGGGTAAAGGTACAGGTTGGAATGAGGTAGCTTCATTTGATCAAGGCCACTGACAGAAAGCAAAACAACATTCAACTGAAAAAAATGAATTGCATTTTTAAAACTATAATTTGAAACAACCCCCACCCCAATAAATCTGCCAACTTTGTAGTTTGTAAGTTCACATATATCAATCATTCAGAATGCATTGTTGCTGATTAGAAGAAACATTGCTAGGTGACACTTGCATGCTAGAACATTTCAATTTTGCAAAATATTTACTCATACTCAAAGACCTGCATACTACTCACAAAGGTGAACCTCTAGTGATACGGATATTTCCCAGTAAATAAAGCCATTAAGTGGCATTGCACTATATAACCTGAAGCAAATTGCAGAGCTATATTCTTCCTAGGAAGTTTGCTCATTATAGCCAGGTTCTGGTTGGGATGAGTTGAGCTGAGCTGAGTTGAGCTGGGTTAGGACTGTTGGAAAATTCCAATGGGAGTAGGAATTGCTGAGGTTGTTTAAAAAAATATTACTGCTTTAGTAGCTTCCTTTTTAGCCACAATTTTACCCGAAAGGGTTCCCAACGAACTATCCTTTCAGGCAATAGACAGGGCATAGCAGAATATCCAAATGCACATGACCATAGTGTGACCTTATAACCCTTGATAGCTTCACCCTTGTCTTTTTAATTATTCCAGTTACAGGAAACATTTTATACTGTGATGCCAATAAAGATATTTGATGTATTGATAATAGTTAATTATGTAACATTCAGCCACAGCAGAAAGCAAGACCAATAATGTACATCTGTCGGAATCTGAACTGCAGCAGAACAGAAACAGTGATGTGATGGACATTTGTCCTAATGGAAATCAATGCCTTCTGACATCCCTAGCTTGGGTCCAGTTGCTCCAAATCACTTAGTTCCAACCTGGATGCAGCACCTCCTGGGATTTTATTTCTTTTTGAGAGCTACAAGAGCAGTTAAGACTTTTGCTCATCACAATCTCCCTTCCTTGCCAACTCTTTCCTGGCTTGCTCTGTTCTCAAGCTGTTCCAGTTTTGTCCAAGGCCTCTGAATGACCCGAGTTTCCACATGGTTCATCAAGGATGCCATGGGAAGGATGAAATGGGGGGTAGCGTCTTCAGTGTCTTCTTCCTTTTTCTTATTCTCATATCTATTTTGTGATTTATTTATTTTCTGTATTTTATCTGGTTATATTCTTTTCTATTTGGGGGTGTTTGTTGTTGTTGCTGTTGCTGTTGTTATGTTACGTTATGTATTTTGTGGTTTTCTGTTGTAAATTGCCTTGTGATCTTCAGGTGAAGTGGAGCTGTTTAATATATAAATAAATAAAATAAAATAAAAAACTCTCTATATATTTTTAACATCCCAGACTGGGCACCAATTCTTTCCTCCTTGCTAAAAAGAAAAAGTCAGAGGAATTTTGGGCCCTAAAGTTCACTCCCTATGTGAAATCCACCCCAATCGTAGATAGTTTGGCAGGCAGAAGGAGATGGAGCTGGGTTGTTTTGAAATCCACGCAGTAGCCATTTCTTCATTTTGGAAATTGGATTGGAAATTATTGATAACCACCCCCAAAAGGAGACATTTCAGAAGCACCCCACATCATTCAATTCATTTACTTCAGGGGGCAGTATGAACAATACTGAAATATAGGAAACATATATAAGCTTTTCCTCTTAGTTTCAGAAACATGTGTTGTGCACCTACCTACAAAATTCCCAGCTTGCAATGAAAATGAAGATGCACAAATACAATAATGAATAACAGTGCAAGAACATTTTTCAGGGTGGCAAAGCTCAGAAGAACTAAATGGAATTATTGAATCTCGGCAATTTAAAATTAGAAGAGCAAATATTTGATGGTTGGAGACCTTCTTGGCTGTGAAACCTGGAAAACCTGCTCCCTTTTCCCCAGGCCTTTTCCCACCACTCTGACTGACTCCAGCTAAAAAAGCTGAGGCTGTTGAAGAGGCTAGAGACCACTTGGGCTGTCTCTCAGTGCAGTCGCAAGTCATCAAGCTTGAACATCCACAGTCATTGCCCACCATGAACCAGAATGGACAGGATTGGCGACAACAGCAACCGGTATATTCTATGCTTAGGATAATATTCTATTCTCTTGCAAATTATGCTGTTTTAAATGTGCATTTGATTTCCTTTAATATTTTTTCTTTTGAAATGTTTAAGATGATTCTTTTGTTGTTTACTTTGTTGTGTTAAATCTGCATTCTGCAGTGACCTCCTTTGTAATGTTTTATTCTGAAATCTTTCAGATAATATTTTAGCTTCCTGTTGATTATGTTGCTTTGAATGTACACTTTATATTCAACTTTCTTCTGTAATGTTTTATTCCAGAATGTTTTATTTGTTGTTTTAACGTAGGTTGTAAACCGCTTTGAATTTTTGTTCTTAAAAATAGCAATGAGAAGAAGAAGAGGAGGAGGAGGAGGAAGAGGAAGATACTAGCCAAAGACATCTTCATAAAGACTTTTGTGGGTGACTGACACTCTGCTGTGGATCATCTGCAAGCCACCTATTTAACAGGTGGTTCCTGTCCCAAGTGTTGCTGATCTACATTATCTAACAGGACTAGCATGGAAGGCAGAGCCATGATTGTGACAAAACTGCAAAATCAGCTCTGAACTGCTGCAGTAGATGATGATGTGATGCAGAGCTTTGCAACTGTGATAGTCCCATCTTCTGTTTTGAACCTTCTAGACCTCTTTAATGAAGTACTTCCTCATTAAATTCCTCATTTAATTCATTCGGCGCAGTCCTTCATTTAATGAAGTATTTTATTTGCTTCATTTAATGAGCTGCATCCTGTTGGGCTTCCTGTTTTCTCACTATCATTGCTGAGGAGGGCAAGTTGCGGAAACTCGTATGTTCTTGCACAGCTCCTGTCCATTTCAATGAGGCTTGCGTAAAACTGTCCAGTGGACTTTACCTGTAGCAGTGCATAGAAAGCTCCATGGTGTGCCTAATTTATCTTCAAGGCCAGCTTCTAAAGATAGATATCTATACAAATAGGTTGTCTCTAGCAGAAAGTGGTGGCGGCAAAGAGGTTTTAGGGGAAGATTCAGCACGGAGAAACCCAAAAGTGGAAATAATGAATGGATTTTGAAAAGCAGGGCCTGGTTGTGTGAGAGGTGTTACTCTGAAAATGGACCTATAACACAAAAGTATGAATCTCTTTATCCTGCAGTTTTGTACATTTTCACAAACCTGGCCACTCTCCTTTCACTGCTCAGAAGAACTTGGCTGGCTGAGCTGCAGGTATGCATGGAATGGTCATAGAATTATTATTATTATTATTATTATTATTATTATTATTATTATTATTATTATTATTTTGTGCATGCCCCACTTAACATGTATCTGAGAATTCTGACAGAAATGAGAGTGGAAATTGTCAATGTCCACTTATATGTCCTGTGTCCAGAACCGAAATGAATCCAGCAGGTGTTCACTGTTAATGCTGCTTTCGATTTTAAAACAATATATAAATCGACAGCATCTTAAAAAGCAGAGACGTCACCTTGCCAACAAAGGTCCGTATAGTAAAAGCTATGGTTTTCCCAGTAATGATGTATGGAAGTGAGAGCTGGACCATAAAGAAGGCTGATCGCCGAAGAACTGATGCTTTTGAATTATGGTGCTGGAGGAGACTCTTGAGAGTCCCATGGACTGCAAGAAGATCAAACCTATCCATTCTTAAGGAAATTAGCCCTGAGTGCTCACTGGAAGGACAGATCCTGAAGCTGAGGCTCCAATACTTTGGCCACCTCATGAGAAGAGAAGACTCCCTTGAAAAGACCTGATGTTGGGAAAGATGGAGGGCACAAGGAGAAGGGGACGACAGAGGATGAGATGGTTGGACAGTGTTCTCAAAGCTACCAGCATGAGTTGGACCAAACTGCAGGAGGCAGTGGAGGACAGGAGTGCCTGGCGTGCTCTGGTCCATCGGATCATGAAGAGTTGGACACAACTAAACAACTAAACAACAACAACAACATAATCGATGATGTTCTCTGGCCCCATCTGATGTCAGGGGCTTGTTGGACACAGAGGAATGCTGGGAGGAACCAGCTGGAGAACCTCCAAGGGATGAAGGCTCAGAGCCCAAGGATTGGTGGTGGGAAGACAATGAGTGGTCAGAGGGAGAAGGGGGAGAAGACTGGGAGGAGGAGGTGTTGGAAGCTGAAGAGGCAACAGGGCTTAGTGAGCAGGGAGAGTCGGTGGCAGACAGAAGTCCGGAATCAGAAGCTGAAGGAGGAGAGTGGGATGAGGGAGGCCACGAAGCAGAGATGAGTCAGACTGGTGAAGAGGCAGGGTTACTCCCCTTCCTGCTGTGACAAGCTCCCCTCTTCCCTGGTCTCCCAGAACCAGGAGAAGCATGAAGAGAGTGGAGGAAAAGTTAGCGTTATACAGCTTCACTCTCAGGTTGCTTGGGGAAAATCCTGGAGAGGAAGGGATGTAAGCAACTGTAGGAAGGAAGAGACTTTCAGTCTCTGCGACTGCTTCATGGGGTCAAGACCTACTGAAGAAGAGTTGCTGTGCTCATTAGGCCTGACACTCCTGGGCAGAGTCTGTTTCTTTTTTCTAATAAAGAGTTAATTCCACTTACTCCCTGTGATTTACTGCTTGCTTGCTCCTGTCATCTTCATTGTGTTTCTTTTGAAATGGAAGTTAAACAATGGAATAATGTGATGGCAATCTAATTAATTACATAAATTACGTAAGTTACGTAATTTGCGTCTGTGGACAGCAGGATGAGTACCATAGGTTTGTGCAGAAGCTGAACTGTAGCAGAAGAGAAACAGTGTTGCATGTGACAAATGCAGGGCATGGCAGAAAGCCAACTCCTTCTTAGCATCCCTTGTTTCACTTCCCAGGAAGGTGAGACATTTAAGAGAAAATGCTTACCTAGGTTTGGTTCCCCTTGTAGGAAGAGCTGACTAGAGACAAGGTGTTTCTGTAATATTGGCATTTACAGTAGTACCTCTGGTTACAAACTTAATTCGTTCCGGAGGTCTGTTCTTAATCTGAAACCGTTCTTAACCTGAGGCTCCACTTTAGCTAATGGGGCCTCCCACTGCCGTGCGATTTCTGTTCTCATCCTGAGGTAAAGTTCTTAACCCAAGGTACTACTTCCAGGTTAGTGGAGTCTGTAACCCAAAGTGTTTGTAACCCGAGGTGTTTGTAACCCGAGGTACCACTGTATTTACAAATATATGTATTGAGCATAGATGGAGGCCATTTGAAATTCTTAACACCGGAGTTCCATTGTCTAACATCAGCTGTCCCAGAGAGTCAAGTACCACGTCAAGGTAGAGTGCATAAGAGATCAGCAAGGGTGGAAAGGCCAGAAACTGGAGGCAGTCAAAAGTCTGGTGAGTGTATTCAGGAGGCAAGGAAAGGCACTCCATGAGGGTTTCTCACATAAGGCAGAGCTTGCATTGCCCACTCAATCTTTCTGAGTGCCTACCCCTACCCCAAGCTGTAGCTCAGTCTCTCCTTTGTACTCCTCACTCACATACTCACTCACTCCATCTTCTATGCTGGCCAATCACAGCCAATCACAAGAATCACTAAGTCCCACCCATCTTCATGAATAAATAAAAGAAAAGAGGGGAGATTTTCAATAATAAACTGAAAACTCTTCCAGTACGGATAGCTTAAGTGGGCACAACCACCTTTGATCTTCCATTTATCCCTTTGAGTATACACTTGATAGTCATGATACAATGGGGATACAATGAAACTTCAGTAGGACTGGGGCAGAATTATAAACGGCCTCCCCAACCAATCAGATGCATGAATTTGCAAGCTGTGCCTATTGCTCCTTTCTGAGGTACTGTTCCTTCAATTTTGCAAGCAGGAGGCTGAAACACAATCCTTTCTTCAGCCATCAATATCTATAGGTCTGTGAGTTTCTGGTGACCTGCTTCTAACAGCCTACTTGGCTCCAATGCTACTTGGCTGCTCTTTCAGGTGCAGTTGTCACTGGTCACCACAGTCTGCATGATGGTTCTTAGATGTGCTTTGCTTGGACTAATTAGCTACTTTGGCCTACGTGCTTTTATGCGACTTGGAGTATGCTCTCATTTTTCACTAAGAAAAGGTGTGCGTAGCATGTTTGGCTTCTGGCCATTATGGAACTTTCAGTAGTTGCACTGCCAACCTAGCAGTTTGAAAGCATGCCAAAAAGTGCAAGTAGATAATTAGGTACCACTCCGGTGGGAAGGTAAACGGCGTTTCTGTGTGCTGCTCTGGTTTCGGTGTTCTGTTGCACCAAAAGCGGCTTAGTCATGCTGGCCACATGACCTGGAAAAACCGTCTGCGGACAAATGCCGTCTCCCTCGGCCTGTAAAGAGAGATGAGCACCGCAACCCCAGAGTCATCTGCGACTGGACTTAACTGTCAGAGGGCCATTCCCTTTCCCTTTTTACTGGCTTCCTATACCCTTTCTTGCCCAAACCACCAAAGTCACAAATATCATGTCTCCTTTAATATAATATAGCAATTCTTGTGGGTGGGGGAGAGCTATTTAATTCAAGGAGAGGGGGAGAGCAAGTTAAAGGGCCTGTTGGTTTTTTCTCCCTTGTTCCATAAATCGTGAGTTAATCACGTCAGGTTTATCTTAATACATTCCAGTACTGGATTGTCTATATATGTCTCTTACTGTGCTGGTAATTTTTCTCCACTTGTCAAAGTCAAATGAGCTTTTTGGAATTGTGGTTGCTGAATTTCCCTGCCGTTTAATGCTGTCAGCAGCAATAAACCTGCAAGATCCTCTCCTTCGTGGAATACAGAACAGTAGGCGGTCTTCATATTCAAGAAGACGTTGTTTTCATGCCACTGCAGCTTTTGTGGGGGATACTGGTTGCATTATACATTATACAAGAGAGGGGGAGAGAGAGAGGGGGGGGGGGAGAGAGAGAGAGAGAATATGCAGGTCTGCATTTACCAATATGCTAAGCATATTGCTGGCTGGTGACACAAGTTATCTTTAATAGTATGGGAATAGAATGGTTTTTTTTCCCCTCCAGTTCCCAGAGTGGTTGTAAACAATCAATTCTTATTTCTAGATAATGCTGGGGACTGTGTCTCTGAAAGGAAATAGGGTATCCTAAAATCTCTAAACACCCTTAACAAACTACAGTTCCCAGGATTATTTGGGGGAAACTATGATGGCTCAAGTGGTATGATGGTGCTTTAAATGTATGGTGCAGAAGCCCGTGCAAGCAAGAAAACTGGAAAGTGTGTTCCAATTGTTTATTGGAATATATTGCCTGTTTACCTGAACACTGGCATTTGCATGTGTGGGACACATATTGTAGATTCACAGATATGTATTTCTTACAATTCTCTGAGAGGCTGATTCACATCGCTAGTACTCATGTCAGGTGAAATAGATGGAGCCCCTATTCAAGACACACATGAGTCTATTGTGCATTGCCCTTGGCTCTTGCTCCTGGGCTATTGCTCATCTTCTTCTATTCAAAGCAGGGACCAGGCAGAGTTCTTTACCATCAATGAGTTCCTTAGTCCAATGGCAGATCCTTCTGTCTTCCCTCTCTCGCTGGAGTCTGGACCCAGGATATCTTCACCAACTGTCAGAGGTCTGGAAAAACTGGCTGCCACACACAAGCCATCTCTAATTACACTGTATTCCTGCATGGGTTTTCACCAAATTGGGATACAATGTGTGCTGAAAGGTCAGGTATGAATATAACAAATAGATTGATAACAATGGGCTATAACCCTGGTGCGCTAGCAGAAGCCAGTGCAAGGACTCCCATAGTGCAAAGGTGCTCCCCCCCATCTCCTCCTTGCACATCCCCCTTGTGCTTCCCCAAAATCCACTCTGGAGCACCAGGAGAATCTCCAGAACAGGAAGAGAGAGGAGATCATTCTGTTTGGCTTGCAGAAATGCCTTGTGCTGATGGGACAATCATTTTCAGAATGATGTTGAATGTCACCCAGTGTAAAAATGCACACTAGAAAGAGCTGTGGTTTTTAATACTGGAGATAGAATTAACAGTGTACTAAATCAACACCACACAAGGGTCAGCCTAAGATTTTCTTCTGGTTGAGATGAAGGATAAGATGAAACTTCACATATCCGAGTAGACAGGTAGTTGACTCTTAGGTCAATGTCAGAGACCGGCCACCATATCCAGGGGCATCAGACTAGCTTAGGGACTGCAGGGCACACTTATCTCTTACGTGGTATACTTAACTGTGTTCCCCAACATATTGCCCCCTCTTCCTGAATTCTGGCATTTGTTGCCTGAGGTTGCTATTCCATTTTGCCTAATGGTAGGGCCGGTTCTGCGAGTTTTCCCATGCCATCTCATTTTTTAATACTTTCCTTTAGTGCATTTTGACACATGAACCTCTATATATGTCAGGTTTGTTAGGGCAATCTTGTTGTTTAAAGTTAGCCTGAGAGGGGTGAGGGAAGAGGGACATATACAGGCTACTGGTTAGCATCACCCAGCAACTTTTCCCGCTTCTGTAATCATTGCTCTCTGGTCATTCATTTAACCTCTGCTACAAGCTGCCCAGCTTCACTCTGGGAGCTAATCATTGTGGGAGATGGAGCTGCACGTATCCCAAGGAAAATGGGATAAAGGCAGTAGCAAGTGCATCTTCGATTTCACCTGCCTGATGAAACTGTAACCCTTAAGGCAATCATTATTTACATCAGACTATACAGGTGATAGTGAGAATCTGAATCTTGAAATGATTGCAGCTTCTCTCCCTCCCCACCGCCACCCGTTCTACAATCAGGCTATCAGTTACCAAACTGGACTGAGTACATAGGAACTATCAGTATTGTTTCTTCTGTCAAGTCTAAAGTGGCACCTTACACAGTTTGAAATGAAGCACGGATAATTTGGGATCTGCTTTAACACCATGTTCCATGACAGCTCTCATTACTGCAGAGAATTCTCACCTTCAAAGTTAAGAACAAAAACTCCCCTGATTCCCTGAACCATCTTTCTTTCGGTGCTGTTATACTGATGTCAAAGTTTTCATCTGAAGAACACGCAGGAAAACACCGTAAGGTTTTAAAGCGGTGATTGTACTCACACCCAGCGTAAAGAAGTGAGACAAAAACTAGGGCCAAAATTTAATTCACACGAAGGAGCTTGCAATGCCTTGAATTTTTATTATGGTATAAGCTTTGGTGGAATAGAAAATCCCTCCCTCCACCCACCTAAAAATTAAAAAAGCAGGAAGAGCAGACACTCCCCCAGCTTCCTCAAGTGTGAATGGACTTCTGTTTATCAAAAGGGATATTGGTGATTTCCTCATCAATGGTCCCTGGGCAAGCTAACCAAAGTCAACATCCACTGGTGGTAAACCCCAGACCCCCACCATCTTGACGATAGCCCATTGCCCAAAGACCCCATCCAGCACAGCATCTGACTGAGCTGGCTGAACAATGGACATTGTGTGTATTTCATGTGCATTCTAATGAATTGAACAGAGTGATAAATGAGGACATGGAGAGATGTGTATTAACTTAACAGTGCTTAGCTTATTATTATTTTTAATTGCTAAGCTATTGGGACATTTGGAGGGCATGTGGAATCATAGAATCATAGAATCATAGAGTTGGAAGAGACCACAAGGGCCATCGAGTCCAACCCCCTGCCAAGCAGGAAACACCATCAGAGCACTCCTGACATATGGTTGTCAAGCCTCTGCTGAAAGACCTCCAAAGAAGGAGACTCCACCACACTCCTTGGCAGCAAATTCCACAGTCGAACAGCTCTTACTGTCAGGAAGTTCTTCCTAATGTTTAGGTGGAATCTTCTTTCTGTACCACTAAATTTAGGACCTCTCTTTCTCACAGGTTTCTTATTTTTTCCAAAAAAATATATATATTCATTTTATAACACAAATAAAAAACACAAACAGAAAAGACAAACAATACAAACAAATTCTTGTCATATCCTTCTTTTTCTAAACATTGTTAGGTGGGCTTCCCCAAGTCCCCCCTATCTGATTTTCATTTTACTTCATCTTTAGCAGTTTACATATATCATAATTTCTAACCATCTTTTTTTTTTAATCACACTTAAAACAACTTCACATTTTATCACTTACAAATAATACTATTTTAAAATACCCTATCTTCTACTTCTAACCCTACAGCCTGTATCCACTTCCGAAGCTATTCTAAGGTTTAAATATTAACATATTTTTTTCGAATATTCCTTAAACTTCTTCCAGTTTTCTTCCACCGTCTCTTCTCTCAGGTCTTGGAGTCTCCTGGTTTCAGTACATCTGGCTCACAGGTTTTAGTACATCTGGCTTTCTGTTGCATTGTGGCTTTTGTCTATGACGGTGAATTGCGCAATGCAAACACTGAATAACCTGCTCCCTATAAATATCACCAGAGCTCTGCTTTTCTTCTCTTCCTTCTTTTTCTTTGCAAATCTTGCCTTTGAGATCATATCCCTGTCAAGTTCTAATATATTCCGAAGTAATTCTACCCCACAAAAAGCATTCGCACCACAATGCTGCATGTTGTTGTTGTTCAACCAAATCTCCCTAAGGCATGGTTGGTTTTCAAGTGATCCATAGCAGATGACAGGCTCTGTATTATACTGCCTTCCCTTTGATTGAATGCCATTGCAAAGGGCCCAGTAAGTAGAATTCTGTCAAAAGGAATATTCTTTCTGGCAGTCGATATTTGAAGTCTGTCCAGTACAAGTTGAGAGAGGTCAATTTGCCAGTACAGTATTGTCAAGCTCAGGTCTCGCAAATATATTCCACCCCACACACATTCTTACTTCCCACACTGCCTCACATGTATCATATTCAAGCAGGCTTGAAATGGACATACAGTGGAATAAAGTAATACCATGTTTTTTGCTACTCCAGAGCTGTGCGAAATAGTTGTCAGTCCTTGCTTTGCAAATGTTTGTGCACAAGTTCAGCTCTATGACACTTCTCATGGTTCCCCTTCTTTAAATAAGAATAAAGGTAAAGGTAAAGGTACCCCTGACCGTTAGGTCCAGTCACAGACAACTCTGGGGTTGCGGCGCTCATCTCGCTTTATTGGCTGAGGGAGCCGGCGTTTGTCCGCAGACAGCTTCTGGGTTATGTGGCCAGCATGATGATGATGATGATGATAATAATATACTGCTTATTTGCCAAAATGGCCACTAAGCATTTCACGCAATCCATTGTAAAAGCCAGTGTGTAAGAGTCAGTGTGGTGTAGTGGTTAAGAGCAGTGGATTCGTAATCTGGTGAACCGGGTTCGATTCCCCGCTCCTCCACATGCAGCTGCTGGGCGACCTTGGGCTAGTCACACTTCTCTGAAGTCTCTCAGCCTCACCTCACAGAGTGTTTGTTGTGGGGGAGGAAGGGAAAGGAGATTGTTAGCCACTTTGAGACTCCTTCGGGTAGTGATAAAGTGGGATATCAAATCCAAACTCCTCCTCCTCCTCCTCCTCCTCCTCCTCCTCCTCCTCCTCCTCCTCTTCTTCTTCTTCTTCTTCTTCTTCTTCTTCTTCTTCTTCTTCTTCTAAAACACTGCATTTAATTTTTCTTTGCTTGCACAATACTCTTGCATAAAGTGTAAAAGAGCCCCCAAGCAGAAGTTTCTCTCTGTTTGCAGAAGGCCACCTTTAGATCCAACCCTAGTTGTGTGTGCTTTTCACAGCACTGTGGCTGATGTTACACCGTAGTGCTTATCAAGCTCTATTCTGAAGGAACTACAAGAGACAAGAATGGAAATGGAAATGCTTCCACAACTCAGATGGTCTTATTCTCTGCGGATTTATTCTGCTTCGACTTTAATCTTCTGGTCTGATGGGGAAAAAAATAAACAATGATTTCAATAATAATCAGAACATTAATAGCAATGGCAGAAAATCAAATGAAATTGCCCGCAAGTGTTCAGCACTCATTAGTATGAGTCACGTTCCTTTCCCAAGGCTGCTCCCCTCACTCAATAGATTAAATACAGGGGAGAAAATGAACACTATTCCCATCAGTCAAATTATGTGACAGTCATTCCTATGCAACATGAATCAGTCCATTTAAATGATAAAGTGAAATAAAGATGCAAGAAGCCACGATAATGTGGGGCCACTCGTGATCAGAAAGATCTGTAAAAAGGATTTTGTATCTTCCATGTGGCACCTGCTGCCTGTTCAGCATCGCAAGAATGCACCCAAAGGAGGCCAAAGGCCACCAGGATCAAGTAGCAGCAGCAAGGGTGAGCAAGTCAGCTCAGACATCTTCAGGAGTGCGGCCAGGGTGATAGTATCTTAGCTATACTTGCACCACAGATGGCACAAAGCGTGTTCTCCCTAACAGAGAGCACGTGTTGCGGTTGGGGGAACAAGCCACCCTGAAGTGACTAGGCAGATTTGGCAAGGAACCCAAGCCTTTAGGGTTAAAATTGGGTTGCTGGGGATTTTTGATTGTTGCCAATTTTGGAAGAGGGGTCAGAGGCTTTAAATATAGGGGCCAGACATTGGGGCTTTCTCTTGGCCGTTTTGCACTGGTTCACCCGCCTTCCCTCCCTTTTATTAGGGTGGTTTTTTGATCGCTTGACCTTGCTATGCCTGTCATGCGGTCGTCCGCCTTGGAGCGGGGGCCTGGTAGGAATTTTGCCATTTGGCTGATTGGCTGGTGCCATTTGGTTTTTGCCTACTGCGTAGCAAATCGTCACAACTTGTAAGGTTGGCGGTTAGGCATTGGTTAAATTGGTGCTTGGAGGGGTAAGTGCCTACCCCTCCAAATGATGTGGAAAGGGAATTCCGTTAAAGGAATCCAGGGGCTTGCCATTCTTTTCGTCCTTGTCCCTGGCATCGGACTTGGGCCGTGCAAGCCCCACAGGAACATGAGGGTGAGAAGTGAGGGACTGAGGCCCAGCTTCATTTTTCACCCAATACTTGTTTCCCACGCTGGCTTCCGTTGGTGGCCGGAAGGGCCAGCTCTGTCCTTGAGGGCAAGGACAGATAGTCATAACCAATGCCTAAGCAACCACTCACATTTTTTGTATTTGAATAAAGTTGTGGCCAAAAAATATGTCAAAAACCTTAAACAAAAATTAATGTGTGAAGTGTGAATTTTTTGGTGAGTGGCATTGTGGGACTCAACACGCAATGGCTGCTACCACCTCTTCCTATTAAGAAATCTGTTCCTCCTGCCCCCCTCTCTTTTTTTGGAGTAATTATTTTTATTTTATTTCCATGCTTATTACATACAAAAAAAGGGAACAATACTGAAAAGGGGGTGCAACTTAAGAGGGGAGGGAAAAGGAAAGAAAACTAAAATTTACACAATCTGTTACGAAGATAAAAATTATGGCAAAAATTTATGATTACAATTTCATGTTACAATAAAAGTAAAAATCTCATTATCTTTTACACCCGACTTCCCATTTATTCCTTAATTCTTTTTACATAAATTTACTGCCAGATCAAAATACTATTTTTTATGTTAATATTTTCACAATTTATAAATTTTTCTATTTATATAAGCAATTAATAAGAACTGCTGGGATCACTCAAAAGCTGCTACAGATTTTAACATGGTATAATTTTGTTTAAGATATGTTCTGATGGCCTCCCATTTTGATACAAATTCAATTCTCGGTTTATTTTTTCAGGTAAACTATCTAATTCAGCATATTCAGTCAATTTTTGTATCCACTCTTGTCTAGAAGGAATTATGTCACTCCTCCATCTTGTAGCTATAAGAACTCTCACTGCCACTGTTGCATACAAAAAAAGATATTTGAATTTTTTAGGAATATCTGAGTCTGTAATGCCCAACAGATATGCTTTTGGTTTCCTAATAAATGAGATTCTTAACATTTTTTCTAGTTCAAAGTGGATTTCCTCCCAAAATTTCTTTATTTTGCTACATTTCCACCATATATGGTACAGTGAGCCTGTTTGGTCTCCACATCTCCAACAATTACTTTTACGCCTCGCCGACGTGGGGATCCAGGGCGCAGTCCTTCAATGGCTGCGCTCGTTTCTCTCTGGTCGGGGACAGAGGGTGGCGCTTGGGGGGGAACTGTCATCCCGCCACTCCTTGGTGTGTGGAGTGCCTCAGGGTGCGATTCTCTCCCCGATGCTTTTTAACATCTTTATGCGCCCCCTCGCCCAGCTTGTCCGGAGTTTTGGGCTGGGCTGCCATCAGTATGCCGATGACACCCAACTCTATCTGTTGATGGATGGCCATCCTGACTCGGCCCCAGACACACTGATCAGATGCTTGGAAGCTGTGGCTGGATGGTTACGTGGGAGCCGGTTGAAGTTAAATCCTTCGAAGACAGAGGTCCTCTGGCTGGGACGGGACGATATGGGATTGAGGGGGCAACTCCCATCTCTTGCGGGGGTGCAATTAGTGCCAGCACCATCCGTTAAGAGTTTGGGTGTAATCTTCGATACCTCCCTCTCTATGGAGGCGCAGATTGCAGCTATAACAAAGGCGGCATTTTTTCATCTCCGCCAAGCTAAGCAGTTGGCCCCTTACCTCTCTCGCCCTGACCTAGCCACTGTGATCCACGCGACGGTCACCTCCAGACTGGATTATTGTAACTCGCTCTACGTGGGGCTGCCCTTGAGACTGACCCAGAAACTCCAGCGGGTGCAGAATGCCGCAGCGAGACTCCTTACGGGGTCTTCGCTACGGGATCACATTCATCCGGTGCTATACCAGCTGCACTGGCTCCCAGTGGAGTACAGGATCAGGTTTAAGGTGCTGGTTTTAACCTTTAAAGCCCTATACGGCCTAGGACCCTCGTATCTACGGGACCGCCTCTCCTGGTATGCCCCACAGAGGAACTTACGGTCCTCTAATAAAAACATCTTGAAGGTCCCAGGCCACAGAGAGGTTAGGCTGGCCTCAACTAGAGCCAGGGCTTTTTCGGCTGCGGCTCCAACCTGGTGGAACGCTCTGTCACAAGAGACAAGGGCCCTGCAGGACTTGACATCTTTCCGCAGGGCCTGCAAGACAGAGCTGTTCCACCAGGCCTTTGGTTAGGGCACAGCCTGACTCCCTCCTTCAGCAATCTTTACAATATTTTAGTTTATGGTTGCCATTAATTTTGATTTTAATTAATTCTTATGATGTTTTTATATTGTTGCACTTTTTTAGTGTTGTTAGCCGCCCTGAGCCCGGCTTCGGCTGGGGAGGGCGGGATATAAATAAAAATTTATTATTATTATTATTATTACCTCCTGCCCCCCTCTCAAAGAGAGATGGGTCAAAAGACCTATCTCTTACATGCACATATCTTATACACAGGAGCCCCAAATTCAGTCCCCAGGAACTTTGCCTGAGGCATTGGAGAGTGGCTAGCTTTATGACTGGACATGACTGGGCTCTCGACCTTAGAGACAAGTGAATGTTCCTCACTCTAACCTCTGTCACAGTCCCCCAAAATTCCAGCTTAACTAAGGTTACCAGACATCCCCGTTTCCTAATTTACAATTCAGTCCCCTGACAAAATCCATCTATTTAGTAGGAAGTTGAAAAGTGTCCCCGGATTCATTGAAAAAAATCTGGTAACCTTAAGCTTAACTGAATTTCTAAAACGAATTCCAGAACTGGAATTCGTTGCTGGTTGCAGCTTCCAGATTGTTCATGTATTTCCCAGAACCCATCCTGTATTAGCAACGTAGAACACTGCAGAAAGAGTAGTCAGTGTGATAGCATGCAACATCAAAATTATTGTTCTGTGACATGTTACGGATGTGCTCATGTGCACCTCCACAGTCACTGTTAAAACCGTGTTTATGGAATCTTACTCGGCTACGAGCAGGGCCGAGTTTAGGTGTGATGAGGCCCTAAGCTCCTGAAGGTAATGTCCAGCTTTATATGTCCAGCTGTCCTTTGTCAGCAACAAATTGTCACTGTTTTTTTATGTTGAATATATGCTATATGGTAATTTATGGACCTAATAGGTATGTAAAGCCATTTGCACATAACAAAATATGTATTTTATCAAAGTAATTGTTGAATGAAATACAATTAAGAAGACGTATATTAATGGTGAAATGGGGGTGGGAGTGGGGCCCTAAGCTATAACTTGTTTACCAGTAGCTTATACGTAAATCCGTCACTGGCTACGAGTGATCACCAAAGAAGAAGAAAGATGTTTCGGATATTCCAGTTGCCACCAGCCTATGAGTCTTTATACTCCCTACTCATACTAAAATAGCATGTCAGGTAGAAGGTTCTGAAATGTTTCTCCCAACTATGTCATTCTTTATTTGGAAGAGCATTCCAACTTTTGATTCAGGCACCTCCTGTCTGACAAGGTAGAGTTCAGCAACTGGCACATCAAATGGGTTGTCTGCTTCTCTGTTTTAGCTGTTGGGCTCCCCCCGCCTCCAGGGATAGGTGTGGAAACACAGTAATAAAATATTGCTAGCCTTATTGAGCAGACTGTGCATGTCTCCCCATCTTGAAATTTCACATAAATGCCTAATAGCTTTGGCTTCCTTGGGAAAGTATGCTGTGTTTGAACTGACCACAACCATGTTTTTCAAGAGTTTTGGCCACTTCAGGCATTGCTGTAGTGGCTTCGTATGGCATATTTCCATGCTGGTTTGGTAATTTTTGGAAGTCTGTAATCAAGTAATCTCCACCTGGCTAGGAGAGAGGACAATGCTTGAGTAGGAAATATCTGTACAGCTGACCCCATCAGTTCCAGTTTCCAGGTCAAGAAGCAACAGAGAAATGGATCTTGGTGGGCCCTATGTTAGAGCAAATAGAAATTATTTTCATCTTTCCTTTCTTTAGCTTAGAAATCAGGCTCCACAAGTGTTTATCTACATGCACATTAGCCTTTAACAATTAAATGTTCTCATCAGCAAAAGATTCCCCAGGAGGCAGCATCAAAATTAGCATAACTTCATGGCAAAGTCTTAAATATTTATATCTGCCTTTCTCTTCTATTATGCAACAGGGTGACATTTGATTCATTGGTGGCTGCTATTATGGGCAAGAAGGGCAATGTCCCACCAGTCTCTCCAGAAGCTCTGCCATATGGAAAACAGAGGGGACCTGACTTGAGTGTGGGAGTCATTCGCTGCAAGTCTTGCACAGATCTGCCTGCCGCCATTATTCAAATATTTCCTGATTAAAGAAATGCTCATCAGATTAGTCTAGTGGGGAAAGGAGTGTGGTTGCTAGACTGATTCACCCATTACTGCTGCTTCCCCAGGGCTAGAGGTTATGCAACTCTTGTGACATCAGAGGGCTTATCCACACTTCCTCTTGTCTTGATGCTCCCTGCCAGGGAAAACTGCTCTTTAGCGCTCAATTGGAGAAAACAGCAATTCAGGCTTTCTCCAGATTGCCATTTATTCTGATCTTTTGCTGAAGAGTGAGGTTTCCCTTGGAAATGAGGGGGGCAAAGGGGTAACCACTCAGATCTGTGCTTTCTAGGCATGGCACAAGCAGTAGTGTGGATGAGCCAGGAGTCTTTTGGATCAGCACCAGAATGAAACAGATATCAACCATGCCACATGGAAATATTTCTGCTAGTACTCTATTATTCTATCCTTACCAGCGGAGTGTTGAATCTGCTTCAGCAGATTCATATCACTGAAGTCATGTGAACCTGGAACCTTTTATGCTCACACTAGGTGATAACCCAGTATGGGATGCATGTCTTTGTATGTTCAGTGCCATTTTCAACCAAATGGGAGTGTGGAAGCATGGCATTGGCTGCTGTGAAACGAAAGCATCATAAAGCCGCTAGATTGGCAAGGCTTGGTATAAATGCCGGAAGCTTGGTCTTCTGCTGTTGTTTGGTCAAAAAAGGTAGTGTAAAGGTAAAGGTAAAGGGACCTCTGACCATTAGGTCCAGTCGTGGCCGACTCTGGGGTTGCGGTGCTCATCTCGCTTTATTGGCCGAGGGAGCCAGCATACAGCTTCCGGGTCATGTGGCCAGCATGACTAAGCCGCTTCTGGTGAACCAGAGCAGCGCACGGAAATGCCGTTTACCTTCCCGCCAGAGCAGTACCTATTTATCTACTTGCACTTTGACGTGTTTTTGAACTGCTAGGTTGGCAGGAGCAGGGACCGAGCAACGGGAGCTCACCCCATCGAGGGGATTCAAACTGCTGACCTTCTGATCGGCAAGTCCTAGGCTCTGTGGTTTAACCCACAGCGCCACCCGCACCCCTTAAAAAAAAAGGTAGTGACTCCTGCCTTATTTATTTCATTTCCATTTAATTTATTTGGCACATTTGTAAGCCACCAAATAACAATATTCTCTGCTTGCCACACTTCTGGCTCCAGATCAAACCCTAGTTCAAACTTTCACTTCCAGCTCAAGCTGTCTGCTCTAGCAATGAATAAGACGCTGAGCTGGAAAAGACACATCTGAAGCTTTTATTTCAGTACAGCCAGTCATAGCCTTAGTCATGCACTGACATTTATATAAATCCAAAGTTTTTTAAAAGAAAACTTACCGTATTTTTCGCTCTATAACACGCACCCGACCATAACACGCACGTAGTTTTTAGAGGAGGAAAATCCGTAGGCATGCCACCCATAGGCATTCCCTCCATAACACGCACAGACATTTTCCCTTACTTTTTAGGAGGAAAAAAGTGAGTGTTATGGTGCAAAAAATACGGTAATCTGTTTGAACTTTACCTATTTGAAAGGGGTTCAAAGGAAGTTTACAAAGTTGGGGGAAATACAAAAACATGCTTATTTGTTTATATTTCTTATTTCCATAAAATCTACAAACTTCTTGATTGTAAAAGAACCTCAAACAGTTTACAAAAAGATAAAACAATAAATTCGAGGAAAACTCAAACCATACTTTAAGACATACAAAAGTTAAAATTCTAAAACAGATTAAAATTATCTCAACTTTCCAATATAGGTAAAGGTAAAGGGACGCGGGTGGTGCTGTGGGTTAAACCTTAAAGGTAAAGGGACCCCTGACCGTTAGGTCCAGTCGTGAATGACTCTGGGGTTGCGGTGCTCATCTCGCTTTACTAGCTGAGGGAGCCAGCGTACAGCTTCTGATCAGCAGCCACACTAAACAATGAAGTTCTTAGAAATGTGGTCTATGTAGTGGTAGCGGTAGTGGTGGTCTGAACTCTTCTAGGCATCTTGTTTACATCAGCAGAGAGAGAAAATATCTCAGAACAGCTTGCATGTTCTGAACTGGAAGCAACTAGAGTGAGATTTACTTTGCAGAAGTGAAGCAGTAATCCTCAAGAGCACAAACAGAGACAGCTTGGCATAAAAGGTCTCTGCTCTGATATTAGGGACAGGCTGATAACCGAGGAGTGGTGGCTAGATACTGATGAGTGGACACAGGGAGAAGCAGGGGTTGCAGACTGACTTGGAAGAAGGGATCTGGGGGAGTAAAGTAAAGTAAAGGACCCCCGGACAATTAAGTCCAGTCAAAGGCAGCTATGGGGTTGTGGTGCTCATCTTGCTTTCAGGCCGAGGGAGCCAGTGTTTGTCCACAGACAGCTTTCTGGGTCAAGTGGCCAGCATGACTAAACTGCTTCTGGTGCAACAAAACACTGTGATGGAAGCCAGAACGCACAGAAACACTGTCTACCTTCCTGCTGCAGTGGTACCTATTTGTCTACTTGCACTGGCATGCTTTCAAACCTCTTCATCAGCAAGCCCCAGAGGCTCAGTGGTTTAGACCACAGCACCACCTGCATCCTGGGGGAGCCTGTAACAGCCAGGAGATGAGAGTCAGAGGCAGGAGAAGCTGCAGGATTGGAGTGTGAAGAAAAGGTGCAAAAGGAGGGGAGAGAGGTCAGGCTGAGGGAGAGTCAAGGGCTTTCACACCTCCTCCTCCTCCTGCCCCCACCTCTCCTGTTCCCAGGACTAGAAGAACATTGAAGCAGGAGGAATAGAAGCAGATTACACACTGGAGAAATCCTAGACTGCTTGCACACAGCTTGGATGGTGGAGATACATAAACTGAAATCAGGTGTGGGATCTCTCTGTTGTAGCAACTGCCTCATCAGGTGCACAACCTCAGAGTAGCTGAGAGGCATGCCTTTTCTTAATTGTAAGTGTACTTTTGACAATAAAGAGTTAATTTCTTCCTCTGAACCTTCCTTGTCTGACAGCGCCATAGCATCTTGTAAACATCACAGTCAAATGCAAGTTGAGAGGTATATATGGCTTTTAACCCAATCATCCATATTCTTGATCCCCTCTTACATTAACACCGCTCATAGCAAGAGCAGAGCCGGAAATCAAGCCCATTAGAGATTTGTCAAACTAGCTATTTGTACGGACATGACCCTGGGAAAGTTTCAGATTAATTCCTACTGCGATGTGACTTATTTGCAGCAACAAAGGCAAACACTCTGCCAGCTCCTTCCATACCATTTACAGCCGAAAAGTTGCTTTCATTTGTTTGTTTTTGTCTTTGCAGGCTGTTACGAAGTTGACAGATAGTGATGTATTCATTATGAAAAGTGGAGGTGACTCTAATGTACTACACATCTCCATGCTTGCTGTGTTATTAAACTCGGTGATTTGTTCTCCGGGAAAGTACAAAAGGCAGGCAATGTATCAGAACACTATCTTGGAAAATGGGAGATGCGGAAATATTAAAAGTAATTGCAGATTCTTTGAATAATTGCCTCCAAGATGGTACTTATCAGCATTTTACAAGTAAAACACAAGGATGTCAAACTCCAAGTGAGCAAATTACTAGCAGTTACAGTATTTAAGCAAACTGCTCTTCCCTGATCTGAAAGAATAATGTGAGAGTGTTTGGCAATAACAGCTGTATCATCTCATATGTACAATATGTCAGGCATTCACAAGAGTGCTGCATGCCAGTAAAAGTTCCATGGCACAAGGGATGCAACAAATACCCAGGGTTTCACATTCCCAAAGTGAAAATTGCATAAGCCTTTCCTGTGCTGATGGATGACACAATAAAAATACAATGGCAGGACAGAACGGATGATGCAGATGGATGGCAGAAAACGGCAGAGGTCTTTGAGGCTTCAGTATTAGGGTCTAGATGCATAGGAACATATTTGACCATTGAGAGGCAAGGGAATTGCAATTTCCAGTGCATCCTATTTCAATTAGCAAGCTGCCTCCAGGGTTTGTCTTTCTGTGCTTTCTTGAAGAACTGTGAAAAAGATCCAGGCTTTTATTGGGACTTCTCTGGGAAAGCGTAGCTGATTGCAAGGTGAGCTGAGGTTGGAGGATTAACCCTATCAAAAAAACCTATGTATCTGCAAAAGAAGAGAACAAAACAGCCACATGTTTCACAACATAGCATGTCATTAAACCAATTGTGCAGATTGGGGGGGACTGAGAAACAGTCAAATCATTGCATTTGTTAAAACATTTATATCCCATCTTTCCATCCCTAAATGGTTCAAAGGATCTGTTGTTGTTGTTGTTTAGTTGTTTAGTTGCGTGGCGAGTTCCCGCCCCCCACCAGGATAAATAAAGACACGAGACACCATAATATAAGGTTAATTGGGCGAATTAGGCCACAACTTTATTGAATTCAGGAATGAGAGGCATTGGCTTAGGCATTGGTCCTAATGACTATCCGGCTCCAGCCCATTTGCTGGAGACACGGGGAAGGGTTAACACTAATCGGGGGAGTCTCCCACCGAGGCACGTCGACTAGGAGCTCCCCCAGGTCACCGCTCTGGGGCGTGCCTTTGGCCCTCACCTCCATAGGCTTTGGACAGGGCCACGCCCCCCGGAGTCCTTTAACGGACTGTGGCATCTGAATATAGACTGCATTTTTAATCAAGGCATATATTGGCTTATATCTTGATCAGGTTCCTAAATTAAATGGGCTTAGATTTTCAAAAGTATTCAAGCCAGGCAGAAGACCAGCAGTTTACAACCTTGGTAATGTTTTTCCTCCCAGACAAAGGGCCCCCCCTTGATTTATAGCAGAAAACAATTCTCAAAGTCGTAAAAGCTGAAATTACAGGACACTGACCCTACATGTTACAGAAGATAAAAAAGGCAGAGATAAACATAATTAATAGTTGGTAAATAGTAAAATAATATCAATGTGCCTCCCAGTAAATGACCCAGATCTTCTTTCTAAGGTTAAAAGGCCAAGACCAAATGGGAAAAGCAGCTGGCTGAAGGAGGGGTTGTAAACTGGAGAGGCTTCTTTTGAAGCTGTTTTTTTACTGAGTTCCTTTTTACTTTACAAAGGCCTTATTCCTTTTAAAAGGCTACCTATGTTATGTATTAAATATATTGTCTTAAATGTAATTATGCAAAGGATTTAAGAAATGCTAGATTTCATATAGTTGTATTTAGCCCCCCTTGTCAGACAAGAGACGCCAAAACGAGCCCGCATGACAGATGGCTGTCAGACCTTTGTTTAAAGACCTCCAAAAGGAGATATTTCATTGATGATGCATGAGAATATGAACCCAAGGTCTCTGACATCTGTTCAAGATAAAATTTTAAAATTATTAACCATCTGTTTTGGAGGGCAAGGAAGACAAGAGGTGAGCTGGTAATTAAGATTCCTTGTTGAGACACATGTAAGATATATTACTACTTATCTGTCATTTATAGATGTAACAATATATAGCTCTTTGTGTTCCATATAAGGACAGAAGGATATGGGTGTATCTCTTAGAATTAATTATAGCAATCAGCCAATAGGAAATCCAACCAGGCTGATTGAACAGAGGCAGCCACAGGAGGAGCAAAGGGGGCTGGATTAAGGGAATATAAGTGCTGGCCATAATGGCAGGAGGCCAGGCCAGAGCTTGGTAACCATATACCACTGTGCCTCTTATTTATTTGTCTGACAAATAAATTATTTTTTTAATTTCTCTGTTGCTGCGTTGAATATTTCATTCCAGCTAAGCGTTAACCACAAGCAGGGTGCTACATTTTATGGTGCCTGCGACTCGGATAAGTGGTCTGCTGGAACGCAGCCCCTTCGCCTTACTGGACGGGGTACAAGAGAGAGGACAACTGATTGCCTACCCAGCGCGCACTGGAAAAATTTTTTCCAGGGGAACGCAGCAGTCTCGTCTGTCTGATACCCTGCCCACTGACGGCGACGGACCGGGGGGAACCAGAGAAATAAACAGGGAACCAGCTAAGGGTAAGTGCACTAAGGGGTTTTGGCCCTCCAATTAATTGGGAGGAAGAGAAGTCCTGATCAAACTTCTGCGTCTCAGTAAAGGGGAACTGAGTACGCTAGGTGGCTGGGTACATCAGATGGTGATCTGGTGGGGGAAAAGGGAAGAATGGGAGGTAGAGTGTGTGGTGAAGTATCTGGCGCATTGTATGTGTGAGAAAGTACAATGTGTAGCTGACCTAAGTGTGGAGTGAGTACTACTTCGTTTCCCAGTAAGGTGTGTGTGTGAGTGACTGAGTGGATACTTCACAGGGCCATACAATGGGAGTTGGGGGTTCAAAGGGGGGAAATACACCTTTTGAATGTATGTTAAATAATTTTAAGAAAGCCTTCTCAGGGGCATATGGAGTCAAAATGACGCCGGAGCGCCTGAGAACGTTATGTGAACTAGAATGGCCAAAACAAAATACTGGATGGCCATCTCAAGGAACCTTTGATATAAATTTAGTAAGCAAACTTTGGCCTAACATCGCCAAAGAAACTGGAGGGTGCCCAGAACAATTTTCATATATAGATTCCTGGCTGAGCACATTAAATAAAAATCCTCCATGGATAAGGGAATGCAAAGTCCAACGATGCAAATTATTGGCTGTAAAAGCCGAAGCTAGGAAAGGAATCTTGCCAAATAAACTCAAACCCATTTTTGAGGGACCAGAGGAAGAGGTGCTTCTATCTCCACCCTATGCTCCACATCGAAGGGAGCCTAATTCAAACCCTCCACCAGTTGTAACCCCAAGGCAAGAAAGTGGAACGAATAATGGGGGTGGAGTCACAGAACTTGATTCCTTGATAGATTATGATAAATATCTTCAGGAGGCATTGGAGTCCTATAATGAAGCCCAAGCAGAAGTGGTTATTCCACCTGTGAGTCCCAGTAGAACTCCATCTACAGTCTCTTTTAGTGGAATAACTGATTGCCTACCCCAAACCCCTGTACATCCAAGTCCTAGAGAATTATTACAGAAGTTACAGGGAGACCTTAATCGGTCAGCAAGCAATACAGCCAGGCGTATAAAGCTGCTAAAAGAACGCCTTGGGACAAATACCATCCCCTATGATTTGAGGCCCCTAGAGCAAAGCGAAGAGAAAGGTCACGTAGTAGCCCCTCTTAGAAGAGTATTTGATGCACTTGAGGAGCCTGTGCTGGTTAATGGGCAACCCGGACCACGGCCACCTCGAACTTCGATCCTCCAGTACATTCCATTCACAACTACGGATCTGATGAATTGGAAAACACCCCACCTTTCGCAGAAAAACCTCGGGCTATGATGGACTTGGTGACTTCAATAGTAAATACTCATAGTCCTACTTGGACAGATTGTCGCCAGCTCCTGAATACTCTCTTCACCACTGAGGAAAGGAGAGACATAATTGAAAAGGCACAGATATATTTGCGTGAGCAGGCCAGAGTGGGAAATATTTATAATATTAACCGTCATCTCCAGGACAACTTTCCCTTGGAAGATCCTAATTGGGATCCAAACAATGCAATTCACCTGGCCAGGCTTAACACCTACTGCCAGATGCTTGTGCAAGGTATCTGCAGGGCATGCCAGAAGCCCACTAATCTGTCTAAAGTCTCAGGAGGGTAGACGTGTTACCCATAACACTGTTTCGTGTTCGGTGCACACCCACAAAAAGACTTAAGTTGTCACCTTTTGAGCTCCTGTATGGGAGGCCGCCCTCCTTTGTTCAGGATATTCCAACTGACCTCAAACAAATAGGAGACCATGCGACACAGGGACAAGTGCAATCTCTCTCCCGTGTTTTTGTCTCTCTCCCGTGTTTGTTTGTTTGTTTGTTTTTCTTAACAGGTGGGCCCTCGAGCGCACGCCGTGCAGCATTGCCGTGCCGATTCATCAGCTCCAGGCTGGCATAGCATATGGGTGAAAGAGTGGAAACGTGATCCACTTGCACCTAAGTGGCGTGGACCTTACACCGTCTTGCTCTCTACTCCAACAGCGGTGAAGGTAGCTGAGGTGACCCCCCTGGATTCATCACTCCCGTTTGAAGAAGTCCGAAGGCAGTTGGACGTGCAAAGGTGACCCCTCTAATCCTTTAAAACTGACTCTCTCCAAAAACCCCTGTATCTAGCCCTACGGGCAACGGGCTAGGTCACGGGCAACATTAGACGACCGGCCTGCTGCAGCCACAACACTGGAAGCTGGCTGACCTGCGCACGCCTGAAGCTTGAGGAGCGTCTGAACCAGAGACTGTGAGCGGAAAGATTCTCTTATACAATTGATTGACTGCCCCCTTGTGGAACAATTATCAGAGATATTACACATTGGGGATCCTTGGGATATATGTTTTGGTCTTGGTGGTTCCTCATTTCTGTCACTGGGGGAATTATATTGGGACTAATATTTATTTGCTATCACAATAAGGTAATCTTTTGTGAAAGGAATGCATATGCTAGACATCAACATGATTTTATTATTAATCCTGATCCCTTGGGAAGGGGAAGGGTCCTTGAATCTGACCAAATTTGCTAAATATGGATTCCGCTATGACCACAATATGTGGGTAGGTTTAGCTGAAATGGTAGCCAATGTTGCAAATAGGACCAATTGCCTTGTTTGCTCTCTTGGGCCAGATGATTCAGAGGGAGGTATGCCCTTATTACCGATACCATTAGATGCCATTGGTATGGTAAGCGAAATGCCACACCAAACAGAAATACAGAATTTCCCCGGATGGAACTCAACTAAACCATTACGAGTTATACCTGTACAAGGGGAATTCTGTGTACATAAATCATCAGATGCAGCTGATTCTACCATGATAGGCTCTTCTCATTGTCACTATACTTGGGATAATATTAAGAATACCTGGGCACACGGTACTACCTATCGAACTCGGAATGCCTTGCCCTGTGCACCTCCTTTTATTCATGCATGGAAAGTGGTATGGAACATAACTGTGACAGAAAAAGGCAATCTAACATACTGCACTGTGAACTCTCTACCTCTTTTGCTATTTCGCCTTCTGTACTCCACATACCAAAAACCTCAGACCCGATGGTTGTGGTGGATATGTGGAGAATGGGCATACAAGAAACTCCCCTCCAAATGGAGTGGGACTTGTTTCCTGGGGTATTACCACCAATGTGGATTATGCCCACTAATTTGGCCAAGCGTACACGAAGAAACGCTGATATTTCTCATATAGCAGGAGGAAGTACCCAAAGTTGGAGCGGTACTGATGATTGGCCACCAGAGCGCATTATAGCCTATTATGATCCTGCCTCCTGGAATTCTGGTGAGCTCATACAAGGGGCACGGGATCCTATTTATAATCTAAAGAGAATAATTCGATTGCAAGCAGTAGTGGAACTTGTAACCAATGTAACGGCCCAGAGTTTGAGACATTGCATAACAGCTGGATGAAAGTAGAGCCGTCATTTTGCAGCTGTAAATGGGAATGGATTATGTACTTGCCAAGCAGGGAGCCCTATGTGGAGTCTTGAACTTGACAGGGAATGCCTGTTGCTTTAACATTTCAGATAATGGTGAGGCAATCCGTGTGTTGGCCACAAAGATGGAAAGTATAGCACATGTCCCAGTACAAACATGGGAAGGATGGGATATGGGATGGCTCACCAATTGGTTACCTAAAAGGGATACTATTGTCTTGCTTGTTTTTCTTGACAGTAGTAGTGATGGTTTTATGTATGATGCCATGTATCATTTCATGTTTTAGAAGTACAATTAGCAAGATGATTTCGAATGAAACTCTACCTCATATCATGGCCCTATACAGAGCTTTAACTCAGGAATATGATGAAGTTCAAGCTATCAAGGACTCTTGGTGGCAAGGTCCTTGAGCTTGAAAGGGGGGAATGTGGCATCTGAATATAGACTGCATTTTTAATCAAGGCATATATTGGCTTATATCTTGATCAGGTTCCTAAATTAAATGGGCTTAGATTTTCAAAAGTATTCAAGCCAGGCAGAAGACCAGCAGTTTACAACCTTGGAAATGTTTTTCCTCCCAGACAAAGGGCCCCCCCTTGATTTATAGCAGAAAACAATTCTCAAAGTCGTAAAAGCTGAAATTACAGGACACTGACCCTACATGTTACAGAAGATAAAAAAGGCAGAGATAAACATAATTAATAGTTGGTAAATAGTAAAATAATATCAATGTGCCTCCCAGTAAATGACCCAGATCTTCTTTCTAAGGTTAAAAGGCCAAGACCAAATGGGAAAAGCAGCTGGCTGAAGGAGGGGTTGTAAACTGGAGAGGCTTCTTTTGAAGCTGTTTTTTTACTGAGTTCCTTTTTACTTTACAAAGGCCTTATTCCTTTTAAAAGGCTACCTATGTTATGTATTAAATATATTGTCTTAAATGTAATTATGCAAAGGATTTAAGAAATGCTAGATTTCATATAGTTGTATTTAGCCCCCCTTGTCAGACAAGAGACGCCAAAACGAGCCCGCATGACAGATGGCTGTCAGACCTTTGTTTAAAGACCTCCAAAAGGAGATATTTCATTGATGATGCATGAGAATATGAACCCAAGGTCTCTGACATCTGTTCAAGATAAAATTTTAAAATTATTAACCATCTGTTTTGGAGGGCAAGGAAGACAAGAGGTGAGCTGGTAATTAAGATTCCTTGTTGAGACACATGTAAGATATATTACTACTTATTTGTCATTTATAGATGTAACAATATATAGCTCTTTGTGTTCCATATAAGGACAGAAGGATATGGGTGTATCTCTTAGAATTAATTATAGCAATCAGCCAATAGGAAATCCAACCAGGCTGATTGAACAGAGGCAGCCACAGGAGGAGCAAAGGGGGCTGGATTAAGGGAATATAAGTGCTGGCCATAATGGCAGGAGGCCAGGCCAGAGCTTGGTAACCATATACCACTGTGCCTCTTATTTATTTGTCTGACAAATAAATTATTTTTTTAATTTCTCTGTTGCTGCGTTGAATATTTCATTCCAGCTAAGCGTTAACCACAAGCAGGGTGCTACAGGACCACCCTTCGCTCACTGGGGGGAAGTGATGGCGTTCCTCCCCCCCCCACATCCGCTTAACCCCTTCTTACCAATGCCTACCGCCAATGCCGAGAAGTTGTGACGAGTTGCTACGAGGTAGGCGAAAAACCAAAAGGCTAGAAATTGCCAATTGGGAAAAATTCCTACCATGCCCCTTGCGGCGACAGACCGAAGTCCATAGCAAAGTCAAAGACCTACCTAAAGCCCACTTAAAGGGAGGGAGGGTGGGAAAACGTGAGGGCTAGCTGGCGAAAAAGAGGGCGAGCCCCCTCAGCATCGGCCCTAAATAGGACAGGCCTGCCCCCCCCCAGCCAGCTGGTTGGCTGGCTGGGGGGGGCAGGCCCGGCCGGGATTCCCCTGCTCTCGCAGGGGCTGCAACCAGCCCCCGCTCACGTGGGGTGGGTGTGAAGCCCGCAACCCCACCTCCTGGGCAAGCCGGAAGTGGCTTTGTGACCGACTCTTCGTGACCCCATGGACCAGAGCACGCCAGGCACTCCTGTCTTCCACTGCCTCCCACAGTTTGGTCAAACTCATGTTGGTAGCTTCAAGAACACTATCCTACCATCTCATCCTCTGTCGGCCCCTTCTCATTGTGCCCTCAATATTTCCCAACACCAGGGTCTTTTCCAGGGAGTCTTCTCTTCTCATGAGGTGGCCAAAGTATTGGAGCCTCAGCTTCAGGATCTGTCCTTCCAGTGAGCACTCAGGGCTGATTTCCTTAAGAATGGATAGGTTTGATCTTCTTGCAGTCCATGGGACTCTCAGGGGATCAAGGAATCTAACAACCCATTAAAAACAAAACATTTCACGAATAACAGCCATCAAAGAGACCCATCAAAATAGGATGGCAAGACTGAAAACAGTGTACTAATGGAATGATAGAGGAGTAGCAACACTTATCAGCAAAAACAACACACAGAGGAGTCTTCAAGGACCAGGTTGAATGTCCATTTAAATAACTCTTCCTGCATCCATATGCATTGCATACGTGGATGGGAATCTGTGTGCATACTGATTGCACACTGAGATTGGGTGAGGGTTTCTCCTTACTTGGAAGAGCTCTTTATGCATCCATGGATGCATGCATAAGACACTTTTCAACGCAGCGCAAAGTCCTTCCAACACACATCAGGGTTGCACAGCAGTTGTGCTTGGCAGGAAAGCTAGCCCATATGGCCCCTTGACTTGCTCCACGCATTCATGCGAACTCACCTGGTACCAATGTGGCTTCTACAAATATGTGGGAAATATGCTTTTCAGCTGGAGCTGTGCTGAACATTTCAGCCAAGCTTTCTTTCAACTTTCAGTGAGTTGCTTTTTATTTCTCTGTTGCTCGATGTGAGAAATCCACTTATGGGACAATTTCTTAACTTCATAGAAACACTTTTTAACTTCCTTTGAAATTCATTGCGTGTTTTGCCTCAGCAGGGAGGGAGTCCCAAGCTGGACTCACATTTTACTTTAGATGGAATTTGGCAGCAGCTTGAAATAAAATATTTTTAAAACTCAGTAAGATAAACATAATAAACAAAACAAAAAAACCCCAGCCATGTGCCATAATGTCATGAACATGAAATTGATCAACAATGAGTCTAATTTGGGATCCTTTTATTCAAAGCATGCCTGTTCTGAAAAATACAAGAGCATTGGGGCACAGAAAGCAGTTGATGGCACTTAGCTGGAAGAAGTTACAGATACAGTCAGTACAAATAAATTGCTCAGTATACCAAGAGTGCACTGAGTATGCTCATTCCATTTACCAACATTTTGTAACTATATGGCAATCTGCACTAATGCACATACATTTGAACAGCATTGTAAGAGATACAAATTGGTCTCTGGTGCTACACATGATCAGCATTGTTCCAGCTCCTGACAACTGAAAGACATGTACATTTGTTTCTGTTTTTAACAAAATTGGATAGACACACAACTTGTTACACCCCAAAAGGCTGGAGTCTCCTTTTCCAGCTCTTCAGATACAGAACTGTCTGTTGTAAAGTGGGGCGTATGGATGCCCTAGCAGTAGCATCACAGACCCTCCAAGAGTCCCTTTTTCCAGGGACAGCCCAGATTTACAGAAGCCATCCCTGTTTCTGATTTGATCCCAGAATGTCATGCTTTTACTTTGTTCTTGTTAGTCGTTTAGTCGTGTCCGACTCTTCGTGACCCCATGGACCAGAACACGCCAGGCACTCCTGTCTTCCACTGCCTCCCGCAGTTTGGTCAAACTCATGCTGGTAGCTTCGAGAACACTGTCCAACCATCTTGTCCTCTGTCGCCCCCTTCTCCTTGTGCCTTCCATCTTTCCCAACATCAGGGTCTTTTCCAGGGAGTCTTCTCTTCTCATGAGGTGGCCAAAGTCTTGGAGCCTCAGCTTCAGGATCTGTCCTTCCAGTGAGCACTCAGGGGTGATTTCCTTCAGAATGGATAGGTTTGATCTTCTTGCGGTCCCTGGGACTGTCCAAAGTCTCCTCCAGCACCATAATTCAAAAGCATCAATTCTTCTGTGATCTGCCCTCTTCTAAAATTCCTACTTGACCCCTAAAGGGCATTTTGTTGACTCCATATTGTTGCACTGTAAGTGGGGTGAGATCCTGTGATGTTCTGCCAAAAGCTCTCTGGTAGGCCAGGTTGCCTTATAAAGGTGTGTGTCCCACCCTGCCTCATTGACCAAGCAGCCAATATGTTGGGATGTTGACATGCTGACCCCATGCCTTCAGGCTCAAAGGGGATGGGGGAAACCACCCCATCCAGGGGCTGAAGTGAGCACCATTGAAAAGTACTCTGCTTCTCAGATTATCCATAGCCACTTATTACCTGATAACCGCTGCCGCAAGCAATGACATGTGAATGGGTCATCACAAACCACCACATATAAAAATGTCAATATCATTTGGAGTGCAATGCATTTGTGCAATGGAGTCACCTCACAAACTCACATGCTAGTCATCAGGTGTACAGAAACCAGTAGCAGATGGCATGGATGAGCACTCAGGGCTGAGTTTCATAAGTATGGATAGGTTTGATCTTCTTGCAGTCCATGGGACTTTCAAGAGTCTCCTCCAGTACCATAATTCAAAAGCATCAATTCTTTGGTGATCAGCCTTCTTTATAGTCCAGCTCTCACTTCCATACATCACTACTGGGAAAACCATAGCTTTAACTATACGGACCTTTGTCAGCAAAGTGATGTCTCTGCTTTTTAAGATGTTGTCTAGGTTTGCCATCGCCTTTCTCCCAAGGAGCAGGCGTCTTTTAATTTCATGACTGCTGTCACCATCTGCAGTGATCATGGAGCCCAAGACAGTAAAATCTCTCACTGCCTCCATTTCTTCCCCTTCTGTTTGCCAGGAGGTGATGCTTTTATTTAGGATGTCCCTATTGTCATTGGAGAAATGTTGGAGGGTACAGAATTATGCAACCCCCACGCCAAGGAGATAAGTAACTATACAACCTTTAGAAGATATCTGAAGGCAGCCTTGTATAGGGAAGCTTTTTTAGAATGTTTAATGTTTTATTATATTTTTATATATGTTGGAAGACGCCCAGAGTGGCTGGGGCAACCCAGTAAGATGTGTGAGGTATAGATAGTAAAATCATCATTATGGAATGAGACGTTTTCATCGGAGAAATGTTGGCACGTATGGCATCACCTTCTGATCATCTGCAGTGGTGGTTCAGTACTGCAATGCAGCATGGACCAGACCTGCAATACCCTCTGCCTGCAAACAGAAACTTCCTTGGGCTTTGTGACCCAAGTGTCCTGGTGCCTTACAGTGAGTGAGTGTGTTGGCAGGGAATGGAAAGAAGGAATTAGCAGGCCTTTTGGAAAGCCCTCATGAAAGCTTTCTTGCAAGGAGGCTTTTAGCAAATGCCAACACTCTGAGAATAATCAACTTATCTAATCCTGCTGCTTCGTCAGGCTTCGGTTCCCCAGACTCTCCCTTTGGATAGCAGGCCTTCAAAATTGCCTTGAAGGTAAGGATTGCAATTACATTTGGCTAACAAGCCCCAGTGTGTACCCTGCTCGGGGAACACAGCTAAATTTTAAGTAGTAGAGGTTCGAAATCCAAGTTATTATCCCATCATTATCAGCGTTATAACATTCCCTAGCTAACAATAAGCGGAGGCATTCTTTAAAAAGGCTATGCCTAGAGTAATATAAACAGGACAGATTTTATAGATACATATGAAAAGGGAAATTCACAGGGAGAAATTAAAAGTCACAGCAAGATATACTAGCACCAAACTCTGACTTTCATAACAACCTAAGATGTTGATCTCAAGGAAAGTTTATGGGAAGGAAACTCAACCGTGGCAATAAATATTCGTGGTGGCATTTAAGAGGAAGGCATTCTAATTTCCATATAACCTTTTGGAATTCCCTCATACAACAAGATAATTTGCAGAATATCTTTATATCTGGTGTCTGTTTATAAAGACTGCCTTCTAGATCACACCGGGGGTCCACCTAGACCAGAACTCTATCTCATACTGTCCCTAAACATGGATAATGCAATCAGTCGTTGTGGGTAATAACTTTTGTGAGGGGGCAGAAATCATGGCAATGCCATGGGTGGCAACCTTTTCTTCTTCTTTTTAATAAATCTTTATTAAACATTCAACACACATTACACAACAGTTTACCATGTTACAATTTATGCATGTACACTACATGGAAAAAAGTAAAATACAACGAAAAATAGCGAGAGAAAAAGAAAATAAAGAATAAAGATAAGAAGGATAAAATAAACTTCCGATTGTTCTCAAAAAACTGAATCTCATTTGTAATTTTTTACACGGTATCATGTTATTGTACTTTGTTTCCTTAATTTCCTTCAGAGAAAGATTCATTAGTTTATTATCTGTACATTAGAAGAATCATTCAAGTTCTGCCAGGAGATTTTTGCTATCATGGTAGTTTTTCAAATATTCTTTAAACACTATCCATTCTTTATTCACCCTCTGCATTGAGTACCCTCTAACTTTCCCCGTCATTATTGCCATTTGGATGTGTTCTGTCATTTTTACCTGCCATTCTGACTTTGTAGGTGTAATGTCACTCTTCCAATTCATTGAGACCAGAATCCTGGCTGCAGATGTTGCGTACCTAAAGAGTGGTCTTACTTCTTTCTTGATTTCAGTTGACATTATCCCTAATAAAAAGACCTATGGCCTTTCTGTGAATGGGAATTTGAGTACCTTTTTTAAATTCGTTATATACAATGTCCCAGAACTCTGAATTTTTTCACATTCCCACCACATATGCCTATATGAACCTCTCCCCTTTTTATATCTTCGACAAATTTCAGATCTATTCTTATACATTTTGGCCAGTTTGGCTGGGGTGAGGTGATGGGTGGCAACCTCTCAAGTTCACCACAGCCCCACAAAAGACAGGTGGGGGTGAGGAAATGTGGTAGCAGCAGTAGAGTAGGATAAGGGCATCATTCACAGCAGAGGAGCAAGGGAGCAATAGTTCTTGCTTGCTTTTTGGCTCAAGGCACTAAGCATCACCCATGTCTCCAGGTGGCAATGGATGTTGGCCAGCATCCCCGAGGGAGCACCTAGCCTTTAAGTTGCTCTTACCCTTCTTAGCCGACTGCAAGTCCTAAGGCATGGTAGGGGAACCTGTGACCCTCTGCCCCAGCCACCATGGCTACTTGTCATGGACTGGGCCAGCCACTGGATCATTCTGGACAATAATAGCTTCTTCTTTTCCCTTGAGGACCTTCTTATAGTTTGGATTTCAAAAACAGTACACCTGTGGTGCATAGTTGCAGACAAAGACTTTGGGAAAGATAGTATGCAGATGTGCATTCTCTGTTACAGACACCCAACTTTACGGGAACACAAAGGGCTCACCCACACTTGTGCCATGCCTAGAGAATGTGGTTCTGAGTTATTTTCCACCTGACCCACATTTCTATGCATGGGTCCAAGTGGTTTTCTCCGTCTCCCCACTCATTTCCAAGAGAAAATCCACCCTTTAGCAATATATTAGAACAAATGGTAATCCATGGGAAACCTGAATTGCCATTTGCTCCAACTGAGCACTAAAGAGCGGTTTTCCCTAGGGAAGAGCAGTGGGTCAAGAGGAAGTGTGAATAAGCGCAAAGTTAAACTATTACAGATTTAACAACAATCTCTGTCCATCTTAATTCATGAATTGGCTCCGTCTGTGACGGGAGTCATGCTAACAATTTAGTAACTTCAAGGGTTGCGAGTTTCGTTTTTAAAAGAGCTGTTGAATAAAGAGTTTTTTCCCAGTCAGAAAAAATAGGATCTGAGGTAAAAGCAAGCTTGTTCTTACTGTAGCTGTTTGAAATTAAGGTGCATCAAATATCACATCTTCTTTGTTTAAGACTACGCTGCTGTCAACTATGTATTTGGTTCGCAACTGAATGTTTTTTCCCTAAGCACATATTGCAGACCTTGAAGATTTTATGCATTCATCCTCAAGGAAATGTCTTCAAAAACATTCTTGACGTTCCAGCTCTAATAACATGTGCCTATATAATTGTTGGTGGATTAATGGTGTTGTGTGTTAGGGGAGTTTTGGCTTCGGCTTTCTTATTTGTGACTAGTTTCTTGCTTTTAACTGCTGCCTGCTTCTGATTTTTCAAAACACTCATGGGTAAAACACAAACGTTGTTTACCTTAAAAAAATATATATTGTGGTACCCCAGGTGGAGTACCTCTGTGCATGCTACTCCATTTACCTAAGCAAAACAAATATTGTCTTGAGTGTGTGTGTGTGTAAATGTTCATGGTGATATTCTGGCACCTCTTTTTCTAGAAAAAGTCTCACTGCCTACTCCCATGTTGTAAGGGAGTAAAAACCTAGGTGGGGTATATGCATCTGGAATTTTCCAGATAGCTTGAATAGTTCAAAAAACCTAATCCTTTGTGTGATTTTCCAAAAAAGCTCAACAACTTCAATTTTTGTGTCTGGCAACATTATATGAGCAGGGGGTATGGGCTAGGGGGTTAGGCCAGAGGTAACTTGGAAAATGTGGGTTTTGGCTTGATGCAGGAACCCTGGGAGGGAGCTCCAGAAGGAAAGAGCAGCAGTGGAGATTAGGTGGAACTGTTCAAGCAAGCAAGAGACCCATGGGAAGCTGAGGGGGCAGAATTAGAGAAATGAAGGTCATACACATACTGGGAAATAAGGATGGCACGACAGGCTGCCTGAGGCTGCAACTCAGCAATTCCCATAGAGTCTAGCATGTTTTCCTTAGGGCACCTGCATAGGTCAGAGGCGGAGGTAAAGAACTTTGCTGATCCTTCCATTATGTCTCCTCTTGGCTATCATACATGTTGTCTTGGACACTTCCATCTACATTACCCCAGTTTTTATGATTAAAAAGCTGGAAAAGAATGAGGCAGGATACATGTGCGTGGTTTAGTGCAGCTGGGTAAGCAATTTTAGAAACATTTCCCTCTATACTGCTCCATCTCTTGGCTGCTTGTTTGCTCTCCTATCCTCTGTTTTCTCATTCCTTAAGAATGCATGTGTACTTCTCTGAGAAAAGGTAAATATCCCCTCAGGCAAGGGCACCAGACTGAGAACTTCAACACATTTTGGTCCGTTGCCTAGTATCTAAAATTGATCACCCGGGCTGGGTGCAAAATGTCCTAATTAAAACTCTGCAGAAAGTTTCACTTCAGTGCTTTAGACCTTCTACAAATTTAAACAGCAACCCGCTCAGAACATCCTTATATTCTTAAAATTAATTCAGTGGCAAAACAATCCCTTAAGTGCAGAGCTAACACAAGAGGTTAGGATAATGTAAACATGACGAGGGGGGAAGAGATTGGAGTAGCTGTTTTCTTTTTCTAATCGGTCAGTAGGATCAGCAAGTGGCAGTCCCTGGACCAAATCTGCTCCATAGAAAGTTCTGCCTTGCTATGTCATTGCTACCACAGGGTTGGAGATAAGGGCAGAAGGATGGGAAGCTGCTTCCCTGCCCCCCATCACTCATCAAGATAATCAGCTGGGAAAGCTAATTCTTAATCAGGGCACTAAGTGTCCTAGCTCACATGACACTAGGATGCAAGCAGATTTCCTTAAGGTATGGTTACCAGATTTTTTTCACATGCTTATTGTATGAAGGTGCAAAGCCAGTGTCATGTAGTGGTTAAGAGCAGTGGACTCGTAATCTGGTGAACCGGGTTCGCGTCTCCGCTCCTCCACATGCAGCTGCTGGGTGACCTTGGGCTAGTCACACTTCTGTGAAGTCTCTCAGCCCCACTCACCTCACAGAGTGTTTGTTGTGGGGGAGGAAGGGAAAGGAGAATGTTAGCCGCTTTGAGACTCCTTTGGTTAGTGATAAAGCGGGATATCAAATCCAAACTCTTCTCTTCTTCTCTTTTGCACCCATTGGAACATAAATACACAGAGGTTTTTTTTAAAACTGGGCAACGGAGCACAGCCCGCCCATTACTCCCGAGCCTCCCCCAATCTCCTTCCCCTTCCCCCTTTGTTTTGACTGATCGAGGGAGGCTCGGGAGTCACAGGTGGGCGGCTGTTGCCCAGTTTTTAAGAAACTCTGTGCAAAAGGGTTCTGTTCACAGGATGCAAAAGAAGGGCTTTGCACCTTGCCTGGAAGAGAAACCTCATGCCTTGCACCCCTCCTGGGCAATGGCCGCCCGTCCGTGACTCCCAAGCCGCCCCTGATCAGTCAAAACAAAGGTGGAAGGGGGCAGGAGATCTGTACTGCCGGACGTCCCTGGTTCTCCTTCGGCAGTGGCAGCAAGCAGCTTTGGCAGTGGCAGCAATGCTCTACCAGGCTGGCTCCGGGCTGCTGAGGCTGCTGCTGCCACGTTTCCCGGGGACAGATTTGCAAATCTGAGGACATTCTGGGGATGGAATTTGTCCGGGGACAGATTTGCAAATCCAGTGACTGTCCCCAGGAACCGGGGATGTCTGGTAACCCTACTTTAAGGCACATGAGAATTGTGCTGCCTATTCTGTCTCGTTATTTTAACAACCAAGAAATTGAAAAGAGTAGAAGTTTTGGGAACCTCCCTGAGTAGTTTTTGCTAATCCGGCTGGAATTCTTTGAACATCCCTCAAAACTTTTATGGATGTTTGACCTGCACCCAAACTCTCCTTAAATTCCACAAATAACACAGAATGGTCAATGCATTGAAGAAAATGTGGCAAACTATGCATTCTTCAGTTGTCAATTTAATTCTAAAATTCTCCAAGTTACACAGGAGGCAGGATCAATCAAAGTAGCTATAAAGTTATAGAATAACCTAAATAGTCTCTTCCCTACTATGGTAACCAACATTAAACACTTTAAAGTCCAATTGATTAAGTGACAGGAATCAACAGGATTTACAATAACTTAACTCTACCAAGACTGTGCCCCAAATGTTCATTGTATTATATTACATTGAACAAACTAAACCTGGTGAATGTTAACATTCACAGGAGACTGCCTCAGACAATATTGGTGAACATCAGAAATATTCTAGGGAGAGAGAGATGCTGGTGAATGTGAACAATCATCTAAGTGTGATTCAAAGCATTTGTGGGTGTTTGTGGGTAGTACAGATTCAATATGTTCCACCATGAATTTAAACATTTAAATGTGAATGTTGTTATAACAATTGATCACCAAATGTGGAACATTCATTGAACAGAGATTTGGAGTGCATGATCTTCTACATCCCTTCAAGCTGAGGGTGGATCTGTCGGCGTCCCCAATTACCCCAATTTCTCATTTTTGCAAACTTAAATGCAGCTTGCCACATTTTTCAGCAATCAGAGCTTAATAATAATTTTAAAAAACAATCACGAAAATTCATCAGTATTTTAGGGTAAATTTCTCCATATGAACACATCCTTGTATGCAGTTTTTGTAAGCAATTTCTCTTAATATTATGTATTTTTGTATGTTATGTTCACTATTATCTATATATTTTTGCACACTTTCCAGTATTATGCATTTTTCTTAACATTGGTTGGTTGAACTGAATCACAACATTCAGATACATGTGGATTTCATCCATGTGTCAGTTTGCATATTGCTTCAGAAAGTGTGGTTTTGATCGAATCGGCTTTAAATGCAAACTGAATCTAATTTCTCCTCCATCTATATTCCCAACCCTATGGTTTGTGTTTGTGGGTGTGGGTGTGTGCATGAAATGCTAAGAAAACAAGGCCTTGACAAAGTTGGGGGGAAATGAAAAGCAGATATTTTATCAGGGAAAAAGAAAGTGGAAAGTCATCCTAGCATCTCCGGAAGAGAAAGCCAGGGGGAAGACTCTGAAGATACAGCATTCTGTACTTGCCCTCAGGTCATTCTATAGCTGCTAATTTCTGCACTTAATGTCTTATAGGAAGTTTATTGGACCATCAGGGATTTTCTATTGATGGTCTATGTGTAGAGGTCAGTGAAGGAAGACCAGATGTTCTGGTACATTTCATAAGGGTTTCTCTTTCATCTGTTTCTGAATGGCAAGGTCAGCTATATTGTACATCCCCCTAATAACTGGGGATGCCAGAGTTGGCTTGGCTTTTCACTTTATAAGATTTGCTTCTCAGCTACCAAAGCTCTGTGTTGCAGTGTGTTCATTTAATGTCCAGAGGATACAGATGCATTCCGACACTAGTAGAATTTCAGGAAGATTAAGAAAAGGGTTTAAACGAAACTAGCCTGAGATAATTGACCCAGAATCCTTATATTATACAGTAAATTTACCTCATTTATTTGGATGACCTCCTTTGCAAGTGCCTATGTCCTTCTAGTTATTTATTTGTGTTTCTTTATTCAGGTTATATATATATCTTCATCTGAAGATCCCAGGGTGGTGTACAACATTAAGAATGCATTTTACAGAACATAAGAATAAAAACATAATAGAATACAGTGGTGCCTCCAGTTGCGGACGGGATCCGTTCCATAGCTCCAGTCGGATTCCAAGGTTTCTGCAACCGGAGGGACCGCTTCTGCACACACACACGCAGCAGTAGAGCACTTCTGCGCATGCCCGCACGGCAAAAACCCTGAAGTTTACGTAAGCAGAGGGGTATGTAAGTGGAGGTACGACTGTAATAATAAAATAATCATAATAACAGCCACCACCCAGCTTTAACAGACCATAAATTATTTAATAACCAAAGACTATAGTAAAGAAGAATGTTTTTGTCTGGTGCCTAAAGGCATATAATGGTGGCCCTAGGTGAGTCTCTCTGGAGAGAGCATTCCATAAATGGGGAGCCACCACGGAAAAGGTCCGTTCTTGTGTTGCCACCCTCTGGACCTCTTCAGGAAGGAGGGACATGGAGAAGGGCCTCAGATGACAAGCCCAAGGTCCAGGTTAGTTCATATGGGGAGAGGCAGATCTTAGAAGTCATGAGCTGTGTAAGACTTTGTAGGTCAGCACCTATAGTGACTGCGGTACATATAGATCAACATAACTAGAACAACAGTTTCTCATTTATGAAGCACAATGCAGAGCTCAGGCTGAAATGACATGTTAGACATGAGATAAAAAGAGGTGCTCTCAAAAACTGTACCCTTCTGTTTACATCTTCTCTAATGAATAATGTGTAGGATTCCTCTGATGTCATAATGTTATGAGTTTTCCTGTCCCACCGTTGGAAACCACAAAAAACAAAGCAAAACAGGTGATGTAGAGATATATGGTAATTCTTGTATGAGAGAGGTGAGTGGTAATTGTTACTTGAACATTGTGGTTCTTTCTGCCTAAAGAATCTCATTAGCTTCTGCTGCAGCTGCATGGCATTGACTCATGTTTAGCTTGTCATCAATTGCAATCATAAGATCCCTTTGCCAAGCCAGCTATCCGCCAGTGTGGTGTAGTGGTTAAGAACAGTGGATACATAATCTGCATAGCTGTCAACTTACAGATTTGAAAATAAGGGACCAGCAGCCTCAAAAATAAGGGATCAGCAGCCAAAATAAGGGATTTTAGTCAACCAGCTGAAATACGAAGTTAAAAGGGACCAGATAATTTTGGAGAGATTTTTAGCCGGTTTTTAGCCCTTCGTTTCCAGAGGTTGCTGCTCAAGACACCAGCTGACGAAACACTGCAATTAAATAACTACAAGCAGCAACCACTTTTCACGCAAAACTAAGTCCAAGCTACGAAGATGCTGCTGCAGTTCTGTGTCTTTTCTTTTGTGCTCCATATGCAGCTCTCAGTTCCATCGGGTGGGGCAGGAGGAAGCGGAGGGGGGGAATAGTGCCCGAAGTAAACCCGCAGATCAGACCATCTATGCTAGTCTACCGCTACAAATCTATGGGAGAAGCACTTGCGGCCCTTCCTCCGCTTTCCCCCTCTGAGGTTAGCCCTTGGAACACCTGCCCGCACCTCCGCCTCCACCTCCTCCTCCTCTCTCTGAACTGCTTTCTCTATGGTTGCACTCACTCTCCTCTCAAGGCTCCTCAGCAATTCATAGGCCACGCCAGGCTACCCATCTCATCTGGGTCCTTCGGCGGTGCAGCCGCAGTACGGCCTAGCAGGTGCGGCGGCAGCGGCGGCGGGCAGAGGGGAGGCCCCAGGCAAAGATGCTCAGTTCGGCAGCCACGAGGAGGATGCTGCCGGAAGGCCCCGAGGCTCCCTCCAATCCCGGTGGGGAGGGGCTCCCGGGGGGCTGAGGCTGGTGAGAGGAGGTCGGAGGGGGGTGGGCTGGGCAGCCAAGCAACACACTTGTTTTTTTTAAATATTTTTTATTGCTTTTTTCCCCAGATAAAGATATACAGTCAATTATACAAAGAAACATCAACAACAAAGAAAGAAACAAAAGAAAAAATAGAACACTTCAAAGCTTATTTCAGTCTTCTATCGGACTTCCCCACATCTCCCCCACAATGCATTCTTGACAATAAAAATATCAGCAAATTATAACCTTATTTCATGCGTTTCTTTTACACTTTCAAAAACTTGCGTTTTAGTTTAAATTACTTATTATCAATTTTTTCTAAAAAAAAATATGGTATCATTTTAAACATTTAAACATTAATCCTTTCATTAATTATTATTTAGTTTCATATGTCATCCACTCTCATTGCTGGAGCTAATCTTTCCAAATCATGCGAGTTCTTATAATTCATATAATTTATAAAGCTTTTGCAAATAGTCCTTAAATTTTTTCCAGTCCTCCTCCATTGCTTCTTCTCCCAAATCTCGGATCCTGGCAGTCATCTCGGCCAATTCCATATAGTCCATCAATTGCGTCTGCCACTCTTCCAGTGTGGGTAAATCTTGTGTCTTCCAGTACTTTGCAATAAGAATTCTTGCTGCTGTAGTTGCGTACATAAAAAACGTTCTGTCCTTCTTTAACACATTCTGGCCGACAATGCCCAGTAGGAAGGCCTCTGGTTTCTTAGGGAAGGTGTACTTAAACACCTTTTTTAGCTCATTATATATCATTTCCCAGAATGCCTTCACTCTTGGACAGGTCCACCATAGGTGAAAGAATGTCCCTTCAGCCTCCTTACATTTCCAACATTTGTTGTCCGACAAATGGTATATTTTTGCAAGCTTGACTGGGGTCATGTACCACCTGTATATCATTTTCATAATATTTTCTTTCAAGGCATTACATGCCGTAAATTTCATACCGGTGGTCCATAACTTTTCCCAGTCTTCAAACATAATGTTGTACCCAATGTCTTGAGCCCATTTTATCATGGCTGATTTAACTGTCTCATCCTGAGTGTTCCATTTAAGCAGCAAGTTATACATTCTTGATAATAGCTTAGTCTTTGGTTCTAATAGTTTCTAGTTTCGATTTTTCCACCTGGAAACCTGTTTTTTCATCCATCTTAAACACCTCCTGAATTTGAGCATAGTGAAACCAATCTTGCACCTTATTCTTTAGTCTTTCATAACTCTGTAACCTCCAATTGTCTCCAATTTTTTCTATTATTTCCCCATATGTCGGCCAGCCGGCTTCCATATTGGGGGTTTTCCGAGCCTTGGCCTCCACTGGTGATAACCACCTCGGGGTCTTACTTTCTAACAAGTCTTTATATTTTGTCCAGACTATAAATATTGCTTTTCTGACAATATGGTTTTTGAACATTTTATGTGTTTTTACCTTGTCGTACCACAAATATGCATGCCATCCTAACGAATTATTAAACCCTTCCAGATCTAGGACATCAGTGTTCTCTAGTAACAACCAATCTTTCATCCAGCAGAAGGCTGCAGCTTCATAATATAACCTTAAGTCTGGCAGGGCAAACCCCCCTCTTTCTTTTGCATCAGTTAGTATTTTAAACTTTATTCGGGGCTTTTTGCCCTGCCAAACAAACTTTGAGATATCCTTCTGCCACTTTCCAAAACATTCCACTCTGTCCACGATCTGTAAGGTTTGAAACAAAAACAACATCTTTGGCAAAACGTTCATTTTTATAACTGCTATTCGGCCCAACAAGGAAAGTTTCAGTCTTGACCAAATTTCTAGATCTTTTTTAACTTCTAACCAGCATTTTTCATAATTATCTTTGAATAAATTCAAATTTTTGGAAGACAAGTTAACCCCCAGGTATTTCACTTTTTTAACCACATTTAACTCTGTTTCCCTCTGAAACCCATCTGTTTCTGAAGTTGTCAAATTTTTTCCCAATACCTTGGTTTTTTGTTTATTCAACTTAAATCCCGCCACCCGACCAAACTCCTGAATCAATTCTAAGACTCTTTTTGTACTAGATTCTGGCTCCTGTAATGTTAAAACCAAGTCATCTGCGAAAGCTTTCAGTTTATATTGTTTCGCTCCGACCTGTACTCCTTGTACCTGCCGGTCCTTCCTAATCATATTCAAAAGCACCTCCAGGACTGAAATAAATAATAGGGGGGAGAGAGGGCACCCTTGCCGTGTTCCTTTTTCAATTTGAAACTCTTCTGTCACCACATTGTTCACAATCAACTTAGCTTTTTGTTCTGAGTAAATTGCTTCTAAACCATTTTCAAACCCCCGTCCCACTCCCATCCCTTCCAAGTTTTTCTTCATAAACTTCCAGGAAATATTGTCAAAGGCCTTCTCCGCATCGATGAAAATTAGCACTGCTTTAGTGTTAATATTGGTTTGCAAAAGTTCCAGAATATCAATAATATTCCTAGTGTTGTCAAACAAATGTCTGCCTGGGAGAAAGCCTGCCTGGTCCTTGTGAATTACTTCATTCAATATTGCCAAAATGTCTGCAAATATTTTGTAATCCACATTTAGGAGTGAGATGGGACGGTAGTTCTTAAGCTGAGTCTTTTCAGTTTCCACTTTAGGTATCAATGTAATGAAAGCTTCTTTCCACGTTTCCGGTGCCCTCCCTCCTTCCATAATCTGGTTACAGACCTCCATTAATGGTTGTATCAGATAGTCTTTTAATATCTTATAATACTTGGAGGTAAGTCCATCTGGGCCTGGAGATTTGCCCAACTGCATATTCTGAATGGCATCCTCAATTTCCTGTTGTGTTATTTTGTGGTTCAAGATTGATCTCTTTTCCTGAGATAGTTCTGGTAGACCATTGGCTTTTAAAAATTGATCCATCTCAAACACTTCCTCGGGCCCTTGCGTGTATAGTTTTTTAAAATATTTCTGGAAACACTTTCTAATTTCACCTGGTTTCTGAATATTTTTCCCTTCAACCTCTAGATTGGTGACATAGTTCAATTTTTGTCTTTTCTTCAACTGCCATGCTAGCAGTTTTCCACATTTATTCGCTGATTCGAAAGATCTTTGTTTCATTTATTTAATTTTCCATTCCACTTCTTGATTTATCAATTTCGTATATTGTGATTGATGGAATTTAATTTCTCTCAAAATCTCTTTTGATTTTGGTTTTAGTCTCAATTTTTTCTCACCATCTCTTATCTTCTCCAATATCTTATCCTTTTTTCCATTCCAGAGTTTTTTCTTGATCGTATTCTGTTGTATCAGAAACCCTCTCATTACAGCTTTACTTGCGTCCCAGATTATTCTCTTTTCCACCGAGGTGTTCAAATTAATTTCGAAATAGTCCTTTAAAGCTTTTTGGGCCTTCTTTACGATCTCTTGATCTCTTAGCAGGTTGTCATTCATTTTCCATCTGAAGGAACCGGCTGGGGTAAATCTCAATTCCATTTTCAGGGCGTTATGGTCGGAGCAGGTCTTTGGGCAGATTTCCACTCTTGTAATCTTAGGTGCCAGCCCTCTAGTTGTCCAGATTTGGTCGATTCTTGTCCATGACAGATGGGCCTCAGAGAAGAAAGTTCCCTCTTTACCTAGAGGGTTCCTTGTCCTCCAAGTATCAATCAAATCCATATTGTCTGTCAGTTCAAAAAGTAAGGGACAGTTGACAGCTATGGTAATCTGGTGAACTGGGTTTGCTTCCCCGCTCCTCCACATGCAGCTGCTGGGTGACCTTGGGCCAGTCACACTTCTCTGAAGTGTCTCAGCCTCACTTGCCTCACAGAGTGTTTGTTGGGTGGGGAAAGGGAAAGGAGATTGTTAGCTGCTTTGAGACTCTTTAGGGTAGTGATAAAGCGGGATATCAAATCCAAACTCCTCCTCCTCCTCCTCCTCCTCCTCCTCCTCCTCCTCCTCCTCTTCTTCTTCTTCTTCTTCTTCTTCTTCTTCTTCTTCTTCTATCAGAATCTACCTATTAGATCTTGACTTTTGTTCTGGGGCAGCAGAGGAGTCTTTGTCCTTTTCTTCATGACAACCCTCCAGGTATTTGGAGAGTGCCATCATGTCTGCACCCCTTCTAAGTTTTCTCTTCTCTGGGAAAAGCATGCCATGTCCTTGAGCTTTCCTCATAACCATTTCTTTTATAATCATTCCACATTCTTTGTAATATGCACTTGTTTTTCAAGCTAAAGTTTGGACTAGCAGGGAAATGGACAATGACTATTAAAACAAAAACAAAACAATTCCCTCACCAGGTGGGGAGAGTACAATTCTAATACAAAATCACACTGAGAATTATATTTTACTATAAAGGTTGAGAATGACAAATCAGAAAACTCATATTCTCAAAATAACTTAACGCTTAGAGATTCCAAAGTCCATTGGATTCCAAAGTCATATTAGTTGTGCTTTGCATTACTTCACGCTGCGATCCTTTTCGTTGAACTAAAAGCCACACAGTGTTTGTCACTCATTGGAAAATGAGACGGGATGGAATCCAGAATCAATTTTTGTGTCTATATGTGAAAATGTACTAGCCTAGACAGCATGATAAAGACCTTTCTAAGAGAGTTTGAGAGGCTTCCTCATGTAGAAGGAAGGTGTGCAAAAATAGGCTTCAGAGCTTTGCCTGACAAGAAACAGCCAAAACAGAGCTGGCATGTTATCATCTCGTGTCTGCCTGTTAATTTAGAGAAGGTACAATAAGCATGCAATGAGCTGATTTGGTTCTTGAGCGGATGACTTAGCTAGTTGTTTCCAAAAAAAAATTGGGAACACCATACATTGCAAGAATATTGGTCTTGCAAATAAGACTACAACTTACTAATCTTCTCTATACTCCATTTTCCTTGCCAACTCACACTGTCATTACTTATGTGAGATCTAAAAGAAAAACAGCAATGACAAGTTGATAACCCACTTTTGTAATGACAAAGCAATGAGAACCAACCCTGCCAGTTTGACAGGGGACTATTCTTCCTCACCAAGAAAGAAGCTATGCAGACAAATCTCTCATTCAAATTAGGCTGTGTAAAATAATAACAACAATAGAACTGGGTGTTTTAGCAAAAAATCTTCTTTTGTTCACCAAGAGGCACCTATTTCCTTGGTTGTTTTCAACCACTTCTTTTTTTATGATTATTGAGAGCCAGCGTGGTGTAGTGATTAGTGTGTCACACTAGGATCTGGGACACCAGACTTCAAATGCACACTCAGTCATGGGTGACCTTGAGCCAATCAGTGCCTCTCACCCTAACCTACCTCACAGGGCACTAATTGGGAAGCGGGAGAATCTTGTGTGCCACCCTGAGCTCCTTGGATGAAGGATAGGATAGAAATGCAATAAAAAAAAAATATAAATGTGAGAGAGAAACTAACACATTCAACTATGAATTGCTAGATTGTGTTTTTTTTTAAATAATATTTTTTATTGCTTTTTTTCCAGGTACAAGTGTATAATCAGATATACGTCAAAAGCATTTTTACAGAAAGAAGAAAGAAGATTAAAAAAGAAACATTCTTTCATTTTTTCTATCCCAATTTTCAATATCCCTCGGACTTCCCCACATCCTCCGAACCCTGCATTCTTTACAATAAAAAATAACAGCAAATTGTTACCTTGTTTCATGTTTTTTTTTATATCTTCCACTAACCATATTTCCAGTTTAGAATACCTATTATTAAATCATTTCAATACCATATATTAAATCCAAAATGTATTCTAAACTTTAATACTTTCATAAATTTTACCCTAATTTCCATCAGATATTTTACTGAAGCTGATTCTCTCCAAAGCTTAGCAAATTTTCAACATTCATATAACTTATAATATTTTTGTAAATAGTCCTTAAATTTTCTCCAGTCCTCTTCTGTTGCCTCTTCTCCCCGGTCACGGATTCTGCCAGTCATTTCCGCCAACTCCATGTAGTCCATCAGTTGCATATGCCATTCTTCCAGCGTGGGTAAATCCTGTGTCTTCCAATGTTTAGCAATAAGAATTCTTGCTGCTGTAGTTGCATAAAGGAAAAAGATTCTGTCCTTCTTTAACACTTTCTGGCCGACAATGCCCAGTAGGAAGGCCTCTGGTTTCTTAGGGAAGGTATATTTAAATACCTTTTTTAACTCGTTATATATCATTTCCCAGAAGGCCTTCACTCTCGGGCAGGTCCACCAGAGGTGAAAGAATGTTCCTTCAGCCTCCCTACATTTCCAACATTTATTATCTGACAAATGGTATATCTTTGCAAGTTTGACTGGGGTCATGTACCACCTGTATATCATTTTCATAACATTTTCTTTCAAAGCATTACATGCTGTTAATTTCAAACCGGTGGTCCATAACCTTTCCCAGTCTTCAAACATGATGTTGTACCCAATGTCCTGAGCCCACTTTATCATGGCTGATTTAACTACCTCATCTTGAGTGTTCCATTTAAGCAACAAGTTATACATTTTTGAAAGCACTTTTGTCTTTGGTTCAAATAGTTCTGTCTCTAGTTTCGATTTCTCCACCTGGAAACCTATTTTTTTATCCTTTTTAAACACCTCTTGAATTTGGGCATAGTGTAACCAGTCATGCACCTTGTTTTTTAATTTGTCTAAGCTCTGCAACCTCCAATTATCTCCAATCTTTTCTATGATCTCACAATACTTTGCCCAGCCAACCTCCATATTAAGTCTTTTCCGGGCTTTAGCCTCAACTGGTGAAAGCCACCTCGGAGTTTTGTTTTCTAACAAGTCTTTATATTTAGTCCAAACTATAAACAAAGCTTTCCTGACGATGTGGTTTTTGAACAACTTATGAACTTTTACCTTGTCGTACCACAAATATGCATGCCATCCAAAAGCATTATTAAACCCTTCCAGATCTAGGACATCCGTGTTTTCCAATAAAAACCAATCTTTCATCCAGCAGAAAGATGCAGCTTCATAATATAATCTTAAGTCCGGCAGGACAAATCCCCCTCTTTCTTTCGCATCTGTTAGTATTTTAAATTTTATCCTGGGCTTTTTGCCCTGCCAGACAAACTTAGAGATATCTTTCTGCCATTTTCCAAAACATTCCACTCTGTCCACAATCTGTAGGGTTTGAAACAGAAATAACATCCTTGGCAATACATTCATCTTAATAGCTGTGATTCTTCCCAACAAGGAAAGTTTCAATCTTGACCAAGTTTCTAAATCCTTTTTGATTTCAGACCAACATTTTTCATAATTGTCTTTAAATAGATTCAGATTTTTAACAGACAAGTTGACCCCTAGGTATTTCACTTTTTTAACCACAGTTAACTCTGTCTCCTTCTGAAACCCATCTATTTCTGAAGGTGTCAGATTTTTTCCCAACACCTTAGTTTTTTCTTTATTCAATTTAAAACCAGCCACTCGACCAAATTCATTTATCAGCTCTAGGGCTCTTTTGGTACTAGGTTCTGGCTCCTGTAATGTTAATACCAGGTCATCTGCGAAAGCCTTTAATTTATATTGTTTCTCTCCGACCTGTATTCCTTCCACCAACTGGTCCCTCCTAATCAAATTCAATAACACCTCCAGGACTGAAATGAATAACAGAGGGGATAGGGGGCACCCCTGTCGTGTCCCTTTTTCAATTTTGAACTCTTCTGTCACCACATTGTTCACTATCAATTTAGCCTTTTGTTCTGAATAGATTGCTTCTATACTATTTTGGAACGCCCGTCCCACTCCCATCCCTTCCAAATTTTTCTTCATAAATTTCCAGGAAATGTTGTCAAAGGCCTTCTCCGCATCTATAAAAATTAACACTGCTCTCGTGTTCATATTTATCTGCAATAGTTCCAAGACATCAATAATGTTCCTGGTATTGTCCGACAGATGTCTGCCTGGGAGAAAGCCTGCCTGGTCCTTATGAATTACATCATTTAAAACCTTTTTAAGTCTGTTTGCTAAGATATCAGCAAAAATTTTGTAATCCACATTTAGGAGTGAGATGGGACGGTAGTTCTTAAGTTGAGTCTTTTCAGATTCCGATTTTGGTATCAATGTGATGAAAGTTTCTTTCCACGACTCCGGTGCCTCCCCCCCCCTCCATAATCTGATTGCACACCTCCAACAATGGTTGAGTCAAGTAGTCCTTTAGTGTCTTGTAATACTTGGAGGTAAGTCCATCCGGTCCTGGAGATTTACCTAGTTGCATATTCTGGATGGCACTCTCGATTTCCTGTGTTGTTATTCTATGATTCAGGGTTGTTTGCTTCTCTTGAGATAGTTTTTGTAATCCATTTAATTTTATGTATTGGTTTATCTCCGTCTCTTCCTGAGGCCCTTGTTTAAACAGTTTTTTGAAATATTTCAGGAAACACTTTCTAATTTCTTCTGGTTTCTGAATATTTTCCCCTTCAACCTCTAGATTGGTAACAAAGTTCATTTTTTGTCTCTTTTTCAACTGCCATGCTAGCAGTCTTCCACATTTATTTGCTGATTCAAATGTTTTTTGTCTCATTTGTTTAATTTTCCATTCTACTTCTTGATTTATCAATTTCGAATATTGAGCTTGGTGAAATTTAATTTCTCTTAAGACTTCTTTTGACTTTGGGTTAAGTCTCAGCCTCTTTTCACCTTCTCTTATCTTCTCTAATATCTTGTCTTTTTTTCCCATTCCAGAGTTTTTTCTTTATTGAATTTTGTTGAATCAGAAACCCTCTCATCACTGCTTTACTCGCATCCCAAATTGTTCTTTTTTCCACCGAAGTGTTCAAATTTAGTTCGAAATAATCCTTTAAATTTTTTTGGGCCTTCTTCACAATCTCCTGATCTCTAAATAGAGTGTCATTCATTCTCCATCTGAAAGATCCAGTTGGCATAAGTCTCAATTCCATTTTTAAAGCGTTATGGTCGGAGCAGGTTTTAGGGCAGATTTCTACTTTTTTTGTTTTAGGAGCCAGTCCTCTAGATATCCAAAATTGGTCAATTCTTGTCCAAGATAGGTGAGCCTCAGAGAAGAATGTTCCTTCTTTGCCTAGTGGGTTCTTTGTCCTCCATATGTCAATCAGGTCCATGTTGTCAGTTAGTTCAAAAAAGGTCTTAGGTAGTCTACCATCATTAGTCAGGTTTTGGTGTTGTGACTTGTCCATATAGGTGGAGACCACCCCGTTCATATCTCCCATCACAATGATGTTGGTATAGTCAATATAGTCCAGCATTGTCTCATGCAGCTTTTTGTAGAATTCCGATTTCCCCTCATTGGGTGCATAAATTCCTACTATCAAAAATTTCTCTCCTTGTGCTTGTATTTCAATTGCTAAGATTCTTCCTTGTTCATCTTTGAACAGAAATTTTGGTAATAAATTTTCTTTTGCATAGATCACTACTCCTCTTTTCTTCACTTTGTCCGATGAAATAAATTCTTGACCTAGTCTTTTGTTAACTAGAACTCTCCTATGGAGTCTGGTTACATGTGTTTCTTGTAGACAAATAATGTCCAATTGTTCCTTTTTCAATATGTGGAAAAAAAATTTCCTTTACTCAGGGGAATTTGCACCATGAATGTTCCAACTAAGTAGCTGCAGAGACATCCTGGATCAATCTATCGGTTCATATTGTGTTTTTAGCCATTTGTCATTAGTAAGTTTGGGTGGTGCTGTGGCTTAAACCACAGAGCCTAGGGCTTGCTGATCAGAAGGTTGGCGGTTTGAATCCCCATGACAAGGTGAACTCCCGTTGCACGGTCCCTGCTCCTGCCGACCTAGCAGTTCAAAAGCACGTCAAAGTGCAAGTAGAGAAATAGGTACCGTTCTGGCAGGATGGTAAACAGCATTTCTGTGCGCTGCTCTGGTTCACCAGAAGTGGCTTAGTCATGCTGGCCACATTACCCGGAAGCCATACGCCGGCTTCCTTGGCCAGAAAATTTCCAATGCAATTCTGGGCGGCATCAATAGGAGTATAGCATCTAGATCAAGGGAAGTAATAGTGCCACTGTATTCTGGTCAGACCTCACCTGGAGTACTGTGTCCAGTTCTGGGCACCACAGTTCAAGAAGGACACTGACAAACTGGAACGTGTCCAGAGGAGGGCAACCAAAATGGTCAAAGGCCTGGAAATGAAGCCTTATGAGGAACGGCTAAGGGAGCTGGGCATGTTTAGCCTGGAGAAGGGGAGGTTAAGGGGTGATATGATAGCCATGTTCAAATATATAAAAGGATGTCACATAGAGGAGGGAGAAAGGTTGTTTTCTGCTGCTCCAGAGAAGCGGACACGGAGCAATGGATCCAAACTACAAGAAAGAAGATTCCACCTAAACATTAGGAAGAACTTCCTGACAGTAAGGGCTGTTCGACAGTGGAATTTGCTGCCAAGGAGTGTAGTGGAGTCTCCTTCTTTGGAGGTCTTTAAGCAGAGGCTTGACAACCATATGTCAGGAGTGCTCTGATGGTGTTTCCTGCTTGGCAGGGGGTTGGACTCGATGGCCCTTGTGGTCTCTTCCAACTCTATGATTCTATGATTCTATGAAAAGCGAGATGAGCGCTGCAACCCCAGAGTCGGTCATGACTGGACCTAATGGTCAGGGTTCCCTTTACCTTTACATTAGTAAGTCTCCCACCACCGTGTGTGTGTGTGTGTGTGTGAGAGAGAGAGAGAGAGAGAGAGAGAGAATAATAAATATGCACATTCAGATAAGATCAAAATATGAATTCCTTCCCCATGACTTACAGATTCTCCACTACCACTTCTCCCCCTCCACTCTTTCCAAACAAAAAATCTACAGACACCCAAAAACCTCAATTTTGAGAACTGGGAAGGGCTAAAAAGAAATGAGGAAGGCAGTTCCATCTTTAGCAGATGCAGCACCGGGGTGCAAATATCCGCCCCCAAATTACCATGGATGGGGGGGGGCGCAGCTTCCATCCTAAGCCTCTGCAGGGATCGCTCTCCTCCTGTGGAGGCTTGGGAGGCAAGCTGCACACCCGCCAGCCATATGGTTGGCTGGGTGCAGCGGACGGGTGTCCAGGGAAAGGGCAGGCCACCGGCGGGCAGCTCCCCCACTCATTGGGGCCCCCTTGAGAGGTCAGCGCCCTGGCGCAGTGCACCACTAAGCCCTATGGGAGAGATGGGTCTGGAGGAAGGCAATAAGTTGTTTTTACAATAATAAGGAAGTGGGGTAAAGGCTGGCGAGAGAGGCTGAAAGTTTGAGAAAGAAGAAAAGTTTTTCAAGGAGAGTTGTACGGAGTCTGCCCATCAGTTTGTGACACCAATTATCACTGCTTCAACCTTTCAGCCAGGGAGGATGGGGGCTGGGGGCAAGAGCATATTATAGCAGGGTGCTAAGAGTTCATTTTAAAGAGGGGTCTGACGTGCACAAAGTTAGATGGTAGATTGAATCAGGTGGAATGTGTGAGGGCCCTATTTGTGCCTGTACCTGCGCCTGCCAAGTTAGACTTAACCTTTGAAGAGTGGCATCTGAAATTCTTCTGCATCTGAAACCTTGCCAGTCAGGATGAAATCTGACATCTGGAACTTCAGCTCCAAAAGGTCTTGAGCTAATTCTAGGGTATAGTGTAGCTTTGATTCAGTGTACCTTCAAATCACCTTGTAGATGGCAAAATCCTAATTATGCTGTGCATATCTGTACCTTTGCACTTCCCAAAATGCAGACGTGTTCCAAACAAAGCAACAGGTTTCCTCACTGCTATTTCAGCTCCCTGAGAAAGAAACAAAAGTGGCATATTTTTTGGGAAGATGTTGTGCAGCTAAGTCAACTGACTAGGATGGAGAAGGGTGTTCAATATCCTAGCACCCTGTGAAACAGAAAATCAACTTTCGTTTTTAATGGAAAGCAATAATGAGCAGTATACCAGCGCTCTACTCAATAGTAAGCAGTCTGAGCTCTGAATGCGAAACTAAGTTCACTTTGAATGTTATCTGCCATAATGATGGAACCAACCACTAAGAAATTATAAAAAGGAGGAACAGCAACAGTAGCAACAAACCTATCCAGAGCATGTGATGCTGGTGTTTGGAAAAGCTTTGTGGGTTGTTTTTTTTTAATGTTTGCTTCAGAAAAAGAAAATGGGAATGTTACGCGCATCCATCTGTAATCCATCACCAGTTCATTCAACAGTTTCAAATGATGAAGTGCATAACTTATAATTATGCAAAGACAAGTTTTTAAAAAATGGGAAAGGAAATTGAAGCATGCAGAAATTAGTATTCATTTTAGGAGCTCTTTGGAACACATTGTAAGATGTCTTCTTTAATTGCAAAATGTGTATGTCCCGTCATTTCTATGCTAAGAGGAAGACTGTGCCAGCTGAAACACAGCATTAATGCATGCTGGATTTTTACTGTGCTGTAAATTGCTTTGTTGCATGAATCAAACATTTCAGCAAGAGCTTTGTAATTATTGTTTCTTTCCAAAGCATGGGAGGAGAGCTAGTGATGAGGATTTGATTGCCTAAGTAACATTAAAAGCGTCAATAAGAAGGCATGGACAGTTTTTGCACTTGGAAGCATTCTGCACTGCAGTTTGAAAGACTTCAAAAAGGAGGAGACATGTTATATTAAGAAATGAATGTCCTGCTCTCCAAGGATTGGCAGCTTGGGAAATGAAAATGCCAATTTCCTTGGAGAATGAGGACAACAGGAACAATGCCATCAGCGGCTTAACAAATGTCCTACACTGAGCTGAAGCACCTGAAACATAATCTAAGTCTTAATTCCATTGTTGTTGTTTAGTTGTTTAGTCGTGTCTGACTCTTCGTGACCCCATGGACCAGAGCACGCCAGGCACTCCTATCTTCCACTGCCTCCCGCAGTTTGGTCAAACTCATGTTGGTAGCTTCGAGAACTCTGTTCAACCATCTCATCCTCTGTCATCCCCTTCTCTCTGTGCCCTCAATCTTTCCCAATGTCAGGGTCTTTTCCAGGGAGTCTTCTCTTCTCATGAGGTGGCCAAAGTACTGGAGCCTCAGCTTCAGGATCTGTGAACACTCAGTGAGCCCCAGTGAGCACTCAGGACTTATTTCCTTCAGAATGAATAGGTTTGATCTTCTTGCAGTCCATGGGACTCTCAAGAGTCTCCTCCAGCACCATAATTAAAAAGCATCAATTCTTCAGCGATCAGCCTTCTTTATTAATTAATTAATTAATTAATTAATTAATTAATTCCATTACGGGTAATAAATTGCCTTTTTACCAGCAGGTTTCTCTCTACTAGTATTATAAATGCTCTGATCAACTCTTCTTAAGACAGGTTATTTGCTACTGGACCTAACTGAAGGTTCTGATTATTATTATTTGGATAAACTTGGATAAACTAGGTGAGCCCTGCATTTGTTAAGATCTATTGATCCCTTACAAGTTGGCCAGTGGTTGCTAGCACCATCTGTCTCCCCACCACTACCACCACCCCAAATCTGCTTTTCTGATATTTTATTTGCCAGGTTATGGAGCAGGACTTATACAATGGTAGTAGTGCCCACTTTATTTATTTCATAAAATTTATACACTTGCTTGATTGGGGGGGGGGGGGAATGCCCTCAAAGCAGTTATATGGAACACCAAACCTTCTCATTGACCTCTTCTGCTGCTGAGCTCAAACCTTGCTATTCCAGATGTCATCTTCTCCTTGAATTTCTGTTGAAACATTCAGAAATTAGTGTTCCATCTCGGAACGCAGCCAGCATTTTTAAACACAATGTCATCTTTAATTGTCCCATCATTTCTTCGCTAAGAGGAAAGCTGTCTTCACTGTGCTGTTCAATTTCTTGATTGCTTTGATGCTGTGTTTTATCACCGAGGTTATTGTTTTATATTATTCTGGATGTATAAATCATTGATTTTGATTGACACATATTATAGGTCACCTTGAATATTCTGGTAAAGGTGACCAAACTCCCAAGAACTGTGCAACAAGAACCATTCCCTGTGTCCACTAGAGATTTGGACTTCCGCTTCTTTTTATTATTTATATGGTGCCCATCAGAATGGGTTGCCCTATCCACTCTGGGCAGCTTCCAAAAGTTGCTATGTCAAGGCAGCATTTCTGCGGTCTATAAAAATATGATACCACGTTGCTCAGGAGATGCACCTTGACTTTGTATGCTTTAAGGGCCTGTGAGAAACGGGGTCTTCTCAGGGGAAAGCGACAACTCAGTTTTGAAACACACTTTTATAGCAATAGGTGGGGAAAGTTAACTATAAAATGCTGTTGGCCAATTTGTTTTTTGGACAGAGGGGTGACATTTTCAGTCTCTCTACAGGAATGAAGATTTTCAAGTAACTTTACATGTTCACAAAAACGATACTTGGACGATAACTGCTGACAAAACACTGAATTTTGGAGAAATCCCTATTGTAAACCTTCGATTTTTAGGCTAATTGTTTATTTTCCATCAGATACCCAATCCCATTATGTAGCTTTCTAAAGTCATCCCTGAGAGCATGCTCTTGTCTCCAATACCACCCCCCCCCCAGCTTATCTCTGAAACACAGAAAAGTAAATGTTTTGCACTGGGGAGCAAAAAACGTAGAAATCAATGCAGGTCCTCTTAATGGCACATACCTAGTGAATCATTGTTGTGCTATGCTATGAAATAGAGAAGAAATAAATCATTTTTTAAAACAACAACAACAACACTGCTCTGTGAATAATCTTCAAGTATTCTTTAGGTGAGATTGACAAAAATCTATTTTTTGTTTAAAACTATTGTTGCCTCCATGATCACAGAGTAGGCCCCAGCCACAATGATATCTCTGTTGATATAGCAGAGTCCTTTTGCACAACGGAATGACGAATAGTACGTGCCACATGCTTTAAGTTGCTTTATTTTCAGTTCATTGTAGAGAAATTACAAACATGCGTCTTGCCTCTGCGGGAGCAGAGAAACAACCGTCCTTCTCCTCGAACACCGAGAGAAACAGAGAGATAAACAGGAAACTAGTATACGTCACATCCAGCTTCCCATTCCCGTGGGAAAACCCAACAGTGCTCTGACTGTGGAATGTAAACATTGTCTTGTGACAAGCACTTCGCTGCACAGTGAAGAGAGCAGAAACTAACATCCTCCCCCTTTCTGTGAACATCACTGGGCAGCGTGTTCGTACAATATCAGTACAAACCCAACTTCTGTACATAGGTACAGTGTTGATCCCTTGATACAATCTTGGACAATACATCAGCAGGAATTTCATTACCTGGCATATAGGACACCGTTACGAGTCCCTTCTGAATATGTTCCCTAGCATGTTGCAACTTCAATTGCAAGTGCTTCGTGCTTTGCTTACAACCTTCCGAATTCAGCAAAGCCAAACATGCTTTGTTGTCCTGGTAAACCTGGATTGGACATTTGACAGGAATTTTCATGTCTTTGCACAATTGTAACAACCATTCACAATCCTTAAGTGAATAAGACAGTGCATTCAGTTCAGCTTCACAAGAACTTAAGCTAATTGTTGTTTGCTTCTTGCATGACCAATCAAACAGACCCTGATTGTACATGTAGCAAACTCCAGACGTACTTTTCCTGTCTGTAGTGTCACTTCCAAAACTTGCATCTTCAAAAATCTCAAGACCACCAGACTTCTGATTGTTAAATCTCAGTCTGTAATGCATAGTGCCTTTCAAATAGCGTGCTATGCGTTTCAGAGCTTTCCAATCCTTAACAGTAGGATTGTTGACTTGTCTGCTTAGCAAATTACAGCTAACAGCAATGTCAGGTCTTGAACATCTGGCAATGAAGTTTAGCTTGCCTAGCACACTTCTGTACAGTGTAGTGTCAGAAAATGCTTCTTCAGTGTCTTCTACCTGATAACCTGTTGTCATCGGTGTGTCTACAGGGTTAGCATCCATTAGGTTTAGTTTGCTTAACACATCAGCAATTTTCTGTGACTGGTGTACTAGAATGTTACCACTTTGATCTTTCTCTATTTCCAGAGATAGGTAGTTGTTTACCTCACCAAGATCTTTCATGTCAAAGTGCTCTTTCAGTTGAGCTAGGGCATTATTGTACATTGTGACATCTTTCCAAAAGAATAAAATATCATCAACATAAAACAAACAATACAGCTTCTTTTGCCCCTCCTCTTTGACAAACACACATGGATCAGCTTTCCCTTGCTTAAAACCTAGAGAAAACAATGCTTCAGTGAGTTTTGTGTGCCAACACCGTGCACTTTGTTTGAGACCATAAAGGGACTTCTTCAGAGCACAAACAAATCCCTGTTTTACCTGTACGCCATCAGGTGGAAGCATATAAAGTGATTCACCTAGAGATCCGTACAAAAACGCTGTGTTCACATCGTGGTGACTAATGTGTAGATTTTCCTCTGCAGCTAGCTTGAGCATAAGCCTTATGCTCTCATACCTCACCGTGGGTGAGTAGGTCTCGTGATAGTCTTCACCTGGTACCTGTGCAAAACCTCTGGCTACCAATCTGGCTTTGTGTCTGACTATCTTTCCATTTTGATCTGTCTTCGCTTTGAAGACCCATTTGCTTCCAAGCAGTTTCATTCCTGGAACTACTGGAACTAGCTCCCAAGTTTTGTTCCTTTCTAAGGAATCAAGCTCAGCCTTCATGGCGTTTAACCATGGCTCAGCTTCCTTAGAATCCAAATCCTGGATTTCTTGGAAACTTGAAGGTTCAAATACCTTCTTGGAGCTTTTAACAGCTGCTACTGCTGTCTTAGCATATTCATCAGCAAATCTCTTTGGTCTGCCTTTTGTGGCTCTTTGTGACCTGCGAATTAGCCTTTGGTCTTCAACACTCTCCTCTTCCTTCTTAGGAGAAAAGTGACCTATTGTGAACAATGGTTCTTCCAATTCCTGATCAGAGCTTTCAGAGGGTCGCATAGAGGCTTTCGCACTCTTGAAATCCTCTGACTTATCCGATTCAGTTTCAGACTCAGAATCAGAACCTTCATCAGTGGGTGTGGGTTGTTGTTGCTTATCCTCAGTCTCATCACTGTCATCAGGATAACATTGGAAAATTCCCACATTTTCCCCCCACTTGGCATTGTACTCAACACTTCTTGTGAGCTTAATTGTCTTAGAGTCAGTCATCATTATTCTGTAAGAACCTTTCTGATAACCTAGAAAGATACCATGCAATCCACACTTGCCTAATTTGGAGCTTTGTGGTGAGTGAATCCACATATCAGAACCAAAAATTCTCATGTGTTTGATGTATGGTTTCTTACCAAACATCTTCTCATAGGGGGTACAACCAATCGCTGAAGATAACCTGCGATTGTAACTGTAAAGAAAACACGAGAGAGCTTCGGCCCAATAACTCTCTGGAAGATTTGCATCATGCAGCAAGGTTTTTAACCCTTGAAGCAATGTCTGATTTGCCCTTTCGCAAAGTCCATTCTGCCATGGCGAGCGAGGACTGGACAAATCGTGTTGAATTCCTTTCTCAGTCAGAAAAGCTTCAAACTGCTGAGAAGTGAATTCTCCCCCGCGATCTGTGAAAAGAATTTTTATCTTCTTACCATGCACATTTTCCAACCAAGCACAGAATTCCTTGAACCTTGGAAAAGCCTCTGATTTCTGCTTGAGATTGTACACGTAAATATACCTGGAAAATACATCAATGAGAACCATGAAGAACCTATTGCCACCTAAAGAGGGCGATAGTGGACCAACTAAATCAGCATGAACAATCTGGTATGGTTCTGTAGCTTGCCTACTAGACACCTTACCTTTCGCAGCCATTTTCACCTTGTTTGCTGCGCATGCCTTGCACTTCATGTGGTACCTGCAGGGTTTAATAGTCATACCTTCAACCAAGGTAGGCATTTTAGAAACCGCCTCAAAATGCAAATGACCAAATTTTCGGTGAAAATCATGAATACATCCTGCATGCAAACTTTTGTTAGAACCTGCAATGCAACAAGTATCATTCTGCACAACATCATCATAATACAAAACAAACAAACGATCAACACATTCAGCATGCAATACATAATCGTCTTTCTTTGTGATGGTGCATTTCTTGTTCTTGAAGGAAACGTCAATGTTCCGTTCATTCAGCTGCATAACGCTGAGAAGATTGTGTGTGGCATCTGGAACGTAAAGTACATCATGTATCGATAAGTCCAAACTGTGAAGTACAACAGTTCCGTAGCCTTGACTGGGGATCGTGTGGTCATCCGCCTGGTGAATCGCACCTTCCTGCGGTGTAAAAGACACGAACAGTCTCTTATCGTTGCACATGTGGTGGGTAGCTGCTGAATCAACAACGAAGAAAGATCTAGACGTCTTCTGGACCTTTGCAACCTTTGGAGTGAAGCGTGAGACCATTGCCTTGTGCTGCGTTGTCCTGGACACCGGACCTTTGCCTTTGCTTTGGCCTTTTCCACGCGCTGAACTTCCGCTGCGCTGCTCTGTCTTGGCCCTGGGATATTTGCATTCCCTCTTCATATGGCCTAGACATCCACACGAGTAGCATTTCTTTGGCGCCCTCTGGTGGTTCCACTGCACTCTGGGATGACGTCTGTGAAGACTCCCCCTTACCCATGCAGCTAGCACCCCGGCGATCTGCTTCATTCTGGATCACGGCAGTAACATAGGCTACTGTGAGCTGAGCAGTTGGTTGAACAGCAATCTGAGTGGCAACGGACTCCCAACTTGGACCCAAAGAATGTAGTATCATGAAGGAATACACAGCCTCTGGAAAGTTGAGTCCTCTCTGTTGCAACTCATGTCTCAGATTTTGCATCTCCATCAGGTGTTTACGCACATCTCCACCTTCAGCAAGAGCCATATCATGCAGCTTGGCATAATAGTACATTGAGGAACCAGCCTCTGTCCTCAAGTGAGCCTCTCTCAAAGAGTTCCAAATTTCTCTGGCTGTGGTCTTTCCACGCAACAGACAGAGCTCTTCTGGGGATACTATCAACGTAAGCGTTCCCCGTGCTTTGGAATCCTTAGCATTCCAATCAGCTGTAATTGGAGCTGGGGGGTTGTCTGTAAGAACATTAAACAGACCTTCTTTCCGCAGAATTGCCTCTGCATAAATCACCCACTCCGTGTAGTTATTCTTATTGAGCTTAGGAATCCCAAAAGCATCAACCAGCTTTGCGTTAGCCATTTCTGCTGCGTCACAGTCCTGCAGCTTCAGCCAAAAGCACTTGTAAAAGTACTTTCGTTTTCCCAGCCATCCAAGCCTGTGAGCTTGTGCCTTAGAGCCTTTGCCTTTCGCGGCAAAACGGCTTTAAAAGTTCAAAGTCCAGCAATAAAGCATAAACTAGGAGCTGGCAGGCTGCCCGGAGCATGAGCACATACCTTCATCAATCAAACTTGACGCGCAGAGCAGATAACGCGATCCGTTCCTCTGTACCTCTGCCGGCATTCCGACTCGATCGCTGGAGTCTTTAATCCTCAGTTTGATTTACGTCTTTCTGGGCCCATAACCAAAATGTTGATATAGCAGAGTCCTTTTGCACAACGGAATGACGAATAGTACGTGCCACATGCTTTAAGTTGCTTTATTTTCAGTTCATTGTAGAGAAATTACAAACATGCGTCTTGCCTCTGCGGGAGCAGAGAAGCAACCGTCCTTCTCCTCGAACACCGAGAGAAACAGAGAGATAAACAGGAAACTAGTATACGTCACATCCAGCTTCCCATTCCCGTGGGAAAACCCAACAGTGCTCTGACTGTGGAATGTAAACATTGTCTTGTGACAAGCACTTCGCTGCACAGTGAAGAGAGCAGAAACTAACAATCTCAGCTTCATCCCCTGATTTCCTGCATTGTTGCTCTAGCATTGTAATACCATTTCTTTCTTTTTCTATTCCCCTTTTCTTTCCTTTTGCCCCTGAGCTCAGCAGTTGGTAGGTCAGTTATGGTGTACTACTGAAGGAGCTTAGGGATGCGGGTGGTGCTGTGGGTTAAACCACTGAACCTAGGGCTTGCCAATCAGAAGGTCAGTGGTTCGAATCCCCGTGATGGGGTGAGCTCCCATTGCTCGGCCCCTGCTCCTGCCAACCTAGCAGTTCGAAAGCACATCAAAGTGCAAGTAGATAAATAGGTACCGCTCCGGCGGGAAGGTAAACAGCGTTTCCGTGCGCTGCTCTGGTTTGGGTGTTCCGTTGTGCCAGAAGCGGCTTAGTCATGCTGGCCACATAACCCGGAAAAACTGTCTTTGGACAAACGCTGGCTTCCTTGGCCAGTAAAGCAAGATGAGCACCGCAACCCCTGAGTCATTTGTGACTGGACTTAACGGTCAGTGGTCCTTTACCTTTAAAAAAAAACTGAAGGAGCTTAACAATGTAAGAAAAGAGGTTGTGGAGATGAGTGGTGCAACTGTACACTACATCAGCCCACTTCTTCATGTCAAAAATCAGGACGCATGTCCTCCTAAGTGATGTGCTCCTGAGTAAATCAGGTTACCTGCACAGACCAAATACCAGCTATGTATGTGTTGAATTGCCCCTCTTCTTTCTATTGAGTTGGCTACCTTTCAGCTCCATGATCACTATAGGATGTCCTTGGAATATCTTCAATACCATGGCTCTTAGGTAGGGCAGGCCCAAAACATTCTTGAACCTGAGGCAAACAAAACAGCATCCCTCTTCCACTGCGGAAGAAGGAGTGAGTGAAGATCTAAATCAGGACTCAAGCAGGGAAAATAATGATCTACATTGGTATCTGCTGCCCCTGTGGATCCTGCCACCAAAGGTGGTCACCTCACCTTGTTTCATAGGTGGGCCAACCTTGTTTTTAGAGTCAATGGCCCTAAATTGATTATACATCTGGATTTGTTGTTGTTGTTTAGTCGTTTAGTCATGTCCGACTCTTCATGACCCCATGGACCAGAGCACGCCAGGCATTTCTGTCTTCCACTGCCTCCCGCAGTTTGGTCAAACTCATGCTGGTAGCTTCAAGAACACTGTCCCACCATCTCGTCCTCTGTTGTCCCCTTCTCCTTGTGCCCTCCATCTTTCCCAACATCAGGGTCTTTTCCAGGGAGTCTTCTCTTTTCATGAGGTGGCCAAAGTATTGGAGCCTCAGCTTCACGGTCTGTCCTTCCAGTGAGCACTCAGGGCTGATTTCCTTCAGAATGGAATACATCTGGATACTCCTTTGCTTTGAGCAGAAGGTACATTCAGATGTGTGTTCAATCACACAACCCTATTCTTAAACTACCCACAGGCTTTTTCAAGATTTTTTCCACATCCATCGCTTGAAGTTTTCTGCCCCTACCACACACACACACACACACACACACACACACACACACACACTTTTATGGAAAGCAAATTGAACAGAAAGTGACTCAGGATAATAATTAGCTAAGCTACAACAAAAACCACCTCAGAAATCAAATCTGCCAAGCCCACTGCAACCTGATTCCAACTCGCAAGCTTCTCCAAGTGAAATCCAAGTGCTTTGCTTTTGTGAAAAATAATATTAAGAGTTCATTTACCTATCTCATTAAAATTAAATTAACAGTTTGCTTGTATGGTGTACATAAAGAGTCAGTGGAAATGCCATTGCTCAACCTTACACACACACCAATCCAGAAGAGAAAAGCTCCAATCCAATGCAATTAAATAATTTGAAGAGGAACTAAGTAATTTGAAAGTTAAATCCCTAATGTCAGGCTGTTTCAGAAGTCATCTTTTAGTATGTCATTGAAGGCAGCTTTATGTCTAGCCATGTCTATCTGCCATGACTAATGATCGCTATTTCAACTGAGAAAGGCCTTAGGGTGTGTACTGAAGAAGAGATTGTTATGCAAAAAGAGGGTGAGGGTAAGAAAACTGTGTGTTAGACCAGTATTATGTTCATATTGGTGTTAATAAGGAATAAATGAATTTTCTGCAAATCCTTCTGGTATGAACACCTTAAGTTTTCAAATCCCATCTCTAGTACTTACATCAACAGTGCAGAAAATTATATTACATGAACAAATAGTGTACTCTTGTTAGAAATGAAGATTGTAATTTTAATGGCAACGTCCTCCATTTCAAAAATAGTTACCCCATGGATTTTCTTTTAAATATTTTAACCCAAGACTGCTGAGAAATGCATTTGAAAATAGGGTCGGTGCCTTCAGAGATTATCTCCCATGTCTGCCTTGCACACAGTTCTCAGTGACGCATTGTTGATGTCACACTAGTGATGCAAGAAGGAATTTCTGCCCTTTGGATTTACCTACACCAAGTATTTCTTCACTTGGTGCCTTGGAAGGCATGGGCTTAAAAAATAATTCTCCATTTTATTTAGCAGGATTTATATATCATTTAATCATCAAACTCTCTAAGTGGTTTGCAAAAAAGTATAAAACATACACATAAAAACAAATTTTAAAAGCAAGCTGACCTGAAAAAGTTCAAAAAATAAAAGTAAAAAAAATCATTTTTTAAAAAATCCGCATTAAAGTAGAATTAAATGCCAAAATTTGCATCAAAATTACATGTCTGGGTAGGTTTGCTTAATGAAAACATTTTTAGCAACTACCTAATCTCAGCAGTTCCTGCTGACTGTGAGCTGACCTTTCAAGGAGCTGTAGAAGGTTCTATCACCCTTGCTAAACCACCATTGGTGGTCCTTGGAGCTTGCTCTGGGTCTTTGACCCCTTACCAGGGCAACCTGTCCCATTTTGCTGGCTGAGGCAAAGCAGAAAGGAGCTGTGTTCCCTTCATGTGAAGTTCTACTTTTTCTGTTGTGGCTTATATTTCTGATGGTACATCTAGGAGTTGGCCAGTGATCACATTTGTACATGTCCTGAAAAGTACAAAGAAGATTGTCAATAGAAAAGCACCTTCTGACTCACACGAGAATTGTGGGATGGTTTTAATAGGTAAGAGAGGATATATTAATTGTAATTATCCATCTAGGCCAGGGGTCAGCAACCTTTTTCAGCTGTGGGCCGGACTATATTTTGGGGGAAAATATGAATGAATTCCTATGCCCCACAAACAACCCAGAGATGCATTTTAAATAAAAGCACACCTTCTACTCATGTAAAAACACACTGATTCTTGGACCGTCTGCGGGCCGGATTGAGAAGGCGATTGAGCCGCATCCAGCCCCCGGGCCTTAGGTTGCCTACCCCTGCTCTAGGCAGCCACATGTGTGGGCCGAACATAAAAAGAGATCAGCTGAGCAGAGTTTAAATCCCATCTTTAAGCAGTTTAATTGGAAGCATAAGAATTAGCATGTGGGACCCTTTAATTAAATAAGTTCAACTGCAAAGCAAGCTCCTCCTTTCCAACCCTGCTTAACAAAGAATCAGACAACAGACTGAGAAGTAAGTTTAAAATGTGATTTACTTACTTGCAGTCTTTTATTTATTCGCAGCAGCAGCAGCAGCAAAATAAACATAGGCAAAATACTTACCGGTATATTTACAGTATAAGCAGCCTCAGATGTGCCTGAGCTGGAGCAGTTGAATATATGTCTGCTCCCATCACTGGATGAAGAGATAAGGAAAAGGAAATACTATATGCTCCTTCCCCCTTCACATGCTAACTGGCAAGAATATGCATTGCTGGATTTGGCTGCTAATTTCCCACAAGAGTAAGGTTTATACCACAGATTTATTGCAATAGTAACCTTCAGTAGTATGAATGCAGTCTTCAAATATCCGAGGGATTCAAACATTTGCGGTTATTGTCATAAGGCAAGGGTGAGAAACACTTTTCAGTGCAGGGGCCGCAATCCCTTCTGAGGGCCAGATGCCAGTCGTGGGCAGCACTAGGGGCAAAAGTGTGCAGAACAATGAATTAAAAAATTAGCTTTGCAAAGTGAGATACCTGTCTCTCTCCTCCATGCAGGCCAGTTCTTATTGGAGTTCACTGACATATCCCAGCCAGCCAAAAACACTTGAGGAGGCTCTGGAGCAGAGCTGGTGAAGAGTGTGGCCTGGGGAGAATTGTGAGGGCCAGCTAGATAATATGGGAGGGCCACAGTCAGCCGCTATGCCATAGTTTCCCCACCCTTCATAAAGCTAAGGATTAAAAATATGCATCAAATCAAGCACAGAGAGAAGAAGAAGAAACAACTCCTGTTTACAATTACTTCCTCATGTTCTATTTCTGATTCCTGTGTACCTTTGAGGTTTCTGATTATGTTTATTTCCAGTGCTGATGCCTTGCATATTTCTTTCTTTCTTTCTTTCTTTCTTTCTTTCTTTCTTTCTTTCTTTCTTTCTTTCTTTCTTTCTTTCTTTCTTTCTTTCCTGTTCTATCAGAAATCAAAATATGCTAATAATGGACACTTCAGGATGCTTCACCTTCTACAGCTGATTGCACCAGCAGGGATTAATAGAAGAATCAGAGACAGTAAAATACCTGCCTTGGATGTTGTTGTAATTGGTTACCTCATTAGTCTAAATTTATCTCGCCCCTCAACATTACCTTACTCAAATCATTAGAGCCTAATGAAAAGATAACGCCAATTAGTTAGAACCTCATTATGCCCCATCTATTGGTATCCTGTGAAACAACTTTCAGGAAAAAACCCAAAAAACACACACACACAAAATACTCATTTTTTTAAAAAGATGGGGTTAAAAAATAACTATATGAGAAGTTTTACTTTCCCCCTTTTAATATGGAAGTGGAATAATCTACCTCAGCCTTAACTCTCTGTATATCTATAATGAAAATGAAAATTTTAAAAAAATGGTTCAGCATGTAGTATACATGCCTTATTACAGAATGCTTCAAAATTATACTTTTAAGATTTCTGAATTGACTCATAATTTTGGCTGCCATTTATCACAGAAGCTGTGCCTCCAGCTTTTATTTAGCTTTTCTCCAAATCAGTGCACACTGAGGGTAGCTCCTTCTGACTGATGAATGTCATTTTTTTGTTTCAGTGTCTAAGAACATAAGAGGATCGGACTGGATCAGGCAAAGGCCCATCGAGCCCAGGAGAGAGAGAGAGAGAGAGAGAGAGAGAGAGAGAGAGAGAGATGTATTTACCATAAAGCATGCCTTAGGCTCAGATATGCAGATGGCACAACCTTAATGGCAGAAAGTGAGGAGGAATTAAAGACCCTTTTAAGGAGAGTGAACGAGGAGAGCGCAATATATGGTCTGAAGCTCAACATCAAGATCATGGCCACTGGTCCCATCACCTCCTGGCAAATAGAAGGGCAAGAAATGGAGGCAGTGAGAGATTTTACTTTCTTGGGCTCCATGATCACTGCAGATGGTGACAGCAGTCACGAAATTAAAAGACGCCTGCTTCTTGGGAGAAAAGCAATGACAAACCTAGACAGCATCTTAAAAAGCAGAGACATCACCTTGCTGACAAAGGTCCGTATAGTTAAAGCCATGGTTTTCCCAGTAGTGATGTATGGAAGTGAGAGCTGGACCATAAAGAAGGCTGATCGCTGAAGAATTTATGCTTTTGAATTATGGTGCTGGAGGAGAGTCTTGAGAGTCCCATGGACTGCAAGAAGATCAAACCCATCCATTCTTAAGGAAATCAGCCCTGAGTGCTCACTGGAAGGACAGATGGTGAAGCTGAGGCTCCAATACTTTGGTCACCACATGAGAAGAGAAGACTCCCTGGAAAAGACCCTGATGTTGGGAAAGATTGAGGGCACTTAAATGAGGCAAACTACGCTCCCCAGCCAGCCAAATTGGCTGGTTGTGGGTGTGACGTGGGCCGGAACTACCCCATGACACGGGGGACTTGTCATGCCCCTACTAAGCGTGGGAGAGTGTGAGGCCAGCCTGCAATCCCTCCCTCCTGTGAAGGAAAGCGGCTTTATGGGACAAGGAAAGATGGAAAGTAGAGGTGGGCAATGGGAATTGTAGTTCAGTTGTAGTTCCCCAGTGTAAAGCATAGTAAGATCAGCCAAGAATCATTGTTACTTCAGAGTATAAGAAAGAGTTAATAAAATTCAGATATGTTATTATGAGAAGCTGCATGAGTGAGCTACATAACGTTCATAGAGCTACATAACGTTCATATGAGCTACATAACTCATTCATATTCTTCAACCCCAAATAGCTCTCAGTAGGTGATGAATAAATACCTCTTCCTTAATGTGAAGGTATACAGGTGTTCTGATGGTTGCTGGTTTATCCTGCTCTTTCCATTGACACACCATGGACCAGTCAATATTAAGAACTGTACAACGTGTGAAGTGCAGAGAATATTGCCACTAGAGCAACTCCTGGCACACGTGAGGGAAAGGTTTGCATCACAGATTTATTACAGTGGTAATCTTCAGCAGTAAGAATGCCATCTCCATATATCTATGAAGGGGTTCAAGAGTTAGTTTTATACACACACACACACACACACAAACATGTGTGTGCACATGCACACAGTGTGTCACATAATTACTTCCCAAAGACAAGGTGCAAGGAAGCAGGGGCTGTTGCCAAAAATGGCCCCACTCCACTCCCATTTTTGGCATGCCTTTGACATATCTTCACAAAATAAAAATTTGAAGAGCACAGCTGTCACATCACATTCATGTTCTGCTGGAGTTTTAACTTCCTGCTGAAATTTATCATTGCTGGGTTCATTCTGCCTTTATGTTTTATTTTGCAAGCTGCCATGCCTGCCATAGCTGAAGAGACCCAAATAAATGTTTTAAATAAATAAAGCTGGAAATCCTATATATAAAGACAGACTCCAGTGAATGCAGAGTGAGTTTTACTTCTCAGGAAATCTACCCAAAATGACTCTGTAACTGTGAAGGCATATTAGTTCTACCCAGAAATAAGCTACATTAAGTTCAATGGAGCTTTCTCCCAGATAAATGTGATAGTTTGCATCATCATTCACATAATGAATTATATAATAATGCTAAAACATGCTTTGACCCATGTTGCTTTGGTACTGATGGTCACTGGTGAAATGATGCCATATATCTCCATACATTGTCACACTTTTCTCTTCATATTGTGGTTCAGTTTATGATCACAAACTGGTTGTGACAGCAAAGGTTTCTGTTTTATAAAAGGCTTGTAAAACTGATAACATGCAATGTCAGTGGAAAGAGTTGGAAGCTGAGTGAAATATATAAATGGCTGCACAAAAAAATATGAAAGAGACAGGGATATAACTACTGTGCGTAGGGGACACACCATGTTCTGGACCCATTGGTTTCTGTGGAAGCCGCCCAGAGTGGCTGGGGAAACCCAGCCAGATGGGCGGGGTACAAATAATAAATTATTATTATTATTATTATTATTATTATTATTATTATTATTATTATCATTGGTTTGTAACAATTACTGCCCAAATGCCCCCTTTGGGTGGGGGGAAGGTGCTCAAGAGTGTTGTTGTGGAACAGTTGTAGCAGATCTTCCAAGTGTCCTTATTTTCCAGGGATGTCCCTGATTTAGAGAAACCATCCCATTTTCTGATTTGATCCTGGAATGTCCCACTTTTCCATAAGGTAAAGGTAAAGGGACCCATGACTATTAGGTCCAGTCGTGGCCGACTCTGGGGTTGCGGCGCTCATCTCGCTTTATTGGCCGAGGGAGCCGGCGTACAGCTTCCGGGTCATGTGGCCAGCATGACTAAGCTGCTTCTGGCGAACCAGAGCAGCGCATGGAAATGCCGTTTACCTTCTCCGCCGGAGTGGTACCTATTTATCTACTTGCACTTGGACGTGCTTTCGAACTGCAAGGTGGGCAGGAGCAGGGACCGAGCAACAAGAGCTCACCCCGTTGCGGGGATTCGAACCGCAACCTTCTGATTGGCAAGTCCTAGGCTCTGTGGTTTAACCCACAGCACTACCCGCGCCCCTTACTTTTCCATAGGATGACCCTATTTTCATTGGAGAAATGATGGAGGGTATGGAGTTATCCGGCCCCTGAGCTGTCTAAAGGCAATCTTGTATAGGGAAGTTTTCTTTAATTATTTATTGTTATTTTTTATATGTTTGGAGCTGCCCAGAGTAGCTGGGGCAACCCAATAAGATGTGTGGGGTATAAATAGTATAATTATCATTATGGAATGGGACGTCCCTACAGTGGTACCTTGGTTCTCAAATGCTTTGGTACTCAAACAACTTGGAACCCAAACACTGAAAACCTGGAAGTAAGTGTTCTGGTTTGCGAACGTTTTTCAGAGGCCGAACATGCTCCGTTTTGAGTGCTACACTTCCGATTTGAGAGATACGCTTCCAATTTGAGTGCCACACTTGCCACACTTCCATTTTGAGTGTTATGCTGAGGTCTGTCTGTTTTTGCTGTTTATTTTGCATTTTTGTGGCTCTTTTTTTGTTTTGTTTTTGTGACTGTGTGGAACTCAGTTCGGCTACTGATTGATTGTGTGACTGCTGTACATTGTTTATTGCTTGCAATTTATGGATCAATGGTCTCGTTAGATAGTAAAATTAATGTTAAATTGCTGTTTTAGGGTTGTTTTTAAAAGTCTGGAATGGATTAATCCATTTTGCATTACTTTCTATGGGAAAGCACACCTTGGTTTTGGAACGGAATTCCGGGATGGATTAAGTTTGAGAACCAAGGTGCCACTGTTTTTTTTCATCAGAGAAATGTTGGAGGATATGTTGTAGCATTCTTGGATATATAGACTCATTCCACGCCCAGCTATAGGTCTGAATTAGCCTAGGATGCCCTAATGGATGAGCTTCAATGAAGTTGAAAAGAGGGCATAAAACAGGAAGGAAAGTATCCCTTAAAGGGCCAGCAGGGAAAGAAAGTTATGGAGAGAGGGTCCTGATAGGTCCCTCAGGTTTATATAAATGCACCACACGGTATACTCCAGGAGTTACTGGCTGGTGATTGGAGCATGCAGCACCTCAAAGGTAATGACCAAGGGTCTCCTTATCTCCCATGTCTAAGAGAAGCAGCGAGGTTTATTTTGGGCACAAGAAAAGAAGTTGGCCAAGGACACAACTCATGATTTGAGTCCCTCCCTCCAGAATTCCTGTTCATTGTTGCCAGGACAGGTTCTTGGTTTGAGCTGTTGTCACGTCTCTCGCTCCCTCTTCCTCCTCAGGACCTCTCAATAACTGGGAATTGTGGGGGGGGGGAGGGAGAGAGAGCTTGATGTTGTATCACAAATGGACAACATGGGAAAGAGTGTCAGTATCCTGCTTGTGTGTACACACACAAGCAAACCTACGGTTGACCTACAAAGTCAAATATGTTTTATGCCCAAGCCAGTTGGCAAACACGAAAGAACTAGAGGAAGTCAGGAAAAGCACCTTTAAAGAATAATATTGCCTAGGTTTCGTAGGGATTTTAAAAAGGTATTTTAACGATTATAGGTTCTTTCCATCAATCTTTTACTTTTTACCCCCTCACCCCAAACAGCTAATATGCACCATTGATTTTAGTACCTGAGAACAATCACAGGAACAGTATCTTAAATTAGGGCTTTGATGTAACTAAACCACAAAGGAATAGAAACTTTGTATCCAGTCCAGGATGACTCATTCATTCACCTTCAGGATCAGTAATACATTTCCTAGTTTTTTATGACATTACTGTTTTATCAATGACATCCACAGAATACCGTTTTAGCTTAAGAGGCATAAATTCCACAAGAGATCCTAACCTGACGCTGTAGTGGAGAACCATGGGACTGGAAAGGACTGAAGGTCCTCAAGCCTGACTTCACACACCTCCTCAATCTAACACCATCTTGTGTCATCTCGCTGCCTGTTCTGTTGCCACAAGAGGTTGTTTCCGTCAGAGTGTGTCGTTCATTCCCCTTCTTGATTCTCCTGCCCCTTCCCAAGATTGCTTATTGGTTGCGGGGGGTGGGGGAGCTTTGACCACTCTGGTGTTTCTGCAGGCTCCCTGATTCTTATCCATTGTGCAATTTTATTCAATAGCTGTGACTAGGTTACTATGGTTAAAATTAATGGGTAAATTTGTTCCATCCAAGAAACCTCTGATTACCCTCATTTAATTTTCATGATGTTACACAGGAGCACACAGTTGCTTTTTCATGCCATGCCCTTTAGCGAACCGTAAGTAATTTCACTGGAAATTTGTGTATTCTTTCCTGGTGCAAGCACTTGAAAACTAATAAGTGATTATGAGTAAGGAGGATACAACTGCCGTACACTTTAGCAAATCTAGCTTGCCATGATCATCACAGGCTTTTGTGCCCGTGTCATACTCCTACCGCAGGAAAAAAGCCACAAATGTCACAACTTTGTCAGTGGGGAGGCTGATTGCCTGCATTTGGACATAATAGGCACCAATTAATAGTTTTCCTTATATTCAGTATTTGCATGATGCAATGCCACTGACGGTCAAAACCTCAGTGGCAAATCTGAAACATTTCCAATAGGTTGCTAAATGCTAAAATGGAGGGCTTTGCAGTGTCTCCTTGAGAAACAATATTAGCACCCCTCACAATTCTACAGATATTTCACCTGAGGAAGTTCCTCCAGAATTGCCTTGAATTTCTTTTGATCAGGAGAACGTGTCTGTGTTCCTTCAGAGGTTGCTGGACTACATCACTGACCATGCTAGCTAGGGTTGGTGGGCACTGGGGTCCATCAACATCTGAATGGCCACAGTTTATCCATCATCGCTTCAGGTGAATTTGGATGCCACCTAGGAATGTTTGACCCCCTCAGTTCCTGCCCCAAAGAAATTGCACTGTCTTATCCAAGTTTTGTCCTCTTCCAATTTTGCTTTAGGTGAAATGCCACTGGCAACTTTACTAATACAAATGCTGAGTAAAAGCTAAAGGGACCCCTCACCATTAGGTCCAGTCGCGGACGACTCTGGGGTTGCAGCGCTCATCTCGCTTTATTGGCCGAGGGAGCCGGCGTACAGCTTCTGGGTCATGTGGCCAGCATGACTAAGCCGCTTCTGGAGAACCAGAGCAGCACACAGAAATGCCATTTACCTTCCCGCTGGAGCGGTACCTATTTATCTGCTTGCACTTTGTGCTTTTGAACTGCTAGGTTGGCAGGAGCTGGGACCGAACGATGGGAGCTCACCCCGTCATGTGGATTCAAACTGCCGACCTTCTGATCGGCAAGCCCTAGGCTCTGTGGTTTAACCCACAGCACCACCCGCATCCTGCAAATGTTGAGTTGTTGTTGTTTAGTCGTTTAGTTGTGTCCGACTCTTCGTGACCCCCTGGACCAGAGCACGCCAGGCACTCCTGTCTTCCACTGCCTCCCGCAGTTTGGTCAAACTCATAAATGTTGAGTACTCCCACCCAATTATTTTCGGGTAAGCGCTATAGCTCACCCACCAACCCCCAGTATGGATGAGGAGAACCTTCAAGTCTGGTGCTTAATGTCCAGGGACTGCACATCTCATTTAAACCTAAGGTCCCTGGAGAGAAAGGGATGGAAGAGAGAAGAAAGCAGCATGCCAGTTTGGGAGATATAAGTAGCAGGAATGGAGATGGTCCGGAGAAACCAATAATTACACTATTTCCTATTATTAATATATTGCAGATGGTTGTTGTAAATGCAAAGTAAGGGTGGCAAAAGTTCATATCCACTCCTGATAATGTCTCCTGGGAGAGAAATGGGTTTGCAAAAGTGTCACTTGATCTGTGAGAGAGACACCAACCAGCTAAAGGCTAGCAAGAAGTGAAATAGCTTTCTGGGTCAGACCTTAAAAAAAAACCAGCTGATGCTGATGATGATCAATGGCTGAGTACAATGCAAAATAGCAGCCAGTTTGGCCCTTAAATGGGGGATTAGTGAACAACAATAATGAGTGTGATGTGAAATACCAAAGCACAATACACAGCCATGTATTTTCTTTTAATTGGGGGAAACTGACAAGCAATAGCCTGGCACAATGCCCAGTTCTGTCTTCTAAATGGGGACCTGACGAGAAGTACCTAGGCAAGATGCAAAATAGCTAGCTGGGTTTTTGTCTGTGATGAAAACAGAAAACTAAGGAGCAACTTCCTGGCACAATTTAAAATAACTGACTAATGCTTTGAATGGGGAAATCCACATAAAAGTGTATTACAACATCCACTAGCTCAAAATAAAACCCTTTCCTAAAAAGAAATAGTCTTGCAGGGGTGGTCTTTTGTTATTTTAAAACTTCTTTTTCAAGATGCAAAGGTAATATGCCATCCTCTGTTGCCTTTTGCCATTTCCCTTGGGGTTACTCCTTTGCCTCTGAAAGGAACAGGAGGATTGAAAATGGTGTTTTATCTTGGTATGTACTTGCAGCAACAGGACTCAAGGACTTCTCTTGCAGAGCCTTTATCCTATGGATTCCATATTCATTGCTCTTTTTACCATTTGGTGATTTGTTTTTGTGACCAGAATGGTAGAATTTCCTTCCCTGCCAAACCTGGCTCTCTTCCCCCGAGAAATGCTGGCTGATTGTATCTTTTCCTTTTGTACTGCTCCTAACTTTGCGTGAGTTCCTGGGGGACCTGAGCTCTGGCTGAGAGGAATCCTAGAAAGGTTGCTGCTATAGCTGTTAATTGCTATTTTTGCTATCTGATGAACAGTTCTGGCCTCTGACAAGGGCTGTCAGCTCTTCCTGCCAGCGCTGTGTGTGTGTGCATTGCGTAGTGTGACACAATTGTGGCCTCCATGCAGTCATGGATAGGTATCTTCCATGCATGGCTAATTTGGACTTCTGCCTTCATTAAGGGGGCACCATCAGTGTCATAATTGGTAGGTGGCAGTGGGGTTGCTAGGACTACCATGGAAGGGTCTCTCAGTGTTGCTGCATTGTCTCCTGTTTATATAGAGCGTGTCCTCCCTAAAGGAGGGCACGTGTTGCGGTCAGACCTGGAGACTGACCTCTTGGTTGTGGATGGGTATATTGGACAGCCACAACACTTGACTGGTAGGTCCCTCGTTGCTGGGTTTAATCTGGCCAATGGGGTGCAGTCTAAACAGATCAAGGGACCTATAAATACCTTCGCACGTGACCCAGAGCTTCCTCTTTGGCTTGTGCATTGGAACACCCACCCACCTCTCCCTACTTTTAGGGCTTTGCACTTGACCTTGCTATGCCGTCATGTGTCATCTGTTGTTGGGACAGGGGCACAGCAGGAATTTTTCCCACTTGGCTGATTGGCTGTTGCCATTTGGGTTTCGCCTGCCACATAGGAAATCATCACAACCTGTAAGGTTGTGGATAGGCACTGGTTCAGGTGATAGGGATGGGGGAACGGTCTCGCCATCCCTATGTGAAGGGTATTCTGTTAAAGGAATCCAGGGACTCAACTTGGTTTGGTCAACTCCAGAGAGGGGGTTGTGCCCATGCCTGAGTCCAGGGGAGCATCTGGGGAGTCCATTCCTGGGCTTTCTACCTACCTCAGGTGTTCACCCTTGGCTAACCTATGATAGAGCTCTGGGTCACCGCTACCTTCAAGGGTACTAGTCAAAATAGAGCCTATGCAACCACTCACTTTCACTAAAGTTGTGGCCAAAATTCTGCCAAAAACCAAACTAAAACTTGAGTCAAATGTGTTTTCATTTAGAGGGGAGGTCTCTGGGTCTGAACATGCAACTGTTCTTCTGCATTGTGATTTGCTGTTTTATGGGTTAATATTTGGGGGTGCTACCAAACTGTCATTGTTTTTCAATAGGATTTAATCACGTACCAGAGTGGCTCAGAGCTAAGTAGAGTCATAGATCTAAAAAAAAGAGTATAGACCAGGGGTAGGCAACCTAAGGCCCGGGGGTCGGATGCGGCCCAATCGCCTTCTCAATCCAGTCTGCGGACGGTCCGGGAATCTGCATTTTTCTACATGAGTAGAATGTGTCCTTTTATTTAAAGTGCATCTCTGGGTTAGTTGTGGGGCATAGGAATTCATTCATTATTTTTTTCAAAATATAGTCCGGCCCACCACATGGTTTGAGGGGCAGTGGACCAGCCCACAGCTGAAAAAGGTTGCTGACCCCTGGTGTAGACTCATGCATGCTGGCCAGCTTCCGTTTTGACTTTAAATGTTCATTTTGGGTTTCTCAGAAGTACGTAGAGGCAAGAAGTTGCTGGGGGTAGGTGGGTGGGCAATGGCACTCACCTGAGAGGTCCTCTGGCGTGCTCCAGCTGAAAAAAAAGAAAATGCACTGCCTAACCTCCTTGCAAACTTTGTGCAAATTAGGATGAATGCTTCATAAACAGGTCATCAAGGAGCTATTTTTGTTGATGTTAGTTCTTGTGGTAAAAGCTGCCGGTGTAGCAAGATCATAGAGTCAGCCTGCCAGTAGACAGAGGTGATCAGAAGTGCTGCTATCCTCTTAAAAGGAAACTATCTGCAAGCAACAGAAACATTAACTATTGAGAATCAATATGTCCTTGTACCCTTTTGTGTATTGTAACTCTAAGCCACCACAGAGCTGCAGTGACAATTGATGCTTCCTTTAGAAACCACCATGATTTTATTAGCAACTAATGGTGTCAGGGCTGGATGTCAGGGATATTCGTCAGCCTCCAGTGAAAAGGAACCAGGGAGCCCTCAGACAAGCTGAGGCCACTGCCCCAATCCAATGCAATCAGAGCAACAACTTGCCACTCATCTGTGGATGATGCCCAGTGTTCATTTGTGACCTTCCATGTAGCACCATATATATGTGTCAGGGAACTGACATCAGAGTGAGAGGCGAAGGGGAGGCTCCCAGATTCTGTGGGCGAAGGACCCAGCACCAGGGGGAGAAGCAGCTCGGTAGAGGAGGAAGGAAATCAGCGCAACACCAGGGATAAAGGGGGGCAAATGGGGGAAGCGGAGGGAGAGCTCCGGGATTTTTCTCTGGAGATTAGTGAGGAGAGCACAGGCCCTCCACTACCCACGCCCTCCCTGTGCAGAAGACTCCCACGCAGTGAGAGAAGGCGGCGACTGGGAGTCAGACAGCTTTTATGCTGGAAAAGGTTTAAGAAACGCCCACAGACAGATTCTGCCAGCGACTGAGACAGCCACATGGAGATGGGCTGTGCAGGCAGAACTGTTTAACCAAGGCAATTAAGCCTAGAGAGGCGGCAGTTTACGCACGAGTAACTCATACCCATTACAATATGCATCCAGTATCAACTGCCCCATTTTCAGAAGATAGCCCTAGCATCTCCCTGCTTTTATTTCTCCAGAAAGCTCCCTTTCAGTAGACACATTTGTCTTTTGTTTCCTAGAAGCTATAATGCTTTTGAATCTCAGGACTAAATGTGCCTTTGAGATCCTTCTTGGGAACAACCCTTCTGCCTGACTGCACTCCATCACCCTGGGCACTCATGCTTGCTGGTGGTCATCCTATCACAGCCTGAGAATGCCTGATCTCTGTTGCTGCTTCAGATTTAATATGACACTGGAGATTCCCTCTTCCCTTTATTGTTCATTTCTGCTGATTAAGTATCTATAACCTTTAACCTTTGTATAGCTGGCTCTCATTGGGATTGCATAAACAGACAGGGACACAGTTTCAGAGTGCTCCTGTATTCACTGCTTTCCATGGAAACTCAGGCATCAGCAATAGCCAGGAGTGTTTCTTGCCAGCTCTGGCTGGTTAGTCAGCTGCAGCTTTTGCTAGAGAAAATGGACCTTGCTGCTATACCACATGCCTCCAGGCAAGATTACTGTAATGTGCTCTGTGTGGGGCTGATCTTAAAGATGGTCCAGAAACTTCAATTGGTGCAGAACGCAGCAGCAGGAGGAGGAGTAACACTAATAGGATATTACAGACACAAATTAAAACACCAAGATTTGTTCTTGGTTTACAACTTGTGGTTTGTCTGGAAGACAATTTCCTTCAAATGACAAAGCGTGTTCTCCTTAACAGAGAGCACGTGTTGCGGTTGGAGGAACAGGCCACCGGGTCATGACTAGGCAAATTTGGAACCCAAACAGCTAAAGGGTTAATTGGGTTGCTGGGGATTTTGTGTGTTGCCAATTCGAAGGAGGGGCCAAAGTCTATAAATATTAGGAGTAGATGTGGGGACGATCTCTTGGCCGTTTTGCATCGGATCACCCGCCCCCCCTCCCTTTATAGGGTGGTTCTTGGTTTATTTGACCTTGCTATTGCCTGTCATGGGGTCGTCCGCCTTGGTGCGGGGGCCTAGTAGGAATTTTGCCATCTGGCTGATTGGCTGGTGCCATTTGGTTTTTGCCTACTACGTAGCAAATCGTCACAACTTGTAAGGTTGGCGGTTAGGCATTGGTTAAATTGGTTCTTGGAGGGATAAGGTGCCTATCCCTCCAAATGATGCGGAAAGGGAATTCCGTTAAAGGAATCCAGGGGCTTGCCATTCTTTCGTCCTTGCCCGTGGAGCCGGGCTTGGGCCGTGCAAGCCCCACCGGAACATGAGGGTGAGAAGTGTTGGACTGTTTCCCATCCTCACTTCTCCCCAATACTTGTTTCCCATGCTGGCTTCCGGTGGTGCCCGGAAGTGCCAGCACTGTCCTCGGGGGGCAAGGACAGATAGTCAAACCAATGCCTAAGCAACCACTCACATTTTTTGTATTTGAATAAAGTTGTGGCCAAAAATTTATGCCAAAAACCTTAAACAAAAATTGAAGTGTGAAGTGTGAATTTTTGGGGGGTGGCACTGTGGGACTCAACACGCAAAGAGTGTGTGTGCGTTTGTGTGTGTGCAAAATCAATTACCAAATAGTGAGGGAGGGGGGTATGTGGGAGAACAGGAGAAAGAAAAACCTGAAGCTTGTAGGATATGCAGATGTTTTGCTTTTGATGTAATGTTTTAAATCTTGGATGTGTCCTGCCTGAAGACCATTTTCATGGAACAATTGTGTTTTCATGATATACAATTTCAAATCTATTTGCAGGCAAATGTTTTTGCATGCTTTATAGCAGAAATATTAGACGGCAAGTTGGAAATTATGCATGGAATATAGCTGCCATTAAGGTCAAATGAGCCACAAAGGAGATGGCATTTGTCTATTATGTTCCTGCTACAGTAGGCGGTAAGATGACCAAGAAAGCTAGGCTGTATTTTATATATTTCATAACATTTTCTAATGTCTAAAGAACACTTTATGTGCCCTCGAGAAGGAAAATGAATTCAGGACATTTGGTGTTTGAGCTTTCTTAACATAAAATCAGATTTGGCAACTTCTCTCGCAGCTTTTGCAAACAGGCTCACCCAGTCATCTGTACTAGTATGTTCCATTCATTCCTAAGAGAAGATAGCAACAACAGACATGAAACATTTTGGACATTCAATATTAACAAACTGTGTAATTTGCTTTGCCAATTCAAGCCATTTTTATTTTTCCTGTACTGCTGGGTAGAAGCTGCTGTCTCCTTCCATGGCCAAGGTAAACATTATTTTTTAAATTTACAGAGAAATGTAATGAAGCAGAAGGAACAATTGTCTTCCCTTTCCTTTTATGTTTCTGTACTAAAATAACTTTTTATGATAAAGTAGAAAAATACAAACTTATAGGATGTGGTCATACAATACATGCCACAATAGCTAAGGATTAAAGTTAGCTAAAATATTAATAAGACTGAATGTCTGGTCACCATAGCTGTCAACTTACAGATTTGAAAATAAGGGACCAGCAGCCTTGAAAATAAGGGACCTGCAGCCTCACCTGTTCCAGGCACTCCAGTCTTCCTGTCCTCCTGCAGTCTGGTCAAACTCATGCTGGTAGCTTTGAGAACACTGTCCAACCAACTTTGTAACCAGAGGTTCAACTGAATAGAATCTGAACCACATGCACCACAAGGCCTATGCAGCCTCAACTTAAGATGGCTCCCCGGCCTGGCTTTGCACTGCAAAGTTTGCAGCAGCATGTGCAACAAAATGGCGTCCAGCATTCAAAACCCCCCTCAGCTTGCATTAACTAGCCACACACAAGGCATGCAAGCTCCACCCCCCAGTCATTCTTAGACTTCTTATTGGGTGAGCAACACAGCCAAGCAACACAGTTGGAGCCTCCCTCCTCCTTGGCCGGCAGGGAGGGAGGGAGAGGAGCTGCTTCCTTTGAAATTTAAGGGACATCGTTTAAGGGACATCTATCAATAAGGGACAGCAGCAGGACATGGCGCTGGAATAAGGGACTGTCCCTTCAAATAAGGGACACTGTAGGAATGAAAAATCATGGGAGACAAGAGAGGCAGGTGTAACATGAGGCGTCTGTCAGGGCGGGCCCTGGGAGCCTCTTTTATTGAATATTGCAAGCATTGCCACAGGTGGGCCTGTGGCTGATTGGTTGATACATACACAAAGAAACTTGTGATTGGTTAACATAAGTACAAGGCGGGGATTACATGTGAGAGGTGGGATTTACATATGATCATTTATCACTGATACATTAAAGGCTGAGAATCGGAGCTAGAACTAGATAGGCATGAAGCCTCCTAATTAAATTGTAACTAGAGATTAATATGGCACAAACAATTACTAATGATTGATCATAACATGAAACAATATAACAATCAAGTTCTGTAGATGTGGTCAGCTAGGCATGAAGAGCAGGTCATGTTGTTTTCCATGAGCTTAGGATGACTGAACAAGGAAAGGAATGTCTTGGTGTTTGGAACAGTTTTGTACAGTTTGTGCGGAAGCAGATTATAAGCAAGACTTCCCAGAATGCAAGAGAAAAGGAGCAAGGCTTCCCCATAATGCAGCAGTTATGGGCAGAAGGAGAACTAACAGTTATGTGCAGAAAGAGGACTTCCCTTTAGGACACTTCCTCAGCCTTTTGGCTATAAAGGACACATAAAGATTTCAAAGCAAGAGAAAGCAAGGAAGAAACCCCTTCCCTTTTGCAGAGAACAGTTCTCAGATGTCAACATTCCCACAGTCTGTAGACACACATAATTTCCTAATGGAGAAGAGACCACACCTTCAGAACTGGATTATTGAATATTACTTTATTTGATATAAGTTGTTCCATTTTGAACTTACATTTTATTATGACTTTTTGTATTGAATAATAATAATAATAATAATAATAATAATAATAATAATAATAGCGCAGCGCGTGTCTTGGGGTGGCTGCGATGGTACTCCCCTCCCTGATGGTGCCGGGGGCGGTACACTCCCCCGCCCCCTGTTCCTCCGCCAGTGCCATCTCTTGATGGGGTTATCCTCCCTTTGTCATGGGGTGTTTGGGGAGGGGTAATACCTCCACTGAGCCTCTCGGGCTTGTCGATCAAAAGGTCGGCGGTTTGAATCCCCACGATGGAGTGACCTCCCATTGCCCTTTCCCAGCTCCTGCCAACCTAGCAGTTCGAAAGCACGCCAGTGCAAGTAGATAAATAGGCACCGCTCCAGCAGGAAGGTAAACGGCATTTCCATGATTTCTCTGGTGTCACCAGAAGCGGCTTAGTCATGCTGGTCACATGACCCAGAAAAACTGTCCACAGAGTGGTCAAACGGCGGCTCCCTCAGCCTGTAAAGCAAGATGAGTGCCGCAACCCCAGAGTCGTTCGCGACTGGACTTAACTGTCATAATAATAATAAATTATTTGTACCCCGCCCATCTGGCTGGGTTTCCCCAGCCACTTCCCAGCCATTGACCCCAGTAAAGGGGTCCCTTTACTTTTAATACCTCCGGGGGTGGGTGACACATTGTTCTCTGCCAGTGGTGTGTGAGATAGGTATTTGTTTTCCCTGCTCCCCCCCCCCCCCCGTCTGCACTGAACTTGCAAGTCTTGCTTAGGGATGAGGCTGTGCTACTTTTAACATTCTGCAAGGCTGACAGATAATGCAGAGACAGAGAAAGCATAACTACATCCATATCTTCTAATCGGTAGCTGTCATGCTGACAGGGTGGGCCATTTGACCACCATTATTTAATAACTCCACACTTCCCTAAAGATTGGTAAGAAACCAGGTATATACTCTCCAATGTTTACAGCTGCTTCTTAGCTGATATCAGCTTCCTGTTTCCTCCCCAGCTGATCCTTCCTGTTTCTTCCCCAGCAGCTTTGTGACAGCTGATGTCTCACGAGACTGGGCAACATGCCTTCATTGCCTGGCAACTGGCATTCCTCTGATATCCCTCGCAATTGGCAGCCCTGTGCTTCCATTGTCTCGATGACAAGCCAATTGGCTCCTGCTGCCCAGGCTCTCTTCATTTTGCTTCCCTCCCATCAGCTCAGCTGCAAGGCCATCCCCTTTTACACATCAAGCAAACCTCCTAGGCTCTGACAATCATCTTTCCAGCTGTTGCTGGAGCAAAAGAAGATATTTCTTGACGAGTCAAATGTGGCCACTTCAAAAGAACACCTAGTTTTAGAGCCTCACTTAACAGTACATTTCCATATGCATTTATTTTGTATCATTGTAATTAGTGATTGGTACACTCTGGTACCACAGAGCCTAGGACTTGCAGATCAGAAGGTCAGCGGTTCGAATCCCCACAATGGGGTGAGCTCCCGTTGCTCAGTCCCTGCTCCTGCCAACCTAGCAGTTTGAAAGCACGTCAAAGTGCAAGTAGATAAATAGGCGGGAAGTAAACGGCGTTTCTGTGCACTGCTCTGGTTCGGCAGAAGTGGCTTAGTCATGCTGGCCACATGACCCGGAAGCTGTACGCCAGCTCCCTCAGCCATTAAAGCGAGATGAGTGCCGCAACCCCAGAGTCAGCCATGACTGGACCTAATGGTTAGAGGTCCCTTTACTTTGACCTTTATGAAAGTGTTATGATGTGATAAAACCATTAATGTACATCAGGGATGTCCAAAAGGTCGACCGTGATCGACAGGTTGGCCCCTGGTTGTTATAAGTCAATCGCGGGCTTATTTTCAGCCATGGGGGGGGGCATTCGGCCCCACCCCCTCTTTCTTTTATCCGTGCACAATTTCAAGAATTTCAGAAACCCAAGCATTATTCAAAGTTTAGACTTATCTGAGTTTTGCATTGCAGTTCTCCAGATAAGCAACGTGTAAAAAAAAATGCATATATTGGGTAAAGTGTTCCTACAAATATCAGTGAAAATGCCATACGAAACTGCATTGTATCAGGACAATTGCTTTGCCAAAATGTGTATATAAGGAAAATTACATACAAAAATATTCGGAGAAATTCACACTAAATGCTGATGAATATTTATGAGGGAGGGTGAGAAAAGGGTGGGATTTTATACAGCTCAGATATAAATTTTAAGGCAGAGAAGAACTCAAGGCCATTTAACTTCAAGAGCCCTTTGCAGCTTGAAGTCAGTGGAAGTCTGTGAGATTTCATCAGAGGTTCACATAGGTTATGTTTACGTTTGAGGTGTGGCAGTAGCCATGATACCACCTATCTATCTATCTATCTATCTATCTATCTATCTATCTATCTATCTATCTATCTTTACACACACACACACACACACACACACACACACACACACACGTGTGTGTGAGTGTTGCTTTGTGGGGGGTTTTGTTTTGTTTTTTCCCTTCTACCAAAGGTGTGGCTGCAGTGAAATTGCTGCTGCCATTTTCTTTCCCTGCAAATGTCCTGGATATAGCATTGTTCTGGGGAGAATTATGGCAAGAGCCACAAATAATGTTGGCTGCCAGATAGAAACAGTCCGTGCAGGATTACCACCAATAGGAGTTAGGAAGCAGCAGTCTCTACTTTTTCTCCTCCTGTTAGTAGTAGCAGTATCCCTTTCTTGAGGTCAAGGTGAAGTGTTCCTTCTCATTTTAAAATAAACAAATTCACGTGTCACTTGATGCCAGACTTTTAAAAATATATTCTGGCAGGGCAAATCAAGGGAGGTGCCAACTGCTAGTTATTTTCAATAGCTCCCGAAGAAATAAGTCCTTTGGCCCATCAACAGGTTTCATCTAGGCGTGGAACGGCATGCCTTGAACAAGTACTTCACAGCTAATGTACACCATCTATTCTTCAGGATCCACAGGGAAACAAATACAATTCTAACTAATGCCACTCCATGTAGTTTTCTGTGTCAAGTGATTAATTTTCTCCCCTTAGCTGTTGTTGAGGGAGCACAATTATGTTTAAATGGGAAAACAAAATGAACTGATTAGCTCAAAGCATCATGGTTCCCAAGTTGATTATTGGCTGTTCCCTTAAGCTTGTATTCCACAGAGGACAGAAAATGAAGATGAATCAGATTTTCCACGGGTAATTTGCCTGTCCCCAAAGGACACAGTTTCTTCCTTAATTTTGCATCTTTAAAAGGTGATGAAACAGACCCAGTGGAAGGAAACTAGATGTGCTTTGTGGTGAAGCGCAAAGGCATGAGCAAGATCCAGAGAGCCACTTTGGCTACGTCCCATGACTTGGACAAGACAAGTTGGATGTGCTGACTTCTCTCTCTCTCTCTCTCTCTCTTTCTCTCTCTCCAGTAATGTCTTATCACACTTTACGGTCCTCGCACAACTGAATGCCCCTCTGTACTCAAAGGGTTCTTTTACACGGTCAGCTAGCCTGCCAGGTAACAGGGCTTTAGCCTAGTTTTCCGCTGATATGATTGTTTTCCAATACAGCTGCAACTCTAGAAGCTGCTGTGTGTGCTAAGCACTTTGTGCTGAATAAAGTAGAGCATTCAGTCTGAAGCGGTAGAGACTAGATTTAAGTTTCCCACTTCAGTGAAAACTAGATCTCCTTCTACACATGGAGCAAAAGCTGGGTCTAGTTTTTCATGGCCTCTGAGGCAAAATTGGAGGATTGTCATTGCCTGTGCTATAGACTTATTTGGCGTGTTTTGCTGCTGCAGTCTCTTATGCAAACTGCTACACATTATGACTTTGGAAAGGGGTTATATGGGTGTCTGCCTTCTTTCCCTAAAACCAGTGATGGATTAGCACCCAAGCCCCAGGCCTTTGCATTTAGCCTATCTGAATTTATTTATATTAAGTATAATTGATTTAATTCACACTGAAATGAAATGTATACATATTAATGAAGGTTTGAAATGGAAAATGGCTAAATGTGTATTGCTGAAGAGTTGCTAACATTGGCGTTTTCCCAATTTTGTTTTCCAAAGGACTATAGGCTCCTTAATGGGTTAATGATTAAGTATCTGATTGTTTTTCTCTGGTAGCTAACACATGGGTGTTGTAATCTTAGATCATGTGATGAAAGTATTGAGTTGCAAATCTCCATTCTGAAGGGAGTAGCCTCTTTCAGTTCCTCTGAAGTGACAGCAAGAAGAAGGCAACAGATAATGGCTCCCTGAGAGCTGTAATAACCTGGAGCTAGAGGCAGGCTAAAGCAGGCTGGAGAGTCAGTTTGGATATTTTGAGTTATCTTTTATTTCTAAGTTGCTCAGCCTGTGCTGGACAGCACAAGATACTGTATGGATATTTTGGGATGCATTGTTGATGCTTATGTTCTGTATTTTGAAGACTTCTGCTGGTAAAATATTTTTATGGGCCTGGACAATGAGTCAGTTCATATGCTGTGCAGTATTAATATCTGCAAATTTATTCATTTTCTAATATTTCCCCCATTATTTTTAATTTTATTTTACATTGTTACATTCAGCTACACATTTAGACATTCTTAACAGTACATTCCAAATTGTAACTGTTTTCAGTACTTGTGTGTGTGTGTGTGTGTGTGTGTGTGTGTGTGTATTTTCCTTATTCCTACCATTGTGACTTCCCTCCACTGCCTTACATCTTCTTTTATTTTTATTACTTTTTGTTATGTGTTGTGAATGTTGTTTATTTTTTCCACATAAGCCGCCTTCCCATATTTTAACTTTACAAAACATTTCCTAAAATTTATATACTGCTCGATCATAGAAAAACCTCAAAGTGGTGAATTTGATGAATGTGGCTTTTGCAAGGACTTCTTCGTGTTCTAATGCTGAGCAGTTGGAGCGGGGGTAGATGTGGAAGATGTCTGGAAGGGAGATTCCCAAGTTCAAAAGGTTGTTGGTTTCTTAAAAGCGCTGACTTAACCCCATAGTCTTTAGTTAGACTGACACTTAAGCACCTGTAATGGTTGTTGTTGTTTACTCGTTTAGTCATGTCCAACTCTTCGTGACCCCATGGACCAGAGCATGACAGGCACTAATGTCTTCCACTGTCTCCCGCAGTTTGGTCAAACTCATGCTGGTAGCTTCGAGAACACTATCCAACCATCTCATCCTCTGTCGTCCCCTTCTCCTTGTGCCCTCCATCTTTCCCAACATCAGGGTCTTTTCCAGGGAGTCTTCTCTTCTCATGAGGTGGCCAAAGTATTAGAGCCTTGGCTTCAGGATCTGTCCTTCCAGTGAACATTCAGGGCTGTTTTCCTTCAGAATGGATAGCTCTGATCTTCTTGCAGTCCATGGGACTCTCAAGTGTCTCCTCTAGCACCATAATTCAAAAGCATCAATTCTTCAGCAATTCTTCTTTCTCGTCCAGCTCTCACTTCCACACATCACTACTGGGAAAACCATAGCTTTAACTGTACAGACCTTTGTCGGCAAGGTGATGTCTCTGCTTTTTAAGACGCTGTCTTAAAAAAGAATGGTATTTTCTCCTATTATCCCTTGCATCTTCTTGGCCTATCCCTCCCTTCCCTTGATCTATTGTCTCTTTCTCTCCCACAAGCCTAGGCTTCTCAGAAGAGGGGACTGTGTTTGAGTTCTGCTACTTTGTCAAAGCATTATGAAAGCAACCAGCCTGAGGTTGAGATGCAGCAATCTGCTAAATTTCATCCAGCCCCCAGGCATTTTTCAGGGACTCTTCTCCCCAAAGGTGATGGACAGACATATTTGCTTCTATACAACTTGGTGATTGGCACCAACTATGCAAATTAAAGACAGCTGAAAATCTTTTAATTTCCATTTATAAGTGGACTCTCCAAACTTGTGTAAGCAGAGTGTTGCTTCAGGAAAGAACAACACCCGCCATTATCTTCCTTGGCATTACAATATTTTATGTATACTGATGTTTTTAATTATGATAGATAAATAGATAGGTTGATAGATACACACACACACACAGAGAGAGAGAGAGAGAGAGAGAGACACCCCGGTGGGGTTTTTGCATTTTAAATGTTGTAAGCTGCCTTGTTATGTTTTATAAAATCAGAATGATAAATAGTCAAACAAATAAATAAATCATTGTTCTTTCATAGGAAAACGTTTCCTCACTCCTGGAAGGGGGGGGAAGTGTTATTCCTTTAAGAATGAAATGGATGAAACCAGAAGAAGCTGTGATTTGCTCTAGCAAATTTTAACACTTTAGTCAGTTGTACAGGAAGTATTTGCTTATGAAATAAAATAATGTGTTGTGCACATATTTTAGAAGGGATATGTAAAATAGAAAGAGCACCCCCTGAACAGCTAATCATAGAAAAGACCACAATTCTTGAGAGTGATGAGAATTACACAGTTTCATCCCTTTCTGTCGCCAACACTTTCTTATGTGTCTGGTCCCTGGAGCCACCCTGGCTATTGTGGCTATTATTTATTAGCAGGAAAAAAAATGCATTAAAATGCTATTTTCACACCTCTGTTTGTTTCCTTACCAATGACACGTCATGTAACCCACCTGAGAAACAGAGCCACAAAAGTCCTGTTTTCTGAAGTAAAATAATTTTGAGAGTGTATATTTCAAACCCTTGTTCCTTCATATAAACAAACTATGGCAGAGCTTGTACCTTCACTTTCCACAGAATGGATTAAACAAGGGAAGGGAAGGGGGAGGTTTCCCAGGAAACACGCTGCTGTTGCTACTTCCTAGTATGGTGATCATTTTTGTGATTATCTAAAAACTCCAGTTTGGTACCTTTTCAGCACTAATTGAAAACTAATTCAGGGTGTTTTAATCCACTTTGACCCCCTATCCTCTCCATCTTCTTGACACCATATTACTTTTTGTGGGGGGCTCACTTTCTTTAGCTTTGCATGTCTTCATGGCTATGTCAACTGACAACCCATGTGATTTGGTTGATACCATGAAAGTGTTGGGACACAGGTGGCTCTGTGGGTTAAACCACAGAGCCTAGGGCTTGCCGATCAGAAGGTCGGCGGTTTGAATCCATGACGGGGTGAGCTCCCGTTGCTCAGTCCCAGCTCCTGCCAACTTAGCAGTTTGAAAGCACGCCAAAGTGCAAGTAGATAAATAGGTACCGCTCCAGCGGGAAGGTAAACAGCATTTCCGTGCGCTGCTCTGGTTCGCCAGAAGCGGCTTTGTCATGCTGGCCACATGACCCGGAAGCTGTACGTCGGCTCCCTCGGCCAATAAAGCGAGATGAGCGCCGCAACCCCAGAATTGGCCATGACTGGACCTAATGGTCAGAGGTCCCTTTACCTTTATGAAAGTGTTATGATGTGATAAAGCCATTAATGTACATCAGGGATGTCCAACAGGTCGACCGCGACTGACAGGTTGGCCCCCCAGTTGTTATAAGTCAATCACAGGTTTATTTTCACCCGTGGGGGGGGATGAGCATTCACCCCCCCTCTCTCTTTCTTTTATCCGTGCACGATTTGAAGAATTGAATATGGAGTTTACGCTGGCGGGATGACATATTGTTTATCATTTTTTGTCGCAGCCCCCCCCCCCCAAAGCAGCATAAGTATTTACTATTCCCCCCTAAGAAAAGCTCCACAATTTTGACCTGCACCCTGCCACCCCCCAAAAAAATGGGTAGATGACTGCCAGTTTTTTATTCCTTGAGTAGATAGCAGCCTCTTGGGAGTTAGATGTCCCCGATGTACATGAATATAGCCACTTGTCATGCCTGGTGAATTTTGAGGGAAGCCATGAGTTTTCATAAGACTTGGAAAATTCATCATATTTATTAACTCTGCAACCTTTCAAAATCTTAACATCATTATAACAGAGAGAGAGAGAGAGAGAGAGAGAGAGAGAGAGAGAGAGGGAAGCTGCAGTGAAAAGAAAGAACAACCAGGAGGCTGTATTTCTTCCAAGTTCCCAATAAATCTTGCCTTTTCAGAAATGACATCCCTCTTAACAACCTTGATGGCTTGGTAATTTAACTCTCAAAAGTTTAGAAAGAGTTGTGGGCATCAATAAATACTAAAGTTATGTAGAAACATCTATCTATTAAGGAGAAGATTGAGAAGTGCATCTAAGCTAGAACCAGTAGTGTCAAGCTTTAAATTGTTGCACACAAATTTTCAGAATACCCAAGGATGTCAAATTTGTCTTTAGTTTTCCTTAATGGGGAATCTCTTCCATCCTCCGAGGTTCATTATGCTCCAATAAATGTTTCTTGTCAACATTTAGAAAATGTTTAGATGGCTGTGCTATTGGAAGAATGTCTGTCCAATGTCTTGGTGGCCCCCAGGAGGTCTTCAGAAATATATTTTTCAATTAGGGATGGATGAATCTGTCAATTTCAATTTATCTCAGTTCCTCATTTTTCAAGTCTAGTTCAGCACCTTTTTTTGCATCAGTTTGCATTTTTTTTTTAAACCAACCACTAACATTTTTGCAAGCAAATTTCCATAACATAATGCATTTTGTATACTGTTTCGCCTACTTTATGCATTTTAATACATTAATATACATTTTTTGTTATACTTCCATGAGTGGAATGCTGTAGCATAAACTCTGTAGAAGTTTGCCTTTTGAAGGATAGTGGTGTTTCGTTTTTTGTCATCGTTGCAAATTGCAACTTAGATTGGTTCACATCAACATTTCTCATTCATCGCTAGCCTCAGTCGAGAGTGGGAAACGGGGGCTGAAGGGGGCTGGTGGGCACTGAGAGGAAGACCCAGGGGCTGGAAAGCAAGACCTTCCTAGGCAGACCAAACCATCCCCAGAGCAGAGGGACAGCCTTCACCAGATGACCCAAATGTGCCTGGGTGAAAGTTATCACCCTAATTATGGCGTACAGTTACAGTAGAAGCAGCACACCTTTATTCTTCCAACTTCCTTGTAGAACTTACCTAGACGTACTTGAATCAGTTGGAACAACCATGAAGGCACCATGGATGATACCTGCATGGAGAAGGCTGAGTTAGATGGAGCTGAAAAGAAACGACATTATTATTATTATTATTATTATTATTATTATTAGAATCATAGAATCATAGAATCATAGAGTTGGAAGAGACCACAAGGGCCATCGAGTCCAACCCCTTGCCAAGCAGGAAACACCATCAGAGCACTCCTGACATATGGTTGTCAAGCCTCTGCTTAAAGACCTCCAAAGTAGGAGACTCCACCACACTCCTTGGCAGCAAATTCCACTGTCGAACAGCTCTTACTGTCAGGAAGTTCCTCCTAATGTTTAGGTGGAATCTTCTTTCTTGTAGTTTGGATCCATTGCTCCATGTCCGCTTCTCTGGAGCAGCAGAAAACAACCTTTCTCCCTCCTCTATGTGACATCCTTTTATATATTTGAACATGGCTATCATATCACCCCTTAACCTCCTCTTCTCCAGGCTAAACATGCCCAGCTCCCTTAGCCGTTTATAATTATTATTATAAATTTGTATATTGCCCAATATACAAGCGCGGGTGGCGCTGTGGGTAAAACCTCAGCACCTAGGACTTGCCGATCGCATGATCGGCAGTTCGAATCCCCGCAGCGGGGTGCACTCCCGCCGTTCGGTCTCAGCGCCTGCCAACCTAACAGTTTAAAAGCACCTCCGGGTGCAAGTAGATAAATAGGGACCGCTTACCAGCGGGAAGGTAAACGGCGTTCCGTGTGCTGCGCTGGCTCACGGCTCACCAGTTGCAGCTTGTCACGCTGGCCACGTGACCCGGAAGTGTCTGCGGACAGCGCTGGCTCCCGGCCTCTAGAGTGAGATGAGCGCACAACCTTAGAGTCTGGCAAGACTGGCCCGTACGGGCAGGGGTACCTTTACCTTTATACTGCTCAATACCCATAGATCTCCGGATGGTTCACAACATGAAATTGCAATATTTATATAAAAAACAAAATACAGTACAGTGGTACCTCTGGTTAAGAACTTAATTCGATCTGGAGGTCCGTTCTTAACCTGAAACTGTTCTTAACTTGAGGTACCACTTTAGCTAATGGGGCCTCCTGCTGCCGCTGCGTGATTTCTGTTCTCATCCTAAAGCAAAGTTCTTAACCTGAGGTGGTACTATTTCTGGGTTAGTGGAGGCTGTAACCTGAAGCGACTGTAACCCGAGGTACCACTGTACATAGTAAAAGCAAAAAATAAAGATAACTCAATAATCTCCCCCTTACACAACACATGTGAAAGGGCATTAGATGTCAATCAGCCAAAAGTCTGGCTAAAGAAGAAGGTTTTCACCACAAATTATGCAGTTGAGTTTTCCGCATTTGGAGAAATCGCAGGGGTCAGCACACCCACAGTGCAAGGGATGAGCTTTGCAATGGGAAAACCGCCTTCTTAATCAAGGAGTCTACCCTGCCAGGTAAGTATTACTGAAGTAGCCCATATATTGCTGTACTCAAGATTCTTGAGGATCAGGCTTGGGTGGAAGTGTCCAATTGACCAAACCATTGTTTCAGATTCAGCATGCAAAGAAGCAGGAAGTTGGCAACCTTTATTATAGAGGACTTCCTATTACCTTCCAGCCTTGCAGAAATAAAGCTTCACCCAGTTCCAGCTTGCCTTGAATATTTGCTTCAAACCCTTGGAGGTTCTGAAAGATCTCTGAATTATCTTTTCAGAAAGCCAGCCTCTAATTATGTAGTCAGAATTATGCTATATTTCAACTGTTGTCAGGTGGCTGCCTGGCTGCTTTTTCAGCTGGCTTTGTTTTTATTATTATCTTTTAATTCTTTACAGCCATACACTTTGCCACACAGACAGTGCATCTCTTTAAAACGTCACTTGCTTAGCAATTATGTTTCGATGTTTTACATTCTCTTGAGATTGGGAAAAAAGTAGTTCTCTTTCTCTCTCTTTCTTTAAGCAGTCGAAAATTATATATCCCTCTTGATGACTGATGGATGGCTGAGGGTTGCCTCATAAAACGGCATTCCAGATATGACAATAACCCAAGTTCCACCAACATTTCAGGACTTTCGGAGCTGATTTGCAACCCATTTTGCACTGTATTCTTTTTTAAAAAAAGGACACAGAAATAGAAAGAAAATACATATTATAGCCCCAGAACAGGAGCCCTACATATTTTCTGTTTATTGGCTACATTTGCTCTTTCCTTTCCCTTTTTCTATAGAGTTACAATGCTGACCATTTTGGGAAGGTCAGGGAGCAACCACTGTGCTTCAGATCAGCTTTACACACCGACAGAAGTCTAGTTCTCATTTAGATGCTAAATCTTCATCTGGGCTGTTGTATGTCGGACTGTGGGTGAGAACTCCAATGTCTGAATGTTCATGCTCCTCACTATATCCCTACATATTTGGGCAGTTCATAAAAACTCTTTTTAAAAAAAAAAAAAAAAAGCCTGCTCCAAAGGTCTTAGAATCATAGAATCATAGAGTTGGAAGAGACCACAAGGGCCATCGAGTCCAACCCCCTGCCAAGCAGGAAACACCATCAGAGCACTCCTGACATATGGTTGTCAAGCCTCTGCTTAAAGACCTCCAAAGTAGGAGACTCCACCACACTCCTTGGCAGCAAATTCCACTGTCGAACAGCCCTTACTGTCAGGAAGTTCTTCCTAATGTTTAGGGGAAATCTTCTTTCTTGTAGTTTGGATCCATTGCTCCGTGTCCGCTTCTCTGGAGCAGCAGAAAACAACCTTTCTCCCTCCTCTATGTGACATCCTTTTATATATTTGAACATGGCTATCATATCACCCCTTAACCCTCTCTTCTCCAGGCTAAACATGCCCAGCTCCCTTAGCCGTTCCTCATAAGGCATCGTTTCCAGGTCTTATCTTACCACACTAGGGATTATATAGCTATATCTGAAAATTCCATGCATATCAGTTAATATCTTGACCCTCCTCCACAAAAATAGCTGTTTACTTGGCTGTTTTCCTGTGTCGTGAAGGCTGAAATTTCAATTCAGTGGAGCAGGGTCAAGATATTAACTGATGTGCATGGAATTTCAGATACAGTGGTGCCTCGGGTTACAGATGCTTCAGGTTACAGACGCTTCAGGTTATAGATTCCGGTAACCCAGAAATAGTACCTCAGGTTAGGAACTTTGCTTCAGGATGAGAACAGAAATTGTGTGGCGGTGGCGCGGCAGCAGCAGCAACAGGAGGCCCCATTAGCTAAAGTGGTGCTTCAGGTGAAGAACAGTTTCAGGTTAAGAACGAACCTCCAGAATGAATTACCATATTTTTTGCTCTATAAGACTCACTTTTTCCCTCCTACAAAATAAGGGGAAATGTGTGTGCGTCTTATGGAGTGAATGCAGGCTGCGCAGGTATCCCAGAAGCCAGAACAGCAAGAGGGATTGCTGCTTTCACTGCGCAGCAATCCCTCTTGCTGTTCTGGCTTCTGAGATTCAGAATATTTTTTTTTCTTGTTTTCCTCCTCCAAAAACTAGGTGAGTCTTGTGGTCTGATGCATCTTATAGAGCAAAAAATATGGTACTTTCTTAACCCAAGGTACCACTGTATAGCTATATAATCCCTAGTGTAGTAAGATAAAACCTTTGGAGCACGCATTTTTTTAAAAAAAGTTTTTTATGAACTGCCTTACTACATATGCTAAATTAACATAAAAGGAAGAAGACTAACAGTGCAATTCTATGCACATTTGCTTGGAGATATCCCCAACAAACACTGGGAACTGCTTTGAAGACCTCTTTGCAGATTCCCATTCTTTGCAGAGGGGGTGGATGGAATTTTGTTTGCACATTTCCTCTCATGTCTCTGTAGCAGAAAGAGCTAGAGACTTGAGAAGAAGAAGAAGAAGAAGAAGAAGAAGAAGAAGAAGAAGAAGAAGAAGAAGAAGAAGAAATAATAATGTGAAGTAACCCTGTTTTAGAATCTATCCTGTAGCACAGTGGGTCAGTATGTCTGGCTGTTAACCAGAAGGTTGACCGCTCAGGTCCACCCAGGGATGTCTGTGGCCAGGTTTCCTGCCATTGCATGGGGTTGGACTAGATTACAACACTTCAACTCTATGCTTCTACAATCTCCAAGGCAGACAGGCACAGAGTCACGCACACACTAGCTTGCGGCAGATCCTAGTGTGTTTGATTCTTTCCATAGAAGCCCATGGGATTTAGGTGCAAAGGCCTTTATGCATCCTGAACTCAGCAAGACATTGTTTTCCCTTTCAAGCTTTTTGTTTTGTTTTCAGTTTTGCTCACCATCGCAGCCTTAATGCCCTTTTAATGCATTTTGTTGCTGTGGAAGCCATTTAGAAGTGAGGTCATTAATCACTCTGTGTAATGCAATGTGCCCTGGTTTTCATTAAAAGTGCCACTAAAACCCTGTTTAACTAGCTCACAGAGAATCTGGAAACAGATCTATTAATGTATAATTGTGTGTGCACATGTCAGCATGTATGTTCTTGTGCTGCTCATGGGCATGGCTTGGGAAAACCCGACCCAAATCACAGCACATTATTAAATGATTAACATATGAAATCAATTCAAAACATTATTATTAATAGAGTAAGTTACCAGGGAAAGCTATTAGTCATAGTCTCTTCTGTTTTCTGCCCAGAAAACAATCATAAGAGCAATCAGTTTTACCACTTCTATGTAGCAATTTGGCTGGCAGCTACGGGCAGATGATGATGCAGCTATGAAAACAAAGAGGGCTGGTGAGTAACAAAGTAGTAAAAGCTCAGAAAATGAAATGTGCCAAGATAGCTGACTGAATCAGTAAGGGAATATTTCTACCCACAATGAGCCCCTGAGCTGGGGGTTGAGTAGGTAATCTGTAAGCACATTTTCTCCACTTCTTTGATTATTTTTTAAAAAAATATTATTATTTTGATGTTTGCAGAATCACATTTAGAGTTAGGCAGTGATAATTTAGTGTGATTCTAAGACATGGGTAGGCAAACTAAGGCCCAGGGGCTGGATCCGGCCCAATCACCTAAATCTAGCCCACCGACGGTCCAGGAATCAGTGTGTTTTTACATGAATAGAATGTGTTGTTTTATTTAAAATGCATCTCTGGGTTATTTGTGGGGCCTGCCTGGTGTTTCTACATGAGTAGAATGTGTGCTTTTATTTAAAATGCATCTCTGGGTTATTTGTGGGGCATAGGAATTCATTCATTTAAAAAAAAAATTCAAAATATCGTCTGGCCCTCCACAAGGTCTGAGGGACAGTGGACTGACCCCCTGCTGAAAAAGTTTGCTGACTCCTGTTCTAAGACATGCTGCACCAGCAAAGGAGGACTTAGAAAGAGCACTTATAGAGAGAGGGCTCAATACAATAGGACTGGACAACTGGTACCCTTTGGATTCAAAGTGGCACACAGGGATTTTGTATCTGATCTCTATCCTAAGGCAGTGCCACCCCTCATTCTGCACCTCACCTGCACACTCCAAGACACAGTCGATATTTCTCTCAACCTCCCCGGTTGCAGCAAAGGCTCTTATCTACCTCAGCTACTTTCTCTGATTTAGGCATGTGCAAGGTGCTATTTAACCCACCCTCCTGTCTGCCAGGCAGGCGGACATGAACATAACCAAGACTCACAGTTTTCCCTTTAAGTAGATCTTGCGTTTCTTCACATTTTGCCCTATGATTCAGGCGTGTAATGGGAGAAATCTGACAGAAGCTCCTCTTGCCATTAATGGTGGAGAGAAAGAGGTCAAGTGCCTTCTATCAGTGTCTTGGTTCATGCCAGGGGCAACGTCACTTTGGAGAAACAACCTTCATTTCTGAGGTAAAGTCTATTTTAACATGTGTAATGCGAATCAGACATATGTAGCTGAATATAAATGGTCTAACTGTACGTTAACTTGACTTTCTTCTGAGAGCTGTGGAGCTGTAAAGAATCAGCAGGAGGGCATCAACCAATCCATTTCACTGATATATTACATTGTGCCAAAACAATGGTAGCTCTGGGAACAAGGTTTCTTTCTTTTATATAGAGGGACAGTGGGCTGAAAACTTATGAGACCTAATCGGTCAGTCAGTGGGTATTCTGCCGTATCCCATTGGATCAGAGATTTGACCTGATGAGGGTGGGGGGGGGGTGAATGATTGGCTGGAGAGAGGCCCTGTTTGGAGATTAAAAGGCAGATTTCAAGCCACAGTTGGTCAGAGTGGGATTTCGTCTGAGGATGTGTGATGGCTTAAGAAAGTCAGGTGAAGGAAGAGCTGGAGCCAAGCACAGTAAATACAGCAGAGGTAGAGAACCCTTAGCCCTCCAGATGTTTCTGAACTACAGCTCCCATGCTTCCTGGGGCTGATGGGACTTGTACTTCAACAACATCTGGTGGGCCAGAGGCTCCTCACTCTCAAGTCAGTTGGCGTCGCTGAGAACAATAGTCTTTGGCACCATATTCAAGACTGCCTCAGCCAGCTCAGGCAGGGAGGATATAAGCCGCAGAGTGGGCAATATGCCTGCAACATCCCCAACCTGTCTCTCTAACCCAACAATGGATGGAGACCCTCCAGTCCAGCTCTTAATTGATGTAGTTTATTGGTGGCAGAGATGTCCCATGGATCGCAGAGACAATGCACACACATACATGGTCTCTGAGAGCCAGTGTGGTGTAGTGGTTAAGAGTGGTAGACTCGTAATCTGGTGAACCAGCTTCACGTCTTCACTCCTCCACATGCAGCTGCTGGGTGACCTTGGGCCAGTCACACTTCTCTGAAGTCTCTCAGTCTCACTCACCTCACAGAGTGTTTGTTGTAGGGGAGGAAGGAAAAGGAGAATGTTAGCCGCTTTGAGACTCCTTTGGGTAGTGATAAAGCGGGATATCAAATCCAAACTCTTCTTCTTCTTCTTCTCTTGGTCTGCCACAGTGCTGCACCGAGTACTTGGGTGGGCAGAGTAGAGTAAGATTAGGCTCACGTTACTCACCCACCCAGGTCTTGGTGGTCCATGTGACATTCAGTAGCAGCACTATCAAGTCAGGGGGATTAGCAATGGAAGAGGAACCTCCTCTGAATATTTGCCCCCCTCTATTTGGCCATGCCTCCCTCTGCCCCATATCATGGCAATAGGGCCACATTGTCCTTATTGGCAACCAATATACCACCAAGTTAAATCCTGCTACAAACCAGACTGCACACACACAGAGTACTTCCTCTTCCATTTCCTGAAAGAGGAAGTCAGCAAGATATGTCAGGGGTTTGTTGGGGGTTCCACACTTAGTGGAGCTTGTCTTTAAGCAGAGATATCAGGATAATTGAAATAATAATTCTTGGTTCCTTGAAACTAGGGCAGCGCATGACCTCACCTCCACTAGATCTTTGTCCTCTAGTGAAGATAATTTCTGTGATCTTTGTAGAGTTTCTGTAAAAATCACACCACTTACAAAGTGGTCAGAAGGTCTTTTTTCAAAAAAAAATATGTTAAAAAATGCCAAGCTACTGTATTCAGTAGTTGGCTTCAAATTAGTTTAAGAATCTCTTGAGAATAGCACTGGGAACAAGGCTACATGATGGAGTACAGTGGTACCTCGGGTTAAGTACTTAATTCGTTCTGGAGGTCCGTTCTTAACTTGAAACTGTTCTTAACCTGAAGCACCACTTTAGATAATGGGGCCTCCCACTACTGCTGCGCCGCAGGAGCATGATTTCTGTTCTCATCCTGAAGCAAAGTTCTTAACCCAAGGTACTATTTCTGGGTTAGCGGAGTCTGTAACCTGAAGCATATGTAACCCGAGGTACCACTGTAGTTTGGTTTCCAGTGAAGCTGTATGGGAAAAAGATGGCTGCCCACATTCTATTAACTATTATTGATAGAAAATGTATGGGAAACTCAAGGATATTTTTTTTTAAATTCCTCAGGGAATTATATCTCTATATAAAGTCTTCCTCCCTTCCTGTAGGAATAATTCCCAGTTATATTCTCGTACACTTATCTATTCCAGTGCCGTTTAAGTGGATGGAAATTGTATTTCAAGGAACTCTGGCAAGGTGCAAATTAAATTACTGTGGGTTCTTTTTTAATTTACACCTTCTAGACAAAAGCATATTAAATGGAACTTCGGCTTCAGAAAGAGTGGGTGTAAACCTTAGGTTGCTGTTTACTCTGAGCTGCATTTCCATTTCATGTGTTCATTTATTTCAGCCTCTGAAGACTAAATAGTATCAAATTGCAAATAATGGTGTGATGGTAAAACATTTACCCAAACTTGTTCACAGCTCAGGTAAAATAGCATAAAGTACAAACTGAATCAATCAATCAAAAACAGCTGGCAGACACATTCTAAAAAAGTGCTGATAACTCCTTGGCTTGGGCAAAATGGCCATAACGATGGCTTAGCCTTATCCGGTAGCTTTCCATGATGTGAAAAGCCATATATAGCTTGGGACAAAGATGTTGTAAAGAAGTTTTTACTGCTTTATCACTTGTGGCTTGCTTTCCTAGGCTCCTTTGGGAAGTAGGGAAGGGTATAAATTTAATAGGTAGATGGATGAACATTCGTAAAACCTAAGCATGCCTACTTGAAACAATTTTTCTTTACTCCTGATATGAAAGAAGGGTAGAAGACTGTTGGTGGCAAATTCACTTGCAGCTGTTTGTGGGGATTTCTGACTTCTTTAAATTATAGGTAAAAGTGTCATATAATAATAATAATAATAATAATAATAATAACAACAACAACAACAACAACAACAACAACAACAACAACAACAACAATAATAAATTATTTATATCCTGCCCTCCCCAGCCGAAGCCGGGCTCAGGGCAGCTAACAACAATAAAACAGTACAAAAGTACAACACAAACAACACTCTTAAAATCATTCATTGTAAAATTAATTCAAATCAAGCCACTGGCAACCATTGGGCCAGAGCTCTGCGAAGATTGCCGAGGGAGGGAGTCAGGCTGTGCCCTGGCCAAAGGCCTGGTGGAACAGCTCTGTCTTGCAGGCCCTGCGGAAAGATGTCAAATCCCGCAGGGCCCTAGTCTCTTGTGACAGAGTGTTCCACCAGATCGGGGCCACAGCCGAAAAAGCCCTGGCTCTAGTTGAGGCCAGCCTAACCTCTCTGTGGCCTGGGACCTTCAAGATGTTTTTATTTGAAGACCGTAAGTTTCTCTGTGGGGCATACCAGGAGAGGCGGTCCCGTAAATACGAGGGTCCTAGGCCGTATTGAGGCATCTGATCAAGACCTGTATTTTTAAAAGAGCTTAAAAAATATGTTTGTAAATGTTTTGTATCTCTCATGCCAGGCAGAAAGCAGCTGGCTGGGTGCTTTGGCAGATGTTTATCTGCCTCAGGGTTGTAAAATGAAATTACAGGCTGGGAGCAAAAGGTCACACTGACCATACAAATTACAGAATACAATCAAGCTGCAAAAAAACACTAATTAAGAGTTGGTAAATAGTGAAATTTATTGTTTAACAGATAATATACCATGTGCCTCCCATCAGACTCGAGCCACATCTTCCTAAGGTTAAAGGGCAAGAGCTAATAGAAACAGCAGCTGGCTAGGAAAAGGAGTTGTAAACTAAAGAGGCTGCTTTCGAAACTGTTTTTATTAAAGTTCCTTTTTCCTTTGAAAAGGCCTTTCCTTCTAAAAATCTATCTATGTTATGTATGAAATCTATTGGCTTAAATGTAATTATGCAAAGGATTTAGAAAGTAAGAAATGTTAGATTCTTACTTCATTGATGTTGTGTGAGAAGGTGAACCCAAGATCTCTGTTTAAGATAAAAATTAAAACCATTAGCCATCTGTTCTGGAGTGAAGAGGGTAATAGGGCAAAAAGGTTATCTGGTAATTAAGGTGCCTGGTTGAGGCAAATGTAAGATATATGGCTACTTGTCTGCCATTTATGGATAGAAGGAAATATAGCTCTTTGTCTCCCATAAAAGGTAATAGGAAATGGGTGTATCTTTTATGATTGGTTCTAGCAAACAGCCAATAGGAATTTCAACCAGGCTGATTGGACAGAGGCAGCCAAAGGAGGAGCAAGGGGGCTGGGCTGAGGAAATATAAGTGCTGGCCATCAGGGCTGGAGGGGGCAGAGCTTTGGTAACCATATACCACTGTGTCTCTCATTTATTTGTCTGAAAAATAAATTATTATTTTAATTTCTCTATTGCTGCGTTGAATATTTCATTCCAGCTAAGCGTTAACCACAAGCAGGGTGCTACAGTATAGGGCTTTAAAGGTTAAAACCAGCACCTTAAACCTGATCCTTTACTCCACCGGGAGCCAGTGCAGTTGGTATAGCACCGGGTGAATGTGGTCTCGCAGCGAAGACCCCGTAAGGAGTCTCGCTGCAGCATTCTGCACCCGCTGGAGTTTCTGGGTCAGTCTCAAGGGCAGCCCCACATAGAGCGAGCTACAATAATCCAGTCTGGGGGTGACCGTCGCGTGGATCACAGTGGCTAGGTCAGGGCGAGAGAGGTAAGGAGCCAACTGCTTAGCTTGGCGGAGATGGAAAAATGCCGCCTTTGTTATAGCTGCAATCTGCACCTCCATGTCCTTTAACTTGTCCTTTAATAAAATACTCTCCCTCTTTTTATGCAGGGCTTTAACTCCTCTGTTTTAACTTAGAGCAGGGATGAATGGAGTTTTCATGAAAACTTTTGCTCCCTTTGAAAACAGCCCCTACTTGGGAATTTAACATGTATGTACGCATGTTTGCTTTCCCTCCGCTCCGCCTATACATTTGCAAACGGAAAGGTATGTCCCCAATAGTCTCACCTCACAAGGAAATGGAGTGGGTGACTGGAGAAAAGGCCTTTTCTGTGGTAGCCCCCTAGTTATAGAATGTTTGCCTTGGGGACGTTTTACCTGGCGCCAGGTAAAAGCGTTCTTCTATGACCATGCCTTTGGTTGATTAAGCAGTTTATGTCCTTTTAAATGTGTTTTTGGGAGGAGGTCATTGTCTTTTTTTTAATGATTATTTGTATTTTGTGTTTTCATTTTGTATTTTTAATAATAATCGTTATCTTTTTTGGTGTCAAGAAATAGTGCGTTTCTTTTCCTGGATATTTGAACAGCACTAGTGGCCAAGGATTTTGTGATTGCCTGGTGCTCAATTTCGTGTTGAATGTGGGGGTTGGGGGGGCGAGTATTTTATATTTTTAGACTATTTTTGGTGGGTGAACACTGCAATATGTTTCTATGGTGTTGTTCTTTTAATGGGCATTTATTATACATTGTACTTTCTGTATTTTTGCTTCTTTGTTCTGCAAATTACTTTGAGACTTCCCATTGGTTGTGAGAAGTACTGGTGTAATAAATGAACTAAACAGCCTGGAAACCCAGAACAAGTAAACCTCACTTACTTCAGTGGAACTTACTCCCAGGTAATGATATAAAGGATGACAGCCTTATTTCCTACCAACATCAGTGAAATTAGGAGCAAAAAAAGCCAAGCGATTTCCTCTTTATGCATCCATTTTGTTGTTGGTGCCTTTTATTCTGCAAATGTGACTCTGTCAGTTGCATTAAAGGGGAAAAGAGTACTCAAACCATTCTCTTTTCAGTTTCCCCTACCCACACCTGCTATTAGGAGATGTTCTAGAAAAAGGAAAGGAAAATGATCCAATTTCAATGATTTATTGCACAAGGGAATCCAGTTTACATGGGCAAAAGTGTTGTGATAATTTTATCCTTTCCAATAACAGCATGTGCATATGTTCAACCTGTAGATGTGGCAGTAAAAATGACAGTTGGTGATTGTTTTCTGAGTAAAGGACAATATAAAAACTTGGTTTCACTTTAATTGTGCTGTTCTGTAGCCCTCTTCATGCACGGTAAGGCGAGGCTGGCTCATTCTTCTTTGAAACTACACAACTATAATTTCAAAACCCTAAAGAGTAAACTTGTTTGCATATGCCATTTTATTATCTTCCCCCCACAACCCCCACAATATGTTCACAGAGTGGCACATTCATTACACCAGAGAGAGTCTGTTTGGTATGCATTTTTGAAATATGCAGTATATTCATGAAGCTGCATAAATGTCTCTAGCTGTTCTTTGTAATCAACTCTTTGCAGCTTTCCAGGAAGAAATCCTTGTTGTTAGTTAGAATTTCTGCACATGCATTGCTTCTGAGTATGATTTTACTAGTGAATGCCCACTGAAAGGTCCGTGGCATTTTTCTCTCTCTGTCTTACACACACACCTCTCAAAGTAAAAATAAAAAATGAACTGCATAATAAAAGAAAACAAGGTCTGGACACAAATATACATATGCTAACTAATGCTTAAGGATTAAATTATAGAAATAACTGCTGTAAATTAAATAGGAATTTAAATGCAATATATCTTGATGAGTGGGAAGATTGCCAGCAGGTGACCTGGGTGCCTGTAAGTAAAGCATTTAAACTTACTTAAGGTTTTGGTCTATTCACTCTGACAGGGGTAGAGGCTGGGGAGCACATTGTCAGTGCTTAATACTGGGATATTTAAAAGTATAACAACCTATATTTCCTGTGCTTTCAAAGTGATGCACGTATTCTGTTTTAAACTCTGCCGGGGGAATGGAGTACAGTGGTACCTTGGGTTACACTTCAGGTTACTTATGCTTCAGGTTACAGACTCCGCTAACACAGAAATATTACCTCGGGTTAAGAACCTTGCTTCAGGATGAGAACAGAAATTGTGAGGTGGCAGCGGGAGGCCCCATTAGCTAAAGTGGTGCTTCAGGTTAAGAACAGTTTCAGGTTAAGAACAGACCTCTGGAACGAATTAAGTTCTTAACCCGAGGTACCACTGTATTCTAGGGGGTCACTCAAGCCCCGCATGCTTTTTGAATTCATGCAGTCAGCCATTTTTATTTTACTGTTTCCCACACATGTAGGACTTCAGGACTAACTTGGTCTTCCCCAAGTTATTTCCCTACAATAAGAAGTTTCAGAATTTCATCTGGTAATTACAGGACAAGCATCGATCTGAAATGAAGTGGCATACACCCTCCAAAACTTTACATACTTCTGTAAAACAAGAAAATCTTTAATAAAAAGGGACGCGGGTGGCGCTGTGGGTAAAAGCCTCAGCGCCTAGGGCTTGCCAATCGAAAGGTCGCGGTTCGAATCCCCGCGGCGGGGTGCGCTCCCGCTGCTCGGTCCCAGCGCCTGCCAACCTAGCAGTTCGAAAGCACCCCCGGGTGCAAGTAGATAAATAGGTACCGCTTACCAGCGGGAAGGTAAACGGCGTTCCGTGTGCTGCGCTGGCTCGCCAGATGCAGCTTGTCACGCTGGCCACGTGACCCGGAAGTGTCTCTGGACAGCGCTGGCCCCCGGCCTCTTGAGTGAGATGGGCGCACAAACCCCAGAGTCTGTCAAGACTGGCCCGTTCGGGCAGGGGTACCTTTACCTTTACCTTTAAAATGTATATATTAAAAGAAAAAAGAGAAAGAAATGGAATGGAATGGAATGGAATGAGAAATATGGAGGATTCTTGCCTGACAACTGGCGCTGGGGCACCTTCCTTATCCTTTGGGACTGGAAATGCATTTAGTTCCCTTAAACAGTTATAGTATTAAAGGAATGAGTGCTTTTAAATTTATAAAACATCACTGTGGATTAACAGTGAACAAATATCTATTTTATGAGCAAATGAACATGGCAAGGCATAGAAGCAGGGAATTAAATTGATTATTTGTACAGTGGAACTTCGACTTACATACACCTCATCTCACGGACATTCCAAGTTGCGCCTGCAGCAAACTCGGAAGTAGACACCGGGTTTGCCATGATTCGCACATGCGTGGTAGCAGCTTCTACCATCTGCATGTGCACAGAAGCAGCTGCCGCTGTCTGCACATGCGCAGAAGCGTGCTACCGCCAAATGGGCACACGCACAAGACGCCTCTTCTAGCGTCCCATTTCGACCAGCAGGCAGACCTCTGGAATGGATTATGTCCGTAAGTAGAGGTTTCACTGTATAGACTTCAGAGCCTGCATTCACACATTTGAATAGCCCTGAGCAGAGTGCCTTTCAATGCCGGCATTACGATATTTAGAACCGCCATCTTTCTCAGATGGAATGGATTTTCATTTTCAAAGAGTATGTTGTGTCGCCTCTGCTTTCTGTATTTCTCTGGAGTGAGGAGGCTGTTGGGAATCAAGCCTTTATCAGGAGAAACTGGCCACTCTCCAGGCACCCGGCTTGAATCTCCGGTTGACCCCCCTGTCTGCATTCCCCAGCAGGATACGGGCTAGGTAGCGATAGGCGATCCTTCTCGGCATGAGAAGAACACACCCCCCTCTTTCCTGCCCCCCCGGGCAGGGGAAACAGATAGACAGAAACGTATTTACATGCCTTTATTTCTGTCTTTGCAGCGTTACAGAAAACACGACTGCTCTCTTCAAACTCCAGCAGCCAAGAGTCAAACTCCTCCTGTACTTCCTGTACAGCTCATATTACACTCTGAGCTAATTCCGGTGCTTTGCACTGTGAATAGACTGTCCCTCTGTTTCCCACGGAACAGTCCCAACATTCCCATTATGTTTTGCTTTCAAGCTACCAGCTCGCGGCCGCATTGCTTCTATATCGTAACAGAGGCATGGTATTCTGCCTTCTTCTACTCCACCTCCTCTTGTGCCCTGTCCTCTCTCTTGCAGATGCAACTGTAGCAAGAGTGGAGGAAAATGACAGTAGTGATGGCAATGGCTGCTGGGACCTGGTTAGGCCAGCAGCCTGGTAGCTCTTGGCAGCCTGCTTCATTCAATCCAAGAGAAACTGCTGGCTTGTCTGAGCACTCGACAGGTGGCTGCTGGTTTCCTTGAAGTTGGAATGAATTCCTATGCTCACCTTAGAATCATGAAATCTTAGAGTTGTAAAGGGATCCCAAGGGTCAACTAGCCAACCACTAAAATTCAGGAATCTCAATTAAAGCATCTTTCATATGATCTTCTGTTAGCAGAGCTCAAAAAGGTTCCGTGGAGCTGAGGAGGATGGAGTAGATGGGCTGATGATCAGAGCAGTGCTGGAAGACTCTGGCTAAACATGAGCAGTGTCAAAAGGTTCCTGTTTTTTTTACTCTATCGATCTGCCTGCTTGGTGTCCGTCAGCAGAGGCACATCAAGCTGTAAAGAGCCTTTTATGGTTTGGCTTCCAGAGAGGAATGAATATGAACCCTCAGAATCCTTCTGTCACCAATTTGCAAGACACTTTGGACAAATCACTTGCATCTGCTCTGACTTGGATCGACTTCCGCAGGGTCTGTGCTGAAGTTGTCTAGCGTATGTTCCTGTCAGATTCATGTGGTCATGCCTTAAAGTGAGGTGGACCACAAAGAGCATACAGTGGTACCTTGGTTCTCAAACTTAATCCGTTCCGGAAGTCCGTTCCAAAACCAAAGTGTTCCAAAACCAAGGCACACTTCCCCATAGAAAGTAATGCCTGATAGGCAAAGTCTCAGGCAAAAAAATTGAATGCTTTATAGACCTTCTTTCCAAGTTACTCCCAGTTCCAGCTGCAGTGGCTCCTTACATTTGGAAAATAAAGAAAGCCTAGGAAAGAATAATTCATCAAAATGCCTAAACTTTAAATAGGTCTGTTACAGGTTTTAGCTGTGCTGGGGAATCTAATTCTCCATTCCAGTCCATTTAATCTGTATGCTTAAGGAAAATTGTTTAGAGTGTGGATGAAGTGCATTTGGCAGATCGATACAGCACTGATGCTGATATTTGTCAGTGCTTTCCTCTGTCAAATATATATATAGTGCCAGGGGCATTTATGAAATTCTTAAGTCTGTGTCACATCTCAATTTCCTCTTAGCCCAAACCCGATTTTTATTACACTGTGCATTTGTGTGTGTGCGTGTTCATCCAAAAGAAAAAGTCAGATAGATCACATTAGCTATTTTATCATACTGCTTCCAAAAGAATTATGGCCCTTTGGAAATTATTAAAAATATTTTGAAACCAGTCACCCTTTTAGAGAGATCAGTGAAACAAATGTAGCCAGCTGTGAGCATCAATCCTAAGATTAACAAAATGACAGTGTTTTCTTCTTTTAACTATACATTTCTATTTCTGAACATAAAAACTGCAGAATAAAAGAGTATAACAAGGGTTTAAGTATGCAGTACACCATCAGAGAAATTAAATTCCTGGCATAATAGTCTGGGTTGGCTTTTATATTCTTGGTTTAAGAATAGCTTAGTTTATGAACAACTTGGATTAAGAACGCTGCAAACCCGGAAGTAAGTGTTTTGGTTTGTGAACTTTGCCTTGGAAGCAGAAGAGTACCACTGTATATATAAAAAAGCCCCAGAAAGTATGAAATTTTTCCATACTTCTTAGTTACCATTATTATTATTATTATTATTATTATTAGTAGTAGTAGTAGTAGTAGTATTTATTTATACTCCATCTTTTCTCTTGACAGGGATTCAAGGCGGTTTAAAGGTAGAAATAAGAACTGGTAAAAAAACATAGAAAAAACAATCATTAAAAAATAATATTGTGTTGAAATGTTGTGTTTTAATGTTGCAACCTGCCCTGAGACCTTAGGATGAGTGGGGTATTTGTGTGTGTAATAAATAAAATTACCACCACCACTGTCGGAGCAGGGAGTAATGCTACCCAGAAGTAAGGAGGCTGATGTTAAACCTTTGTTGAAGAAACCCTTCCTGGATCTCTGGCACTCCTGTTTTCCACTGCCTCCCGCAGTTTGGTCAAACTCATGCTGGTAGCTTCGAGAACACTGCCCAACCATCTCGTCCTCTGTTGTCCCCTTCTCCTTGTGCCCTCCATCTTTCCCAACATCAGGGTCTTTTCCAGGGAGTCTTCTCTTCTCATGAGGTGGCCAAAGTATTGGAGCCTCAGCTTCTGGATCTGTCCTTCCAGTGAGCCCTCCAGGTCGATTTCCTTAAGAATGGATGCGTTTGATCTTCTTGCAGTCCATGGGACTCTCAAGAGTCTCCTCCAGCACCATAATTCAGTCATCAGCACCATAATTCAATCATCAGGCATAGGCACCGGAAAGGTAGGATATAAATTCCCTTGTCAATAAATACATGCAAATCAACACTTGATGACTTCCTTCCCTGTGGTCTTATCAACTTTTAATCAAAGCCTGTTAAAATCATTTGTGTTTTTCCATTTACAAATAAAAACACAGCACACAAAAAAGCACATTAGCGGCTAACACACTTTAACAAATCCTTAATGACGTTACATTGCCAAAGAAAGTAAATGGACTCTAATGCCATCATTATCAACATACTTTGGGTACAGTCTGCTAGCATGTCTTGAATAAGAACCAATGTAACAAAGCTTCCTGTTTCTCAAGAAGTGGCATTTGAGGCCAATTTCAGCATGCAAAAGATTCTGCCATAGTGACTCAAGCTCAGTTACGTAACTAAAAACCTCTCAAAAGTATCACCTTACCTTTTGTCCTTACAGCATTCATTTGCATGTGCACAGACATAATGCCCTTTGGGTCCTTATTGCTTCCCTTGAAGAAGCTCAGATCAGAAAACTAGTTTCTTGAGAGACCTAAGGACTGACAAATATTTATGGATTAAAAAAAATGTCCAGTAGCATCAACTAAGTTTGTTCGTGGTATGAACTTTCATGTGCATGCACACTTCTTCAGATACACTGAAACAGAAGTCACCAGATCCATATACAGTGGCACCTCAGGTTAAGCACTTAATTCGTTCTGGAGGTCTGTTCTTAACCTGAAGCACCACTTTAGTTAATGGGGCCTCCTGCTACTACTGCGCTGCCGCTGCACGATTTCTGTTCTCATCCTGAAGCAAAGTTCTTAACCCAAGGTACTATTTCTGGGTTAGCAGAGTCTGCAACCTGAAGCGTCTGTAACCTGAAGCATATGTAACCCGAGGTACCACTGTATATAGTGGGAGGGTGGGGTGCGTTTTTTCTCAGAAGGGTAGTAGGAGATGGGTGATTGACTCAATGGGTATGGTAAACCTGTTGACGACTGTTAACGGCTGCAATTAGTCCTACAGGAAAAAGCAAGGGGTAGTATGCAGATAACCAAAAATAGCTTTAACATGTGTAATGAGACAAGAATCCAATATCTCTTGTTTTGAATGTATTTGTTGTTTTTGTGTTTCTCATTACCTTAATGTGTAAATCACCTTGAGGTGGTGGTTTAGAAGTTGATTAATAAACCAGTGGTAATAACAATAATGATATTATGGGGAAAGAAAAGTGCAATAAATGGAGAAAGCTTTCTTTCTTTCTTTCTTTCTTTCTTTCTTTCTTTCTTTCTTTCTTTCTTTCTTTCTTGTTCCAATCATGCTTTACCACTAGAAACTGCAGGGAAATAAATATCTTCCTGTGATGTTGAGAGCAATGCTCCAGGGACACCTCGGTTCATATCTCTTGAATCAAATTTCCCTTCTGTATCCTGTTGCCTTTTTCACGCCTTGCCTCGACAGCTTTCTCCTTTCGAAGTTCATTTCAATTGACATTTGTCAATATATTATTCTGGAGAATATTGTTAGCAGGCAAGAGGACACAAACATACAGTTGGTGATCTGGAAATGGGGGACACACACACACACACACACACACACACACATATATATGTGTGCAATGTTGCACTAGTGTAATGACAATAAAGAATCTATCTATCTATCTATCTATCTATCTATCTATCTATATGAATGAAACTATGTAAGCCTCATCCCGACATGAACTGAGGAGAAAAATTGATCTCACCAACTTAAGACATAGGAAGTTCTTTTCCCCACCCCACCCCCCCTCCACCTGCAACACTCTTCATGGGTGAGCTGAGGATTATAATACCAGGCAGTATTCATATGTAAACTATGGTGACTGAACTGAAACCAATTCAAGCTGCAATGGCATAAAAATAACAGTGAGTGAAAATGAACCTTCCTTCAAAATGTGTCCTCATTCTGCTGCACTTCCCGTCTTCAGATATTATTACCATATGAGCTTGGTTGTTTCTCCACAACCAAAAACTATTATAAAAGTAAATCTCTTCGCTATTGCTTGTCATGCAAGCTACACACACTGACCTCCACACATTTGTTCGTATGCACCTGAAGCTCCATTGTTGCTATTCAAGACACATCCTTAAGCACCACTTGTGGGAACTCAGCCCATTGTGTTTCTCTGGCAGCAGGCTTTCCAAAGCATCATTAGGACCTGCCATACAACCCAAAGTGTCACTCACATGTAAAATTGCCAAGCAGTGACTTGAAGTGGGGGACAAAGAATGACCTTTTATTTTAGTCTAGGCACAAATCAAGTCTTATACCGCCTGCAGGCCGGGTTTGACCCAGACACACTGTGGGCATTGGCTTCCCTGAATGTCTTGCAGCTTGTGTGCATATTATGACAACTTTTTAAAAGGGCATGTAGATTTTTATATTAGACAGGCTCTACACCTCCAGTTAGATAGTGTGAGTGATGAGAAAAACTGAGAGCAGGACAATGCTTCTGCTATTCTGGAAAGCGATGCTAAAAATAATTAGTGTGGACCTTAGTGTCTTGTACAGCTCTCCATCTTTCTGAGTACAATTCAAAGTGTCGGTGCTGACCTTTAAAGCCCTGAATGGCCTTCTTCAGGTATACCTGAAGGAGTGTCTCCACCCCCCCCCATTGTTCAGCCCGGACACTGAGGCCCAGCTCTGATGGCCTTTTGGTGGTTCCATCTCTGAGAGAAATTAAGTTACAGGGAACCAAGCAGAGGGCCTTCTCAGTAGTGGCACCCTCCCATCAGATGTTAAGGAGATGAGTAACTGTATATATAACCTTTAGAAGACACCTGAAGGAAGCCCTGTATAGGGAAGCTTTTTAATGTGTAAAGGTAACGGTAAAGGTACCCCTGACCATTAGGTCCAGTCGCAGATGACTCTGGGGTTGCAGCACTCATCTTGCTCTATAGGCCGAGGGAACCAGCATTTGTTTGGAGACAGCTTCCGGGTCATGTGGCCAGCATGACTAAGCCACTTCTGGCAAACCAGAGCAGCACACGGAAACGCTGTTTACCTTCCCGCCGGAGCGTTACCTATTTATCTACTTGTACTTGACGTGCTTTTGAACTGCTAGTTTGGCAGAAGCTGGGACCGAACAACAGGAGCTCACCCCGCCGTGAGGATTCGAACCGCTGACCTTCTGATCGGCAAGCCCTAGGCTCTGTGGTTGAGACCACAGCACCACCAACATGATAGTGGGCAGTCAGATGGGCAGGGTACAAATATCATCATCATCATCATTTACCTGAATTACCTCCCAATGACACGGGAAATGAGAAGACGCCCAAGAAAATAGTTTCTAAAACAACAATGATATGAATTGTAAATTCAGAAGTCTTCCTTTAATTTACAAATTCCAGACAATGTGTGGAGCTGTGTGCATGTTCTGAAACACCACAACCTGGCAAGTCACACCTCATTGGTGGAGATGAGTCATGGGAATATCTGCAGGCAAGAGTTGGGGGTGTTCTCAAATGTGGCAGGTCTCCTCTACATCAGTCCCTTGTGGCTGCTTTTCCTCCCTGCTGGGCTTTCTTTTTCATTTTACAGTATGGCTTGATGGGATGGTGGGGTATGCGGGGAATGGTGAAAGTGACAGGATCTGGCCTCCCTGCGGCAGCAGCACTACCACTTGCTAAAACAGTGTGGGGTCAGAACAGGGTAGGGACAAAGCCCTGTCCCATCCCAGTAAGTGACGCTGTTCTATGGCCAGCCAGCCACACCAGAACAATGGAGAATCGGAAAGCAATAGGTTGAGGATCCTCTAACATCTGCCACTTCTCCCTTTAATCCATCCCCCATTAGCATTATGAGGGATAATTGGGGATTGAAAATTCTTTGCTTTCCTTATAAATTCTCCCTCTCTCCCTCCCTCCCCTCTCTCCCCAGAACAGGCTCTTTAAGTCATGATGGGTTTGAGAGACAGTAATTTCCCTAAGGCCATCTAGCGAGCTTGTGTCTGCAGCAAAATTTCAGCCTTGAGTTTACTGGCTCTGCCCACACGTCACACTGCACTACACTAGCTTCTTGCAGATATTACTGAAAAGATGGGGAGAGGGAGCTTGAGGGCTCCTGTGTGCTTTCCCCGCTCCCAATCTCTATGTGTCAATTGGATGTCAGCACAAAACTGTTGTGTGTACAACTGCATGCAGGCTATATTCAGAAATCCGTCTGAATGCAGGAATGAGGATAGCATGTATATAGGAGGATAGCCCTCTCTTCTTCAAATTCATAATAATAATAATAATAATAATAATAATAATAATAATAATAATAATTTATTATTTATACCCCGCCCATCTGGCTGGGCTTCCCCAGCCACTCTGGGCGGCTTCCAAAAGAATATTAAAATACTGTGATACATCAAACATTAAAAGCTTCCCGAAACAGGGCTGCCTTCAGATGTCTTCTAAAAGTCTGGTAGTTGTTGTTCTCTTTGACATCTGGTGGGAGGGCGTTCCACAGGGCGGGCGCCACTACCGAGAAGGCCCTCTGCCTAGTTCCCTGTAACTTGGCTTCTCGCAGTGAGGGAACTGCCAGAAGGCCCTCGGTGCTGGACCTCAGTGTCCGGGTAGAACGATGGGGGTGGAGACGCTCCTTCAGGTATACTGGGCCGAGGCTGTTTAGGGCTTTAAAGGTCAGCACCAACACTTTGAATTATGCTCGGAAACGTACTGGGAGCCAATGTAGGTCTTTCAAGACCGGTGTTATATGGTCTCGGCAGCCGCTCCCAGTCACCAGTCTGGCTGCTGCGTTCTGGATTAGTTGTAGTTTCCGGGTCACCTTCAAAGGTAGCCCCACGTAGAGCGCATTGCAGTAGTCCAAGTGGCAGATAACCAGAGCATGCACCATTCTGGCGAGGCAGTCCGCAGGCAGTCCGAAATTCATCTTAATGTCTGCACAGAATGACTGTTTTTGGTGTAATGCACTGTATTTAAGGCACGCACCTTCATCTACAGGTGCTAACAATGACAACAAGCGCTCCCAAGAAACACAGTTATTTCTAGCGTTACAAGGATTACGGCGAGTGTTTGATCATAGTCTCTTTTCATTATTTCGAAACTCAAGTGCCAGTTTAGCAATTTCCCAAGCAGATAGCATTATGCCATTGTTAACGGAAGACATCTGAGTAATGTAAATGGAAAGTGCAGTCAAGCAGGAAAAAATAAGGTATCAACGTTATCCCAATTTCAGTCTCTGAGGTTACAAATCAAGGTTCTTTTCAAAACAAGGAATAGATTGCACAGCTCAAAGCGAGTTTCCTCTTAGATGGTGGTTTTTTTTTGTTTTTTTTTAAGGCATGAAAAGAATGGAATCGTGGGCAGATTTCTGTATGCCAGCCTTCCACATCCTGGTGCTTTGCAGCATTTTGTACCACCACTCCTAACATCCCTAACAATTGGCTACATTGAATAGGGTGGAATCTACAAAAATATAAACGTTCTGAAAATACTTTTTTTAAAGGTTTTTTTAAATACACACACACACACACACACACACCGGTAAATATATATACATTAAATTTTCCATAAGGCTCACCATCGCCTTCTAATGTCACATTGTATAATTGCACTTAAAACACACTTAAAACATTTTATTTGCAGCTGTAGAACTGAGTCCCTGGGATGCGGGTGGCGCTGTGGTCTAAACCACTGAGCTTTCGACTTGCCGATTGGAAGGTCGGCGGTTCGAATCCCCGCAACAGGGTGAGCTCCCATTGCTCGTTCCTAGCTCCTGCCAACTTAGCAGTTCGAAAGCACGTCAAAGTGTAAGTAGATAAATAGGTACTGCTCCGGTGGGAAGGTAAATGGCGTTTCCATGCGCTGCTCTGGTTTCACCAGAAGTGGTTTCGTCATGCTGGCCACATGACCTGGAAAAACTGACTGCGGACAAAAGGCGGCTCCCTCGGCTAGTAAAGCAAGATAAGCGCCGCAACACCAGAGTCGTTCGCGACTGGACTTAACTGTCAGGGGTCCTTTATCTTTACCTAACTGAGTTCCTGGGACTGATGGGCATTTGACTCCAATAGTATCTGGAGGGTGGCAGATGAACACTCTCAAGGCTAGTGAACACACTCAAATTCTACAAACTACACAGAACATGACAAACCTGCATGGATTTATCATATTTTCCACACTGCTTCTGCTACTCAAGGGGAGAAGCAAAAAGCTATACTGGGCATTTAAGTCCCACGCTCTGACCAGAACTCACTAGTGCAGTTGAAACTGGAGGAATTCAGAATAGGAACCCTGCCAGTGACAAATGGCTTCTGCCCATATGAGAACAACCCAACCCCTTCCAAATTTGGCTCTGGGCTCTTCTTGCCATGTGCTAGGATTTGCCCACCATCATTGCCACAGCCAGCCAACTTTTCCTTCTTTCCACAACACTACTTTCCCTTCCTTGCTCCAAATGTACCTGGTAGCAGTACAATGGTGGCGGTGGCAGCTGTTGATTTTCTCCCCTCCTGTTTAGAATGGTTCTAGATAACCGTAGCATCACTGGCGCAAGAAGCTCTGGAAAATGTGGGTCACTCTGGATCGGAAAGAAGGAATAAAGCCTCTAGACCAGTGGCTCTCAACCTTGAGTCCCCAGATGTTTTTGGCTTACAACTCCCATGATCCCTAGCTTGTGACCAGTGGTCAGGGATGATGGGAGTTGTAGGCCAAAAACATCTGGGGACCCAAGGTTGAGAAAGGCTGCTCTAGACAAACCCTATTCATTTTTAATTATGTGTTCCAGCAGGAATAGGGCAATGCTTGTAGGCTTTATATTTTTATTTATTTATTGAATTTATATAACTCCCTATACCCAGAGGTCTCTGGGCGGTTCACCCTGAGAGCTTCAGTTACATAAGGACTCTTCCCCTCACCTGATTTCTAAAGAGGGCAAATTATACATTTCTGGGAGAAGGCTAACAACAACAACAACAGACAACAGACAACAGCAACAACAACAAATTTAGCACTGCTTCCATCTTAAGCTGATAGAAAGAAATGCTTTGTACAGTTTTATAGAGCAATCATAACCTACAGATCCATTGACTGAAATGGTTTTGGACAACGTGGACGTGTCTTTCTTCTGAAAGAAGGTACCCCTCTGGTTGCAGGGCGACCATCTGCCATGGAAGACCCTGGTTTCCCTGATGAGAGCATCACAGATGGGAATCTACCAAGGACTGTATGTCAAGTAGATCCCCTAACAAGACATTTCAGGGTACCTTCCCCCCAAAACCAGAAGCATTTTTGCTGGGTTTGATGGGAGAAGAAATTGCAAAGATAGATCAAAGACTATTTATGTATGCCACAACGGTGGCAAGAACATTATTAGCCCAAAGGTGGAAAGTACAGGAACTACCAAAGACTGAGGAATGGCAGACGAAGATGATGGAGTGTGCAGAACCAGCCAAGTTGACAGACAGAATCACGAACCAAGACTACCAAAAATTTCAAAGAGACTGGAGTAAATTTATTGAGTGTATGGATGATTATTGTAAAAATGTGAAGACACTAGTGGGATTGAAGCAAATCCTGCAACAAAAAACTTTAAAACTTTCAAGGCCAATGAGATAGAGTGGACTATAAGGATATAAAGGTCAGAAGTTGAAGATAGAAAGTATGCTATAAAGACTTGAAAACAAAAAACTGGTTGAAGGGACGGAGGGAAGTCACAAACTCAGCAGAGCAAAGAGTTTATTTGTTTGTTATTGGTATGTTGGAAATATTGTGTTAAAAAAGAAATTAATAAAAATTATATGGGGGGGACAAGACATTTCAGGGCCAGCCCACCCATGGGGCAAGGTGACGCAACCACCTCAGATCCACTGGGGCAGCAGATCCCTACATAGATTTTGACAAACACACACACACACACCTGTTCCTGAGGTAGACTTCACTCACTCCTTCATCCCTGGTGGGGTGGAAGGCACCATTTTGTGGTTTGCCTCAGGTGCCAAAATATCTTGTGCTGGCCCTAGGCTGGGGGCAGTCTCAAATCTACTGGATTCCAACAGCTTCATCTCCCTAAGAGGCCTCATGGTTTGGCCGATCAACCAAAGCAGCCTGCAGCTGGAGCAGTTGATACTCTCGGTGGATACAGTTGATAGAGCAGGTGCCCCAGCAAATCAGTAAACTAACATTTGCCAGAAACAAAAAAGTCCCATTCCCTCACTGACACAATCTCCCTCCCATACACACACGCTTAGGATTGGTCTTTAATTGAAAACTGTGTCATATATTGAAATTCTGATACAAGTCTACTGAAAGCTAGTAAAGGTAAAGGGACCCCTGACCATTAGGTCCAGCCATGACCGACTCTGGGGTTGTGGCGCTCATCTCGCTTTATTGGCCGAAGCAGCCGGCGTACAGCTTCCGGGTCATGTGGCCAGCATGACTAAGCCGCTTCTGGAGAACCAGAGCAGAGCACGGAAACGCCGTTGACCTTCCCGCTGGAGCGGTACCTATTTATCTACTTGCACTTGGACATGCTTTATAACTGCTAGGTTGGCAGGACCAGGGACCGAGCAATGGGAGCTCACCCCGTTGCGGGGATTCAAACCGCCAACATTCTGATCGGAAAGTCCTAGGCGCTGTGGTTTAACCCACAGCGCCACCCACATCCCCTACTGAAAGCTACACCCCACTTATTTCAGCAGAACTTACTCCCAGGTTGATTAGCTTGTTTCTTGAAGCCTGTTACATATTTGAAGCAGGGATGGGTAACCCACATCTCTCCAGGCATTGCTGGATTCTAATTCCCATCGATCTCAGCCAGCATGGCCAATGGTCAGAGGTGAGTTAAAACCTTATTGCTCTGCCAGCTTTCCAAAGCAGGTTAAATAAAACAGCAACAAACAATAATATCAGAATAAAATAATAAAACAATGCAATATACTCTTGTACCAAACATCTCAAATTATTATTAATATTTTTACTGTTATCTTTCTGATGTCTACTGGACCAGAAGATCAAACTAAACTTTTGCAGGCCTACTCAATAGTGAGTTCTATTAAGTTCAATACAGTTTACTCCTAGGTAAGTGTGTTCTGAGAATTTCACTTTGGAAATACAAAAACCAGCAGTTACCAGATTCTGTCTCAAGCACCAGTGCATTGCAAGCCCAAGGAAAGGATTTCTGTTTTGAATCTTGAAAGGAATCTGTTTTGAATGCCATGGCTCAGTGACAGAAAGGTGACCATGGAGGGAACATTAACTTGGTTACCTTTACCATGAGGCAGAAACCAAGAACATGCACAGTCTCCATCACTGGGGAATCAGAGAGGTCCTAGGAGATAAAACCCACAAGGAAGGGAGACAATACAAAGAGAAACAGCTGCTTTCCCCCCTCAAAAAAGTATTCTAGTATATCTGACTGGAATATTCCTCTCCCTATCCACGCGCTAGAAACAGATTCCAGCAATCATAGTTAAGAGAGAACATACTTACAATTCCAGACAAGCTCCCTGCAGCACAGAAGACATTCAGACAGATCTGTCCCAGAAGTGGAGGAGAAAAATAAATCCAGAGGAAGGCAAAAAGCATGTCCGGACAGACTTTGCCAAGTGGTTTTTCTTTCGCTAAGCATGTTCACCTCCCCTATTCTGCTCATTGAAATATAGCAATGCACATATAACAAGAGTGCCAGCAAGCAACTCAACAGAGTGGGTGACCAAAGATGTGTTCCTCACAGTCCTAGGATGGCAGCAATGAAAAAGGACAAGACTCCTTCTAAATTATGCTTTTAAGGGCTGGGCTGAAAGAGTAGAGAAGGCATAGAAGAGGTCAGTTGCCTTTAAGGAGGCAAGAAACCTTGTAATATTATTTCCTCTGCAAATTGCTTGTAGTCCATCCCTTTCCTAGTTCAGATCTGAGCTAAGGACAGCAATGAGAGAAATATTTGGTAGACTGTACTCTTCAGTCCCCTCCTCCTCTCTGCTGGAGTTGGAAGGCGTGACATCACAGCAATGGAGAAAAACAAAACCTTTGGTTTGTGTAGTGACTGTGAAAGAAAGGCACTATTAATTGCATTTTATAAATCCTACAGCCCAACTGTTTATAATGAACCCATCTTTCCATAAGAGAAGCTTCAGGAGAGGTTCTGTTTCACATATCCCTTAGTGTGAGTGATCCATCATCCCCATCATCCTTCTTTGCATGAAGGGATGTTAGAGCATTGTAACGAAAATGGAAATGGAAGCAGAAATCCCTGATGTTTGCTTATTCATTCCGTGACCAGAACAGATATCCATCTAGTGAACATGATTGGTATTCGCTCTTGCCGTTCCTTTCCATCTGCAAATGATACATATTTGATAACGTCCCCTAGTTTCCCCCATTTGCATTGCATTTCCTTTGCATTGACATGAAAGGGCAGCAAAAATTCAGTGTTGGTGGAATTTGCCTAATAGGTAAAGGTAAAGGGACCCCTGACCATAAGGTCCAGTCGTGACCGACTCTGGGGTTGCGGAGCTCATCTCGCTTTATTGGCTGAGGGAGCCGGCGTACAGTTTCTGGGTCATGTGGCCAGCATGACTAAGCTGCTTCTGGCGAACCAGAGCAGCGCATGGAAACGCCGTTTACCTTCCCGCCGGAGCGATACCTATTTATCTACTTGCACTTTGACGTGCTTTCGAACTGCTAGGTTGGCAGGAGCAGGGACTGAGCAACAGGAGCTCACCCTGTCATGGGGATTCAAACCGCCGACCTTCTGATCAGCAAGTCCTAGGCTCTGTGGCTTAACCCACAGTGCCACCTGTGTCAATTTGCCTAATATATGTTATTAAATGCGTAAATTGTGCAAGTTATGCAATTTGACTAAAGCAGACAGTGAGAAGAATAATGTAGCTTTTCTGGTAGAAGGCAAACTGCAGTGGAACAGAAACAGTGTTGCATGTGGGTGGAACAGAAAATGATGCCTTCTAGACCCCTCATTGCATGATGCAAATCTTTCCAATGTTTCTTTGCTGGCCCTCTAGTTTCACATGCCAAGGCAGTCATAACAAAGACATGTTGATATTACACAGAAGAATTAAAGGCTCATTAAATATCATAGAACTGTAGAAGTATAGAGTTGGAAGGGATCCAAAGGGTCATCTAGTCCAACCCCCTGCAATGCAAGAATCTCAAAGAAAGCATCCATGGCAGATGATTGTCCAACCTCTGCTTAAAAACCTCCAAAGAAGGAGAATCCACAAGCTCCTGATGAAATACAGCCAACTGCCAAACAGCTGTTACTCTCAGAAAGTTCAGGTGTTTAGTCAGAACCTCTTTTCTTGTAACTTGAATCCATTGGTTCAAGTCCTACCCACCCCACCCCCCTGGGCAGGAGAAAACAAGCTTGCTCCATCTTCTGTAATAATTTAGGTATTTGAAGATGGCTATCATATCTCCTCTCAGTCTCCTCTTTTGCAGGCTAAACATACCCAACTTCCTTAACCATTCTTCATAATGCCTGGTTCAATTGTAAAACCTAGAACTGGATACAGGACTCCAGGTGTGGTCTGTCCAAGGCAGACTAGAGTGGTACTATTACTTCCCTGGATCAGGAAATTAGACTTCTGTTGATGCAGCCTAGAACAGCATTTTGCTACTGAATCGCACTGACTCATGTTTAGCTTGTGGTCTACTAAAAGCCCTAGATCCTTTTCACTTGTATTACTGGCAAACCAGGTGTGCCTCTTCTTAGATATTTGTAGTTGGTCCTTCCTGCCTAAGCAGGAACCTGATATTTGTTCCAATTGGTGTTCATTTTGTTACTTCTCCGATCTGTTAATGTCATCTGTATCCCGATTCTGCCTTCTGTGGAATTAGCTACCCCTCCCAATTTGGTGTCATCTGCAGATTGGATGAGCACCCCCTCAATTCCTTCATCCAAGTTGTTTATAAAGATGTTGAACAACAACAGGGCCAGGACAGTACTGAGAGACTCCACTTGTCCTTTTTTCCAGGATGGGGAGGAATCATTACTGAGCACTCAGTCAGTCAACCAGCTGCAAATTCCCATAACAATTACCTCATCCAGCCCACATTTTACCAGCTTCTCCACAAGAATATGAGGGACTTTGCCAAAAGCCTTACTGAAATCAAGATACACTATGTCCACCTAACTAGATGGTGGATGAGGGCAAGGATTCCTGTTCATTGCCCTCCTATAACTCTTTCTCCTAATCTTCTCCTGCCTACCTCTCTTTCTTCAGCCTTTATTATTTATGACACCCCATTTTCCAACTTCTTCTCCTTCCTGGATCAGCACTCCACCTGTGCAGGAAATCAATGCAGGAGGCAGCAGTTGCGAGTTGTGGGCACAGTGATTCTCCAGTGGTTTGATTTTGCCCCCTGAGGCACACTCTATTGTCCTTCGAGACAGATAACAACACCCATTAAAATTAATGGACCTAATGTAGCCCATTAATTCCAGTGGGTCTACTCTGAGTAACACCTAATTGAATACCTTGGGTACTTTATATGGAGAGATGTTCTCATAATGTATATTCCAGTGTTTGGGAAAAGATACTTCATCTGTAGGAAAGCTAGATAAGACAAGTTAAAGAAAATATACTGAGTTTGAACTGCTAAAGGCTAAGGTGACTGCAAAGAAAGCAGATATGCTTTGAAAACACTTACTGTTGGAAGCTTCACCACTTCTTTCTTTCCTTGGGGGGGAAAAACAGTTTTACACAAAGTGAAACTTTAAAGCTCTTTGTAAACGAATTGCCAATCATAGTACCTAACATATCATTGTCTGCTTTGCCTCTGTTCTGCTGCTTTCTACTTCTGTTTGCATTTATCAAGAGTACCTGTATGTACCAGACAAAAAAAGCCTGACAGCTATTTGCTGTATAAAGAGTGGGAGAGAGGAAAAGAATGATTAGATTTGTAGAAAAATATTTTAACAGACTCACATGTAAGGAGCCCATTCAGATTATTGTCACCAAAGTGGAGTAGGGGGTGGGCTTCTTAAAACACTTCATGACAACTGCACCACTTTATGAGTTGTTAGAACATTGTCTGATTCCACTGCAGTATTGTGCAGAGTTGTGCTGGCACATTGACTTCTCATGATGGGACTGATGGCAACGGCCAGTTCACTCATGTGCATTTTGATCATTTGATGGCTGCAACATCAAATGACGATTTGGATGTGCAAATAAACGTAGACGTTAACACCGCAGGCAGAACTTTCATTTCACATTATCGCCAACAAAATGCTTTAGTCAGCTCACAAATGCCAGCTATACTGTGTGCAGTTCTGGCGACCTCACCTCAAAAAGGATATTGTTGAGTTGGAAAAGGTGCAGAAAAGGGTCACCAAAATGTTCCAGGGGAAGGAGCAACTGCTCTATGAAGGTTGCAACATTTGGAACGTTTTTGTTTAGAGAATAGGTAAGTAAGTGGTGGGACACGGGTGGTGCTGTGGGTTAAACCACAGAGCCTAGGACTTGCTGATCAGAAGGTCGGTGGTTTGAATCCCCACGAGGGGGTGAGCTCCCATTGCTCTGTCCCAGCTTCTGCCAACCTAGCAGTGCGAAAGCACGTCCAAGTGCAAGTAGATAAATAGGTACCGCTCTGGCGGGAAGGTAAACAGCATTTCTGTATGCTGCTCGGGTTCGCCAGAAGGGGCTTAGTCTTGCTGGCTACATGACCCGGAAGCTGTACACTGGCTCCCTCGGCCAGTAAAGCGAGATGAGTGCCGCAACCCCAGTCAGCCGTGACTGGACCTAATGGTCAGGGGTCCCTTTACCTTTAAGTATGTGGTGATATGATAGAAGTTTATAAAATAACGCCTGGCATGGAGAAAGAGGAAAGTTGTTCTCCTACTTTCATGGTACTAAAACTTATGGACATTCAATGAAGTTGAATGTTGAAATATTCAGGACAGAGAGAATAAAGTATTTCTTTATGCAGGGCATAGTTAAACTATGACACTCGCTCCTACAGGAGGAGGCAATGATGACCATCAACTTGGATGTTTTTTAAAAAAAGAGGATTAAACAAATTCATGGAGGTGAGTGTCATGCAATTCTACTCAATATTGATCCAGAGCAGATCTCCAACATATAGCTAGCAGAGTAAAAACTTAAACACATTGCAGGATTCAAAAAAAAATTGACCAGAGGCAATTAATATTTAATCCAGCAGAGATTTACGCATAATGGTTACAAATCTGATACATTCAGGAATGGCATAAGAAATCTAGTTGCAGCAGATTTAAACTTACAATAACTTACAATGAGTCTAAACCTTAGCACTACAGTGGTGCCTCGCAAGACGAAATTAATTCATTCCACGAATTTTTTTGTCTAGCGAATTTTTCGTCTTGCGAAGCACGGTTTCCCATAGGAATGCATTGAAAATCAATTAATGCATTCCTATGGTCAAAAAAAGTCCAAACAAAGCCAAATTTGGTACAACAAGAGTTTATTAAGTGCTCTTTAAAGTCACACATACTGTAAAGAGCATTTCAAAATTCAAACCCAGAATTTTTTTTAAAAAAACAGCAGAGTGGCCCAATGGTCACAGAAAATCATAAAAATGCAGAGAAACACACACAAGCTTCCAGATTCTTGCAAACCCCTTCCCAATACCAAGTCCTTGAATTCCAAACACCCCAACCCAAAATCCAAAACCCCCCAAAAAAGTTTTAAAAGCTTAACTTACCAAATGGCTGCAAAAGAAGTTTTGGAAAAGCTTCAAAAATCACCAAAGTCTTTAAAAACCTCAAAAAAGGCTACTATGTGCACTGCGTTCTATGAGTTGCTCCTCAAAGTCAAGTCACAACTGTATTAACGGTGTTAAGAAAAAGGAAACAAACTTGCAAGACGTTTTCGTCTTGTGAAGCAAGCCCATAGGGAAATTTGTCTTGCGAAGCAGCTCAAAAACGGAAAACCCTTTCATCTAGCGAGTTTTCTGTCTTGCGAGGCATTCGTCTTGCAGGGCACCACTGTATATACAGAACACCACACCAGAAGGAAGAGAGATAGAAAGGGAAAGTGAAACCCAGGCTCCTTCTGGGCTTACTATTATAGTCAGCATGACCTTGACAGAAAGAGATAACAGAACCAGTTTAAACCAGCTGTACTCAGCATCTCTGAAGGAATAACCAGTGGTGGAGGAAGTGGGGTGTGGCTCGCCCCGGGTGTCACTGGGGTGTGTGTGACAAAATGAGTTTTAACAAAATTGGGCTCACAAAACTTTTTAGGAGTGACATGGTGGCTTAGGTGCCTGCCGGTTCCTTGCTGCCTGAAATGGCAGCGTGGGACTTGCATCTGTCTACTGCCTCTCCCTCAGCCCTTGGAGAGGCTCCAAGCGTCGGAGAGGCTTGCCTTGACCCCACGGGTGGATTGCCCTTCTCCCACAGGCAGATCACCCCATCCCCGACTGCAAGACATGCCCCCACACAAGGCACCCAAGTGGGTAGCTACGCCGCTGGGAATGACCCAAGCATCATGAAGCTTCTGTTTCACACAGAGAGGCTTCCAGAACCCTATTGAATTAAGTAAAATAAGAACGAAAAGGAGCAATGCGGCAGCGAGCTGCAGCTGGCTGGAAAGCAAAACAGGAAGGGAATGTTTGGGACTGTACCGTGGGAACAAAGGGACAGTCTATTCACTATGCTGAGCACCGGATTTAGCTCAGAGTGTAATCTGACCTGTACAGGAAGTACAGGAGGTGGAGTTTGTCTCTCTGCTGTTGGAGTTTGGAGAGTGCAGACACGTTTCTCTGTAATGCTGCAAGGACAGAAATAAAGGCATGTAAATACATTTCTGTCTATCTCTTTCCCCTCCCGGGGGGGGGGGGGGAACAGGGAACAGGGAGCAGGGAAGAGTGGTGTCTTCTTCTCACGCTTGAGGAGGATCGCCGATCGTGACCTGGCCTGTATACTGCCGGGAATGCAGACAGGGAGGTCAACCAGGAGATCAAGCCGGGTGCCTGGAGAGTGGCCAGTTTCTCCTGATAAGGCAAGATTTCCTGACACTCTACACATCAGATCAATACTTTCTGCACTAAGAAATGGAAACTGACAGTGAGATTTATTGATGGCTAATAGTCACAAAGGCAATGTTCTGCCCTCCACAGTTGGAGGCAGCAGAAACCACAGAAGGAGAGAGCTGCTCTTGCGCTCACATCCTGCACAGGCGTCCAGCTGGCCACAGTGAGAACATTGTGCTGGACTAAATGGACAACTGTCCTGATCCAACAGGCACTTCATACGTTCTTACAAGGTAGAACATGAGTCCTTCAGACGATCTTCTGAATATGTCCCACCAGAAACAGCTGGAGCCCCTATTACACCATGCCCACTATCCACAATCCTAGGCTAAGTAGACAGACACAGACTGAGCTAAGATTAAGAGGTTCAGGAGAACTAACAGTGTCACACACAAGCTCAGCCTGAGGGTGACCAGGCCTGTTTCTGTTCCAAAACCAGACTGCAAACAAGCCAGCTTGCTGTCTCTCAAAAATTGTATTGCTCATCTAGCAGTCAGAAATGGTCTACTCCACAATCTCAGGGCATTATGTTGTGTGCTTAAGATACTACTCTCTATCTCATGTTCCTATTGCTCATTGATATGGTCTGGCAAATATGCTTGGAAGCAGGTGTGTGTTGTCCAGCGGCTCTCTGGAAGTCCCCATGTCATTCATTTTCCCAGGTCTTCTTGCCTATATCAGTAAAATGAGATTTGGTTGTCCTCGGATTATTTTTGTGGATCAAGTTTGACTTCTGAAGGCTGGCAAATGTGATCAGTGATTTTTATGCAAATAAGTGCACCTGTAAATTTGGCAAAAGCAACGTTTCTAAATGTGACTTTTTAATGAGCCAAATAAACAGAAAACATATTTTTCTGTTAGGACTCAAAATAATCAATGTTGACATGTTTGAGGTCTGTGCATGAATTCAGATTAGTTTCTATCAAACTTTAAGATATGTTCACAGAAACAAATAAACAGGTTGAATCTGTGAAACCAAATTGATGTCTGGGGCTGTTGGACGCTCACTTTCAGCTGTGTTTCAGGTGCCAACTTGGATTCCCCCTAAATGTGATCCCTATAAGCTGACACTTCTTCCCCTTTGTAACATCAGTTTGTAATGGGAAAACTTTTGCTAATCTTATTCCAAACTTCTCTGTGATGACAAATGAGCTTTCCAGAGCTATTGACAACTGTATAGATTTTCCATTTAAAATACTTGTGGTTTAAAAGCCATGTCACCAGGAACCAGCTTATCAAAGTCCTTCTGCTGCAAATTGCTGTATTGTAAATACTTGATTAGTGTCTCCTGCACTTTCTGGAATGATACAAATGCCCCCCCACTCCCCCACCCCCCAAAAAACCCAATACCAAAGAGGAACTAATATAAGCAGGATGCAGAAGAAATGACTCACAGGGTACAGTTTGCCATTCTCTCAATGTTTTCGGGTTTGCTAAATGAAGTGTCTAGATGCTTGAACTCCAGGTTTGTATAAAGAATGGGTAGAATACAATCAAAGTTCAGCAATGACAATCCTTATTGATTTCAGTGGGAAAATAAAGCATGAGCTTAACACTGGATCTTACAAGTCCTTGTCTTTGGCCAGATGGCATCCGTTGATTAGAAACACAAATGTTTTAATTTTAAATGCCACATCCATGCTTTGTTTTCTATAGCTGCAACATTTAGTTGATTAATCATTGGCAAATAATTTTTTTTAACAAAATTTGTTGTCTGGTTAATTAGTAGCACCTTTTTAATTAGTCAAAAGGTCTTTATCTATCCTATAGAAATGATTAATATTTCCGAAGAACAGATTGTGTGTTGTCCTAAATTGATGTTGTTAAATGTTTTTGAAGCAGAAAATGCTAAAATTCTGTCAAAGGAAATGGTTACTTATCTAATTTTAGCAGCTCGTCTTGATCTCGCGTCAAGAACAAACACTGGACAGGTGGTATCACTCGCTGCGGAATATAATGATTATGAAGAAAACCACACATTCTTTAAAATTTAGGCAAAGACTAGAATCTCATGATTCATTTTATATGGTATGATGTCCTGTTATTTCATACAAAGCAAACAATACATTTCCCAGACAACCATTGCCATAAGGTTGGCATATCTGGCAATTTACTTTCATGTCATACATAATTCTAATACTTTTTACTGATTTTTTCTGTTGCTAACCCTTTTGTCTTCCTTATACATTATACCTTATACATGCCTAAGACAAAGCTTGGTAATCCATTCCTTTTATGTTTCTCCGTTTTTTTGGTTTTGTTGTTGCTCTCCTTGTTTTCTGCCTATTGAAAAATGCAAAATAATGTTTGTATATACATAAAAAGTTCTTTATAGCTGTTTTTAAAGGCTACCAATTAACAAGACAACAGATTATCTTTTTTCAAATTAAACCATTATTGAAATAAATACTTGGGTGACAGGTAGCATCTTAGAAAAAGCATTCTAAACTGGTGACAACTGCAATGCACACATACATCATCTTAAAAAACTCCAAAATACCACATGCTTTTACTTCAAAACTATTATTTTTATAAACATGTGCAGAGTTCAGATTCAGTAAATTAATTTATTATAATAATTTATTAATTCAAAATCAGTAAATTAATTTATTAATACTATTAATTAACTATAATGTTTTTAGTTGGGTAGTGGCCCTACCTTTTAGTCTTGGCTCTCCCTTTCGTGTCTTCACAACCCACCCTTTGCTAACGTCCTCCCTGTAAAAAATTAGATTGCAAGCTGCCTGAGGACAAACACCTCTTTCAGTGATTTTTGTCGCCCCCCATGCCTTGTCATGGCACTGTATAGGTCTTCATAATAATATTTCAGAGTGTATGTGAGTCTGTTCATCTGGGCACAGTGTCAGAAGCTGAGCTGGGAACTGGCTTTGTCTAGGGCAGCCTTGTAAATAAGTGCACAAAATTTACTAGCCTGAAAAAAGGTTGCTATCCGGTTGAGGGCTTGCAAAAGAGAGGGTGAGAGCTCCCCACCCCCAGCATGCTACTATGCTACATACAGAAGGGGAACAGGGTTCTCTTCCACCCACCTATTCACTTACCTGTATGGTATCCCATGTACTCACCTGCATGTAACACCTTCTTGCCTGTGGACACTAGGCTGGTGCTTCAGTACAATGCTGACCTAGGGAGAAGGTGAAGGAGCAAAGCCTGCTTCCCCTAGTAAATAAAAGGCTCTCTCTATGCAGATTGATAAATACCCTCCAACATTTCTCCGCTGAAAATGTTGTTTAGTCATTTAGTCATGTCTGACTCTTCGTGACCCCATGGACCAGAGCACGCCAGGCACTCCTGTCTTCCACTGTCTCCCACAGATTGGTCAAACTCATGCTGGTAGCTTCAAGAACACTGTCCAACCATATCGTCCTCTGTTGTCCCCTTCTCCTTGTGCCCCCAATCTTTCCCAACATCAGGGTCTTTTCCAGGGAGTCTTCTCTTCTCATGAGGTGGCCAAAGTATTGGAGCCTCAGCTTCAGGATCTGTCCTTCCAGTGAGCACTCAGGGATGATTTCCTTCAGAATGGATAGGTTTGATCTTCTTGCAGTCCATGGGACTCTCCAGAGTCTCCTCCAGCACCATAATTCAGCCTTCTTTATGGTCCAACTCTCACTTCCATACATCACTACTGGGAAAATAGGATGCCCTATTCCATGATACTGTAATAACAACAATAATTTTGTTATTTGTACCCTACCCATCTGATTGGGTTGCACTATCCACTCTGGGTGGCTTCCAATATATATATATAAACATTATAAAACAGTTAATTTTTGCATGTTTTTTTTAATTTCCCTACACAGGGCTGCCTTCAGATGTCTTCTGAAGGTTGTATAGTTCCTCATCTCTTTGGTTCCGGGGTCGCATAACTCCATCCCCACCAACATTTCTCCAATGAAAACAGGGATGTCCTAAGGAAAAGTGGGACATTCCAGGGTCAAAGCAAAAAGCGGGATGGCTTCTGTAAATCCGGAACTGTCCCTGGAAAATAGGGACACTGGGAGGGTCTGCTCTTCTGTCTTTGCATGTTTACAAATTCTGAGCTCACAATGACAGAGATTGACTCTCCAGAATACTTTCGCCTCTTCTTTTTAATTATTTATTTGGTTTTTCAGATTAAAATTTTACAGTCACCCATTCAATATACAACATAAAAACAAGATTATCTCCCGCATTTCCCTCCTCCCCTTTGTGGGTCCTATTGTTAATCATTTCCTCCTGCATCTTTTATAATAATCCTAATCTTTTACCTCTCCGTTGTATCCAAAATTCACCATTAAACTACAAGTGTTATTCCAATCCTACTAACGATTTTAACTGTATGGTCTTCAAGATTTGCGGAATACTTTAGCTTCCTAAACATCACCTCACTTTCTATGGGCTGTTGCTTTCTGTCATTCTGAAAGATTGAGATAAACAGAGGCATATAATTTGCAGTATTTGATGCATTTGCTACACTGCATTTTACTTCCATAATTAACTGGAAACAAGTCAAAACAATCTGGGGTGAGAGGGCATCATGCAGTGTTGTCCAAACTTTTTCCAAAGAGGGCCAGATTTGATGAAGTGAAGGGCCGTGAGGGCCAACCAAAGAGCCAACCAAGCTTTTATAAGGGTTTTACCCCAGGAAATAAACTGCCATAGGGGCTGGATTAAACCAACTGGCAGGCCAGATTAGGCCCCTGAAACAGGGTAGGCAAACTAAGGCCCGGGGACCAGATCTAGCCCAATTGCCTTCTAAATCCAGCCTGCGGATGGTCCAGGAATAGGGTGTTTTTACATGAGTAGAATTGTGCTTTTATTTAAAATGCATCTCTGGGTTATTTGTGGGGCATAGGAATTCCTTCATTCCCCCCGCAAATATAGTTCGGTCCCCCACAAGGTCTGAGGGACAGTGGACCAGCCCCCTGCTGAGAAACTCTGCTGACCCCTGACATAGAGGAACCTGGAAAGGTACAAAATGAGATTTGCTTCTTCCATCTCTGATACTGAACTTGCTCCTCCTAAAAGGAAAAGAGGGGGAAACAGAGCTTTTTCATCAAACCACATCAAGGAAAAGTAGACTATAGAGCACATAAGATTATAAGTGGAAAGGGATCCGACCGGCAGGTTAAATAACTAGCCAGTTTCTTTTCTTTCAGTCAGAAGACTATGAATTAGGCACGCAGCCACCAGACAAGAGTCTCTCATGATGAGCTCACTGGAGTACCTGGCAAATCTTCAGTGAATTCTCTTCCAGTGTTCCCCACAGGAGGGGAAAGCAGATGCTTTCACCTCTTCTCTCTGCATAAATTCATTTAGCGGTGATTGTGAGCCGTGCCCTCCCACATATGCACACATCAAAGGCCTTTTGCTGACTGGCATTCTTTAATAGAGCAGAAAATAACAGGAGCCCTTGGAGGTTTAGCCACATGGCTAAGGGGTAAACTAGACAAGACACCCATTGTGCAATTAGCAATTGTGTTCTCCAACCAAGTGATGTGTACAAAAATCCACACACTGGAGTAAAGGGTACACATGAATGCATATCACTAAAAACAACATATTGAAAATGCCTTATATTGGGGGAAAATTTCTGCAAAAATGTGTATATCAGGCAAAGTGCCATAAAAAAGATGCATTTTAGAAATGTGCAACAAAATGCTGATACATTTTCATAGGGACTTTAAAAAATGCATATGATGCTGTGGAAATGTGGAGAGCTGAACTCAGGACTGAAAAATTCGCAAACCAAGAGGAACCAAAATGCACAGACACACCCACTCCTACTGGAAGCAAACCAGCTCCATTGAGAACACATTGCATTTGGTTTATGAAAGTTCAGACTGTGAAGTTAGATCTGTCAAAATACACTCAAACAAAACTGGAAGTCATTGTTTGATGATGCAGTGATCAGCTGACAAGCATGCTTGTACAAACCAGGCAACAATTTTTCTCAGCAGCTTCCTCTGTGTATGTTGACAGTTTCTATCCTGTTCTAGTATCTCCCAACTAGATGACTTCACAGACTTCAGTGGAGGAAACCCTGGCAGCTCATTCAAAGGGATGTCTACAGAGATGCCCAGACCATGAAAGGTGGGCAGAGAAGCTTTTGTGTGGCCAGAAGCCCTATGCTATCTATCCATCCATCCATCCATCCATCCGACCACCCATCCTCCAACTCCTCCATGCATTGTGGTTCATGTTCAAGGAACCACTGCATTGTGGTTTAGGTTATAATGTTCAGAAGCCAACCACACCCCTTTCAGGAGGACTGTAGCCCCACATGGGGGTTCTTTTCCAGGATCTGAGGCAAACTCTGAAAGGGGAAACAGAGATACCATCAAGCTTACTTGTCACCACCCTAATACACCACATAGCATGAACCAAGTTTAAAGCCCTAAACAGCCTCGGCCCAGTATACCTGAAGGAGCATCTCCACCCCCATCATTCTCCCCGGACACTGAGGTCCAGCGCCGAGGGCCTTCTGGTGGATCCCTCACTGCGAGAAGCAAAGCTACAGGGAACCAGGCAGAGGGCCTTCCTGGATAGTGGCACCCACCCTGTGGAACGCCCTCCCACCAGATGTCAAAGATGCCAACCACCTGACATTTAGAAGACATCTGAAGGCATCCTGTTCAGGGAAGTTTTTAATGTGTGACATTTCAATGTATTTTTAATCTTTGTTGGTAGCCTCCCAGAGTGGCTGAGGAAGCCCAGCCAAATGGGCGGTGTACAAATTATTATTATTATTATTAGGCATGTGAGAGGTTGGCACCAGTGCACCCATGACCCCAAGCACCTTTTTTTCCCTAGGAGGCTTAAGAATAAAAAAAGAAAGGAAGAGGAAGAACCTTTCTTCAACAAAATAACAAAAATAACATTTTTTGTTTGAGTCCATCATATTATAGCTACTTCCACATAGGTGTCTAGACTCCTCATGTGTAAATCACTGTGGATGGTGAGTTGAGTGATGCTGAAAGACTCTGAGAGACAAAGGGCTGTTTGGCAACAGTCCACTTTTAAAAGTTTAGACCCAAGTGGGTCTTGACTGACAGCTGCCTGGGTCCTGCCAATCGTATGTCAGTCACATCTGACAGCTGGACACCTTTTGGAAATTGGGAGATGACTATAGCAGAGTTATTTGTCACTGGACTTCTCCACCTCTCTGCCAGTCAGAGCTTATCCTCTACCTTGTGTACTCAAAAAGAGACATGACCTCTCTTCTAAGGAAGAATGGAAAACAAGATATGATGGGTTTTCGCTGTACTCTTCACCCAAACGAAATACACAGACTGTGCTCCAAACATTAGCCCCTAGTATCTCCAGTGAAAATGAATTCTGGTGTCAGGGCTTGGAAATCCAGTACCTTTCAGAAAAGTTGCATAGGCAGTAAAACATAGCTTAGTTATAAAGTGGCGAAAGTTCCTGAACTATTGGCATAGGAATGCAATAATGGCTGGTAAGAGCCATGTGTCTGAGCTGGAGCAACCAGCTCAGACCTTTTCTCACGTTTAGTTTCTCAGGTAGACTGGATACAACAATAGACTTGATTACCTATTTTCTCACAAAGTGAAAGGAAGGGACATAGCTAGTGTCAGGAGCTGGCTTGAGAAAACAGCACGCAAGTGGTAATTAACAGAAGAATTATTGCATACAAGCAATTAGCCTCTGACTGCTCTTTCCGAGCAACCACCCATCACAATCACGTTGATCCTTCTGAAGAATCTCCCCGGCTACTGCAGAAAATCTTGAACCTCCTATCCTTAGGTTTTGGGGGTCGTCTTCTGTCTTGGACTTTTCCCAACCACTCTGGGAAGCTCGCAACAGAATATTAATATTATTAATAATAAAATGATAAAACATCAAACATTAAAAACCTCCGATACAGGGCTGACTTCAGATGTCTTCTAAAGGTTGGATAGTTACTTATCTCCTTGACATCTGATGGGAGGGTGTTCCACAGGGCGGGCGCTACTACTGAGACGGCCCTCTGCCTGGCTCCCTGTAGCTTCACTTCTCACAGTGAGGGAATTGTCAGAAGGCCCTCAGAGCTGAACCTCAGTTTTCGGGCTGGACAATGGGGGTGGAGACGCTCCTTCAGGATGAAACATCCCCAGCCAGATGCTCCTCAACATTCTTCAAAACATTGATTCATGTTCAGCTCATATCTTTTGAGCAGATTTCTTTTGCCCTGAAGTGTTCCTCAGTGGCTAAACCAGAGACAAAAACCAGCAGCATTAATAATTGTTTTATCAGAGGAATGAAGAAATCATTATCAGAGTAATGCTTTAAAAGATGGTTTGCAAAATGCATTTAATTTACTTTTTAATAAGACAACTGCACATGGCAAATTAATTCCAGTTGGTTATTTAAATCATTTCTTAAGATTAACAATTAAGAAATGTATACTGAGTCCAAATTGTTATATACATGGAGCTGCTGCACATCAATTAAATTTCCATTTAAGTATCAACTTGTATTTATTTTTGCTTGGCACACTTTCACTCTTTTAATGAAGGCAGAAGTAGGTTTAACTAGGGTAATTATCTTAACTGGGTAAATATATGCTCACAAACCTTTAAAAAGTACACATTTTCATAATAACAAAATCTACCTTAAAATTAGCAACATTTTAAAATCTTTTTGTTTACTTTCTGTCTACGAATTCACTTATCCGCTGTGGAAAAGAACCTGAAATTAAGCAGGCATGACTTGAAAGTCTTTTTCCATTCTTTCTTTTGACCAGAATTCCTTCCTGCCCTTCTTTTGATTAGAATAGGTTGTATTGTCTAGGTCTGGGCATATAAATGCCCCCACCATCCAATTCAGGCTTCATCCGGTGCTTCATAGTAGTCATATCAACCTGGGATGATCTGGGTTCAAACCAATTTGGATCTGGGACCCAAACTGGTTAGGGATCCTTGTATAGTGTGCAGTCAGGAGAGGTGGGGCAAGAGAACATGCCCTCCCCCCCTTCTCCTCCTGACCCTATTTTTGATCAGGGTTTTAAACCCCAATTGAACATGTTGTTAGGAGTGGGGGCTGGGGGTGGGGAGAGAAAGCACCATAGACCTCCATGTTAGAATTCCTGCTCCATGATTGCAGTCATGGGATTTTTGTCTATCATATAGATCTACAGCAAACCTTTTTAGAACTAAAATACCCAGCAGATGAAGTTAGACAACAGATCAACAGAGCCAGACTGATACCCAGAGAGAACTTGCTGCAAGACAGACCCAAAAAAGAAAACAACAGAACACCTCTAGTCATCACATACAGCTCCCAAGTTAAAACAGTACAACGCATCATCAGAGATCTACAACCTCTCCTGGATAATGACAGTTCTCTTTCTCAAGCTCTGGGAGGAAGACCTTTCATTGCCTACAGACAGCCACCCAATCTTAAACAACTCCTAACCCACAATAATACTACAACCAGACTTAACACGGACACTGGCACCAGAACCTGCAATAAACCCAGATGCCAACTTTGCTGCCACATACACCCGGACAACACCATTACTGGCCCCAACAACATCACACATACCATCTCGGGACTATTTAATTGCTCATCGTCTAACATTGTGTATGCCATCAAATGCCAACAGTGTCCTTCAGCTCTCTATATTGGACAAACAGGCCAAACCTTACGCCAAAGAATAAACGGACATAAATCTGACATCAAGAATCACAAAACAGAGAAACCAGTAGGAGAACACTTCAATCTCCCAGGACATTCTATACAAGATCTCAAAGTAGCTGTTTTACTACAAAGGAATTTCAGAAATAGACTGGAAAGAGAAGCTGCTGAATTGCAACTCATTACCAAACTTAAAACCATGGAGAGACCGGGTCTGAACATTGGATTCTTATCTCATTATACATGACTGAGCCATTTTTCACCTTCTCACCCCTTGCCTTTTCCTGTAAGACCTATTGTAGTCGTTAAGAGTCGTCAACAGGCTCATCTCAGCTATCTGCCAATCTCCCATTCCCACCACCCTTCTGAGTAATACCCCTCCCCACCTTCTCACTATATAGAAGGATCTGGCAACTTCTGTTTCAGTGTATCTGAAGAAGTGTGCATGCACACGAAAGCTTATACCAAGAACTAACTTAGTTGGTCTTTAAGGTGCTACTGGAAGGAATTTTTTTATTTTGACTATGGCAGACCAATATGGCTACCTATCTGTAACTTGTCTATCACATGACGGTGTATGTTTTGACTCCACAGAGTGGGAAGTGAAGGAGACAGAATGTTTGTGTTACTGTGTTCCGTGAAGTGGTAATATTGTCCTTTGTTCTTTTTCTCTTTGCTGTCTGATGCTAGAGAGAGAGGGAGCTGTGTTGCAGTGCTCTTTGTGTGTTTATATGTAAATAAAGTAGATTAGCCAAAATGCTGAGTTGCTGAGGTCTGTCACTCAAGCTGCAAAGACTCTGTGGATCCCTGTGCCAATGTCCGTTGGCATCGGTCGCTGTGATGTTCAGGCTGAAGAAAGCTTTTGAACCTCCCAATCGACCAGGAGGAAGAGAACATGCCAGTCGGGCATGTGTCTCTGCCAGGGTCTTACTCAAGTGTAGGATGAGCTCCTGACAGTCTCCACTTCCACTTTCCCCTCCAGACCACACCTGATCTGACCAAGGGCAATCCAGGTCTGTCTCAAGCAGATTAGGCTGAATCCCAGGCTGACCTGAATCAGTCCAAATTGTACCTGGAGGAGTTGATCCATCACAGCTTAAAAAAACAGAAGGATGAAGGGGTGGTCTTGTTGCTTTTATACCACCTACCTTTCAAGGGTCACCTCCTTCAAATATATTTGGTCTTCCCCAAACACTGTGAGATTTTGACTGGCCCAGGAGCTTCATGACTAAGTGGGGATTTGACCCAGGATCTCCCCAGTCATACTGCAACACTTGAACCACTGAATCACACTTGAAATATGCATTGGATCAGGCTGAACATATCACAAAAGCTGGTTGGAAAACAGGCTTTCCCCCCTTTCAATGCTTGCAAAATGTAAGGTGGGAGTTTTGTAAACAGAATTCTGGGTTTCTCTGGTACAATTGGAGTTTCAATTGCAGATAAACTCTGTGGCAAATTTTGTGTTTCCTGTTGTTGTTGTTTTTTTGGGGGGGAGAGGGGAAGTTTTGTGCAACTCCCCTTGCACATAAGCCACTCCCATGGTAACTTCCCTCATCTTCCTCCTCCCACACATTGCAACGGCGAAGCATCTTTTTCACCTTCTGCCCAGTGGAGAAGCTACCACCTTCTCCTCTTCTTCAGACCCTTTCATGTAAATCCAGGATTGTGATGAGGCACCACAAATCCTTCAATAGGGCCTGTGCACTGACAGCTTTCCATTTTTATGTCTGTGTTTGTGTGTGTGTTTTTGTGTCTGTGTGTGTAGCATGCATTGTATCTGTAATGGATAATAGGTTTAACTGTTTTTATATATGGAATGGTTTTTAATAGTTTTCATGAATGCAAATTTTAAACTGTTTTTATATATAGTAATTATTTTATGTATGTTTTTATTGGACTGTGAAATTACTTGAGATGTTTCATAATAATAATTAATAATAAATTTATCATTTATGCCCTGCCCATCTGGCTGGGTTGCTGCAGCCACTCATTTCATAGGAAATGATCCATAAAATAAATAAAAATAATATATCTTATGCTCTACTACGAAGCGTACTGGAAAAGTTCATGGATTTCTGATTATTTAATGAGAGAACTTAAGACATAAGCATGTAAACTTGACTTGGTATAACCACATTTTCTGCACTGCCGTGTTTTATTAGCACAGAAATGTTCATTGCTATGACATCTGAAGAAGACCACAAAGACCCTTCATGAAGATGATAATGAGAATAGGTTACATTCGTACCAATTTCCACATTCTTATTACAAGCTTTTTAATGAGAAGGGATTAATTTTCTGCCATCTTCCATTCTCATTACAACTCAGTCAAGAGAATGAGGTATCAGGAGTTTAATGCTTAATTTATATTCAATGAATCTTTGTAGTGAGTTACACTCCTTTGACCTTTTCAATATTTCATACTTTGATTGGGTGGTCATTCAGTTCTTGCCTTGTTTTTTACCTTATTAGAGTAACCTACAGATTTGCAGGGGAAACAGGCCTGCTACACAATGGAAACTGAAACTATCAGGAATGGCAATGCAGTGCAGAATTGTGTACCTCAGTCCAATAAATGCACAAAGTGTTCAAGTTTTGATACACTGCTGCTCAAGTAACAGCTTGAAACAAAGAATGGCAAATTATTCAATTTGGAACCTTGAATTGGAACCTTGGGGTGTAAAAAAGAGCTATAGCAATAGCCATCATTTTAATTGTATATTTCAATAGCATGGCCCATTTCTCATCCCATACTGAATAACTCTATGGATATGCAAAGGAACACGCATAAAGCAGTCTTTTCATTGGCTGCTGGTCTTTGTCTGGATTAATGGGAAAATGGTAATATGGCATTGCGCCAGCTATAATCCATATAATTCTATGGGAAGGTCACTCTGTGCCTTCCCATAGAAACAGCTACTTTTTCCTGGAGCCCGAGCTCCCAGACAAGCCTTGAGAAATTTTGCTAGTCTTATCAAAATCTCTGTTGTTTCCTTTGAAATTCCACAGACATTCCAAGTTAGTTCATTTTTTGAAACACCCTGGCACAAGATGGCGTTGTAACTATTAGCTTGATAGCTTCAAAAGTGGATGAGACATACCGTATTTTTTGCTCTATATGATGCACTTTTTCCCCTTCAAAAATGAAGGGGATACGTGTGTGCGTCCTATGGAGCGAAGACGCCATAGCCCCGCGACCCTCTCCCGGCTGGAGAGGTGGCACGCGGCTATGGCAGGAGCCTCTATAGCCGCGCGCCACCTCTCCAGCTGGGAGAGCGTGCGCGGTGCTAAAGAAGCCAAAGCCCCGCGACCCTCTCCCAGCTGGAGAGCTGATGTGCAGCTATGGCAGGAGCCTATTTAGCCGCGCACCACCTCTCCAGCCGGGAGAGCGCGTGCGGGGCTAAAGAAGCCATAGCCCTGCGACCCTCTCCCAGCTGGAGAGGTGATGCGTGACTATGGCAGCAGCCTCTCCACTGCGCGCCTTTCCGCTGCTCTCTGACCTGCTCTTTGGGGCTGGTGGTGGGCTTCCCCCTGCCAGCCCCAAAGAGGAGGTCGAAAGGAACCTGAAGCCTGGAGAGCAAGAGGGGTTGGTGCGCACCTGCCTGAAGGCGACTGAACGCACCTTAAACGGCACCTTGTTTTAGAGGGGGGGAACAAGAGGGGGAAAATTCTCCCCCTCTCTGCACAGTGCCTCCTGCCGCTTCGCTGAAGGGGCACTGGGCAGAGAGGGGGAGAATTTTTTTTTCTTGTTCTCCCCCCTCTAAAACAAGGTGCGTCCTATTGTCCGGTGCGTCCTATGGTGCGGAAAATATGGTATTCATGGAGGATAAGTCTCATGGCTACTGGTCATGAAGGCTATTGGAAACTGCAGAATCAGAGGCAGTATGGCAGTCAACACCAGATGTTGGGGGTGCAAGGGAGGGCCACTGTGGAAAGATGGACGCTGAGCTAGGTGAGCATTTGGTGTGATCCAACAGAATTTTCTTACATTCTTAAACAGGAACCCTTACTTTGAATTATTTTTGTTTGGGGTAAAAAAATCGTTGCAACTTTCAGTCTTCTGCTGGTTTTTGCCAACAACTCTTATCAGCCTCAGCCTCCCAAGAGGAATTCCATACCTATGAGAAAGGCTGATGGCTCCCACAGTGGAAGTTGAATGACAAAATGCATGCATGTTTGCTACATGTTGACAGTTTTATGGAAACCCTTTTGAAATGGTCTCACCAGTGGCGGAGCTTCATGCTCCGGTGCCAGGGGGGGGCGGAGAGCAGGCGGGGGCGGGGCTGGCGCGCAACCTGGGGGCGTGACATGCCGCCTGCGGGGTTGTGGTACCCAGCATGGGCAGGCTGGGGGAGACGTAATGGCACCCCACCGGGATCATGCTGCCAAGGGCGGTGCACTCCCCCCGCACTCCTCTTTCTCTGCCAGTGGGTCTCATCCCCCATAGTTCTACTGGGTTAATGTAGGGGGGGTGGCAGGATGGTTGGTGAGTGGAGGGTACAGCCCCTAGTGTCCCTGTGTGTATCTGTATTTATATGTGTGTATATACTTCGAGAGTGAGAGAAATTGCACAGTTTCTGTGATGATAATAGAATTTCTCTCCCCCACCTAATAAGGTGCCGCAAAACCTTCTTTCTTATTTTGATCTTACCAAAACGTGACGGGGTGTGCTTCAGAACATAAGGAGAGCCCTGCAGGATCAGACCAAAGACCCACCTAGTCGAGCACTTTGTACTCATAGAGGCCAACTGTCAAGGTTGTGTCTGCTCTTTGCAATAAACACCCTCTGCTCACTCAGAGAGATATTTACTTCTTCATTTACACATGTACAAACAGCTACAGTTCCGAATCATGCATCTAAATCTGAAGAGTCAGATTCGGGGAGTGGCTTCCTCAGGCTCTTTCTCCAACACAGCAGATGTGGGAATCTCGTCTTTGATCCCTGCGTTTTAACTCTCTCCTCGCCTGTGCCAAAGGCACCACTTCCCCTTCTGTTCCTGAACTCCCTGGTTGGTGGCAGGTCTCTCTAGCACTGCAGAGCCCTGACACCACTTGACTGCTCTCCACCTTCTCCAATGCTTTGTCCATCATTTCCCTGTTTTCCCCGTCTGACTATCCCTGCTCTGATACTCCCCCTTACCTTGACCCAAGGGCGTTCCCTGTCTGTCCCGTGACACCACCCAGATCTGAGTGCAACAGCAGTCTCCCTGCTTGTGGTTCCCAACAACTAGTCTCCATAGTCTGGTTCCCTTTTAACGTCGTACAAATTGGCAACAGTCACTACACGTTGTTCTTGCAAGCTCCATAGTTTACCTATATGAATAAGGATTTCCTTTTACCTGTCTTGAATCTTCCAACATTCATCTCCATTTGATTTTCCATGGTATTATGCAAGAGGGAGAAAAATCCATCTCCATTCACTTTCTACACACCATAATTCTATACACCTCTATCAAATCTCCTCATACTCACCGTTCCTGTAAACTGAAAAAGGCCCCAAAGTTGCAATCTTTCCTCATTGCGGAGCTACTCCATCCCCGTGATTATTTTGGGTCCCGTTTTCTGAATCCCCCCCCCTACAATATCCTTTTTAAGATTCGGCAGTTCGAATCCCCACAAAGGGGTGAGCTCGGTCCCAGCTCCTGCCAACCTAGCAGTTCGAAAGCACGTCAAAGTGCAAGTAGATAAATAGGTACCACTCCGGCGGGAAGGTAAACGGTGTTTCTGTGCGCTGCTCTGGTTCGCCAGAAGTGGCTTAGTCATGCTGGCCACATGAAAAACTGTCCGTGGACAAACACTGGCTCCCTTGGCCAGTAAAGTGAGATGAGCGCCACAACCCCAGAGTCGTTCGCGACTGGACTTAACTGTCAGGGGTCCCTTTACCTTTTATTCAGATATTGGCAGTTGCATTTTCAAACCCTTTCCTAATGATTCCCAGCATGGAATCCAGCTTTCTCGCAGCTTCCATACACTTGCTTGACATTTTCATCAAGCTGTCTACTCACCAGAGTAGGTCCCCTTAGTCTTCATGTGACATTAAGATTCCTTGCCCCAATCTGGCTAATTGACAGTGAGACTGGACCCAACCTGCTGGGAAAGGCTGCTCAAGAAGGCTCTTCAGCAGATTAGCACTGGCTTCTCAATGGTGAACTCTCTTGCACAGCTGACCCACCTCAAAAGCAGAACTTGCAAATCAGCTGGCAGGTATCAACTAGGCATGGATGTGTATAGACTAATTATCACACCACTGTACTTAAGAAAGTCTTACCATCTATCCTGTCCTTTAACCACTTAGGAGTTAGATTGTCAAGGCTCAGAATCCATGCAATTTCTTTTCTAAGATTTCTCTGCCCCAAGAATGTCTCCTTCTTCCTTGTTTTCCTTCCACCAGCAGGTGAAGACTTTTTCTTTTTAAAAATATATATTTTTTATTAGTTTACAAAAATACGTGCATTGTCTCTTTTATCACGTTGTGTTTTCTACAGATCAGTTTCATTTGTTGTGAGACGTTAGTGTTACATACAATCAAAGACAACCAACCACACCCTAGGTGAAGACCTTCTTCTTCCAAAAGGCTTTTGGGAACTGACTGCATTTAAGGAAACAACTGGTATGGTGCTGTTTGAATTGTAATTATATGTATGCCTTAAATAGATCTTGTGTGTGTGAGAGAGAGAGAGGAGAGAGAGAGAGAGAGAGAGAGAGAGAGAGAGAGAGAGAGAGAGAGAGAGATGGTTTTAATTCAGTCACAGCTGAATTATTATTATGATTGTTATTCTTCTATATTTTTAGCTGTTCTTATTTTTATCTGTAAGCCCCTGTCAGGGGAAAAGGTGGGGTATAATAAATAAATATATGATGACAACAACAGTAATCTATTCAACATCCCGGAATACACAGAATATAATAGTTCTCTCTCTCTCTCTCTCTCTCTCTCTCTCTCTCTCTCTCTCTCTCTCACACACACACACACACACACACACACTCTTCTATGATTCATAGATATGTATAACTTTGGGAAGTCATGTAGCTCTTGATAAAATTCTGGGTACCATTCACTTTCTCCCACCATTTAGACAACCATTACTGTGCACCTGTATATCTCTTATGTTGCAAAATCTGGTTTCTCCTGAAAAATAGATGTGTTGCCCCAAAATGTGTCATAAGTATTTTGATATAAGTCAAACTATACATTTGTCTACATCTGTCATTCTGATGTGTCACTCCTAGTCTATCTTTAGGTGTCAGAACCTCACTATGCCAACCTAGCAGTTTGAAAGCATGCCAGTGTGAGTTGCAGCGGGAAGGTAAACGGCGTTTCAGTGCACTCTGGTTTCCATCATGGTGTCCTGTTGTGCCAGAAGTGGTTTAGTCTTGCTGGCCACATGACCCGGAAAGCTGTCTGTGGACAAACGTCAGCTCCCTTGGCCTGAAAGCGAGCTGAGTGCCACAACCCCTTAGTCACTTTTTACTGGACTTAACTGTCCAGGGGTTCTTTACCTTTACCTTTACCTATACCTTTATGCAAAGTAGAAAAACCTCTTTGGTGTTCTTTAAATGTGATATTATTTGGATAGCCCATGTTTCTAAAATCTTTATGGCTTCCCTTAGAAAAATATCTCAGCATAATTTCTATGTCATGTGCTTTGATAAAGCAAGTTATGCATCACCATCTTTAGGCTTTCTGCACTGGGCATGTTTTCCCTGCATTCCTACTAACCATAATGTCAAAATAATTGAGGTTGGTTGACCAAAAACCCTTTCAAACCTCAAATCTGAGTCTTTGCAATTCTAGGTGCATCCAGATGGGGATTAATATCACAAATGGGTCATTCAGATACTGTATTGAAAACGGGGCAGTGGAAACAGGCTGCTGCTGTTGTCATTTTAACTTATTGGATGTTCCAGTGAAAGAGTAAACCAGATTAAATGAGAGAGGGGAAAATAAGAGCTGGCAATTTGATGCTGATGACATCATGGGGATGCTGTAACTAGCAGGCACGAGCAGAACTGATCCCACAATACAGTAAATACATATCTGGATAAAGCTAAAGGGACCCCTGACCATTAGGTCCAGTCGTGGCCAACTCTGGGGTTGCGGCGTTCATCTCGCTTTATTGGCCGAGGGAGCCGGTGTACAGCTTTCTGGTCATGTGGCCAGCATGACTAAGCCGCTTCTGGCAAACCAGAGTAGCGTACAAAAAAGCTGTTTACCTTCCCACCGGAGCAGTGCCTATTTATCTACTTGCACTGTGACGTGCTTTTGAACTGCTAGGTTGGCAGGAGCAGGGACCGAGCAATGGGATTTGAACTGCCAAACTTAACAGTCAGGGGTGCCTTTACTACCAAATCAAACAATATTTTAAAATAAGAAATATAGCATCTTTAAAAGGAAAAAGAGAGAGAAAGCCTTTGCCAGTCACCTTAGTAAACTTCAGCCTCTCTCCTCTCAGAAACCACCAACCATACAGCAATACAATGTTGAGATTTAGGGTTGACAGCCACTCTCTAGCACAGGGGTGGTCAACCTTTATGTGGAACCTGTGAGGATATTTGCAAAAATAGAGAAACTATCCTATGTGCACGCACCACAAATATTGGCTCTAACATGATTGGCATCTGTCTGTCTCATGAGACAATAGACGAGTGTGCCTTCGGGGGTGAAGTCCTGGATACGGGTACTTCTTTCGGCAGGTGCAGATACACATCAAATTTCATTGCAGATTACTCTTGTTCATTCCTAAGCCTTAATACCCCACCAGCTAATATAGTCAGATAAACTGTCAGATTATTAGCAATATGTCAGGAGCCCAAAGTCCTCCTAAGCAAGTAAATTGAACATGAAATTAAAAGCAAGCCGGTTATGCTTCACTTTTTCAGGAGTTTCATGGCGAGAACACCACCACTAAGGTCACACTGACACCATACATTTAAAGCACTGTGATGAGAGAGAGAGAGATTTTTCTGGGGGAATGTAGGGGTATGCATACTCCTAAACATTTTCTGAATCTAGGTTTGGCCTCATTGAGGGGCAGTATTTCAATATGAGTAGGAAAATGAGAGTACTCCTAAACAGTTTTTAAAGAAAAAAGCACCACACACACACACACACACACACACACACCTTTATTGAAAGTCCAAAAAGTACATAACTATATGTGCATCAATCATGGTAAGAGACAAACAAACAAAACGAGAAAGAGAAACAGAAACATAACCATAACCTGTGCAGAAGGGAAAACAAAGGGGGCAGGGGAAAGTTGTGATACAACTTGAAACAGTCATGGCTTCTCCCAAAGAATTATTGAACCTGTAGTTTGTTAAGGGTGCTGAGAGTCGTTAGGAGGCCCCGATTCCCCTCACTGAGCTACAATTCCCAGAGCAGCTTAACAACCAATCCCTCTTCCCATGGAATTCTGGGGACTATAGGTCCCCAACGATAATAGGGGTCATTGAGAGCTTCGCCTTCCTAATTTTACCACATTGCACACTGATTCACTTGTGGCAAGTTGATTAAATGTCTGCTTTAGGATCACATGCTTAGCAGTTTCAGAACAAACTACCTTGCTGTTTGAGAAGTACAGATCTATAACTCAATCCTTCTCTTACAATTGTGACTCCTCTCCACAAGGTGGGTGAATTATAGAAGATAGTAGGGGTACACCACATCACTTGAGTAATTGGAACAGCATTTATGCAATCACAAATGGAGTGCCTGATGCAAGCTTCGCCCTAAGCAGGTTTTCTTTTCATTTTTTAGAAATGTAAAGAGAGAACAATGGATCATGGCAAATGAGCTGCTATCAAGCATCGCACTAGAATCTCCCTCCCCCCCTCTGCATTTCCAAAAATACTTTTAGCCTGTACAGTGTCATAACATTTAGGGACCACGCTTCATGTTCACGTCTTAGCAATCCTTACAACCCCTCTGTAAGATAAATCAGTATCATTATTCCTCCATTGCTGATGTAGGTTGTGATGGTGGCTGAAAGAATGAGTTGCTTGAGGCCACCTGGTGATTTACGGCTGAGGTGAGACTTAAGCTATGAACTTCCTGAATCACAATTGCACCACTATGGCACACCACAACACTCTTGCATTGTCTGCCGAGACCAGGGGTCAGCAAGGTTTATCTTGCCTGGGCCGGATCGATCCCGTGGAGATCCCTCCGTGGGCCAGATTGTGCACACACCTGTGATTTTCAACATCTGCGCATGCGCAGACGTGATTTCTGGCACCGTGGAAGAGAGTCCCTGCACCGTGCTGTGTCGGTTTAGCACAGTGCATGAGCGGGAGGCTCGTAGGCCAGTCAAATTACCTCTGCGGGCCTCTTCTGCCCCATGGGCCTTAGGTTGCTGACCCATGGCCAAGACAGACAAATGCCAACCAGCTGCTCTCTGTAGGGTTCCCCCCTGCCTCATTTGCCTATCTAAACAAACTCTTACTCAAAAAGGATGGTTAATGCAAGGCAAATCCATTTTAACAGCCTTCCTTCACTTTTATTCCCTAATGACTTTCCATTCCACTCCAGCAGTGGAGAGCACTGGTGGGATAGCATTTAGGTCCCTGGAGCAAGGGTGGAGGAAGAGGGGTGCGGTGGGTGCGGGTCGCCCTGGGTGTCCCCACTGGGGGTGACAAAATGCCAGGCGGCACTCACCACAGGACCCGCAACATGCCCGAGCCATGCGTCTCTCCTGGAAGTGACGCGGTGGCTTGGGTGCCCGCCAGCTCCGTGCTGCCCCAAGCGGTCTGCCCACCGCCTCCCCCTCAGCTATAGGGCGGCTGAGTGGGAGGAGGCAGGCAGACTCCTTGGAGGCCCCACAGAGGGTCCTGCCCTGGCTCTCCCCAACCTGTGGGCAGCTGGCCCCAGTCAGCTTGCTCCGCCACTGCCCTGGAAGAACCCCTGATAAACCTGCAGAAAGCTCTGTGGGCGTTGATGTGCCACTCAAGGTGTGTTGGGACCTGTAGATTTTGGGGCGCTTTGAATCTGCAGGATATGAAGTCACCTCATTTCCCTGGCACACTCCGGAAGGGTGTGGGGCTGCCCTTGAGACTGACCCAGAAACTCCAGCGGTGCAGAATGCAACAGTGAGACTCCTTACGGGGTCCTCGCTGCGGGATCACATTCACCCGGTGCTATACCAGCTGCGCTGGCTCCCGGTGGAGTACAGGATCAAGTTTAAGGTGCTGTTTTTAACCTTTAAAGCCCTATGTGGCCTAGGACCCTCATACCTACAGGACTGCCTCTCCTGGTATGTCCCACAGAGGACCTTACAGACTTCAAACAAAAACATCTTGGAGATCCCAAGTGACAGGGAGGTTAGGCTGGCCTCAACCAGAGCCAGGGCTTTTTCGGCTGTGGCCCCGATCTGGTGGAACGCTCTGCCACAAGAGGCTAGGGTCCTGCGGGACTTGACATCTTTCCACAGGGCCTGCAAGATGGAGCTGTTCCACCAGGCCTTTGGCCAAGGCACAGTCTGGCCCCCTCTCTCCTTCTGTAATCATAGAACTCTAGCCCAATGGTTGCCATTAATTTGATTCTGAATTGATTTTAGAATGCATTTTAATTAATTGACTGTGTGATTTGATGTACACTATGTACACTGTGCTATTTTTACTTGTTGTTAGCCGCTCTGAGCTTGGCTTTGGCCAGGGAGGGCGGGATATAAATAAATAAATTATTATTATTATTATTATTATTATTATTATTATTATTAAGCTATGCCAGGACTGAGGATTCTGTACCCCCGTGATTTTCCTCTCCAGTGATGTCTGGGCAAAATGGGGAAAAACAACCACCACCCTATCCTTCCCATTCCACCCTGGCTGGGGCAAATGTGGCAGAACTCAGCAAGTGATATTTCTTCTTTCATGAGATCTTCCCAATTGCTGTCACTTTAGGATTGCTTGGTAATAGCTAAAAATAATCCATTTCAATGTTTTTAATGCTCGTATTTTGATTCAATGTTGGATAGAAAAATAAGCCTCTCTTTCTTATTTATCCACATTTCCACATCAGTTTGTGATTATTATTCCTCTTGTACTTCTAACATACACATTTTTGTATGTAATGTTTGTCATGAAGGAGGGAGGACATGGGAAAGAGACCTCCTCCATGACAATTTCTGCTAATATAGTATTTTTGTCTGCTTTTTACACCAGTACAGTATATCCTGAAATACAAAAGTTTTACACTTTTTTTTTGTTAGAGAACTGCATCCTTTGAAGGACAGTTTCAGTTCACACAGTGTTTCAGAAAGTGTGAATTATGTGGGTTTGCATGAAAATACCATCTTTTCCCCCAGTCCCACTTTATACACTCTACTTTCTTTCTTTTTTTACTCCCTGTGAAAGTTCAGCTGTCAGCACAGAAGATGGGGGGAGGATTTAAGTATTTTTTTGCAGTCAATATAACCTGAAAATAGGTACCGTATTTTTCCATGTATTGCATACCCCCATGTAATAATAATAATAATAATAATAATAATAATAATAATAATAATAATAATACTTATATTCTGCCCATCTGGCTGAGTTTGCCCGGCCACTCTGGACAGCTTTCAACAGGACATTAAAAATACATTAAAACATCAGTCATTAAAAAACTTTTCTAAACAAGGCTGCCTTCAGATGTCTTCTAAATGTCAGCTAGTTGTTTATTCCTTTGACATCTGGTGGGAGGGTGTTCCACAGGGCGGGAGCCACTACCGAGAAGACCCTCTGCCTGGTTCCCTGTAACCTCACTTCTCGCAGTGAGAGAACCGCCAGAAGGGCCTCAGAGCTGGACCTCAGTGGGGGTGGATGATGCGCGTGAAGACGCTCCTTCAGGTATACTGGACCGAGGCCATCTAGGGCTTCAAAGGCCAGCACCAACACTTTGAATTGTGCTGACCCTTATTTTTGTGGACAGCAACAAAAAAGATTGGGGGGGGGGGAATTGCCCAAAGTTGTGCAGCTTTTTTGGGGGGGGCACCACCTGCCCACCACTGCAAATAGATAGCACGCATCACCGTAGCCACCAATCATCTGCACACAGACCGCCAAAAGCCCACCTGAACACTCAATGCGACAAAAGCCAATTGCAGGCATGTATCACCGCTGCCATAAATCAACCGCCCAATTGTCGCAGTCAGTTGTCAGCAGGCCTTGCCACAGGAACCAATCACACGCCCAATCTCCGCTGCCAATCTCTTGCTGGCTGCTACCACCAATTGCCTATCCCCCCTCTGCTATCCTTGGATCAGATAGCCTTATACACAGAAAACTAAGGTACTTTTTTATTATTACATTACCAGTCAGCAAGTGGATACTAGCAGTCAAATATAATGCAGTTCCAAGGTCTTCTTTTGGGTATAAAGTGCTGTTTTGGTGCACAATTAATTTTACATTACCTGAATGGGAATAGCACATCTATGTCTGAGCATGTACGTCTGTCGCAAGCAAAGAGCAAAAACCCTTCAAGTGATTTTTCTTTAAAAGCCCGGTAGTATTAGACCAAATACACACACTTTTAAAAAACGGTTTTGGGGTTTGTTTATTTATTTATTTTACACATAATTGAGACAAGCTTTATCACAACTTTGAATCTGTGGCCTTTTTTTTGTTCGCTCTAAACACTCACCATCAAAAGGATTTCTTTCTTTTGATGTACTTCTTGTGTTGTTGTACCTGGCTTGGTACGACTGCTGCTCCCGGGAAGGACACTGGGACATTTAGAGAGTTGATGCCCCTCCATCTCTCATTGCTTATAGTGTATTCTGCCAGATTGCCACCCACAGCTTTTCTAAGTTTGTGATGGGTTGTACACCTACATTTTGTGGAAGGGACTTATAATCAGAGCTGTGGCAACAGCTGTCTCTCTCAACAGTTCTGGGCACCACAGTTCAAGAAGGACACTGACAAACTGGAACGTGTCCAGAGGAGGGCAACCAAAATGGTCAAAGGCCTGGAAACGATGCCTTATGAGGAACGGCTAAGGGAACTGGGCATGTTTAGCCTGGAGAAGAGGAGGTTAAGGGGTGATATGATAGCCATGTTCAAATACCGTATTTTTTGCACCATAACACTCATTTTTTCCTCCTAAAAAGTAAGGGGAAATGTCTGTGCGTGTTATGGAGGGAATGCCTACGGGTGGCATGCCTATGAATCTTCCTCCTCTAAAAATTATGTGCGTGTTATGGCCGGGTGCGTGTTATAGAGCGAAAAATACAGTATATAAAAGGATGACACATAGAGGAGGGAGAAAGGTTGTTTTCTGCTGCTCCAGAGAAGCGGACACGGAGCAATGGATTCAAACTACAAGAAAGAAGATTCCACCTAAACATTAGGAAGAACTTCCTGACAGTAAGAGCTGTTTGACGGTGGAATTTGCTGCCAAGGAGTGTGGTGGAGTCTCCTACTTTGGAGGTCTTTAAGCAGAGGCTTGCCAACCATATGTCAGGAGTGCTCTGATGGTGTTTCCTGCTTGGCAGGGGGTTGGACTCGATGGCCCTTGTGGTCTCTTCCAACTCTATGATTCTATGATTCTATGAACCCCCCAACCCTCAGTGATATTCCATACCCATTTCCTCTCTTTTTAGGTTTTCATCTTTATTAGTGGAATGGGAAAGTTTCCCTAGCACTTCTAATAACTAATTTTTATAATATTTTTTTATTTCTACACCATCCTTCCTGGCTCAAAAACCAGGCTCAGGGCGGCTAACAGCAAATATAAAACACTGACTTTAAAACAGCATGAAATACAACATAAAATGCAGCATCAATATCAATAAAATTCAAAGATTCAGGGGTCATTTTGGGAAAAGGAAAGGAAAAGGAAAAAATGAACAAAAACAAAACAAAAACCCAGTCAGTAGATCTCGAATGATCACCAGGGCTAACTGACCAAGTTGGTCCTACTAGGGCCAGCAAGGGGACCAGGGAAGAATTTAAATGTGGGGTCCCAGAAAGGGTTTCTTCATAGAAGAGGAAAGGGAAAAGGGAATAGAGGATCAGGCTAATTAAAATTGAAGGCCAGGCAGAATAGTTCTGTCTTCCAGGGCCTGTGGAAGGAGATCAAGTCCTGCAGGGCCCTAGTCTTGTGGGACAGAGCATTCCACCAGGTTGGAGCCGTCACTGAAAAAGCCATGGCCCTGGTGGAGGATAGTCTGGCATTAAGCTATTATTATTATTCATGGACCTTAGAGTCTTCTGCAGGACATACCAGGAGAGGCGGTCCCATAAGTACGAGGGTCCTAGGCCACATAGGGTTTTAAAGGTCAAAACCAGCACTTAGGGGAAATGTACCAGCAATATGTTACCCAGTTGCTTAGGCTACAAGCCTATGCATGCTTAACTGGGAATGAGGCCCATTGAAAACACTGGGACTTGCTTCTTTTAGTAAGAGGTTCCCACTTTCCCATGTTCCAGCCAAAGTATGCAAAGTGTCATGAACGAGCCAGCCCCCAGAGAAGGTTTGCACCCAGATCCCAGGGAAAGTTTGCAACCAGCTGAAGGAAGCAGTCAGGAACAGAGAGGGTTAACTGCCATGCAGGATGAGCATTGGCTAGTATCATCTCTCCTGCCCCTTGGAATGCGAGTTGATAAGGGAATGACTGAGAATGAGCCAGAACCGACTTCCGGTCGGCGCCAGTGCTAATGGCGGTCCTCTTTCCGAGCTCCGGAGGAGGACGGCTCTGCGAGTTCGGGTCTGACCCGCTACGGCAAGCGGGGGACCCCTAAAATCACAGGCGCGGACACCTGTGAACAAGGAGATTCGGTGGGCACCAAAAGCGCCCCCCCTTTACTGCAGAAAGAGCCTTTTTAAAGGCTCCGGAACGACAACGGGGGAGCGCGGTGCTGAGAATCGCTACCCAGCCCGCAGGGTGAAGCCGCGTCGCCATCAGTGGAGAGCGCCGATTCCTTCCTGTAAATTTTGGACTCGAAAAGCCCGTGAGTAAGATTGAACCTCTATTGGATACAAAAATACCCGCAATTTGACTGAAAACGGGGAAGGAAAAAATTAAGGAAGTCTGCCTTCCCCCGACTGCATGACAACCAAAGCAACGAAATTTAAAAACTGCATCCGCATGAGACACTGTTTTTAACTGCTTAAATCTGACATCTGAACTTGGGATATCCCCCCTAGCTTGCAGGGCAGAGGGGAGGGAAAAGGGACTTTATGAGCTGCGTGACTAACTTAAAAGAAAAAGCAAAATCTTCTGCATCCTCTAACTTGAAACGGACTGCCTATAAGACAATTGGACACTGAACTGACTTTAAGCTCCTGCAAAAGTTACATGGTGGAAGTATTGATTGATACAAAGTTTTTGGACTTTGTTGTTACAATATATTAGAGAAGACTGAGACTGTATCTATTGGAAAAAGTGTTGCAGTATACATCTGAAAGCCTCCTGATACTTGTTTTTAAATATCCTTTGTCTTTGTATGTGGACATATTGATTTGCTCCCTCTAGAGGGTAAAGTAAAAGTTGTCACAGTTTGGAACGGTGGAATTTTCCTCCAGAAGACGGCTCCCGTGGGAAACGACCTTGGGATATGAGTGGCCCAGCAGAGGAGATAAGTACGAGAGCCAAGACAAGACAACAACAACAACAGCAACAGCAACAGAAGAAAAGAGGCTCGATTTCAGGTATAACCCCTACAGTAACAACAGGACAAGAAAAAGGGACAGCCGCCTCCATGGATGCAGTGTCACAAGCTCTGCTTAAGATAAACCAATCTCTGGAGAACTTAACAAAGCAGACTGCAGAAAATACCAAGAAATTGACAGAAAACTCACAGAAATTGACAGAACTAACAACAAGATTGGATTTGAATACAGAATCTATTAACAGGCTTACTCAAGAAAACTCTGCAACACGTAAAATCGCAGAAGAAGCTAGAACTATCGCTGGAGAGACCCAAGAAAAATTAGAACCGATTGCCAAAAAGGTGTACGACCACGATGCAACCCTGGCTTTGTGGGAACTACAAAGAAAAGAGAGGAATTTGAAATTACGATCAATTCCAGAGAACGAAGGAGACAATCTGGTGGACTTTTTAACGCAAGAGTTTGCTGACTGTTGGGAAGACTTAGAGGAGGACGAATTTAAGATCACAACAGCGTTCAGACTGGGCAAAAGACAGAACAGAAAGGCACCGAGGGACTGTTTGATTACCCTCAGATCGAAGGAAGAAAGAGACAAAATTTTAAGACTACACTTTGAAAAGGCCTTGCAAATCGAAAACTCACCGATACAGATCTTTAAAGATATTCCTAAACATATTTTGGACTTGAGAGCTTTCTACAAGGATTTGGTTTATCTGATGAAGAAGAACACCATCCTCTTCAGGTGGGAATTCCCACAGGGACTGTCTTTTGATTACAAGGGAAAGAAGGTGAAAATAAAGACGGTACAGGACAAAGAGAGGTTCTTGGAAAGAAATCGAGAGGATCTACAGAAGGGAACTGTGGACCCAATTGCAGAACAGAAGAGAGCACTAGACATTCTGAACCTACCGTTTGGACAGAACCCACCACCAACAGAGGAAGAACAACAACTGGGAGCTGTTGGAGGAATATCAGAAAAATAACAAGATGGCCCTGCAATTCCTTAGTTGGAATTGTAATGGGCTGAACATGCCTTTGAGAAGACGACAAGTTTTTCATATTTTGAATAGAGAACAACTGGATCTGATATGTTTACAAGAAACTCATATAACCAGAGCCCACAGGAGACTACTTATAAAAAAAAGATTGGGACAAGAATTCATCTCGTCAGACAAAGTGAAAAAAAGAGGAGTTGTGATTTATGTAAAAGAGAAGTGGGCCCCAAAAATGATGTTCAAAGACGAACAAGGAAGATATTTGGCAGTGGAGATACAAGTACTAGGAGAAAAATTCTTGATAGTTGGGATCTATGCACCAAATGAAGGCAAGGCAGAATTCTTCAAGAAACTTCATGAAACTTTGATGGACTATTTGGACTATAATATGATAATTATGGGAGATATGAATGGTGTGGTCTCTACAAATATGGATAAGGCACAAAGATTGACAGTTACTAAGGAAGGGAGACTCCCAAAGACCTTTTTTGAAATGACGGAAAACATGGACTTAATAGACATATGGAGAACAAGGAACCCTCTTGAGAGAGAGGGAACCTTTTTCTCCCAAGCAAAGATGACCTGGACCAGAATTGATCAAATCTGGGTTACTAGTGGAATGGCTCCGAAGATTAAGAAGGTAGAAATCTGCCCAAAAACCTGCTCCGACCATAATGCCGTGAAGATGGAAATGAAACTTACATCAACTGGCCAGTTTAGATGGAGGATGAATGACACCCTGTTTCGAGATAAGGAGATCCACATGAAGGCCCAAAAAACCCTAAAGGACTACTTTGAAATAAATCTAAAGGGCGATGTGGAAAAAAGAGTGATCTGGGACGCAAGCAAAGCTGTGATGCGAGGATTTTTGATTCAACAAAACTCAATAAGGAAGAGAAAGCAGAATGAGAAAAAGGAAAAGATTTTGGAAAAGATAAAGGAAGGAGAGAAAAAATTAAGATCAAAACCAAAGTCCCAGGAGATATTGAGAGAGATTAAGTTATATCAAACACAGTATATGGAATTGATGAACCAAGAGATAGAATGGAAGATAAAGCAAATGAAACAAAAGACATTTGAATCGGCAGACAAATGTGGCAAACTTTTGGCATGGCAACTGAAGAAAAGGCAGAAACTAAATACAGTTACAAGCCTAGAAGTGGACGGAAAGAACATATCCAAACCCAATGAGATTAGAAATTGCTTTTTGAGCTACTTCAAAAAACTTTATTCCCAAGGATTACAAAATGAAGAAGATATAGACAAATTCCTTAACAAATATGGATTACAAAAGATCTCTCATCAAAGCAAGGTGGACTTGAACCAGAGAATAACAGAACAAGAGATAGAGGGTGCCATTCAGAACATGCAATTGGGCAAATCTCCAGGGCCAGATGGACTGACTTCCAGATACTACAAATCTTTGAAGGAGTGGTTGATACAACCGTTAAAGGAAGTTTGCAACGAGATCTTAGAGGGGAAAAAGGCACCTGAATCGTGGAAAGAAGCGTATATTTCACTCATACCAAAGACAGAGACTGAAAAGACTCAACTGAAGAACTACCGCCCAATATCATTACTTAATGTGGATTATAAAATTTTTGCAGACATTTTAGCAAAAAGATTTTAAAAAGTGTTGATGGAGAAGATTCATAAGGACCAAGCAGGCTTTCTCCCAAAAAGACACCTATCAGACAATGTTAGGAATATAATAGACATTTTGGAAAAGTTAGAGGTGAACATAAATACTAAAGCAGTTTTGATATTTGTGGACGCGGAGAAAGCCTTTGACAATATTTCTTGGAGTTTTATGAAAAAGAATCTTCATGGGATGGGGGTAGGGCAAGGATTTGAGAATGGTATGGGTGCAATATATTCCGAACAAAAAGCTAAGTTGATTGTAAATAATGTAATAACTGAGGAACTCAAGATAGAAAAAGGAACACGACAGGGGTGCCCAATTTCCCCATTGCTTTTCATTTCGGTTCTGGAGGTGTTGCTGAATATGATTAGAGAGGACCAGCAGGTTAAAGGGGTACAGGTCGGAGCTAAACATTACAAATTAAGAGCATTTGCAGATGACCTTGTATTGACTTTGCAAGAGCCAAACACTAGTACGAAAAGGGTGTTAGAAATAATCCAACAATTTGGACAGGTAGCTGGATTTAAGCTGAATAAACAAAAAACCAAAGTCTTAGGGAAAAACTTAACAGACATGGAGTAGAATAAGTTTCAAGAAGAGACAGGTTTGATGGTGGTTAAGAAGGTGAAATATCTAGGGGTATATTTGACATCCAAAAATTTGAATTTGTATAAGGATAACTATGAAAAATGCTGGTCAGAAATTAAAAAAGACTTAGAAATATGGTCAAATTTGAAATTGTCAATGTTAGGCCGAATTGCAGTTATTAAGATGAATGTATTGCCTAGAATGTTATTTTTGTTTCAGACCTTGCAGATTATTGACAAGATGGACTGTTTCAAGAGGTGGCAGAAAGATATTGCGAAATTTGTCTGGCAGGGCAAAAAGCCCAGAATAAAATTTAAAATACTTACAGATGCAAAAGATAGAGGGGGATTTGCCCTGCCGGACTTAAAACTGTACTATGAAGCAGCAGCGTTTTGCTGGCTGAAAGAGTGGATGCTCCTCGAGAATACAGATATCTTGGATCTGGAAGGTTTCAATAATGCATTTGGATGGCATGCATATTTATGGTATGACAAAATCAAAGTGCATAGTGCCTTTAAAAACCACATTGTCAGAAAAGCGTTGTTTAATGTTTGGATAAGATACAAAGATTTGTTGGAAAATAAAACCCCTAGATGGTTGTCACCCTTGGAGGCTAAGGCACTGAAGAAATACAATATGGAGGTCGGATGGCCAAAGTATTGTGAGATTTTGGAACAGGATGGAGACAAATTGAAATTAAAGAGTCATGAAAAACTGAAACCTAAAGTACAAGATTGGCTCCATTATTATCAAATAATGGAGGTTTACAAACAAGACAGGAAAATTTGCTTCCAGGTGGAAAAATCAAAATTAGAGACTGAATTGTTAGAACCCAATACTAAGAATCTGTCAAGAATGTATAACTTGCTGTTGAAATGGAATACACAAGATGAAATAGTTAAATCAGCCATGATCAAGTGGGCACAGGATATTGGTCATAACATTATGTTTGCTGACTGGGAAAGGTTGTGGAACACCGGGATTAAATTTACGGCATGTAATGCCTTAAGAGAAAATATTATGAAAATGATTTATAGGTGGTACATGACCCCAGTCAAGCTTGCAAAAATTTACCATTTGCCTGACAACAAATGTTGGAAATGTAAGGAAACTGAAGGTACTTTTTACCACCTTTGGTGGACATGCCCGAGGATTAAGGCTTTCTGGGAAATGATATATAATGAAATGAAAAAGGTACTTAAATGTACTTTCCTTAAGAAGCCAGAAGCCTTTCTCCTGGGTATTGTCGGCCAATTGGTGTCAAAAAAGGATAGAACTTTCTTTATGTATGCAACAACAGCAGCAAGAATACTCATCGCAAAGTATTGGAAGACACAAGACCTACCCACCTTGGAAGAATGGCAGATGAAAGTGATGGACTATATGACATTGGCTGAGATGACTGGCAGAATCTGTGATCAAGAAAGAGAGACTGCAGAAGAAGAATGGAAGAAATTCAAAATTTATCTAAAGGACTATTATAAACTTGATGAATGCTAAAATGTCAAGGTTTTTAGAAAGAAAGGGTTACAGTGATATAAGATTGGAGTAAAGAGAAGATTAACAGGACAGAGGTTTGAAAGAAATATATATAAGTTGCTAAATAACTTTGGACATGGGGATGCAGAAAGGGGAGGTATGAGGGAGTCCGAGAAAAGAAGGTTTGAAAAAATATTGTGAAACACTATATATGTTTGTTTGTCTTTTTATGTGTTTGTTTGTTATGAAAATTTGTAAAACCAATAAAAATTCTTATAAAAAAAAGAGAATGAGCCAGAACCCTGCCAACGCTCTTGAGAAATGCAAAATGCCTGAAACAGAGAAGGAAGCAGTTTATCAGGCGGGAAAGAGCTAAGAGACCTCAGAGAATGGGAAGAGGTGGGAGCTGACCCTCTCAGTCCAAAGTCTCGGTGAATGGGAGGGCTCCAAGACAGGAAGCAAAACAAGAGACGTCAGAAGCAAAAGGTTCAGTTGCTTCTGGCCTTGCAGGAAGCAGTCTTCAGAAGGGTCATCATGATTGATGAGGCTGGTGGCTTGTTAGAGCCGTCCAGCGAACCCTGTTTGTTTTTGCAATAAATCTTCCTTTGCAATTAACTACGCTTGCTGTGTTATCAATACAGGAACCAGGACTCCTGACACAAAGGCAGCTGCTATGTTTTGCTTCTGAGTATATCGTATTTAGAGACCCCTAACCTGCTCAGCTGACTAAACATTATGAAGCGTTCCTGTCTTCTTGAGGATTCGACAGACTTGCTCTGACAGAAAAGGGTTTTGAAAAAGAGAAAGATGGAAGGTCTTAATAATAATAATAAAATGTTTTTAAAAACCACCCACAGTCAAACAGAATGTTTACATATGTGGGGAGATCAAGGAGGTGGCTGCTGACCTCTGCCATGTCCTGCTTTTTGCCCTGCTGAATGTCAACACATCCAGGTGAGCTTCAGTTGGTTGAGATATACATCCCTTCACACAGCATGGCCACGTAACAGGCAGCCATCAGGAGAGCAGATGACTACAATGGGAGGTCATTGGAGGGAGAACTTCTGGATCAGAGCTGATTGGAGTACTGCCAAGGAAGGCAAGAGAGAGTATGGAAGAGGGAAGGTGGGGGAAGTTGGAAGGAGGTTAAATGGAGCAAGAAAGTTTCCAAACACCACTGAGACAGAAGACCATAGACATCTAGTCAATAGAGAACAGTTTGTGGTACCAAGACCCAGTGGTGTGATAGAGCCAAATGAGGGGAAATGGCAGAATCACCAGATGGCACTCTGTATGATGAGAAGAGTCCTTGACTCCCAGGGGTACCAGGGACCCACCATGCACATCCTGAATTAAGGGTTCTTTCCAGGGCTGAGACAGTTTGGGGGGGGAGCTAGAGGAGCCCGATTGTATCTTATGGAATATATGATTCTTCAAATAAAACCATTAAAAAAGTAGTATAATACAAAAGCAAAGAACATACACACAAAGTTCTGAAAAGCTTAGCAGTGACAGGCAAGTCATACTTCAAAAAGCTTTCCAATGATTCTTAAGAAGCATGATTTATACCACAATTCTTACTCAGCAGGTGTTTCAGGCTGTCCTACAGAAGATGTCGTTTTCATCCTAACATTTCTGGGCATTGATCCTCATATTTACATGACTTTTCAACAGAGCTTGCAAGAAATCACTAACTGGGAAAGAATTCCTAGCCAGCACCATTTAAAAACAGACTTTTTACATTAACAAAAGTCCAGGTGATGATTTAGGAATAATATTTATGCCATTCCCTTTGAAATGCCATGTCTCTCCCTTGCTTATAATATTAGCTGTTTTGAATCTCAGAAATATTTAAGTTTCCTTCCTTTGATCCCCAGTGTCTTTGAGCTAGTTTCTCTATTAGCCACCCAGAGCTTCAAAATATCTCTTCTCATCATTCATTCCAGTATCATAAACCAAAATGGGATTTTCATTCACTAACTAACTCTTCAACTGATCTCTGCTCTTGTCAAAGCCATTGTTTTTGTGTTCTCTCTCTCTCCCCTGCTACAATGCAGAAGGGGTAACCTTGGGAGGAGAAAGAGATAATGTCCTCTTGGGTTTCATGATACAGAGGCAAGGGAAAGTTGAGTGTAGTCAGACATGAATTCTGGACTTTAAGAAGGCTGATTTCAAAAAGCTTAAGGAGCTGCTAGGTGGGATCTCATGTCAGAAAACGGGTCTCCCTTAAAGAGCGCAGGTATTGCAGTGAGACCTGGAAACCGACACCCTGTGTTGTGGGTGGGTACGATTGGTCAGCCACAACACCCGATTGGTAGGTCCCTCATAGCTGAGTGCAATCTGGCCAGTGGGACACAGTCCAAACGGTCCAAGGGACCTATTTATGCCTATGCATGTGACCCAGAGCTTCCTCTTTCGGCGTGTGCGTTCGGAACACCCGCCCACCTCTCCCTACTTTTAGGGCTTGTGCGCTTGACCTTGCTATGCCATCGTGTGTCGTTGGGACAGGGACACGGAAGGAATTTTCCCCACTTGGCTAATTGGCTGGTGCCATTTGGGTTTTGCCTGCCACATAGCAAATAGTCACAACTTGTAAGGTTGCAGATAGGCACTGGTTCAGGTGATAGGGATGGGAGAATTCTCTCGTCATCCCTATGTGAAGGGTATTCCGTTAAAGGAATCCAGGGACTCAATGGTCTGGTCAACCCCTGAGAGGGGGTTGTGCCTGTGCCTGAGTCCAGGGGGACATTTGGGTGGTGGAGATAGCCTGTTCCTGGCTTTCCTCTTATCCAGGTGTTCACCCTTGGCTGACCTATGCTGGAACCCTGGGTCAGCGCTACCTGCATGGCAGGGAGCTAGTCTCACCAGAGCCTATGCAACCAGTCACTTTCTGTAATCAATAAAGTTGTGGCCTAAATTCTGCCAAAAAAACAAACCAAAATTTGAGTCAAGTGTGAAATTATTTAGGGGTAAGGTTTCTGGGTCTGAACACGCAAATACTCAAAGAAAGGGAAGTCCAAGATGGATGGGAGTTTCTTAGAAGTGAAACACTGAAGGCACAAATGCAGACAATTTCAACCTGAAAGAAAAGTTGGAGGCAGCCAAAGAAACTGGTGTGATGGCATAAGGAACTTACAGATGAGCTGAGGTTTAAGAAGGACATGTGACAGAAATGGAAGAAAGGGGAAATCACACAAGTAGCCAACAGTTACAGGGAGAAGGTCAGGCAGGCCAAAGCTCACAATGAACTTGCAAGAGAGGTTAACTATAATTTTTTAATGTTTTATCTGACTACGTTTGAAGCAAGAGAAAGAACAAGCAAGCAACAGGTCCTCTGTGCAGAAAACAACAACAACAGAGAAATGCTATTGAGAGAAGGCAGAACTGCTCAACACTTACTTCACCCAAAAGGAAAGCAGTGCCCAATCTGGTAATAACAGAATAAACATTGCAAGGAGGGAGCTGCAGCTCAAGATAGGGAACACCTGGATACTTTAAATGAATTCAAATATCCAGGGCCTGACGATCGCCACCCAAGGGTATTAAAGGAGCTTGTGGATGTAATCTCAGAACCTCTGTTTATATTCTTTGAGGATACTTGGAGAACAGGTGAGGCTTGCCAGCAGTACATGTGAAAACGATATAGGGGCTTAGTAGACCACAAGCTTAACATGAGTTAACTGTGTGATGCAGCAGCTAAAAGGAAGCTTTATCAACAGATACAGTGTTCGAATCAAGGGAGGTAATAGTACCACCGTATTCTGTCTTGGTGAAACCACACCTAGATGCCACAATTTATTTTAATTTATTTTAATATTTTTATTAGTTTTTTAACATATCATTTCCAACATTCATACAACATAACTTCTTATCTTATACAATATTTTTGACTTCCATAAACACCTCTGATGATTTTCCATTCTTTATCACTTATTCTGCATTTCTTAATTTCTATATTACTCTTAATTATCATTAACTAATGATTTTCCTCATAATCTTGTAATATTTCAAATAGTCCTCCTTACAAAACTTCTTGCATTCCTACTAGCGTAATCTGTTCATTACTATTACTTTTCAAATAATTCATATATTTACTCCAGTCTTCTAAGAATGTCTGGTCCCGCAGGTTTCGAATCCATCCTGTTAATTTATCTAATTATGCATAGTCCATCAATTTCATCCTCTATTCTTCTTTTGTCGGTAGTTCTTCTTGCTTCCATTTTTGTGCCAATAATATTCTTGCTGCCAATGGGTGCCACAATTTAAGAATGATATTGATAAGCTGGAATGTGTGCAGAGGAGAACACACCTGAAGGAGCGTCTCCACCTCCATCGTTCTGCCCGGGCACTGAGGTCCAGCGGCGAGGGGCTTCTGGCGTTTCCCTCGCTGCGAGAAGCCAAGTTACAGGGAACCAGGCCGAGGGCTTTCTCAGTAGTGGCACCCGCCCTGTGGAACGCCCTCCCACCAGATGTCAAAGAGAAAAATAACTACTAAACTTTTAGAAGACATCTGAAGGCAGCCCTGTTTAGGGAAGCTTTTAATGTTTAATAGGTTATTGTGTTTTAGTTTTTTGTTGGAAGCCACCCAGAGTGGCTGGGGAAACCCAGCCAGATGGGCGGGGTATTAATAATAATAATAATAATAATAATAATAATAATAATAATAATAATAATTACAACCAAGATCATGAAGGGTCTGCAAATGAAGCCTTATGAGGAATGCTTGAGAAAGCTGGGTATGTTTAGCCTGGCTGTGATGTGCAAAGGTGGTTCCAGTTCTTATGAGAGCCCAGGTAGCAGCAGCAGGAGGAAGTTTGGAATGCACCATACATAACTTCCATAATGTGCAAATGACACCCAGCTGATTTAGCAATGTGCCACTTATATTTTATGTAAAGACAGGAGCAGGACAAGCCCCATGGATGGCAGCTATTCCACACATGTGAAACAGCAAGAGAGCAACCACAGAGTCATGACCCACTCTGATGAACGCTGGCTTGCACAGAGTTGGATTCATTATCCTGCATTTTTATCTGAGTGAGCCCCTTGCATATTTTCTGTTTTGCTAGGCGAACTGCCTGTATGTGCCCCTGGAGTATTCCTTAGCTGCAGTCGAGGAGTGAAACAAAATAAAGCAAAGAACTGGCAAACAATATAAGAAGCACATTCCACTAACTGCCAGCCATTCTGGAATCACTCGCAGCGATAGCAAAGCATGTTTATGTCTTCTTTAGAAGGTTACATTGCTTAATGCCAGCAGGTCGGCCTTCTCACTGTAAGAATTTACCAAACAAACCAAAATCTGAATGCACTAATTTATTTGCCAGTGTACTCCAGAAATAAAATATTATCCTTGAAGTATTTTCATCCCAGTTAAGAAATAGAAAATACCCTTTCCTTCTAGTGGGAGAGGCTGATTTGTACCCAATATCATTCGTTTCTTCTTTCTGGCTTTGACATGGAAAACCCTTAAGCTACAACCTCCCTTTGTTGTCCCATCAAAACACTGAAGACTCAACTGAGAATGAGCTCTTTCATTTACTATCCATTTGCCAGACTAAGCGAAGGAACATAAAGAGGCATGTTTTATTAAGGAAGCTGTAAACAGCCATGACTTTCCCTCCCCAAAGTTAAAACCACATGCTCACTGTTGTAAATGTTTGTGAATATTATAGCCCAATCCACAAAATATCAGCAACTTAATGGCACAACTGTTTGCACAATCGCAATCTTTCCCCTTCAGCCACATTGTGGGTTTTGGAGCACTGGGAGGGAGAAAAGGGATAGGGCACTGTGCGGTTGTGTAGCCCAGCCAATAGAAGGCAAGACCTGGCTGCGTATACAAGGCCAGATGTCCCTCTTCTATCATTTGGCATCCACTTACCCATCCCAATTTGTGGGAGTGCTGGCAAAGCCAGTTCAGCAACTAAAAGCCTGACAGATGTTTCCACTTTAATGCTACTAAATATATTGAGTATACTTAGTTACAGCATCTAAAGCTTTGTTGTCACCCCTCTTTTTGTCCATACTTAGAATCAGATTTCACAGCCATATATAGAAAATGTGGTCAAAATAGGTTTAAATTAGGGGGCAAAGAGGATCAGAGACTGGGCCATGCGTTGTTTCACAACAAAATAAGACTAAATAATACAGGGGCAAGTACAATATTGCTTATTGCAGACAAATTACGATGGTGCAACAGAACCCATGAGTTGCCAAGAGCAATGCATCCTATGTGTCAGGGAACTGGCATCGGAGCAAGAGGCGAAGGGAAGGCTCCCAGATGATGCTGGCGAAGGACCCAGCAGCAGGGGGAGAAACAGCTCAGTAGAGGGGTAAGCCAATCAGCGCAACACCAGGGATAAAGGAAGGCAGACGGGGGAAGTGGAGAGAGGGCTCCAGGACTCTTCACTGGAGATCAGTGAGGAGAGCCCAGGTCCTCCGCTACCCACGCCTTCCCTGCGCAGAAGACTCCCGCGCAGTGAGAGGAGGAGGAGACTGGGTGTCAAACAACTTTTATGTTGGAAGAGGTTCAAGAAACGCCCACTGACGGATTCTGCCAGTGACTGAGGCAGCCACCATGAGAAGGGGCTGTGCAGTCAGAAAGGTTTAACAAGGCAAATTAACCGAGAAAGGCACCAGTTTACGCACGAGTAACTCATACCTATTACACTATGTTTCTTCCGCTGTAGTTTCTGCCCATACTGGGTGTCACAAAGCCCTTGTCAAAGGTTCCCCCAAAGCCCAACAAGGACAAGAGTAGGGATAGTGGAGAAATATGATTCAGTTTGCATTTAAAGGAGTGCATCGCTAATTCACACTTTCTGAAACAAGTGAACAGAAACAGCCGTCCTTAGAAATTCACATTTCTTCGACTTTTGCAATACAGTTCTCCAGACAAGTACCATGTACAAAAAATGGATATATATTAGGGCAGGCTTCCTCAACCTCAGCCCTCCAGATGTTTTTGGCGTACAACTCCCATGATCCCTAGCTCGCAGGACCAGTGGTCAGGGATGATGGGAACTGTAGTCTCAAAACATCTGGAGGGCCAAGGTTGAGGAAGCCTGTATTAGGGTAGTGAAAATAACATACAAATGCATTACATCAGGGAACACTGCTTGCAAAACTGTATATAAAACATGAAGTGTATATTGTTGTGATCATGGGGAAGAGAGGAGGGGAGAGTCCAATCCCTTCGAGCCCTGCTTGTGAGCTCCCAGGGTCATCTGACTGGTGGATTTTGGAACCAAAAATAGGAGGCTGATGGATCCTTCATTTTATCTGGCAACACAATTCTCATGTTCCTGTTGAGCCGAGTGATCTGGAGGCACAAAAAGCTTGTTTGAAGTGGGGCCGGCATTATCCTCCTCTCCCACTCTGTTTCGCCTGTTGACACAGACCCTATGATTTTCCGCACAACAGATAACAGCAAGGAGAAACGGGGGTTGCATGCCTTAACATTACCTTACAGAAGGATATGTGCCACACTAAATTCACAGGATGGAACAAAAGCCTCTGGCTTAACACTGGCAGAAACAGCAGAAGAAATGAACTGGAAGCGTGCAATGTCCTCTTGCCTCATTTGCAGCCTGAGGTGAAGCCACCCAATTCATTTCCATTAGCCACTTAATAAAACTTTGCCCAAGTCTTTCAAAGGGAAAGAGGCCACAGTCTCTGTCCTCTATACTCTCCAACTCCCCAGGCTCTGCATTTGATGATGAATATTGTTCAGGCACTGCCTCTCCGTAACAACGTGGAGAGCTGTGTGAAACTCCCTTTCAACTAAAATTTCAAACAGGCTTCGTTATAAAAAATATGTCTTTGTTGGTTCCACTGCTGCCTTCCCTTCCTAATTAGACTCTATTTGTAGCCCAATTGTTTGTGTCTTAGTGTTGGTACCTTTCTGCTCTCCCTCTAAAAAATAATTAGATTCTGATAGCCACTAATCAACAATTGGAGACAAAAACAACAAAAACCGAGGGAAACTGTCAAAAGCTTCCTCAACTGAAGAGTACAGAAATAACATTTGGCGCACAATGCTTATGAATACATTAACATAAAATTTCCAGGGAGGGGGTGAAAGTTAGTATAAACTCTTGTTCGAAAGTGTGACACCTTTTAATTGACTATTGAAATTAAATGAATCCAAAAGAATATTGTAAAACAAGTTCTAGGGATTGTACAGGTATCAAGATATAGATCTTGATCATGTGTGATTTCAATTCTGTCACTCACATCTTATGTAAACTCTTAAGATCTCTCCATCCTACAATTTTTGTCTGTCCCTCCCCAAAAAGAAAGTATATACATTTGCTCATACTTTCATACTTCATACCATAAGAAGATAAGGAGAGCTTGTGCTGTGTGCTGAAGGAGAATTTTACGAAAATGATGTATCGGTGGTATTTAACGCCTGTAAAATTAGCAAAGATGTATAAAAATGCTTCAAATGTTTGATGGAAATGTAAGCAGAAAGAAATCAAGTTCTACCACATGTGGTGGACGTTCAAGGTAACAAAAGCATTCTGGGAAATGATTTACAAAGAGTTGGGGAAAAAATGTTTAAAATAACGTTTGTGTTGTGGAAAAATCCCACAGGCTTTTTTACTAGGTATTTTAGGTGCAGAGTTTCCGAAAGAGCAGAGGCGACTATTTATGTACGTGATGACAGCAGCGCGGATGCAACTGGCCCAGAGATGGAATGAAGACAAGGTCCCGACCAGTGACGAATGGCTGATGAAGATGATGGACTAAGCCAAAATGGTGAAATTGACCGGGAAAATCAGAAACTAGGAAGAGAAGAATTTTAAGACGGAGAAAACTGTAAACAACTAAAAACTTTGGCAGGATTGAGTAATGCTTGTAATGTACAAAAAACTATGGGGGAAAATGGATTATTTTTCTTAAAAGACTAAAGAAAATAAGGGAAGCAGTTGGGGGGAAAGATTGATAATGGTAACCATGGAAGGGCAGAGGGAAGTCGAAGGATTCAGGGAATTCTGAATGATGATGTGGAGGTTTAATGTTTGAACTTAAATTTGTTATGTAAAACGCAATAATTTATTATTATTTTATTATTATTTTTTTGAATAAGAAGACCAGGAGAGCTCTGCTGAATTGGGTGAAGTGCCTATTTGGTCCAGCATTCTGTTCTCATAGTAGCCATGAAGATGTTCATGGGAAAGCCCACAAGCAGAATCTGATTAGAACAATAATCTTCCCACCAATGATTTGCATTAACTGAATTCAGCTGATAGGAGCATCTTTATGAAATCAGTTGAGTGACTGGTGGAGAATGCGGCCCGCAGCTCACATCCATTTCTCACTCCATCATAAAGCTAGTATTTCTTGGATACTTTATTTTACTGGGTAGTCGTGATTGCTGTAATGATCTCTGTCCTAAAAAAAAAAAATGCAGGTATTGTTCTGCACCCAGACTCTGCCTTGCTTAGAGTAGACCTGGGTCTGAAATTATTCATGACTTAAGAAGGGATCCAACCCATTGCTTACGGTATTTACAGTATGAATCATAATTCTTAGCAATAACCAGTGGCTAAACTGAGCAACTGCACAACGAGAGAAAGAGAATTCTGAATAATATTGCCATTTGGTGATGTAGGTTGAATTTTATTTATGACAGCATAGAAGGCAGTTCAGTGTTACTGCAGTGCTTTTAAATAGGAAGCAGATAAGTGCTCCAACTGAAATATTTTAATTAATTCAAATGCACCTTGCATCTTAATTTTTTATGTAGGTGACTTGCAGAAGCACTTTCCCTTACTCTAGAATTTTTACATCTGAAAGAATAATACTGTTGAAGTATTGGCTGTTAGTAATGACGACAAAACTTGAACAGTTTCTTTTCTTATGGTGAGATAAGTAGACATTGTTGCCAAGTGTGATTTTAATAAAATACCTTGTCAGTGGAGAGAGCAAGGGATGGTTCAGTGAATGGCAATGGTTTTGATGGGTCAGTGAGTGGTTCAGGATGAGAGGTCAGTAGGATAATATCTATATAATTACTACATATTCTGGTCAGAATACCACACTGTATTCTGGTCAGAATGAATTCAACTTCATGCTAAATACAAGGCATCTATCTCTATCTCTATCTCTATCTCTATCTCTATCTCTATCTCTATCTCTATCTCTATCTCTATCTCTATCTCTATCTCTATCTCTATCTCTATCTCTATCTATCTATCTCTATCTATATCTATTTCTTTATAGCTTGAAACACAGCTAGGGAGGAAGAATTGTGACTTGAACAAAATGAATTCATAGAAATCTAGTGTTGTTAAAGGTTGTGTGCAATTTCATTTTGGACCAGAGTTGTATTTAACAGAAAATTAGTTTACCAAGTGTTGAACTACTGTCCTCTAGATATCAAACAACTGTCCTTTAAGTATCAAAGACTGCATTCTATTTAATTCTAAATATATCATGCAGTTTTGCTGATGGAAGTGAGACAACAAATTTAGCAGTGTTCTGGGGTCGAGATCATACATCTATTAAAAGAGCAATTCTGGATGTCCAGTCAGATCAAATGCATCTAAAAGATATGAACCAGGCAAAATTTCCAGACATACTGTGCACAACGTGGGCATGGATGCTATGTGAACTGTAGTGTTATATTCTTTACAGTGGGAATATTGGGTCTGCACATGTAATAGCATCTTCAGCTTGGCAGGTATAGTTCTTCAACCACAGATAATCTTCTCCTTGGCCTGCATCAGTGAACATGTGCGTGTCTTAGGTCGTGATAGGAAACGTGAGAGTCAGAGGTTGACTGGCTGCTTCGCTTTTGTTTTGCTGAGGAATTGGTGAGGATAGAGAAGCTATAATTTATGGACTGCACTGAAGGAGTTTTAGAAGCAGGAAGCAAAAAGACCCTCTCTTGGGCTCAGGTGAGTGAAGCACATTGCATTGGATTTGGTATATACGTATGATACTGCTTGTAATACAGTCATAGGTAAAAGGTTAAGGGACTCCTGACCATTAGGTCCAGTCGTGATTGACTCTGGGGTTGCAGCGCTCATCTCGCTTTATTGGCTGAGAGAGCCGGCGTACAGCTTCCGGGTCATGTGGCCAGCATTACTAAGCCACATCTGGTGAACCAGAGCAGCACACAGAAACACTGTTTACCTTCCCGCCAGAGCAGTACCTATTTATCTACTTGTACTTTGACGTACTTTCAAACTGCTAGGTTGGCAGGAGCAGGGACCGAACAATGGGAGTTCACCCTGTCGTGGGGATTCGAACCGCCGACCTTCTGATCGGCAAGTCCTAGGCTCTGTGGTTTAACCCACAGTGCCACCCGCATCCCAATACAGTCATACATCGGGTTAAATGTGCTTCAGGTTGAGCATTTTCAGGTTTTCAGGAGTGCATTACTTCTGGGTTTTGCCGCTCGCGCATGTGCAGATGCTCAAAATGATGTCACACGCATGTGCAGAAGCAGTGAATTGCGACCCGCGCAAGTGCAGATGTGGGTTGTGTTCGCTTCAGGATGTGAACGGGGCTCCGGAATGGATCCCCTTCACATTGAGAGGTATCTCTGTAGTTGCCATCCTGCAAGAAAATAGTCATCTTCAAAGTCTTGTGTGTGTACTTCATCACTAGGGCTTTGAGGGTGAAACTGCTGTATCACTCTGCATGACTCAGAAAAATAGCCAACATTCCAGAGCCCTGGTCTTGGTTCGGATAAAGAGGTAATCCCATCCAAGGGGAAACTTGCTCTTGGAATCCCTTGGGAAAGAAAACAGCAACAGAGAGTATAGAAAGAATTCAGCCCCTCACCCTAATGCTTATTGCATTCCCATCACTAAAGCTGCTTTTTTGATCGGCTGGGTGGAGGAATGCTAAGTTTTTGCCACATGCATTTATGGATAATGCTCAGTTCATGCCTTTGCCATTTTTACATCTCCTATGAGCATAATTCCTGAAGCTGCTTTTCCAAGGTGTTTTCCTAACTCTTTAAAGAAATGCTTCTTGCCAAGTATCCAGAAACTATTACATAAAAAAGAGAGCTAAGGAAAGTGCCAGGAGAACAGTTGCTAATTTGAAAAGGTAGATAGTAAATTAATGTGATGCTGTCTTCAAAAGTAGCTGACAGATGGCTGGCAACACTACGCAGCTCCAGGGGTCTGCAGCCTCAGGCAATCGCTCCATCATCTGTTGTTTTAACAACCAGTTGTTATCAATGGTGGCCCTTAAAATACAAATTACATTGATTTTGGACAGAATCAGCAAGACTGCAAAAGAAAAAAGAAAAAAGGCTACATTGCTCTTCTTGTCATTGTTACCTGATTTGTACAGTGGTACCTCGTGGTACTTAATTCGTTCTGGAGGTCCGTTCTCATCCTGAAGCAAAGTTCTTAACCCGAGGTATTATTTCTGGGTTAGCGGAGTCTGTAACCTGAAGTGTCTGTAACCCGAGGTACCACTGTAGTCATAGGTTACCCAGTTTAAGTGCTGCCGTTTATCATCTCCCATATGCTCTTTCAACCCAGCTCCTGGCCTATGGAGAGGAGGGCATATGGAGAATACTCAGCCAGCAGTATCCTGAATTGCATTCCACTAGACCCCCAGTCAGGGAGGGACACCCAGCGCTGAAGAACAAGTACAGCCTCAAAAAGGAGACCAATATGACAGTTTCCAAATCAACAGAAGCTGAAGCAAGCCAACCTGGCTCAATTGTCTGCATTATAAGGCCAAGCCAAGGCCCCAAAGATCAGTGGCGTAGCGTGGGTTGTCAGCACCCGGGGCAAGGCAAGTAATTTGCGCCCCCTAACCCGTGGATTTTGGCACTGATTTTAGCACTGCGAGTGCGAGCGCCCCCCCAGGTGTTGTGCCCGGTGCGGCCGGCCCCCCCGGCCCCCCCACGCTACGCCACTGCCAAAGATGACTCATGGGATTTCCTCATGGAGAATGTAAAGTTCGTGACAGTCATTTTAAGGCCATCACAGAAGATAACCTGGGAAGAACACAATGAGGAGCTATCTGGGAGACAAACCAGAGCTTAGGGGTTGGCTTGGGGCCTGGAATAGTGGCTGGCTTTTCTGTGTTGGTCTAGAACAGGGGTAGGCAACCTAAGGCCCGGGGGCCGGATGCAGCCCAATCCACCCCTCAGACAGTCTGGGAATCAGCATGTTTTTACATGAGTAGAATGTGTCCTTTTATTTAAAATGCATCTCTGGGTTATTTGTGGGGCCTGTTTGGTGTTTTTACATTAGTAGAATGTGTGCTTTTATTTAAAATGCATCTCTGGATTATTTGTGGGGCATAGGAATTCGTTCTTCCCCCCCAAAAAAAAATATAGTCCAGCCCCCCACAAGGTCTGAGGGACGGTGGACCAACCCACAGCTGAAAAAGGTTGCTGACTCCTGGTCTAGAATGAACCCCACAGAGGAAGTTAGTGCATCCTAGTCACTGAGCAGCCATCCTCTCCTTCTCTCCCTCTGTCTTATTGCCTGTCTCCCAATTTCTCATGAGTGAGCGACTGAGCTTATCTCATTGCTTCTAAGGTGGTCAATAATTTTATGCATATTTCCCCCTTTACATTTAAGATTTCCCCAGTGCTCTGAAGCCTCCCTAGGTCTGAGAAAATTCCATGGGAGAAGAGACTGTTCATGTATGCGACAACTGCAGCTAGAATATTGCTAGCACAAAGATGGAAAAACGAGGAATTACCAACCAAAGAACATTGGCAAGAAAAACTGATGGGATATGCCAAAATGACAAAACTAACTGAAAGACTAAGAGACAAAGACAATAGGACTGGGAACCATTTATGAGGTATTTACAGAAGCAATGTAAAGAAATGGAATCACTAGCAGAGTTTGATTAAACACTTACAATATATAAAGTAAATTAAAGTATAATCAAGAAAATATGAGAATGATAAAGGAATAACAATATTGTATATTAAGAATGTAAGATGAAGATATAATATAACAAGCAGGGAAAGTCAATATGTCAATAACCAGAAGAGGAAGTTGAGGGAAGTCGGGGAGCGGGTTGGGGAATTGCTCTTTATTTTTAATGTTATATGTTATGTTTTTATTATTATAAAACAATTGTAAAACCTAATAAAAATATTTCAAAAAAAGAAAGAAAGAAAGAAAAGAAAGAAAGAAAGTTCCATGGGATGAGTTACATCATGGTGCCTTGCTTTGAACTTGAACCAAGGTGTGGAAAGTCAGAGAGGTTGTCTACGAAGCACTAGAGATTGACAAGCCCACAGATTTTGTTGACAAGGGAAGCCCTTCCTTTTATCATGTTTTATTTTTAATCCACATTGATTTCTCTAAAAGTAAAAAGCCTTCACTTTTTAAAAACAAAAAAAACCAAAACCCTGACAATGAAAGCTTCTATGTGAATGGTAGACAATCTCCTCAATTTCCTGTGCTTATAAGAAAGTTCACCAGGAGATTTTCAGAAAGTATGAATACCTGGGCAGGCTGCAGAATGCAGGCCATTGGAGAAATGATTTACTGAATGAAATAAAAGATACTAAAAAACCCCACCCAAATCATATCTCTGTTATTTCAAAATTAAGCACAACAACACCGCCTATATGAATTATACTGAAATTTCCCCAACCCCTTTGACAATTTTTGAAAGCATTTTTCCTCATTAATTTGTGGTGAATGGTCTCTCTCTCTCTCTCTCTCTCTCTCTCTCTCTCACACACACACACACACACACACACACCATTCCAGCTCTCTCTCTCTCACTCACTCACACACACCATTCCAGCACAGCACAGCACTGAAAGCCAGCAGTTATCCTTATGTCTATGGGCCAACTGTGTGCAACTTGATAGAAAAGCAGAAAGATGGGATAAGAACAAAAACAAATCCTTCTCCATCTCTGCAAGGCAAAAATGTATGTCAGTATTGCTGCAGAAAAGCACCCGACCTCCTGCAGCTCTTGCATGACACTCTGACCTGACATTAGTGGGATGGATATCTGTCAAGAACAAAAAAAGAAGAAGCTCACTTTGTGCTGGCCAGTTGTATTTCTGTAGCTGGGGGAAATGATGTGTGAATTAAGAGAGTGGGTTTGGAACAAAGCAAATTGACATCCCCTGTTCACTTAAGGGTGGAGAAAAGTCATTACAGTTCTTTATCGTTTCAGGTTCACAGACATATGCAGCAAAGGCCCCCATTTTAGGAAGGTAGTTATTAGCTTCTGAAATGGACCTCTTCAGCAACACCCTTTTCCTTCTTTGTGTCCTATAAGAAGAATTCCATATGAAGGCTGAGCAACTCCAGAACTGAATTTCTGTAAAGGTCTTTGTATTGGCATCCTGTACCTTGATTTTCCAGGTGGAATTTATAATAATGCTGCAAAAGGCACAGTTTTTCACTCTGAGTTCAAGACTGCATGTTTGCTGATATCATCCCAGTTAGGCAGTGTCACGAGTAGGTCACGCGTACAAAGACCCTAGGCACAAAAAGCAATTAAAAATAAAATTGTCTTTACAGATATCAGAGTTTACAAGGTATTAAAAAGGGGGGGGGGAGGAACACAAAACTGTTGAAAGGGGTGGTGATAGGAATAAAAAAGAATTTAAAGGGATGTTCAGTGAGTGTTAGTTTTACAGGGTCCCTTAAGCATACGTTGTCCTAAGCCCCACTTTCGATTCAAGCACCACAATTTAAGGAGAATATTGACAAGCTGGAAACTACGCAGAAGAGGGTAACCAAGATGATTAAGGGTCTGGAAACTAAGCCTTATCAGGAACAGCTGAGGGAATTGGGTGTGTTTAGCCTGGAAGAGAGGAGACTGAGAGGAGATATGATAGTCATCTTCAAATGTCTAAAGGGCTGTCACGTGACAGGTGGAGCAAACTTGCTCTCTCCTGCTCTGGAGGGTAGGACTCAAACCAATTGTTTCCTGCTTGGCAGGGGGTTGGACTCGATGGCCCTTGTGGTCTTTTCCAACTCTATGATTCTATGATTCAATGGCTTCAACTTGTAAGAAATGAGTTTCCACGGCAAGAGTATTGTTAGCTCAGAAGTGGAAACAAGAAGAAATGCAGACAAAATAAGAATGGCAGATAAAATTAATGGACTATGCAGAATTGGATAAAATGACAGGAAGGATTCGAAACCTGTGGGACCAGAGATTTACAGAAGATTGGAAGAAATATACAAATTATTTGAAGAGCAACTGTAACCAACAAATAACGCTAGTAGGACTACAAGAAGTTTTGTAAGGAGAAACATATGAAATATTTCAATGAAGCGAAAGATATTAGTTATGAGACTTAAATATAATAGTGAAAGTAAGAAATGTAAATTAAGTGAAAAGATTGGAAAATTTTCAGATGATTGATGGAAGTCATAATAAATTGTATAAGATATAAAAAGTATGTTTAATTAGTCTTAAAAATGATATCTTAAAAAGCTAATAAAAATATTTAAAAGAAAAGAAAAGAGTTTCCAACTAAACATACGGAAGAACTTTTGGACAGCAAGAGCTGTTTGACAGTGGAACAGACTCCCTCGGGAACTTGTGGACTCGCCTTCCTTTGAGGCTTTTAAGAAAAGGTTGGACAGCCATCTGGCATAGATGCTTTAGGTGAGATTCCTGAATTGCAGGAGTTGGACTACATGATACTCTGTGTCCCTTCCAGCTCTACAATTCTATGATTCTGTGATTCAGAGAAGGAGAAGGATACTGGATCAGCTGGGTCCTTCGATCACCCATTTGTGACTCTTTTTTTCTCTTTTCAGTTTCAGTTCCCCTGGGCAGCACTACAGCAGGGGGTTGCTATATTTTGGTTCCTCACCAGAGCAGTGTGGTAGGACATGCTTAGGTCTGATGAAGGTGTCAGGGAGAGAAGAAGGCCTGTTCTTGCCCTTTGCCTTCTCAGGGCCTTGACCCTGGCCAGAATTTCTGTCATCTCTTCATCCTACTCTGATAATGACAGTTCTCAGAGTGGGCACTTAGATGTATGCCATTGCCCTGCCTCCCTTTCTCGTGAGTGATCTTCCTTGGAGGCATTATAGAGGCTGACTTTTTGCTATATAAAAGGTCTCTCTTTCTTCCCCTCTCCCTATCCATTTACAGCCCTTTCTCAACATCTACCACTGCCTCTCTCTCAAGTCATAATGACTCCTGAGAAACACACACACACACACACACACACACACACACACACACGTCATCATCATAAACAGGGAATGGATTTTGTTGCATCAGTTCCCTACTGGCAATTGAAGGCTACTTACTAAATCCTTTGAACTCCCCAGCTTTTGGCCTTGGGGAAAAGGTATGGGCTGGAGGAAACTGCAGTTCCTTGCTCCAAAACCCTTTGGGGTTTCTAACTACTGCTCCAAGGGGACAGTATTAACTTGTAGTACACACAAACGGCCTTGTCACCCAATACCCTCTCTAATCTTGACTGTTAATCTGGCATGACTGACCTGATTTGTTGCTGCTGTTGCTGCCTGCCACCTTTTTTGTCTCTTGTGATGCCCTGTTGTAGCCATTCCTCCACCATCTTCTCTACCCTGGGACTCCTATCACTGCTGGTTAGGTCTTTAGTCCATCTGGCATTCAGCAATGATTGTTCTTGTAGCTGAACACTGATAATTGGCATTCGAAGGTAGGACTTGTGAGTTTAAGAATCCAACTTTCTCTCCACTTGTGAATGTGAAACTTCTGATTGGCTGAGCTGCTATGATGGCAGAGAATGTTCATAGACATTCCAACTCCTTAGAGAGCAGAGATATGTGAATATTGAAATCACTCATTGAGGGGGGGGGAAATAAGTTGTAAATCTGGCTAGACTAAATTCTTTCACATTGAAAATTCTTATTCCACACTGTGGAATAAGAATTGGAAGTTTTTCTTAGATAAACTAAGGGATAATGAGCCCTGAGGCAAGAAGAAAAAACAGAATGACAACGAACAGTATAGGTGGGAGTTGATTTCACATTTGTTTTGGACCATCCAGCCAGTTATTTGACTTCAAGCTTCTGGTTATTTCAAACGCGGCCTTCAACCCTTACCAATCCAGACCAAGGAATTATTTCTTTAATAGCACTTGCAGAATTCTTTCCCCAGCCCTCTTTTCAAAGATAGATTAGAATCTGAGACCTGTGAAATGAGACTAGAGTGTGTCAGTTCAAGCTGTGTAACCAAATAAAAGATACTTATCTTTCATTGTTTAATATTCCTAACTGTATGGTGATAACATTTAAGATGATGAAAAGCAACACATGGCAGGGAATATAACGAAGCAAAGCCGGTGGAATAATTATGCCAGCATGCTGAGGCATCACAAGGAAGCTGCATTCTTCAGATTCCCTAAACGTGCCACGTGAGGGAGGTTGTACTGAAACTGGGCAGTGTGACTTTTTCCAGTATCAGACACTGGAGTTCAGTAAGCAGCTGAAGTGTGACACGATTAGGGGAAGTCTTGTATAGACTCTGGCAAAAGAAAATCAAGTGCCTCTCCTATGTTTTGTGCATTGGCGTTTGCTGTGGTTTCAACATACAGTATGCTCTGTTAATGTCCATGGAGGCGCAGGTCAATTCTGTGTCCAGGGCAGCTGTTTACCAGCACCATCTGGTACACAGGCTGAGACCCTACCTGCCCATGGACTGTCTCGCCAGAGTGGTGCATGCTCTAGTTATCTCTTGCTTGGACTACTGCAATGTGTTCTACGTGGTAGGTGACCTGGAAACTACAACTAATCCAGAATGTGGCAGCTAGATGGGTGACTGGGAGCGGCCACCAAGACCACATAACACCAGTCTCCCATTACGTTTCTGAGCACAATGCAAATTGTTGATGCTGACCTTTAAAGCCCTAAAAGGCCTCGGTCCAGTATACCTGAAGGAGCGTCTCCACCCCCATCATTCTGCCCGGACACTGAGGTCCAGCACCGAGGGCCTTCTGGCAGTTCCCTCACTGCGAGAAGCCAAGTTACATGGAACCAGGCAGAGGGCCTTCTTGGTAGTGGCACCCACCCTGTGGAACGCACTCCCACCAGATGTCAAAGAGAAAAACAACTACCAGACTTTTAGAAGACACCTGAAGGCAGCCCTGTTTAGGGAAGCTTTTAATGTTTCATGGACTATTGTATTTTAATATTTTGTTGGAAGCCGCCCAGAGTGGCTGTGGAAACCCAGCCAGATGGGCAGGGTATAAATAATAAATTGTTGTTGTTGTTATAATCATCTGGCTGTTAACCAGAAAGTAGGTGCTTTGAGTCCACCTAAGTAAGGCTGTGGGCAGCATAGAAACCAACTCCTAGGGGCCAAAGGGTCTAAAATATTTGAGGGGGTCAGGGCCCCCAAAGTTTATGGGCATTGCCATTCAAATAATGTGTGCACTGTATCATGTGATCAATTATGTGGGGTGGGGCTTACCTCCCCCCTCCCATTTTTTTAATTGAAGTTGGCACCCATGGTGGGTAGGGTTGTTGCATTGCAGGGGGTTGGACTAGGTGATAGTCGTAGCCCCCATCCAACCCCACAATTCTATGATTCTAGGAAAAACATTTAAGGAAACAAACAAACTCATACTGGTGTATAGTTCTGTTGCTCTGAGTCAGCATTTTCCTGCTAGTGTTGTAAGTTTCTATGCACAGCCCTACAGGTTGAGTGGTGAGTGCTTAACTACTAATCACATTCCACACATTTATTTAAGAGGGTGTGAACCTCTGCAGTCAGAAGTAAGCACAACTCAGTTCAGTGGAGCTTACTGGCTTGGTCATGTACATGGAATGGAAGATGACAGGACCCCCAAAGAGCTGGCTTCAGACACCAGCTCTGCATTACAAAGAATGCAGACAAGATGTGAAGGCTGCCAATATTAACCATGCCCTGTAGGAATCCCAGGCCTGGAGACAGACAATCAGGTTGTGCATCCACAGAAGTGACCAGAGGAGGAATGACTGCTGGGAGGAGTGCGGAGGGAAGAAACACCATGTTGCATCTGCAGCAGCATAACTGGATGCCTTCATCTGCCCCAGCTGCTACAAAAGATGTCTCTCCTGTATTGGTAGGCACTGTTACTCTCCAATGGTTTGACTCTACCATCGATAACATGGTCTTCCATTGTATCTCGGGACAGACAGGTGTCAACAACTCCCCTGGTAAGTAAGCATAAGGACTGCCATCTTGCCACATGGCTGATCAAGGATGTGAACCCAGATCTCCCCACCCAAATTCTGGCATACTATGACTGTCAGCTGGCCACAATAAATGAGGTATTGTGCTATGGACTGCTGCTGCTTGGGAGCATGTGGAGCAACACGGCAGCCTTCTTGAGGGAGTGAATATAGAGGATGTCAAAACAAATCATACCTACTTGTCAATCAGGTGCTATCAACTCAATGGGTGGGTGCAAGACGTGAAAGGGTGTGTTCAATCCTGATTGATTTGGCTGCACATACTAATTCCCCACAGAAAACTAGCACACACAGCTAATCCCTGCAGAACTGAACAGCTCATGGGCAGGTTCCATCCTGTTCAATTGAGCTTCATGTTCCAGTTCCCAGTGGTGAATCAGGGCATGAATCCAATAACTGCATAAAGCAGGACTGAACTCCCCATGCAACAGTTGACCTGCAGGGAGTTCAGTCCTGCTAGGTTGCTATCTTTGACCAGTGGGTAGGACCACCTTCCTGCCAATCACCTGATGTCATTATGACATCAGGTTTTTAACATGCAGGTAGCCAAATTGACCTGACCTGATCTGGCCCAGTGGGCCATAAAGGTTCTTTGCTCCTATTCTAAAACACCAGGTCTATTTGACTAGTGACTTACTAAGTCAAACAAAGGCCATGCATAGTGGCCTGTTAAGTGCTAGACGGCTCTCTTATTTTGTTTTATAGTCTTATAGATAGCATAAGCAGGTTTGTCAAGTCCCTGGATGACCAAACAGCTGGTGAGCCGAGTTCAGGCTAGTAGGTCACAAGTTGTGTAGGCCTCAAGTAAAGCAAGGGGTCCTCTCCCAGCCCCCACAGGCCATGTACATCTGCTTTGGAAATGTGCTTTGCTTTGCAACCAAGTAACTGAATAGGAAACTGTAGTCAGCAGTTGGCTTTATCACTGTGTAGGCAAAAAAGCCATTGTATCAGAAGACGCAGCAATGCTTGGTAGAAAAAATACAAATTGTTCTCAATATCTCATTGACCTCATTATAACAGTGCTCAAATTGCAACCCTCCCCCCTCCCTGCACACCAGCCTTTTACTCTTAACTAGTAGGTTAAGCAGGATAGGAGAGTAGCTTATGAGGAGCAGGGCTAAATTGGGTGTGCATATTAGATATTGTGGATTCATTAAGCTCTCCACCCACCCACCCCCAATCATAATTCAAACACTGTTGTTACGTGTGACGGGTTATTACTGATGCTGCTGAATGGTTAAGGAAACATAGGGCACAATGCTGATTATGTGATTATGCTGATTACGTGATGGGTAAGATTTACCCTCTGTGGGAAGGACAGAGAGCAGTAGCTTTAATGCAATTACTCTGAAAATAATAATTCTACCATTATTAGAAATATTATTTGTTCAACTGGTTGCTCAGTGCAGAAAATCCATAAAGAAGCATCTTCAATACACATGGTTGTGCAACCTCTTTTTGAACACCTCCAGCGAGCCAGCGAACCCACCACTTCCCTAAGTTATAGCTCCTATTGCAGAACTGCTTTTACCCATCAAGACATTTCTCTTCGAATTCAACAAAAATCTGCCCTCCAATATCTTTAGTCCATTATATCCTAGACCTGCCCTTTGTAGCAGTAGGAGCTCAAGGCTTATCCTCACATTTATCCTCACAACAACTCTGTGAGGATATGTTAAGCTGAAAGTGGGTGACTGGCCCAAGGTAACCCAGAGAACTTTGTGGCTTAAGGGGATTTGAACCCTTGCCAGCCAGGTCTTCGTCCAGTACTTGAACCACTACACCAAACTGGCTTCATGCCATAGGGTGGTTTTGACTCTCATCTACTGAGCTGAGAAATATGCTTCAGCACAGCAGAAGCAGTGAAGGTGAAGTCAGTACTGTGAGCCAGAATTGATTCCATAGCCAAACCATTGTCCTCCTGTCCAGGTCGCATGGGCTCCTATTTCATAGACCACTTTGGCTAGCCTTGTATGTTTCTATCCTACTCTTTGCCAATCATGGGTCAACCAATGTTGGTGGACTGCAATCCCCATCATCCCTGACTGGAGCAACAGGAAATAATTCCTTCATCTATGTGCAGAGCTTCAAATACATGCAAATGGCCATTTTACCACCTCTAAATTGAAGGGAGAACCTCAGCTAGTTCCTAGTTATGGCAACCTTCTTAAGCTGGGGTCAGGAATAAGGAGAGCTTGTCTATGTATTATTATTTAACAGTATTTCTATTGCTAAGTGATAAGAAATACACTTATAAATTAAAAGAAGTTTAATTTAACAGTGTAATGAATTTCACCCATGAACTGGTCCCTAAGGCTTCCTCTGTACTTAGAAATTACAAATCAGTAAATCACATAGACGCTATAAATTATTATTTTTCTTAACCATGTTGGGAAAAATACAAATATGTAACATCAGATGAAAGAAGCTAATTACCCTTCAACACACACTTTAACCAGCTTTTTGAGTCACAATTAGCATAGTCACAGGGTAGTCCAAACGTGTCTCCCCTTTCCCTCCCCTCTGATTCAAAGTGCATCCATTTGTGGGGATTTAAATTTGAGAAGAGATGCTAGTATTCAAGTCTGCGTGGAAATACCTTGGTTCAAAGGTTGCTTGAAGTTGTTTAAAGGTGAAGGGAGACACTTGGAACATTTTCAGATGTTCTCTTTATCATTACCTTAAATTTTAGGATACAGGATTGGTCTAGAAACAGTGTCCAGGGATGAGATCTGCTGAGTTCTACCTACCAATTAAACTTTGGCATCTATGTAGAGATTACTGGATTCTAACCTTAGCTGTTGTGCACATAAAACTCTCTCTCTCTCTCTCTGTGTGTGTGTGTGTGTGTGTGTGTGTGTGTGTGTGTGTGTGTGGTGTGTGTCTAACTCTAAAGCATGTATTCTGGAATTCAGGTGTCTGGTTTACAGTGGGAAGCGACTATGAGGAACCCATGTAACAAACAACATTGACTGCAAATACAGCAAACCTTTCAAAAATCTGAGGCTTACAGATTCACAACACCAAACGGGGAGAGGAAATAAGCTTCACTCATTCTTAAATATTTCCCCTTCTGTGTGTATGTGTGCCTGAGAGAGATGTCGGGGGTGGGGGTGAGAGAGAGAGAGAGAGAGAGAGAGAGAGAGAGAGAGAGAGAGAGACCATCGTCTACGAAACCACCGCATTGACCTCTCAGTCTGAGGTGGGAGGCGGAAGATTCCCCCCATCAGCTCAATGAAAGCTGCTGCCCTCCGTGATCATCTCCATTAGTCGCTTCCCTCTCGTGCGTCTTTCAGCACCGTGGACAGCGGGCGAGGGAAGCCACCGAGGAGCCACCGTTAAACGCAGCCTTTCCCAGGAAGAGGAGAACGGGAGGGGGGGCGAGTTGAAGTGCTGGAAGCGCAGTTAAGCTCCTTTCTCCCTCCCTACTTTTCAAGCAGGCTGAATGTTTAGGGAGGGCGCTCAACACGCAGTCCTGAGCAGCAGGGGCTGACGGAGCTGCCAGGTAGCAAGGAAGGAAGACGCCCGGGAAGCACCCGCTCTCCAACCACGGGGAGGGCTGGATCCGGACTCCAGACACCCGAGAACCCCCAGCCTCTCCTTCTCCGTCGGAAGCCGATCTTGTCCCCCCCCCTTGCCAGGAGAATGCTGGCAGCGGTGCAGCTGGGGCTCCAGCGCCCAATAGCCTTGTAAAAACCCTTTGCCCTGCCTTGCCTTTCGAGAACGGGCGTCTTCTTGGCATTACCCCGATGTGACCCCCCCTCCCTCTCGCTCTGGAATAATGGGGATCTTCTGGGCTTATGTTGGATTCCTTTCCTTGTCGGTATTATACATTCAGCAAGGACTTTCTTCCCAAGGTAAGAGCTGCCTTGTTTTTGTGTGTGTTTGGCCAAAATTGCAGCAGGACGGGGCGATCTTTGTGGAGGGGGCAAGCCATGTGGAATGGAAACGTCGTGCTATCTTTTTGCCTTAGCCTTATTCTCGCCCCACTGGAGGGAAAAAAGTTCACCCGAAGTGAATATGAAACCGATCTCCTGCCAACATGAGCATAACATAGCCCGACTGAGTAGATGCAATGTTTGTGCGTGAGCGGGGGTGGGGTGGGGGTGGGGAATAGCATGCCACTGTGTATCTTCCAACTCTTGTTTTCAGGATTCATACAGACACAGCGCCTGTGAAAAAGGGATGTGTTTGTCTGCTTTGAATAGTGCAGTGTTTTCATAGCGTTGTCCCCCCCCTCCCCGATTTTTTCAGGAGCCCTGAGGTCCGTATTCTTAAACCTTGCTTTTCGTCTGCAAGTATGTGTTTCTACAAAGCACGCCCCCTCCCCATCACCCTGTCAAAGTCGCCTCTTGCATTCCAAGTAGCCCCTGCTCTGCAGAAGCCTTCCAGTTGCTGGAGACTTTGAGGGCTGCAGTGATCATTTCAGAACCATGGATAGATCGTATCCATGCCGCACGCTGCACCCACAACCGCGCAGTTCTCCGCCGCTTTGTTTGTTTTAACTCTGGAGAGAGGGCTGGCTGAGGTGGTGGTGGGGAAACAGACTGAGAATGCGGAAATATGATCTCTTTCCCTGCTGATGAGGTGAATAGATATCACTAGCAGCGGTACAGTGCTGGCTGAGGAGCGGAAGGAGACGCTGTAGAAAACACGCGTGGAGACTGGTGGTGTTGGGCTTATTTTCACATATGCCTACTTGGAATTTAAGTACTTAAAAAGTAAAGGCAGCTTTTTTCTCATATAGCACTGCTATGAGTCCCAGGGCGTAACCTAGCACATATGCATGGATTATTTTTGCAGTCTTTTCGGTCTACCCCCCTATCAACCTGTAACGTCATAGAATTGAAAGAAGTGGGTAAACTGGTAAATTCGACTCTTTCTGAAAACTGAAAGTGTTTCTTGTTAGCTATTATTATTATTATTATTATTATTATTATTATTATTATTATTATTATTATTTCTATTATTATTATTTTGTCTATCCTGTCAGTGAGGGTTTCACACAGCTGATTGAATGGATCACATTCTTAAAGCCCCATATATGAGTAGAAAGTGGATCAAGAAGGTTGTGATGATTATGACTTCTTCTAAGATATATGCTGGCATCCTGAAATGGACTGTCAGCATGCATGTCTTCTACCATATGGAACTGGAAAGGGTAGCCATACTGAAGTGCCAGAGGCAAAGTATTTCTTGTTTGTGAATCTCCTAAACTTAAACATGATCAAGTCTTTTCTTGGCTTGACACGGCAAGCAAAACAAGAAAATGAAATTGAGAACAAATAATCACATGACAAGCTACTTCTTCGAAATATTTAGACATAATGCAACAAACAAACAGGACCCCATCCCAGTAGTCTACAATATGTTTAATAATTAATATGGTATAATGTCATCCATAAAATACAATAAATAATCTGAGCTGATTTTCCAAATGGTTCTGCCCTGGATCCCTAAGCTAGAATGCTGAAATACTGCCTTCCTAAGAATATTTGCATGTAATTATTTGTAACTTTGCAAACTCCAGTGAGATACTGGTAAGGGTGCTCAATTTGTCCATAAGCAAAATAGGCTTACTAAACAATTTATACATGTTTGTAAGGGATAAAGGGGTGGAGGGGGAGGAAAGGGTCTGAGAAAAAACAAAAAACATGGGGATGCAAAGAGGAATGAGAATTAGAATCAGAAAAAGGAGGGGCAGGGAGCGGGAGACAGGGCTGCAGTCCTGTGCATACTTACTTGTGAGTAAGCTCCACTGAACTCAGAATACAGACTTGGCTTAGAAAGCACCCGCCTAAGCCTATGCATATTTACTTGTAAATAAGCCCTGCTGCATTAAATGGAATTTACTCCCATGTAAACAGGCATCAGATTGCAAGTGCAGGCAGATAAATTTAAGAGGGGGTGGGGGAGGAAAAAGGAAAGAGAGGTTGTGGAAAATTGAGAGAGAGGAATCCCAATAAGATATGCTTTTCTTTTGCAGCCAAATTTACTGAATTCCCTCAAAATGTCACATCTACTGAGGGGCAGAATGTGGAGATGTCTTGTGCATTCCAGAGTGGCTCTGCCTCAGTGTACCTGGAAATCCAGTGGTGGTTTCTACGGGCAGCTGAGGACCAAGACCCTGGAACAGAGGTGAGGGCACTCAGGTATCAATTTACTGCCCCTGAAATCCTATGCAAGTCAGCCACTCCCCAAAAGCAGAGAAAAAATGGGGACCAGGGGGACAAGGAAAGTCTTGCCCCCAAGGCTTAATATATCTTACAACAGTAGAAATCCATTGAGAAATAGCCACCACTAGAGCATAAAACCTTGAACCCTTCCAATTGGTTTTTGGTAGTTGACAAATTCATGTGCATGGATAAAGCATCCTTTCTTTTCCTTTTCTCTTTTTTCTCATCAGTGACAAGGCACAGTATAGATATCATAGCAATGGATTGGATTTGCAACCCAGGCTGTTGCAAAGACTTCCTCTCCCCCCCCCCCCATAGGAAGTCTGCTTGCTATCATTCTATCCCTTCGGGGATTTTCATTGCCTCCTCCATTGTTTCAGACTGATAAACACATGGAGCGGAGATACTTACTAACACACTGCGGGAACCTATTGTAGACAGGATTTCTAGAAATCAAACAGGCCTCCTTTGACTCAGTTGTAACAATTCTTCCTTATTTCCTATTTGGCAAGAAACAATCTCACTGGCTTCAGATGATGCTTGTTTTCATTCCTGAGACAGTGGGGAAAATCTGCGTCATCTCTATCATTCCATTTCCTTCCAGCCTGTCTCCTCCCCCAAAAGTTTTTATTTGAAGAATTCATTTGAAGCATCCAGACTGCTTTAGAATTCATACTAATTTTCCATGGAAGGCATGCAAACATATAAACCTGTTAATATGGCACCTCACTCTTCTGAGACTGCCTGCAATGATAGGCATTAAATGCAGCCAAATGTGAAGAGATCAGCCTCCATCCAAACTATGTAGCACAGTGGCTAAATGTGACAGGAAGGAACATCGTTTTGCCTATAGGTGGCAGGCTGAGCATGTGAGTGTTCTCCAAGGAAGAATCCATTTATTTAAGTAGTATTTCAACAGCAATTAGTCATCAGAAAACTCACAAGCTATGGGCAAGTTCAGTCTTACCCCATGGTCCTCAGACTGAAACAGATCAAGAAATGGGGAAACCCAAACATCAAAAATCCACACATAGCCTGTTCAGGTATCATGCCCATTTTAAATTGGTGATTGGTGTAAACCCCAAATGAACTCTGCATCTCACAAGTTCCCTGGTTAATCCATAAACATGAGCCTATTTTCTCCTTCCCGGTGAGCTGTTCCCACAATTTTGATGATTTCAAACATGTGATCAGCTTAACTTAGCCCCTTCCACTGTGCCGAGAATTAGATAATTATCTTAATTGCCTTACAGGATGACAGATAATTCTCTATGGCAGCTGATCTATGACATGAACTCATATATTCAGGGATATTTTAGTCACTGTTCTGATCACTGTTCCTCCTGCCCAAATCTACATCCCTCAAATGCAGACATCTGCTTCCTCATGCAATGTCCCCCCTCCCCCCTCTCTCTCACCCCAACACCCCCGGTGTGGAGCTTTTACCTATGCAAGGAACAGAAGTAGGATTTTCATTTCTGCTATGGCTGCTGCTCTGATCTCTCAAGGCTCTACATTCTATTGGGAGAGCCTTCTTCAGAGGCTAGATCAGGCTTCCTCAACCTCAGCCCTCCAGATGTTTGGAGACTACAATTCCCATCATCCCTGACCACTAGTCCTTTGAGCTAGGGATCATGGGAGTTGTAGGCCAAAAACATCTGGAGGGTCGAGGTTGAGGAAGCCTGGGCTAGACAGTCTGGTGGGTAGTCAAGGAAGACCTGAGCAGTGGCAGAGCCCTCCTCTCTTTTTATTTATTTATTTTACTATCTGCCCATCATGTTTCTCAACTGGTTAAATTATATAATGGAATTAATAATTTAAAAACTGATGACAATGCAACCAGGCATCTTATTTGCATTGAAAACAGAGCCTTTGGGCAGAAATGTTCAGAGGAGAGGGAAATTGTCCCTCTCATATGAAATATTGTGCCACGTTCTTTGTTTTTGTGAGAGTTCTAGCAATCAAAGCATCTAATTTGCATTAAATACTGAGGCATTTGGAAGTAACCTTTTTGGCCTTGCTATGATCTAAAAATATTTCAAAGGCCGTCGAAGAAAGGCTAACTGAATGTACTCAATATGGGATTGACAGAAAGTATAGGTCCTTCAAGATGTGGAGTTTCCATATGCTTGGTCTGAAAAACTCTGGGATGGTTTAGCTCCCTTGCTTCTGAGCCTTCAAGCCTTCTGAAAGCTTGCCTACATATTCTGGAACCTTAAGGAACCACCTTTTACAGACAGTTGCTTACTTCTAACTAAACTGTCATTAGTGATGAGTCCTTGGATGTTTATAACAAAGCGTTTTCTATTCAGATGCAGAATTTCTTTGGCATTCTGGGTTGCAGAAGAATTTAGGGACATAGCATCCAGTTTCTAATGCATTAGTGTAGTACGAGTTCAGCAAATTTACATCCTGAATCAATTAATTATGAACTGCAGCAGGCATCATGGAATCAGGCCATCTACTTGCCTTTTTTTGTTGATATGATCTATCTCACAGCTGTGGAGCCAATTCAGCTGCCTTTGAGTGAACATCTGTCTCCCACCAGTAAACCCTCTCAAACCAAACTATGCTTGAGCTCTGGTTGTCATGGCTTATTACAGAGCTGGACAGAAATTAGGGTGGGACCAGGCAGAGACAGTGGGAACCCCATGCAATGAAAGGAAGGGAATAAGTGATTTAACCTTTAATGTTGGAGGTTCCTCGCCTGCAGTATGCAAAAACAGTTATCCATTCCCCCACAGGTGGAGAGAGATTTGGACAACGATGGAACAAAGATAAGCGTAAGTGGATTACAAAATATAGATTGTTGCTACATATTCAGTTACTTTCCATTTACTGTGCTGTCTTTCATTAGCCACCATCCAAAAATGCATGAGCCCTGGACTAGTGAATGGGATTTATTTTCTGCAACTTTCCCTGTGCCTTTTGGGGCATGGGCATTATCAAAGCCTTTGGAACTCTTTTGTGCAGATGAGCTGGTTCACTTCCCTGGCCCTGCTGAGGCAGAATTTAAAGAACCTTTTAATTTGTTCAGGTCTTCAGAAGGGGCTAGGTTCCTTTGAGGCCCCGTAGCTTTGTAAAAACTGCCATTTTAATTGTTGGACATTGGATTTTCATTATATTTTATGTTGTTAGCCATCCCAGACTCCCTTTGGGAATGAAGACTAGGACAGAGAATGTATGCTCTTGTATACAGAAAACATTAATGGATGTTGGTAGTCAAATTGTGGGTGGCCCTTGCCTCTACCAGAGTTGGAGGTTTTGTGGAGAGTCCAGGCAAATGAAGACACTCTCCATTCAAGGTCCTGGCAGACATGCACAGAGGATATTATTGATCCTATTACATGCTGGAGACCTGCAAGTAATACCTAGGGCAGCTGTGGATGCCCCCAGGATTCAGTAGACCCTCCTGGACATACACCTGGGGACATCATTTGGAGTGTGTTGGGACATAGAGGCTTCTGCATGGGCTTCCATGCTTACTGGTTCAGGTTGAGATTTCTCCACTTCTCAGACCATCTCCAAGATTATAAGGGTATACGAGGGGGAATGCAGTGAGCACATAGGTGCCCATTTTTATTTTATTTTATTTACCTTTTCTGTCCCATAAGGAATTCTTTGCTTTCACACAGGTTCCAAAATGGGGTCAAAAGTTCAGTTTGACAATGTGCAGATCTAGAACCCTTACAACATATGAACTAATAAGGAAAGATAAAAGTACTGTGCCTTTAAATCTGGTCATGTGATAGATCCTATTCTCCCCAACCCCAACCCCCTCCAAGCATAGACACACAACACAGCGAAGAAAAAAAATCCTTTTTTTGTGGTTTTTTAAAAATGAATATGGGTACTTAAAAAGAAAATTGCTACAGAAAACAGCCTTTTTTGTTTTTGGAACCGCACATCATACTTTCAATAACCTTAATGGAATTTTTGCCCAGCATGACAAAAAACAAGCCCTTCAGAATACTTTGTATTTCTTTAATCATTATTACCAAGAACTGAGGAACATGTAGGACCTAGATTTTCTTTCTTTCCCTCAGTATTATTTTATTACTTAGCTGAAATGCAATTAAATAAATATAGGAGAGTGATTTTCAAAGTGCTACAATGCCATGGAACTATGTGGGAAACACACACAAAAAACCTTAATAATGGAGGGAGAGAGTACCGTATATTCCAGATGTTCTTGTATTAATTGAAGCATACAGAACTTGAGACCCACCAAAACTTTTACAACCCAGTAGACCCCAAACTGCCAAGCATTTTATTAACCCTGACATCTCTATCCCCCACACTTTGGACAATCTCATGCCTGCAAGTTTTTGTAGCACTGAGTTGAAATGCCTCTCCCCCCAAAATTTGCTGCACTCTTCTCGGGTGGGAAAATGGGGAAAATAGTGATTAAGATGAGGAGATAAAAAATTGGGCCTTTCCACCAGTGGCAACATTCCTCTCAGTGCCTGCCAGTCACCGTCATCCCTCCCCAACCCCATGGGATGATGTTATATGATTGCAAGTGTTCTTAGAAAGAGAATTGTATAAACATGGAACTGTTGGCACTACAAAATAAGGTGAGCCAGAGGAAGGGGGTTTCCTCTTGTCTACTGACCTTCCAACCCTCCTTCCAGCCCCACATTCTCCACTAAGAACTTTGGGCCAGCTTTATTTGGGGGGTGTTTTTGCTTAGTCACATGAGCTTTTAACACCTATACTACTTGTCTGCTTTTAGTATGGCTCACAGCAGTTTGATTTGCAATTAATGCAATTAAAACCGGGGGGGGGGGAATGTTTAAGGATGGGGATATTGGAGATGTGCAATATCCCCACCCCAGGAAAAATAATGTACTCAAAACTCCTTTTACATCCTTAAAATTTGTTGCACACTCATCCTGAGTTCTCCTGGCAAAAAGGACAAAATGTCACTTTGGGAAAGGGAAATTCAGTAGCTGTTCTGATCCCATATTCCACCAACTTGGTCCAATGACAAATAATAATAATAATAATAATAATAATAATAATAATAATAATAATAATAATAATAATTTATATCCTGCCCTCTCCAGCCGAAGCCGGGCCCAGGGCGGCTAACAACAATAAAATAAAAAAAATCCTTCCAGTAGCACCTTAAAGACCAACTAAGTTAGTTCTTGGTATGAGCTTTCGTGTGCATGCACACTTCTTCAGATATTCTTCTGAAGAAGTGTGCATTCACACGAAAGCTCATACCAAGAACTAACTTAGTTGGTCTTTAAGGTGCTACTGGAAGGAATTTTTTTTATTTTGACTATGGCAGACCAACACGGCTACCTATCTGTAACTGGAACAATAAAATAATACAAATACATGATGAACAGACAACTGTGTAGTGCTGTTGAGGGGCAGGTGACACCTCTGGCACACTGGAAATTGGATCCTGCAGTAAACATTGTTTGAGCTCATGGACCAGTCTGGTAAAGTTAATTGTGACTCAGACTGCAGGTTTGGCCTGAGTGTAAGTCCCATACCAGACTGGCCTGAGTGTAAGTCCCATACCAGACCCTCCAAGTGTCCCTATTTTCCAGGGATGTCCCTGATTTAGAAAAGGTTTCTGATTTGATCCTGGAATGTCCCACTTATCCTTAGAATGTCCCTATTTTCACTGGAGAAATGTTGGAGGGTATGGAGTTGCCTGACCCCCTGAGCTGTCTGAAGGCAATCCTGTATAGGGAAGTCTTTTTAATGTTTAATCTTTATGGTTTTATATATGTTGGAAGTAAACCCAGAGTGGCTGGGGCAACCCAGTAAGATGTGTGGGGTATAAATACTAAAATTAGCATTATGGAATGGGACGTCCCTAGTTTCATCAAAGAAATGTTGGAGGGTATGCCATAGGATATTGTGGGATTTAACTCCAAGAAAGAACACATTGGTTAGGCCAGTGGTCAGCAGACTTTTTCAGCAGGGGGTCAGTCCACTGTCCCTCAGACCTTGTGGGGGGCCTGACTATATTTTTTGGGGGGGAATGAACGAATTCCTGTGCCCCACTAATAACCCAGAGATGCATTTTAAATAAAAGCACTCATTCTACTCATGTAAAAACACACTGATTCCTGGACCATCCACAGGCTGGATTTAGACGGCGATTGGGCCGGATCCAGCCCCTGGGCCTTAGTTTGCCTACCCATGGGTTAGGCCTACTTCTCCCACAGAGATCAATGGAAGAAGGCAGTTGTGTATAACTATCACTGCTATCAATGGGAACTAGGACCAGATGTGAGAGGAGGAAGCTGTGAGTTGGAGTTATCCCTCCCACCCCAAATAAACCCCCTAAGATCAGCCAGTGGGGATCAAATCAAGACTTGGGAGCTGGTGGTGGGTGATGCTTATCCCCCCCCCGTGTCATTTTCTAAATCAAAATTACCTCCCAAATTATCATTTGCCTGTGGCACACTTGGTAGCTTCAGGAGAACAGTTTTAGTCAGGAAGATGGTCAGAAGGAATATTAACCCCTCTCCCAGCAGCATAGTTCCAATAAAATTCTGTCCCTTCCTGCACCCGCTGCTATCTTTAAAGAAAGGATATTGGTGGAATAAAGCAGGTGTGTTGGACCCCAGGCTTGAGGGACAATCTTGTTCCTCTTGGCCTCTTTATCTGGCATTCAAAATTCTCCTCCACGCTCCACCTATTTTCCCCAGGCCACATGCCATCGCTGGTCCCGCTTCACTCTGCAAGAGTGCAAGCTCTGGCAATGCCTCTTTTTTTATCACCTGGACGAAGGGCAGAGAGGTTTGTGAGAGCATTTCTAGAAACCAGCCTACAGTGCAAAGGTAAAATTTGCACACATTTGCCTGCCCAGAAGAGAATGTGGCCCTTGAACATCTGGTTTCAAGGCTAAGTGAGCCAATTTAGCCCTCTAAGTAAAAGCAGGCTTAGTAGAAGGAGGAGAAGAATGCATGTTTGAAAAGAGCTGTTTGGAAAAACGTTGATTTATTTTAAAAGCCATTAATTAGAAGCATAGAGTTTAGAGGGTAAGAAGGACAGAGGGAAAGAAGATAAGAGCAAGAGGTGAAGGAATGCTATGCTATCAAAAGTAAACTATAAATAAAGCCCTATTGGGACGCGGGTGGCGCTGTGGGTAAAACCTCAGTGCCTAGGACTTGCCGATCGTATGGTCGGTGGTTCGAATCCCCGCGGCGAGGTGAGCTCCCATCTTTTGGTCCCAGCTCCTGCCCACCTAGCAGTTCGAAAGCACCCCTAAGTGCAAGTAGATAAATAGGTACTGCTTTATAGCGGGAAGGTAAACGGTGTTTCCGTGCGCTGCGCTGGTGCTGGCTCGCCAGAGCAGCTTCATCACGCTGGCCACGTGACCTGGAAGTGTCTCCGGACAGCGCTGGCTCCCGGCCTCTTAAGTGAGATGAGCGCACAACCCTAGAGTCGGACACGACTGGCCTGTATGGGCAGGGGTACCTTTACCTTTACCTTTAAAGCCCTATTATCTATAAGGATTTTGCTGGTCCAACACCTTTTTGGAAAATTACGTTCTTTGTTGTCCCAAATTCCACATAGCTAGATATCACTGAGCATTGACATTCCTCCCAGAGTAGGTGGGGAACTTTCATCCCATGGCACCACCCCACCTGGCCTGGAGCACACAGTTTCTGCACTGTTTCTGCACTGCAATTAGGCTTCAAAAAAGCTTCAGTATGTGTGAAGGGAAGCTTTAGGAAAGCCTGATTGTTGCATGGGGTCCCCTTTCTGGACTTTAAAAAATGCTAAGATGGAAGGGAGAAAGAGAATAGCAGAGAGAGGGGGATGGAGATGAGGTGGGAGGGAGGGAGAAAAAGAGTGAGAGAGAGCACATGGATGGAAGAGTGTGAATTTGTATGGATGAGTGAGGCGTTCTGGCCCAGTCCACCATTCGCATGCAGTCCCAAACAGGTCTTCCTCACTCCTGGCTCCGAAGTTAAGAGTTCTGGATTGTGAAGTTCAAATCAATGCTATAACTAGACATGCCTGGAAATGGATATATGACATATTGAACAAAATAATCTTAGCGAGATTAAGACTGGTTATGGACATTTAAGGGTCCTTTTGCTCAAATGCAGAGTTGTCATAGCTCATAATAGCTCCTCCTGCTGGGAAGCTATTGTGCAAAATGCCTCTCAAACGTCACTAGCCAATCAGTGATAGTTAACAAAATGATATGTATAATTTCTCTCCCTGCCCCTGGCCATTTTCAATGGCTGAATGTGATGTAGAGTCCTAGGTGGCAAGTATAGAGCAAGTGAGAAATTGCAATGGCACAACTCTGTCCTGCCTGCTGCCCACATTCAGTCTGCAGTTGATTTTTGACATGTCAGCCACTATTTTAACAACTTACCTAATCAGTACATGACCTTTAGTGCCTGTTTGGCCCCCTTCCTGTCCAGTTTCTGTCTGGGGTGGGTGCCCTTAGTGTTCTTTTTTTAGATACAATATTGCTTAGCATCTTGCTTTAATTATGAACCCACTAGGTGGTCTTGGCCAAAGCCATCATCTCACATCACAAAACTCATCCCACCATCTGCAATGGGGGAATAATAAGGATGCCAGCCTACTTTAAAGAGAACTGATAAAAGAATTTGGAAAGGCAATAAATGTGAAGGGCTTTGTACACCAAAGAAAATGTTATATCAATACTAAATATTTTTATATTGTCAGAAGGGCTTATATATTTATTCTGCATTTATTTTATATAGCCCCCACCTCAATGCAGTTTACAACACATTGAGAAAATATCAACACTACCCTATAAAGGCAACCAACAAACTCACACCTATTTGTAGACAGTGGGGGAGGGAGGTTGCCAAATATCTTTGTGGGTGAATTCTGTGCATTCTTAGAACATTATATTTTTTCTTTTTTTAGAAATGCTGTTTCATTTAATGTTGAATTAAACAATCTATTTTAATGGATGAAGGAAGCAATGTGATGAGAGAGGACTGGGAAGTGTAGGGGCCATGCCCATGGTTTCCCTCTTTTATAGAATTGTAGAGTTGGAAGGGACCACAAGAGTTATTCTAGTCCAACTCCCTGCAGTGCAGGAATTTTTTACCCAACGTGGGGCTCAAACCCACAACCCTGAGATTTAAGAGTCTCATGCTCTACCAACTGAGCTATCCCAGGTCAATGATGTTAAAATAACATTAAATACTAATAGAGTTGCACCCAGCATGCACGGATGGTGAAATGGGAGGGAACATATTTCCAAATATTCTCCTGTGGAGGAGAGGTACTTGAGGCATCTAGAGGTACTTAAAAAAAAAATAGAATTTCCTCCCCTGCAGAATAGTTACTCACCCCCAGCACATGCAGAACCCAACAACCCTTAGTCCTCTGGGCAATGGGTGGGGGGCAGAGTTTGCTTTCCCCTCAGTTCTACAGTCCTGGGGCAACTGAAAGCCAGAGTAGAATTGTTTCTGACAGAGAGAAGGGAATCACCATCCCTGCAGCTGCTCCTTCTCTAGATGATGGTTGGAACACCTGCTGGTGGCAATGTCTAACGTGATATGTTGTTTCTGGAAATTTTGCAGACAGTGAAAGTACAAGGGAACGACATCTCCCACAAACTGCAGATCTCCAAAGTCAGGAAAAAGGATGAAGGGTTGTATGAGTGCAGAGTGATTGACGCCAATTATGGAGACCTCCAGGAATACAAAGTCCAGGCCCATCTCAAGGTCAATGCAAACAGCCACACCCGACGAATGCAGGCCTTTGAAGCTTCCCCAATGTGGCTACAGGATAAACCTCGTAAAAACATCTCAGCAGCCATCCCCAGTAGCATCCATAACTCTGCCAGCCAACGTATGCGCCCCACCTCCAGCCCTCCAGCAGATGCCAAAATCCCCAAACAAAGCCCACAATCAGGTATGCGTAACTATTTTGAGCACTTGAAGGATTTTGTTGCTAATGACTTTGCAACGTGTGGTTTTTAAAAAAAATAAAAAGGAGGAGGGAAAGGCTGTTTACTGGACAAAAACATGATATGCGCTTTCTTACACCTGAAGCACAGTTAGGAAAACACATTGTACAAAAATCCATACTTTTGTACTCCTGACTATACAAGACAAAAAGTGCCCTTATGTTTTAACCAGGACTACACAGCTTGTTATCCACCAAGTTAGATGCACGTAGCCCATGAGCCATGTATGGATGGATGCCTTTGGGGGATTGCAAAAAAATAGGACAGAAGGAAGAGCTTGTCAAGTGCTAGGAAGGCCTCAATGCATGGCTTGATCAGTCACAAATTATGTAGGTCTAATTCTAAGAAATTGCAAAATAGCACATCTCAATGACCTAAGCAAAGGTTTTAATAGAGAATATAAGTAAATATCAAGGCCCAAAGCAAGAGGAGTTTTATTCAAAGGTGTTATAAAACGTTACTATTATTCCTCCCACCACCTTTCTTTTCTTTTCTTTGTCTTAGTTTACTTGGTGTCTCTTTAGGACTACGCTGCACATTGTGTGACTCACTAAACTGCAACCCGCCAGCTATGTGCTGTGTCCTGCCTACTGCTTAGCCAGTCTCCTTGTTTTTGAAGTCTCGTGCAGGCAACAAAACCAAGGAGGTTTAGTCCTGCTGAACCATCACACATGGCTGGGGGGCTGCATTTGTCATAGTGGTCTATAAGTAGGGATGGTTTTGTCTAAATACTTGCTTATTGATAGTAAACAAGCATTTAGAGATAAAATGCATCGAGATATCAAATGAACATCAAATGGAGAAAGAGAGAGAGAGGGAAACCGTGAAGGTCTTAATATTTTGGAATGTAGCACTCTTCCAAATATAAATATGATTTCCCTCATCACCTTTGTATGTAATTCCACAGTTTTGGGCATTGGTTTAATGCAGACATCCTGTCTGCTTACTTGCATGAAACCACTAGGTAAGCCAGTCTTGTGTCATTCTGCCAAATGGCGAGGAGAATATGACCACTCCAAAGTTCCCCCAGATTTCTGACTGGGTGTGGAAGTGTGGAGAGTTGGGGTAACTTTACAACTAAGAGACCGAGTGATGAATCACGATGCCTTTGGCATGAATAGGCTAGGTGGCCTTTTTAAGTAGGCTACACTTTCTCACTGGGAATAATGATATTGACCCATCTTACACAATTGTTATAAGTACAGTAAGATGATAGAGATAACTAACAATGACAACAGTAGCACTGATGCCTCATTTGTAGACATATGGGAACTGAGATGTAGATTTCCATAGTGTTGAATGAACAGACGAGACGTGAATGTACACAGCAGTACATCTGCTGGTGTGCTGCCCTGCGGTCAGATGGAATTTAAGAGGAAACCTAGCAACAGAAGGGGAAAATATAAAAAGACTCTGCTGTGGATTGATGAAAACAAGCATTTTTCCTCTCTCTCCAACACTGTAAAACACCCCAGCGGCAATACATGTTCTGATAAGACAAATGTGCAAGTTAAATGTTATTTTGGTTATTTTCTCCAAGCAGATCAAATTCAATATGGTGCTGAGGACTATGGTCTTGCTTTAAGGACACATATGATTCTATGAATGCCTACGAATGCCTTAAATGTCCCCTTGATACAAGGCTACATGGCAGAAACACCACTTTTATATACTCATATTCTGTGCTCCCACTGGCGGTGACAGGTTGCAAGGACACTGCTAGAGATTTTGGTTTCCATTTGACAAGAGAGCACTGAGGGCTTATGGTGTAATCAAATATATACAGATCTATATCTCACTGTTTGCAACTATTGGTGTGAATACATAGCAAGGTGACTCATCTATAAGAATTCTTTTGACCAAGTGAAATTAAATACTTTGATTTGTCAACATTTTCCTGCAGCTCAGGAAAGAGTGTTAGATGGTGGTTATTCAGCAAACTTCCTCCAATATTCACAGCTGGGCAATACTTTTATTATGACACCAAAAAGAGCAACATAGATAGAAAGTGTGGGCCTCTAAATGTAAATAGTTGCAGCAATGATAATAAAGCAGAAGGAAGTGGAAAGCAAGGGAAGAGACAAGGAAATAGTAAATGGCACCATCTTGAACCCCCTTAGGAGCAGGTGGGCTATGATCATAGTCAAGGTCTTTGTTGCCATTCATATAGTGGGTCATGTAGAAGCTTTGCATGTTGTATTGACAAATGATTAAGGGTTATTTTCCCCTTGAAGCATGTGGCTTGGTGTTGTTGTTTTTTACTGGCTCAGCTTAAACTGGCGGGTTTCAAAGTGATGCACTGTTGTGTGCAAGCTTTCTCAGCAGCATTGTGGTCTAGACAGAGGGGTTTGTTCTGCGAGGATCTGACATGTGGATGGTGACGCATTGCAGTAGATCATTTAACTCACTGATCTTTTGGTTCCCCCGCAAGGACATGAAGTTGTGACGCTCCTCGCTGAAGGGGAGTATTTGTGAAACTCAGATTCGTCCAGGCAGGTCTCAAGCATTATCACTCTAGAGCAAATTTCAGAGTTCCATCTGGCATTTCCTGCCAACACACCTAACAAATGCAGCTCTAAAAATACAGAAATGGAACACAAAATTCATGTAAATGAACATTTCTCGTTTTATTCATAGTATCGGAAAGAATTGTTTTGAATTTTGAGTGAACAAAAAATGAGGCAACTGTGGAAGATCTTGCTCTGAACTTGAAGGGAACTGAGAACTATGATCAGCGTAGGGTGGACCAGATCTTGGTCTTCTGAGGGCCAATTTTGACACATGGGCAGGACCACCCACCTGTCAGTCATTTGATTTGACAATGATGTCAGATGATTGGTATGGGGGTAGTATCACCCACCTACCAGAGTTGACCTGCAGGGCAGGCAGAGAGGTCTGCTTTGCTAGCCTGTTCTCTACTGGAAATGTGTTGTTGAAAAGGCACCCAGCAAGATTGAAATTTCTGCTCATCAGTTGATGAGCAGAAGGTTCAGTCTTGTTCTCTGCAAGGGTCTACTGGCAAAGCAGGACCCAACCCCACCCATCAGCTGATGTCACTTAGTGAGATCAGATGATTGACAGGTAGGTGTGGTTTGGGGAGATGGTGCACCAAGATGTGCCTACAGACTGGAGGTTTCCAATCCCTGAAGGAGAGATTAACAGTTAGTAGTAAGGGAGATTTCTCCCTCCCGTTTCATAAATATTTACTCATAATTCTTTGCACTTTTCCAGATTAAAGCTTGTTTCATCAGGAATTTTTATTCTTTACCTGACACTAACTTTTAGACCCACCCTCTCACTTAGCCTTTATTTAAGATTTTGTGTAGCTACCTTAAGTTTCCGTGGGACTTGTAAAGGAGAACTATTCAGTTGTATAGGATTTTGAGTTGTGGGCCTTGTATCCCTGTTGCATAAAGAGGCAGAACATACATAAAAATTCATTTCTGCAAATAGTTATCCAACTGTGAACTACAAAATGCTTTGTTTGGGTATTGGGCAGAGGGGGGGGGGTAAAATACAGGGCTGCACTGAATATATTTTAGCTTAAGATTTTTTTTTTTTTTAAAAAAAAGATTTGGTGGAAAATATTTATGAAAAGCCGAGTAGTTTTGACTCAGCTTTCACAAAATGTAGCATCTGCTCTTGAATGAAGTTAATACATCACAAAGTATATTTCATTCTAAAGGAAAACCTAATCCCAATGGGCAGGCCGTTCAGAGTTACCTCCTCTTCTATTTTATTTAGCTAGATTACAGCAAATGGAGTTGGCCAACACACCATAGGGCCTTACTAAACATACAACAGTTATTCTGCACAGTTTGTCCCCAGTATCTGGTAGTCAGGTATGCTTCCACTGTAAATGGAGGGTCCATACGACTACAATGACTACTACCATAGCTGTCAACTTTTCCCCTTTTTAAAGGGAAATTCCCTTATTCCGAACAGGATTCCTCGCAAGAAAAGGGAAAAGTTGACAGCTATGGACTACTACCCACTTATAGCTCTTGCCTCTGCTTTTCCCACTGCCATACACCCCCTCCCCCAGATAATGTTGATTTCAGCTTTTAGAAGGTCTTTGAGCACCCTCCATGGTCCTGCCTCCTCAATGAATCTATATCCTCACTGCAGCAGTTCCTATGTTGGTTCCTGGTAGTGGGCATAAACATGCCAAGCCCTGACAGAGGAAAAGGAAGGAATATATATTCTTGCTAAAACTCAGTTCCTGAATTCTTATGTCTATTAAACAGTGATTTTATGATGTTCATATTCCTTTCTGTAGTGTGCATCAGTGCGTGTGAGACTTTATAGAGTAGAAGAGCCAATCCTTGCCCTTGGGAGCTTGCAATCTCCAAATTTCAATGAGAGGCAAGAGAGGAAGAAAGGTTATGGAAAGTACATGGCTGTTTCAGCAGCATGTGCTTTGGCATAGTTGCACAGTTTGTGTCAAAGGCTCGATGGAAAAAGGTAGTTTCCAAGAAGGATTTGAATGAGTGAGAGAAGTTGCATCGTGCAGGTGTTCAAAGGTGGTTCTGAAAAGATGAGGCAGCAGAGGTGGAAGGATGAGGTCTTCTGAGGGAACTGCAGACTGCCATGATGGTCAGCAGTGGAGTTGGGAAAAGCAAAGGGATATATCAGGGTATAAGAGCAGAGAGATGAAGTGGGGGGAGACAGAAGACCCGGCTGGACTTTAAAGGTCAGTTTTCCCAGATCTGGGAGTGGAGAGGATACCAATGTGGGGATTTAAGGTGTCACATGATCAGAGCAATGGGAGACATGACAGCAGAATGCTGGATAGATGTAAGGAGATCCAACAAGAGACAACGAAAGGGCACAGCAGAGAAGATTCAGTAGTCTAGGTTTAGAGAAGACCTGGAGTAGCAACAGGAGTACGTTGTCTGCTGCAGGAATTTGCAAATGAAGGGTTCCCTCGGCCTGAAACGAGATGAGCGCCACACCCCATAGTCACCTTTGACTGGACTTAACCATCCAGGGGTCCTTTACTGCAATCATTTCTCTCAGGTGCAGTAAAGAGGAATTGGCAGGGAGAGGGGAGCACATCATATGCCAACTGAGAGGGCAGGCAAAACATCCCTATTTGGTCACGAAGTGAGCAGTGATACTTATACTACCACTTCTATGACATGAGGATGGGTGCGGTGATGCTGGCTATAAGGAGCCATGCACCACTCTCCTTCCTTGGAGGTTTCTAAGCAGAGGATTCTAAGCCCATCTGTCAGCGATGATTTACTTGAGATTCTGGCGTTCCAGGGGGTTCGGCTCAATGACCTTCAGGGTCCTTTCCAATTCTGTGATTCTATAGGTGCCACTGGGCTCAGGCGTCAAGTGGCAGGCTGAGATGGATGAGGAGGAGGAACAAGAGGATAACATAGGGGTGGGGTGGGATAGAGACTGGAGAAGACAGGTACTTCCCTCCCACAGCATATAGTTGCTATGGATGTGGGAAACAAGACTCCCTGGAATCCAGGAAGAGCAGACAGGAGAGAGCAGCGGCATGTTGCCTCTCCTTTGCAGCCAAAACAGAAAGTGAAAGTAAGTTCGCATTCATAGGTGAAGCACACCCCGGGGACAGGACGTCTTTTCCCTTGAGCTATTAACCCTGTAAGCTCTTGGACACCTCACAAATAATAAATTATTATTATTATTATTATTATTATTATTATTATTATTATTACAAGGCATGAGAGTTTCACACGTAAGCCCACTTTGTCCCAACTTTAGAAGCTTGGCAGTTGGGTATGCCAACCTATTGGGACACCTCTGTTGTTTCTACATAGTTGCAAATTCCTTTCACCGAGCTTGGTCTTCATAGGGCAGAAGCACTGCTTCTAGCCAGGCCACGCTCTCCTTCCATCCAGCCTGAGCATAAAGGCTGCTGTGACTCCTTAGCTGCTACTGAGGCTGTGTATTGTGTATTGAGACTGTGCCTGAATAAAGATCTCTTCCTTGCTCTCAACTAAGAGCCTCTGTTGCCGTGGTCTCAGCAGGAGTCAGGGCCGTATGGCATGCTGCGCATCGCTCCATGTCCTGCCTCACCCTCAAGATTGAGTTGAGAGTTGTTCCCACACCACCCTATCATTCAGACAACTGGGGAAAGTTGTTTATTTTCACCTCATGTCTAGAAAGCACTGAGGAAAAGATTGATAACTGAACTGAAACAGCCACACAGATTTCAACAGAGCTCAAGAGAATCCCACCTCTGTATGTAATTACAGTGCATTCAAAGGCTCCTATCTCATTCTCTTGTCCCGTTCCAGTTCTCTTGGAGAGATTAAGACAAAACCTGGCTTTCTTTGCTTTGTTTGAACTTACTCTAGGTGCTTTTTGTCAGAGAACTGACAAAAGATAGTGAGCCTATTTCATTTTTACCTCCAGGCTACTGTGACAAAGGGAAATGACTGTGCTTGTATCTAGAGTGCTGAGGCTTCCATCACTGTGCTGTCTTTTCAGCAAGTGAAGGACACAAAATTCTCCACTTCACATTTTAATATCAGTTATTATCCAGATTTCCTTGACAACTTTCCCCACCAAACTCAATAGATGTTAGGCATTAAACAGGGGTGAAGAACGTCTGGACTACGGGCCTAATAAAACAAAGTCACACATGTGTCTGGTAACTATAGAGACAGCTACAAAGGAACTATCAGGAGCTTCAAGGGGGATCACTAGGAACCAAGAGAGGCCTGTCCTGTTTTGCCATGTGCCTTGCCGTTTTTACATACCGGTATAAGCTAAACAAGCTATAGCTTAGGGCTCCACTCTCTTGGGGCCCCCCAAAAAAATTAAAAGTATTTCACTATTAATATACTTCATCTTAATTGTATTTCAGTTCAACAATTACTTTGATAAGATACATATTTTGTTATGTGCAAATGGCTTTAGATACCTATTAGGTCCATAAATTACCTGCTTACCAGATTTATTTCAATGAATCTGGGGACACAATCAATCATTCAAACAATCATTTTTTTAAGAGAGGAAAAAAGTTATTTTAAAAAATAAAGAAGTAATATCTTCTCTTCTGCGGTCTCCTCTGTTGCGTGGCCTTCCTCTAGGTCCCGGTCTTTCTTGGAGAACTAGCCGTGCTTCCCCCCTCTCCCTCCCTCCATCTCCCTCCTTGCAGCAGCACACCGGGCTCAACGACCCCGCGCAGCTCTCACCCAGCACCGCATCTTCAGCCCCTACACAGAGTCCCCACATGATGTGTCTTGTGCACAACACATCATATGGGGACTTCCAGTGAGGTAAAATGGTGGGCGCCATGGCAGCAGGCAGCTCCTGAAGCCAGCCAGAGCCAACTGCGCTACTAGGCTGGCTCTGGGCAGCTTAGACTGCTGCTGCCATGTTTCCCGGGGACATTAGATGAAATTCGGGGACATTCCGGGGATGGAATTTGTCCGGAGACAAATTTGCAAATCCAGGGACTGTCCCCAGGAAACGGGGACATCTGGTAACCCTACCATGTAGCATATTTTCAATACACACACAAAAAAAGTGACAATTTGTTGTTGACAAAGGACAGCTGGACATATAAAGGGCCCCATTACCTTCAGTAGCTGAGGGCCTGATCAAACCTAAATCCAGCCCTGGCCATGTGAGGCGAAACAGGAAGATGCTGCCTCCTGTCATAAGTCATGCTTACTGGGGTCACATGGCAGTGAGCTTTGGCAAAATCCAGTGCCACCCTGCAGGATTATGCCACCCAAGGCAGCTGCTTCATTCCATGTTTTTAAACAGAGCACTTCCCCCTTTGCAGAGGCTTTGAAGTTTCTTCAAAGGTGCTCTCCCAGTATCAAGTAGCACCGAAATTCCATCTTCAAAGGAAACTGATTACAGTTACAGTGACACTCCTTCAAATATTGGCAAGTGTCCATCACCTGACATCACTCTGACATCAGGTGGTTGATAGGTGAGCAGCCTCTGTTGGCGTGTGAGTTTATCTTCGACACCTATGAATTTTGCTCTCTCTGTGTGCAGCTTGGAAGCTCAGTAAAGCTGTTAAGCTCACCAATGTGAAAAAGTTGTTGTCTTAAGCAGAGCTGTTTAAATTGACACAAAACACACACCCTGTATTTTCCCACTCTATAAAAGGTTACACAAAAGCTTTTGTCTCTCTGGTGTCAGAGGGGTTTCTATACTTCAGTGTCCTTGCTGAACAAAGTCCACGCGCAAGTTCTAAGTCAATTTGCACAGAGTCCTGCTACTGCTTAGAATTCCCTGAGTCCTGAAGTCTGGCAATTGTCCAAGTCTTCCTCCCAAATGAGCTCTTCTCAGGTAACTTAGATGTTCTGCAATGATCCACTCCTTCCTGATCGCGACCAATGACCCACCACCAACATTGTAATCTGATCCCGTTTAACACAAAGTTGCATGCCTAGTCTGCCCAGTGGCACTGATAAGGAAGTCACCAGATTCAGCCAAGTGCATCTCAGGAGTGAACTCTCTCCTCTTTAATGGAATTAACCTGTTAGCTGCATTCCTTAACACACTCACCTTAACACACTTGGTCTGCAAGGGGATGGGATTTAGGAGCTGGTTGTATCGACTTTCCCCTTCCTGCACTCATTTCCTCTGAAGATTCTAAAATAATATTTTGCAATACTGATAGCTCATGCACAAGGATATATCACAGAACCCCAATACGTTGCAGAGATTTCTAGGGGATGTTTTAAGGCGTCTGCTTAGGTAAATGAACACCGAGTGTGTCCACTTCAAGAATGTTGCCCAAGAGTCACCTGTGGCTGTGCATTGCAGAAGAAAATGAATGATGAGGAAACCTCCTCTCTTGGGAAAGTTTTTGCACCATGGTTATGGAACTTCTCACTGAAAAACTTCTTGTGTGTTTTCAAGAACCCAGGCCACTGGTATAATATATTTGACTATATGTAATAGTTGACATATAATGGCATCTTTTATCTGACAAAGTTCATTGGTAATTAGCAACTGACAGCGTTTCACAGTTGGCAGCTTAGGAAGTTTAATAGATGAAGCCTGCCAAAATCAAAGCAATTAAGAAAAGAAAAATATAATAATAATCTTAAGCAACTTTTAGAATTTCCAGTTTGGATGGTAAGCATTTCACACTTAACCTACAACTTTATTTATTGAGTTGGGGAAATTGGAAATTGCAGGAAATTTCAAATATTCCCTTGTATATTCTTATTGGCATGCAAATATATTGTGACGAGGGGAGGAAAAACGATGCAAGGACTATGACAGATTTTTGAAATGGCAACATTTATCAGCCTGCACAGCTGCCCAATGCAGATTGTGGTGGGTGTCTTACTGGTGCCCTGGATGGAAGAGAGACAGGTTACAATGTTAGATGCATGGCTGGCTGTGCACATTGCGCCAGTGCTGGAGGGGGCAACACTTTTGTGTCTAAATAAGCCTCTGCCCTCCAAGCCACGCCTCTTTACAGCTTTATAGCACCCACCCATCTTTTGGCTGCAGTATGAGACTTAGATTAGTGGTGTGGAATGCAAACGACTTCTGCATCGCTTCTCCCCTGCCAGTGGAGTTGGTGGAGCAGGCAGCGGAGGTGGGCTTCTGGTGCCGACTCTACCCAAAGTGGGCACCTCAGTCTGCCTCATCAGTGGGCCGAGCCTGGGTAGGGCTAGGGGCTGTAGAAACCTCCGGACTTTTGTGTACAATGAGGTACATCCTTTGTCCCACTGACTTTGGCCACCAACGCCACCAACGTTTTGCTACCTCTCGCAGGTGGGTCCCAGAAGTTTGCCCGTGTGGACATGCAGCTCTCAGGGTGAAAACGATTCCCTACCTCTGGACTAGGTGGTCACCCCAGGGGCCAATTAGGGTTTTTGTTTTGCCTGTCAAACAAGAAAATCAGCCAGGTTTGCTTAGTGCACAATCAGTTTTGGGTTTTTTCTGCCTACTCCACATTGTGTGTGCTTGCAGGAGGAGGGAATGCCATCTTTGGGTAAAAACTGGTGGGGGGCATTTCTATTTAGAAGTTAATTGGTCAAGGAAAAATCTGGTGTGCACCTGGAAACACTTTTAAGGTGGTTGGGAGAATCAGGATTCCCAATACTTGTTACTTCAGGATGTGGTACCCACAAAGTAGGCTGTAGACACTCACACACCTGCCCTATTTCAGCTACCTGGAACTATGAGTCCTGAGTGAGGTTAAGTGTTGCAGGGGAGCCTCTCTTAATACTTGAACAGTGAGCTGCTCAAAAAGTTGAGTCACTAGGTAGCTCCTGAGTTTGACATGTTAAAATTGGAAATCTTGCTATATTCAAATTAATAAAACCATAGCCCTAGTTACTCAATGGAAGATTAGGTATAATGCTTGTAAGCAGTCCAGGCAATGATGCTTGCTACATATATTTGGTCAAATTTTTGATAAGCCGTAAGCTTGCTCATGAACTCTTCCTCATATGGTCTCCACCCACTTTCTCATGAAAATATCCATCCCCACTCCAGAGGAATCGCATAGTTTAAGAAGGCTTAACACAAGACTCCTACATGTTAAATCAGAAAGCATTTGGTTTTGCGTCATCACATATAACCTTTGCTCTCGTTTGTAAGACCATCAAATCAACAGTACTGGGAAGCAGCTTTAAGTGGCCTCATGTTATTCCAAGTCACAATTTTATTTTTTTTAAAAAGAAAGATAGATAGATAGAGTTAGAGACCACTGGTTGACAATTGCCAGGAATGCTGAGACACAGATTCTTGGCCCAGGTCAAATGCAATCAAAGGGGTGCTTGGCACACAAGGTTATCATCTTTAGGGCCACCTGAGCAGTTAAGGGCTTGTGACATGCAGCCAAAACAAAATTTTTTTTGATGGTGACAGCACTTCATTGCCATGCTGGCAATTGTGGTGGCTGAATTTAGAACACTTATGTGTAGGTGGTAGACCCAGTTCTCATGGCAACTAAAGCTTTATGTATAACTGTGTGCAGAGTGAGATGGGTCTATGCTTTTAGCTTTGCCCCTGACATCAGGTGGTCTTCTTTAAACTGTGTGCTGCCCACAGACGTCAGTACAGAAAGCCTGGTGCATGAGCTCTTGTTTATTATGTGTAGGGGCTGCACAGAATTGGGACATGGGGTTGTGTGGGTATTTGGATGATGCAGAGCCCCCACAAGTGAGTATGAGCTCGCTTTCTGGGCTCTCTGTACAAACAGCCACATGGAAGAGGAGCCAGCGATGGGCTGTGGCACATTTACACCCCATAAGTGAGTAACACATGTATTTGCACGACAAGACTCCAGCGAACCCCCAAGGATAAATAAAGACACACTGACACAGAATTTTTTGTTTAAGGTTAGTGGGCAAAAATTTAGGCCACAACTTTATTGATTACAGCAATGTGAGTGGTATTGGCTTAGGCATTGGCAATAACTATATATGACTCCTGCCCACCTTGCAGGAAGTCTGGAAAGGTAAACAACTGAATGAGGGAGCTCCGTTGATGGTATCCAATTGAAGCTCACCCTGGGTTTCCCGCTGGGTTGTGGTATGGCCCTAGCCCCACAAGCGGACTTTGGACAAGATCCAGACCCACAGATTCCTTTATTGGAATATCCTTGTACCTGGAGGGGCAGGTGATGGCTGCACCTCACCTCCCCCACATCACAATAAGCCAATGCCTAACTGCCAAACCTTACAAAAGTTGTGACGATTGCTAAGAGGTAGGCGAAAACCAAATGGCTAGTGCCAATATGCCAAATGGAACAAATTCCAGTCCATGTTCCAAAACAGGTGACCAACTGAAGTCCAGAGCAAGGCAAAGCAGACACCTAAAGGGTGGTTGGGTGGGGGTTCGGCATCGCGAAGCCAGGTGAATCCCCAGAAATGTGTCTCTGCCTTTTATATGCCCCCACGATCACACTACTGATCTCTGATTGGCCAATAGGCCATGGTGTGATCATGGGGCCTTCGCGTGGGCTGGGCTCAATCTCTCTCCCACCCACCCCAGGATGGGGGGGGGCACCTTGGGCCTGCGCACAATGTGGACCCTCAATTAGGAGGATCCAATTTGGCTTAAATAACAGTGTAGTTTGGTGCCTGTATTTGTTTGTTTGTTTGTTTGTTTGTTTGTTTGATATATATTCCGCCCTATACCTGGGGGGTCTCAGGGCAGTTCACAGAATAAAATCAAGATATAAAATCACAAAATACATAATGAAAATAAGAACAACAACCCAACAGCTCCCCCATAAAACTGCAAAATATAAACAAGAAGAACATACTTGCCCATAAAATATACATTTAAATATTATTTTGTTATAAAATATGCATTAAGTGGTTAAATAGGAATTTTCATGTTCTTTTTTAAAATGGCAGCTTAATTTGGGAATGGGACAGAACCGATTTATGAATTAACCCATGCAAAACTAACATGGACCAGAAATAGATGGATTTGCATCTCTGCTCAGCTGTGAAGCTCACTTAGCGGTCCTGGGAATTATATTAAGACCATAGTTTGCCATAAGAATATAAGACTAATCTGCTGGATCAGGCTAGTGGCTTAAATAGTCCACCTTCCTCTTCTCACAGTGGCCAACCAGATGTGTGTGAGAAGCAAGAAAACAGGACCTGAGCACAACAGGCTTCTCTCGTCTTATGTTTTCCATCAGCTTGTATTCTGGAGCACACTGTCTCTGACAGTGGAGATAGAAGATCGTCATTGCACCCACAGATAGCCTTACCTTTCATTAACTGGTGTGTCTTCTTTTAAAGTCATCCATATATGCTATGTGACTAAGTCCTTTATTTTGTTTGTCCTGACACTTGTGACATTAAGCTTCACTGGATATCCTTGAGTTCTAGTGTTACAAGAGAGGAAAGAAAACTGTCCTCTATCCAATTTCACAATGCTATGCATAATTGTATACACCTCTATCATGTCTCCTCTTACTCAGCTTTTTAAAAATTATCTATTATTATTATTATTATTATTATTATTATTATTATTATTATGACAAAGTAATAATCATACATAAATAAGAATAAAAATATGCACCCCACCACCAAGACCATTCCATTGTAACCATCCAACATCCCAAAACTTCAACACCTCTTGTGATGGTTTGACCCCTTTCCATTTTAACAGTACAGTGGTACCTTGGGTTACATACGCTTCAGGTTACAGACGCTTCAGGTTACAGACTCTGGTTACAGCTAAAGTGGTGCTTCAGGTTAAGAACAGTTTCAGGTTAAGTATGGACCTCCGGAATGAATTAAGTACTTAATCTGAGGTACCACTATACACTGGTATCTCAGGTTAAGAACTTAATTTGTTCTGTAGGTCCGTTCTTAACCTGAAACTGTTCTTAACCTGAGGTACCACTTTAGCTACTTGGGCCTTCTGCTGCTGTGGTGCTGCCACTGCACAATTTCTGTTCTCATCCTGAAGCAAAGTTCTTAACCCAAGGTGCTATTTCTGGGTTAGCAGAGTCTGTAACCTGAAGCATCTGTAACCCGAGGTACCACTGTACAAATTCTACAAACATCCTCCATATCTCCTGCATATTCCCCATCTTACCTTAATGGCACATGCTAATTTATCATTAATAGCTATATCCCACACCTCTTTATACCATTCTTCCATTTGATATTCTGCTTGCCCCTTCCACTTCCTAGCTATCATAATTCGTGCGGCTGTCAATAAATTTGTGTGCAAGTCCTTCCTAGCCTGCGAACCTTCCACCCCACCGTAAATTTATAATAATGCTGCTTCTGGACTTTTGGTCATACTCAGCTTTTCTCTAAATTAAAACCAAAACCAAAACCCAAATATTGTAACCTTTTCTGATAAGGAAGTTGCTCCATCCCTTTAATTATTGGAGTTGCCCTTCTCTGAACCTCTTTTGGATCTTTTCTGAATGCTCCCAGGAGGATGCTGTTCCATAATTTGGGCACCACTTCAGAAAAGGATCAGATTCAGGTAGCCTCTGAGAGGACTCCAATGAATGGCAAACCTTGTGTAAGGCATTATGTGATTATCTTAGCAAACAGAGAAGAAGACATAGGAGAAGGTAGTCTCTAACAGTGGAATTCCATGCATGAGTTCAATGAAATTTACTTTCATATAAGTAAATACATGCTAAAGGACACAAAGCCCAGACTGTTCGAGATTTCTAATGGTGGTAACCAGCATGTGAAATTTCAGATAACAAGGGTAAGTTAGCAAAAACAAATGCACAACCTAGGTACAACAGCAGCAGCAGCAGCAGCAACAACAACAACAACAACAACAAAAATAATAATGATGATGATGATGATGATGATGATGATGTAGCATCAGTTGCAGAATACTGCCCCTGACACCCACACAATTGCTAAGTAATCATATTTTGGCAATCAATCTTTAGACCAAAAGGCAGAGGACAAGAAGGCTTGGGTTTGGACTAGTTTCAATTTAGAACTTAACTCTTTAACAGAATACAGTGGTGCCTCGCAAGACGAAAAGAATCCGTTCTGTGATTCTCTTCGTCTAGCGGTTTTTTTGTCTTGCGAAGCAAGGCCATTGACGGATTAGAGGATTAGCGCTATTGGCGCTATTAGTGGCTTTTAGCGGCTTATCAGCTTATCGGATCAGCTGATAAGCGGCTTAGCGGCTTAGAAAAAAGGGGGGAAGGAAAAAAACCCGCAGGAACTCGCAAGACATTTTCGTCTTGCGAAGCAAGCCCATAGGAAATTCGTTTTGCGAAGCACCTCCAAAACGGAAAACTCTTTCGTCTAGCGAGTTTTCCGTCTTGCGAGGCATTTGTCTTGCGGGGCACCACTGTATAAACACTTATATAGTCAGATTTTCTAGCCAAACCTGAGTAGTAAGCTGTCTGTTTCAGAATTAGGCACTGTTCCTCTTCAACCTGGCCTTTGGCTGATTAATATTCTACACACTTTTAAATGTGTTTGTGGGAGGGGGGCTATTGTTTCATCGTTTTTGTTTTAACCATTTAACTGTGTTTTTATCTAGTATTTTTATCCTGTGACAGCCCTGAGATCTTTTGATGAAGGGCGATATGTAAACCTAATAAATAATAATAATAATAATAATAATAATAATAATAATAATAATAGAAGAAGGAACATGATTCTGCTTCCCATTTTTGTTTGAAAAACATCATAGCACACATGTGAATGCTGCAATGAAAAGAACATCCAAATTGTTCAACCTCATTTGCAGTTATAAAAAGAAAATGTGCCACATAAGTGAGAATTTTTGTGGGAGCAGCTGCAAGAACCCCTTGGGTACTTATATTACATAGGGCTATAATATGTGCATGAAACTAGGTTACAGCTGACCTTCTTATGAAAAAGAAAATACCCCTCATTTTCTTTAATGCTTCAGAAAAGGAAAAGTTCTCACATCTATTGTTGCAAGGTTGTTCCTCTGGGTGCCCTTTTTCTTCGTCTTCTTCACCCTCGCCGTTCTTGGCCTCATTTCCCCACACTGCCCTTGTATCCTTTTCAATGTCCTCACAATGCTATGTCTGGCATCATGGATCCTGTAAAGGGCAACTCCCTGATCTCAATCTTGCCAAGTATGATTGACGGCAAGGTGTTATTTTGGGTTTATTTGCTCCTGGTCTTTCCACCACCGCTTTCTTTTTAAACCTATTCACGTCTAAACCTATTCATGTCTAGAAAGAGATTCAGACTTGCAATATTTATAGTGAGCTGAAAGGGGAAGAAATATGCTTTGAAAGTACGTTACAGCCAACAGCCGTCTAATATGCAATTCCCTGCAGAGGAGGCTTTAGGACAGTGCAAGTGTTGCAGCCAAAGAGGGCATCTTCTCAAACACCAGCAAGGGCTTGCCTAGCTTCAAGAAGGAGGTGTGAGAGCTCTGACAGGGTCCTATAGCCAAGCAAGTGCTTACCAGGTTTTGGCAAGGAGGTAGGAGGGCTCTAGGATCCTGCCAGAGCCTTGTGCCTCCTTCCCAAAGCCCAGCTTAAGCCACCAGGGCTGCGGGGAGAGCATCAGATAGCCTGGCACAGGGTGACATACAGTGGCGCAGCTTCATGCTCTGGCACTGGGGATTGGAGAGCAGGCGGGGGCAGGGTTCGCTGCCTGTAGGGGTGTGGTGCCCAGCACAGGTGGGGGACAGCCGTGATGGAACCCCACCGGGATCACTCTGCCGCCAGCGGTGCGCTCCCCCCAAACTCTTCTTCCTCCACCAGTGGTGACATATTATCTCCACCCTTGTTCCCAGGACCTGTCCCTGAAAGCTTAGAACATGGCTGAAATGGTGGTGAGGCCATGTGAGTAGACCAAATTTTGTGGCTATACATAAAAGTAACTAACTCAGAGTAAACAACAGAATTATTATTATTATTATTTTAAAAAATGTGCCAGAAAATGGAGGAAAGCTTTAGAACAGGCATCCCCAAACTCGGCCCTCCAGATGTTTTGGGACTACAACTCCCATCATCCCTGGCTAACAGTATCAGTGGTCAGGGATGATGGGAATTGTAGCCCCAAAACATATGGAGGGCCAAGTTTCAGGATGCCTGCTTTAGAAGAAAGAAAGCACCTATCTAAGACAACCAACATAACTTACAAATCTCTCCAGGAAAGATGCAATCCAGTTACAAGAGAGGGACTAAGAGTGCTGGAAAATGTTCTGCAGGAGCGGCTGGCCAGTTAGGAAGAGGAATCCAGATATTTATCACTTATACAGAGGGAAATCTGATTGTTCCCATTTCCCAACTGGGTGGAACTAGAGGTTGTGAAGGGGACGAATCACCTCTTGAATTTTCTTGTCGGATGGGATGGAGAAATCTCCTGTGGAGTTGAGTATGAAAGCTTCCATGTGACTTGCTCGCTCCCTGTTAATGGCATGGAGAGTTTGTGGGTACAGAGCAGATACCCACTTTGAAGGGAGGACTTGCTGTAGATGTTCATTAAAAAGCACACACACATATGGGTTGCTACAGTGAATTGAAGTCAACAGCTGTGTCACTAAATTAAGCTGAGGAACGCGAGGCAAAGAAAGAAGAGGGGGAAATGCTCAGAGGAGAAGCAGCAGCAGCAGCTAAGGGGAACAAACAGCGGTGGAAAAATAATAATGTAAAGTACTATTGACAGTTGATACAGCTCTCTGAGGTCTCAAGCTGGGAAGGGCTTTGTTCTGTATCAGAAAAGGTAGCAATCAGGAATGTGGGAGGAGAGGAGTGGGTGTAATTAAGTTATGTTTTGAAACCTCACTCACATTTCTGCAAGTAATGCAAAGCTCTCATAACCATCAAGGCTCTGTGTTGGTATCGTATTCTCCCCCCCCCCACACACACACACACTTTAATTATAATGCAGCGAATATTATTTTCTCAGGCAGGGAATGAAAAAGATTTAAAATCCCTCCACAATAACGCTGGCCAGATGCAGAGAAGTTTCCAGCACAGACACAGTGTGCGCTGCCACTCCAATATGACTGACTCCTACGTGTGTTAATAGTGACTCTCTTCAGGCACTGAAGACATTTTTAAGGGCTGAAATATTTCTTTATTTTCTGCGACGCTCCTCAGCTTCATTTGCTGAGACTGCTGTTGAATCCTGCTTGCTCTAGGAATGCATGTGGGTTGGCTTGTTTGTTTTTTCATGGCCATTCATGTTAGACATGACATTGAGATGCCATTGAAAAAGATCCAGGGGCAGTATGGGAAAACGAGGGCAAGATGAAGAATGCCGGTAAAGAAGAAATGGGGCACTGAGAGGAATCACAATGAAACACCGAGAATCTGTTTCTAATTAATTCTGCAGGGCAATAGCAGAAAATCTGAATCATTTTCAAACTCATGCAAAAGACCATCAAACGTTCCCTGGTTTTATGCTCAAATTGTAGCCCTGTGTATACATTATCCATGCATACAACATCCATGGGTATATAAGGGACTGATGCTGGGCTGCTGGTGCTTGATCTGAACCCTGACATTGCACACAGTTCTCTAGCCGAACCCCCTTGTGTCCACAGGTTAAGCCCAGACATCTGCAAAGGGGTGCTGACTTGCATTCAGCTACCTGGAAGCATGTTAGTCCACCACATGATTGGACACTGGGGGAGACACATGGATGTTGAGGACTACCCAGTTCCATGTCATGGCACAGATGCCAATACAAAATCATATGGGTTTCTGCAGCTGTCTAGATTAAAATGTACTGAGAGCAGGTGAGGCCAAGGAAGATTGACAGCTACTCCCTTGAGGTTATGGCCACCTAACATAGGACAGTAGAGACAATATGGTTGGCTATATCAGGGGCTGGGCCGAGGAGGAATGGTTGAGACCGCCTCCCCAGCCTGACCCTTCCAGAGAAGAGGAAGACAGTTCAGAATTACAACAGGGGTTTGAAGGAGGTCACAGCTCAGAGGAAGATGAGGGGGAAAGTTGGGAAATAATGGGAGAGGAGGAGGAAGAAGAAGCACTATCAGAGGAGTGACAGCTGACGGACTCAGTGTCTTAAGAAAGCATTCCAGACCCTCCCTCTCCCAGAACCCGGCGGGCATTGAAAGTAGGAAAGCAAAGAGCTCAAAGACAAAAGGTACTTCTCAGCATTTGTAGTAGAGACGTTGTGCTTGATGAATGAGGAAGTGGGAGAGACGGGGGAAGCAGATTCACTCGGGACAATGCCATTATCCAAGAGGCTGGGTTCTAAAGCCTCCCTCTATAAATACTGAATAAAAAGTGGACAGTAAGAACATTCCTTGTCTTTGTACATTCCTGGGCAACTAGCCGTGGGAGTCGCTGGAAGCAGCCTGACAGGCTGCAATTCTGCAGCAGGTAAACTGTATGTGCATCCCTACATCCCCTCTCCAAATAATAATAATAATAATAATAATAATAATAATAATAATAATAATAAATTATTTATGCCCCACCCATCTGGCTGGGTTTCCCCAGCCACTCTGGGCGGCTTCCAACAAAATACTGAAATACAATAGTCCTTCAGATATTAAAAGCTTCCCTAAACAGGGCTGCCTTCAGATGTCTTCTAAAAGTCTGGTAGTTGTTGTTCTCTTTGACATCTGGTGAGAGGCATTCCACAGGGCGGGTGCCACTACCGAGAAGGCCCTCTGCCTGGTTCCCTGCAGCTTGGCTTCTCGTAGCAAAGGCAACTTCAACTTCTCAGTTAACCCATGGAGTAGGTAGTCTGGGCAGAGACAGATGGCAAGAAGGGTTGCTGCTCATCCCCAGCCCATAATAAATTATGGTTAGGGCAGTTCAGCACCCACTCTCCTTATTTTCTCTCTCAGGATATTCAAATGTTTCACATTCATTACTTTTAAAATATTTATGTTTCAAGTTTCTTCTTCGTCCTCATGCCTCAAATCACATACCCGGGGGGGGGGGAGGTTGAGAAAGAGTATCTTGCTCATCTGTTTCATTTTTTAAAATCTCGTTCTTCCCTGAAGGAGTTCAGGATGGCGTACATGGTCTTTTACACTTTATGCTCACCAACCACTGTATGAGGTGGGGCCGGCTGACAGAGAGGGAATGAATGGCTCATGGCGAGTTGAGCTGTGTAAATGAGCAGAGATTTGAACCCAAGTCTTCCCATCAAAATGGACAACTGTAAGCATTGCACTGCCAAAGAAAGTCTCCTTCTATCTATAATGCAAAACTTGCACCCACACTGTGTCAAAAACATTTCCCACTCCCGGCAGTCACTTAAATCAAATGCCTTATCCAGAAAAGGAGACCAGCTTCTTATTTGTTACAGCTTATAAAAAGGAAATCTCATTTGTTTCTCCTTTTATGTACATTTGTGGACTAAGTGCCTAGTTGTCTCTCACTCCTATGAAATGATGGAAAAGAAGAGTATTTCCAATATGTTAAATGAACCATTTCAACAACTGCAGCTGCCTTAGGAATAATTAATCATTGAGCTACTTACTGAAAGAGGACCTAGTGCTGGGGATGTTCCAAATCGGTTTCACAAAGGCATGCATAGGATCCGACCGAACTAGTCCCATTTCAACCACATCCTGCTGACAACCACAGTGTCAACAAAGGGAAGAAAGCCAAGCCCAAGTTCCCTTTCTCATCCAACATACCTTATGAAGGGCATTTAGCTGAATGAGTTTAAATGCCAGACAGTATTTCTAGAAATACCCATGCCTAGTTTCAAAAGTAATGTTTGAAAAAGGCCCAAATAATCAATCTTTAAAATGCAATCTGTCTTTGGCACTGACTTAAGCCCTCTATAATTTCACGACATAATCTAAACTCTGTACAATGGGAACCCAAAATCCAGTGCATAATGTCAGGGAACTGACATCGGAGCCAGAGGCAGAGGCGAGGCTCTCAAACGATGCTGGAGAAGGGCCCAGCAGGGGGAGAGGCAGCTCACCAGCTGGGGAAGGAAATCAGCGTAACACCAGGGATAAAGGGGGGCAGATGGGGGAATCGGCGAGGGGGCTCCAGGACTCCTCACCGGAGATCAGCGAGGAGAGCACGGGTCCTCCGCTACCCATGCCCTCCCTGCGCAGAAGACTTCCGCGCAGGGAGAGTAGGAGGAGACTTGGAGTCAAACAACTTTTATGCTGGAAAAGGTTTAAGAAATGCCCACTGACGGATTCTTCCAGCGACTGAACAGCCACGAAGTGTAGGGCAAACTAGCCAGGAGTGGCACCAACTTGCGCACGAGTAACCCCTACATTTATTACACATAATGTATGCAAATTAATATACTGCAGGCAGCTATGTTTGTTTTGCATGAGTTTACGTGCTTGATTTTCAACTATGGTTTTGAGGGGCAAAGTACACATTACTTTTAACGAACGGAAGTTGCCGACATTCACACACACCCAAATAGTGTTTATTCAAAACTGACACATGGTACAATGTCGTCATGCTGTGTATGGTTTGACTTCATTGGCTCCTGTTTGTAGGGTGTGGGGCAGCATTGAGGGTGATGTAGGGTGACTGTGCACAGAGGACATTTGAAGGGCTTTCAGAGAACAGCCCTCAACTTGGAGGAGCCCTCCTCTATTGAAAGGGCTGCTCGGTCCAAGTTCAGTTTAAATATAGGAAACTGGAAGAAAGGGGAGCCAAGAAATTGCCTATCAACAGTTAGGACTTGGGCAGCAGACTTAGCTAGCAGGCACATGGGGCTCCAGTTCACACAATGTCAGGGATTGGACTCAAGAGGGTGAGATGGAGGAGGAGGAGCTGACACTGCAGGAGAGGGGGAAGGCTGCATTGAATCACAGCAGGGCTTTGAGGAAGATAACAGCTCAGAGACAGGCAAACAGCAGAGTTATGCTGTGTTAGGAGAAGGCAGGACAGCTAGCTTACATGTCACTGGAGAGCATAACCAACCCCCCCTTCTCCCCAAAGGGTGAAAGAACAAAGAGCCCAGAGACAATTGTCTGCGGACAGACACCTTAGAAGCAGGTGTTGCTGTGAGAGGGGGAGGAGTTCAGTGTGAGCAACTCCATTATGGAGGAATGACTGGAATTCTTTGTCTTTGACCGTGATGACTGAATAAATCATACGTAAGAACTTTCTTCTTTCCTCCCTGCCTTGTGGTGCCATCGGGAGGAGGGAGAGAATTTCTCAAGCCTGACACACAACCTTTCTATCTTATTAGGATAGCCAGTTCTAGTTTTCTAGAAAAAGAGGTGCTGGAACTCACCATGAACATCTTTCTTGTTCTCTTATAATGGCAATGGTGCCCATCTGAGAGGGGCCGGAACTGAGTTTGGCGAGTTCCGGTATTAAAAAGCCTTAGTTATGTTGTTGTTGTTGTTTAGTCGTGTCCGACTCTTCGTGACCCCATGGACCAGAGCACGTCAGGCCCTCCTGTCTTCCACTGCCTCCTGCAGTTTGGTCAAATTCATGCTGGTAACTTCGAGAACACTATCCAACCATCTCGTCCTCTGTCTTCCCCTTCTCCTTGTGCCCTCCATCTTTCCCAACATCAAAGGTCTTTTCCAGGGAGTCTTCTCTTCTCATGAGGTGGCCAAAGTATTGGAGTCTCAGCTTCAGGATCTGTCCTTCGAGTGAGCACTCAGGGCTGATTTCCTTAGTGCTCACTGGAAGGACATAGCCATTATTTATTTATTTGCAGCTAGACATATAAATCACCATGTGCAAATTTGCATCCTCTTTAGTCTTGTTTTGGTGATGTATTTCTTTGTCAGGTGGAGCATGTGTGAGTGGGCATTCTGTCAGGAGACATGGCGTGGAGGTGTGGAGCAGTAACAGCTACTGACTGAAAACCATGTGTAGTTTGGTCCAAACTCTTCTCAAAAATTCAGGTTGTTGGTGATGAGTAATTTTAGAGGAGGAAGAGAAATCTTGATATGTGAAGGGGGGAAACTGATAGGTAAGAATACGTCTGAAGTCACAGGAAGATGGAAATATATAGCTGTCAGGGAACTGACATCGGAGCGAGAGGCGAAGGGGAGGCTCCCAGATGATGCTGGCGAAGGACCCAGCAGCAGGGGGAGAAACAGCTCAGTAGAGGGGGAAGCCAATCAGCGCAACACCGGGGATAAAGGGAGGCAGACGGGGGGAAGTGGAGAGAGGGCTCCAGGACTCTTCACTGGACATCAGTGAGGAGAGCCCTGGTCCTCCGCTACCCACGCCCTCCCTGCGCAGAAGACTCCCGTGCAGTGAGAGGAGGAGGAGACTGGGTGTCAAACAACTTTTATGTTGGAAGAGGTTCAAGAAACGCCCACTGACGGATTCTGCCAGTGACTGAGGCAGCTACTATGAGAAGGGGCTGTGCAGTCAGAAAGTTTTAACAAGGCAAATTAACCGAGAAAGGCACCAGTTTATGCACGAGTAACTCATACCCATTACAATAGCCATGCAAGGCAGGGCAGTGTTGCCTCCTGAATCCTGGACTCTTTTGCTGACGCTAGGAGATTAGACCTATATTTCCAAAATGCAGGGCAAATGTTTTCTTCTTTAAAAGTTCATCTTCTACCAGTAGATTTATTTATTTATTTTTTTAAAAGAAATTTGTGGAGGCCTGTGTAGACATATAATTGCAGAAGATAAAAACTTGCTATGCTACATCTTGGACATTTCAATGAGAAATATGAAAGGAATGAAGTTCCTCTTCTTTTAAATTTATTTACATATTCAGGTCTGCTTTAACTTGCACATGTCTTGTCGAACATGATTTAAAATGAAACTGAATAAAATGAAAACAAATAAACCTGCCACAACCGAAATAAACTGTGTATGTGGTGGCAAGTAACCTGGGTGCGTACTTGATTGTTGCCATGCACAGTCTTGACCTTAACGTGCCAGTTTTTAGTTCTGAAACTATAAATGTCCACGGGAAAAGGCTGTTTTGCTGTCATACAACAATACGCTTGAAGTGTTTTAAACCTCTCAAGGCCAATGGAATCCCAAGCCTCGGGACAAATATGTCTAAGAACATAGGCCATAGTCAGGAGACCATGAGAACTGTCATAGCTAATTACAAGGAAGTGTCCATTTTAGACGCTGCTCACACTTGAAAAGTACACATGGAGAAGAGAGAATGGGACTGTACTCCTGGGGCATCAAGCTCCCTCGGTGTCTATATGTTCATTGTGATAACTGCGAAGCAGCTCTGAGGCATGGCAGCTGAACACAGAATCACAGTGTCATATAATTGTATAGTTGGAAGGAATCTTCCAGGAATCTTTATTCCCAACCTGGATCTTGAAACCACAACCCTGAGATTAAGAGTCTTGTCCTCTACCAACTGAGCTATCCTGCATAGGTGTGCCATGCATTTGGACCTGCCAATTAGAGGAGCATCTCCATGCATTTAGCTCAGCTGGGAAATATTATGTTCAATGTGTGGATATTGTGGGTGGAGAGGGCATCATAACCAAAGTTCATGATATCAGGGTGGAGTCAATGATACAGTCCCACTTCCCCTTTTCCATATGTAGTATACACACATTAATTAATTTCTGCAAAAGTCCACGTGTTCACAATCTTCTGGGTCACAGCCATATCATCAAAGAAACAAAAAAGAGAAGAAAAAAGAAATAGATTTAGCAGCTTCTTCCTCACTTCACTTTGTATGAACCTTTTAATATTTGTTATTCTGTTATTTCATTGTGCTTTATAATGATAGTATCATACTAACATGCATATTTTTGTGATCAAAGAAATGTTCTGTACATTGCAGTCCCCAAGTCACACCTGTTAATGTTTCTTTGAGCTAGCCCATGCTAATTTTATAATATATATAAGAGCAGGCTCTCAGATGTCACTGGCATTAATCCAGTCCAAAACTTAGTTAGGCACACTTAAACCCATTGGTTTTTACCGGATTTAAGTACACATCTGGTTTGGACTCTAACTGAACACAGTTTACTAGCTGTGTGACAGTGGTCTACCAGCCGAGGCAGCAAGATATGTAGAAATCAGCTATCTGTGCCATACCACCATTTTGTTTTTATGAACGTTTGTAGCAACCTAATGCCAAGTCTAGCCATTTGCACCAGGACTGGCTGGTGGTAGCTCTCTGCAGCCTTGGGCAGCTGGAAGTCTTCCCTGTTCCGGCCACCCAAGATCATTTTCGGGTCTCAAGAATTGAATCTGGACCTTCTGCATGGAAGGCTAATTTTCCACTAGCAAGCTCTGCCCCACTCCCAGTATTATAATTATTGTTTTTAATTAGAGGGGAAAGTGCCTAACCTGAAATAATAAGCATTTAGGAAAAAATATATGCTACATATATTTTTGAACATATCCTTTTTGTCCAATGCAAAGCTTTTTTTTACAGACTCTTTAGCACAGGACTGCACTGCTTGTTTCTCACCTAGCCAGACACAACCCACCAGCTGTGGGTGTTGTTTCGCAGGGGGCTGGATAAGCCTTCTATGATTAGCACAGCCACAATGTATCACTCCTGGACTGTGTTCGGTTTGATGGGTCACAATCTGCACAGCGCTGCCTGCTTAATTTCTGCAGGAAGTGTTTTCTAGCCAAGAGGGGATTGCTTTGTCAGTGACTTTATATATGTTTTGCGTTAAAGAAAGAAAAATAAATGCTTTGAGGCGGAAGGTATATCAGTTTGTTCCTTTTGCCATGCGGCAATCGGATTGCATTGTTGAGACTGAGAGAGGCATACAAGAAAACTAAGCAAAGAACTTCCATGGGACTGAAATACTTTGTATGTGTTGTTATTTGCAGTGCATGCCAAGACAGTCATGGGCACAAGAGCCAAGCTGGCCAGCTAATTAAGTATAAAAAAAAATGTATGTGTTTAAACAGCCTTATAAAGGAGCATTGGAAATCTGCAAGATGAGCGAATATCTTATAACTTCTTCCGCAGGTGCGAGGATAGCTACAAGCCATGGACTTTCTGTCCTGCTTCTTGTTTGTGGCTTTGTGAAGGGTGCTTTGCTTTAATCTAAAAAGTGCTGACTTTTTCCAATATCACTTTCTCTTCTTAAAGCAAAGAGCAAATCGCCTGTAAAACCTACGGAGCGGACAGCAAAGTTGACCCTAACTTCCAACCACCTCTCTGCACCCAATGTACTCTAATTCTCTACACAAAAGGAGCACCTTCTTCAGGACACACACACAAAAAACAAAATGTTAAAAAGAATTTTTTTGCAAAAGGAGAGAAGAGGCTAGCATATAGTTTCTTCAAGTCTTACTTTCTTTGGAATGTGCCACTGGTCTTTTCTTTGAGGGGATCTGGAGTGCTGTAACAGAACATTGTTCAACTTGACGACAACATTTTCTTCCACTTTCCCCCCTCCTTTTTGATTCAGTGAAGAGAAGCATTGAATTCCCTTGAGTCTTCAGGGGTTGCCTATAAATTTTTAGCATCATCCAACTGAACATTTGTCCTTATACAGAAAGGAAGCAGAATCCAAACTTCCCCTTTCCCAAATCTCAGCCCAAAACTTGCCCGGCCTGCAAGATTTAAAACACAACCTTGTGTTGAAAGTGCTTTTTGTTCTAGGCAGCAAATCTGACAAGAATTCAAAGCTGCTCACTGTACAAGAGGACTATATGTTTCTGGACGAGGCGGAAGAAAGTGTTGGAACTTCTCCTGCGCATCCTATCTTCTTTCATTTGATTTTCCCTCTCCCATTACTGTTTCTTGCTTTCTTTCCTGTTTGATGGTGGCAGCTGCTGGCCCTCGCCAACCCCTGGGGAGCACTTGAAGGTTTCTATAAATACATCTTTTATTTGTGTGTGTTCTCTATTTTGATGTGTTTTCTCTAATTTTGCAACTCCTGTATATGCAAACCTAACTTAAATTCTGTAAATTGCTTACAGTATGTGTGATATAACTTCAGAATAGACATTCTGTGGTCCATCCTGCAAGCCAGTTTGAGTATTATCTCAGTGTGGTGCCACCAAATGACATCTCTGTTTCCTTTTCAACAACGCATTCATTTTAATTTGTAATTCGGTGCAATGTGAGATTTTGTAATCCATGCAATCACTTTTCACTGGTCTGAGCCCTTGCAGATGGCAATGCGCCCCTCTGTTTACTCTGTAAAAAATGCACATTAAAATTTGTTATGGTCTCCAAGCATTGAATTATTTGCATTGGACATATGTCATGTCGGAATTGTATTGAATCGTCTTTTAATTTATGTATGTTACTGGAGATGAAGTGATCTTGATTATATGGCCAGAAAAATGTAGAACTGCAAATATTTCGATTATTTACTATATTTCCATACCACCCTTTATCCAAGGATTACAGGGTGATTTACAATATAAAACCACACAAATGCATAACATAGTAACAAACAAAAACAGTAACTCTTCCACACACAAGGCCATAGCTTTTTTTACTGAGTCAAAGGCTTTTGCCTGGCACCTAAAGGTGTCTCATGAAGGTGCCAAATGAGCCGCCCCAGGGAGAGCATTCCACAGAAAAGACCCGCTCTCATGTTGCCACTCTCAGGACCTTTCATGGAGGAGACACACAAAGAAAGGCCTCAGATGGTGAACGCAAGATCCAGTCAGTTCATATGGGGAGACAGTGGTGTAGCGTGGGTTGTCAGCACCAGGGGCAAGGCAAATAATTTGCGCCCCCTAACCCGTGGATTTTAGCACTTGAGTCTCTTCCGCCCCGCCCCCCAGATGTTGCGCCCGGTGCGGCCGGCCCTCCTGCACCCCCCACGCTATGCTACTGTGGGGAGAGGCAGTCCTTGAGGTATTGGGGTTTTGAGCCATTCAAAGCTTTAAAGGTCAAATCCAGCACTTTAAATTGGGCCTGTAAACTAATTGGCAGTCACTGCAGTTGGGCCAGAATTGGCATTATATGCTCAAAAGGCTGCCCCAGTGCGCAATCTAGCTGCCGAGATCAGCACCAGATGAAGTCTCTGACCTGTCTTCAGAGGCAGCCCTGCGCATAACACATTGCAGTAAGGTGTTACCAAAACATAGAACAGGCATCCCCAAACTCGGCCCTCTAGCTGTTTGGGGACTGCAGTTCCCATCATCCCTGACCACTAGTCCTGTTAGCTAGGGATGATGGGAGTTGTAGTCCCAGAACAGCTGGAGTGCCGAGTTTCAGGATGCCTGGCATAAACAACAGAAGTTAGGCTATCCCTCTCCAGATAGTGGTGCAGCTGGGCTACCAACTAAATTGGATGCAAGGCACTCTGTGCCACTGAGGCCACCGGAAGTACCCCCAAGCAGTGTACCCGTATCCCATGGCATGCAATGGAAAGGCACAATGGAAAATGTGCCTCTGTATCTGGGTGGATCTTCTTTTAATTATGAGGCTAAAAAAAGAGAATTTGCTATCCTGCCTACCTTAGGGACACGGGTGGCGCTGTGGGTTAAACCACGGAGCCTAGGACTTGCCGATCAGAAGGTTGGCGGTTCGAATCCCCGCGACAGGGTGAGCTCCCGTTGCTCAGTCCCTGCTCCTGCCCACCTAGCAGTTTGAAAGCACGTCAAAGTGCAAGTGGATAAATAGGTACCGCTCCAGCGGGAAGGTAAACGGTGTTTCCGTGTGCTGCTCTGGTTTGCCAGAAGCAGCTTCGTTATGCTGGCCACATGACCTGGAAGTTGTACGCCGGCTCCCTTGGCCAATAAAGCGAGATGAGCGCCGCAACCCCAGAGTCGGCCATGACTGGACCTAATGGTCAGGGGTCCCCTTTATCTTTTACCTACCTGAATTCACTCAGAAGTCCCGAGTTTGCTTACTTTTTCCTTTCTTTATGAAGATTCTAATGGAATGTTTTGATTTTTATTGCACCGCTTATGTGAAAGTGGGAGTTTTGTGATTGCCTGTACATGATTTGTAATGAGAACTGCATTGGACTGCGGTAACAGGTAGGCAGGTATGTCCAGGTCTTCAAATTATTTGATTCAAGGAGGAGGAGGGAGAAGGAACAACACAATAAACTGTCACAGCTCTTTGTCGCTGGCTTACAATCTTAACAAGCAAGACACAAGGGGATAGCAAATGATTAAAAATGAGCCTGTCTGCACTTGCTAAAATCCACAGTGCAGGTCTGTACCAAGTATGTGTGTTCTGTATCTGAATCTATGCTGCAGTATCAGTTTTATTCCAGTTTCATTTTCCCAAAGAATCTTGGGAATTCTGGTTTGGTGAGAGTGCTGTAAATTCTCTGGTGAAGATCCCTACCTCTCCTCACAGAACCATCCATGAAGCCCTTAGTTTACTGGAGGAAAGGGAGGGTTTAAAACAACTTGTTCCCAGAGGGTTGGGGAGGGGTAGAGTGAGTATTATATAAGTTTATAGTATAGGAAGGATGTCTTCACAATATATCATGTGATAACATGTTTTAGTACTTTTAAAAGTTGTGTAGACAGGAAAATGTCTGTCATGGGCATCCACAAGAATTTTTCAGGGGGAGTAAAACATTCAAAGGTGGGAATAGGGGAATTCCTCACAAAAATGGGAATAGCACCTGCACACTTTGCCTCGTATCTCAGGTTCTACAAATGCTAGACATTTAATGTTTGTTATAAATTGAAAGCTTGGAACTTGAAGGATTATGGTTCTTGTGGGAGGGGGCAACTTCTTCACTTCCCATGAATGGCCATGATGTCAGAACCTGCCACTTTTCTCACTCCTGCACAATAAGATGAATTTCCTTCTTCAGTGAAAAAAGAAGAAGAAGAAAAGTAGAGGCTGTTCCTGAGGAAGCAAATGAAGAAAGTGAAGAATGAGAGGTAAGCAGTTATTGCAAAAGATACATTGCATACATGGATCAGCTAGAAAACATAATAGACGATAACAACAACACAACCAAATAAGCAAGTAAACAAAGCCTCTGGAAACAGACATGATTTCCATGAACTCAGTTCAGCAGGTGTCTGAAATGTGAAATAGCCCCAAACTCTGAAAAATCTACACAAATCATAGTCACTATGCCCATTTTACTGTTGCTAGTAGTTATCCCTTTTAATTTTCTTTATCTGAAATTCACTCTTGTAGTCAACTGGGCCCTGATCCTCTCTCTTTTGCCAGAGCATCCTCCTCCCCTTTCTTCACATTAGAATTGTTGCACTGCAATTCCCATCGCCCATGACCATTTTTTCCCCACATTGGCTAGACTGATAGGTATTGGAGTCCAGCAAAATCTGAAGGTCAGTTTAGCCTCTTCATATGCTGAGTTCATCAGGTAGACTTGATTACCTTCTTCCCAAGGTGAGGGGGGTGGGTGACCTAGCTAAGCCTGGCACATCAGCCTTAAGCATATTGGTTATATGAGGCTGATTATCCCACAAAACCATCACTATTAGCAGAACCACCATCAAAACACTCCATGCACATGACATAGTGAACTGTGGTCCACTTATGGCACAGTATATTTATTAATATTTATAGTACCACAAGCAGCGCCAGATTTAGGGTGGTCTTGGCAGGGTGCTGAGACGAGGGGGCACAAAATCGAGAAGATCCATAATTGAGAAATTTGGGGGTGCCAAATTTTTGTCTCTCACAGGGTGCCATATTACGAAAGATTCTGTTTTTGCTGCAGCAAACTAGCATGGCTGTCTGTCTAGATATAGCTATAAGATAGAGATGAATTACACAGATATTAGATTGTGTGAATTTGGTTTAGGCATTAAGAATATTCCTTCCTAACCCCCTTCCCAAGTGGAAAGCCCATATTAGAGATGACTATTTGCACTTGGCCATGTTATCAGCAAATGTCAGCTGTTGTTGACAGAGCTAAAAACATTATGATCGAGGAATCAGATCGACTTACACATTTCAAAGGCTAATCTGCTATGATTAGGTTAGGCAAACAATGCTAAGCACAGAATAAATTGTTTAACACGAATCACTATAAATTGCTTAAGCCATCTGGTCCAATATTTCTTTAATGGCCAGTTTGGCTTATTTTGTTTTCTATATCTGAAGATTGATAGAATTATATAGGGTCATCTAGTCCAACCCCCTGCAATGCAGGAATCTCAACTAAAGCATCCATTACAGATGACCATACAACCTCTGCTTGAAAACCTCCAAGGAAGGAGAGTCTACCACAGTTCAACAGCTCTGTTGGAAAGTTATTCCTGCTTAGTTTCATGAAACTTGAATCCAATAGTTCAGGTCCATCTTGCACCATCTTCCATGTGACAGCCCCTTAGACATTCGAAAATGGCTACCCCAGCTCTTCTCAGTCTCCTCTTTTGCAGGCTAAGCTACCAAATGTGCAGATGGAACATGGATTGGCCGGGAAACCAAGAGTGAGTGTTATTTCCATTGAGTATGCAGAATTCACCTCTTTTTAATCAGACACATATTTCCCTCCCATCACTGGTGGGATCTAATCCCCTTATTGGAAAGCTCACTAGGGCAGGAGAAAAGGGAACACCCTTTCAGGTGGATCCTTGGAGAGACAAGCAAAATATTCAAAAACATTTCTGCAACAAGAGAAAGAAGATAGCGTGGTAGACAATGGAATAGCACTATGGATCATAGCACTAGCTCTGTCTAAATCCCTGATTGATTAAAAAAACAACTTCTGAGCTGACCCTACATATTTTGAGGAGCTTAAGTAACTGCCGTTACTCCTAAAACCACAAAGCACATACAAAACTGTGTGTTGTGACATCTCATTTTAGTACTATAAACCACTGGTGATTTTAAACAGCCCTGTACATCATCTAAAAACAACAACCCTTTTTTAAAAATAAAATAAAATATAATGCCTATACAGTGGTACCTCAGAAGCTGAACAGAATCGTTTCTGGAAGTCCGTTCAACTTCCAAAATGTTCAGAAACCAAGGCACAGCTTCCAATTGGCTGCAGGAAGCTCCTTTGGGCGTTTGGGTTCCAAAGAACATTCACAAACTGGAACACTCACTTCCACGTTTGCGGTGTTTGAGAACCAAAATGTCCGAGTTCCAGGGCATTCGGGATCCAAGGTATGGCTGTATCCCATGCTAATGGTATTAACAAGGCCATCACATAACTGTGAACATGACCTATAGTTGCAGGTTGTTTAGAGCATGGTTCTGATAACACCAAGGTTGCAGTTTCAATCCCCATATGGGACAGCTGCATATTCTTGCACTGCACGGGGGTTGAACTAGATGTCCCAGAGGGTCCCTTCCAACTCTACAATTCCATGATTCTATGGTATCATTTGGACGCGGGTGGCTCTGTGGGTTAAACCACAGAGCCTAGGACTTGCTGATCAGAAGGTCGGCGGTTCGAATCCCCGCGACAGGGTGAGCTCCCGTTGCTCAGTCCCTGCTCCTGCCAACCGAGCAGTTAGAAAGCACAAAGTGCAAGTAGATACATAGGTACCGCTCCGGTGGGAAGGTAAACGGCATTTCCGTGCGCTGCTCTGGTTCGCCAGAAGAGGCTTAGTCATGCTGGCCACATGACCCGGAAGCTGTACGCTGGCTCCCTCGGCTAGTAAAGTGAGATGAGCGCCGCAACCCCAGAGTCGGTCACGACTGGACCTAATGGTCAGGGGTCCCTTTACCTTTATGGTATCAGTTATGCCACAAATGGTGCTTCTTGCGAGATCCATAAGTGGTCAAAGAGTATAAGAGATCATCAGTGGGAGGGTAAGAGAATGGCCCTGATCCAACTGAAAGAAAGCTTGGAGTCAACTGCCTCTGACCTGAAAAGTCTGATCCAGGACTGATTGTGCGCACACAATCCTAATCAAACTGTCTTCAGTAACACCAGCCACCTGCCTGTGGGGAGGAGAAGGGAACAGATGGCTGAATTCAGCCCTTCCTGTCATCCTCCCTATGAACAGATGATCAGAGGCATTAAAAGCTGCCTCACTAGCAGCTCCAGCTCCGAGACTAAAATTTTCTGCCAGGAGTAACGAGCACACATCACCTATTTGCAAGTGCATTTCCTTCTGTTGAATCAGGGAAACAGAAGGAAGTGCAAATAAGTGAGGAGAGGATTGACGACAAAACTACATGGCTTTGGGTTATAGTCAAAGAAGCTGGTTTCTTACTCAGCATTTTGTATAATCTCCAAATCTTTCTGTATGCTCTGAATGACCAGCCCAGAATTTCCCTACAAAATCTAATTCATCCGAGGATCACAGGGCAGTTTACAATATAAAACCACAAAATACATACCATAATAACCAACAAAAACAATGCCCTTCCCCCCAGTTTAAAAGGCCTCCCTGAGGGAAAATTCCACAAGCAGGAGCCACCATTGTTGTTTAGTCTTTAGTCATGTCCGACTCTTCGTGACCCCCTGGACCAGAGCACGCCAGGCACTTCTGTCTTCCACTGCCTCCTGCAGTTTGGTCAAACTCATGCTGGTAGCTTCAACAACACTAACCATCTCATCCTCTGTCGTCCCCTTCTCCTTGTGCCCTCCATCTTTGCCAACATCAGGGTCTTTTCCAGGGAGTCTTCTCTTCTCATGAGGTGGCCAAAGTATTGGAGCCTCAGCTTCAGGATCTGTCCTTCCAGTGAGCACTCAGGGCTGATTTCCTTCAGAATGGATAGGTTTCATCTTCTTGCAGTCCATGGGACTCTCAAGAGTCTCCTCCAACACCATAATTCAGAAGCATCAATTCTCTGGTGATCAGCCTTCCTTATGGTCCAGCTTTCACTTCCATACATCACTACTGGGAAAACCATGGCTTTTACTATATGGACCTTTGTTGGCAAGATGATGTCTCTGCTTTTTAAGATGCTGTCTAGGTTTGTCATTGCTTTTCTCCCAAAAAGCAGGCGTCTTTTAATTTCGTGGCTGCTGTCACCACCTGCAGTGATCATAGAACCCAAGAAAGTAAAATCTCTCACTGCCTCCATTTCTTCCCCTTCTGTTTGCCAGGAGCCACCATAGAAAAGGCCTACTCTTGCTTTTTGACCCTCCAGGCCTCTCATGAAAGAAGCACATGAAGAAAGGGCCTCAGATGGCTGGGTCAGTTCATATGGACATCAGGGCAGTTGTGTGGCAGTTCTGAAAGACTGCATAACTGCATTTACACCTCTGTTGAACTGGTGGAGTGTCTCTGGGTCAATAGAAGTCTGATCTGTTTGCAAGTCCCTGAACAGGGTGTAACAACTGCAGACACTAAACTGGGGCATCCTTGCCCTTCCCCAAGGTGGATCTTGGGACTGTAGGCAGAAAGTAAGTTGGTGTTTCGTGTTTCATAGTGGGACCTGTGATCCCCACTCCCTGTGGAAGCAGGCTGGGTCCACCCTCTAAGCAAAGTGAGCCAAGGTACCACAACATTGAGAAGACCCATCACTGAGAAGATTCATTTGGGGTTGCCAGATTTTGGCTTTGCTGAGGGCACCATACTACCAAAGATTACCAAAGTCCGCCCGGTGCCAGTTGCTTCTGGTGGCTGATGAGGGGGCAGTGAAGGAGAGATTGGTAGCTCAATCTCAGCTACTAATCTGAATGTTACAGTTGTCCCCCCCCTCTCTTCTTTCCACTTCTGGCAGCACTTTTCAGGATCAGCACTGCCTTCACTGTTCCCTTCCTAACCACTGCATGGAGGGCACATGTGCCAATTAGGAGAGGGAAGGAAAGTTGTTGGGGGCATTTTAAAATTGCACCCTTCTCTCAGCCCCTTCCGTGAGTTTAGTTGCTTGCCTGTTCTCCATTGCAAGGTGTTGGTGGTGAGGATCCTTAGTAGCCTAACTGGACTTCTGACAGCTTGTCAATCCTCAGGCAGGAGCTAAATGTTAAGGGAACTGGGCAGCAGCAATAGGAATTTGCCTTCATTCATGCATTTCAAAACACATGGCAGGGCTTTAGCTCAGTGGCTGTCAAGCTTTTTTTCTATGGATCACACGTTTCAGAATGAAAATTTGCTGGTGCCACACCGTATTTTTTTTTCATTGATAAGAAATATCATAGAATCATAGAATCATAGAATCATAGAGTTGGAAGAGACCACAAGGGCCATCGAGTCCAACCCCCTGCCAAGCAGGAAACACCATCAGAGCACTCCTGACATATGGTTGTCAAGCCTCTGCTTAAAGACCTCCAAAGTAGGAGACTCCACCACACTCCTTGGCAGCAAATTCCACTGTCGAACAGCTCTTACTGTCAGGAAGTTCTTCCTAATGTTTAGGTGGAATCTTCTTTCTTGTAGTTTGGCTCCATTGTTAGCCACCCCTCCCAGTTTGGTGTCATCTGCAAATTTGATCAGGATGCCCTTGAGTCCATCATCCAAGTCGTTGATAAAGATGTTGAATAAGACCGGGCCCAAGACAGAACCCTGTGGCACCCCACTAGTCACTCTTCTCCAGGATGAAGAGGAACCATTGATGAGCACCCTTTGGGTTCGGTCAGTCAGCCAGTTACAAATCCACTGAGTGGTAGCATAGTCAAGACCGCATTTTACCAGCTTCTTTACAAGAATATCATGGGGCACCTTGTCAAATGCCTTACTGAAATCAAGGTAGGCTATATCCACTGAGTTCCCTTCATCTACCAGGCTTGTAATTCTGTCAAAAAACGAGATCAGGTTAGTCTGACATGACTTATTTTTCAGAAATATGTTGGAAAACAAAAAGAAACCACAACCAGCAGTGCTTGATATATAACATAGAACACAATAACTTTATAATATGACCATGGGACACCCAGAAAGTATGAAACAATCCAGCTACATAAGAACATGAATCATTTCCAAAATGGGATGATAAACAAGCCTCTTGCATACATATCTTATAAATATGTATACAAACTCAATGAGAGGTGTGAGTTTGCTTTTGCCAGGTAACCTCATTTACAGTATATTAGGTCTAATTTGAGAAAAGCAAAGTCTCACTCCTCATCAACACAACAAAGCCTTTCGCTTTCCAGATCCTTCATATTTGTCACAGCTGAAAATCCCTCTTCACAGCAATACTATATGTTCTGCAGAACTGTGAAATAAGAGCCAATGGCTCTTGAAGAGAGGTGTGGATACTGTTTCTGGTTGAATATCAAAACAAAATGTTTCTTTGGTTGACCTTGAATCTTCCTGCCACACTTGCCTTCCTCTCCTGCCACACCAACACGGTGCGCCACATCCTTTGAGAACCACTGCTCTGGCTGGAGGCTGGCATCTTTGTCAGAATGGCTACCAGCACAGAAACGTGGTTGGTGATGGCGGCATCGCCCCCATTCAGGTAAATTACGCTTGTAATGTTGGTTGTTAGGACAAAGAGTAGGCAGAAGACAACATACAACTGCATCCAACCAACTCAGTCTGTTTGGAGGCACCAGGAGAAGTGGAAATGTTCTCTTCCACACACACACCTTGTTTGCTGATTAAAAATAACTTTCTCAACGCAGTCAACTTTTCTCCCTACAGAGAAGTGCAAACTTCAGCAATTGAACAATTCATAACACCACACCAACACAATGATGTGGCACTTTGAGATAAAGTAAAATGCCCATTCTCTTGAAAATCTGAAGTTCTCTAATTCACAGAAGTGTGCATATGGAGAATGCTGAATTGGACACTCTCCAATTGGTAAGAAGAAATCTGCTGTGAAATAATTATGTCTTCTTTTTAAAAAAATATGGAAGTAGGATGCTAAAGTCTCTATTTGCAAGGTCTGTACTTCTTTAGAAAGAAATCTCTTGATGTTAGTCACCCGTAGCTATTTTATTTCACTCTGTGCTTTGTAACAGCTCATATGTAAATCATTTATATGTGATCTCTTCTCTTATTCTTGCAGTGGAAGGAACCACCAGTCAACTTCTGAAAGTGATTTCACCCTCTGCAAAGCCTTTCTCCACCCTTGCCACAATATATAATATTGTGGTCTGTCCAGTAGGATTGTATCAAAAATGGGCAATTGCCAGCATCTGTCCTTCAGTTTTTCCAAAATGTTCTTTCCCAGTGAAAGGTTTCTGTTTTTCTTCCTCACTGTCTTGCTACTACAGAATTTCTGCAGGGTGGGATTTTGAGCTTACCTTATAATTGCAATGGGGCTTGAAGGTGGAGTTCCTCTCCCTGCCCCACAACACCCCGCAAGCTCATTGGCTGCTTGCACTTCCTGATCTTGAAAGAGCCCGATGGGAGGAGTTTCCTCCTGATATTTCCCCCCTGGGTTTCAATTGATGTGCCAGGAGCTGAGCAGCCTGCAGAGTGAAGACCACTGACTGGTGAGATTTGTAGAACAGAAGACCATTCACAAGCATCCCTCAAAAGCAAGACAAGGGCACCAAAAGACTTGCACCCCTCCCATGAGACATTTTTTCGCCATTTTGATAACTTTTTAATGCAATACAGTGGTACCTCGCAAGATGAATGCCTCGCAAGACGAAAAACGCGCAAGACGAAAGAGTTTTCCGTTTTTTGAGTCGTTCCGCAAGACGAATTTCCCTATGTGCTTGCTTAGCAAGACGAAACGTCTTGCGAGTTCTTGCGAGTTTGTTTCCTTTTTCTTAAAGCTGCTAAGCCGCTAAGCCGATAATAGACGCTAAGCCGATAATAGACGCTAAGCCGCTAAGCCGCTAATAGACGCTAAGCTGCTAATAGCCGTGCTTCGCAAGACGAAAAAACCGCAAGATGAAGAGACTCGCGGAACGGATTAATTTCGTCTTGCGAGGCACCACTGTACCTTTTCTTGTAAATCGATGGAGTTCCGGAGGCGGCGCGAAGCGGGTAATGGCGGTCCTCTTTGCGCTGCAGAGAGGGGCTCCGCAGAAAAGGGTTGTTTGCTACGGCGAAGCGACGACCCATTAAGTTAAACCACGAGCAGAGCGAGCTCATGGCCGTGGGATCCGGCGGGCACCGAGAGCGACCCCCAAAACGAAGAAGGGACCCCGTAAGGGGCTCCGGAAGCGCGGAGGGGAAGCGGTGCTGTGGATTCATCGCTCTTTCTGCGGGAGTGAAGCCGCGCGGCTGTTACCGATGAGCGCCGACCTTTCTTCCTTTACATTGGATTACAAATCAACTACTCGTGAGTAGGATTTATATGAGATTGGATTACAAATTGTGAATTCGGCTGAAAGCGGGAGACGAGAAAAAGGAAGTCCGTCTCCCGGAGGTGCTTAATGATTAAAGGCAAAGAAACTGACAAGCTGGAAGCAATAGAAAAAGGGTTTAAAAAGAGAGATACCATACGTCTGGAGAAGCTTGGAAATTGAAGGGAAAGGCAAGTTATTTCTAATTTTCTGTGACTGTGTTTATTTTAATTGGGGTTTCTTCTCTGCTAAAATTTTCAAAACTTTAAAGACTTGAGAATCCCTAGCCCTGGACTTGCAGCGGGTAAAAGTTATGTTGCGGATATATTTACAAAGTTGAAACAGATGTCTACCGGTGGATACAATTAAGCAACTGTATTTTGCACCTTTAAGAAACTATTGTGGCAAAATTGAGAGGGCTCTGCAAGAAGGAAAAGTTCTTCTCTAAAGATATTTATTAACTTGTCTAATTGTAGGAACTTTAATGGCGACTGAAACTTTGTTTCTTCTTTCATGAACTGAGCTATACTCCCTCTAGTGGAGTTTGGGATTTACAATTTCCTGAGAACTGACTTTGTTTTGTCTCTCTGTGGCTTGGTGACTCATTCTGAGGCCTGTCTTTCCCATGGAACTTTTGACAGCTTGACCTTGAATCCAAAGACAGGTGTGGAATGAGGGTGGAATGAGTGGCAAACCAAAAACAAGAGCTGCGTCGAAAGCAGGGAAAGGCAAATTGGTACAAACAACTTTGGTTTCCCAGGGCCGTAGATCTTCAGTCCCTGCGGTACTACAGGCTGTATCATTACCAACAACCCCAGCTGAAGAATTAGAACAACTAACAAGTGAAGAAGATATGGCAGCTGGGGGATCCAACATTCTTCTAGAGGAAATGCTACAACAATTTGCAATTTTGAACAAAAAAGTGGATGATCAGACTGCAAAAATTGACTTAGCTACATCTTCAATTAACAAACTTTCTGAACAGGTGGCTAAGCATTCACAAGATATTGGAAACCTAAAGGACGTAGTATCTGAAAATCGAAAACTGGCCGAGGCTGCGAATGAGAAAGTAGAAGCAGTAACTAAAGAAGTAGAGGAACTGAAAGGAGAGGTAAGGCCACTCCATAAACATATTACTGACCAGCAGGCCTATCTGTCTTTGGTGGAACTGCGAAACAAGGAAAATAATTTGAGATTACGCTTTATTCCAGAGATCGAGAAAGAGGATTTGACTGGCTTTTTGACAGCAGAATTTTCTAAATTCTGGGGCATAAACGAAGATACAGATTTTAAAATAACAACTGCATTTAGATTGGGAAGGGCGGCTGGGAAGGACAGACCTAGAGACTGTTTGATTATCTTAAGGACCAAGCAGGAGAGAGACAAGCTACTTGACCTACACTTTAATAAAGCACTTGAGATCCAGGACAGAAGAGCACAAATTTACAAGGACATACCTAAACAATTACTGGATCTAAGATCTAACTACACCGACCTAACTGGACTTTTGAGAGGCAACGGAATACCTTACAGGTGGGAGTTTCCACAGGGTCTTTCGTTTAAATACAAAGGAAAGAAGATAAAGATCAAAACGAAAGAGGATAGCCAGAAGTTCCTACACGACCACGGAGAAGACTTGCAGAAAGGAGTGGCAGCCATTTGGCCACCACCAGTGCTAGGGAAAGAACCACCACCTTCGGATTTGGACAAAAAAGAAGACACCCAATAAGAGTAACAACAGATTGATACAGGATGTCTCTGCAGCTTTACAGTTGGAACATTAATGGCGCGAATTCCCCAGAAAAACGCAAAAGGATTTTTCATATATTAAAGAAAGAGAACTTGGACATAATTTGCTTGCAAGAAACCCATGTGACCAGGTTACATAGGAAGGTGTTAATAAACAAAAGATTAGGCCAAGAATTTATCTCATCAGACAGAGTTAAGAAGAGAGGTGTGGTGATTTATCACCAAAATTTTTGTTTAAAGATGAACAAGGAAGAATCCTGGCTATTGAAATTTCGACCCAAGGAGAAAAAGTTTTGATACTAGGAATCTATGCACCAAATGAGGGGAAATCAGAATTTTATAAGAAGCTGCATGAGACACTACTGGACTATCTGGACTACTCCAACATCATTATGATGGGAGATATGAATGGGGTTGTCTCTACTTTGATGGATAAGTCACAGAATCAGAATCTGACTAAAGATGGAAGACTACCAAAAACTTTCTTTGAATTAACTGACAATATGGACTTAATTGATTTATGGAGGACGAGAAACCCCCTAGGTAAAGAAGGAACTTTCTTTTCTGAGGCCCACTTGTCATGGACAAGAATCGACCAAATCTGGGCAACTAGAGGGCTGGCACCTAAGACTACAAAAATAGAAATCTGCCCAAAGACTTGCTCCGACCATAACGCTTTGAAAATGGAAATGAGATTTACTACTGCCGATTCCTTCAGATGGAAAATGAATGACAACTTGTTAAGAGATCAAGAGATCGTAAAGAAGGCCCAAAAAACTTTAAAGGATTATTTCGAAATCAACTTGAATACCTCAGTGGAAAAAAGAACTATCTGGGACGCAAGCAAAGCTGTTATGAGAGGGTTCCTGATACAACAGAATACAATCAAGAAAAAACTCTGGAATAGTAAAAAAGACAAGATTTTGGAGAAGATAAGTGATGGGGAGAAAAAATTAAGAGTGAACCCAAAATCAAAAGAGACTTTAAGAGAAATAAAATTTCACCAGTCACAATACGCGAAATTGATTAACCAAGAAGTGGAATGGAAAATCAAACAAATGAAACAAAGATCCTTTGAATCTGCAAACAAATGTGGGAAACTACTTGCTTGGCAGTTGAAAAAGAGACAAAAATTAAATTATGTCACCAACCTAGAAGTTGAAGGGAAAAACTTTCAGAAACCAGGAGAAATTAGAAAGTGTTTCCAGAAATATTTTAAAAAATTGTACACACAAGAACCTGAGGAAGCAATTGAGATAGAACAATTCTTGAAAGATAATGGCCTTCCAAAATTACCTCAAGAGAAGAGATCAATCTTGAATTGTAAAATAACACTACAGGAAATCGAGGATGCCATTCAGAATATGCAACTAGGCAAATCTCCGGGCCCCGATGGACTTACCTCCAAATATTACAGGACTTTAAAAGACTATCTGATACAACCATTAATGGAGGTTTGTAACTATATTATGGGGGGAGGGAGGACACCAGATACGTGGAAAGAAGCATTCATCACATTGATACCTAAAGTGGAAACTGAAAAGACTCAACTTAAGAACTATCGCCCCATCTCACTCCTAAATGTGGATTACAAAATATTTGCGGACGTTTTGGCTAACAGATTTAAAAAAGTATTAAATGAAGTAATTCATAAGGACCAAGCAGGCTTTCTCCCAGGTAGACATTTGTATGATAATACCAGGAACATCATCGATATTTTGGAACTTTTACAAACAAATATTAACACCAAAGCGGTGTTAATCTTTATCGACGCGGAGAAGGCCTTTGATAATATTTCTTGGAAATTTATGAAGAAAAACTTGGAAGGGATGGGAGTGGGAAGGGGGTTTGAGAACGGAATAGAGGCAATCTATTCTGAACAAAAAGCTAAGTTGATAGTGAACAATGTGGTGACAGAAGAACTTCATATTGAAAAAGGAACACGCCAAGGGTGCCCCCTATCCCCTCTGTTGTTTATCTCAGTCCTGGAGGTTTTGCTGAACATGATAAGGGAGGATCGGCAGGTACAAGGAATACGGGTCGGAGCGAAACAATATAAACTGAAAGCATTTGCAGATGACCTGGTTTTAACATTACAGGAGCCAGAACCTAGTACAAAAAGAGTTTTGGAATTGATTCAGAAATTTGGTCGGGTGGCGGGTTTTAAGCTGAACAAACAAAAAACTAAGGTGTTAGGGAAAAACCTGACGGTTATTGAAACAGAGGAGTTTCAGAAAGAAACAGAACTAAACATTGTTAAAAAAGTGAAATACCTGGGGGTCAATCTGTCTTCTAAGAATTTGAATCTATTTAAAGATAACTATGAAAAATGTTGGTCAGAAGTTAAAAAAGACTTAGAAATTTGGTCAAGATTGAAATTATCCTTGTTAGGCCGAATCGCAGCTATAAAAATGAACGTTTTGCCAAAAATGTTGTTTTTGTTCCAGGCCTTGCAGATTGTGGACAGAGTGGATTGCTTTGGAAAGTGGCAGAAGGACATTTCTAAATTTGTCTGGCAGGGCAAAAAGCCCCGAATAAAGTTTAAAATATTAACTGATGCAAAGGAGAGAGGGGGGTTTGCCCTGCCGGACTTAAGGTTATACTACGAAGCTGCGGCCTTCTGCTGGATGAAAGATTGGATTTTATTGGAAAACACTGATGTCCTAGATCTGGAAGGCTTCAACAATTCGCTAGGTTGGCATGCGTATTTGTGGTATGACAAGGGGAAAACACATGGAATGTTCAAAAACCATATTGTCAGGAAAGCAATATACATGGTCTGGAAAAAATATAAAGACTTATTGGAAAGTAAAACTCCGAGGTGGATCTCACCAATAGAGGCCAAAGCTCGGAAAACATCCAATATGGAGGCATATTGGCCGAAATATTGGGAAATAATAGAGATTATTGGAGGTAATTGGAGATTGCAGAGCTTTGAAAAACTAAAAGATAAGGTGCAAAATTGGCTACACTATGCCCAAATTAATGAGGTTTTCAAGCTAGATAAAAAAATAGGATTCCAGGTGGAAAAATCGAAACTTGAGACAGAGCTGTTAGAACCAAAGACCAAGGTAATATCGAGAATGTACAACTTGCTGCTTAAATGGAACACTCAGGATGAGACAGTTAAATCAGCCATGATAAAATGGGCTCAAGACATTGGTTATAACATCATGTCAGAAGACTGGGAAAAGTTATGGACCACCGGTATGAAGTTCACGGCATGTAATGCCTTGAAAGAAAATATTATGAAAATGGTGTACAGGTGGTACATGACCCCAGTCAAACTTGCTAAGATATACCATTTGTCTGACAATAAATGTTGGAAATGCAAGGAGGCTGAAGGGACATTCTTCCACCTCTGGTGGACGTGCCCAAGATTGAAGGCCTTTTGGGAAATGATCTATAATGAGTTAAAGAAGGTGTTTAAGTACACCTTTCCTAAGAAACCAGAGGCCTTTCTTCTGGGCATTGTCGGCCAGAAGGTGTTAAAAAAGGACAGAACTTTCTTTATGTACGCTACAACTGCAGCAAGAATCCTTATCGCCAAATACTGGAAGACCCAAGATTTGCCCACACTGGAGGAGTGGCAGACGCAACTGATGAACTATATGGAACTGGCTGAGATGACTGCAAGAATCCGGGACCTGGGAGAAGAGGCAATGGAGGAGGACTGGAAAAAATTTAAAGACTATTTGCAAAAGTATTATAAGTTGTATGAAACATAAGATGACGTATGATTCAGAACGCTAGCCCCAGCAACGAAATTTAATTATTTATGAAATTGTTAATATTTGTGAAAGAACCAAAGTTTAAATGGGTTAAAATGATATCAGGTTATATTTCTAGAGTAAATGGAGAACAAGAGATTTAAACTTAAATTGCAATTGAAAATATAAAGAAATATATGAAATAAGGGTATAATTTGCTGATGATTTTATTATCAAGAATGCATTATCCGGGGGATGTGGGGAAGTCCAATGGAAATTTGAAAAAAAGTTATTGAAATGGAATTCTTTGTTTTCTTTTCTTATCTTTTCTTTTGTTCTGTTTTTTCTTCTGTTTTACTTGTAATTTGGAAAAATGCAATAAAATTATTATAAAAAAAAAAGAGAATGCTTATAAAAATGCAGGAGAAAATTCAGTCTCAACACTAGACAAAATAAATAATAAATAAGTAAGCAACCCCACTAACTCTTTAAAACAAAGTATTTCCCCTTCTTCCAAAGGACTATAGACTTGCCAAGCAGATCATGAGGTGTGCTGGTTGTTTTTTTTGTTTGTTTGTTTAAGTGACAAGGGAAATAAAGAGAAAGTGAATTTCAAGCATTCTTTCTTGAAAGAATGTGTTATCTTTGACAATACGGCCATGGCATATTTTACCCCTTGCATTAACTAGAATATAGGATTGGCATGTGAGGCTGCAGTTCAAAGCATACATACTAATGAGCGAGCTCCATTGAGAACAGCGGGACTTACTTATGAGTAAGCATGTGAAAGAGTAAGCTGTTTAGTGTGCAGCCTTGGTAAGAATTTTTCTCAGTTAATTGGGACTGGATTGAATAATTTGAAAACTTGATTAATATAGACAAAATAAATCAGCCTCTGGTAGATTTGGAGTCATTTCAGCTCTAGTCTGAAAGAAAAAAGGCAAGGATTTTCTTCAGCAGTACACTTGTTTTTGTGGGTGATTGATGGATAATCCAGCCCTATGTCAGCACCGCAACAGATAGTTAATTGCACCGAGAGAATTATCCAACATCAGCACTTCAGTTTACTGACTTTTCCCAGAAAAGGACACAGAACTGCATCTATTTATCAAAACTAATCAGCATCAGCAGTCAATCTCCAGAGCTACTTGCCTTCCTTCTTCAGATAATCCTTGTTCTTTGTTTGTGGGACATGGCGGGTTTTCTTACATTGCTAGATGGGCTTAGATGTTCCAGCTTCCTGTCTGGGCTTTGACCACAGGACTTTTGTTGTGCTGCTAAAGTGAAAATCAAAACTAATTTTGGTGGTTAGTCTATAATGAGCACAAATCTATGTTGTCCTGGATATTCTGAGTCTGGATGATAAACAATATTAACAGGTCTGGATGGTATGCAACACTAACAAACAAAAAAATCATTCTGTAAAATACAGTTAGCTCGAACAGGGCACTCAACAACGCATCCACCACACATGCCTGCCATTGCTGCCCCTTTTATAGAAAATCTGGTACTCGTAACAGTCCTAGGCAGTTGAGTCTAGCTGCCATTTTAATTTCCATTGCAGTATCAAAGGGCATTTGTCCATGGTAAACTCAAACCCTGAAGTAAAATTTTTGCACAAAGGGCCATAAGTGGGGAAAGTACAGAAGCATTTTCTATCACCTAACACCAACTTTAAAAATACATTTTCATGAGACCTTTTAAGCATGACTACCTTGCCACTGGGATGTGGGTGGCGCTGTGGGTTAAACCACAGAGCCTCGGACTTGCCTATCAGAAGGTCAGTGGTTCAAATCCCCGTGACAGGGTGAGCTCCTGTTGCTCGGTCCCTGCTCCTGCCAACCTAGCAGTTCGAAAGCACATCAAAGTGCAAGTAGATAAATAGGTACCGCTCTGGAGGGGAAGGTAAACGGTGTTTCCGTGCGCTGCTCTGGTTCACCAGAAGCGGCTTAGTCATGCTGGCCACATGACCTGGAAGCTGTACGCCGGCTCCCTTGGCCAGTAAAGCGAGATGAGCGCCGCAACCCCAGAGTCAGTTACGACTGGACCTAATGGTCAGGGGTCCCTTACCTTTACCTTGCCACTAGTAGACAATTTTCCATGGGTTCATTGCACTGTAACATTTAAAGGCCTACTACAGCCATATGTGGCAGGACTGGTCACATATATTGCAAAACTGGGAAAGAATTTTTCTTACAGGCAGAGCCGTCTCCAGACATTCTGCTGCCTGAGGCAAAGGGCAAGGTGGCTTACTCCCCCCAAGGCACATGCAGAAGCCAATTGGATTGGTGTTGAACCTTGATCCAGTACTGAGCAAAGGGCAGGTTCTTGCACTGTACTTGAGGGCAGCAGGCTAGTATAGTAGGTACAGGGCAGGCCACATGGCACTCATTGTTCTGTCCACTTCCTGCATCTCAGCATCTGCCGCCTGAGGCAGCTGCCTCACTCTGCCTCATCATAGGGCTGTCCCTGCTTACAGAGGTGAAGATATGGTGTCAGACAGAGCAGATAATACTGGACTAAACAGACCAAGTTTTGAGGGAAAGTCTCATCAATTGTAGGTATAGTACATTTGTTTGCATATTTACCTGAAACTAGCAATAGCTCTTACTGGTAATAGACAAGTCTGAACTATCTACCTTTTAGTGGGACCTATAAGTCAGAATTCATCATGAGAAAGGCTGGACTGGATGAATCCCAAGCCGGAATTAAGATTGCCAGAAGAAATATCAACAACCTCAGATATGCAAGTGACACAACCTTGATGGCAGAAAGTGAGGAGGAATTAAAGAACCTTTTACTGAGCGTGAAAGAGAACGCAATATATGGTCTGAAGCTCAACATAAAAAAAAACTAAGATCATGGCCACTGGTCCTATCACCTCCTGGCAAATAGAAGGGGAAGAAATGGAGGCAGTGAGAGATTTTATTTTCTTGGGTTCCATGATCACTGCAGATGGTGACAGCAGTCACAAAATTAAATGCCTGCTTCTTGGGAGAAAAGCAATGACAAACCTAGACAGCATCTTAAAAAGCAGAGACATCACCTTGCTGACAAAGGTCCGTATAGTTAAAGCTATGGTTTTCCCAATAATGATGTATGGAAGTGAGAGCTGGACCACAAAGAAGGCTGATCGATGAAGAATTGATGCTTTTGAATTATGGTGCTGGAGGAGACTCTTGAGAGTCCCATGGACTGCAAGAAGATAAAACTCTATCCATTCTGAAGGACATCAGCCCTGAGTGCTCACTGGAAGGACAGATCCTGAAGCTAAGGCTCCAATACTTTGGCCACCTCGTGAGAAGAGAAGACTCCCTGGAAAAGACCCTGATGTTGGGAAAGATTGAGGGCACAAGGACGACAGAGGACGAGATGGTTGGACAGTGTTCTCGAAGCTAGCAGCATGAGTTTAACCAAACTGTGGGAGGCAGTGGAAGACAGGAGTGCCTGGCGTGCCCTGGTTCATGGGGTCAAGAAGAGTTGGACACAACTAAATGACTAAACAACAACAACAATAAGTCAGACGTAGAGGAAGAGCACATGTCTGCTTTCAGAGGTCCCAGGAGAAATCTTTAGCATTCTCTATTCAAGCTAACCTTCTGGAAAAATGAAAATGTGCCCTCTACATGTTTTGTACCACAATTTCCATCATCCCCGACCATTGAGCATGCTGGCTGGGGCCGACAGGGGCTGGACTCCAACAGCATCTGGAAGGTACCAGGTTGGGAAAGGCTGCAAATGATCTCGGGCTGCAGGTGCAGGGGAGAGACGCAGCAAGACCGAGCAAATAGTAATGGCTGCATGGACAAACAGCTGGTTCATTGGTTCAATTCTGTACACAGAAAAATACATATTAGGGAGGAGGGTTGTAGTGTAACTTCCTTTCCAACACACCTGGATTTTAAAATGGCATAGCCCTGAGACAGGTTGACCTCTGTTTGTGAATCATAGGCCAGAGTGATTTGTGGAAGAATTTCCATCCAGATGATTATTACGTTGGCACAGCAAAAAATCAACAACAACCGGAGCTGATTTCATAATCTCATGTGATCCTGTTGACTAATTCCATCTTAACCATGCAAAATCTCTTCCTGAAGCAGCCAGCGTCAACTTCTCCCATGCCAAAAGTTTGAAGTCAGTGAATGCAGAGCTGCTGAATTAGGAATTTAGTCTTTTGCAGAGACAGAATTTAAATTTGACTTATTATTTGGGTCAAGGGGGACTGGGCTGCCTTTTCAGCTGAATCTGCTACCTGTTCCAGCTTCCTTTTTTCTCTTCTACAGTGGTACCTCGGGTTACAGACGCTTCAGGTTACAGGCGCTTCAGGTTACAGACTCCGCTAACCCATAAATAGTACCTCGGGTTAAGAACTTTGCTTCAGGATGAGAACAGAAATTGCGTGGCGGAGGCACGGCGGCAGCGGGAGGCCCCATTAGCTAAAGTGGTGCTTCAGGTTAAGAACAGTTTCAGGTTAAGAATGGACCTCCAGAACGAATTAAGTTCTTAACCCGAGGTACCACTGTACTGTATGTCTGGATGCACTTCTGTATTTCCAAGTTACCTGGGAATTCACCGGAACCCAGCTGCAGTATCTCTCAGCTGTGGGCCATTGCAATTATAAGAGAACAAGGGATGCATGCATTCATGGTGAGCTCTGGCACTTCTTTCTCTAGAAAAATAACACTGGGTACTATACCCTCCAACATTTCTCCTACAAAAATGGGGCCGTCCCATTCTATAATAATAATTTTACTATTTATACCCCACACATCTAATTGGGTTGCCCCAGCACTCTGGGCAGCTTCCAACATATATAAAACATTTTTTTTTTAAAACCCTTCCCTAAGCAGGATTGTCTTCAGACAGCTCGGGGGGTCAGATAACTCCATACCATCCAACATTTCTGCAATGAAAATAGTAGCATCCTAAGGAAAAGTGGGACATTCCAGGATCAAATCAGAAACAGGGATGGCTTAGGGAAACTTGGAGGGTTTTCTGGGTACACTTAAAAAAAAAAAGATCATATTTACAAAGACATCATGAGTGTGTAGCTTTACCTTCAAAAGGGGTAGATGGGTGAGAAGAGAAGAATCTCTCTACCTTCCCCAATTTCCATCACCTCACTCTTTGAAGTGTAAAAGCAGGGCTCCACCACCAGTTTATGTGCAAACAGGGCAAGCTTCTAAATTCATAAGCATCACATTCCGTTTGGCCCAAAGAAGATGCAATTTTGTTCAAGAGTCAATATTTTCAAAGCCTAGTTTCTACTTTTCAAGGGGAGCTGCATAAAGGTCCTGATGACCCCCAGCCATCTTCACCAGATCTTTGTTTTCAAAGCAAGAGGGACCATTTAGAGACATTCAGAGCGGAGGGTAGAGGGAGACATTTGACTTCCGGGTGTGGGAGATTACTTATTAACCTTACATTTATGAGGGGGCCTGGAGGCTTTTTCTCCATTATTTCTTCTTCTGCTGCTTCTTTTTGGGGAAAAAAAATTGCCTACAAAGGTAAAAGCTTCACCGAGTGGTCGGGAAATATGGCTCCCGAAATATACATTATTCCAAACCCCACTTAAAAAGCACGAGGTAGCAGATGCACTTTCTAGCCGCTCGATGCAGCTTTTAGCTTTAAAGAAGTTTTCAAAAAAGAAAAAAAGGGAAAGGAATAATGAAGAACAAGCCCTCGAATCACCTCATAAAGCTAACTAGTATTTCCCACGCCCTGAAAGTGGGCTGCCCCCACCCATTTTGCTTCAGAATTTCACCTTCTCCCCACCCCACCCCTGAAAACTGGTAGATGCTCTGCTGCAAATCCAATCAGCCCAAGTTTAAATTTCCCCCCGTGTAGAATTGCCTCATGAAGGAAACAACATGTAAGTTGAGTGCTGCCATGTCAAGGCCCGGTTGGAATGGCAGTGGTATCTTTGAATGGGGGCTAAGAGATCAACTTTGTGTGTGAAGACCCCTAACCACCCCCTGCCAAAATAAAGACACAACAGACACATAATTTAGTTTTAAGGTTTTTGGCATTAATTTAGGCCACAACTTTATTGATTGCCGCATGTGAGTGGTTGCTTAGGCATTGGTTCCAGACTACCTGAGCGTGCGAAGTGGCGGGAACAGGACTCACACTGGGCACCACCATATGTCAGTAAGGGAAAGCATCCTGGGGGAGTGAGAACTCCTTCGATCTCACAGCTCACCCCAGATGCTCCCAGGGGCTCTGGCATGGCCCTAGCCCCTTGACAGGGTTTGGACAAAAGCAAGGCGAGCCCCTGGATTCCTTTAACGGAATTCCCTAGCAGCAGCAATGGAGGGGCAGGCACAGCCAACCACGTTCCCTCCCCAAAACATTGAACCAATGCCTATCCGCCAACCTTACAAAGTTGTGACAATTTGCTACACGGTAGGCAAAAACCAAGTGGCACCAGCCAATCAGCCAAATGGCAAAATTCCTACCGGGCCCCTGCTCCAAAACAGATGACTCCATGACAGGCATAGCAAGGTCAGAAGAACAAACCTAACTAAAGGGAGGAGAGGGAGGGTGATCCGCTGCAGGTCCCGTTGTTCAGTCCCAGCTCCTGCCATCCTAGCAGTTCGAAAGCATGTCAAAATGCAAGTAGATAAATAGGTACTGCTGCAGTGGGAAAGTAAAGGGTGTTTCTGTGCGCTGCTCTGGTTTTGCCAAAAGCGGCTTAGTCATGCTGGCCACATGACCCAGAAAACTGTCTGCGGACAAACGCTGGCTCCCTCGGCCAGTAAAGTGAGATGAGAGCTGCAACCGCAGAATTGTTTGCGATAGGACTTAACTGTCAGGGGTCCTTTACCTTTACCTTTTTTTACTTCCCCAGAACCAAGAAGACTCATTCCTATTTTGCAGAATGTGGAGACCAGACCAGATTTCATGCAGGATTGTAGATAAGAGGTATATAAGAGAGAGAGAAAAGGAAATTGTTGCATCCTCTTTAGATTTGCATATTATAATTTTAACTCACTGAGTTAAATTGATTTCTCCCCCCCCACCCCCACCCCCGGCTAAACCTGGATAATTACAATCAAGCTCAGCACTGGTATTTCTTTTCTTTTTTTCCTTTTTTTTAAAAAAAAAAGCTTCGACAAACCTCTCGTTTTGATGTGCTTTGCACTCTGCCTCCTTGTAATTAGGTAATGTTCCAGGATCTTGGGCCAATTGGCACGAGAAACAGGTGCTTTGTTAGCATAGCGCCGTTACAAGAGCTCTCCAGCCCATCTCCTTTGACGATTATGAAAAGCTCTTGTGAACTTGTTGGGCAATAGTGAGGACTCTGAATCAGAGGTGAAGTGGAACAGCTATTTATTAAAACCGCTGGCTGTGATTACAGGAGTGGCACGCATCAGGTGATCAACATCTCTGCTTCTTGTTTTCTCCAAGGATACCTGTTAGAAATGCTCGTTTGAAGTTTAAAATGAAAAAGCAATCTCACCAAGGGGAAGAGCAAAACAAGAGGTGCAAATTGTTACCTGCTTCCCCTTTTCCTGTGTTCTACATTTGCAAGAGCTTCAGGTTGTTTAATAGATTATAATTCAGCGTGTCTTCATTATACTTCAGGGGCAACACTGTGTCATATCATTTTATTCTATTTTATGTGTTCTAAGCTTTATTTCCTTTTTTTATCTGGTGCAAATATTCTAAATATTAAATAAAATAAATGGTGTGTGTGTGTGTGTGTGTGTGTGTGTGTGTGAAGATCACAGGTACCCATGGAAAATATGTAGTGACCCGAGTATCACTGCATTTAAGAATAGTTAAATTTGATCTTTATAGTCTCTAAATTTTAAATGTGTGGGTTGTTTTTTTAAAACTTGATAGAGTGCTCTGGCTGTTTATTTTTTTTAATAAACTTGACTTTCTGTCAAAAATGATTTTAAACTCTTTGGTGTTTTAAATAGATTGCTGCTTATATGAATTGTTTTGAAGTTATATGAATTGTTTTGAACTGTATTTTCTGTGTGAAACATTGCGAGGGTTGATTGTGGCAAACATGACAATTTATAAGTGTTTGGACTATTTAAAGTAACAGAGAAATGTGCATATATGAATGTCATTTGAAACCTCCCAATTCCCCTTCTTTTGAGATAAAACTCTGTGGTGTGTTGTTCACACCCTGCTTTCAGAAGGGCTCCTTCTGTAGTTATGGGAATGCTATGGTGTTGTTCCTTTAGGTCAGGAACATGAGTTTATTGCTACTGGAAAGACCTTCACGTAAGACGGGGTCAGCAAACTTTTTCAGAGGGGGCTAGTCCACTGTCCCTCATATTTTTTTATTCGTTCATAAAAAAATCAACAAATTCCTATGCCCCACAACTACCCCAGAGATGCGTTTTAAATAAAAGCACACATTCTACTAATGTAAAAACACCAGGCAGGCCCCACAAATAACCCAGAGATGCATTTTAAATAAAAACACACATTCTATTCATGTAAAAACACGCTGATTCCTGGACCAGCCAAGCCAGATTTAGAAAGTGATTGGGCCGGATCCGGCCCCTGGGCCTTAGTTTGCCTACCTATGATGTAAGACCACAGATAGCCACGGCTCTACATATTTTTAGGGAACACTAATTGACCTAACAAGTTACATTTTAGCTTTCTCATTGTTATCTTACTTAATTTGGACCATATTTGTATAACTATGCAAGTGATGGAACTTTTCTGCAATATTCACCCTCTTTTTGTCCCAGTAGGGGCATCTGATATTGCTGGTGTGACATCTGCATATGTTTCATTAATTGATGGCCAATTAACAATGCATTTTTTAACCACTTCATCTGTATAGTTTCTGCCTCTGCACTGTAAAACACACACTGGTGATTTATTCATCAGTGCTACCTTAACGTCTAAAAATTGCTGTTGGGGAACTCGCAGCAGCAATGACATGAACGGCTGGTTTCTGACATACTGAGATTGTCCCATCTCACCTTATTAACAGAGTGCTTGCATTGATTTATGCGTGGGTTTGGTGGGAACATTCAGTGAAGTATAAAGCCACTTTAAAAATGAGCATATGCAGGTGGTGCTGTGGTCTAAATCACTGAGCCTAGGGCTTGCTGATCAGAAGGCCGGCGGTTCGAATCCCTGTGATGGGGTGAGCGCCTGTTGCTCGGTCCCAGCTCCTGCCAACCTAGCAGTTCGAAAGCACGCCAGTGCAAGTAGATAAATAGGTACTGCTCTGGCGGGAAGGTAAACGGCGTTTCCGTGCGCTGCTCTGGTTTCGCCAGAAGCGGCTTAGTCATGCTGGCCACATGACCCGGAAAAACTCTCTGTGGACAAACGTCGGTTCCCTCAGCCAGTAAAGTGAGATGAGCACCGCAACCCCAGAGTCCTTCATGACCGGACTTAACTGTCAGGGGTCCCTTTACCTTGACTTTTAGCCAAGCCCAGACAGATTTACAAATTCTTGTATATCTGTGTTTGCGTGTGTGACAAATTCCAGAGGGACCATTCTGCTAGGCTGCAATAGATTGTAATGGATTGCTTTGAAGTCACTTCAGCACCAGATGAAAAGAAAAATCACCCCCCCAATCGCCCCACCCACCCTGTACTTTATTGTGCCAGAACAAAGGTGGCAAACCTAATATAAACACACAAACACCTCTACTTACCACCACCAAATGAGTTTATGGCTTAGGTGACTTGTGGACCAGACAGTCAGTACATGAATCAGCCACCAGATTGCACTCTGTTTTCTTTTTTAATGAATTAAATGTCTCACTCTCACATAAACAAATCTGTGTATCTGGCATTAGACATGAGGCAAATTTGGTAATTATGTCTTTAGCCTCTTGGTAGCTATAGTCTTTCTTGGAGATCACTCTGGTAAACAGCGGAATTTCCACAGCCCATAGGAAGGACAAAAATATGAAATACTATTTGTACATGCAACAAAACAGGCCTTTCCCTGCCACACATTGCTCATAGAGTTTCTCCGATGGCATGTGCTCTAATATGTCAGCAAAATGACAGCCCTTTGATGATGTTTGGCTATTATTTGAGGCACTTTGGCCGTGATTTCCAGGATTGCTTCAACACCAGGTGTGGATTTTATGAGAGGAAAAGTAGTATTAGAGCGGTAATGTTATTCTGGTGATTACAGTGGAACAGCAGCTTTCATGTAATGTCCATGGAAGGGCTTATTCAGATATTCCTTTTCTCCTCAGATTGCTTCTATCTTAAAGCAGGGTTTTGTTTTGTTTTTTTAAAAAAGGAGGAAGAAGAAGAGGAGGAGGAGGAGGAGGAGGAGGAGGAAACACCAACTAACTAAAATCCTGCAAACAAGAAATTTTATACATAGGGCTCATCAATGATTCTGTTTCTACCACAGTTTGTAGGCACAGGTCAGTAGTTTCCAGACATGATGGGTTTGTTTGTTTGTTTGTTTGTTTGTTTGTCCCACTGCTTTACCACTGAATCAGAACAAATGGCAATCTGTAGAAAACCTGATTGACATTTGCTCCTGATTGACATTTGTTCACCAATTATTCATTGGTAAACAGTGGGTTTTCCAGAGGAAAGTGGTAGGACAAAACAATCAAACAAAGCACCCCACTTGGACCTCTGCCTGGAAATCACAGGCCAGTGTGTACAAATCGCAGCACAAACGGAAGTGTGGGTGAGCCCTTAGTTCACATCACTGTTCAGTTCTCTCTCTCCCTCTTCCTGGCCCAACTGCAGTCTTCTTTATCATCTTTAGAGTTAGTACAACGCAATGCTCTATTGCAAAAGTAGTAGTAACGACAGGCGGAATCCCCCTTCTGAAAAACTTTTGATTCGCAGTGAAACTAACTTTGTCTCTTGTCAGAGAAGGTAGACTGTGAAAAAGAAGACTGATTTATTGCCTGAGAAGTCTGAATGTTCATAAACACTCTGTTCCATCAAAGGCCACAACCAGTTCAGCCATTGGGTGGCAGAGATTTCACTTTTGCAAGCACCATAAATATATACTTGCCTAAGGCCATCCTTGTGATTCACCCGTAGAGTACAGTTAGGAACAAGAATGTGGAATGAGATGAGTCCTGGTTTGAGTTCTGGTACCATCCTTACCATGACAATGTCAAGCAAGCCTCTGCCTTTTAAAGTTCCCTTTCTTGCTCATTCCCTTTCCCCCACATTCTCATCTGTTTCTAGACCCCTGGATGAAATCTGCATCCAGTCCCACCTTGTGTCCCTCAAGCCCCTACAATGGAGACAGGTGCAAAATTTGTGCGTAGCATTTTTAAGTATTTTTGTGGGTGGGGAAGGCTGAAATTGGGGCCTTGCTCCTCACACCAGTTGAATGCCTCTGCAATCCACCTTGGAATAATGCAGGCACGTCCAACAGGTAGATCGTGATCTACCGGTAAATCACTGGACGTCTGTGGTAGATAGATTGCGGTATATCTCTCTATCCCCCCAGATCACAGCCAGTATTTTATAATGTGAGTAGATCACAGCCTCTTGGGAGTTGGACATGCCTGGAATAATGTCAGGAAATCTTGCCTCTCAGGAGAAACTGGCCACTCTCCAGGCACCCGGCTTGATCTCCTGTTGACCTCCCTGTCTGCATTCCTGGGCAGGATCCAGGCTAGGTCACGATCGGTGATCCTCCTCAAGCGTGAGAAGAACACACCACCTGTACAGCTTCCTGTACAGCTCGAATTACACTCTGAGCTAAATCCGGTGCTCAGCACTGTGAATAGACTGTCCCTCTGTTCCCACGGAACAGTCCCAACATTCCCATCATGTTTTGCTTTCCAGCTAGCTGCAGCTCGCTGCCGCATTGCATCCATATCGTAACAAATAATGCACTGGAGTAAGCTGCAATAAACAACTTTCCAGGTCCCTTCCAAATCTACACTTTTATGATTCTAATGCAATGAGATAGATGCTGCAGTGTTATGAAGAGGAGAATTTCAGGATGGGGACAGGGAGTGGCTGCTGCCTGCAGGAAGCCGAAGCCTTGCCACCAGTTCAAAACAGTCCCCCCCCCCACCAGCATCACAAAACCCAAACTGAACTTTCTCCAGATGTAACTTTTGCTTCAACCTTTAAAATGGCCCTTGTTAGGTTCAGCACATCTCTCACGCACAACGTGGCAAGCAGGCAGTTTAACTCCTTTAGCTTTACTTGGCAATTACAGGCTTACAGCAAACACAGCCTCCCACAGCTTATTGTTCACTATCGGAGTCAGTTGACGCGACTGGCCTCCGGCCCCTTCCAAGGCCAGATATATGCTGAGCCTGTGATTGACTGTATGGGGCTGGCAGAAATGACTGGCAGAATCCGGGACCAGGGAGAAGAGTCGGCAGAAGAAGATTGGAAAAAAATTAAGGACTATTTACAAAAATATTGTAAAATACATAGGAATGTTGAATGATGCTGGATTGAAATTAAGTGGTTTCAAGCTGTAACTATGATAAAACGACTTTCTTTTTGTAAGTAAGAATTTAAAGCTATAATAATCTAAGATGTTGAGATAAGGATTTGCTGTACAAATAATTCAACCTGGGTATACAAAAAGGGGAGGTATGAGGAGGTCGGGGAAATAAGTTACAAGAAAATAAGGTGTGAAATTTAACTGTTTTTAATATTTTTATGTTTGTTTTTTCTTTCGTTTGCAAAAAATTGGAAACTTTAATAAATATCTTTTTTTAAAAAAACAGATATATGCCGAGCCTGTCCCCGCTTCCAGCTGGTCTTCCTTTGCTGTAACCGCTTGCTCCGCCTCCTACTTCTGGGAGACATAGGTGGAGCCAATTCCTCCTCCTCTGGAGTTGAATCCAACCCCCTCCTACTACCTGGCTCCTGCTCCAGCATCTCAGTGTTGCTTTGAGAAGTGACAGTCAGCAGGGGCATCTTACCCATAGAGGCTAGTGGCGTGGGGCGCCGGGGCGCCAAGTTCTGTAGGGCGTCAGGGAAGAGGCGGAGGCTGGACGTGGCGCCTCCCGGCATCAGCTCACCGCCCTCACCCGCCTCCGCCATGTCGCGCCAAAGCAGGGCAGCACCCAGAGCCTCTGTCTGCCATGGCCACCGTGGCACTGTAGCAGGAACCCCACCACCACCCCAATCATTGTGTTTGTACAAACCTCACTCACACTCACACATTACATACGCCACATTTCTGTTATAAATTCATAGAAAAATCAACCATACATCGGATTTACACTGTTCCATTTTTATTTTACTCCATACGACAAGGACTATCAAAGGGGGGTGGCTTAGTTCTGGTTAGCCATAATCCCTTCACCATCCCAGCACATCTACGGGAGCCCTGCCCAGCTGCTATGACAACCCTGATGATCCCAGACAGAAGACAATCAAGATCACAAAGAACTTGCATATGGGAGTGGATTCAGCATGGACTGAAACAAAGGACAATGATCAGATCTTCCCTCTGGGGGCAGGAAACTGCAAACTCCCCTTTGTCTCCTGGAAGTGACTCATGGGGAGGGGGAAAGCCAGGTAACAGGACACTCAGGTTACCACCACAACTCCTCCCTCAACCCCTACTCTCTGTAATGTATGCATGATGTCAACCCCTTCTGTAATGTATGCATGATGTTTCTGGGGGTGGGCTTGACCTAGAGGATGGGAATTTCAAAAGTTTTTATAAGGTCTTGCACACCATCTTTCTGGGTCTTTCCTCTCTCCTGCAAGTGAGGGGAACACCCTGTTGCAACAGTTCAATAAAGGCCAAGCCTACAGGCTGCTGTTTTGCTCCAAGTTATCCTGGTTGGTGTCTTTGTTTTCGTCCAAGGGAGCCCTCGGATTTTTCCGGTAACAGCACGAAGCAGCCAGCTGAGCTGGGAGGCACTGTGTCCAGCCTCAGCCTCTTCTCCACCAGAGGAGCTGCCCTCCAGCCATTGCCTGCCTCCTCCAGCCACGCTGGCAGCGCCATCCTCCCTAAAAAACTCTGCGAAACGGGGGGGAGGCACCGCCGGAGGGAGCTTTGCACAGGATATGCTTAAGAAGGCCCTGACAGGCAGCCTTCTGTTTACCTCTGCCTCTTCCTCCCCTCTGCCGATTCCTCTGTGGGCCATGTCTCTGAGAAGCTCTCCTCCTGAGATTGGGACATAATGAATTTCCCCAAACCTCCTGCACGTCTCCCGCTGCCAGAAGTGGGGAAATCCATGAAATCATGATGTAAGGGCATGTCGAGGTTTTGCTACCTGATCCAAAGAGGAGAGAAAGTGAACTCAGTTGGGTTGCTGTTGTTGTTTTGGTAATTTTCAGCATCTTTTACCGAGTGTGCCATTCTCTGTCCAGATTCCTGGAGTATTTTGATCAACCTAATCCCCAAAGTGTTGGGTTTTTCCTGCTCCAGTGAACGTTATTTTAGAAAAATTGAATGGCTTCTGCATTTCATACACTCAAATGTTCCAATACATAAACAAATGTAAGGAGTGTAAGTGGAATAGAAAAATAAAATAAACTAATGAGTCCCTGGGATATTATATGTTGTTTCCTTCACTCTGTTAAGCTTACAGTGTAAATCAGAAAGACTATTCTTCAGAAAGAACAAAATTCTAATTTTCCAAAATATATGGCGGGCGGATGCATCCTGACTAATGAGTGAGGGGTTTTCGTCTTCTTCTGTTCCCTGCAAAATCTTTAATGCAGTCATTTATTTTAGATATTTAAAGTTTTTAAAAGTTCAAACAAGTCCCTGTTGTCATCTCTGCCAATGTAATGACACTGTTATGTGTAATTTATCATCAGTATGACATTTCAGGGGGACTGATGGGGAAGGGGAAATAACCAATTGCAGCATGGGACCTTGAAAGTTCCCGTTTCAAATGTCCTCCTTATTGGCAGAAATCCCTAAAAGAAAGTATCATTTCTCCTTTTGGCATTTCAAAAATCTTTGCAGTTGTATTTGATTAAACACTCTGTTAATGCCCAAGACAATTATCAATTTATCATCAAGGGCATTGAGTAAAGATATTGTGATATACATGGATCCCTGCAATTGTAATTCAGCATCTGCAGTAGTAATAATAATAATAATAATAATAATAATAATAATAATAATAATTTTTATTTATACCCCGCCCTCCCCAGCCAAGGCCGGGCTCAAAGCAGCTTACAAGCAATAATAAAAACAAGTTGAATGATTACAACTTAAAAACAAAATTAAAATACAACATTAAAATATCGAAACATTAAAATATTAAAAGGAAAATTAGAGAAACCTTCTTTTCCAGGCACAATGTGAGATGCTGAATAATGCTAGTTTGCTACTGAGAGACAAGTGCCTGTGGCCTGAGTCATAATTAGGGTGGTTTTCTGAACTCTCCCAGACAGAAGAAGAAAAAGAAGAAGAAGAAGAAGAAGAAGAAGAAGAAGAAGAAGAAGAAGAGGAGGAGAAGGAGAAAACTCAGTTTAAAAACTTTTTTTTCTGAGGAAAAAAGTCTCAGAATGTTGACACAGTTGGGGGAGCTTCCTGCTACTCACCCAGGGCCAGAATTTTTTGATGAGGCCCTAAGCTACTGGAGAGGGATGCGGGTGGTGCTGTGGGTTAAACCACAGAGCCTAGGACTTGCCGATCAGAAGGTCGGCATTTTGAAACCCCATGATGGGGTGAGCTCCCGTTGCTTGGTCCCTGCTCCTGCCAACCTAGCAGTTCGAAAGCACGTCAAAGTACAAGTAGATAAATAGGTACCACTCCAGTGGGAAGGTAAACGGCGTTTCCATGCGCTGCTCTGGTTCGCCAGAAGCGGCTTAGTCATGCTGGCCACATGACCCGGAAGCTCTACGCCGGCTCCCTTGGCCAATAAAGCGAGATGAGTGCTGCAACCCCAGAGTCGGCCACGACTGGACCTAATGGTCAAGGGTCCCTTTACCTTTACCTAAGCTACTGGAAGTAATGGGGCCCTTTATATGTCCAACTAACCTTTGACAACAACAAATGGCCACTGTTCTTGGTGTTGAATGTATTCTATATGGTAATTTATGGACCTAATAGGTATCTAAAGTCATTTGCATATAACAAAATATGTATTTTATCAAAGTAATTGTTGAACTGAGATACAATTAAGAAGAAGTATATTAATAGTGAAATACAATTAAGAAGAAGTATATTTGGGGGGCAAGAGAGTGGGGGCCTAAGCTATAGCTTATTTAGCTTATACGTAACTCCGGCACTGCACTCACTCCCATATTAGAGTTGATGGAAATGGAATCCCTTATTTGGACTTTGTGCAGAGAATATACTAATGACCTCTCCACCACAAGAAAGAGTTGCAAAAAGATTCACTGCAAACAGTCTTAAACTAGTTACAAATTGCAAATACAAAATAACATATTGCGCTTAAACAAACTAGCAATGCAATCCAGTCTTCTTTAAGTCTTTATGTCCAAAATTTTCCCCTCTCTCTGATCCCAGAGAAAGATCCTGTACAAGCAACTTCCTTGTTCAACAACACTGGGCTGACTCACTGGCTCCAATGACTGCTGAGTTCTCCAATTTCCCAAGGATTAATAATCACTTAGCATACACACGGAAATGGAACCTTCTTATACAACTAGAAAAATAATATGGAAGATTATAGCAATATATGATCACAGTGGCAAGATTGTCATATGCACAAAGATGGAAGGACTTATTATTAACCTCCTATGGAAGAATGGTTATTGAAATTAATGAATTTGGCTGAGATGGCAAAGTTGATGCGCTTAATTAGAGAAAAATCATTGTTGACATTTATTAATGATCAGGAACCCCTTATGGACTTTTTGCACAAAAAGGAAAGTGAGGTTGTGATAGCTGGGTTTGAAGACTGGATCAAAGGTTGGTTTATAGAAAGTAAAAGCTGGATGTTATTATGAAGCAAGAGTTTTGCCCAAGCTTTTACAGCTGATCAACAGAGAATTGGAAGACTTTTCCTTTTATTTCTTTTCATTTCTACGTTAAAAACTCTTGATATTTGTATTGATTCTGTATATCGCCTTTTCTTTGTTTTTCAAGCTTTTATAAAAAAATGGCTTTTTAAAAAATGAAATGGAAATCCCCACCCTCTCCTGCCGCATTCACTACAGTTAAACCTCCTTATCTAATATACAACTCGCTTCATATGCACTGAGTCCCTGGGGCCCTGGGTGACCTGGCCACCACAACATTTTAAAGGAGGGGGCACCCACAAAGTGTGGCACAGCCACGCATGCACGCTGGGGGGGGGCATGCACGCACTGCGCCATCACACCCACTGGCATGCGCATGCTACATCACCACACCCTGCTATGTGTGAGTGTGACATCAGCATGACAGAGGTGTGATGACATAATGTGCATGCACCCCGGTGATGGCGCATTGCCCTAGGCACTTGCGGGGGCAAGCCTGTGCTGCTGACTCGTTTTGCAAAATGCATGCCTCTACATAAGTTTCTGGATACAACATATTTCAAATATATAACATTTTATGCACATTAAACTTATAATTTTAGCACCCCACTTCCCAAACGGAAGTATCTGTTGTGACTGGAATTGGCAGCTCAAATAACTGGCTGTCAATTGCTGAGACGTTACAATAATAATAATAATAATAATAATAATAATAATAATAATAATAATAATAATAATAAATTTATTTATTCCCTGCCCTCCCCAGCCAAGACTGGGCTCAGGGCAGCTAAACCAAATATAAAAACAATTGATTGAAATACAGCTTAAAACAAGATTAAAACACAACATTAAAACATTAAAATGCATTAGAATGCAACCTCATTTCAGTGGAAACTCAATAAACTTTTTTGGATGAAAACATCAAGTCTTCACCAAGGCTAACTATCCAGCCTGGTCAAACACGGGCCAGAAAAAAGCCAGGAAAGTCCCCAAATAGGAGTTCCAACACAGAAGGAGAAAGGAAAAAAGAAAGAGGGGGAGGGAATCAAATTGATTCCAAGCCAAAGACCAGGCAGAACAACTCTGTCTTACAAGCCCTGCAAAATTACTGCAGGGCCCTGGTCTCATGAGACAGAGCGTTCCACCAAACTGGAGCCAGCGTTGAAAAGGCCCTGGCTCTGGTTGAGGTTAATCTAACTTCCTCTAGGGTGCTGCTATTTGTGGACCTTAAGGTCCTCCATGGGGCATAACGGGAGAGGCGGTCCCGTATGTATGAGGGTCCTAGGACGTGAAGGGCTTTAAAGGTCAAAACCAGCACCTTAAATCTGACCCTGTACTCCACCGGGAGCCAGTGCAGCTGGAAAAGCACAGGGGGAATATGCTCCCATGGCAGAGACCCCGTGAGGAGCCTCGCTGCAGCATTCTGCACCCGCTGGAGTTTCTGGGACAGCTTCAAGGGCAGCCCCGCATAGAGCGAATTACAGTAGTCAAGCCTGGAGATGACCGTCGCATGGATCACTGTGGCCAGGTTGGGGCGCAAAAGTTAAGGGACCAACTGCTTGATGTGGCGAAGGTGGAAAAATGTCTCCTTGGCTGTTGCTGTAATCTGCACCTCCATGGAAAGGGAGGCATCAAGGATTACACCCAAACTCTTAACGGAAGGCACTGGCACTAATTGGGCTCCTGCAAGAGAAGGGAGTTGGTTATAAGCCTTATCCACATGGCCTGAGCATGCTCACTGAGCTTACCACTTGGGTGCATATGAATTGGGTTTGTTTTGTTTTTTTCTGTTTGCTCCCAGGCCTAATTCACTGTACAAGGATGCACTGGAAACTTCAGCTCTCATACACCTCAGAAGCAAACAAGCAAACAAAAGTCTGAAAGCTACCTGCTGCCCTGAGCAGCACAATGGAGTGAAATTTGCAATTCTTGGAGGAATTGTAATCATATAAGAATTGAAGTAATTGGAAAAAAATCTAAAGTTACAAATTGGAAATAGAACTCATGGGTGTTTTAATATTATGGGGAAAATACCAGTTACAATACAAATTATAAATGCAATATCTTGGAAGAAACAGCATACACCAGCAATTTATAAAAAAATGACAGTTTGGCGTAGGATTTTTGAGTATAGAAAGATAGATCAAGATAGATCTATAGATGATAGATGATGATGATAGATGATAGATAGATATAGATAGATAGATAGATAGATAGATAGATAGATAGATAGATGATAGATAGATGATAGATAGGTGATAGATAGATACATAGATAGATAGATAGATAGATAGATAGATAGATAGATAGATAGATAGATGATAGATAGATAGATAAACCTAGCATCACCGGGTTATAAATAAGATTAGAAGTGTTAGTTTTAGAGCAAAAGGAAAAGTTTCGCCCTCGTTTCTAGTTGTTTCTAGTTTAGAAATTGCTGTAGGATATTTGGTAGTCTGTTCTGGTGTTCAGTAAAATAGATGACTCATCTTGGAGCGGGCAAGTCATGCAGCTGGTTTTCCAACTGCAGCAATCATTTTTAATTATTCCTACATTTAAAGCTAAATATGACAGCTGTATTTCCATGCAATAAGACTCAGTTGCCAGATTACAGTAGTTTTGCAATCAGGAAATGGCTCATTTGAAGGTACTTCTTTCTTACAAAAAGCCGGTTGATTTAGTAATAATACAGGACCCACCTCTGCAGCACATGAATCAAATTAGCGATGAGCAGATTTCCCCAGCTCCAATCTGCTATTGTTCCATGAATTGGCTATGCTCCACACTTTGCCCAGATTGCCTTCTGGATTTAACTTTGGAGAGTTTCTAAAATTAATTCCAGAACTAGAGCATGTCGTTTCTTGCATCCTGTGTTCCTTTTACTCATGTACATCTTTCCCTCTTCTAGATAACCATCATCATCAAACCTTTTATTGGCATCACATACAAACACCCATAGCAAATCAATACAGAATTACCGCCTTCCCAGTGACACAAAACATTTGTCAAATGAAAAAGGCAAAGCAGTCTAACATTACATCTCTAGGTTTCCAGGGAGATCAGATGTCTGCAATGTGTTTTGACGACAAAAAACCAGATAAAGATATTTAGCCACTAACTTGATGAGCTCCTGATTATTCCCCAATACAGCGGTACCTCGGGTTAAGAACTTAATTCGCTCTGGAGGTCCGTTCTTAACCTGAAACTGTTCTTAACCTGAAGACCACTTTAGCTAATGGGGCCTCCTGCTGCCACTGCGCTGCCATTGCATGATTTCTGTTCTCATCCTGAAGCAAAGTTCTTAACCTGAGGTAATATTTCTGGGTTAGCAAAGTCTGTAACCTAAAGCGTATGTAACCTGAAGCGTATGTAACCTGAGGTACCACTGTAATAGAAAATGTATGACCTCTAACTCTGGTTTCCATTTGGGGATGCAGAGTTGATCTCAGAACTGCTGGCGGAGATCAACATATAGTTTGCATTTAAGAACCACATCTATAAGAGTTTCCACCTGATGGTCTTCACATGGGCAAATTCTTTCTCCTTCCACCAATCCTGAGAACCTTCCCTATAGGAGCTTTGAAGGATCTGAATTAAACCTGGCCAGCGAAAATGCCCTTCTTTCTTGAGGATTAAGCAAAAATTCAAGATAATTTTAGTTAATTTCATGTGCCCAAGAAAGTTGAAAGTTAAGAGGTTTTCTCTGCTGCTGCTGTGAGTTCCTGGTGTTCAATGCCCCACAACCCAGTTTTTATTATAGCCTCGGCAGATAGTGGGGACATCAGTCACAAAAATTCCACTGACAGTTCTAGATAACCAGTGTGTACGCAGACACTTGTGTTCGTGGAAGAATAAATTTTGGTAGGATCGTGCCCAATATGGCATCAAGACTCCTTTTCACACTGTGTTTCATCACTACTTGTTCTTGTTGGTAACCTTGATGAACAAAATTAGGAATGAGTGCAAGTGCTTCTTCCACACCACGTCTGACTTGGAGATTTTCTCTTCCAATCCACTGTATCCTGGCTGATCTGTTGTGAATTTCCTTTTTTCTTCTCTGTTATTTGTTTCCTCGTGTTAGGAAGACCGGTTGATAAGAACATAGAATGGTTGGGAGTTACTGCCACCACTGGTTGGTTTTTTCATACAAATAACTGGGCACCGCTGAATAACACAGAGTGACAAGGAACAGCTGAGGCAATTGGGAAAGGGTCGTTTGAGGACTCTTCATTGGCACAGAACTGCACCTACAGGAATGGATGTATCATGCCTGACATTCCTCCCTTTTTTTGTAGCTTAATGATATTTTCTCGTGGGCATTCATGAGCTACTATCAGTAAGCTTAAGGGGAACAGATCTATTGACGTTGAAATGTAGCTGAAGGTTTTTAAGGTCATGGCTACCCTTAGGTTCCTTGATCAATGGCACCTTGATTTAGTTTTGTGTACTGCAGTAAGTGGTTGATGTATTCCGGTTCCACTGATTTGATTTAGCAGCAAAACAGCTACCAACACGGATTGTCAAGGTTTATCGTCAGCATTCAAATAAATTAATGCAAATTTGTTTTGATAGCAACAGCTACCTCCATGACAGCGTCTCTGACGGCATGTTAATTTGCTGCCATAGGTGTAAACTGAATTATTTCAGAGCTTTGCAAGGGATTTTACATAATCTTCTCTGAAACAACATGCTTGCTAGCTGATTCTGGCTAGGTTGCAGCTATTAAGAGGCATCAGTGAACTCCTGCGAAAAAAAAAGGCAGTTGCTTAAAATCCAGGATTCAGAAACTGCATTGGTCAAAGGTTTTCTGACCCCCTCCAGCTCCTTTTCTCTTTTTTTCGTGGGGTGGGCCTGGGATTGGGACAACGACATATGAAATCCAGTGGTCCAGAAGATCTGGATGAGCATTAGGTTGGTGGAGATGTTGAATAAATTGAAAAGGATTTCCTAGACTGGAGGTACCCCTCCTAGTAAATCGAAAGAAAAGGATGGAGGCTCCATGTGGAAAGATAGGCCTTTGTTGAAATACAGTGGTGTCTCGCAAGATGAAAAGAATCCGTTCTGTGATTCTCTTCGTCTAGCGATTTTTTCGTCTTGCGAAGCAAGCCCATTGAAGGATTAGCGGATTAGTGCTATTAACGCTATGAGTGGCTTTTAGCGGCTTATCTGCTGATCGGATCAGCTGATAAGCGGCTTAGCGGTTTAGAAAAGGGGGGGGAGGAAAGAAAACCCTCAGGAACTCGCAAGACATTGTCGTCTTGCGAAGCAAGCCCATAGGAAATTCGTTTTGCGAAGCACCTCCAAAACGGAAAACTCTTTCGTCTAGCGAGTTTTCCGTCTTGCGAGGCATTCGTCTTGCGGGGCACCACTGTACAAATGTGCATAGGGACATAATAAAGTAGTTGCATAAAGTGATTTTAAAAAAATGACAACTACAAGGTGAAGCTCAATCCAGATAAAACTGAGGTTCTGTTAGCTGGTGGCTCCTTAGTCGAGATGGATGGGAGGTTGCCTGCTCTTCATGGGTTACACTCCCTCTGAAGGAGCAGGAACATAGCTTGGGAGTACTCCTGGATCCTTTGCTGTTGCTTGAGGCTCAGGTGGCCTCAGCAGTGCAGACTGTCTTCCATCCGCTTCAGCTGGTGGCCCCGCTTTGCCACTCTCTGGAAAGGGATAGCCAAATTCCTGTTGTCTATGCTGTGGCAACCTCTAGGTTAAATTACTGCAATGCTTTATACATGGGGCTGCTTCTGAATACAGTTCTGTAAAGCCTTAAACAGTTCAGGACCACAATGCCTCAAGGTCCACCTCTTCTCATATGAAACTGACCCAGTAAAGGTAAAGGACCCCTGGACACTTAAGTCCAGTCAAAGGCAACTATGGGGTTGCGGTGCTCATCTTGCTTTCAGGCCAAGGGAGCTGGAATTTGTCCACAGACAGCTTTCCGGGTCATGTGGCCAGCAGGAATAAACTGCTTCTGGTGCAACAGAACACCATGATGGAAACGAGAGCACACGGAAACGCCGTATACCTTCCCACCACAGCGGTACCTATTTATCTACTTGCACTGCCGTGCTTTTGAACTGCTAGGTAGGCAGGACCAGGGACTGAGCAACAGGAGCTCACCCTGTTGTGGGGATTTGAACCACTGACCTTCTGTTCAGCAAGCCCAAGAGGCTCAGTGGTTTAGACTACAGCACCACCCATGTCCCCCCGGACCCTGCAATTATCATCTGAGGCCTTTCTCCAACCAAAGCACCCACAACATACAGATCTGCCATTTCCCATATCCACACAGAACGCCCCCTGACACTGAAGTGGTTTCCCCACCCACCCATTTGGTCCGCTCCAGGCCATCACTGTGTCTTATCACCCTTTATCTTCTTCAGAGGAGCAGGTGTCAATCATGTGACCAAAGCTAGGTGCTTAAATGGGTTTGTCTGGGAGCACATGTGGAAAAGGTTTTATTGAAACATGGCCAGGGCAAAGGCAAAAATGGAACATCTTATCTTTCTGTCTCATACCCTCTGTCCATCACAAGTACAATGAGCCTTGACTTAAATTCATATACCTTTAATGGTGATTGATTTGATCCCTGCTTTGTTTCAAGCTCTGAAAAACATGGTGGTTCACCGAACACGTATACTTGGGGTGGCACTATTCCTTTTATGGGAGATTACGTAAACTGGACAGTACCATTTGAAACCCCAACAGCATAGCTGTCTGATTACCATTCCTCTTCTTCTTCTTCCTTATAAAAGGGGAGAGGTGTTGTGCAAACTGGAACTGTTTGGAGCCTAAAATGTGTGTTGAAGGAGAGCAATATAGGCAATTATACTGGGCCAGATGTGTAGGAATTAGGACATGATCAATAATATTGCTTTCATCGCTTAGTGAGAAGATGCCTTCCTCTGTTGTGCTTGAATAAATTATTAAGCCAGCTAAAATTAATGCAACTGAGAGGAATCATGAGGATCCTGTACGATGATTACTGAAGAGTCCTATAATCTCTTAAAAACTAATTTCCTCAGTAACTGACATAGAATGTGGAATTAATTCTTCTGACCTGCAAAACCTCTGCGGAATTTATTTCCAGTACAACAGCATACAGTACAGAGTTTATGTTCTGCTTTCCAGTGGAAGATGAACACATACACGATTGGGGAATACTGGTCCTAGACTGGGATGCCATACTTCACCGTCATTTGTATGTATGATACAGGAGTAACTGTCAGCTCACTGGAAGCAGGTGGTCCTGATTAATTCTACACACAAAAAAAAAGCCCCCATCACATCCATACACAGGCAAAGACAGCTTTTCTGTACACGGGCACTACCACAACCTGGAAGCTGCTGGAAAAGGGGGTGAGGTGTAATGGGGTGAAGGAGGAACGCAACCCCTGTGCAAAATGGTTGTTGCCAGTACTAAATGAAGGACGAACTTGAGGTCTGATATTGTAGGACTTGTAGATATATTAATGGCCTGTTTTCATACTTATGCTCTCAAGGAGGAGTTTTTATCCAACCAAGTAATCCAGTTGTATAACTTGATGGTGAGGGTGATGTTATTACCATGGCACCATCGTAATTCTCAACAATTAATTCTCTATCTGTTGGTTGCCACTCTCTAGTGATCTCTCAAGCAAGGATCGATGGTTTTAAGAATCATGTTCATTGCCGTTTCCGAAAAAACTGATTCATAAAATACATTCCACCAGGGGTGATGCAGACCCCTCTGACTTTATTTCTGCTTTGGGACAATTTCTAATTTATGTGACCAAACAATCTTGTGGTTGGCACGTTCCTACGAAAGAGGAGTTTATTTGGCAACATTCTCAGCCAAAATCACTTCATCATTTAAACTCAGAATTATGTGATGGTTGTATATGTGAAATAAGCCTGAGTCAATTATTTTATTGAAATTTTACTGAATGTTCATTTGACGTTAACTTTTCAATTTTAGTAGATGTTTGAAAAGGTCCATATTTGTTAGCCAGTTTATTAACAATATTTCAGAACTGCAGGTACTGGAAAGCTGTGTTCAGTGCTGTTGTATCTCTACTTTTATCGCTTAATAGGTCTTAAAGGTGCCATCCATAAATAGTTTTTCAGTTCAGTAAAGCCACACATTTTCCATAAATATCCCGAAAGTTTTCTCCATCTCTTTATTATAACATGGAGCTATGAGTGGTAATAGTCCTGGGCCAATTTTTTTGTTTATATTTATGTTGGATATCAAATATAGCAGAAGGACAAGAGTTTAGTCTCTCTATCAGATCTAGTATAATCCCATAAAATATTTTTTAAGTTTGTTGATAGAGTCTCCTGCTCAAGAATTATGGATCTGTCTGGATGGAACCAATTTCTTAGATAGGTTAGCATAGCATCATTGTAATATTTATTAACTGAGGGAAATATGTCTGTCTTGGTTTAAACTATTGAATAAGGTTCTTAAAACTGCTCTCAGCCTTTTCTACTGCCAAAGAAACTCCATATATATATATATATATATATATATGCTTTCGTAGATTTTCACGGGTACAGGAATGCAGGTTTTGGTGTCTTCGGGTGTCTTCCCGTGTAAGAGTCGGGGTGTCTGTGCGACGTTTCGACGAGGTCTCACTCGTCATCTTCAGGCTGGTGCTTTCGGCTTCTTGTTACTGGAACAGAGCTTTGGAAGGTTTCCTCCCCGTAGAGGTGAGATATTTGCTTTCGTAGATTTTCACGGGTACAGGAATGCAGGTTTTGGTGTCTTCGGGTGTCTTCCCGTGTAAGAGTCGGGGTGTCTGTGCGACGTTTCGACGAGGTCTCACTCGTCATCTTCAGGCTGGTGCTTTCGGCTTCTTGTTACTCCAGTAACAAGAAACGTCGCCCAGACACCCCGACTCTTACACGGGAAGACACCCGAAGACACCAAAACCTGCATTCCTGTACCCGTGAAAATCTACGAAAGCATATATATATATATATATATATATATATATATATATATATATATATTGCCAATGGTCTAGGAACCTTCAATTGTAAATTTAAGAACAATATCTTAGTTGGCAGTACCCTTTTCAGGACTGACGTTTTTCTAAACCATGATGTCTGCAACTGTGACGATTGCTTTAGTTTCTCTTTAGCTTCTGCTAATAATTTTTCGTGATCTTATTTTGAAATTTTTGCTAGTGAGTCCAGTATTATTCATATACCCAAGTATTTAACTAGGGAGACTTTCCAAGATATATGTACATTTTTCCCAATGGATAATTTATCTATGCTAAAGGCTAATGATTCTAAATTTATATGGTTAATCCTCTAACCTGATACTTTACTACATTCTTCAGTTATCTCAACTACCACATCAAATGTGTTATCTGGGTCTGAGATACAGTGGCTTTTGCAAGGGGTGGAACAGATAATGCAAGCTGTAATGAACTTAAAGGGCAAGCTGTCTTGTTCCTCTTTTCAGATAAAATACCTCTGAGCTGCTTCCATTCACTGAAACAACGACACTGGATTATGGTAATTTAATTTAATCCATGTTATAAATATACATTATTGATGCTCATAGGCATAAATTTCAGATCTGTTGGATAACTGTATTCTACATCATGATTTAAAGGCATCTTGGTGCCATTGCTAATGCGATAATAATTTTTGAGCTCCCTTTTCTTTTAGTGTCAGAAATATTCTAGTACAGTGGTATCTTGGGTTAAGTACTTAATTCGTTCTGGAGGTCCGTTCTTAACCTGAAACTATTCTTAACCTGAAGCGCCACTTTAGCTAATGGGGCCTCCTGCTGCTGCCACGCCGCCGGAGCACGATTTCTGTTCTCATCCTGAACCAAAGTTCTTAACCCGAGGTACTATTTCTGGGTTAGCGGAGTCTGTAACCTGAAGTGTCTGTAACCTGAGATACCACTGTATATATCAGGCATCTGTGGACTCTCCTTCCAGCAGAAGTTGGATGTCATCCGTCACGGATGTTTTAGTTGAGATTCTTGCATTGCAGGGGTTGGACTAGATGACCCTTAAGGGTCCTTCCAACTCTACATTTCTAAGTTTCTATGATCTGACCTGTTGAGCTGAGGAGTTTTACGTGGAGAAGCCTTATTTTTGTTGCTTCTGTCTGGGCTTATTGTTCTTAAATTATTATTTGATTTTGTGATTTATTTATGTTTAGCCCCACTGAGTGATGCAAGCGTTAATTCATCAGCGTTAATTCATTAACAAAGAACTTGAAGTAGATTTCTAAGTCTTATCCTTGCAATAACCATTTCTAGTTTTAAGCTCCAAGCAGATATAGTCAAACAGATTTCCTACACCCCCATTTTCTTTGCAGCAGCTATTAAACTGGAAACCAAAATGTGTTTAACTTCAGGTGATCTCAGTCTCCTCCTAAACTCTCTCTAACCTGGATACTATGAAAAATCAAGGCCACAACTCCCTGAATTGATAAAACGTGGTTCAATTTACAAAACATAATAAACATACATAAATAAATAATGTTGGAGTATATAGTGGATTAGATTCTTTATATTTTTTAATAAAATGGTATGCCTTTTTAATCTGTAACTTACCCTTATCACAGACCTCATGATGAAGAAGGCAAACATTGATAAACCTTAGTTTTAAAAATGTGTGTTTGTTTGTTTGTATGTGTGTGTAGAGTGTATGAACGTCTTGCCTAACGTATCTAGATGAAGGTCATCTTGTCTTTGTTATGCACTCTGTTATTTTTCTTGCGCACTCTTTTGATCCTGTTTTTGTTACTTATTTCTTACATTGCTAGCATGAGTGCCAAACACTTTCCTTTTTGCAATGCATTGTTTTACGAGCGAGGACACCACCTTGTATGGATCATTATGTAAAAGGTGTAAGATCCAGTGATTTGCATTCATTAATTCATCAGCGGCAATTTCTCAACCCCCGCTGGAGACTCAAGGCCTGCTAATGGAGCACTTCTTTTCACCTTTGGCTCACATTGTATCATCTGGATCATCAAATTAATCTCCCATTTATTGCAAAAACCTCATTTGGAATACACTCTCTTACTGCCTGGCCTGACAGAAAGCAGAAATATATATGGGTGACTGGAATTATTCAGGAGAGAATTGCAGCAAAGATGCAGAGGGGGTGGTGACTTGCTTCCCATCCTTTCCTTAATGAGGGAACATTCTTGTGCAACATGTATTGATAAAAGGCCCCTTTATTAATGGAATGCCTCAATTTTTTTGCGCTGTGTGAAACTTTTGAGTTGGAATTCTGGGCTCCTGCTCACATGAAATATTCAAGGAATGTTGGGAATAGCAAGAAATAATTAGAATCATAGAATCATAGAATCATAGAGTTGGAAGAGACCACAAGGGCCATCGAGTCCAACCCCCTGCCAAGCAGGAAACACCATCAGAGCACTCCTGACATATGGTTGTCAAGACTCTGCTTAAAGACCTCCAAAGTAGGAGACTCCACCACACTCCTTGGCAGCAAATTCCACTGTCGAACAGCTCTTACTGTCAGGAAGTTCTTCCTAATGTTTAGGTGGAATCTTCTTTCTTGTAGTTTGGATCCATTGCTCCGTGTCTGCTTCTCTGGAGCAGCAGAAAACAACCTTTCTCCCTCCTCTATGTGACATCCTTTTATATAGTTGAACATGGCTATCATATCACCCCTTAACCTCCTCTTCTCCAGGCTAAATATGCCCAGCTCCCTTAGCCATTCCTCATAAGGCATCGTTTCCAAGCCTTTGACCATTTTGGTTGCCCTCCTCTGGACATGTTCCAGTTTGTCAGTGTCCTTCTTGAACTGTGGTGCCAAGAACTGGACACAGTACTCCAGGTGAGGTCTGACCAGAGCAGAATACAGTGGCACTATTACTTCCCTTGATCTAGATGCTATACTCCTATTGATGCAGCCCAGAATTGCATTGGCTTTTTTAGCTGCCGCGTCACACTGGTGGCTCATGTCAAGTTTGTGGTCAACCAAGACTCCTAGATCCTTTTCACATGTACTGCTCTCAAGCCAGGTGTCACCCATCTTGTATTTGTGCCTCTCATTCACGTAATGCTTATAACTTTTCGCTGGGGAGGGGTTTATTCACATTTCTACCCATGGAAATTAGTCAGGGAGCCAGTTGCTTGGAAATATATTCTGCAGATGTCATAGCCCCCCCCCCGAAGTTCCATTTAGAGAGGCTAGGCAGGATGTCCTCTTGTTTTTAGACTACATACGATTCTTGCTCAGAAGCACCTTCATCTTTTGTGAGGCATAAAAAATGACCCTAATATATGCTCCTTGGGCTAAGTTAGAACTGACTGCATTGTTGCACACCACTCCAATCTCTGAGTGGTGTGAGATTTCAGGGGTTCCTGATGCTTACCCAGCATTCATGTCTCCTCTTGAAATGAGACACACTGGAGCCTGCTGGTGTCTTTATGATATATGGTTTGCTTACACATATATACAGCCTGAGACTAAAAGGTTGAAAAAGGTAAAGGACCCCTGGACAGTTAAGTCCAGTCGAAGGCGACTATGGGGTGTGGTGCTCATCTCGCTTCAGCTGGCGTTTGTCCGCAGACAGCTTTCCAGGTCATGTGGCCAGAATGACTAAACTGCTTCTGGTGCAACGGGACACTGTGATGGAAGCCAGGGTGCACAGAAACGCCGCTTACCTTCCCACCACAGTGGTACCTATTTATCTACTTGAACTGGCATGCTTTCAAACTGCTAGGTTTGCAGGAGCTGGGACAGAGCAATGGGAACTCATCCTGTCGCAGGGATTCGAATCACCAACCTTCTGATCGCCAAGCCTAGGAGGCTCAGTGGTTTAGACCACAGCACCACCTGCACTCCTAACTTGAGTCTACAATGGAGGGGTTCACAGCATCAACACCCCAAGAGGGCCTTGCTTCAGCCATAGGTGTAGCCCTGGATTCAAACAGAAATCAAGCATTGCTGTGTCTCTCTCAGTTCCCAGATTGCTGCTTTTGCCTTCCAGGTCACACGACTTCACTCTCTGCTCTCAGTGCTGGCTCTTTCTTTCTAACAAAGGAGGGGTCCCACCTCCCCACCCAAATGCCGTCTCCCACAGAGCCCCTTTCCTTTGTTCCCCTTAATGGATCATCACCCAGGTGATCGCCTCATAAGGAAGAAAGCATGGCTTATATTTTAACACTTGCTAGATCCAGGAGTTACAAGGGCCTTGGCACACAGTCTTCTTCCACACCCCAGTTTCTATAACAGGATTTATATCTCCAAATTTTAAGGTCTCAAAGTTTAAGGTCTCTTTGGAAATTTAACCCACGCCACAGTGCATCAAGTCTTAATTCTGGGTGCTGATCAAGGGCATTTTGGGCTTCCACTAGCAGCCAGAATTAAAACTTCATCCATTCTCATTGTCAAAATTGCTTGGGAAATTTTACATGCATTAGGAAGCTTAAAGTCCAGGATACCTCATTTACTAGAAAAGTCTGAGAATGGGTCTTTTTTCATCTTTACGTGGCTGGAATGTAGCCTACAATATAAAGGTACAAGTCATCAACTGATCTGCCTACTCTTCCCTCTGACCAAGCCCTTGGCGAGCTGCTTCCAGAAGATTCCTCTTGAGGGAATGAAGCCTCCTCATCCCTAAGCCAAGGAAAATGGGAGATGAAATGATCCCCACAACATTGTGCTTCCATATCACCTGGGAAGCCAGAAATTAAACCCACCTTAAGACTTCCTGTTGGGACATGGGTAGCGCTGTGGCTTAAAGCACAAAGCCTAGGTCTGCCGATCAGAAGGTCAGCGGTTCGAATCCCCGTGACGGGGTGAGCTCCCGTTGCTCGGTCCCTGCTCCTGCCAACCTAGCAGTTTGAAAGCACATCAAAGTGCAAGTAGATAAATATGTACTGGCGGGAAGATAAACAGCATTTCCATGAGCTGCTCTGGTTCACCAGAAGCGGCTTAGTCATGCTGGCCACACGACCCGGAAGCTGTACACCGGCTCCCTCGGCCAATAAAGCGAGATGGGCGCTGCAACCCCAGAGTCGTCCACGACTGGACCTAATGGTCAGGGGTCCCTTTACCTTTACCTAAGACTCCCTATTAGAAAAAAAGTAAGGTAGCACATCAGTAACACAGTGTGTGTGTGTGTGTGTGTGTGTGTGTGTGTGTGTGTGTGTATGGAGAGAGAGAATGCACTTGGCTGTAAAATACTTCAAACCAGATTACAAAAGATAAAACAGTAAAATCAAGAAAGATTTACAGCACTACTTTAAAACATACAAAAGTTGAAATACTAAAACAGCTTAAAATTGCCTCAACTTTCTAAGCATCTGGGCAGGCTTGTCCAAACAGGAATGCTTTTAGCAGGTGCCAAACAGAGTACAATGAAGGCACCAGCTCAGTCTCAATAGGCTGGGAGTTCCAAAGGGTATTAGTTGAGGACACTGCATTTTATTTTCCTTTTCCTGTTTTTCTTTAGGTTAGTTTGTTTTTAATTGTATTGCATTATGGAAAAAAAGGAGGGACATGGGTGGCGCTGTGGGTCAAACCACAGAGCCTAGGACTTGCTGATCAGAAGGTCGACGGTTTGAATCCCCGCGACGGGGTGAGCTCCCATTGCTCGGTCCCTGCTCCTGTCAACCTAGCAGTTCAAAAGCACGTCAAAGTGCAAGTAGATAAATAGGGACCGCTCTGGCGGGAAGGTAAACGGCCTTTCTGTGCGCTGCTCTTGTTTGTCAGAAGTGGCTTAGTCATGCTGGCCACATGACCCGGAAGCTGTACGCTGGCTCCTTCAGTCAATAAAGGGAGATGAGCGCCGCAACCCCAGAGTCAGTCACAGCTGGACCTAATGGTCAGAGGTCCCTTTACCTTATGAAAAAAAAACTTAATAAAATTTCATGGGGAGGGGAGAGAACAAACAATAAGTGTAAACAATCAAATTCTTAGAACTTCAGAACAGGTATTATGTGGCACCTGTGCTCATGCCAATTCTACCAAACAAAGTGATTGAATGGGCAAATGTGGAGTAAGTTGATTTCATAGGAAAACTGGTCCCAAGTTGTAAGGGGCTTTATATACTAATAGCAACACTCTGAACCTGGCCTGGGAGGCAGTGAACCAGTGAACACCTCTGAACACATCCCAGTGTTACCTGTTGACAAGGCTTCAAGGTCAAGAGAATGTTGAGATGTGGCAATTGTGATGCCCATTTCAAATCCTTGACTCTGTTTTGGATGGGGAGGGGGAGGCTCTGTGAGCAGCCAAGAACGCATATAGTTTGCAGAGTCATTCCTTGGCAAGATCTGCCGGATCTGTCCTTTGCTATTAATATGTTTCTGAGAATCCTCTCTTGCTGATCACAAGGCCTGTCCTTGCACATTGATGATAAGGACAAATGCCATCCATAACAGCCATTGTTTATTCCTACTCGCTCATTTCTCAGAGCTCCTTAATCTCTTTTTGCATCTGAGTTGGCCACATAGGTCAAGATGCAATCTATACCAGCATGCTAATGATGAAATGTATAGTTAAAAGTCCTCCAATATCCATCAATAGTCTAATTAATTGCTCGGGCCAAACCTTCAGTCTGGGTACATGATGCACAACCCGCTATCCCTCTCTACTCCACTCCATCCAGTCTTGACTTTAATACAATGCATCATCACTCTTCCCCCTCTCTCTCTCAGCAATGGGACAAAGTGAGCTGAAATATTGATGCATCTGACTCATCCCCTTTTAATCTGCTCCTTCAGCTACTAGGTGTAATGCCTTTGGATCTAGTTTTAAAACTAGTTATGATTCCCAACCCCCTGGAAAAGAAGAATGTAGATTTGCCACATGGAACATAGCCTCGTGCACAAACCAAAGGGTTGAGAGGTAAAACAGTAGGACCAGGGCTGACTGGAGCCAGAAAACCAGTCCTAGATCATCGGGATTATGTCTTGATGGTGAGCCACAGCCTTATAAGTCTCTGGCTTTGAAGGTGACCTTTGTCTAGGGATGTTGGAGAATTCATTTGACAACAGAAATGGGAGCAAGATATTGGCAATGTTTGCTTAAATGTTCTATGTCCAGAACAGAAATAAATCCAGCAAATACAATTGATATTCGCTGCTACAGTTGCTTTGAGTTCACAAATTATACACAATTTGCTACGTTTCCTGTTTGCATTGAGTTTCCTTGGCATTGAAATGAATGGGGTGATTTGCATAGGGGACATAATTTCATTACAATGGACAACAGGATGAACAATGTAGGCTTTGGTGGAAGATGGATTGCAATGGAAAGGAATCAGTGTTTCACACAACCAATGTCTACTTCTCAATGCAGAGCTGCTACTATCACACAACTGGTGTCACCAAAGAGCACCCTTAGGAAACGTGAGTGGGATATTTCAGCACTTGAATTGAAACTCACCTGCAGACAAATGGAGAGAAGGCTTGCCCACCATTGTGCTACCCACCATTCTAACTGTGCCAGTCTTCAGATTATGTTAAGTGATACTTCCAAAGGGTGGAAAGAGTTCAGATCTACTTCTCAGATCTACTTTTTTAAACAAACAAACAAAAACTAGCACCTTAAGATATACCATTCACAACCAGTTGCAAATGATACACAGTTAGAATGAAACAGCATGGTGTCTCAGAGCACATTCTAAGCCAAAGAATTTGTTTTTAGTACCAGAAATTAGCTAATTTCATAGTCCTTCCACACAGAAGTCCAGTCTTGGTTATTTTCCTTCATCTTAGCAGTGTAAAGTAGTGTGTGTCATGAGTATGTGTAATTATTGAAGCCTAACAGTAGATTCTCATGTCATTCCCCCCTTCATATACAAAGGAGTGCAATTAAAATCACCCAATATACTTTCGTCCCTGTATATGTATACAGTGGGACCTTGGTTCTCAAATGCCTTGGTTCTCAAACGCTGAAAACCTGGAAGTAAGTGTTTTCAAACATTTTTTGGAAGCCGAACATCTAATGTAGCTGTCGGCTATTGTTTCTGGGGCGCCTGCACCAATCAGAAGCTGCGTCTTGGCTTTTTAACATTTCGGAAGTCAAACGGATTTCCAGAATGGATTAAGTTTGGTGCTTTTGTTTTTGCTATTTACCGGTATTTTGCGTTTTTGTTTTTGAGGCTTTTTCAGTTACCAGAAATTTGTTTTTGTGATTGTGTGGAACCCAGTTCAGCTACTGATGGATTGATGGATTGATTAACTGATTGTGTGACTGCAGAAATGGAGAGAAGCCCCCCCCCCCATCCAAACAATGACTATCATCAGTGCAGGTAAGGAAAAAAAATAATTTTAATTTTTATCATCTACAATACTGTCTTATTTATTTATTTTATAATACAGTGCATTGATTATTGCTTTCATTTGATGGATCAATGGTCTCATTAGATAGTAAAATTCATGTTAAATTGCTCTTTTAGGGGTTGTTTCTAAAAGTCTGGAACGGAGTAATCCATTTTGCATTACTTTCTATGGGAAAGCGTGCCTGGTTTTGGAACGCTTTGGTTTTGAAATGGACTTCCAGAACGGTTTAAGTTTGAGAACCAAGGCACCACTGTGTGTTGCATGTGAGTATGCATTGCCACAGGCCCCTCAAAACTCTTTAGAATTAATAAAGACTGTCTCCATTTCATCATTGCATGAAGCATTAATTGGCATTTTTAGCAACTAGTTTCATAAATAAGCAAGCACAATATTTGAAACAGAATTTTTCATACACAAACTATCAGGATCACAGATACTCATGAGAGACTGGAAGATTACACTGTGTATTTTTAGAACAATAAAATGGTTGAGTATATCCCCAGGCTATAACTTCAGAACGGTTGATACTACACATTTTGCCTCATTTCCTATTGCATGGATCCTTAGTTAATACTCCCTGTCCCAAATAGCTAGTAAGCATAATCAGAACTTATTTCTGGGTACAGGCATGTGAAACTGAATCTGGTGGATTGGGCAGTGGACTCAAGAACACATCAGGCATCTGCAGGTATAATTCCCCATCCAGTTACAGAATGCTCCTTGATCTGTGTGGTGGCTAGTTGGATTAAGGGCAACACATTTGCCCTATTTGACCATTCAAAAGCAAGCAATTATAATCACATGAGAGAGGGTTGCTTGTTTGCTCACCCCGCCTGTCTAGATCACTGCAACACCTTATACATGGGGCTGCCTCTGAAGACGCGGGTGGTGCTGTGGTCCAAACCACTGAGCCTCTTGGGCTTGCCGATCAGAAGGTCGGCGGTTCGCATCCCCGTGATGGGGTGAGCTCCCCTTGCTCTGTCCCAGTTCCTGCCAACCTAGCAGTTCAAAAGGGCACCAGTGCAAGTAGATAAATAGATATCGCTGCAGCGGGAAGGTAAATCGTGTCCTCCCTTAAAGAGGGATGGGTATTGTGTTGTGGATGGGTAAGATTGACAGCCAGAACACCCAATTCGTAGGTCCCTGGATGCAGGATTCAATCAGGCCAATGGGATGCAGGCTAAACGGATCAAGGGACCTATATATACCTATGCACGTGACCCAGAACTTCCTCTATTGGCTCGTGCATCGGAACACCTGCCCACCTCTCCCTACTTTTAGGGCTTTGTGCTATTGACCTTGCTATGCCGTCATGTGTCATCTGTCATTGGGATAGGGGCACAGCAGGAATTTCCCCACTTGGTTGATTGGCTTATGCCATTTGGGTTTCGCCTGCCGCGTAGCAAATCATTACAACTTGTAAGGTTGCGGATAGGCTCTGGTTCAGGTGATAGGGATGGGAGAATGCTCTCACCATCCCTATGTGAAGGGTATTCCGTTAAAGGGATCCAGGGACTCAATGGTTTGGTCAGCCCTGTGAGGAGGTTGAGCCCGTGCCAGAGTCCAGGGGACCTCAGGGTGGTGGATATAGTCTGTTCCCGGCTTTCTGCCTATCCAGGTGTTCACCCTTGGCTGACCTATGCTGCTGCCCTGGCTCAGCGCTACCTGCAAGGGTGCAGGGAGCTAGTCGAACCTGAGCCTATGCAACTAACCACTTGCTGTAATCAATAAAGTTGTGGCCTAAATTCTGCCAAAAACAAAAGCAAAATTTGTGTCTTGTGTGAATTTATTTAAGGGGCGGTTTAAAGGTCTGAACACACAAACAGCATTTCTGTGCTCTCTGGTTTCCGGCATGGTGTCCTGTTGCACCAGAAGCAGTTTAGTCATGCTCACCACAACTCGGAACAATTTGTCCGGGGACAAATGCTGGTTCCCTCAGCCTGAAGTGAGATGAGAGCTGCAACCCCATAGTCGCCTTTGACTGGGCAACCATTCAGGGGTCTTTTACCTTTTTGCCTCTGAAGAGGGTTTGGAAAGTTCACCTGGTGCAGAATTCAGTAGCCAGGTTGCTCCCTGTGGCAAGACAGTGTGAACACATAACAGCAATCCTGGCTCAACTTCACTGGCTTCCAGTTAGTTTCTGGGCCCAATTCAAAGTGCTGGTTTTGACCTAAAAAGCCTCAAAGAAGAGTTCAGATTTGATATCCTGCTTTATCACAACCCTCAAAGTGGCTAACAATCTCCTTTCCCTTCCTCCCCCACAACAAACACTCTGTGAGGTGAGTGGGGCTGAGAGACTTCAGAGAAGTGTGACTAGCCCAAGGTCACCCAGCAGCTGCATGTGGAGGAGCGGGGAAGTGAACCCGGTTCACCAGATTACGAGTCTACCACTCTTAACTACTACACCACACTGGCTCTCCAACACAGGACTGCAATACCTCAAGGACCACCTCTCCCCATAGGAACTGACCTGGTTCCTGCCATCATCATCTTGGACCCTTCGTTTTCTGCCTCCTCCACAAGTCTCACCTGGCGCCTTCATTATGCATCTTTAGGCAAAAAATGTTCCTCTTCTCCCATGCCTTTGGCTGATCTATGCCCTTTTAAACTGGAAGGGGGTATTGTTTTGTTTTATTATCATGTTCTATATTTTTGTGTTTTTATATTGCAAACCACTCTGTGATCCTCAGGTGAAGAGCAGTGTAGAAACTGAATAAGTAATAAATAATCATAGAATACTGCACCACATCTTCTTTCTCCTCCTCCTCCTCCTCCTCCTCCTCCTCCTCCTCCTCCTCCTTCTTCTTCTTCTCCTCTCACTCACTGGATCATCACCCTGTTGTGGTGAATGGGCTTGCACATTCCTATGACCCTTGTAAGCAAAGCCATCAGGAATCTTGTAGTCCCAGCAGGGTCACCCAAAGTGGTAAGGTCAAAGGGAAGGAGCTAGACAAAGAATGATCCAAGAAGTCCTAGGGGAACTGACTGCTGTGAGCTGGATCCCTGAGCCTGAAATGAGCTTCTGTGAAGGTATCAATGCATGAACCTGTATGATTAAGTTGTGAAAAACTTTTGGAATGTAAGACGAAGGAATAAGAAGGCATCATATGTCGTGCCCCATTCTGCATTCCAGAACAACATACTTTCAGTGACTGAAATTTTCCTTTTAGCAAAATGAAAGTTGATGGTTTATAAAATATTTATTTTTTTCCTGTATAATGCTTTTTAATTAAAACAACATCATAAAAACTAACAAGCTCTGGGAGCTTTCGTGTCCCACACACTTAGATCAATTATTCTAGTTAAAGGCAGGTTTTATGATTTGCTGTTTGCTGTTTATTTTATTTTTATTTTATTGCCAGTGAACAATACTGGGTCAAAATCTGAAATGCAGATTCCACAAACTTTTTTTTAAAGAAAATGTATTGTGTCCTTACTTTTCTGATATAGAAAGGTGGATTTTGGTGGAAAACAAATACAAATAGATTATTATAATGCATTTGTTTACATGCTAGAAAAGAAACTGTCAATATAATTCAATACATTCTGACTAGAAGCCTGAAACCAGTGAATTGGGCAGCCACTACGTGAAGATCAGCTTCATCACCTAGGAATGGGCAAATCAGTCAGTTTTGACTTCTTTCAGTTTCTCATTTTTCCCAACCTTAGGTCAATACACCCCATTTCTGCATCAATTTGTGATTCTCTTTATTTAAAAACTCTGCACAGAAACATGTATGAATCTTCCTGTACGTTTCTCTTAATATATGGACATGCAGCAACAGAGCTCCACTGGGCAGCCTCTGACTGGCAGCCACCACTGCCTATTTGCGTGTTGAGTTCCACAGTGCCACCCCCCAAATAATTACACACTTCACACATCAATTTTGTTTAAGGTTTTTGGCATAATTTTGGCCACAACTTTATTCAAAATACAAAAAATTGTGAGTGGTTGCTTAGGCATTGGTTATGACTATCTGTCCTGGCCCTCAAGGACAGGGCTGGCCCTTCCGGACTCCACCGGAAGCCAGCGTGGGAAACAAGTATTGGATAGAAGGGAGGCCGGGAAACAAGCCCTCACTTCTGACCCTCATGTTCCGGTGGGGCTTGCACGGCCCAAGTCCGGCTCCACGGACAAGGACAAAAGAATGGCAAGCCCCTGGATTCCTTTAACGGAATTCCCTTTCCGCATCATTTGGAGGGGTAGGCACTTACCCCTCCAAGCACCAATTAACCAGTGCCTAACCGCCAACCTTACAAGTTGTGACGATTTGCTACGCAGTAGGCAAAAACCAAATGGCACCAGCCAATCAGCCAGATGGCAAAATTCCTACCGTGCCCCCGCACCAAGGCGAACGACACCATGACAGGCATAGCAAGGTCAAGCGATCAGCTTAAATAAAAAACCCCCCTATTAAAGGGAGGGAGGGCGGGTGATCCGATGCAAAACGGCCAAGAGGACGTCCCTACGTCTGGCCCTTCTATTTAAAGCTTCTGACTCCTCCTCCAAATTGGTAACAATCATATTCCCCCAGCAACCCGATTAACCCTAAAGGCCAGGGTTGCAGATTAATTTGCCTAGTCATGGCTGGGCGGCCTGTTCCCCAACCGCAACACGTGCTCTCTGTTAGGGAGAACACGCTTTGCGTGTTGAGTTCCACAGTGCCACCCCCCAAATAATTACACACTTCACACATCAATTTTGTTTAAGGTTTTTGGCATAATTTTGGCCACAACTTTATTCAAAATACAAAAAATTGTGAGTGGTTGCTTAGGCATTGGTTATGACTATCTGTCCTGGCCCTCAAGGACAGGGCTGGCCCTTCCGGACTCCACCGGAAGCCAGCGTGGGAAACAAGTATTGGATAGAAGGGAGGCCGGGAAACAAGCCCTCACTTCTGACCCTCATGTTCCGGTGGGGCTTGCACGGCCCAAGTCCGGCTCCACGGACAAGGACAAAAGAATGGCAAGCCCCTGGATTCCTTTAACGGAATTCCCTTTCCGCATCATTTGGAGGGGTAGGCACTTACCCCTCCAAGCACCAATTAACCAGTGCCTAACCGCCATGGAGCCTCCAGCTCACCGCCAAACCACTCACAGCCCCAACCAAGACCTCAGCTTGGCAGCCACCGCACCTAACCAAGCCTCATTCCCTGAAGCAGAAAGGTGCACGCCTTCATCTCGGAAAAAGGATGGCATCTTAAAAAGAATCGCAGGGTGAGAAATCACATCTCCACCCAGCTCAGCAATCCGGTGTGTCACAGCAGAATTGATGCGCTTTCTGGCCCTTTCTGTGGCGACTGGGCAACGACTGCCCCTCCAGACGCATCGTTGCAAAAGCTGAGACCAAAATATCATTGCTGTAGGCACCATTGCCCGCAATGTCCCCAAGTCCATCCAAATTGCAGCACGCAGTGAAGAACAGCCCATAGCCACCAGGTCGTTCTCTCCCAGCTGTATTAAACCAAGACCTCAGCTTGGCCACCACCGCACCTATCCAAGCCTCATTCCCTGAAGCAGAAAGGTGCACGCCATCAGCTCGGAAAAAGGATGGCCTCTCAAAAAGAATCTCGGGTTGGGAAATCACATCTCCACCCAGCTCAAAAATCTTTTTTGAAACAGCAGGATTGATGAGTTTTCTGGCCCTTTCAGTGGCAGCTGGGCAACGACTGCCCCTCCAAATGCGTCGTTGCAAAAGCTTTGATCAGAAAATTTTTTGCTGTTGGCACCATTGCCCGCAGCGTCTCCAGGTCACCCAAAATCGCAGCACATAGCGAAAAACAGTCCATGGCCACACAGGTCATTCTCACCCAGCTGCACCCCAACAGCAGTGGGCGGCCCTTCCAGCAGCACCTGCCTCCGAATCAGCGGCAGGAATTCTGGCCGGCGCATTCCCCGTCTGGACAGCCAAGGCAACTGCACATGGAGGAAGGCCGAGACCCGGTCCCAATCCGGACTGCCGTGCACTGATGCCAGCCCAATGCACGATGCTGTGCACCGCCATCCAGATGCGGACAGCTGCTAAACCTAAGATAAAACAAGCAAAAATTGTAAGACACCAATAATGTTAACGAACATAACCTTTGAATGCATTCGATTTCCAACGACCTGTATTTTATTTCCACTGCCTTATTAACATGCTTTCCGGCCTTCTTGGTGGTAGTTTGTCTAGGCATTGGTTCCCGACTAGCTGTACCTGACCTCAGCAGGGCAGCACTGACGACTGGGCCCCACCATATCGTCAGTACCAGCAAACATTGTGGGGGAGCAATGAATCCCAAGGCAATCGCATCCTGCCAGGTGTCGTTCCCCATAGGGAACAGATGCACCCCATCTGCCCTAAAGAGGGCAACAGCCTTGAAGAAAATTAGGAGGGTGCAATATTATAGAACCACCTAAAGCAAGGACCTATTTTATTTTATTTGTTATTTTATTTACTTTATTTATTTTCTTTATTTTATTCTATTATCCACCGCCTTATTAACATGCTTTCTGGCCTGCTCGGTGGTAGTTTGTCTAGGCACTGGGTCCCGACTAGCTGCACCTGACCTCAGCAGGGCAGCACTGACGACTGGGCCCCACCATATCGTCAGTTCCAGTAAACAGCATGGGGGAGCAATGAACCAGGATCGGACTCAAGCTCACCCCAAATGCTCCCAGGGACTCTTGCATGGCCCTACCCCTCAAAAGGGGTCGACAAAAGCATGGCGAATCCTTGGATTCCCTTAATGGAACATCTTTGCGCATTGGAGGGGACAGGTGCTCCAACCCCCCCTCCAGACCACCTTGAACCAATGCCTTAAATTATTTTGAGTCCAGGGAGAGCTGCCATCAACTCAGTCCAAGCCCTCTTGCATGCAGGAATGCAAACTTATGCTGGAGGAAGACAGCAAACATTCTCGCACAGCTGTACCACCAGCACTGCGGGAGGACCTGAACAGGTCACACTCGACCGCACCAAAGGAAGGATCTCCTCCCAAAGCATTCCCCATCTAGACATCCTGTATATGTTCACATGGGCAGGAAGACTGAGATGGCGCCCCAGTCCAAACTCGTCAACATGCTTGCCAGCCTAGTGTACAATGCTGTGGCCCAAATGTGCACAGCTGCTCCTATGAAAAAAGGAAACAACAGACAAGCATCAGCACAGACATCACTGTGACACTTCCTGATATAACCCTTGTCAGCGTCAGACTTCCAATGACCCGTATTCACAATCCTGTCTACTGACAGGCCCCCAGTGTGCAGCCTTTGCAGCAGCACCTAATCGTAAGGAATGAGGAGTGTTCAGCAGTAAGCAAGCCGCAGGCTGTAATAACTGGTGCACGACGTAAGCACATTGATGCCTGGCTAACGGGAACCCATTTTCATGCACTAGGAGCGGGCAAGCCCTCAGGGAATAAAAAGCCAAATATTCTGTTATCCGAGCAAGGGCCCTCCTCACCTGTGGCGGGAAGCCTGATTGTGGCACTCCTGCCCACTAAGTCTGTTTTAGAGTTACCAACTCTAATGACAAGCTCCAAAGGATAAGGAAAAGTCCAGAAGCAATAAGCCTACAGACTCTCAGCCCCGTGCTGGCTCCAACAACCATTTTCCCAACCCTCAGTGCGAAAATGCAATGGACTGCTGAAAGGAGTCTCACCTTGATCTTTAACCAGCAGACAAGTTTTAACTTGTTGCAGATACTGCATAGGTAAAAAATTGACCGACTTCCCGCCCACTGTCCTATGAGGTTGGAGGTTCCAACCTTCCCAGGCCCTGCGCACTGCAAACTTTATACAAGGGTCTCTGAAAAATAAAGCTTCAATGTAACAGACATTGCAGCGGACTGAATTCGGATAGTTATAACCGCATGCCCAATCTGCAGCAGGTGGACCAAATACTGCAGGATCTGCTCAGAGGATGGGGGCCAGTTCATCTGAATGGCCGAGAACTGCCAGCTTAAGGCTAAGAAATCCATCCAGGCCTTCCCATAAGGGGTAAAAGCAGAAGGGGAAATGGAAGCTGCCGCTCTCTGAAATTACTAATTGTTGTCAAAATGCCACAGGTGGTCTGGAAAAGTCTGGCAATAGCTGAGTCTGGAGCCCAGGATCTGAAGCGCTTCATCTGAAAATCGGATAGTGTGTCAGTGTAATTTGGAGCGTAGAAAGCACAATATTAAACCTTAAGTGGCGCAGCTTGAAAGCATGAGCGGAGGGGCGGAAACTGTGCTAGGGTGTGAGGACTGTTTTGCCAAGACCTCACCACTACCTGGTTATCAGACCAAAAGCAGATCCGATGGTCACTGAACTCCTCGGGCCACATGTGAACTGCTACTACAATGGGGAAAACTCAAGAAAAGTTATGTCACATGATTGCCTCACCACACCTGGCTTGAGGCCATAGCTTTGCACACCAGCAGCCCTTGAAATAAAAACCAAAGGGCAAAGATCCAGCAGCACCAGCATGAACCTGAAAATCCCTGTGCGGGTTCAAGGTATCCTGCCATGGCGAACTACTATTGCATACATTCAGGAATTGCTACCATCGCCTGATATCTGCCTTCACCATGCTGGGTAGGCATACACAAAGGTAAGGGGACCTCTGTCAGCATCGCCCTTGATCCAGTGCCACCAACTGGACTCATCCACTTCAGCCCCAACTGGGCTAGGCGAGCTGGGTAGCACTTCCAGAGACCACCTTCTGCACAGGGACAGGTCAAAGTGCTGTGGACTCACAGCTTAGAGTTGTGAGCACCGGATTCACTCCAACAAGAAGACAGTCGTCGCACCGCAGAGTACAGCAGAGCATATAAACAACTCGGAGAGCAGCTCTGTAGAATATCTTCTTTATTCTATCTACAACTATACAAACTATATACAGAGCTTAATAGGTCTAAGCATAAATAAATGCTGCACTGCACTGAGTGTCTGCAGCTGCCCTTAGCAGCAACCTTATCTCTACACATGATCTCTAACACTCAGTCTCTCTCTCTCTCTCTCTCTCTGACACTGACTGACTGAATGATTTGGTGCTGGAGCAGAATAAGTAGAGACCAGAACACGCCTCCTCCTCTCTGGAGAATCAGCAGACTCCTCAGGAGATTCTTGGATATGGGAGGGGTGAAATCTAGGCAGCCTGGCCTAGTGGGAAGATTAGTTAAGTGACCCAGCAAGATCGGATCTGGTGAAGCATCACTTGCTACAGAGGAAGTATTACAAATTAACTTCCTTCAAGGCAGACAGCTTCTCCATAGGCAAGTGGTATGTTTTAGCAACGATATCCAACTGGATCCCTAAATAAAATGGGAATATGGGCAAAAGGTATTGAGCTATTGCTTGCCAGCTTCCAGCCCCTGCTTGGGCAGTGGGCATCTTGTGCTGCCAACATGATATGTAAATTTACAGGGCCGACGCTGGCCAGAACCCCTAAAGAAGTCCCAACCAAGCTGCCGCCGAGCCAGCTTCCTTTTCAGACACACACTCTGTGCAATGCAAAAAACACACTCCGTGCAGTGCACACACTCTCCATGCAATGCAACTACACACTCCGTGCAATGCAAAAAACACGCTCTGTGCAGTGCAACTACACACTCCGTGCAATGCACACACAAACCCTCCGTGCAATGCAACTACACACTCCGTTCAATGCAACTACACACTCCGTGCAATGCAAAACACAATCCCTGCAATGCACACACCCTTCATGCAATGTAACTACACTCCATGCAATGTAACTACACACTCCGTGCACTGCACACACCCTCCGTTCAATGCAACTACATACTCCGTGCAATGCACACACACTCCGTGCAATGCAAAAAACACACTCTGTGCAATGCAACAACACACTCCATGCAATGCGACTACACACTCCGTGCAATGCACACATACCCTCCATGCAATGCACACACGCTCCGTGCAATGCAACTGCAAATCTCCTAGCAATGCAATGCAATTGCAGCCCGTGCAGCGCCGTGCTCTGCAACGCAAACTGCAATGCGGGCACGCAAAGGTGCTTTCTCCCAGTTGCATATTGCAAATGTGGCGCCTGTTACATCCCTCGCAGTGAGGTAACCACCAAAAGGACCTAAGTGTCCAGGTAGAGCAATGGGGGAGCATGCAACTGTCCCATACAGGGACCAATCCTGCAACCTAGGCATTACCGGCACTATCCGCTGACCCAGTGAAACCAATGCTTCATGGACCACATGGGGACACTATTCAGGCCAGAAACACTTCCAGGCCATCGAATTCTAGGGCAAAGCCCTAGGATCACCTGCTAGGCCAGGCATAAATGTTTCCAGTGAAATAGCAGAGTTGAGGTAGCCCCTAGCTTGTCCAGGTACCCCTGCTTGCCCTTTTTGAGGGAAGCACCCCTTCAAGAAACCCAAAGTTCTTTTATCACAAATGGGCTGCTTAAGGAAAATAAACTTGTTCAGAAACAGCATAGTTCAAGAGCATATACAGAGTGCTCATAGTCCTTGGAGGCACAGAGAGCCATAAAGCCAACCTTCGGGGATACTATAAACGAAAGTGATACCAGCTAAGCTGGGAACAGCCCTGACTAGCCCCACAATTTCAACAAGAGAAATGGGGGAAACCTTTTTGCAAAAGAAAGCCCCTAACGGGGGGCTCTCTCACTATTGGGAAAGGCAAGCCACAGATACAGGGAGAATCTTCCCACAGGGCAGGGTAAGGGGTGGGGTGGGAAATTGAACAGGAAAAGGGGGGAATTAAATTATTTAAGGGACTAGAGAGGATTAAAAAGAAAGGGGAAATAAAGGGGGGAATTAAATTATTTAAGGGACTAGAGAGGATTAAAAAAAAAAGGGGGGGAATAAAAAATAAAGAAATGTAACCAGACAATGAGAAGATTGTCCAAGTGCTCCATGTGATCCGATGCAAAACGGCCAAGAGGACGTCCCTACGTCTGGCCCTTCTATTTAAAGCTTCTGACTCCTCCTCCAAATTGGTAACAATCATATTCCCCCAGCAACCCGATTAACCCTAAAGGCCAGGGTTGCAGATTAATTTGCCTAGTCATGGCTGGGCGGCCTGTTCCCCAACCGCAACACGTGCTCTCTGTTAGGGAGAACACGCTTTCTAGAGCTCTCCCTGAAAATTGTATGTCTGGAGCATTCTGGGAGCAGAACCGGCAGCTGCCCCGCAAATGTTTTTCTTCAAAGTAAAAGAACGAGCTGCCATCACATCAGGACTGCAACCAATGGCAAGCCTTGCCTATCTCCAGGCCCCAACAACCCAAACATCCCTTCCATTTTGAAAAGAATTTACAACCCTCCCTTTTGTATTTTCCTTAGTCTTTAACTGAACATCTTCCCATATTTCACAGATGAGAATAAGGCATGCTTATAAATGCCATTGTACTAAGGAAAGCAGCCAAAGTCTTCTCTACACAGCCACTGCCATAGGCCATGGGTAGGCAAACTAAGGCCCAGGGGCCGGATCCGGCCCAATCGCCTTCTAAATTCGGCCCACGGACAGTTCGGGAATGAGGGTGTTTTTACATGAGTAGAATGTGTCCTTTTATTTAAAATGCATCTCCGGGTTATTTGTGGAGCATAGGAATTCATTCATTTATTTTTTCAAAATATAGTCCCCCCCCCCCGATAAGGTCTGAGGGACAGTGGACTGGCCCCCTGCTGAAAAAGTTTGCTGACCCTTGCCATAGGCTCTGCTTGCTCTGCTGTGTGCTGCATTCATTTCCTCAGCAACGGGTCTGAACCAAAAGGAGGTCTATGCACACAGAGCCTAGGGCTTGCCAATCAGAAGGTCGGCAGTTCGAATCCCCTTGACGGGGTGAGGTCCCAGCTCCTGCTAACATAGCAATTTGAAAGCATGTCAGAGTGCAAGTAGATAAATAGGTACCGCTCTGGCAGGAAGGTAAACAGCATTTCCATGCACTGCTCTGGTTTGCCAGAAGTGGCTTTGTCATGACCGAAAGCTGTCTGTAGACAAACGCTGGCTCCCTTGGCCTATAGAGTGAGATGAGCACGCAACTCCAGAGTCATCTGCAACTGGACCTAATGGTCAAGGGTACCTTTACCTTTACCCCACTCTTAGTGATATAATAATCATCATCTCAAAAGAGCTGCAAGTGTACTTGGGATTTGCAATCCCTGATTGGCTAAGAGTGTCCATGTGATCTGCAGAAGAAGCATTCACTTTATTCTGAATGCACTTCATTTTTTATTTAAATAGTCTGATTGACTGCGTAGTGTCAACACATCTGTTATGTGATCTCCCAAATAGCTGATACCGTTTGAGTTGGAGTGCATCAAGAAAAACAAAAATGACTGTAAAAACAGCAAAACAGGTATGGCGAATTTACAAACAGCACATGTGTAGCAAAGAAAGAAAGAAAGAAAGAAAGAAAGAAAGAAAGAAAGAAAGAAAGAAAGAAAGTCGGGATCAGGGAGGGGGTTTCCCTCCTCTTTTGAAAATCACTTATTACCCTTAACTGTTTGCAAAGTGAAGGCGGTGCCAGCATTGTGACATTGGCATCGGCTTTTCCCACGGGGAGCATAAGCATGAAACTGCAACCCCCATAATCCCCAGTGGAAATTGAAAGCATCAGTCAAATGGAATGCCTAAGGGCCCAATTCATTTTCAGGGCTGTTATGTACTAAGCTTGGATCCTAGAACAATAAGCAAGTAGGATCCTAGAATGCAACAACTGATTGGCCTGCAGGAAAAGACCAATCATTCTCCAGGACGGAAGCAGAATCAGCCAATCAGACAGGACTCATTGTGTAAATAATGTATATAAAAGCCTCAGGTGTTTCAGCCCCACTCACCCCACAGAGTGTTTGTTGTGGGGGAGGAAGGGAAAGGAGAATGTTAGCTGCTTTGAGACTCCTTAAAGGGAGTGAAAGGCGGGATATCAAATCCAAACTCTTCTTCTATAGGACTCCGTGTATATTTCAAGGGCAAGCGCAAGCAAGGCTGAAGAACACTGTGAATGACATCTTAAGCGAGGGCTTGCCCATACTTCTGCTTGCCCTGTACCCAGAAAACGTGGGTCCAGGCAGATTTCTGCTTGCCCCATGCTTTCCAGGCACAGGTCAGCCTTTGCCCTGCTGCTTTCCCCTGGTGATCCCCAAAAGCTCTATTTGTTCCCATTCAGTGCTAAACCGAGGGTTTTCCTAGGGAAAAGCCCAGGGCAAGCCTTAAGCCACACTAACAAAATAAATTAGCGAGACAGCTGCAGAAAGGAAAGAAAAAGCAATTGGTTCCAGTTAATTGGGGGTGGGGCAGGGAGTGTGGCGCAAACAGAAATCCAATCCAATACTCCTGCCACCCTATAACACGCCCTCCAAGTGTCTTGATTTTCCAGGGACAGTCCCAGAATTCTGAAAGCCACCCCAGCTTCTGATTTGATCTCAGAATATCTCTATTTCCAGTGCCCCCCCCCTGCCGAGCTCAGGGAGGGGGATGAGCGGGTGCTTGTCCCGAGTGATGGCAGTAGTGGCAGCTGTGAGGAAGCCTCCCATTGCCTCTCCATCACCTCTGCTGCTGGCCTCCTCCCTTGGGCAGCTGGTAGTGGCTGCTGGAGAGCGGGCAAGGAAGAAGAGAGGTTGCTACCAACAAGGACCAGCTGGCAGAGGGCAGGGCTGACTTGAGCAGGAAGAAAGGATGAGCAGAGCGCAAGGAGTCTTGATTTTTTAAAACAAATAATGTTTTGTGCGTCCACATGTAATCTTGCCTCTTTCTAAACTTTATTTATTGGTATGTTTCTTTTTCTTTTTGTAAATCTACCAAGGAATAAAATAAAATCAGGATTAAGGGTTTTTCTCAGGATGATGGAGGGTGAAATAATGGTGGTGGCCCTTTTTCTGACAGGAAATGAAATAATAATAATAATAATAATAATAATAATAATAATAATAATAATAATATATTATTATTACTTAAACCTAGCCCATCTGGCTGAGTTTCCCCAGCCACTCTAGGCGGCTCCCAACAGAATATTAAAAACACGACAAAACATCAAACATTAAAACTTCCCTAAATAGGGCTGCCTTCAGATGTATTCTGAAAGTCAGATAGTTGTTTATTTCCTTGACATCTGGTGGGAGGGCATTCCACAGGGTGGGTGCCACTACCGAGAAGGCCCTCTGCCTGGTTCCCTGTAACCTCAAATCTCGCAGTGAGGGAACTGCCAGAAGCCGAACCTCAGTGTCTGGGCTGAACGATGGGGGTGGAGACGCTCCTTCAGGTATACTGGACCGAGGCCATTTAGGGCTTTAAAGGTCAGCACCAACTCTTTGAATTGTGCTCGGAAACATACTGGGAGCCAATGTAGGTCTTTCAGGACTGGTGTTATATGGTCTCGGCAGCCACTCCCAGTCACCAGTCTAGCTGCTGCATTCACAATTAGTTGTAGTTTCCGGGTCACCTTCAAAGGTAGCCCCATGTAGAGTGCATTGCAGTAGTCCAAGCACTGGTGTACGAGGGGAGGGCGGGGGAGTGCACTGCCCTGGGCACCATTTCGGGAAAGGGTGGCATCGCTGCCACCCCTCAGGATACACAGCCCTCCCGGGCTGCACGCCACGCAACCCTGGACGAGCGCCACACCCCGCACTGATGTGCCACACCGATGCGCCAAACCCCCGTGTTGGCACGCCACACCCCAGCACCACTAGCCACACCCCCACGGGTGGCGTGCTACACCCCCAGGATGTGCGCCAGCCATGTTCCCACCTGTTCTCAGCTCTAGGGGTTGCAACACTGTGTCCAACTGGAGCATGCACCACTCTGTTCTGTGAAGGAGGGGGACACAAAAATGGGGTGTTGTGGAGGGTCAGGGGAAGTGAAAAATGTCCCTCTTTTCACTTGATGAATGTTGGAGGGTATGAGGAAGCCCTTCACCAAAATGTTTTGGTGGATAGTGCAAAAAATGCTTTCTGCCACTCCCAACATAAGGAATGGATTGTAGCATCTGGAATGGATTTACTTCACTCTGAATGGGCATAGAAAGCTTTGTTATGTTTCCTCTGAGGCTTTGAGTGAGCAAGCTGGCATTAATGGGACTCATAAGGCCAGATGCCACAAGACAAGGGCTTCACGAGCCGAGGAATGTTTATGGACTGCACTGGGCTAAGCCTTTTCTCAAGAACTTGTTCCCTGCGCCAGAGGCTTCAGGATGCTAATATGGCCCTGGGACTTCCGAGCGAGGCTGCCCCATCTTCTTCTCCCTTAATTTGAGTCAGGGTGAAAAATTCGTCCTGTCCCTAAACTCTTCACCTTTTAACAAACACAGCTCTTGGCTGTCTCTCTATGTAGGTTGTGCATAATTAACACAGGGATTTTTCTTCTAAGCGGCGGAACAGAAATAGTATGTGGTGAAAGATTTATATTCCTATAGAAGTACAAGCTAGCAAGAGAAACCAGCCAGCGCTTAGAATACAAGCACATAAATGATTAAAAACATAGGAGATATAACAACATGATATTTACAGTGCACAAATCCCTTTTAGCCTTTCAAGATCGTGACATAATAAATTATTATTGCTAAAAACTGGCTGGCAGAGGCAAGCTGGCAAGGCTGTTGCATCAGTTTATATTAGCAAAGGCCTTTAGGGAGCTTCTTGCATTTCTGAGAAAAAGATGCAAGCTCTGCTCTAAATTGTAAAACTCCAGACCTGACAGGGAAGAGAGCCCCTCCTAAGGGCTTTTCCATACTGGACTTTGAGGCTGTTTGAGTCCAATATTTCTGGGCATCATTCATACGATATTGCCCTTATTCAGAAACCACCAGCCCTTTTTTTTTTGTACAGTGAATTCAGATTTCTTCAATCCCGGGAAAACTGAAAAAGGAAAGCAGGCTCCAAACCCAATCGACTGACTGCTACGTGGGCTTTTGTTTGCATTTTCTTCAGTTATGATGGCACCAGAAAAACCATTGCCATTTGATGGGGATCCAGAGTTTTTGTTTGTTTGCTTGTTTGCTTGCTTGCTTGCTTGCTTGCTTGCTTGCAGAGTGGAAAGTGGACCTCCTTTCTGCTTCCCCATTTCCACTGGAGAAGAGATAGACATAAGACACAGGGAGGGGTAGAACGAGGCTTTGCTTCTGATAGAGGAGGGAGGGTTGTTTGTGGGGCCACCATAAATCTAACCAGAGCAGGATTTTGGACCTTCCGGAGAAACCTTGAATTTACTATTTGGAGCCAACTGGTTTGAGAAACTGTGGAAGCAACTCAGACTAAGCTTCAGGTCCTGCCCAAAGTCTCTTTTGCTTAAAATATTGTTGTACGCCACTCCAGTCTCCAAGCGCTGTGAGATTCCAGGAGTTCTAGGCACTCACTCAGGGTCCATGTTGCCTTTTCGAAATGATGCTCTGCAGAGACTGTGGTGTCTTTAGGATATAAGGTTTATTTACACATATATAGAAGCTGGGCCTAGACAGCATCTTAAAAAGCAGAGACATCACCTTGCCAGCAAAGGTCTGTATAGTAAAAGCTATGGTTTTCCCAGTAGTGATGTATTGAAGTGAAAGCTGGACCATAAAGAAGGCTGATCGCTGAAGAATTGATGCTTTTGAATTATGGTGCTCGAGGAGACTCTTGAGAGTCCCATGGACTGCAAGAAGATCAAACCTATCCATTCTTACGGAAATCAGCCCTGAGTGCTCACTGGAAGGACAGATCCTGAAGCTGAGGCTCCAGTACTTTGGCCACCTCATGAGAAGAGAAGACTCCCTGGAAAAGACCCTGATGTTGGGAAAGATGGAGGGCACAAGGAGAAGGGGACAACAGAGGACGAGATGGTTGGACAGTGTTCTCGAAGCTACCAACATGAATTTGACCAAACTGCAGGAGGCAGTAGAAGACAGAAGTGCCTGGCTTGCTCTGGTCCATGGGGTCACAAAGAGTCGTACACAACTAAACGACTAAACAATAACAAGAAGCTGGGCCTATGATGGAGGGGTTCACAACAACAACACACCGAAAGGGTCTCCTTCTTCTCTCATAGCTGCAGCCTTGAATTCAAGCAAAGATCTATCATGGCTTGCTTGCTTTTTCCTTTTTCCAGCCTGCCACTTTCCCCTCGAAGTCACCTCACACACCCTTTCAACTCTAAACACTGGCTTTTGTCCTCACTATTTAAGAGCTGGAGGAGGGGCCCCACCCATTTGCCATCTGGCACAGAGCCCCCTTTTATTTACTCTCTTATTGGCCCATCACCTTCTCTCCCCCACCCCAATAATAGTCCATCACCCAGGCAATCACCTCAACACCAGAAACTTGCCTGGCTTATTTAGCTTTGAACAGTTGTTGGAACCAGGGATTAGAATAGTCTGGCCCCCATTTTAACACCCCAAGCCTTGATTAAGTTCTGACACTTACTGGGTCCAGGGATTAAAGGGGTCTGGCACTCACACACTCATAACAATATAATTACACTCCAGTTTCTAACCAGCTGAAGGGCACTATCCACCGCTACACAGAAATGCAGGCATGTTCATTTTGATGATAAAAAGCCATGCTAGAAGATCAGCCTCAAACTGAGTTTGATTGTTTTGGTTTAATTTTGTTGGATTGTCTTTCTGTGGTTGACAGGGGTCACAGACAAATGACATTTAATTCTAGAATCAATGCAAACTCAGCACTTTTCCTCTCTACAATAGTCCACACACAATCTAGAATAGTATCTAGTAACTGGCTTCCTCAACCTCAGCCCTCCAGATGTTTTAAGACTACAACTCCCATCATCCCTGACCACTGGTCCTGCTAGCTAGGGATCATGGGAGTTGTAGGCCAAAACATCTGGAGGGCCAATGTTGAGGAAGCCTGATCTAGTAGATCTTTTTGCCCCTGTAAAGCACTTCTTGAGAAGCGGGTTCCATTTCTGAAATAGAAGCTCATTGAAGATTGATTCTGCCTTGCCCCACAGTGTGTCCTTTTAAAAGCAGTGCCGGTAATAGGTGATGTATCCACATCTGCCCAATGATGCTGTGGGTGAGCGCATACCAAGATTGCAAATACCACTTCCCCCTTTGTCCACACACACACACACTGTATTTTCCAACAATGTCTAATGAAGAGAAAATGGTCAATTTCCCCCCAAAACTGAATTTCGGACATGTGACACTTTAATTATTATTATTTTTAAATGATGCACCAAAGAGTTAAGAATTCGCTCCAATAAAAAGCTCATTATTTAAATGCTTTTAGGCATGTCTTTATCTTATTTTAAATGGCATTCAGCTACGTTTTAGAGTAGACCCATTGAAGCTAATGAGCACAACGAAGCCATGCCCATTAATTTCTGTGGGTCTGCTCAACTTAGCTGAATACTACCCAGTGTTACATTATGAGGTTTGCCACTCTGAACTGTTTTGGAAAGAAGGGTATGAGGCAAACTGACTAAATAAAATATAATGCCTGTAAAGAGTTAAGAAACAAACAAACAAACATATAAGCCTGACAAGGCTGAGCTTTAAACCTTTGCGCTATTTATAATTCAGCAACTATGTTTCTCCACTAACTATAGCGTCTCGTGAAATGTACAAAGTCAGTCTATGCACAAAAGAAGTGCAGAGTTTCCAGCGCCCTAGTTTCATTTCAGATCCTGGGTTTTACCAGCACTTCAATTTTCACCTCCTTGATCTCCTGCTCTCACCTCAAAAGCATGCCTTCACCAGTTCTCTCATTTCCCTCTCCTAACTCTCTGTGGACCAGTTTATCCAACCAAGTGGTAAAGCTAACTTTGGCCTATACCAGGCATAAACTCAGCCCTCCAGATGTTTTGGGACTACAACTCCCATCACCCCTAGCTAACAGGACCAGTGGTCAGGGATGATGGGAGTTGTAGTCCCAAAACATCTGGAGGGCCGAGTTTGCCTATGCCTGGCCTATACCGTTCAGGCTGTACATGGGGACTGCATAATCTTTACTTTCCTTTTTAAAACAAACAAACAAACAAACAACCCATGCCGTGTTAAGGATACTAGTATCTTAGGGAGATAGGTTCTGCCTAACCTTCCTCCTGTAGCAGGAACCCCCCACCCCAATCATTCTGTTTGTACAAACTTCACACACACTCACACTCACACACTACATATGCCACACTTCTGTTACAAATTCATAGAAAAATCAACCATACATTGGATTTGCACTGTTCCATTTTTATTTTACTCCATATGACAAGGACTATCAAAGGGGGTGGTTTGGTTCTGGTCAGCCATAATCCCTTCACCATCCCAGCACATCCACAAGAGCCCTGCCCAGTTGCTATGCCAACCCTGATGATCCCAGACAGAAGACAATCAAGATCACAAAGAACTTGCATATGGGAGTGGATTCAGCATGGACTGAAACAAAGGACAATGATCAGCTCTTCCCTCTGGGGGCAGGAAACTGCAAACTCCCCTTTGTCTCCTGGAAGTGACTCATGGGCAGGGGGAAAGGAAGAGCCAGCCAGGTGACAGGACACTCAGGTTACCACCACAACTCCTCCCTCAACCCCTCCTTTCTATAATGTATGCATGATGCTTCTGGGGGTGGGCTTGACCTAGAGGAGGAGAATTTCAAAAGTTTTTATAAGACCTTGCACACTATTTTTCTTTGTCTTTCCTCTCTCTTGCAAGTGAGGGGAGCACCCTGTTGCAACAGTTCAACAAAGGCCAAGCCTACAGGCTGCTGTTTTGCTCCAAGTTATCCTGGTTGGTGTCTTTGTTTTTGTCCAAGGGAGCCCTCGGATTTTTCCGGTAAGACTCCTCACCAGATGTTTATCTATTTGCAGGGATCCCCAACCCCATGTGGGAATATTCAAACATGAGACAAACCATACTTGTGACCTGAAACGATTCACTCCAAAGGAAGTTTTAAAAAATGATTCTGTTCTTGTATAACCTGGGCTTCTGCTTCCATAGAAGACTGCTTCTCTCTGTCTCTCTCTTCATTATATCTGCTATTCCAAACAGCAAACATTCTTGGGATAGCTCAGTCGGTAGCGCATGAGACCTTTAATCTCAGGGTCGTGGGTTTGAACCCCACGTTGGGCAAAAAGATTCCTTGCATTGCAGGGGCTTGGACTAGATGAGGTTCGTGGTTCCTTCCAACTCTAAAATTCTATGAATCTCTGTCAAGGGAGAATCAGCTCTGAAAGAGCCATTTCTGTACAGATAATACAGTCATACCTCGGGTTAAAGTGGCTTCAGGTTGAGCGTTTTCAGGTTACGCTCCGCGGTGACCCGGAAGTAACAGAGCACGTGACTTCTGGGTTTCACCGCTTGCGCATGCGCAGACACTCAAAGTGATGTCACGCGCATGCGCAGAAGCAGTGAATCATTACCCGTGCATGCGCAGACGCTGGTTGCGTTCTGCTCAGGATGCGAACGCCGAGACCATATAACACCGGACTTGAAAGGCCTACATTGGCTCCCAGTACGTTTCTGAGCACAATTCAAAGTGCTGGTGTTGACCTTTAAAGCCCTAAACGGCCTCGGTCCAGTATACCTGAAGGAGCGTCTCCACCCCCATCGTTCTGCCCGGACGCTGAGGTCCAGCACCGAGGGCCTTCTGGCGGTTCCCTCATTGCGAGAAGCAAAGCTACAGGGAACCAGGCAGAGGGCCTTCTCGGTAGTGGCGCCCGCCCTGTGGAACGCCCTTCCAGCAGATGTCAAAGCGATAAACAACTACCTGACATTCAGGAGACATCTTAAGGCAGCCCTGTTCAGGGAAGTTTTTAACGTGTGATATTTTACTGTATTTTTGATTTTTATGGAAGTCGCCCAGAGTGGCTGGGGAGGCGCAGCCAGATGGGCGGGGTATAAATAATAAATTATTATTATTATTATTATTATTATTATTATTATTATTATCCTATTCACAGCCAGAGACTTCCGGAAGCGGCGCGAACGGCAATGGCGGTCTCCTTCACGTTGTGAAGGGGAAGCTCCACAGAAGTTCTGTCACTTACTGGGTCCAGGGATTAAAGGGGTCTGGCACTCACACACTCATAACAATATAATTACACTCCAGTTTCTAACCAGCTGAAGGGCACTATCCATCGCTACACAGAAATGCAGGCATGTTCATTTTGATGATAAAAAGCCATGCTAGAAGATCAGCCTCAAACTGAGTTTGATTTTGTTGGATTGTCTTTCTGTGGTTGACAGGGGTCACAGACAAATGACATTTAATTCTAGAATCAATGCAAACTCAGCACTTTTCCTCTCTACAATAGTCCACACACAATCTAGAATAGTATCTAGTAACTGGCTTCCTCAACCTCGGCCCTCCAGATGTTTTAAGACTACAATTCCCATCATCGTTCCCATCATCGTTACCCGTGCATGCGCAGACGCTGGTTGCGTTCTGCTCAGGATGCGAACGGTGCTCCGGAACGGATCCTATTCGCATCCAGAGGTACTTCTCTCCGCAGAAGAGAGAGGCGGCATTAGAGAAGATAGCAAAAGTTCCCAGATATATTAATGCTCTCATTGAGAAAATGGTTCTTACTAAGTACTCCACAAAATATTATGTGGCAACATGTTGAAATGATACAGTCTGCAAGTATATTCTCTCTCTCTCTCTCTCTCTCAGTGCCTGCAGCTGCTTTGCTGCAGATTGATAGCAAGCAACACTGGCAGAGTTACACTCCCTGGGTATTTTATGACGAGCAAACTAAGGGGCAGGGGAAAAAAATGTTTATAGGTTCCGTGGGGATGTTTGTGGATAAGCAACCTGTAACCAGATCATTTTGAACCTTGCTTTGCTGTTGGCAGGAGTCGTAGCCATGCTCCCAGCCCACGCTTACTCCAAAACATGTCTGAGTGAAAGCCATCTGCATGCTAAAAGATTCATGTTTTGCTTCTCCTCAGTGCCACATCAGGAGCTGATTAGCACATGGAGGGCTAGAATAAATTAATCTGGTGTGTATAAAGGATAAAAGCATTGCAGACCTTATGAGAAAGCAAAGACTGCTCCGTTATTACTTAGAGCAGTCAAAACCCAAGAGTTAAATCACTCCATGTTTTTAAAGAGGTAAAAGGTAAAGGGACCCCTGACCGTTAGGTCCAGTCGTGACCGACTCTGGGGTTGTGGTGCTCATCTCGCTTTACTGGCCGAGGGAGCCGGCGTACAGCTTCCGGGTCATGTGGCCAGCATGACTAAGCCGCTTATGGCAAACCAGAGCAGCGCACTGAAATGCCGTTTACCTTCCCGCCGAAGTGGTACCTATTTATCTACTTGCACTTTGACGTGCTTTCGAACTGCTAGGTTGGCAGGAGCAGGGACTGAGCAACGGGAGCTCACCCCATCATGAGGATTCGAACCGCTGACCTTCTGATCGGCAAGCCCTAGCATCTGTGGTTTAGACCACAGTGCCACCCGCGTCCCTTTTTAAATAGAATCTCCCATAAAAAGGACTCCCTACCAACCCATGGAGGCATAGCCATGATGCAAGGGAGAGAACAGCTATTCATTGAGGGCTAGAGTTTCTTCTGTCAAAAGCAGAGGAGCTATGTGCCTCTGCTGAGTCTGGTTTTTTTCCATCACAATGTCCATTAGAAATGGATGGAACCACCACATTTTGCTCCATGGACCTTTGGGCTTTTTTTTTTTGTGGGGGCACATGTTTAGAAACCATCAGACTCTGTTATTTTTATGCAATGTAATGCATTGGTTTCCCTTCTAGAGAAATAACCAGACTCAATAAGATATGCAAAAAATACTGTAGAAAAGTGAAGCTAAGAAAGCTAAGAAAAGTGGCAGTTTATATATATGCCTTTCATAATTGCCAAGAGGCACACAGATTTTGCAAAAGTTTTGTGAGAAGTAACTCGTTGTTAACACAAGGTCAAATCTATCTTGAACATTTTGCTCAACAGAAGGCCCAAGATCAAAAGAAAAAAAAGTCTGTCAGTTTTATTGCCCCATTTTAAATGTTCTGTAAATGATTTACAGAGAGGGTTTGTAACCTCCCTTCCTTCATCTGCCGTTCCTTTCAGCTCACCATAAAATTTCTTTTTACATTCAGTTTTGTGTGTGCAAGGTTCCTATGGCAACTCCCACGAAATACTTCTTGCTAACCTTCAGGAGAAAGACAACATGTTTTAACTGATAAAATAACCCCATCGTCTATGAAAATCATCTGTTTTGCCATTATGTGTCCGATTTGAAGAAGACCTGCAGCACTGGAAAGTAATATTTTTTGCCGCAGTCAATGCTGCCTCAGTGAATCCCAAGCATTGCACCTAAGAATCTCCTTCTTTCTGACAACACTCAGCGCAGCAGTAGCAGGGATCCCTTTACAGGGAAGCAGCATCCATGCCACTGGGTGAGTAGGGGTAAAGGACCAATGGTGGGGCCTGTCATGTGGATATTTTCAACCTGATGGTGACTGAATAGCAATCGACTTTGTTGCAGACACATGGGACTGTTGTTATTGACCATGGACTGTCTTGCAGAGTGGTGCGTGCTCTAGTTATCTCCTGCTTGGACTACTGCAATGCGCTCTATGTGGGGCTACCTTTGAAGGTAACCCGGAAACTGCAATTAAACCAGAATGCGGCAGCTAGACTGGTGACTGGGGGCAGCCGTTGAGACCATATAACACCGGTCCTGAAAGACCTACATTGGCTCCCAATACGTTTCCGAGCACAATTCAAAGTGTTGGTGCTGACCTTGAAAGCCCTAAACGTCCTCAGTCCAGTATACCCGAAAGAACATCTCCACCCCCATCATTCTGCCCGGACCCTGAGGTCCAGTGCCAAGGGCCTTCTGGCGGTTCCCTCGCTGCGAGAAGTGAGGTTACAGGGAACCAGGCAGAGGGCCTTCTCGGTAGTGGCGCCTGCCCTGTGGAACGCCCTCCCAGCAGATGTCAAGGCAATAAACAACTATTTTACTTTTAAAAGACAACTGAAGGCAGCCCTGTTTGGGGAAGTTTTTAATGTCTGATGCTGCGTTGTTTTTAATATTTGGTTGGAAGCCGCCCAGAGTGGCTGGGGAAACCCAGCCAGATGGGCGGGTTATAAATAATAAATTATTGTTATTGTTATTGTTGTTGTTGTTGTTATCTGTCTATCTCAAGAGACAATGGAGTGCACCTCTAGGGGCAAAGTCAGACCACTGTGTTAGCATCACCAGAGTGACCTCCCTGGGGCACAGGCCTGTGCAGTGTGTATGGAGGTTCTGGGCTGCCCAAATGACAAGACCTCCCTCTTGGCCTCTCTGATGTGGTCCAAAGGTAAGCAGAGCAATACATTTGGTGCCAGCTTGGCTGCAGGAGTTACCAAAAGGAGGAGGGACTCCATTCTAGATTTTGTAGGGTTTACTGCCGAGCCTTTTCTTTTCCCAAATATGTCCTGCAAGGGAGAGGAGGTTTAGGATCAGAGTTTTCCTTCTCCTAGATGGGCTCCCTTCCCAGGTGGATGAGCCTCACCTGTCCCTCACTTCCCTCTACAGCATGTGCAGAATCTCACTTCTTTCTTAATGGACCCACGATTGGTATTGTTTGCTTGATCCACCAGAGCATGTCTTCGCATGCACAGGAAGTCCCTAGCTCACTAAGAGTTTGAGACCCATTGGCTTCCCTCGCAGTCGAAGACATTCCCAGAGTGTGGCCTTTGTAGCATGTTGACAGTTTCTGGGAGCAGAGCTTCCAGGCTGCTCCCAAGATTGAGGGGGCCTGTCATGTGTTTTGCATGTGTGACATCATGTTTCTGACATGTGTCATAATGTCACTTCTTCTGGAGAAGGCCAAGCACTCTGGAGGAGCCAGCCACTGAAGCTGCACTGCACACCACGTGTGACATCATGTTCATGCATCATGTGCCACCAGACCCCCTACAGTTGGCACACGTGTCTGGGTGCTGGATGCAGGGTGCAGACGAATGGTAGACAAGCCACCTGAGAAGAAGCATGTTTAGCCACCAGAGGTACTACAGTGGTACCCTGGTTCTCAAACTCAATCAGTTTCAGAAGTCTGTTCCAAAACCAAAGCGTTCCAAAACCAAGGTGCGCTTTCCCATAGAAAGTAATAGAAAATGGATTGATCTGTTCTAGACTTTTAAAAACACCCCCTAAAACATCAATTTAACATGAATTTTACTATCTAACAAGGCCATTGATCCATGAAATGAAAGCAATAAACAATGTACTGCAGTCACACAATCAATCAATCAGTAGCTGAACTGGGTACCACACTGTCACAAAAACAAAACAAAAAAGAGCCACAAAAAACAAAAACACAAAAGAAATAGCAAAAACAGACAGACCTCAGCATAACACTCAAAACGGAATTGTAACACTCAAAACAGAAGTGTAATACTCAAAACAGAGCACATTCGACTTCTGAAAAAAGTTCGCAAACCAGAACACTTACTTCTTGGTTTGCAGTGTTGGGTTCCAAGATGCTTGAGTACCAAGGCATTTGAGAACCAAAGGCACCACTGGACTCCTCTCCTGACACCCCATACACGCGCATGGATTATGCCACAGGGAAGTGACTGGCACATTGAAAGAGAGAGTTCTCAGCAGTTGATTCTGACAAATAAGAGCCAGTGTGGTGTGCGTGCGCAATACATGCCATGCTGAAGTAGAGACTCAGTACAAGCCTCTTTTAGTTATGACGCTACCTGGTTGATGTTCAGCTACCCATCATTTCTTGGCCTGATCCATCTCACAGTTGGGAATATGGTATATCTGAAATACCATATTTCCTCATACATACCTGCCTGGGTTCTGAGAACTTCAGAAGAGGGCCTTCCCTCAGTCCCACACCTTCACAAGTCCATTGGGTAGGGAAACAGGAGAGGGCCTTCTTGGTGGTGGCTGCTCCCAGACAACTTTGGGACTCCCTCCCTAGAGAAGCCAGACTGGCTCCGTCCTTGTTGTCCTTCCATTGGCAGGCGAAGCCTTCCTGTCCAACGGGCTTCTGGGAACCGACTGCTTTTAATGAAAGGACTGGTTCTGTACTATTTGTTACTTGTAATTATCTGTCTCTTTTTAATAGATTGTGTGTGTGTGTGTTTTAATTATATATATGTTTTTAAATTATTCAGCTTTTTCTCTCAATGTTTTTGGCTGTTCTTATTTTTACCTGTAAGCCATCTTGAATCCTTGTCAGGGGAAAAAGGAGGGGTATAAATATAAATATTATAATAATACCAATACTTATGCTACTAATAATATTTCTGTCCATCTGCCAAAAATAAGTTGAATTAGATGTAAGCTCCTTGAAATAGCGGCCTTTCTGGGAGTTTTGCTTTTGCTTGTATTACAACTTCATATACATTTGGAAACTATAATATAATACAGCACAGCATCCCATCCTTTTCTCCCACTCCTCTTTATGATACTTTGGGCAGGAGTTCCCTACTGCTGGCCCTCCTACAAGAGGAAAAATGCTGCAATTATATGCCTCACCATTGTTAATAGTACTATTAATAATAACATACACTAGCAGGATGGCTGAACCTAGGTGGCTAATGGCAAAAACCTCATCACATCCAAAGCTGTGTAGATATACAAAAGTCAAAATCTTTTCTTCTTCCTTCTTTGGCTAATATACCCACTTGAAGGGCTCTGCTGTGAATTTGGATGATATCTGTATAAAGCTAGGCTTCCAATTGATTTCAAGTCACTTTAGAATGTTTAACTATAGTGCTGCAGTATCTGCTATGCTTGGATGATGTACAATTCATAAGACCGGCTGACAAAGCTCTTGTGGGTGGGGGAATAGCCATCACTAAGTACTGCCAAGAAGATATGAGATTTGGTGTCTCTGAAATGCAATCTAAATTGATCACTGTGCTGATCTTCATAGCAAAAAGGAAGACTTCTCCAGTGCCATTCTGCATTTAAGCATTAATTATCTGGACTTCCCCCCACCTTTTGTTCATTCTGAAGTTAAGAAAATACTATTTTTTCTTAAAGCTATTTGAGAACTACTCTTGGGGTAGATTTCCCCCCCTTGCCTTACACAGAAGCTATTCTATCAAAAATATGATGGTTTTTACATGGCCCATTGACCATGCTCTCAATAGTTCCTTATTATGTCTAAGATAAATGCGTGGTAGATAAAGTTTATTAAAATTAAATACTTACATTATATAAAGAAGGTTGCTTAATAGAGGAACAGATGGTTAATGGGCTGTGACTAGCCGCAAATGAGTTTGCGACTATTACCGCATGAATCTATCAACAGATAGGAAAATGATTCTGGACAAGGACCAATTGCCCAGAGTCTGTATACAATCTAATTTTAGATTCTCTCCCCCCAGCCCACCCACCCTCCTCCAGATAACATGAACAATATGATCGAGTCACTTTGCTGGAAACAATTGAACAGAACTGACAAATTCATAAAGCTTCAGACCATGAAATCCCAATTGGTCCAATCACAGATCCATTTATCATGCCAGTAGAGATGTTATTAAAGTACAAGTTATCGTCTTTCCTACTGTGATAACTGCTGCTTGGAAGTGGGCCAGTTCTGCGGCAAAAAAGAAGAAAAAAAAAGAACCGACTTCAATGCATTTCTTTAGAAAATTTTGCACATTTTAAAAAGATGTCCCTTTTCTAAAACATTTTGTTTTCTGTTTTATTTTCTGTTTACAATGAATGCAGTTGAAAGATTGCAAGAGCAACGATTTAATGACAGAGGGTTGTAGTCAAGGACTGTCGAGAAACGGTGATTCAATAATAAAAAAAGCAATCATGAGAACGACCTAGTAATTCAAGGGGAAACAGTCGCCAACTTTCCTTCACCAAATCATGTTGCTGATTCGTCAGCACATTTACTCAGGAGTAAGCTGCAGTTGGTAGAACATGAGATTCTTTGGGTCTGCTATAAGACATCATTGTTTATTTATTTTTATTTTTAATCTTTCTAAAGTGTTTTGGTGCTTCTGGTTTAAAAAAAGTTACTTTGAAAGGTACGCTGTGACTTTACATACAGTATTTAACAACTCTACATCAATTGCTGTCTTTTCTTTGGAGGGGCATTCAACACTGCAAGTTTCAAGTCAAATGAGAAGAAATGGCCCACCCACTCTATAAAAGTGTGTGTTTCTCTAATATATACTCCACTCGTGCCTACCATAATGGCAACCCGCAGTGAGCAGTAAAGGAGGCAGCCAATCTGTATGGTGGCAGTCATTCTGAATTTCCCAAAATTTAAACACACCTCAGGACAGGACCTTTGTTGGGGAGGTAGATGCTCTGATTCTCTTCCTCTCAAATAATCTGCCTTACCTCCAGAGTTGTACCTAAAGCAAAACAGCTTCTTCTTTTTAAATTAATATTTTATTAAAATAATTTCAGTTATAGAAAATGAAGTGATGGAAGAATACATTAATGCACGAAAAATACATTAAGAAAGAAACAGTATAGTAAATATATAATCTGTTGCATTTGCATACATTACTATATGACTATATAAATAATATTATTGTCCTAATACATATATGATTATTAATAACCGGTGACATTATTAACGTACTATACAATTGCGTCTCCACCGTTTGCCTAAGATCAAGTGTTGAAGCAAAACAGCCCGTCCCATCTATAATTGCTCTGAAGAGTCTCTAATGTCAGTATTTACCTCAAAAGTGACAGAATTCATGCCACTGGGCAAATTCACCCCAATAACAAAATTTCACCTCATGAAACATTCTAATTCTGTCCTTTTCTCTTTTGCTTCTTTTCAGTGTCAGGTAAGCCTCTGTTGCACTGTACATTTAACACAGCATCCTACCATTTAAAACATGTCTTCCCTGGAAACTGTGGTTTGTTAAAGGTTGTTAACGGTTGTTGTTAGGAGCCCCCTATTCGTCTCACAGAGTTACAATTCCCAGAGTTGCCTGGGAAGAGGGATTGATTGTTTAAGCGCTGTGGGGACTGTAGCTCTGGGAAAGGAAGTGGTCTCCTAACAAGTCTCAATGCCCTTTAAAAAAAACAGTTTCCAGGATTCTTGCAGGGAGAGCCATGGCAGTTTAAAGTAGTATGATGGTACTTTAAACAAACAAAATAAAAAAATTCCTTCCAGTAGCACCTTAAAGACCAACTAAATTAGTTCTTGGTATGAGCTTTCGTGTGCATGCACACTTCTTCAGATACACTGAAACAGAAATTGCCAGATCCTTCTATATAGTGAGAAGGTGGGAAGGGGTATTACTCAGAAGGGTGGTGGGAATGGGAGATTGGCAGATAGCTGAGATGAGCCTGTTGACGACTCTTAATGACGGCAATAGGTCTTACAGGAAAAGGCAAGGGGTGAGAAGGTGAAAAATGGCTTAGTCATGTATAATGAGATAAGAATCCAATGTCTTTGTTCAGACCAGGTCTCTCCATGGTTTTAAGTTTGGTAATGAGTTGCAATTCAGCAGCTTCTCTTTCCAGTCTATTTCTGAAGTTCCTTTGTAGTAAAACAGCTACTTTGAGATCTTGTATAGAATGTCCTGGGAGATTGAAGTGTTCTCCTACTGGTTTCTTTGTTTTGTGATTCTTGATGTCAGATTTCAACAAATTTTAAAAAGAAATGTAGCATCCTTCATAGGTGGCCACTCAGTGTCTGCTTAAAAATCAGTGACAAAGGAGAGTTTACTACTTTCTTAGGCAGTTTGTTCCACTGTAGGAAGTTCTTCCTAAAGTTCAGTCTAAACTCAGTTCCGCTACTTGAACCCATTGATTTGCATCCTACTTCTGGAGCAGCAGAAACAGAAAGGAAACAGCTGTTCAAATATATGAAGATGCCTATCATATCTTCTTTCTCCTCCAGGCCAAAGATACCTGAGTCCATCAACATTTTCCCATGGGATCTGGTCTCCTCTAGGCCCCTCAACATCTTCATCATCCCCTCTGGACATGTTTACGTTTGTTGATACCCTCTTAAACTGTGGCACCCAGCACTAGATAGAGTGCTCCAGGTCTAGGAATAATACCACTAGAGGAAACAGAGTGGTACTATTATTTCTTGTGATCTGACCTATACTTCTGTTGAGGCAACCTAGAATTGCATTACAGTGGTACCTCGGGTTAAGAACTTAATTCGTTCTGGAGGTCCGTTCTTAACCTGAGACTGTTCTTAACCTGAGGTACCACTTTAGCTAATGGGGCCTCCCGCTGCCACTGCGCGATTTCTGTTCTCATCCTGGAGCAAAGTTCTTAACCCAAGGTACTATTTCTGGGTTGGCGGAGTCTGTAACCTGAAGTGTCTGTAACCTGAAGTGTCTGTAATCCAGGGTACTACTGTAGTCTTTTATGCCACTGCATTGTACTGCTGACATGTTTAGTCAACTAAAACGGCTAGATCAGTGGTTCTCAAAAAATTTATCCCACAGACTATTTGAAAATTGCTGTGAGTCTTGGCAGATCACTTAATAATCCCCCGCCCCCCAGCATCTTGTAGCAATGATGGTTTTTAATTGGTTCTTTTATTGCTTATCTTATTTCTTATATTGTAGCCCATAGAATGCAAAATAAAAAAAAAATCCTTCCAGTAGCACCTTAAAGAGCTTTCATGTGCTTGCACACTTCTTCAGATACCTCTTGCATATTCAGTGGGATACGTGGATTGTAGAGGGTTCTTAATTCTAAGACCCTTGGGTATAATGTCCAGGTTCTTGCATTTAGTAAGAAAGAAGATATCAGTCTGTACCTGTGCAAGTTTCTTGGTGAGGTTGATGGACTTCCATTTCATGCGGCTCAATGTGGTGCCTTCCATGGTTCCAGTTACAGATAGGTAGCCGTGTTGGTCTGCCATAGTCAAAATAAAAAAATTCCTTCCAGTAGCACCTTAAAGACCAACTAAGTTAGTTCTTGGTATGAGCTTGGTATCTGAAGAAGTGTGCGTGCACACGAAAGCTCATACCAAGAACTAACTTAGTTGGTCTTTAAGTTGCTACTGGAAGGAATTTTTTTATTTTGACTATGGCAGACCAACACGGCTACCTATCTGTAACTGGACCCATAGAATGCAGTTTGCAAACTGCTGATCAGTTTCCTTTTGCGCAAGTCATGAATGAAGCTGCTGAACAACACCAGGCCCAGGACCGAACCCTGAGGCACCCCGTTTGCCATTTCAGGTTGATCCTTAACATCATCCTGTCAGACAGTCATTTGTGATGTAATTGACAAAATCATGTTGGACACAACAGCAATCCGATTAAAGAGCAGGAAAGTGACACTGGAACCAGCCGTATCAGAAAAACAACAGGATAAACACATTGCCAACATTAGCTGAGAACAGGAAGTAGCTTTCAACACTCATGAAAAGAAGCATGAAACGAGGTAAGTTTGGGGTAAGTGGCAATTTCTTCACTGGTCCTGGTCTCTCAATAAGCTACCCGGTGGTTCTCTAAGCAGTTGACTTGCACTAACCATCTAAATGAGTTCCTGAGAACAAGGATCTTGAAACTGCACTTGATCAAAATCTGAAGATGAGTCAGAAGCACATTTATTTATTCTTCTATTTATGCTTCTATTTATTCCACAGTAGTCAGAGCTTATCTAGAGTGCTGCACACCACATTTAAGAATGATGCATGGAAATGGGTTCAGAGAACGGCAACAAAGATGGTCAGTCATGTCCTATGAGGATATGTTTAAGGAACTGGGTATTTTTAGTCTCTCTGTGTAGGGGGTACTCTTCAAATACTTGAATTATTGTCATGTTGAAGACTTGTCTGCTACTTCAGAGAGCAGAGCTACTCCTTCCTTCCTTCCTTCCTTCCTTCCTTCCTATTTTATTTTATTTTATTATTTATAAACAAAATAAACCAAAGATAAAGAGCATAAAGAAATACGATTACAGCAGGTTGAAAGTAGAATAAGGTTTGACGTTATCATTGAACTTGTACCAAAAGAATTTTTAAACCCATTTTCCCCATAAACCTGTTAGGCTGGTTTATATGTGTTCTTTTATAATGTCAGCTTAAACCATAGATATCAGAAATATTAGTCTGAATTGATTTCCAGAATATTTCTATTTGAGAACAATTCCAAAAGATATGTATGTCATTTGCTTTCTTTAATCCACATCTCTAACATTTACCCAATCCTGGCATATATATTAAATTCATTTTATAAGGCATTAAGTACCATCAGTAGAGTTTTAAAATGCTTCTCCTTTAGCTCCATTGCAATTATATTAGAATGGAAGTTATCCTAAATCTAGTTCCATTGTGTCCTAGTCCAAAGCTCTCACCCATTTTCTCATATTTGTATCCAGGCTATGGTCCAAGTTTAACCAAAGGCCATAGAATCTTGCAATTATGCCTTTATCAAAATGAGAGATGAATAGAATTTCTCATTTGTTCTCTTTTGTGACTTCCCCATATTTTCGTTTCAGAAAATAGGATACAATAAGAGGGCAGAGCTACTTCTAACACATTTAAGTTCCAGGAGGAAAGCTTGCAGTGGAACGTTCAGAGAAACCTTTTGATGGCAAGAGCAGCTTAACTATGAAACCAAGTGGAATCTTCCTTGCAGGAGGTCTTCAGGCAAAGGGTGGACAGATATCTCACGAGCTCTGGATTTCCTACGCTAAGAAAGGATTTGGGATAGATGGTCTACAAGAATCCTCCAGCTCTATGGTCCAATGACTTCCTGTGGGCAGGAATGTGACATAACTGCCTGAAAAACTTCACTAGCTCCATAAATATTTTTTTGCTTAGTTATTTGTTTTTATTTGTTTATTTACAGTTTTGCACAATGTTTTGTGCAGGCAATTCTGCTGAAGATCCTCAAAGGAATTGTTGCTGGCTTCTCCCCATCCACCCTGCTCCCCACGCAACTAAACACAAATGAATGCAGTGGGCATGGATAGGTTAAGTTTCCATTTCTAGCAAACACATTAAAAAAACAAAAAACATTTTGCAGCCTAATAATCTAATTAACAAAGCAATGAACCAGAGATGTTATGGCTTCATCTTAATTTATGTTCATTAAGAGTTTTTTCTTTCTCTCCCCCATTCTGATGATTCATTATCTCATAGGAAAACATTAGATCATCTGCTTTTTCCATGGTTGTCAGCAGCTAAACAAAAGGCTGAGAGCACAGTCAACATATAAATCAATTTCCAATATACAATAAATCATACAGGGCAGGCCAATTAAATGATGGATGTTGTTTTTAAATAGGAATGGCGTGTATTGTTTGGGGATGTGTGTGATAGTCACAATTTGGGGACTTCACAGAAGGGAAGATGGCAGAAAAGGGACGGTGGCTGGGAATAATTTCCAGGGTGTCTCTTTTAGGAGCCATCAGGAATTAGTGATGCACGAGTCTCTCCCTTCTCCCTCTTTAAAAGTGGGACATGGCTTGCTTTGTTTCCAAGCCAAACTGAATTTGATGCCCCAAACTCTTTCTCCTATGAGTCCTGTAACCCCCTTTCCCATCTACTCATACCCCTTCAGTTCCCACTGTTGGTATCTGTCTGCCTCGGGAGACAATGGAGGAGTGAGCCTTTGGGGGTGAAGTCACACTGTTGGAAGGATGTTATCATTGTTTAGTTGTTTAGTCATGTCCGACTCTTCATGACCCCATGGACCAGAGCACGCCAGGCACTCCTGTCTTTCACTGCCTCCCGCAGTTTGGTCAAACTCATGCTGGTAGCTTCGAGAGCACTGTCCAGCCATCTTGTCCTCTGTCGTCCCCTTCTCCTTGTGCCCTCCATCTTTCCCAACATCAGGGTCTTTTCCAGGGAGTCTTCTTTTCTCACGAGTGGCCAAAGTATTGGAGCCTCAGCTTCACGATCTGTCCTTCCAGTGAGCACTCAGGGCTGATTTCCTTCAGAATGGATGGGTTTGATCTTCTTGCAGTCCATGGGACTCTCAAGAGTCTCCTCCAGCACCATAATTCAAAAGCATAAATTCTTCAGCGATCAGCCTTCTTTATGATCCAGCTCTCACTTCCATACATCACTACTGGGAAAACCATAGCTTGGAAGGTTACAAGCTTGGAAAATAATGTGTAGTTGGTATCTGACTCCTACTAAATTAACAAAAATGTATAAGACAATTACAAATATTTGTTAGAGATGAGCACTCACACTTTAAAATGTGGGTTCACTTTGCGGGATCGCGCGTGGTGCTACAGTTCCCAGGGAGCTTACTGGCAAAGAGGGGCTGGCTTGCTTCTCAGTGTTATTATTTGGAGGTTCACACCCAGCCTCAGTAATCAAGTTTCTTCCTGGGAGGTGGGGCCAGCCCCATTTATAAATAGGGGGCAGAGCCGCCGATAGCCAGGCAGTCAGCTCTGGAGATTCACCCTCCCTACCCTCCCTTTGTTTAATGTTTCTTGTTTGCAAGTTAACTTTTTCTTTCTGTTTAGCGGGCTCTGCTACGGTCTTTGACTGGTTGCTGTTGAAGGACCGGGAATAAATTTTCCTGCATTGGAAGGTTTTGTCTTCCCCGTAGCAATTCGTCACAACTTTGGCGGTTATGGCCTTGGGTGGAATCCTTTAGTCTTTTCTTCCCTATAATTGGGGGAGGGCATGAATGGTGAGTCACCCTCCTGTGGTGGTGATTCCAGGGCCCCCCTCTTAAAGGAGTTATATAATAGGTGTCACTGGCCATACACTGAAAGTTTGTCAGAGAACTATCCTGCGTGCGGGGATATGGGCTGGGCTGCCTGCTGTTAGAATATTTCCGTTCCACCTTAAAAGGGAGCAGGATGTTTGTGTCACTGCCTGTGTATTTCCTGTTCACAGGATGTTTATGTTTGCTATTGCTTTCGTTTCTCACTCTGCTGGAGACACTGACGCAGGCAGTCATGTCTTTCTCTGTTCTGAATAAAGCTTGTAAATAATGCTCTCCTGAGTGCGACTTTTGGCTGTGCATTATTTGCTGACAGAGTGTGCATGAGCTCTAGAATGTGGCAAGATATTTTCTAGAAACCTCATGTCGCTAATCGATGATACTGCGTGCCTATGGGAGATCGATGGATCGTCCGGCAAACGGCTTGGGGCCATAATGGACTTTATCTCCCTGGCAGTATCCCAACACCTGCTACACTTACGTCTCGTAGAGCACCCCCATATCCCATTTACCCTGATGTGCCCCAGTTCTCCCCCCTTCCAGCTGAGGGGCTGGGAGGGATACATGCCCAAGGCCTAAGCCAAGGTCTTCTTACTTTCAGAAGTTTAATAAAGTTGTGGCCTATTTTTAAATTCCATAATGTTGTCAGAGTCTTTATTCCTTTCTTATGATCCCTGGGGGCTGGGGCTGTCGTGCCTGGTCACGCAATGTAAAGAACAAGAAGGTACCTTTTATCATATGTGGTGGACGTGTAAGGTAACAAAAGCATCCTGGGAAATGATATATAATGAAATGGAAAAAAATATGTTTAAAATAGCCTTTATAAAGAAACCAGAACCTTATTTATTAGGAATTGTAGGTACAGAGATTCCAAAGGAGCAGAAAAGACTTTTTATGTATGCAATGACGGCTGCATGGATGCTACTAGCCCAGCGATGAAAAGAATATAAAGTCCTGACCAAAAAAGAATGGCATATTAAGCTGTTGGACTATGCTGAAATAGCAAAACTGACCAGAAGGCTCAGGAACCAAGAAGACAAAGTTTTAAGAAAGAATGGGAAAGATTTATAATGTATTTAAGAGACCACTGTAAGTAAATGAAAACATTAGCAGGATTTTAATAAGACTTGTAATGTCACAAATACATTGGACAATGGGGAGAGACTTGAAATATGGATGGTGAAATAATATGCAGTTGAAAATGCATATTACATTTGTAAAATCAAATTAAAATTATTTACAAAAAACACACAACAGCACAAGTTTGAAGGTTGCCTGTGGGAGAGCACTGTTGTTGTTTTAAAGGTAAAAGCTTATACACTAAAAAAAATTAAAAATAAAAAATTCCCCCATACAGGATGACATCCTCTCAGAGTCATTTCAGGGAGTGCACAAGATAGAGGAGGGCCAGAGTGCAGTGCAAATACAATATACAAAGGTAAAGCAAGAACACAAATCACTCAGCCAACCTCGTAAAGTTTTCAAAAGGTAAAAGCAAGAATAGTTAAGCCCCTGTGGATATTTCACAGACTCTCCCTGCTGCCCTGCTTTCTGGCGAAAGTGCCAGAAAAGAGTTTTGTGAAATGTGGGCAAGGTGTTCGGTGCAGCACAAATCCAATTTGACACTCGCCTGACCAGTCATGGCCTCGAGAACATGAAAGCACAGAAATGCTGCCAGCGGGCACGCAGGCATGGGTCTCTACTGCCACTAAGGAGGGAATTGCATACCAAGCTAAATCCCAGCCTAGGAGACTCACAGCCCTGACCTTGCTATGGGGTAAGTTGGCCTTGCTCCAGGACTGCTGCATTTGGTGTTGCTGTTGTGAGCCCTTCTCATCCACAGAGCAGGGCTAGCGAACCCATGAGGCAAGGTGAGGCAATCACCTTGGGTGGCAGGATTCACTGCGCCAGCAGATCTGGGCTTCAACAATCTTGAAGATCTTTATTCCCCCCCCCCCTTGTTCCTGATGTAGGTCTTCACTCACCCCTTCTTCCCTACCATGGCGGGGCCCACCATTTTGTGTGCAAAAATGTATTGGGCTGGCCCTGCCACAGAGGTAGTGGAAGAGGATAAAAATAGGCTGGTGTTGTTTCCAGGTTGAACTCCCTCCCCCCCCCCCAATTACTGTGCAATCAGTCTTCAGCCTGGAGCACATATACCCCTTGTGTGCATCTACTTTCTTTTAGATGTTTAATCAAATCATTTTTCTTAATTTTCCAAATTATCACAAACAAAGCCGAATTACTTTAATTGAACACGATTTCTTGAAATCAGATGTTTAAAGGAATTTCAAAACCGTGTTTTTAAAGTGCCACAAAGCAATGTCAGTGCGCTGGGTGGCCCCATGCGTAATTCTGAAGGAGGGCTCCTTTTCCCAGATCAATGCTGGGAGTGTGCACACCACAAGAGTCACGGCAAGTGGGGTGGGAGAAAGGAGCTGTAGGAGCAGTTGGCAGAGGTAGGAGGTTGTTCTGGGTGCAAAATTTCAACAGCCAGTGCTGCCTCAGTACAGCAGCACACCTCTGTCACTGGGCTCCAGTGAAAACAGCTTCTCCATACAAACCAGAAAGTGACCTTTCTACGCAATGGAACAGCTCTTCTTTTCTTATATCTGCAGCTGTGTTCTGGGTGATGCAGACGCCATTAGGCAGTTGAATGTGCCTACATACTCCACCCATTTCTCTCCTTCCCTCTGCACAGCCCTGGGTGCCTGCAACCCATTCTACACCACTGTGTCACATTCCACTTCATATGGGAACCTTATGTCTTCTGTTCTCATCCTGACTTGTCTGATTCCTGGGCTTGATCTACATTGATCTGTTTAACATTGTGTGACCAGGCGGTGACCGCCCCAGCCCTCAGGGATCACGAGAAATGAATAATGACTCATGACAATGTGTTATGGAATTAAAATTTGGCCACAACTTTATTAAACTCTCAAATATAGGAAGACCTTGGCTTAGGCATTGGGCGTGTACCCCTCCCAGCCTGGGAGCTCATCAGGGTAAATGGAATATGGGGGTGCTCTGCAAGACGTAAGTGTAGCAGGCAGCCCAGCCCATATCCCCACACTTTCGGTGTATGGCCAGTGACACCCAAAATATAACCCCTTTTAAGAGGGGACCCTGGAATCGCCAACGCATGGGGGGGTGAGTCACCACTTCACACGCACACCCCATTTTAAGGAAGAAAAGACTAAAGGATTCTACCCAAGGCCTTAAACCGCCAAAGTTGTGATGAATTGCTACAAGGAAGTTCTTCCCGGCTCTTCAACAGCAACTAGTCAAAAGACTGTAGCAGCACCTGCTAAACAGGAAGAAAAAGGTTAACCTGAAAACAAGAAACATTAAACAAAGGGAGCGTTGGATGGGTGAAGCTCCAGAGCCAACTGCTTGGCTGCTGCCGGCTCCTCCCCCTATTTATGGGACTGGCTCCACCTCCCAGCAGTGTAAATTGGCTAACTGAGGCTGGGTGTGAACCTCCAAAGAATAACAGTGAGAGGCCGGCCAGCCCATACAAACAGTAAGTTCCCTGGGGTCCAAAGAGCCACGCGCGATCTCGCAAAGTGCACCCACAGTGCAAAGTGTGAATGCTCATTCTTGGAACAATATTAGATATATCGTTAGATACATTGTGAGCACTAAAGGCAGTGAATCATATGTCCACCTACATTACTATAGCTCTTCTTTAACCCCTTTCTTAATGTTAAGAACATGAGTGTAGATCTGCTCCTGGAATCAAGAACTCAGAGCTTTACACATACTGTAACCCCTTGGGGCTACAAAGTTGAAGCATTTCCCAAAGCAGTAAAGGTTTTCTGAATCCTGGGGTGTCATCTTCCACCTAGGCTCTCAGCACCAAGAAGAACTATAAAACCTCTGGTTCAGGTTGAGATTCTGACAGGGGTGGGTGGGTAGGCAATAGTGCTCATTGGCAATTGGCTTACTGGGACGTGAGCCTTGGCTTGACCCCCTGCTGCTGACCTCCAGCATAACTCCTGGCTCCCTACTGTTGGCTCCTGCTTGATAGCTGCTGCATATAATTCTTCTTCTTCATCATCATCATCATCATCATCATCATCATCATATTCCAACAGTACACTAAAATACAATAACCTATTAAACAATAAAAGCTTCCCTAAACAGGGCTGCCTCCAGATGTCTTCTAAAAGTTTGGCAGTTATTTTTCTCTTTGACATCTGGTGGGAGGCCGTTGCACAGGGCAGGTGCCACTACCGAGAAGGCCCTCTGCCTGGTTCCCTTCCCTCACTTCTTGTAGTGAGGGAACTGCCAGAAGGCCCTCGGCGCTGGACCTCAGTGTCCGGGCAGAACGATGGAAGTGGAGACGCTCCTTCAGGTATACTGAACCAAGGCCGTTTAGCACCAAGAGGACTAAAAGTGAGTTCCAGGTCTCAAGACAGGCATAGGCAAACTAGGGCCCTCCAGATGTTTGGGACTACAATTCCCATTATTCCTGACCACTGGCCCTGTTAGCTAGGGATGATGGAAATTGTAGTCCCAAACATCTGGTGGGCCCAAGTTTGCCTATGCCTGTCTCAAGAGGTTGAAGGTGACTGGCATATACAATGCATATGGACCACACAAGCGATATGGGTTGGGGGTTATTTTTTACAGGAAAGTAGAGATGGGCAACTTCTCCAGCCAACAGCACATATTGGCAAGCAGCATATTAGGCTTGCAACGAAACTGAACTACTTTCTAAAAATCAAGAAATAAGTTCATTTGTAAGCCAGTTTGGCTTTGGGAATAAGATAACTTCTCAGAATGTCCCACTTCCTCAACTCATCAGCTTTCCTCTGTCCCATTTCCCAAATGCATTTACTAGCACTGCCAGCAACCCTTTTCTAAGATGAGTATTACAAGTCTAATGACACTCATATTTCCAGGCCTGGACTTGGCAGTGTTTTTACTGGAAAGTGTCCATGCTCATTTTATGTTTGCTGTGAAAGGAGCAAATACGATATTGCGCTGACATAAATTTCCTGTTTTGTTTTCTTATAATTTAGCTGTAGCTTTGGGATCTCACCGAGATGCTAATTCTCCAAGGTGCCAGAATTTAATTTTCACATTGAAACTTCACAGTTTAGTTCCCAAAACACCACCATTACTGAATGTGTGATGTAAACTTAATGGGAGCAATGATGATTTGAAGTTAATTTCTGTTTATCTGAAAGGAAACAGAACAAGAGATGTTTTGTCAAAAGACGGGTGATGGTGTCATCCACATGGTGTCATTTTTCTTCACCGACTACTACAATTTTGTATTAGCATATTTCCAAAAGATAGCCTCAGACATGGAGTATTAAAACAAATAGCCAAACCAAAACTTACCTTGTTGGTTAATAATATATTGTAACAGAATTTCCCCAGAGTAACTGCTAACAATAGAGGAAAATAATTATTATCACCAAGATTTTAAAAATTCCATCAGCATGCATGAAACTTCATATTGTAAGATAAGGAGAAGAACCCAGTTTAGTGCACTTAGAGAAATTTTAACACACAACTCCTTTTATACGTAAACAATGCATTGAAGACAACTAAACCCTCTTCTGCAAATTTGGTGCATGCAAATTCTCTCTTTTTTTATAAGATATTTATTAAAGTTTCACAAATTATATAATCAAACACAATACAAACAAAAACAAACAAGAAAAAACAAGTATAATTTCAAATCCTTATTTTCTTAAAACTTACTTCACCGACCTCCTCATACCTCCCCTTTCTGCATTCCAATTTCAAATATTTAGTTCAGCAAATCCTCCTCTTAATTTTGTCTAATTGTTAACCTTTCTTTTCTTTTAACTTAATCTTTACAGCTGTAATCCACTTACTTACTAAAGCCGCATCATTTTAACACTCATTAATTTTACAATGTTTCTTAAGATAGTTCTTAAATTTCTTCCAATCTTCTTCCGCCGTCTCTTTTCCCTGGTCTCGGATTCTGCCAGTCATTTCTGCCAATCCCATATAGTCTATCACCTTCATCTGCCATTCTTCCAAGGTGGGTAGATCTTGTGTCTTCCAATACTTTGCAATGAGTATTCTTGCTGCTGTTGTAGCATACATAAAGAATGTTCTGTCTTTCTTTGACACCAATTGGCCGACAATGCCCAGGAGAAAGGCCTCTGGTTTCTTCAAGAAAGGTATATTTAAATAGCTTTTTCATTTCATTATATATCATTTCCCAGAAAGCCTTAATCTTTGGGCATGTCCACCAAAGGTGAAAAAAAGTACCTTCAGTTTCTTTACATTTCCAACATTTATTATCAGACAAGTGGTAAATTTTTGCAAGCTTGACTGGAGTCATGTACCACCTATAAATCATTTTCATAATATTTCCCTTTAAGGCATTACATGCTGTAAATTTCATACCGGTGGTCCACAACTGTTCCCAGTCAGCAAACATAATGTTATGACCAATATCTTGTGCCCACTTTATCATGGCTGATTTCACTGTTTCATCTTGTGTAGGTGAATGCAAATTCTCAACATATTTGCCAGTTGTCAAAATATTAGTTCACCTTAAACTTCCGATGATATTTGTGTGATCCCTCTTCCTCCAGCAACCCTGCTGCACCTATAAGACAGCAGGCCTGAGGTCACCTCCAGAGCCGGATTTAGGGCAGAGTGAGCAGTTGCCCTGCACAGGGTGTCAAGACGAGGAGGCACAACATTGAGAAGATCCATAATTGAAAAGATCCATTTGCGCTTTGAGGCCCCCAAGATCCCCCCCCCCTGAAATAACTTCACACGGACACTTATTTTAGTTTAAGTTATTGGGCAAATTTTTAGGCCACAACTTTACTGAAATACAGAAAATTGAGCGGTATTGGATTAGGCATTGGCAACAAACTATAAGTGACTCCATACCTCTCTGACTGGTAGTCTGAAAGGGTAAACACCAAACGAGGGAGCAACAAAGATGAAGACCAGCCGAAGCTCACCCCGGGGTTTCTGTGGTCCTGGCATGGCCATAGCTCTCAACTTTTCCCTTTTCTTGTGAGGAATCCTATTCGGAATAAGGGAATTTCCCTTTTAAAAAAGGGGAAAAACATTGACAGCTATGGGCATGGCCCTAGCCCCTCAAGCGGGCTTCAGACAAGGTCCAGGACCCCCAGATTCCTTACTGGAATACCCTGTTCCTGGAGGGGCAGGTGATGGCTGCACCTCCCCTCCCTCACATTTCAATAAGCCAGTGCCTAACCGCCAAACCTTACAAGTTGTGACGATTGCTGAGGGGGTAGGCAAAAACCAAGTGGCTATAGCCAATCTGCCAAATGGAAAAAAATTCCTACCCAGCCCTTGTTCCAAAACAGGTGACCCAACCCAAAGCAAGGCCAGAGCAGCACTGCCTAACAATAGGTGTTCAGCAGCGCAAAGCAAGTGCCCAAAATTGTTTCACGCTGCCGTATTTATAGACCCTGGGATCACGCCACCTCACATGATTGGCCCAAACAGTCTGACGTGATCCCGAGGCCACAGCTGGGGCTTGGACAAATTTAACCCTTAACAAATTTAACCCTGTGGGGAGTCCTAGGGGTCTGCACGCAACCAGGATCCTCAATAAGGAGAATCCCATTTGTGGGGAACCAAATTTTGGTCTTGCACAGGGTTATATTTTACAAAATATTACCAAAGTCCACCCCCATCACCTCTGAGGTTACAAGGAAATGTCAGTAGGCCCAGATGTGTGGACCTCTAGCTCTCACATCTTGACCTACTCAGTCCTACGCATATTACCTCAGAAGTAAGTCCCATCACATTTAATGGGATTTAATCTCAAGTAGATGTGCCTAAGGCTGGGAGGTCCTTGAGAGTAAGCCTTGGCATGGTCACGAATATACTGGGGTGCCAAACGAGAACTGAGGAAGTTCATATTTAAAACCCCAGTCATGAGGCTCACTGGATGACCTTGGACCAGTCACAATTTCTTGTATGTAACGTCACCAGGTTGTTATGAGGATAAAATTGGAAAGCTGGGAGTCATGTATTCTTCTTTGTGCTCCTTTGAGGAAAAGCAGGATATAAATAATTAAAAGTTTTGTTTGCTATTATGCTATATATTTTTGTGTTTTTATTTTGTAAACTGCCCTGTGATCTTTGGATGAAGGGTGGTATAACAACAACAACAACAACAACAACAACAACAACAACAACAACAACAACAATAATGCTGAGTAAAGGTGCATAGGATTATGCTGTCAATCAGGGAGTGAAGGAAGTCAATAGGCAAATATACTATATTTTTTTGTGTTTTATACTAAACCACCAAAAAAGCTACATGCAACCAGAAGCCCAACTCAGCAACTTTCTAATTTAAATTCTCCACATAAATTTTGCAGGACTGAAGCACTTAAATGTATTTACCCAAGAGGACGCTTTTGAAACTGAGTCCCCTACACTGCCTTAAGAAAATTAATAATATTATGTATCTATATCTATATTTATCTATAGGCTGGCATACACAGTTGTTGTGTTTTAAAAAGATTGAGTTTAAAAGATGGCCAAGTCCTTCTCTTTTACTGAATAACCACGAGAACCATGCCTACATGTCAATTGATTAGTTTGTGAGGAGGGCTGAGATGAGGCGAGTTAGATCAATGCCGAAGAGGAAGCTTCAACTTTTCCTTAAGCCGACTCATCTTGAGGCACCTGGAGGTTAATTTAATGGTTCTGAATAAACAGCTGGAGGCTTTAAAGATAGCAACAGAGGAAGAGAGTTACTCAGCAGGAAACATTCACCTTAATTTTTGCTCTCATCTCCAACTAGGGTATTAATAAATCAAAATTCCCTTTCCAACAATAATAATGGGGGTATTAACTAAAATGCAGCCAGGATTATAGTTTACTGTTGTTCTTCCCCTGCTTCTGGAAACTGTGAGTGATGTCTCCATCATTTACCCTGCAGGAGGCAGTCTCTTCTTTTCTCCCCCTGCTCCTGCCAACCTAGCAGTTTGAAAGCACGTCAAAGTGCAAGTAGATAAATAGGTACCACTCTGGCGGGAAGGTAAACGGCATTTCCGTGTGCTGCTCTGGTTCACCAGAAGCGGCTTTGTCATGCTGGCCACATGACCCGGAAGCTGTACACTGGCTCCCTTGGCCAATAAAGCGAGACGAGCGCCGCAACCCCAGAGTCGGCCACAACTGGACCTAATGGTCAGGGGTCCCTTTACCTTTACCTTTATTATGCTTTAGTCAGACCACACTTGGAATACTGTGTCCAATTCTGGGCACCATAATTTAAGAAGAATGTTGACCAGCTGGAATGTGCACAGAGGAGGGCAAACAAGATGTTCAAGGGTCTGGAAACCAAGCCTTATGAGGAGTGCTTGAAGGAGCGGAGTATGTTTAGCCTGAAAAAGAGGAGACTGTGAGTAGATATGATAGCCACCTTCAAATATCTTAAGGGCTGTCACATGAAGGAGGGAGCATGCTTGTTTTCTCCTGCTTTGGAGGGTAGGACTCAAACCAAAGGCTTCAAGTTGCAAGAAAGGAGATTCCGACTAAACATTCGGAAAAAACATTCTGACAGTAAGAGCTGTTCGGCAGTGGAACAGACTCCCACGAGTGGTGGTGGACTCTCCTTCCTTGGAGGTTTTTAAACAGAGGTTGGATACCATCTGTCACGGATGCTATAGCTGAGATTCCTGCATTGCAAAGGATTGGACTAGATGCCCCTTGGGTTCCTTCCAACTCTAAGATTCTATAATTCTAATAATAGTAATAATGACACTTAGACATTCCATTGTTGTGAACGTAACCTAAGTTTAAAGTGCCACGGGTCAATTAGCTTATATATCCGAGTTTCTAATCCTGGGAGGCACCAGAATCCCCTTCCTCCTTCTATTAGTAGTTTCAGGTATTACAGATATTAATATTGCACAATTTGAAGTGAGTGGATGCATTAAAAAAAACTGCTCCTTCTGGAATAAAGCATTGTCCAGACCCATAAGTTAAGTTTTACTTGCAGAACTTTCTTTAAAACACAACAAAAACATCAAAGATACATTAAAAATATCCAAACAATATTTTGTGCTGGCCAGCACAGGCTCAGCATCTTAGAAAGTATGAAATAATCCAAACAGACCAAGAGCAAGGTCTCTCTCCTTCAGCATCCATTTTGCCTGGAGCTGTTTTCCTAGAGAGCTTTGTGTACATTTTAACTCCACAGAGTCTTCAGACCAAAGAATTCTTGCCACCACCCTTCCAAGATGGCGAATTTGCAACTCAATGCCTTTGTCACCTGATCTAAGGTTACAACACCCATGTGTTTGCTAGCAGGAAACAACAATAGTTATCAACTAGTTAAAGCTCAGAGACAGCTCAGTTTGCTTTTAATATAACCCCATGGAAAATCCCCATGTTAAAACCTTTTCACCAGTAGACAATTAGCCAGTCAGTGTCAATTCAACCAATTATACTTAACATCAGGAAAGTTTAGATAGGGAAACAGCAGGCAGAAAAAGCTAAACCTTCTCCACCACACAACATTTCTCCAGTGAAGAGATGGCTTTCCCACCCTATCTGCATATCCTTAGTTTTTAAAGGCAAGTTCCTAAATATATTGAATTACTACAATTCTCCCATGTCATATCTGTTTGGTACTCACAGCAGAAGTCTAGCTTTTTACATTTAAGAAGTAACAAAAGACAAACAGCTTTGTCAGAAACAGAATAAATCAAGCCACACCTGCCCATTTTTCTTGTTTGCAGTCTATGTTCATGCCAGACAGATTTCTAAAAAGTCATTGTTTGTTAAGACTGAAATGAATTCAGCTTATCCATTCGTTTCCTTAACATCAAGGATCTTTAAAATGACATTTTTTTATTATCTTTGGCTGCATCTTAGATCAATGAAGTGTTTCGGTTCAGCTCAGCCACCCTAAAATGCATAAGCAAAGTTCCTTTGAACCTTTTAGGAGTTCTTTGATATGATTTTCTGAAGGCTGCCTAAAGTTATTTAGGAGGGGGCTGTGTGCGTGTGTGTGTGTGTTTGAAGTGTCTTGGAAGTGGAGCCACAGGAGTACTCTCTTTAATGAAAGCACATTCTTTCCTAGCATACATTACCTGAGTGCTTATGTCTTGCATTTTGCATGAGTTATGATAATATTTCCCAATGATCAAAAGGAGTCCTATCTTGTTCTCCAGACTTATTTAGTCTAAAATATGTACCATTAAAAGGAGCAATGGGCACGAGTATATTCTGCAGATCCTTTTTATCAGCCATCCGTCACATTTCCCAAAGATTTCCTTTATCTAGAAACACCCTGCTACCTGCATTTTGAAAGTATGCTAATTTGAGGGCAGAAGCATGTCGCTGATTAGCAGCTATTTCCATTTCCTTTTAAGAATCTAGGTTTTCCTTTGATCATCTTTATAGCATATTTCTCTCCCTTGATGAGTTTGTAATATATTTTAAAAATAAAGTAAAATACGTCTGCTTTGCTTGTTCTGAAAGTTCAATGAACTTGTTCAGCTGCAGAAAGGAGGCCTAATTGCATAATAGTAGTATATTAGTTTAAGATCACACTAGCAGCAATAAAGTGTATACACTTTTTTCCAGGTACCCCACCTTCAGAGGGTGAGGTGGATAATGACCAAGGGGCCTTCTGAGATATGATATCCCTACTCAAAAATGACCTTACTGGAGATCTTCACTGGCATGACTTTGATGTCCTTTCAGTGTCAGATGAAAAGTATCATTCATTTATGCATTGTGTGTTTCTTAATCATATTCTTTAAAAAATGCTTTTCATTTCTGCCAATCTAATCTAATTAGTGTCTGTAAGGCTTATTGGCTGAAGTAAAAAGGAAAAGGTAAAGGACCCCTGACAGTTAAGTCCGGTCGCAAACGACTCTGGGGTTGCGGCACTCATCTCGCTTTATTGGCCAAGGGAGCTGACATTTGTCCGCAGTTTGTTTTTCCAGGTCATGTGGCCAGCATGACTAAGCCGCTTCTGGCACAACGGAACACTGAAACCAGAGCAGCGCATGGAAACGCCATTTGCCTTCTTGCCGGAGTGGTACCTATTTATCTACTTGCACTAGGCGTGCTTTCAAACTGCTAGGTTGGCAGGAGCTGGGACCGAGCAACGGGAGCTCACCCCGTCACGGTGATTCAGACCGCTGATCTTATGGTCAGCAAGCCCAAGAAGCTCAGTGGTTTAGACCATAGCGCCACCTGTGTCCCTGGCCACCACAAGTACTACAGGCCTAATCCCTGCATTATATGGACCACCATTTGCAGGAGGCCCTTACCTGCAGTGATTGATTGGGTATATAAGGGATGAGGTGCTTTCAAGGTATCCTGGTCCCAAGCTGTATATGGCTTTATATACCAAAATCTGCACCTTGAACTTATATAAGTCACCACTACTTCTGTGACAGAGCTCTGCTCTCACCCAGCCTTTCTAACGCCGTGCCAAACATGGGAGAAGGCAGAAGCATTCCAGGACATCTCCGCTTTGTGCAAATTCTCTTCCTAGCTGAGCTTCAGTGGTTGGAAGAAGGCCAGGAGAAGGTGTACTAGGGGAAGCAACATCCCTCTGATCTTAAAAACCAATTATCTGTTACAATCAATATCAGTATCCAGCTGCACAGTCCTTATCAGCTGCATCAGAGATGACATTTTCTTAATAGCATGCCAAAAATAGCCTTATGGCAAGACTATATTCCAGCAAGTATATTGTTATCAATGAGATAGAAATGTTAGAAATTCAGAGTTGGGGACATTACTATCAAGCTGATTTCCAGCCGAAAGGTGCCCAAGTTTATGTAAAAAATGGAAAATAAATATGAATTCTTTAAAATTCACAAAGTGAATTCCATGTACCTTGCAAAAAAAAAAATACTGTTAAAGAAAAACACCACACAATAATGATAGATCCAGTCCAAAACATCCACTTTCCAAAAGTACACAATTACAAAAAGAGGAAAATGAAGATAAAATAAGCATCCGTTATGGATATAGTTTCTGTAAAATAGCAAAGCCGAGATGTTGTTGTTGTATAGTCGTTTAGTCGTGTCCGACTCTTAGTGACCCCATGGACCAGAGCATACGAGGCACTTCTGTCTTCCACTGCCTCCCACAGTTTGATCAAACTCATGCTGGTAGCTTCACGAACACTGTCCAACCATCTCGTCCTCTGTCGTCCCCTTCTCCTTGTGCCCTCCATCTTTCCCAACATCAGGGTATTTTCCAGGGAGTCTTCTCTTCTCATGAGGTGGCCAAAGTATTGGAGCCTCAGCTTCAGGATCTGTCCTTCCAGTGAGCACTCAGGGCTGATTTCCTTCAGAATGGAGAGGTTTGATCTTCTTGCAGTCCATGGGATTCTCAAGAGTCTCCTCCAGCACCATAATTCAAAAGCATCAATTCTTCAGTGATCAGCCTTCTTCATGGTCCAGCTCTCACTTCCATACATCACCACTGGGAAAATCATAACTTTAACTATACAGACATTTGTTGGCAAGGTGATGTCTCAGCTTTTTAAGATGCTGTCTAGGTTTGTCATTGCTTTTCTCCCAAGAAGCAGGTGTCTTTTAATTTCGTGACTGCTGTCACCATCCGCAGTGATCATGGAGCCCAAGAAAGTAGAACCTCTCACTGTCTCCATTTCTTCCCCTTCTATTTGCCAGGAGGTGATGGGACCAGTGGCCATGATCTTCGTTTTTTTGATGTTGAGCTTCAGACCATATTTTGCGCTCTCCTCTTTCACCCTCGTTAAAAGCTTCTTTAATTCTTCCTCATTTTCTGCCATCAAAGTTGTGTCATCTGCATATCTGAGGTTGTTGATATTTCTTCCAGCAATCTTAATTCCGGTTTGGGATTCAGCCAGCCCAGCCTTTCACATGATGAATTCTGCATATAAGTTAAATAAGCAGGGAGACAATATACAGCCTTGTCGTACTCCTTTCCCAATTTTGAACCAATCAGTTGTTCCATATCCAGTTCTAACTGTAGCTTCTTGTCCCACATGGATATAGTTTCTGTAAAATAGCAAAGCCGAGATAACAGTCAATTAAAGCCTTCTGGAACAGCCTAATCCTTCTCTGATGTCTCAAAGAATAAGGTCATAGAATCATAGAATCATAGAATCATAGAGTTGGAAGAGACCACAAGGGCCATCGAGTCCAACCCCCTGCCAGGGGTTTCACTGATTTTGACCATTATACATCCCTGATATCTTCGTGAGAAGAAAAGGCGAAGGAGTAAGCCCTACACAAATCTGACGTGGAATCATAGACTCATCAGAGCACTCCTGACATATGGTTGGCAAGCCTCTGCCTAAAGACCTCCAAAGTAGGAGACTCCACCACACTCCTTGGCAGCAAATCCCACTGTCAAACAGCTCTTACTGTCAGGAAGCTCTTCCTAATGTTTAGGTGGAATCTTCTTTCTTGTAGTTTGGATCCATTGCTCCATGTCCGCTTCTCTGGAGCAGCAGAAAACAACCTTTCTCCCTCCTCTATATGACATCCTTTTCTATATTTGAACATGGCTATCATATCACCCCTTAACCTCCTCTTCTCCAGGCTAAACATGCCCAGCTCCCTTAGCCGTTCCTCATAAGGCATCGTTTCCAGGCCTTTGACCATTTTGGTTGCCCTCCTCTGGACACGTCCCAGTTTGTCAGTGTCCTTCTTGAACGGTGGTGCCCAGAACTGGTGCCAGGACCTGATGCAGCTCCCTCAGGAGGGCATTTGCAAAGTGAGTTCCGCTACTGAAAAGGTGCTTTTCCCAGGCCCATCTCATTTCACCAAGGTATCTGGAGCAAGACCTCAGGTGCTGAGCAAAATATGCAGGGAGGAAGAGATGAAGAGAGGTGGCCCTGAAGTTACCCAATCCATTTAGGGCTTTAAAGGTCGAAAGCAACACTTTGAATTAAAGCCAGAAAATAACCAGCAACTACTGCAGATCTAACAAGACAAGTGTGATATTGAATGCCTGACCCCAGCCACGAACCTGACAGCAACATCTTACAGCGGTTGAAATTTCTGAATGTTTTTCAAGAGCAGCTTCATGTAGAGCACATTACAGTAGTCTAACCAGGAGATCATATGGGGAATAAACAATGCTTTTCTTCCCTGGGGGCACTTTCTTTTTCTTCAAACATTAAAAGCGTGGCACTTATTTCAACAACTTCATGGTGAGTACCGGTACCTTTTTCTCCTAAGAAAGGGAGAGAGAAAGCACTGAGAATAAATAAAAAGCATAAAGTGAAGCAGGCATTTCAGAGATTTGAGAGGAGGGAATTTTGCGAACAGGAATATACTCACCAACACTGCTCTCAGGTCATATTGGCCTTGATCCATGCCTGCCCTGTATATATAACTGGTTAAAGTTCAGTGTCAAATCTAATCAGACAATGTACCAGGTCAAACTCTAGGTATGTTTTACTGATTTTGGAAGGATGTCCCAAAATTCACACCAGATCCTCGCGATTATCCTGACATTTCTGATGTTTGGGCCCATACACAGCGGGGGCAAAACTAATTAGGCAGCCTTTTAATTTTACAATGCACTCAGGAGCTAGGGTACAAAATTGCACAGACCAAGTTAATTAAAAGTCGCAGCATCCTGTTCATTTGTCCTTTAATTAACTTCTCGATAAAGATAAATGACTGGATTGTTTGATATTTGTATTATTTGTTGCATGTTCTTCCCTCCTTTGTGCGGTTCTGTTTAACAGACAGATGTTTTATATGTACAGTGGTACCTCTAGTTACGAACTTAATTCATTCCGGAGGTCCGTTCTTAACCTGAAACTGTTCTTAACTAGAGGCGTGCTTTCGCTAATGAGGCCTCTTGCTGCCGCTGCGCCGCTGGCACACGATTTCCGTTCTCATCCTGAGGCAATGTTCTCAACTCGAGGTAACTCTTCCAGATTAGTGGAGTTTGTAACCTGAAGCGTTTGTAACCTGTGGCATTTGTAACTCGAGGTACCACTGTATGTTTTTAGCTGCTTCATCATCTTACAGTGGTACTTCTGGTTATGAAGGTAATGGGGCCCTTTAAATGTCCAGCTATCCTTTGTCAACAACAAATTGTTGTTGTTTTTTGTGTTGAATATATGCTATATGGTAATTTATGGACCTAATACAGTGGTACCTCTGATTACGAACTTATTTTGTTCCGGAGGTCCATTCTTAAGCTGAAACCGTTCTTATCCTGAGGTGCACTTTTGTTAATGGGGACTCGCATTGCGCGTGTGCCTCTGTTGCGCGATTTCCGTTTGCATCCTGGGGCAAAGTTCGCAACCAGGAGCAGCTACTTCCGGGTTGGCGGAGTTCGTAACCCGAAGCGCACGTAACCAGAGGTACCACTGTATGTGTAAGTGGCTTTGAGATACGTGTTCACAAGACAATTAATAAAGCAATGGTGAAAATAACAATGCTTATACATTTTGAAGGTCATTTTATGTGCTGGTCCCGTGGGTTAACCGTGAGGCGAGGTCTGAGTCCAGTCCAAGGTCGAAGGTGCAGGATGGAGGCAGTCCGTCAAGGCTGAGTGCAGGGCAGGGAGTCGGGCGAGGTCAGGAGCGCCTGCAGGAAAGCAGGACAGGGTTCAGGCAAGAACTGGCTTCCAACAATGTTGCTCCCACAACTTGGGACTGGGGCTGGCCGGCTTTTATCTGCCCCGAGGCATAGGGCAGCCCCGGTCCACAGGCGACTTGCCTCTCCTGGCCTGGAGGCGAGCACTCCTCCTGCGGGAACTTAGTTCCCTCCGCCTTTCTGCCCTGAGCCTCTGCAGCTCAGGAGAGGCTGGAGGGTTACCGGACCCAGAGGCAACCTCAGCTTCCCCTGACGGGGCTGAGAGTGGAGCACCTGCAGGCAATGGGTCCTCCATCACCTCAGGAGCCAGAGCAGACTCAGCTGAGGATCCAGCACAAGTGAGGACCCTTCAGGCTCAAGCCCCAGCCCCGGCTCAGCTGGTTCTGGAGGCGGGGACTCCTGTGCAGGCTGGGATTCCTAAGGTTCGGCGTCCGATTCTGAATCCCAGGCCATCACATTTTAATAGTATCTTCTTTGCCATTTTATACCCCAATAGCCAAGTCTGGTGTAGATTTTTTGTTGTTGCTGTGTTCATGGGTATTTTCTTGAAAGGTCCCCCCCCCCTTAGTATACTTTCAAATATACACATACTGTATGTTTGGGACAGAATGTGGTTGAGATAGACAGTGGTGGAGGACCCCTCTCTGGCACCTGGGGTGGGGCAGCCCATACGGACACTGTGCAAGAGGCAGCCCATATGGACTGCATTTGTCCTCGGCTGCTCTGCAGCTGGAGGGAGACAGGGGCCATCTTGTCACCCCCCCAGAGTGGCACGCGGGGTGGCCTGCCCCCTCTGCCCCCCACTTCGTACGCCCCTGGAGATAGAGAACCAATTGATCAACAGTGGTATTGCATAAGCAAAGAGCCTGTCATAAGGATTGGTGAGGTACACAGTCCATTGAGTGAAGACTCTCCATTTGGAAGTGTCATGGTACCCCAGCTGATGTCGGGATTCAAGCCTGCCTTCAGGAGAAACTGGCCACTCTCCAGGCACCCGGCTTAAATCACCGGTTGACCTCCCTGTCTGCATTCCCGGCAAGACCCAGGCAAGGTCGCGATCGGTGATTCTCCTCAACGTGAGGAGAACACACAACTCTTTCCTGCCCCCCCCCCCAGGGGCAGGGGAAAGAGATAGACAGAAACGTATTTACATGCCTTTATTTCTGTCTTTGCAGCGTTACAGAGAAACACGTCTGCTCTCTTCAAACTCCAACAGCAGAGAGACAAACTCCACCTACTGTACAGCTCATATTACACAGTGAGCTAATTCCGGTGCTTTGCACTGTGAAAAGACTGTCCCTTTGTTTCCCACGGAACAGTACCCAACATTCCCATTATGTTTTGCTTCCAAGCTAGCAGCTCGCTGCCACATTGCTTCTATTTCGTAACAGCTACAACCTGGCCCATAGGAGGAAGGGGCTCCAGGCCAAACAGAGTGTTCCCCTCTGCTTTCTTTTCCTTTCCTTTACCATGGAAGTGTCACTGCCACCAGGTGAATGTCTTTGTTTTGTCACCAAATGGTCTAAACTTCCTTGGGTTTCCTTGAGGTAGTGTGGCGTTTGGCTCTTAAGTGTGGGGCAGGTAAAATAATAGAGACCACATGGTTTTATGAACCAAGATTTATGAACCAAAACGTGGTCCTCTAATTTCTTATATACCAGTGGTATCTTCTCCTGGGTGGCAATTGCAATGTCTTTCGCTTCTTCTGCAGGCTTCTGAGTCGTGGCCGATTCCTTTATTAATTTTTCGATGGACTGTATATTGGAGTTCTTCTTTCCCAGTTCATTAATACTTGTAGTGTTCAAATCAATTTTTGCTGAGGCCTCAGCCACTTGTTTATTTGTTTCTGCTACTTGTTTGTTTGTCTCAGCCACCTGTTTGTTCGTCTCTGCTACCTGTTTAGCTAAATTTTCCAAGGATTCATTAATTTTGCCAAGTGCCTGGGCCAATACGTCTTCAGATGACATAACTTTTGGTTTGACTTGCAAAGCAGCTGCTCCTACTGTGCCTGCTGCTCCAGAAATTGAAGCTCTTCGCTGATATGTAATGTCAGCCTTGTATTGTCTACCAGACCTGGTTACTTTTTCCTTTGCCAACTCTATCTTCTCTTTCTCACTTGCCATAACACTCTCATACAAACTCAAGGTCAGTCTCACGCCTGGTAGATTTGTTTTGAAAACAAATATAGTCCTTATTTGTCCCCCTTATCCCTTAAAAGCCACAGTTTTGTCACCAAATGGTCTAAACTCCTTTGGGTTTCCTTGAGGTAGTGTGGGGTTTGGCTCTTAAGTGTGGGGCAGGTAAAATAATAGAGACCACATGGTTTTATGAACCAAGATTTAAAATTTGCTTACACAGATAAAAAGAATGTGTTAACAAATGAATGGTTACATGCACAAAAAACAATCCCCAAAGGTGCAACAGAGTACAGATAATAAAGTACGATAAATGTATTCATTTTACTTCTAACTAAATGGTTCCTAACAGTAAAATTCAAGGATCTTACTTCAGATTTGCAGCTCTCCCTTCAGCTGCCAACATGGTGTATGATCTTTTCCCCCAAGATCCTCCCTGATCTGAATGCCATTGCATGAAGCTAGCTAGTTATTAGGCTTCTTATCTTCCAATCCACAAATGTTGCAAACATCAAAGAAGTACAATTTTCTTAATCCCATACATAGAACTGGTCTGCTGGCATCAATCATTTCTCATTAATTTGTAACCCCTTTCTAAAAAGTTTATAAGACAGCAAAGGATAGCAGCAGGATGCAAATTTTCCTCCTAATTTCCAACTATAAACAATATTTTTTATTTCTTTTAAACAGACCAGTTCCTTCATAAGCAGCAAAAAGAAGGGAGTGTCTGCTCATAAGTCCCTATAACTTGATTTTGTATAATTTGAGAACGTGTGTGTGTGTGTGTGTGTGTGTGTTTGTGTCTATTTTCAAGAGTTCTTTATGCCCAGTTTTCCTGGACCATAATGACTCTGTTTTATGTGTTTGAATCTCCTGAATTCTTGTTTTATATACTTTTATACTGCTGCTCTAATGGTTTTAATTGGACGCGGGTGGCGCTGTGGGTAAAATCCCTGCGGCGGGGTGCGCTCCCCTTGCTCGGTCCCAGCGCCTGCCAACCTAGCAGTTCGAAAGCACCCTCGGGTGCAAGTAGATAAATAGGTACCACTCTGGCGGGAAGGTAAACGGCGTTTCCGTGTGCTGCTCTGGTTCGCCAGAGCAGCTTCGTCACGCTGGCCACGTGACCCGGAAGTGTCTGCGGACAGCGCTGGCTCCCGGCCTCTAGAGTGAGATGAGCGCACAACCCTAGAGTCTTTCAAGACTGGCCCGTACGGGCAGGGGTACCTTTACCTTTTACCTTTTATACTGCTGCTCTGTTGGTTTCAAGTTGTACTTCTGTTTTCATGATTTCATTTGTTTTTGATATTGTAAACTGCTCAGAGAGTTTAACAATTCTAGGAGGCAAAGGAATATTCAGTGGGTCCCGGCTCACTTGCCTCACCACCAGCCACTACTGCCGCACAGCCACATGGCAAACCTCCTGCCACAATGTTGGGCTCTCTGGGGCACCTGCCCACCCCATGCCTCACTATGAGTTAGAGAGTCCTTCCTCAGAGCAAGCTATTCTGGGAAATGTAATGGAGAGGGTACTTGCGCTGACGCTTCATTCTCGCAACTAAAAATGATATATAATGTTAGGAAAGTTGTGCGACACCCCCAATCTCTGGTGTGCGGTAGCAAGATTCCAGGGGGTTCCAAGTGCCCACCCGGGATAGTTGGGGAAATTGAGGCACAGCGGAAGTGCGTGTCTTTAAGAAATATGGTTTATTTTGCACATATTTACATATTTGCAGTGGCGTAGCGTGGGGGTGCAGGGGGGCCGGCCGCACCGGGCGCAACATCGGGGGGGGGGGCGCTCGCACTCGCAGCTTTCTGCCCCTACCTGGCTCACTCACTCTCTCTCACTGCAGTGCTGGCTGTGCGAATCCGATCCGAGCCGCTGGGTCGCCGCCCACTGTGGAGGGGGTGGGTGCCAGGCGTGCGGCGCGGTGCAGTGCGGAGAGAGAGCGAGGGACTATCTGGGGGAGGGACAGTGCAGCGGCCGCGCAGCGCAGCGCAGCGCAGCGCTGAGTGCGGGAGAGAACCACACCAGACCAGACCAGGCAGCAGCAAGAAGAAGCTGGCAGCGGCGGCAGGTTAGGGGTTAGGAGGCGCAAATTACTTGCCTTGCCCCGGGTTAGGGGGCGCAAATTACTTGCCTTGCCCCGGGTGCTGACAACCCACGCTACGCCGCTGCATATTTGCAATCCTGATACCCCAGGATTGTCTCTTATTGCCCCTCTCATAGCTTCAGCAAGCGTGGGTCCAAGCAGCAGTCCATCATGGCTCCTGGCCTCTTTATGCAACCTCCTCCGGCAAGTGCCAAAATGGTTCTTCCTACTTTCGCCTTCTCATTCCCAGAACACTTTTGGATCACACAGGACACATTTTCCTGGAGCATAACTCCCTGCCCTCATTGCAGCAACCTGCCAATTATCCTGTCTCTGTCCACTCCTCAGAGCTGGGGCAGGGCAGGGCAATTCTTTGGCATTGCCAATGGCCCTTAATGGCTCAGTACAGTGGAAACTCGGTTGCGTGTCGAGGTCCCCAGGGCCACCCCAATAACTCACGCATCACAAATATTTTTTGTTTAAGGTTTTTGGCATAATTTTGGCCACAACTTTATTAAAATACAAAAATGTGAGTGGTTGCTTAGGCATTGGTTGCGGCTATCTGCCCCCCCCCCCAAGGGGGACAGACTGACATTCCGCACGATGCAAAAGTCAGAAAAGGGGAATACACTTGGGGGTAGTGACAGAGCAGAGAACCTGCCCTCAGGTTTGCCCACCCCAAATGCAGCCAGGAGCTCATTGCTATGGCCCGAGCCCCCTTGACAGAGTGGACAAGCAAGAGTTAGCCCCCAATTCCTTTAATGGAATCCCTTGCAGCAGCAGCATTAGAGGGGCAGGCACAGCCAATCCATGCAACCAACCAAACCATAAACCAATGCCTAAGCGCAACCTTACAAGTTGTGACGATTTGCTAGGCAGTAGGCAAAAACCAAATGGCCCCAGCCAATCAGCCAGATGGACAAAATTCCCACCGGGCCCCTGCCCCAAGAGCAGACGACCCCATGACAGGAATAGGAAGGTCAAAGCGAACAACCCTAATTCTAGGGAGGGGGGACGGGCAATCCGATGCACGGGCGAAAAGAGGAAGCCCTAGCCTCGTGCAAGGAGTTTTAGCATTTCTGGCTGTCAATCAACAAATGGCAACATTAACTTCTTCCCAACAACAAGGGAAGCCCCAATCGCATCAGTGGCCAACGATCAATTAGCCCGCCCCCAACTTTGGAGTGTCCTGGCGGCCCCCACCGCAACACACCCTCTCCATGAAGGAGAACACACTTTGTTGAATGCTTCGGAAGTCAAACATTTCAGCTTTCGAATGCCGACAACCCGGAAGTGAGTGCTTCTGTTTTCGAACGTGCCTTGGAAGTCGAATGGCTTCTGAGGCATGTTTCTCCATTTTTTCCAATGGATTTTGCTGACTAGCAATTGTGCCTCGGTTGTTGAACGTTTCAGAAGGCAAACAGTCTTCCAGAATGGATTACGTTCGACGACTGAGGTTCCACCGTACTTGGTTCCCCATTATTTCTTAATGGCTCAGCACTTAGCTGACCTTGTCAGGCTCAGTGCCAGATTTACGTATAAGATAAACAAGCTATAGCTTAGGGCCCCACTCTCTTGGGGCCCCCAAAAAAAATTTAAAGGAAAAAAAATGTATGTACTTTTCCAAAATATAAGATAGACAAAACAAATAAAATAAAACCAATGTGATAAAATACATATCTGCAAATGGCTTTAGATATCTACAGTGGTACTTCTGGTTACAAACACTTTGGGTTACAAACGCTTCAGGTTACAAATTCCACTAACCCAGAAGTAGCTGCTCCTAGTTGCAAACTTTGCCCCAGGAGGTGAACGGAAATTGCACCCGGGAGGCGTGTGTGCAGCAGGAGACCCCGTTAGCAAAAGTGCACCTCAGGATAAGAACGGTTTCAGCTTAAGAACGGACCTCCGGAACAAAATAAGTTCGTAACCAGAAGTACCACTGTATTAGGTCCATAAATTACTATATAGCATATATTGATGCACTGCAGTATTTTAATGTTTTTTTGGAAGCCGCCCAGAGTGGCTGGGGAAACCCAGCCAGATGGGTGGGGCATAAATAATAAATTATTATTATTATAAATTATTATTATTATTCATCACAAAAACAGTGACAATTTGTTGTGGATAAAGGACAGCTGGACATATAAAGGGCCCCATTACCTTCAGGAGCTTAGGGCCTCATCAAAGCTAAATCCAGCCATGGTCAGGTTGAGTTGCATAAATTAACCCAGAAAATTATTCTTTGGCCCAGTTCCACAGCTTGTACTTTCCCTACATATCCTAAATATCTAAATACTACTTTTTATTAATTTCTACCATTCACTAACAGTCTCTGGTACCCCTGATCTATGGCAATAACCTTTAACTGATTTGTAAAGAGAATTTCTAGTCACCGTGGCAAAGTGGCGGTGGTGCAGACACCCTTCCAGTCACCCCGCTCAGAATACTTCACCCTGGGAAGGAATTGGGCAGAGAGATCACCTGGACTGCTGAACTGTTCCTCAGCAAGCAGAGCCTGTCAGGTTCTCAGGCCGCAGTCAGAGGTAACTGGCCACACTCCAGGCATTCGGCTTGAGATCCTAGTTGACCTCCCCGTCTCCCGGCAGGATACAGGCGAGGTCACTATCTGCGATCCCACTCAGCGTGAGAGGGACACACAAACTCCTCCCTCCTCCCTGCTTCCCTCAGGGAGGGGAAAAGAGACAGACAGAAATCTATTTACATGTCTTTATTCCTGTCATTCCAGCAGTACAGAGAAACGTGTCTGCACTCCCCAGACTCCAACAGTAGAATAAGAGACTCCATCCACCCCTGTACTTCCAGTACAGGTCAGATGACACTCTGAGCTACCATCCGGTGCTCAGTGCTGTGAATAGACTGCCCCTTTTTTCCAATAGTACAGACCCACACATCAACATCCTGTTTTGCATTCCAGACACCTGCAGCTGGCTTTCGCATTGCTGCTTTTTCCTGACAGAGCCAGCCTGCACATTAGGTGGGATTAGGTGGCAGCCCTGAGTGGCACCCCCTCCAAAGCTTTGCCACCAGCCTCCCCAGCCCCTGGGGGAGAGAGAGGGACCAGCAACAAAGCTCTGCGAAATGTGTCCCCTCCTGCCCAGTCAGTGAGAGGGGGAGCCAGCACAAAGCCCAGCTGCTGGGTGGCAGAAGGGATTATCACAGATGATCCCAGCTGGAGAGATTTCCAAGGGTTTTTAAAGCCCTTGCCACCCCCTATATCACAGGGGCAGCAGAAAAGCGTTTCGCCTCAGGTGCCAAAATGTCTTGGACCGCCCCCAGTCAACAAGGCATTCTATTCTCTATGCTCCTCTGTGCTTAATTTTATTTAATAATGCTTCCCACCAGTTTACCCCGGACAGATGCTACACTAACAAGCCTGTCATTCTGCGGCTCCCACCTGGAACACTACTTTCTAAATTGACAGTATGTTGCCTGCTTTCTAATCACTGAATAAGGAGGCCCACCTTAGTGACAAGTTGAATATTTTGTCAGGTGATTAGTATGTTCATATTTGAATTCTTAAAATTAAAAACAATAAACTTCCCAGAAGTGTTTAAGCCATATTTGGTTATTCATTCGCTCTCTTTTCACCTTTCTTTGACTCAGATTTGCAGGCACTCTGCCTTTTAAAAAGTGGTTCAGGCACGCAGAAAAGTCCAACACAAATAATTCTGGTTCCCTGACAAGGAAATACTTTAGAAATATTGCTTCTATTGATGATGATCAATTTTAGAATTTACAGGTATACTCAACTGCTTCAGCCAAGGGACGCGGGTGGTGCTGTGGTGTAAACCACTGAGACTTGGGCTTGCTGATTGGAAGGTCAGCAGTTCGAATCCCCGTGACGGGGTGAGTTCCTGTTGCTCAGTCCCAGCTCCTGCCAACCTAGCAGTTCGAAAGCACATCAAAGTGCAAGTAGATAAATAGGTACCACTCCAGTGGGAAGGTAAACGGCGTTTTCGTGCGCTGCTCTGGTTTCACCATAAGCAGCTTAGTCATGCTGGCCACATGACCAGGAAAAACTGTCTGTGGACAAATGTTGGCTCCCTTGGCCAATAAAGCGAGATGAGCGCCACAACCCCAGAGTCGTTTGTAACTGGACTTAACTGTCAGGGGTCCTTTACGTTTAGCTTTTTACTTCAGCCCATAGGCCTTACAGATGCTAATTAGATTAGACTGGCAGAAATGAAAAGCGTTTTTTAAAGAATATGATTAAGAAACACACAATGCATAAATGAATGACACTTTTCATCTGACACTGAAAGGACATCAAAGTCATGCCAGTGAAGCTCTCCAGCAAGGTCATATTTGAGTAGGGATACCACATTTCAGAAGGCCCCTTGGCCATTGTCCACCTCACCCTCCCTCGGCCTGTAAAGTGAGATGAGCGCCGCAACCCCAGAGTTGTCTGCAACTGGGCTTGACTGTCAGGGGGCCGTTACGTTTACCTTTTTAACCTTCCAGGGGTCCTTTACCTTTACCTTTACTTGTGGTGGCCACACTTTAGAATTCCCTCTCCCTTGTATATTAGACAGCTGCCTTCTCTGTTGTGTTTTTGGTGCCTACCAAAGTCATTCCCCTTTCAACAAGCTTTTAAGTTGAGATCTTTCCCATTCTGCATCTGTTCTGGAATTGTTTTAAAGATTTATATAAATGTTTTAGCACTTGGGCTCCTGTAGGAGGTAGGGTGGGGTATACAGTTAATAAACAAATTGTAAATATTTTTTGGGTGCCTTTCTGGATGGCATATTGGGGTTCTTCCCAGGAAGTAGGTAGAGCTTCACTCATAAGTCCTGGAATGCGCTAGCAGCAGACCAAACCACCAGCAGGGTGGATTTCATCCAGATTTGATTCTATCTTCCCACCATTCTAGTGTAGAGTAGCTTTGGCTCAGCAAGCCAAGCTCCTTGAAGTGTGAGATTAGCTGTGATGGGGTACCATTCTACTCTATTAAAACAGATGTGATGTGTTATGTACTGAAGTTCTCACCCTGGGCCAGCAGGGGGATAGTGTAGATAGTTTTCACTCAGGTCCACGACAGTTATTTTAGGCGGGAAACCCTGGCTTGTTGTTTCTACAATGTTGACAGCCGGCTGCCTATAAAAGCAGGCCGGCTGAGCTGTTTGCTGTTCAGTTATGTTCCAGCTTACAAAATAAAGAGCTGCTTTGGAGAAATCGCTGTGTCGTCTGCCATGTCTACCCACTATTCAACATGGTGTTCATTAGAACTTCTAAATCAAACTTAGACTTGTGGCAAAGAGCATGAAGTTCTGTTGATTGCATGTAGGAAATCCCATGTTTTCAACACACTCTTCCATTCTCAGGCTGGCAAGGTAATTTTCTTTTTCTCTCAGCTGCTAGCAGAGTAAATGGTTGCATGCTCTCTAGACAAAACAAGAGCGGGGAGATGAATCTCTGAAATGCACATGAAGGTTTATTTATTTTTTTAAGAAGAGGGGGAACCAGATATTTCCCAATTAATGAATAAGCGAAGCTCTGTCAACTGTTTTTTTTTTTTTTTTTTTTTTGTATCAGGCACATTAGAAAAAGCCCTTAATCATTTATTTCATTGGAAAGGACTATTCCAAAGCAATTACAATCTATCAGGTAAACAAACATGTACATCAAAATTGTCTATATATAGTTATACTATAGACAATTGAAGTTAGAATGTTGCTCTGGTTTGGCTTGCCATTCTCTCACAGCTTCCTGACAGGTTCCTTTGTATTCATGCAAAATACAAAGAAAAGCCACCTGCATTTTATTTCAAAAACAGAATTAAGACTGTGCATTTCAGAATGCCACTTTTCTGTCCTTTATGTAGGATGAATTTGCCCCATCCCCATTCTAGAGGAAGCCTCAAGAGAACCTGCTGGAGCTTTTTAAGGGTGCCATCACCCACAGCACACATTCCCTTGCAGTGTTATACCTACCTGCTCATTGAGCGATATGGAATTAGCTGGTCACCCATTGTGGGACTAAACAATACTTCTTAAAGTTCTTTCACTGCAACACACTCAACCTGAATTTGTGACTGTTGAGTTGGATAGTATCGATTCATCTGATTGGAGTCTCCTTACCATAACAAGCAATGTAATGAGGACAGGGATATTTTTGTCATAGGATAGAAATTAATAAATTCTAGGATTGTGATTATTTGGGGTGGGAAGGGAGAAATATAAATTGAAAAGGAATTCCTGGGTAGCCTGGCCAATAAGGGAACAATAGAGAGCCATTGAGGGCCCACTGAGGGTCATTAACAAGACAAGGGCCCTCTTGATGTTGTTTACTCATTTAGTCGTGTCCAACTCTTTGTGACCCCATGAACCAGAGCACGCCAGCCACTCCTGTCTTCCATTGCCTCCCGCAGTTTGGTCAAACTCATGCTGGTAGCTTCGAGAACACTGTCCAACCATCTCGTTCTCTGTCGTCCCCTTCTCCTTGTGCCCTCCATCTTTCCCAACATCAGGATCTTTTCCAGGGAGTCTTCTCTTCTCATGAGGTGGCCAAAGTATTGGAGCCTCAGCTTCAGGATCTGTCCTTCCAGTGAGCACTCAGGGCTGATTTCCTTCAGAATGGATAGGTTGGATCTTCTTGCAGTCCATGGGGCTCTCAAGAGTCTCCTCCAGCACCATAATTCAAAAGCATCAATTTTTCTGTTTCAAGAGGTGGCAGAAAGATATATCAAAGTTTGTCTGGCAGGGCAAGAAACCCAGAATAAAATTTAAGATTTTAACTGATGTAAAGGAAAGAGGGGGATTTGCCCTGCCGGACTTTAAACTTTACTATGAATCAGCAGCCTTCTGCTGGCTGAAAGACTGGCTGCTTCTTGAGAACACAGACATTTTGGATTTGGAAGGTTTTAACAATGTATTTGGATGGCATGCATATCTATGGTATGACAAGGTTAAAGCGCATAAAGCTTTTAAAAATCATATTGTTAGGAAAGCATTATATAATGTTTGGATTAGATATAAAGATCTGTTGGAAAACAAAACCCCAAGGTGGTTGTCGCCGATGGAGGCAAAGGCTATTAAAAAACTTAATATGGAGGCCAAATGGCCGAAATATTGGGAAATTTTGGAACAGGGAGGAGATAAACTGAAATTACAGAGCTTTGAGAAATTAAAAGTTAAAGTGCGAGATTGGCTCCATTATTATCAAATAATGGAGGTTTACAAGCAGGACAGGAAAATTGGCTTCCAGGTGAAAAAATCTAAATTAGAAACAGAACTGCTAGAACCCAATACTAAGAACGTGTCAAGAATGTACAACTTGCTGCTGAAATGGAATACACAAGATGAAACAGTGAAATCAGCTATGATTAAGTGGGCACAAGATATTGGTCATAACATCATGTTTGCTGACTGGGAACAGTTGTGGACCACCGGGATGAAATTTACGGCATGTAATGCCTTACAGGAAAATATTATGAAAATTATTTATAGGTGGTACATGACTCCAGTCAAGCTTGCAAAAATTTACCACTTGCCTGATAATAAATGTTGGAAATGTAAAGAAACTGAAGGTACTTTCTTTCACCTTTGGTGGACGTGCCGGAAGATTAAGGCCTTCTGGGAAATGATATATAATGAAATGAAAAAGGTACTTAAATGTACCTTCCCTAAGAAACCAGAAGCCTTTCTCTTGGGCATTGTCGGCTAATTGGTGTCAAAGAAAGACAGAACATTCTTTATGTATGCTACAACAGCAGCAAGAATACTCATCGCAAAGTATTGGAAGACACAAGATCTACCCACTCTGGAAGAATGGCAGATGAAGGTGATAGACTACATGGGACTGGCCGAAATGACTGGCAGAATCCAAGACCAGGGGAAAGAGACAGCGGAAGAAGACTGGAAGAAATTTAAAACCTATCTTAAGAGACATTGTAAAATTAATGAGTGTTAAAATGTTCCGGCTATAGAAAGTAAGCGGTTACAGCTGTAAAGATTAAGTTAAAAGAAAAGAAAGGATTACAATTAGATAAAATTAAGGGTGAGGATTTGCTGAATTAAATATTTGAAATTGGAATATAGAAAGGGGAGGTATGAGGAGGTCGGCGAAGTAAGTTTTAAAAAAATAAGGATTTGAAATTATGTTTGTTTGTTTTTGTGTATGTTTGTCTGTACTGTGTCTGATTATATAATTTGTGAAAATTCAATAAATATTAAAAAACACACAAAAGCATCAATTTTTCGGTGATCAGCCTTCATTATGGTCCAGCTCTCACTTCCATACATCACTACTGGGCCCTAGGTATGACCAGAAACTCGAGATTTGGAAGGTTGGCAGGGCAACTGCTCTGGGGGAGGGCATGGGGTTACTGGGAGGAAGCAGTGGGGGGACTGGGATCTATCTTTTTGAGGGAAGCAGCCTGAAGGTTCCTTGCGCTGCTGCCTCTGGAAATGTGCATGCTGTAAGATCTGGACCCCCTCCATGTAAGACTGAAGGTGTAAATAGGTGAATAATCCCTATTTCTTAAAGCACGACAGTCCCCACTGTGTCTTCTATTCTCCAAAGAGACACAGGCCTTGTGTGAGTGGCTGTGGCCTCATGAGGTCATGCCACTCCTTGGCAGAGAGAGGGGCGGGTATTGGGCTTTTGTAACATTATATTAGAACAATCATGAGACTGTAGGCTGAGTGGCATTTTAACAACCACCTCCTTTTAGAGAAGGCTTGCTTGGTTTGATGTTCTCAGGGACAGGGGAGCTTTCCAGATAAAGCTCAATTCAAGGCGAATGCCCGGCTCCTCTCCAGGCAAAACACAAGAGGAGTTCCAAAGGAAGATAAAGCTATTTTGAAAAGATCAGTGACATTTCCTAGAGGAACTCTGCACAACCCCTCCCCCTCCATTTATTATTATTGTTGTTGTTGTTGTTGTTGTTGTTGTTGTTGTTGTTGTTATTATTATTTAAATTTATGTACTGTCCTATACCAGGGCAGTTCACAGAACAAAATCAAAATATAAAATCATTTGATGCCACAAAAGACAGAAATCCAATTTAACTAGCATGGGTAATACACACACATTCCACACAGTTCTCTAAACCTCTCAGGGGGACTATATTGTTATCTGAAGACTGCCTTTCTAGTTTTAAAAAACTGTTCACTGTATTTTGGAATCATACCTTGAGACTATTTTTGCTATCCTTGAGGGGCATTTCCCAGGTTCTTATTAGTTCTCCCTATTCAAGACTTACAGCTTTGTTACCTTCTCTCCCTTGAGTCTTTCCTGGCATGTGTCTATGTGTTTCTCATATCTTCTTGCACCACCTCATCCTATTCTTCTCCTTATCGCTATGGTCCCTCATCATCTTCAAGCAAACAGAGATGGGATTAGATGAGAAATCTAATCAAAGGGAGGTGACCTGGCCAGTGTGAGAGGATGACTCTCTGAAGGCCGGCATCAGGGAAGTGGCAGAATGACAAATAGAAAGGCAAGCTGTATGGTAATAGATAAATAGAGTGTTTTCAGTGGTGCACAGAAATCTGTAGTACTTCTGCCTGAATCTAATAGTCTGGCCATAGTGTACCTCCCACTCCAACAGTCCCTGCCTATGCATTGCCTTGTTCATACAGCCAGTAGGAAATTCACCTCTTCCAGTGATATGGTTCAAAAGCATGAGCTCAGAGAAAGGGCATTTTGTTCATATGCAGGGGATTCTAAGCTCCACTCCTGATATCTCCTGTTAAAAAGGATCTCAGTAGCAGCACTGGTGTGGGAAGCAAGTGGCACTGTGGTCTAAACCACTGAGCCTAGGGCTTGCCGATCCCCACGACTGGGTGAGCTTCTATTGCTCGGTCGCAGCTCCTACCAACCTAGCAGTTTGAAAGCACGTCAAAATGCAAGTAGATAAATAGGTACCAGTCCGGCGGGAAGGTAAATAGCGTTTCCATGTGCTGCTCTGGTTTTACCAGAAGTGGCCTAGTCATGCTGGCCACATGACCCGGAAAAACTGTCTGCGGACAAACGCTGGCTCCCTCGGCCAGTAAAGCGAGATGAGTGCTGCAACCCCAGAGTCTTTCGCAACTGAACTTAACTGTCAGGTGTCTTTTACCTTTTTAGCAGAACTGGTAATGACGTCCTCCACCCAAGACCCTGCAGAATTTCCCCAGTCAGAGTCAACAGCACTGGGACTAACTCCATTTAGAGCCACACCAAATATCTATATACTCTTCCTTCAAATTCCACCTTTTCTTTGATGCCCATGGTTGACTTCCTTCATACAATACCTCACCCCCCCTCCTGAAACCAAGTTTATTGATGTGCAACTTAATTTTGTGCATATTCTTCCCCATTGCCTTTTTCTCTTTTTTCTTCTCCTTTCCGTTCCTTGACATTTCTATTGTAAACTCCACTGGGCATGAGCCAGTCTTTTCCACTTGCCCCAGGAGCAGCCAGCAAGGAGCAGCAGTGCCATTCGATGTGGCATCTCACCAGCACTGCCACGTAGGTAAAGGTACCCCTGACCATTAGGTCCAGTCGTGACCGACTCTGGGGTTGCGGCACTCATCTTGCTTTATAGGCCGAGGGAGTCATGTGGCCAGCATAACTAAGCCACTTCTGGCAAACCAGAGCAGCGCACGGAAACGCCATTTACCTTCCCGTCGAAGCGGTACCTATTTATCTACTTGCACTTTGGTGTGCTTTCGAACTGCTAGGTTGGCAGGAGCTGGGACCAAGCTCACCCCGTAGTGGGGATTCAAACTACTGACCTTCTGATCGGCAAGCCCTAAGCTCTGTGGTTTAACTCACAGTGCCACCCATGTCCCAAATGCCACTGCCATATATTGAGATGATGAAAGAGGTGGGGCAGGGTGGTAGCAAGGTCAAGGCAGTTTCGGGGCTCCCAACCCACCATGACCTTACCACTGCTCTGCTCCTCCCCCTCACCATCCTGGTACATGGCAGCACTTAACTTTCCTGTTGAGTATTTCTGTTCCCATGGAAAGTTGAACCACTCTGCCCTACACGATAATAGCCACGGTATAGTGTTAGGTGAGATGGTTTCTACATCGTAGCTATGATGCCTGTGATGGTCCACAAACACAGGCTTGATGGATCCCTCCCATTGCCTACCGACAACTGAGTGTAAGTATTAAAACTTCACTACTCTTTTACCTTTAACTTCATCTGCTTTGTTTGTCACCTTGAAAGTCTCCGAAATTATAAAGCACCATGATAGCGTCTTTATCATTGAAGGAAAGGTTTACTTCATGGTTGTCACCTGAGTTTTCTAGAACTGACTGTCCTTCATACTTTTCCTGACATCAAAAGGACAGGAAAACCATAAGCAATCAGCAATGGTTTTCTCTTTATCACCAGTAAATGTTGCCAAAAAACAGATAAAGAAATGGTTTTAAATAGCATTAAACAGGGAGGGGGGACGACCTCACCAACAACAAAATGACCAAAAATAAATAAGCCTTAATTCTTAAAGACCACCACAACAGCTAAAGATCATTCAGTTAGTTCCTATTCTGAGCTTTATATAATTCAGCTCAGCAAATGCTAGCAGGAGGCTCACCCACATTAACTGAAACTTGCTATGCCCTGTGGCAACACCTAAAAGCAAGAGGTGTTAAAAACATCATAAACCCATCACCTCCTACGCACTGGGGTATTTTTCCTCCAGAAGGTCAGAGTTGGAAGAAGAATTTGCATTGCTTAAGCCAAATCAAGATGAGTGGCACTGCAAGCTGAAAATGAATTTCATTAAATAGCTTTCTCTCGTGAAGCATTTCTAAATATTCCTGGCTCGGATATATCTCTGCTTGTGGCACCCCAAGACACAGAAATGGAGGAAGCCCCTAAATGTTTGGCCATTTACAATGCAATGAATCAAATGATTTGGTGGTGGTGAAGCTTCTGGCTGTGGTTGGCTGAGCTGCCCTAATGCCACAAAACAAAACAAAACAATATTTACACCCCACCCATTTGGCTGGGTTTCCCAGGGCTCGTCCTAGATAAGGTCAGGCAGAAGGTTTTTTGGAGAGGGAAGGAAGAAGATGGGTGGGAGTAAGGAAGGAGGAGGAAGGCATGTGAAAATTAAGATGAGCAAGATTTCCCCCACTTGCATCAGATTACAGTTATACCTCATGCTTCAGGATACGTGTTTTTGGACTGTGGACTGCGGGAAACTCGGATGTACCAGAATGGGAAATTTCCAGGTTTCACCGCTGGCGCATGTGCAGTAGCGCTAAATTGCGCTTAACGCGTGTGCAGAAACACCAAATCATGCCGGCGCGGTGCTGCAGCTTGCGAACGCTGCGATTTGCGGACGTGCCTCCGTCACAGATTATGTCCGCAACCCAAGTTTCCACTGTATTCAATGTCTTCTTAAAAGAAACCTGATGGCTTCCTGAGCCAATTGGAGACCTGGAGGAAAGGTCAAACTATGTCAAAAAGGACTCCCTCCAAGAGCCCGTTCGTAGCCTCATGGGCTGCTTTGAAAAGCTGCCACCAGGAAACTGCCCCTCAGATTCTGAGGAGGAGGAGGCAGCAAAGCTGGAGGTGAGACATATCAGAAGTTGCCGGACCCCAGATACCCTAAAGAGAATTAGTTGCTCCAACCAAGCTTTTCTAAGCCCCTCTCTCCAGGCTACTTTTTCAGGCTTCACCCATTTCAAGGTTTTAAAGGGACAAACCTCACCCCTCTTGCATTCAGGGGTCAGCAAACTTTTTCAGCAGGGGGCCACTGTCCCTTAGACCTTGGGGGAACTATAAAGTGGTGCCTCGCAAGACGAAATTAATCCGTTCCACGAGTCTCTTCGTCTAGCGGTTTTTTCGTCTTGCGAAGCAAGCCCATTGACGGATTAGCGGATTAGCGCTATTAGCGGTTTAGCGGCTATTAAAGGCTTAAAGGTAAAGGTAAAGGTACCCCTGCCCGAACGGGCCAGTCTTGACAGACTCTGGGGTTTGTGCGCCCATCTCACTCAAGAGGCCGGGGGCCAGCGCTGTCCGGAGACACTTCCGGGTCACGTGGCCAGCGTGACAAAGCTGCATCTGGCGAGCCAGCGCAGCACACGGAACACCGTTTACCTTCCCGCTGGTAAGCTTTCGAACTGCTAGGTTGGCAGGCGCTGGGACCGAGCAGCGGGAGCGCACCCTGCCGCGGGGATTCGAACCGCCGACCTTTCGATCGGCAAGCCCTAGGCGCTGAGGCTTTTACCCACAGCGCCACCCGCGTCCACTAATTAAAAAAATTAAAGGCTTAGCAGCTATTAAAGGATTAGCGGATTAGTGGCTAAAAGGCTATTAGCGGTTTAGCGGCTTAGAAAAAGGGGGGAGCAGAAAAAAAATCGGAACACTTGCAAGACGTTTTCGTCTTGCAAAGCAAGCCCATAGGGAAAATCGTCTTGCGAAGCAGCTCAAAAACGGAAAACCCTTTCGTCTAGCATTCGTCTTGCGGGGCACCATTTTTTTTGAAAAAGTAAAAAAGAACGAATTCCTATGCCCCACAAATAAACCAAAAATTCATTTTAAATAAAGGGACACATTCTACTCATGTCAAAACACACTGATTCCTAGACCGTCCACGGGCCGGATTTATAAGGCAATTGGGCAGGATCTGGACCCCGGGCCTTAGTTTGCCTACCCATGCATGATTAAACTATTTTCCTGTTTGCAGCTCTGAACACATCTAATTGCTTTATAATCAGAATAAAATGTATCTCAATCCTTTCACTGTTCTCCACATACTGTATGTGATTAGCATTTGCTAGGCTTCTATCACAATTAGAGACCTGTTAATTTTTTTTAAGTGATATTTAAAATGTATAAGATGTTATTGGAATGGGAGACAAAAGATGAACAAGAGAAATGTTCAATGATACACTGGGCAAATAGATATTGGTCATAATATAAAAATGGAAGCATGGGAACAATTATGGAATACGGATATAAAATTTGCAGTATGTTATGGTTTAATAGAAAAGTATATGAAAATGCTACATAGGTGGAACCTAACACCTAGTAGATTGGCAAAAATGTACAAATCAAAGTTGAATAAATGTTGGAAATGTGAAGAGAAAGAATGAACCTTTTCATATGTGGTGGTCTTGTATTAAGGTTAAAGCTTACTGGGAAATGATGTGTAATCAATTGAAAAAGATGTTTAAGATAACATTTGTAAAAAACAACAACAACCCAGAAGCTTTTACCTCGGGAATTATGGGATTAGAACTACCTAAACAGTATAGAAATTTATTTACGTATGCGACTACAGCTGCAAGAATGTTATTTGCCCAAAAGTGGAAGGATGAAGATGTCCCAACGAAAGAAGAATGGATACAGAAACTAATGGAGTATGCAGAAATGGCAAAACTTACCGGAAGAATAAGAAATCAAGACAACAAACTTTTTAGAAAGGAATGGAAATGATAAACAGATCAAGGCATTGGCAGGATTATTGTAACAACCTGCAATATATATATACACATATATATATATATATATATATATATATATATATATATATGAGTAAACAAATAAGTTAAGGCAATTTGAAGTATGCAGGAAAGGAGAAAAATAAATGTAAGGAACCACAGAAAGAGGGGAAAGGGAGTTGAAGTTGAAAATGTTAAAATTATGGTTAAATAATTGTTGTAATAAATATAAATGAAGATTATAAATATATATTTTTAAGCATTTGCTAGGCTTCTGGGTTTACTGTGGTGATTTCTTTTTATGGGGCTCAGACAGACCGTCTCTTGTGAGAATGAAGAAAATGAAGAGAATCAGAAGGGTGGTCTGAGTGATGAGGGCTGAGAAATTGAAGAAGCAGTGATTTCATGAGGCAAAGGAAGGCTAGAGTGGTGGAAGGAAAGAGACCATATAGAAATCACACTTTAATATCCCATGCACAGATTAGTATGAGGTGCATGAAAATGTCATTTATCACGTGGCTGTGAAGTTTGTCAGAGCACTTCAGGTTGTATTACATGGAGAACCCTCCCTACCAATGATGTTGTGATGATAACCATGTAATAAATTGCAGGGCCATGGGATAAAATACATTTATCATGAATCTCGTTCAGCCAGCACTGACCACACATCCGTCTCTCTCAGGAACACAGACAGCATTGTAAACAACCATAAAGAAAATCACTTCTTGTTCTTTTTTCACTTCTTTCTTTTTCAGTACTGAGCAAAAATGGCCAGTTCTCCAGCCTATTTGTGGGTGGGAAAAGGAGAAGCTCATTTTGCCAAAGTTTATCCGGGGAGCATATTTTCTCCAATTTTCCTTTGAGAAATTTCAGCTCAGTTAATTAACTCTATTGTTAGAGCCTCCAACAGAAAATTCTCGGAAAAGATGGGCTCCACCTCTGAGCCAGAGGTCCTGATGTGGCAGTGTAATTCACGAAGAACCACCGAGGAGAAGGGACAACCAACTGGAACTCTGACTCTGCAAGTAGAAAGCGTGTCCTCCCTAAAAGAGGGCACGTGTTGCGGTGAGACCTGGAGACTGACCTTCTGGTTGTGGGTGGGTATATTGGACAGCCACAACACCCGATAGGTCCCTCATTGCTGGGTTTAATCTGGCCATGGGACTCTCAAGAGTCTCCTCCAGCACCATAATTCAAAAGCATCAGTTCTTCGGTGATCAGCCTTCTTTATGGTCCAGCTTTCACTATAGGGTGTATATATCTGTAAATAAAACATATATCATAAAGACACCACAATCTCCGCTGTGCCTCATTTTCCAAAATGAGTAAGAACCCCTGGAACCCAAGGGATCTTGCCCTGCTCAGAGACTGGGGTTGCATGCAACAATATTGTTATATGAGTCAGTCATTGAAGAGCCACTTCACACATAATTTTTTCTTCTATATGCGTACCTAATAGGATCTAAGTGTGCACTTAAAAATAGAACATGTTTTGCAAACATTTATTTATTATGTGAATTTGCAGGCCTCGTCAAAATTGCTCACTATCTTGTTGATGGTAATGGGCCCTCTGGTGAACGAACTGAAGTGATAATGAGGTGTTGAAATTTTACTATTATTCATGGCAGGTTAGCTCAAATTTAAAAGGTGTGTTGATGGGAAGCAGAGGAGCCAGCCACTCTGTAGAATTTTCATCCATCTATCCTATCAGTCAAAGTTTGGAGTTTATAACCGATGGTCATTACAATATAAATCACAGAAGATGATATAAAAAATTAGCTGAAAAGAGATTAAAAATACAGATAATCCAATGAAAATTGTAAGATTTGCCTCTGAAAAAGTCTTTTGCAACCAAACCTGTTTTGAGTCAGAAAATGGCTCATAGCTTTCCTGTGGATAGCACATATAACCAGTGGCGTAGCGTGGGGGGTGCAGGGGGGGCCGGCCGCACCGGGCGCAACATCTGGGGGTTAGGGTTAGGGGGCGCAAATCCACGGGTTAGGGAGCGCAAATTACTTGCCTTGCCCCGGGTGCTGACAACCCACGCTACGCCACTGCATATAACCAACCCTATCAGCACCTGCCTTCCCAACACTGAGCATCTCTGGGGAAAGCTCTGCTGCCAGGCTTTCACCACACTGAACTCCCCATACCTCCCGAGGGAGTCCGGTCCACTGCTGAACAGATTTTACTGTCAGAAAGAACTTTATTTAGCCAGAATTTTCTTTCTGGTAACTCGAAGCCTATGGTTCAGGTCCTACCCTCCAGAACATGAGAAAACAAGCTTGCTCCATCTTCCCTATGACAGCTCTTTAATTACTTGAAGATGGCTATCCTATCTCCTCCCAGTCTATTCTTTTCCGGGCTAATCAGACCAATTCCCTCAACGATTCTTCATAAAGCTTGATTTCCAGACCCTTGATCAACTTTGTTGCCCGCCTCTGCACATGTTCCAACTTGTCAATATCCTTCTTAAATTGTGGTGCCCAGAACTGGACACAGAACTCCAGGTGTGGTGGAGAGTTCTGGCACCTCTTTTTCTAGAAAAAATGGCACTGGTCAAAAGCCTTATTGAAATCAAGATACACTATCTCTACAGCATTCCCCTGATCCACCAAGCTTCTCTCTCTCTCTCTCTCTCTCTCTCTCTCTCTCTCTCTGTCTCTCCCTCTCTCTCTCTCTCTCTCTCTCTCTCCCTCTCTCTCTCTCTCTCGACTTGTTTTTGAGAAGCTCATGTTAAATCTTAGTAATCACTGCATCCTTTTCTTAAATGTTCACAGACTGTCTGTTTATCTGTTCTAGGACATCTTTCCTGGTATCAATGTCAAGCTCACTGGTCGGTAGTTACATGGATCTTTAAAGATGGGGACAATATTTGCCCACCTCCAGTCTGCAGGGACCTCACCTGTTTTCCAAGAATTCTCATAGATTATAGACGGAAGCCCTGAGATTACACCCACAACCTCCTTTAGTACCACTATCTTGGATTGGATCTTGGATTTTCCTATCTTGGATTGATCATTAATGAAACATGGACACATATGTAAAACTTAAAAACAGGGTGCACATACCCATACACTCACACTTCCTCTCTCACACACACCTATGCATACAGTTTTTAAAATTTGAAGGTGCAATACTCCAAAAAACTGACATGAAGCACAGGTTTTTATAAAATAAAAAATAAAAATAAATAATGACATTCCATGCATCCCTTGACTGAATAAAGCCTGAGCTCTTTGCAAAGTGTTTATCTGTGTTGATGAATGTATTTAATGTTATTAGGTTATCATGGCAGGACTAGACTTCACAGCAGGTGTGTAGAAATTAATGTCTGACTACCAAGCCCAGCCAGAATTTGTAGACTGCTGCAAGTATCATTGTCAGGGAGCCGGGACCGTCTGTATCTCCCACTTGATGGAAAGCATGGACTTGGCGCCTTGTGATGCGCAAAGCACTGCTAGTTGTCCATAAGGCTTTATTTATAGCATTTCACAAGGGTGAGCAAATATTTCCACCTACAGTGGTACCTCGCAAGACAAATGCCTCGCAAGACAAAAAAACTCGCTAGACGAAAGGTTTTTCCGTTTTCGATTTGCCTCGCAAGACGAATTTCCCTATGGGCTTGCTTCGCAAGACGGAAACGTCTCGCGACTTTGTTTCCTTTGTCTAAAAACCGTTAAAACCAAGGGTGCTTAGCTTGAGCAGCTGCAGTTGCGACTTGACTTCGAGGAGCAACTGTTAGCACGTGGTTTGGTAGCCTTTTATCAGACTTTGCTCACTTTTGAAGATTTTCCAAAACTTTTCCAGAACTTCTCTTGCATCCATTTGGTAAGTTAAACTTTTTTTGGGGGGGGGTTGGATTTTGGGTTGGGGTGTTTGGGATTCAAGGACTAGGTGTTGTGGGGGGGTTGCAATAATCTGGGAGCTTGTGGGCCTTTTTTGGGAATTTTTATGATTTTCTGTGACCATTGGGCCAGGTTGTGTTTTTTTTTTTTTTTGAAAATTTTTCTGAGTTTGAATTTCTGAGTGCTGGCTGGCTGGGGGAACAGTTGGGGAGGTTTCTGCAGGAATCTGGGAGCTTGTGGGGTTTTTTTTAATTTTTATGATTTTCTGTGACCATTGGGCAAGGTTGTTTTTTTTTTTAATTTTTTTCCCCTGAGTTTGAATTTCTGAGTGCTGGCTGGCTGGAGGAACAGTTGGGGAGGTTTCTGCAGGAATCTGGGGGCTTGTGGGGTTTTTTTTTGGAATTTTTATGATTTTATGTGACCATTGGACAAGGTTGGTTTTTTTTTTGGTTTTTTTCCCCTGAGTTTGAATTTCTGAGTGCTGGCTGGCTGGGGGAACAGTTGGGGAGGTTTCTGCAGGAATCTGGGACCATTGGGCCATGTTGTTATTTTTTGAATTTTTTTTTGTCTGGGTGGGGGAACAGTTGGGGAGGGGTTTGCAATTTCTGTGTTGTGGGTGGGTGGGTGTCTGTGGGAGCAGTTGAGGTTTTTGAAGACATTGGTGATTTTTGAAGCTTTTCCAAAACTTATTTAGCAGCCATTTGAGGTTTCTGAAGACTTTGGTGATTGATTGTTGAAGCTTTTCCAGAACTTCTCTTGCATCCATTTGGTAAGTTAAACTTTTAAAACTTTTTTGGGGGTTTTTGGATTTTGGATTTTGGGTTGGGGTGCTTGGGATTCAAGGCCTTGGTTCTGGGTTTTAATTTCTGTGTGGTGGGTGGCTGGGTGCTTTTGTATTTTTTGGATTTGAAGCACATCACTTATTTTTTTTTTCCTGAGTTTACGAAGGTAAGAGCTGTGCTGCCATGGGACCCAAGAAGACTGCTGCTGCGGTGGCCGGCGAGAGGAAGAAGGAGAAGGTGACGCTGGAAATGAAGAAGGAGATCATCCGGAAGCACGACGGCGGAATGCGTGTGACGGACATCGCCAGGGAGTATGGGAGGAATCCATCAACCATCGGGACCATCCTGAAGATGAGGGAGAAGATCCTGGCGACTGATGCAGCCAAGGGAGTCACCAGGATCGTGAAGAACCGCCCAGCTGTTCTGGAGGAGGTCGAGAAGTTGCTGCTCATCTGGATAGAAGAGAAGCAGTGTGCAGGGGACACAGTGTCTGAGGCCGTCATTTGTGAGAAGGCCAAGGCCTTGCACGCTGACCTCATCCGGGAACAGCCAGGAACCTCAGCTGAGCCAGAAGTCTTCAAGGCTAGCAGAGGTTGGTTTGAACGGTTCAAGACAAGATCTGGCATCCACAGCGTGGTCAGGCATGGAGAGGCTGCCAGTTCTGATGTTCCTGCGGCTGAAGACTTTGCAGCGGAGTTCCAGGAGGAAGCAACTGAGGAACGGCTGTCCTCCAAAGAACTGAGGAACATTTGCCTGAAGTGGAAGGATGTGCGGGCTTTTGCACAGCGGCACCACCCTGACAAGCACGTGGCACGTGACCTTGCAAACACTTTTGATACGAGGGTCATGTCGCCTTTCAGGGAGGTGCTGAAAAGGCGGATGAAGCAGCAGACTATGGACAGGTTCTTGAGCAAGAAGCAAAGAGTGGAAGAGGAGCCTTCTTCGAGAGGTCCCCCAGAGTCTTAGAAAATGTACTGTACACTTTGTTGATTTTTAAATGTTTTTCTGTCATGTTTATGAAGTTAATTTATTTTCCCTTCAATTTTTGAACTGCTCTTTACAGTATGTGTGACTTTAAAGAGCAGTTAATAAACTGTTGTTGTACCAAATTTGGCTTTGTTTGGACTTTTTTTGACCATAGGAACTCATTAATTGATTTTCAATGCATTCCTATGGGATTTCGTGATTCGCAAGACGAAAAATTCGCTAGACGACAAAACCTGCGGAACGAATTAATTTCGTCTTGCGGGGCACCACTGTAAAGGAAAACTAAAGCAACCATCTATACAGTTTAAGATCAATTGCTGTTCTCATAAACATTAAAATGTACTTGATTAGAGGTGTGCTTTTTTGTTTTAAAAAATCACCATTTGTTGGGTGAATGAGGGCAAAATGAAACCTTCTCAAAAGACTGTGTGAGAGAGAAAATTGTCTCTCTCACACAGAGAGAGAGGGGGGGAAGGATTGTAAATTATGTAACAGAATTTGGTCAACGGTTCTACTTTTACTACTTTTATGTTTTCTTTTTTTAAAAAATTAGGCTAACAACAATTAACATCAAAAAAATACACAACAGACTGGTACAATAAAAATAGGCTAAGTAAACTTTCAAACATAGAATATAATAAAACCTGTTACCATCATGGTTGGGAAGACTCTTAAAGAGGAATAATATCATATATTATTGAATCAATCAAATCCATTGATAAGCAGAATGAGGTGATGGACCGTATTCTTCTTTATTGACATATGTAATAAAATCAAACTTGTTGTTTAGTCGTTTAGTCGTGTCCGACTCTTCGTGACCCCATGGACCAGAGCACGCCAGGCACTTCTGTCCTCCACTGCCTCCCGCAGCTTGATCAAACTCATGCTGGTAGCTTCACGAACACTATCCAACCATCTCATTCTCTGTCGTCCCCTTCTCCTTGTGCCCTCCATCTTTCCCAGCATCAGGGTCTTTTCCAGGGAGTCTTCTCTTCTCATGAGGTGGCCAAAGTATTGGAGCCTCAGCTTCACGATCTGTCCTTCCAGTGAGCGCTCAGGGCCAATTTCCTTCAGAATGGAGAGGTTTGATCTTCTTGCAGTCCATGGGACTCTCAAGAGTCTCCTCCAGCACCACAACTCAAAAGCATCAATTCTTCGGCGATCAGCCTTCTTTATGGTCCAGCTCTCACTTCCATACATCATTACTGGGAAAACCATGGCTTTTACTATACGGACCTTTGTTGGCAAGGCAATGTCTCTGCTTTTTAAGATGTTGTCTAGGTTTGCCATCGCCTTTCTCCCAAGGAGCAGGCGTCTTTTAATTTCGTGACTGCTGTCACCATCTGCACTGATCATGGAGCCCAAGAAAGTAAAATCTCTCACTGCCTCCATTTCTTCCCCATCTATTTGCCAGGAGGTGATGGGCCCAGTGGCCATGATCTTCGTTTTTTTGATGTTGAGCTTCAGACCATATTTTGCGCTCTCCTCTTTCACCCTCATTAAAAGGTTCTTTAATTCCTCTTCACTTTCTGCCATCAAGGTTGTGTCATCTGCATATCTGAGGTTGTTGATATTTCTTCCGGCAATCTTAATTCCGGCTTGGGATTCATCCAGCCCAGCCTTTCGCATGATGAATTCTGCATATAAGTTAAATAAGCAGGGAGACAATATACAGCCTTGCCGTACTCCTTTCCCAATTTTGAACCAATCAGTTGTTCCATATCCAGTTCTAACTGTAGCTTCTTGTCCCACATAGAGATTTCGCAGGAGACAGATGAGGTGATCAGGCACTCCCATTTCTTTAAGAACTTGCCATAGTTTGCTGTGGTCAACACAGTCAAAGGCTTTTGCATAGTCAATGAAGCAGAAGTAGATGTCTTTCTGGAACTCTCTAGCTTTCTCCATAATCCAGCGCATGTTTGCAATTTGGTCTCTGGTTCCTCTGCCTCTTCTAAATCCAGCTTGCACTTCTGGGAGTTCTCGGTCCACATACTGTTTGAGCCTTCCTTGTAGAATTTTAAGCATAACCTTGCTAGCATGTGAAATGAGTGAAATTGTGCGGTAGTTGGAGCATTCTTTGGCACTGCCTTTCTTTGGGATTGGGATGTAGACTGATCTTCTCCAATCCTCTGGCCACTGCTGAGTTTTCCAAACTTGCTGGCATATTGAGTGTAGCACCTTAACAGCATCATCTTTTAAAATTTTAAACAGTTCAGCTGGAATACCATCACTTCCACTGGCCTTGTTATTAGCAGTGCTTTCTAAGGCCCATTTTACTTCACTCTCCAGGATGTCTGGCTCAAGGTCAGCAACCACACTATCTGGGGTGTACGAGACATCCATATCTTTCTGGTATAATTCCTCTGTGTATTCTTGCCACCTCTTCTTGATGTCTTCTGCTTCAGTTAGATCTTTACCACTTTTGTCCTTTATTATGATAATCCTTGTACGAAATGTTCCTTTCATAGTTCCGATTTTCTTGAACAGATCTCTGGTTCTTCCCATTCTGTTGCTTTCCTCTATTTCTTTGCATTGCTCGTTTAAGAAGGCCTTCTTGTCTCTCCTTGCTATTCTTTGGAAATCTGCATTCAATTTCCTGTATCTTTCACTATCTCCCTCGCATTTTGCTTGCCTTCTCTCCCCCGCTATTTGTAAGGCCTCGTTGGACAGCCACTTTGCTTTCTTGCATTTCTTTTTTCATTGGGATGGTTTTAGTTGCTGCCTCCTGTATAATGTTGCGAGCCTCCACCCATAGTTCTTCAGGCACTCTGTCCAGCAAATCTAAATCCTTAAACCTGTTCCTCACTTCCACTGTGTATTCATAAGGGATTTGGTTTAGATTGTATCTTGCCTGTCCAGTGGTTTTTCCTACTTTCTTCAGTTTAAGCTTGAATTTTGCTATAAGGAGCTGATGATCTGAGCCACAGTCAGCTCCAGGTCTTGTTTTTGCTGACTGTATAGAGCTTCTCCATCTTTGGCTGCAGAGAATATAATCAATCTGATTTCGATGTTGCCCATCTGGGGATGTCCATGTGTAGAGTCGTCTCTTGTGTTGTTGGAAAAGCGTGTTTGTGATGACCAGTTTGTTCTCTTGACAGAACTCTATTAGCCTTTGCCCTGCTTCGTTTTGATCTCCAAGGCCAAACTTGCCAGTTGTTCCTTTTATCTCTTGATTCCCTACTTTAGCATTCCAATCCCCTATAATGAGCAGAACATCCTTCTTTGGTGTCACTTCTATAAGGTCTTGTAAGTCTTCATAGAATTGGTCAATTTCAGTTTCTTCAGCACCAGTAGTTGGTGCATAAACTTGGATTACTGTGATGTTAAAAGGTCTGCCTTGGATTCGTATCGAGATCATTCTATCATTCTTGAGACTGCATCCCAGTACAGCTTTCGCCACTCTTTTGTTGACTATGAGGGCCACTCCATTTCTCTTACGGGTTTCTTGCCCACAGTAGTAGATATGATAGTCATCCGAACTGAATTCGCCCATTCCCGTCCATTTTAGCTCACTGATGCCCAGGATGTCAATATTTATTCTTGCCATCTCATTTTTGACCACATCCAACTTACCCAGGTTCATGGTTCTTACATTCCAGGTTCCTATGCAATATTTTTCTTTACAGCATTGGACTTTCCTTTCGCTTCCATGCATATCCACAACTGAGCGTCCTTTCGGCTTTGGCCCAGCCGCTTCATCAGCTCTGGATCTACTTGTACTTGTCCTCCGCTCTTCCCCAGTAGCATGTTGGACGCCTTCCAACCTGAGGGGCTCATCTTCCAGTGTCATAACTTTTATAGGCCTGTTGTCTTTGTCCATGGAGTTTTCTTGGCAGGGATACTGGAGTGGCTTGCCGGTTCCTACTCCAGGTGGATCACGTTTGGTCAAAACTCTCCACTATGACCTGTTCATCTTGGGTGCCCTGCTCGGCGTAGTTCATAGCTTCTCTGAGTTCTTCAAGCCCCTTCGCCACGGCAAGGCAGTGATCCATGAAGGGGAAAATCAAACTAAACCTCTGCAAATATGCCCTTTTTACATTGCCCCACAGAAATGTGTAGTTTGTTGGTCAACTTTTTAAATAAAACAAGTTCCCAAACTTCGGAATACAAAAAAAAAGAATTCAGAGGTCTCCAAAAATGAGCCATTGTTGCTCTAGCGGCCATCCAGAAATGAACAATTAGCTCTTTATTATGTATATTAAGATGAGCTTCATCAAAAACAGATAACAGTGGAAGCTGTAGAGAAGGGATGATATAAGGTTTCCAAAAATTGTATCGATTCCTTTAAAAACCGCAGACCCAAAGCTTTGCACCTTTTCACATTCCCACCATAAATGAATATATGATACAGTAACTGGGTACCCCTGCCAGCACTGGGGAAAAGAAAAGGTTTGATGTACAACAGGAGGATTATAAATGAAGAAAGGAAGGAAGAAATGTATGTTGCATTGTTTCAGGAATGTGGAGAAGGGAATTTAAGACTGAAAGAATGAGAAGCTAGAAGACCAAAACTGACTGATCTTTCAGTCCCTAGTGTGGCTACATTAATGTGTCTTTGCGAAGCTTTGTGGACACTGGCCTTCCCAGTCTAGCTGGCCCACATGGGAATAAGGAAGGTCATTCCAAAAGGACAGAGATGCAGTGGCTGTAGCTAGTGAGTTTAGTCTCCTTCAATCATTCCTAGTTACAGCAGCAGAATCTGCAGCAGGAATAGCTCAAGCCACCACGGCAGGAAAGGCTTCTTCTTCTTCTTCTTCTTCTTCTTCTTCTTCTCCTTCTCCTTCTCCTTCTCCTTCTCCTTCTCCTTCTCCTTCTCCTTCTCCTTCTTCTCAGTAGGGCAAGTGTTTCTGGCACTTGGAATCAGGATCTGGACTGCAGGCAGGTGCCTCCACAACCTTAACTTGGAACCAATAGAGTTTTTACATGATGCATGATTATTTCAACACAAAGAAAAGACACACCCACATTTTGCAGATTATGTTGTGCTTGTTGATTCAGTGACAGAAGGATATTATGAAGACGTGTTAAGGTTAAAAAAAAAATGGCAAGACCTATTTGGGTGCTTTTGAACTGTACTCATGAAGCAAGCATGGAGGCCTTCCCAAGTTGAGTGAGAAGGTCCGAATGGTGGTTGTAAAATAGTTTGGCTAAATGCGCTTATAATGTTCCCCACCTCCAGTGACCAGGAAATCCTGTGCGTTTAGAGCCAATAGACACAGCCACTTGCCCCTTACACAAATCCTATTTAAGAATGTCTGAGTTCTTGTTCGGAGTTCTTGTTATTTTCTGCAAGTGGGAATGGAAAGGAACGTTGGTTCAATAACTGCAAGCACTAGGCTGTCTTGGGAGAACGTCTAATGAGGTTCTTCCCAGAGTAGCTTATTTAATAGGAGTTAAATTGGATACTGCTATGAGCAGAACCTTTTTTAGTTACAGCAGCACTTGGGATCAGCTGCTGGACTGAATAATCTTCCTAGAAATATCCACACAGCTCCTTCCTTGATGGCTTTTACTCAATATATTCGTTTTTATTTTGTTTTGATCAAAATATTTTCATCCTGAACTCATAGGGGCTCAAAACAACATCCAACACAACTAAACAACATTTTACTAAAGTAGCGCAGGGGCGAGGGATCATAACAGATTCTAAAAGCAAAAGGAGTTGCCAATATTGCATTTTGCAAGGACTTTATGGGGAGATAAAATATGTTTAAAGGCCCTCTTTTATTCCACACAAGTGAATGGTTATATGGAGTTGTTTTTATTGGGCTGCATGCATGCAATACGGGCACAGCAGCCACAGATGGAGGAATTATAGCAGACCATAATGACGATGGATTCTGCATACACTACTACCATTGTAGGGAATGGGTTGCCAAAGGGCCTTTTCTATATCTCCGTCCATTCCTTGAAGATGGCATTCCTTGACTGAGTGGGTGGTTTGGGGGTATGGAAGTCACACACTGAGCCTCCTCATGCTGAGGAAGTTAAGAGGTGAATGAGCATGAATTTTACTATCTAACAAGATCATTGGTCCATAAAATGAAAGCAGTAATCCATGTACTGTACTATGAAATAAATAAGACAGTACTGTAGATGATAAAAATTATAGGGGGGGGGACTTACCTGTACTGAGGATATTCATTATTTAGATAGGGGGCTTTTATCTATTTCCACAGTCACCCAATCAATCAATCAGTAGCTAAACTAGGTTCCACAGAGTCACAAAAACAAATTAACTGAAAAAGCCTTAAAAACAAAAATGCAAAATAAATAGCAAAAACAAAAGCGCCAAACTAAATCAGTTCTGGAAGTCTGTTTGACTTCTGAAATATTCAAAATCAAGGCACAACTTCTGATTGGTGCAGGTGCCCGGGAAACAATAGTTAACAACCACATGAGACGTTCAGCTTCTGAACAAAGTTCAAAAACCGGAACACTTACTTCCATGTTTTCGGCGTTTAGGAACCAAGTTGTTTGAGTACCAAGGCGTTTGAGAACCAAGGTACCACTGTACAGAAAAGAAGAATATATATGAGTTGGCCGGTCCACTTCCCTGTTCTTGCCAAGAAGCAGAATGGAACAAAGCTAGGCTGTCAATGGATTTGCCACCACAAGCTTTGTGTACTTTGTTGATTCCTCCTCCTCATAAGTAGGACAAAGTACACTGTGACTCTGGAACCAGAAGCTGAAACATGACTGTCAGTCACACTGACAAAGCCTGCCTGAAAAAAACCCCCAGTTTTGGCATGGGATAGTATGCTGAACTATGTTTCAGCAGCTAAATTGGCAAATGCTGCCCCACGAAAGATGCAAAGAACATCAGCTGCTTCAGAAAAAATATCAGGAATGCAATAACATGGAATTGTTGGCACCAGAATTTCACCAAAAGCAAAACATTTAGGTTTTGGGGGAACTGGAGGACAGGGACCAAAACAATGTCAGTAAAGCTAGCCAGAAGTGATCTGCTTTGCATTCTTTCAAGGATTTCCATTCCAAAACCAGTTTAAAGTTAAAGATGAATAAGAGCTGGGGCCAGAAGTAGCATGTCACTATTTAACACCTAGAAATCAGTCTGAGAAATTGCACAGGTTACTTGGTCATAGTCCTCCTCACTATGGTGAGATCTTCTGCATTTCTGTTTAAACTATTTTGCAATTTGCATCTATACATGTCGATAAGAAAATATACAATTTATGCAAATCTGTATCTCTAGTGATACAGCTTTTCCTTTTTTGAAATGTATGTGGCCAGTCTACACTTTCCTTATTATTTACAGTGGTGCCTCGCAAGACAAAAAGAATCCGTTCTGTGATTCTCTTCGTCTAGCGGTTTTTTCGTCTTGCGAAGCAAGCCCATTGAAGGATTAGCGGATTAGCGCTATTAGCGGCTTTTAGCAGCTTATCTGCTGATCGGATCAGCTGATAAGCGGCTTAGCGGCTTAGAAAAAGGGGGGGAAGGAAAAAAAAACAGCAGGAACTCGCAAGACATTGTCGTCTTGAGAAGCAAGCCCATAGGAAATTCGTTTTGCGAAGCACCTCCAAAACGGAAAACTCTTTCGTCTAGCGAGTTTTCTGTCTTGCGAGGCATTCGTCTTGCGGGGCACCACTGTAGTATATAATTGATATATCCTCCATATAAAATCAGGAGAACACAAGCATTATGACTACAAGACAAGCATTATGACTGCAAGAGCCAGGATGCATCAGAACATCTCCAAGTCTTTGCTTTGGGTCTTCCCCAGTCACAATGTAGGTGCTGATAATATATACCAATGAGATCCCTGAACAAGAATGCATGTCTCCAAAGACATCACACACACACTAAAAAAAAAAGCCTTCAAAAGGCAGGAGGCCTAGAGAAAAAAGGGTTCTGCCCAGGGCATGTGGAAGAAGGCAATGCTATGGTTGGTTTTATATGGCGATAACATCAGTCTTTAAATATGTTTCTTTCTCTTTTTTTGTAATAGCCTAGATTGGCATCATTCTTCATTCAAAATCTCCTTCAATATGCCAGGGTTATTAAAACAATAGTAAAAGCAGCTTAACAGATTTGAGTAATATGAAATCAAATCCCAAGCCAAAGTCTTTATTTGCTTACTCGTCTATCCCATCTTGTCAAGAGGATTATGAATAAAGAAGTCAATGCATACCCCCTCTTCCTGAAATTTCTGAACAAATAAGAAAAGCTGTCTAAGGATATCTTTATCCAAATTTCCCAATCTGTACTGTAATGCAGTAGCAGATCTGAGCGTGATTGGCAGCGAAAGCAGCCTGTGGAAGGGACTTACTGCACTGCCAAAATGTCACAGGTGAGCAGCTGAAGCTGAAAGTTTTCTGGCTGCAGTTGGCTGAACTTTTCAGAACCCACAGAGGGGGGAATGTGCAGAAATGCCTAAGGAAAGAGAGGTAAGTGGAGGGGCGCTTTGGAAAGGAGGATCAGAGGAGGGAGACATTTATAGTAATGAGGGGAAGAAGAGAGCGGAACCTACACGTAAAAGAAGTTGCATATTAATGTGAGAGATAAGTAAGGCTGACGTTTGCATATTGATTTGAAATAAGCAGCCACATTCTTAGTTGCAGGTCTCTAAGACTGTTAGAGTTGTTCGGCAGAATCCCTGATCTGGACCTTGTGTAGAAATAATGAGCTTTCCATCCCAATAATGAATTTCAAAAGCTTTACTGCAGAACAGTCTTAAATCTAGTTACAATATGTTACAAGAACAAAATACAAAGGTGGAATCTACACACATAAAAAAAACACAGTGAAAATGCTTTTGAAAAATACATTGAATTTTGCACTGCTCACTTTCGCCATCTAGTCATTTGTATATTGCACTTTATAACATATTTTAAACATTTTCTTTGCAGCCGTGTGTTCTTCTTATTTGGCGATCACTTGTAGCCAAGTAAGATTGTCTTCCGTAAACATGGTTTTTAACAATGAGTCCGTAAGTGACTGCGGAGGCCAATTCTGGCTCCACACATCCTTCCACAGTGGGGAAATTGGTTTCCAGGGGGGAGTTGATCATGGTGTGGATTTGCCAAGCGCGCCTTCCTCTTAGCACATTTCTTCCTTGCGTCCTGAGTTTGAGAGTCTCCAAAGCCCATGACACCTTTGGTAAAGGCTGTTCTCCAACTGGAGCACTCGCAGGCCAGCATTCCCCAATTGTTGGTGTTTATACTACATTTTTTTAGATTTGCCTTGAGACAGTCTTTAAACCTCTTTTGTTGACCACCAGCATTGCGCTTTCCATTTTTAAGTTCAGCAAACTTTCCTCTCTCTGGTCCCAGAGAGAGACTCCATTATTCTCAAAGATTCTTCCCACAATGTGCTGGGCTGGTGATCTCTCTGTCCTGGCTTCTCACAAAACAGAGACACTGACATCTCAGGTATCAATTTACTGCTGATGAATGCTGCTTAGGTTTACTGTATTAACTGCAGTAAAAGCTCCTGCCTAATGCAAACTTTTCTTCACAGCGTTTTAAATACAATGCATTCAAACACAGCATTTTACATACATTAAACTTATAAGTCACATAGTCAAGGAGCAATGTCAGAAATACAGTTATGCTCATGTTTTTAAAATGCCTGATTTCCAGGGAAACATGGAAGACCTTCAGCACACCAGCACTGGTGCAGTTTCATGTCTCAAAGCATTTCAAAATTCAAAAGACTTAGGCTTGTCAAGTTCCACACTGGAAGCAGAGGAGCAAAGCCTGAGAGCTAAGGAGCAGCATCTCATAAATCAGATGTGGTCTGGTGGGATGGAGGTGAGGCTTAGTGGAGGTAGCAGATAGAACTTGGTGGGTCTTGCAGCAGAACCTGGTGGTCTAAGAGGATAAACATGTGAATATAGCAAAAGTTCTCATTTAGCCATTCATTTTGTCTCCTCGTTCTAAGGTTTTCTCTCCTGGATGATGATGGTTATTATTACTATTACTATTATTTTATTACTTATACCCCGCCCATCTGGCCAGGTCTGCCCAGCAACTCTGGGCGGCTCTCAACAGAAAATTAAAAACCCAATAAAACACCAAACATTAAAAACAGGGCTGCCTTCAGATGTCTTCTGAAAGTCAGGTAGCTGTTTATTTCCTTGTCATCTGATGGGAGGGCATTCCACACGGCAGGTGCCACTACCAAGAAGGCCCTCTGCCTGGTTCCCTGCAACCTCACTTCTCGCAGGGAGGGAACCACCAGAAGGCCCTCGGAGCTGGACCTCAGTGTCTGGGCTGAACGATGGGGGTGGAGACGCTCCTTTGTGTATACTGAAAGATAGTGCTGTGCTGAGCAGTTCATCTGTGTTTTTGACCATTCTTCATCCATTAATTAGAAAATAAATTGCATTCAAAATTATCAAGTGTGGGTGGGTTTGGTGTAATTCTTACAGGTGAGGTGCAGGGATTTGGCTTGCACCGATCCTGCTTTCAAAAATGTTCAAGGGATGTTTATGAGTCTTCCATGCAGCCTGCCCAGGTGCCTGCACTTTTTGAAATTCCCAGAATACCCACAGCTGGGCTTTTCTGTAAGGTGAGGGGGCTTATCTGAGAGCCAGTGTGGTGTAGTGGTTAAGAGCGGTAGTCACGTAATCTGGGAAACCGGGTTCGCGTCTCCGCTCCTCCACATGCAGCTGCTGGGTGACCTTGGGCTAGTCACACTTCTGTGAAGTCTCTCAGCCCCACTCACCTCACAGAGTGTTTGTTGTGGGGGAGGAAGGGAAAGGAGAATGTTAGCCGCTTTGAGACTCCTGAAGGGGAGTGAAAGGCGGGATATCAAATCCAAACTCTTCTTCTTCTTCTTATCTACCATTTGCTTGACAACTGATCTTTTTTCTTAAATGTTGTCATTTTACTTTTAATTAAATCAGTGTAGGTTTGTTTGTTTGCTTGCTTGCTTTAAAAGGAAGGACTTCACCTAAAAACAAAACCACAAAGGCCGTGATCTGAGGCATTCATTAGGCAGCCTCTTCAGTTCCCCATGCTTCAGTTAAAGCTCAGGAGAAAATATCACGTGGCAACTTGTCCCAGAGCCAGGAAATGTAGGCAGCAGGAGAGGCTGCAGGGTGCAGAGTAAATCTACGATAGAAAGTAAAAGAATACCAGCCACCTTGCAACTGTAAGATAAGCTCAACCCCACTTCTGCCAAAATTCTAAAGAAATTGCAAAGCATCCTGAGGGGAAGGAAGAAAAACTTTCTGCCCGGCTAGTTTGAGCAGCAAGGGTCCACTAACATGTTCTGCCCAATTGCTCCTTGGCCAGGTATATTTGCTTTGGTCAGAAGTGAGGGCTGAGGTGTTAACCCCAAGGCTACATGGACAATGCAAGTTTTAAGGAGCGGTTTTAAGGAAGGGAATAAAGCAGCACATTTTATGTATTCTTGAAGGAATTGAAATACAGTAGTAGGTTTACAGATGGACAGCAGCTTGAAGTCAGCCAATATACACAATCCTAAATTATTTATTTGTCAGGAACAGTGCTTTTTTCTTAAAAAAAAAATGTTTACGGGTACTCTCATTTTCCTACTCATATTGAAATACTGCCCCTCGATGAGGCCAAACTTAGATTCACAAAATGTTTAGGGGTATGTGTACCCCCTGCGTATCCCCAGAAAAAAAGCACTGGTCAGGAATATAACAGCCAGGGATCCTGCAGCAAAATGTTGCAGAATCTCTCACCTCTCATCCTCTCATATACCTAGGGCAGGCTTCCTCAACTTTGTCCCTCCAGATGTTTTGAGACTACAATTCCCATCATCCCTGACAAATCGTGTTCTCCTTGAAAAATGAGAGCACGTGTTGCGGTTGGGGAAATATAAGCCACCCTGTAGTTGTTGGGCAGAATTGGAAACCAAGCCCATAAAGGGTTAATCTGGGTTACTGGGGAGTTTTGTAAGTTGCAAATTTTGGAGGAGGGAGCCGAGGGTATAAATACAGGACGCCCAACGCTGGAGCGTCCTCTCGGCTTCTGCAACGGATCTCCCGCCCACCCTCCCTTTAATGAAGGGGGGGGTTTCTGTTGGTTCGCTTGACCTTGCTATGCCTGTCTAGGGGTCGTCCGCCTTGGTGCGGGGGCCTGGTAGGAATTTACCATATGGCGGATTGGCTGGTGCCATTTGGGTTTCGCCTACTGCGTAGCAAATAGTCACAACTTGTAAGGTTGGCGGTTAGGCATTGGTTAAAATTGGTGGATGGAGGGGTAAGTGCCTACCCCTCCAATGGTGGTGAGGAAAGGGAATTCCTTAAAGGAATCCAGGGGCTTACCATCCTTTCGTCCTTGTCCCCGGAGTCGGACTTGGGCCGGGTAAGCCCCACAGGAACATGAGGGTGAGAAGTGAGGGACTGATACCCAGCTTCATATTTTCTCACCCAATACTTGTTTCCCATACTGGCTTCCGCTGGAATCCGGAAGTCAGCTCTGTCCCTGGGCATGGACAGATAGTCATAACCAATGCCTAAGCAACCACTCACATATTTTGTATTGAATAAAGTTGTGGCCAAAATTATGCCAAAAACCTTAAACAAAAATGATGCGTGAAGTGTGACTTTTTTGGTGGGGGGTGGCTTTGTGGGACTCAACACGCAACTGGTCCTGCTAGCTAGGGATCATGGGAGTTGTAGGTCAAAAACATCTGGAGGGCCGAGGTTGAGGAAGCCTGATCTAGGGAGTCCTCTCTCTCTCTCTCTCTTTCTCTCTCTCTCTCTCTCTCTCTCTCTCTTTCTCTCTCTCTTTCTCTCTCTGTGTGTATCTTGTATGTCACCCTTCATAAAATCTAATTCCAGGGAGGTTTAGAGCACAATTAAAAACACAGTAAATACAGCTGCAATAAATATTTCACACAATAAAATATACAATAAAATTCATAAAACAATAAAACAGCAGAGTGAAACATTTTTAACAGCTGATGCTTAAAATATAGGATCTTAAAATGCTTGAGAGAATGAAAGCATTTTAACCTGATGCCTAAATGACAGTAAAGTACCGTATTTTTGGCTCTATAAGACTCACTTTTTCCCTCCTAAAAAGTAAGGGGAAATGTTTGTGCGTCTTATGGAGCGAATGCAGGCTGCACAGCTATCCCAGAAGCCAGAACAACAAGAGGGATCGCTGCTTTCGCTGCCAGCGATCCCTCTTGTTGTTCTGGCTTCTGAGATTCAACATATTTTTTTCTTGTTTTCCTCCTCCAAAAACTAGGTGTGTCTTATTGTCTGGTGCGTCTTATAGAGTGAAAAATACGGTATGTAGCAGGTATACACTACAGAGTCTGACTTGTCTTGGATAGTCCTGTTTCACTTCCAAACCAATATTGGCTTATGAAGAGCCTTGCTGGACCAGGTCAAATGCCCTGTTCAGCGTCTGATTCTCAGAGCCCCCAATCAGATACCTCTAGGAATCCCATAAGCAGCACATGAGTGCAGCCACACTTTCACCACCTGGAAATTAGTATCCAGAGACTTCTTGCATCTAATCCAGGAGCTTGTTCTCTCAGCTATCATGGTTTGTAGCAAGCTGATAGCCTTATTCCCTCTGCAATTGTCTAAACCTCTTCTAAAGATATCAGAGTTGGTGGCCATCGCTACAACTTGTGGTAGCAAATTCCTTAGTTTTAGCTATGTGAAGAAATACTTTCTTTCATCGGAAATCACAAAGCTAGCCATACTCAGATTCTTTTTCACAAAGGGCGGCAAATATGTCCCAGCAGCCTTAAGGGTTTTCAACGCAAAATCTGTTTCCCAACTCCTGCATGCTGCAAATGTCTAGCATAATGAGGACCTGCCTAAGCTAGATGGCTTTCAGGCAAAATTTCTACGATCTCTGCTGCAGGTACCCAACTGTGTCCCCAACTCCATACTTCTGTTAGAAGCTGGTGAATGCCCAGTTTCAACTAAAACATGGTGGGCTGCCCTAAAACATTGGCTCAGGATTTCAGTGTTTGATCTAGGGAAGGGTTTGTACCAACACCTGACCAATGAGGAGTCTGTCAGCAAATGGCAGAAAACCATGGCTAGAAAAGCCACCTCTATTGGTCTGCCACCCGTCCCCCAACTTTTTTACCTGGGTTATGAAGGCACCCTGAAGACGTTAAAGCAAAGATTATGGGATAATACACACAGTGACTTGATCACATGCAGTCTGTAGTCCGCTGGCAGTAGGAGTACAGTATGGGCATGTCTTTAAGTTAACACCTTACATTAAAAACCTGACAGTACCAAATTATCAAAGGTTATTCACCAAAGCCAGACTAAATGTTGTTCCTTCTGCAGTGTTGGTTGGCAGGTTGAGAGGAGTTCCCTACCAGGACAGATTTTGCTCATGTGCTCAAGACATTGATTCTATAAAACATATTTTGCTGCACTGTGTGAAATATGAGTAAGCCAGGGCTGAACTGATATTATCCTTGCTGGTACCTTTCCTGGGAAAATCAGAGGCTCACTATGTCAAGTTCCTATTGGCAGACCGGACAAATGCTAGAACATTAGCAGTGGCGAAGTTTTGATCGATGGTTGCAAGAACCAATGATCCCTGTCTTTAAGTCTGAACAAAATGCTTGTTTAACCTGGAGGTAGACTGTCTGAATTGTGCATTGCTTTGTAACAAGTTGTTGGGTCTCTGGACCGTAATAAAGCTTGATTGTTTGTTTGTTTGATTGATTGATTCTTTCATCTGTCCAGAGCAGGCATAGGCAAACTCCAGCCCTCCAGATGTTTGGGACTACAATTCCCATCATCCCTAGCTAACAGGATCAGTGGTCAGGGATGATGGGAATTGTAGTCCCAAACATCTGGAGGGCCGGAGTTTGCCTGTGCCTGGTGCAGAGTCTTCTAACATTCAGGTTCAACTGGGTAGCCCCAGTTTCTAGAAAAACTTCTCCCGATCCACTTTCCTTACAAGCATACATGAGTGGCTGGGGCAACCCCATCAGATGGGCTGCATATAAATTGTTGTTGTTGTTGTTGTTGTTGTTGTTGTTGTTGTTAATGCACCTCAGTCATGTCCAGCTGGCATTCTTACCTTCCTGAGCAACTAGTATTGAGAGGTCACCCAAGTTATATATTAGATGCAGTTTTGAAATCAAATAAGAGACAATAACGATTTGGATAGCGTACACAAGTATTTTGTCTGGAGGAACATGAAATAATGACTTAGATACATGCATATTTTAACCCACCTTCTCTAAGGTAAGTGCCCTATAAAAGGACAGCTGTTTGAATTTTATTTTGAAAAGCTAAATTGTCTCCTGATAATGAACTCAAAGTATACTAGCAGTTGTTTACTGCAAGCATGGAGGCACCAGCTATCATAACACAAATTGCTGCTTACAAAAGGGTTTTTTTTTAAAATATAGCCTTATAGCCAAATCCTAAAACTTGCTGTGCCAGCAAATAAGTAATCACTGCATCAGTTTTTAAAAATGGCCATACTAACAGCAGTGTTGGGACAATGTTATGAAACCCACTGTTATACTGAGATATTACAGCAGTGGATTGAGCGGATAGCAAAGAGCATATGTTTATGACTGGGGTCATAGCACAATGCATCAATTCTTCTTTTAAGGGTGCAATTTGAACACTTGAAAATTTCCATGAATTCAGTTCTTCAAATCAAAAAGCATATGCCTAAAGTCTTTTGATTTGTGTGGGACAGCGCATTCCTGTGCACGTTCACTCAAGGTAAAGTAAAGGTAAAGGGACCCCTGACCATTAGGTCCAGTCGTGACCGACTCTGGGGTTGCAGCGCTCATCTCGCTTTATTGGCCGAGGGAGCCGGCGTACAGCTTCCAGGTCATGTGGCCAGCATGACTAAGCCGCTTCTGGCAAACCAGAGCAGCGCACGGAAACACCATTTACCTTCCCGCTGGAGCGGTACCTATTTATCTACTTGCACTTTGACGTGCTTTCGAACTGCTAGGTTGGCAGGAGGAGAGACCGAGCAATGGGAGCTCACCCCATTGTGAGGATTCGAACCGCCGACCTTCTGATCGGCAAGTCCTAGGCTCTGTGGTTTAACCCACAGCGCCACCCATGTCCCTTCACTCAAGGAAAGTTTCATTAAATATACTGTAGCAGCATTTACTTCCTAGTAAGCATTGCATTTTAGAACTGCAGCCTTAAGCATTCCTGAGGTTGCAATCCTTGCAGCTACTTGCCTGAGAGTAATTCTTATTTAATTTAATGGGACTGACCAGAGCATATAGACAGACAGACAGACAGACAGACAGACACACACACACACTCACTGAGCCTCTTGGGCTAGTCGATCGGAAAGGCCCTTGGTTCAAATCCCCACAATGGAGTGAGCTCCCATTGCTGTGTCCCAGCTCCTGCCAAACTAGCAGTTTGAAAGCACACCAGTGCAAGTAGATAAATAGGTACCACTCCAGAGGGAAGGTAAACGGCGTTTCCGTGCAGTGCTCTGGTTTTGCCAGAAGCAGCTTAGTCATGCTGGCCACATGACCCGTAAAAACTATCTGTGGACAAATGCCGGCTCCCTCGGCCTGAAAGCGAGATGAGCGCTGCAATCCCAGAGTTGCCTTTAGCTGGACTTAACCATCATGGGGTCCTTTACCTTTTTATCTTTACCTATATATATAATGTCTCACACTGTGCGTGTCTTTCCCGAGCTGTTAAATCACATTAGAAAGCTTCCACCTGGAATAAATCCAACATTCTATGTCCAAATATTGTCAAGACAGGGCTGCTCACTGCTTCTAGGTGGTCTTGAGCAGAAAGTCAGAACAATGCCCTACACCTCCACTCTTCATTTCCAGGTGGCACATTGCAGCTTTTTCTGGCATCCAGTGCAAATTAAGCATAAAATACCGATCTCTCACCTACTGAGTTACAAGAAAGTAACAGATGGAATCACTGATACAATTAATGAAGGCAATGAGGTGGTGGTGGGTGAATCACAGTTCTAAACTGACCATTCAGAGAAATATAGAGATGCCACTGATATTATTACCAGCAGATACTTGTATGTAGTTTGTCCCAACTTTCTATCAATTTTTTAAACACACACACACACACAGCACCAGCTAATATTTCCCATCCTAATTGCTAGGGCTGTGTTAAATGTTATCTAAGAATGCTACTGAAACTACAGGAAAGTGGTTAAGTTGTGCCCCACAGAGATGAACTGGGATAAATTCTGCTATAGCCAAAGCGGCTTGGAAGTGGCTATGAGAGGCTATGCCGCAAGCACCAAAAATGCACTCGGACAGCACCTAGGAGCCTGACACAAGAAGATGAGATGCTCAAGGAGGGCATCCAGTGTCTCAAAGCAGAGACTAGGAAAAGAAGCACATCCTTTACGAATAGCTCAAAGACAATTCCAGGTAGGGTGGCAGAGGTGGGTATTGGCACCTCCTCTTCCACCACTGTGGTGGCATCATGATCACAACTACAGTGGTACCTCGGGTTAAGAACTTAATTCGTTCCGGAGGTCCATTCTTAACCTGAAACTGTTCTTAACCTGAGGTACCATTTTAGCTAATGGGGCCTCCCACTGCCTCTGTGTGATTTCTGTTCTCATCCTGAAGCAAAGTTCTTAACCCGAGGTACTATTTCTGGGTTAGCAGAGTCTGTAACCTGAAGTGTCTGTAACCCGAGGTACCACTGTAACTGTGTTTGCCAGCAGAGCAGCCATGGTCATCGTCAGCAGCTGCCATGGCAGCCACCTGCTGGGTGAAGTTGTGGAAGGAGGGAGAGGAGCAACTCACAGACTCAAACCTTCCTCTTGGTCAGGAGAGAAGGAGGAGTCATACGGGTGCAATACCCATTGTAGGGCAGCTTGTAAATGAATGGGGCAGGGACGACTTCATGTCACATAGAGGAGGGAGGAAGGTTGTTTTCTGCTGCTCCAGAGAAGCGGACACGGAGCAATGGATCCAAACTACAAGAAAGAAGATTCCACCTAAACATTAGGAAGAACTTCCTGACAGTAAGAGCTGTTCAACAGTGGAATTTGCTGCCAAGGAGTGTGGTGGAGTCTCCTACTTTGGAGGTCTTTAAGCAGAGGCTTGACAACCATATGTCAGGAGTGCTCTGATGGTGTTTCCTGCTTGGCCGGGGGTTGGACTCAATGGCCCTTGTGGTCTCTTCCAACTCTATGATTCTATGAAAAAATAGCAAATAGGGAAGAACGTTTCTGAGTGCTGCAGACGTGTTGGAGTGTTTTCATCACCATCTGTGCAGAGGGGTGGAGGGAGGGGGGTGCGGTGAGTGCGAACCACCCCGGGAGTCACCGCTGAGGGGGGTGACAAAATGTTGGGCAGCACTCACCGTGGGGCCTGCAGTGTGCCTGAGCCACACATCTCTCCCGGGAGAGATGCGGTGGCTAGGGCAGGCACAAGCTCCTTGCTGCCCAAATGGTCCACCCGCTGCCTCCCCCCCCCCAGCTATAGGGCGGCTGAGTGGGAGGAGGCAGGCAGACTCCAGAAGCCCCACCATGTGCCCTGCCCCTATGGGTGGCGTGCCCCGCCCCTGGGCACACCGCTCCAGGCACCTGAACAGCTTCCTCTGCCACTGCCTGTGCAATCTCTGTTTCTGCACTCTTCTCCCCTTTGGCCATGGAGGAAGGAAAAGGAGTGTGGCAGAAAGTTTAGCATGAGCTGTAAATTCCCTGAAGGAGTGTGGTGTTAGCTTTCTAAATAAACATATCACTATTTATGAATAGCACGGATTTAATTTGGGGGGCTTTCTATTTCTTTTATATACAAAAAGCTTGGAATGATATTTATATCAGAATGTTTTGCTTGGTCCTCTTGAGCAGACATACTTGTCAGTCAGTAGGAGTCAAATGGAATGCCTGAGAATTCAGATAATAATATATTTGAAAAGCAGATGCACCACTGTGTACTCACGATAAGTATGCGCTTCTGTAAATATTACAACACTGATTATACGTACTAATTCTATTTTCCTGCACCACATATTGAAGTAATGCAATACCTGTGTGATGTGTAAGTAGGCAAAATAAACGGCCGGTCCCAAAATCAATTTAATATGCAGCTTTTGAAGTGAGAGTGTACATTTATTAAAGTGATAAGAAGAGATACTGCAGCCATAAGGCTAACTTTCTGAAGAGCTGTGGGTCTGTGAGGCCTACTTGCTTAAAATGTTGTATACCAAAGAGCGTGCACGCACACAAATCCACTTCAGAACTCACTCAGGTTTAACATATTGATGTGCAGCATATTGTTTTCAATGAATACAATACAATACAATACAATACAATACAATACAATACAAGCAGATACAATATTTACACAGAGAATGAGTCATCCTCAAGATGAATCACAGTGATTCAGCATGCTAAGTGATTCTGCAGCTTTTCAGCACTTCACAAAGCGTGTTCTCCCTAACAGAGAGCACGTGTTGCGGTTGGGGAACAGGCCGCCCAGCCATGACTAGGCAAATTAATCTGCAACCCTGGCCTTTAGGGTTAATCGGGTTGCTGGGGGAATATGATTGTTACCAATTTGGAGGAGGAGTAAGAAGCTTTAAATAGAAGGGCCAGACGTAGGGACGTCCTCTTGGCCGTTTTGCATCGGATCACATGGAGCACTTGGACAATCTTCTCATTGTCTGGTTACATTTCTTTATTTTTTATTTCCCCCCTTTTTTAAAATCCTCTCTAGTCCCTTAAATAATTTAATTCCCCCCTTTATTTCCCCTTTCTTTTTAATCCTCTCTAGTCCCTTAAATAATTTAATTCCCCCCTTTTCCCGTTCGATTTCCCACCCCACCCCTTACCCTGCCCTGTGGGAAGATTCTCCCTGTATCTGTGGCTTGCCTTTCCCAATAGTGAGAGAGCCCCCCGTTAGGGGCTTTCTTTCGCAAAAAGGTTTTCCCCATTTCTCTTGTTGAAATTGTGTGGCTAGTCAGGGCTGTTCCCAGCTTAGCTGGTATCACTTTCGTTTATAGTATCCCCGAAGGTTGGCTTTATGGCTCTCTGTGCCTCCAAGGACTATGAGCACTCTGTATATGCTCTTGAACTATGCTGTTTCTGAACAAGTTTATTTTCCTTAAGCGGCCCATTTGTGATAAAAGAACTTTGGGTTTCTTGAAGGGGTGTTTCCCTCAAAAAGGGCAAGCAGGGGTACCTGGACAAGCTAGGGGCTACCTCAACTCTGCTATTTCACTGGAAACATTTATGCCTGGCCTAGCAGGTGATCCTAGGGCTTTGCCCTAGAATTCGATGGCCTGGAAGTGTTTCTGGCCTGAATAGTGTCCCCATGTGGTCCATGAAGCATTGGTTTCACTGGGTCAGCGGATAGTGCCGGTAATGCCTAGGTTGCAGGATTGGTCCCTGTATGGGACAGCTGCATGCTCCCCCATTGCTCTACCTGGACACTTAGGCCCTTTTGGTGGTTACCTCACTGCGAGGGATGTAACAGGCGCCACATTTGCAATATGCAACTGGGAGAAAGCACCTTTGCGTGCCCGCATTGCAGTTTGCGTTGCAGAGCACGGCGCTGCACGGGCTGCAATTGCATTGCATTGCTAGGAGATTTGCAGTTGCATTGCACGGAGCGTGTGTGCATTGCATGGAGGGTGTGTGTGCATTGCACAGAGTGTGTAGTCGCATTGCATGGAGTGTGTTGTTGCATTGCACAGAGTGTGTTTTTTGCATTGCACGGAGTGTGTGTGCATTGCACGGAGTATGTAGTTGCATTGAACGGAGGGTGTGTGCAGTGCACGGAGTGTGTAGTTACATTGCATGGAGTGTAGTTACATTGCATGAAGGGTGTGTGCATTGCAGGGAGTGTGTTTTGCATTGCACGGAGTATGTAGTTGCATTGAACGGAGTGTGTAGTTGCATTGCACGGAGGGTTTGTGTGTGCATTGCACGGAGTGTGTAGTTGCACTGCACAGAGCGTGTTTTTTGCATTGCACGGAGTGTGTAGTTGCATTGCATGGAGAGTGTGTGCACTGCACGGAGTGTGTTTTTTGCATTGCACAGAGTGTGTGTCTGAAAAGGAAGCTGGCTCGGCGGCAGCTTGGTTGGGACTTCTTTAGGGGTTCTGGCCAGCGTCGGCCCTGTAAATTTACATATCATGTTGGCAGCACAAGATGCCCCCTGCCCAAGCGGGGGCTGGAAGCTGGCAAGCAATAGCTCAATACCTTTTGCCCATATTCCCATTTTATTTAGGGATCCAGTTGGATATCGTTGCTAAAACATACCACTTGGCTATGGAGAAGCTGTCTGCCTTGAAGGAAGTTATTTTGTAATACTTCCTCTGTAGCAAGTGATGCTTCACCAGATCCGATCTTGCTGGGTCACTTAACTAATCTTCCCACTAGGCCAGGCTGCCTAGATTTCACCCCTCCCATATCCAAGAATCTCCTGAGGAGTCTGCTGATTCTCCAGAAAGGAGGAGGCGTGTTCTGGTCTCTACTTATTCTGCTCCAGCACCAAATCAGTCAGTCAGTCAGTCAGTGTCAGAGAGAGAGAGAGACTGAGTGTTAGAGATCATGTGTAGAGATAAGGTTGCTGCTAAGGGCAGCTGCAGACACTCAGTGCAGTGCAGCATTTATTTATGCTTAGACCTATTAAGCTCTGTCTATAGTTTGTATAGTTGTAGATAGAATAAAGAAGATATTCTACAGAGCTGCTCTCCGAGTTGTTTATATACTCTGCTAGACTCTGCTGTGCGACGACTGTCTTCTTGTGGAAGTGAATCCGGTGCTCGCAACTCTTAAGCTGTGAGTCCACAGCACTTTGACCTGTCCCTGTGCAGAAGGTGGTCTCTGGAAGTGCTACCCAGCTCGCCTAGCCCAGTTGGGGCTGAAGTGGATGAGTCCAGTTGGTGGCACTGGCTCAAGGGCGATGCTGACAGAGGTCCCCTTATCTTTGTGTATGCCTACCAAGTGTGGTGAAGGCAGATATCAGGCGATGGTAGCAATTCCTGAATGTATGCAATAGTAGTTCGCCATGGCAGGATACCTTGAACCCGCACAGGGATTTTCAGGTTCATGCTGGTGCTGCTGGATCTTTGCCCTTTGGTTTTTTATTTCAAGGGCTGCTGGTGTGCAAAGCTATGGCCTCAAGCCAGGTGTGGTGAGGCAATCATGTGACATAACTTTTCTTGAGTTTTCCCCATTGTAGTAGCAGTTCACATGTGGCCCGAGGAGTTCAGTGACCATCGGATCTGCTTTTGGTCTGATAACCAGGTAGTGGTAAGGTCTTGGCAAAACAGTCCTCACACTCTAGCACAGTTTCCGCCCCTCCGCTCATGCTTTCAAGCTGCGCCACTTAAGGTTTAATATTGTGCTTTCTACGCTCCAAATTACACTGACACACTATCCGATTTTCAGATGAAGCGCTTCAGATCCTGGGCTCCAGACTCAGCTATTGCCAGACTTTTCCAGACCACCTGTGGCATTTTGACAACAATTAGTAATTACAGAGAGCGGCAGTTTCCATTTCCCCTTTTGCTTTTACCTCTTATGGGAAGGCCTGGATGGATTTCTTAGCCTTAAGCTGGCAGTTCTCGGCCATTCAGAAGAATTGGCCCCCATCCTCTGAGCAGATCCTGCAGTATTTGGTCCACCTGCTGCAGATTGGGCATGCGGTTATAACTATCCGAATTCAGTCCGCTGCAATGTCTGTTACATTGAAGCTTTATTTTTCAGAGACCCTTGTATAAAGTTTGCAGTGCGCAGGGCCTTGGAAGGTTGGAACCTCCAACCTCATAGGACAGTGGGCGGGAAGTCGGTCAATTTTTTACCTATGCAGTATCTGCAACAAGTTAAAACTTGTCTGCTGGTTAAAGATCAAGGTGAGACTCCTTTCAGCAGTCCATTGCATTTTCGCACTGAGAGTTGGGAAAACGGTTGTTGGAGCCAGCACGGGGCTGAGAGTCTGGAGGCTTATTGCTTCAGGACTTTTCCTTATCCTTTGGAGCTTGTCATTAGAGCTGGTAACTCTAAAACAGACTTAGTGGGCAGGAGTGCCACAATCAGGCTTCCCGCCACAGGTGAGGAGGGCCCTTGCCCGGTTATGGATAACAGAATATTTGGCTTTTTATTCCCTGGGGGCTGGCCCGCTCCTAGTGCATGAAAATGGGTTCCCGTTAGCCCGGCATCAATGTGCTTACGTCGTGCACCAGTTATTACAGCCTGCGGCTTGCTTACCGCTGAACACTCCTCATTCCTTACGATTGGGTGCTGCTACAAAGGCTGCACACTGGGGGCCTGTCAGTAGACAGGATTGTGAATACGGGTCATTGGAAGTCTGACGCTGACAAGGGTTATATCAGGAAGTGTCACAGTGATGTCTGTGCTGATGCTTGTCTGTTGTTTCCTTTTTTCATAGGAGCAGCTGTGCACATTTGGGCCACAGCATTGTACACTAGGCTGGCAAGCATGTTGACGGGTTTGGACTGGGGCGCCATCTCAGTCTTCCTGCCCATGTGAACATATACAGGATGTCTAGATGGGGAATGCTTTGGGAGGAGATCCTTCCTTTGGTGCGGTCGAGTGTGACCTGTGCAGGTCCTCCCGCAGTGCTGGTGGTACAGCTGTGCGAGAATGTTTGCTGTCTTCCTCCAGCATAAGTTTGCATTCCTGCATGCAAGAGGGCTTGGATTGAGTTGATGGCAGCTCTCCCTGGACTCAAAATAATTTAAGGCATTGGTTCAAGGTGGTCTGGAGGGGGGGGTTGGAGCACCTGTCCCCTCCAATGCGCAAAGATGTTCCATTAAGGGAATCCAAGGATTCGCCATGCTTTTGTCGACCCCTTTTGAGGGGTAGGGCCATGCAAGAGTCCCTGGGAGCATTTGGGGTGAGCTTGAGTCCGATCCTGGTTCATTGCTCCCCCATGCTGTTTACTGGAACTGACGATATGGTGGGGCCCAGTCGTCAGTGCTGCCCTGCTGAGGTCAGGTGCAGCTAGTCGGGACCCAGTGCCTAGACAAACTACCACCGAGCAGGCCAGAAAGCATGTTAATAAGGCGGTGGATAATAGAATAAAATAAAGAAAATAAATAAAGTAAATAAAATAACAAATAAAATAAAATAGGTCCTTGCTTTAGGTGGTTCTGTAATATTGCACCCTCCTAATTTTCTTCAAGGCTGTTGCCCTCTTTAGGGCAGATGGGGTGCATCTGTCCCCTATGGGGAACGACACCTGGCGGGATGCGATTGCCTTGGGATTCATTGCTCCCCCACAATGTTTGCTGGTACTGACGATATGGTGGGGCCCAGTCGTCAGTGCTGCCCTGCTGAGGTCAGGTGCAGCTAGTCGGGAACCAATGCCTAGACAAACTACCACCAAGAAGGCCGGAAAGCTTGTTAATAAGGCAGTGGAAATAAAATACAGGTCGTTGGAAATCGAATGCATTCAAAGGTTATGTTCGTTAACATTATTGGTGTCTTACAATTTTTGCTTGTTTTATCTTAGGTTTAGCAGCTGTCCGCATCTGGATGGCGGTGCACAGCATCATGCATTGGGCTGGCATCAGTGCACGGCAGTCCGGATTGGGACCGGGTCTCGGCCTTCCTCCATGTGCAGTTGCCTTGGCTGTCCAGACGGGGAATGCGCCGGCCAGAATTCCTGCCGCTGATTCGGAGGCAGGTGCTGCTGGAAGGGCCGCCCACTGCTGTTGGGGTGCAGCTGGGTGAGAATGACCTGTGTGGCCATGGACTGTTTTTCGCTACGTGCTGCGATTTTGGGTGACCTGGAGACGCTGCGGGCAATGGTGCCAACAGCAAAAAAATTTCTGATCAAAGCTTTTGCAACGACGCATTTGGAGGGGCAGTCGTTGCCCAGCTGCCACTGAAAGGGCCAGAAAACTCATCAATTCTGCTGTTTCAAAAGATTTTTGAGCTGGGTGGAGATGTGATTTCCCACCCCGAGATTCTTTTTGAGAGGCCATCCTTTTTCCGAGCTGATGGCGTGCACCTTTCTGCTTCAGGGAATGAGGCTTGGATAGGTGCGGTGGTGGCCAAGCTGAGGTCTTGGTTTAATACAGCTGGGAGAGAACGACCTGGTGGCTATGGGCCGTTCTTCACTGCGTGCTGCAATTTGGATGGACTTGGGGACATTGCAGGCAATGGTGCCTACAGCAATGATATTTTGGTCTCAGCTTTTGCAACGATGCGTCTGGAGGGGCAGTCGTTGCCCAGTCGCCACAGAAAGGGCCAGAAAGCGCATCAATTCTGCTGTGACACACCAGATTGCTGAGCTGGGTGGAGATGTGATTTCTCACCCTGCGATTCTTTTTAAGATGCCATCCTTTTTCCGAGATGATGGCGTGCACCTTTCTGCTTCAGGGAATGAGGCTTGGTTAGGTGCGGTGGCTGCCAAGCTGAGGTCTTGGTTGGGGCTGTGAGTGGTTTGGCGGTGAGCTGGAGGCTCCATGGCGGTTAGGCATTGGTTAATTGGTGCTTGGAGGGGTAAGTGCCTACCCCTCCAAATGATGCGGAAAGGGAATTCCGTTAAAGGAATCCAGGGGCTTGCCATTCTTTTCGTCCTTGTCCGTGGAGCCGGACTTGGGCCGTGCAAGCCCCACCGGAACATGAGGGTCAGAAGTGAGGGCTTGTTTCCCGGCCTCCCTTCTATCCAATACTTGTTTCCCACGCTGGCTTCCGGTGGAGTCCGGAAGGGCCAGCCCTGTCCTTGAGGGCCAGGACAGATAGTCATAACCAATGCCTAAGCAACCACTCACAATTTTTTGTATTTTGAATAAAGTTGTGGCCAAAATTATGCCAAAAACCTTAAACAAAATTGATGTGTGAAGTGTGTAATTATTTGTGGGGTGGCACTGTGGAACTCAACACGCAAAGCGTGTTCTCCCTAACAGAGAGCACGTGTTGCGGTTGGGGAACAGGCCGCCCAGCCATGACTAGGCAAATTAATCTGCAACCCTGGCCTTTAGGGTTAATCGGGTTGCTGGGGGAATATGATTGTTACCAATTTGGAGGAGGAGTCAGAAGCTTTAAATAGAAGGGCCAGACGTAGGGACGTCCTCTTGGCCGTTTTGCATCGGATCACCTGCCCTCCCTCCCTTTAATAGGGGGGTTTTTTATTTAAGCTGATCGCTTGACCTTGCTATGCCTGTCATGGTGTCGTTCGCCTTGGTGCGGGGGCACGGTAGGAATTTTGCGATCTGGCTGATTGGCTGGTGCCATTTGGTTTTTGCCTACTGCGTAGCAAATCGTCACAACTTGTAAGGTTGGCGGTTAGGCATTGGTTAATTGGTGCTTGGAGGGGTAAGTGCCTACCCCTCCAAATGATGCGGAAAGGGAATTCCGTTAAAGGAATCCAGGGGCTTGCCATTCTTTTGTCCTTGTCTGTGGAGCCGGACTTGGGCCGTGCAAGCCCCACCGGAACATGAGGGTCAGAAGTGAGGGCTTGTTTCCCGGCCTCCCTTCTATCCAATACTTGTTTCCCACGCTGGCTTCCGGTGGAGTCCGGAAGGGCCAGCCCTGTCCTTGAGGGCCAGGACAGATAGTCATAACCAATGCCTAAGCAACCACTCACAATTTTTTGTATTTTGAATAAAGTTGTGGCCAAAATTATGCCAAAAACCTTAAACAAAATTGATGTGTGAAGTGTGTAATTATTTGTGGGGTGGCACTGTGGAACTCAACACGCAACATTTCTAGACTCGTTTACTGCTTCCTTTACTGCTTCTGCTCTCAAATACATTCATCACATGACACATATCACTGTGGATTGGATCCAAAGCAGATCCTTGCTTTGGTTTTCTGAAGCTTTGGGTATCTCCCCATTGACTTATAATGATGAAATCAGCTATAACAGTTTTTTTGGTGTGTGTGTGTGTTTTTTTTTGTGTTTTTTTACAGAAGTGGATGAAATCTGCAGTCACGGTAGCTATTTTTGAGGGATGAATCCTGCCGAATTTCACCACATAGGTCCAGGGAATTTTGTGCAAGAAGCCATTCAAATTTCCATTTATTTTAACATGGGATTTCCTTACTTCTCTGTGGTTTGGGGGACAATTTGCATGCATCGCTTTCCAGGCATTCTGTAGTGGTGCTCATCAAACACAAGAGAGGAGCCATGGGAATGAGCATATTATCTCCTCCTCCCATCATCCTTCTGGCTGCTCAAGAGTTGGAGGGCAAGCGTTTGTCTCCAGCAAGCAGCCTCCAATACTTATATAGACTCTGTGTGCATTAAGAATGCTTGAAAATCATAGTCTTCAAAGTTCTCCTCTTAGAAAAATCAACATTCATTCTCCTCACAGAAGCTGTAGTGTCTGCTTGCACAGATACATAAGCACGTAGGCCTCATTTCTTGCTAAACCTTCTGCATGTGGCTGAGGCAGGCAGATGCTAAACCTCATTGCCTCCTTCCCAACAGCTGCGTGGAGGCTGTGAATGTCAGAGCCATGTATGAACTAGTTCTTTGAATTTCCAAAATAACACTTGGAAAGGGTGAAACAAACTCAGACTTGGCCATATGGATTTCCAATGATAAAACTTCAAAGCAGTCACTTTGGGAATGCAAGGATCATTGTTGCAGTGCATGCTACAAGTAATTTCTTTATGGAGTATCTATGTTAAAGCACCAGTTTAACATTACTCTCTTTCTCCCTTAATACGTGCATTGCTTCCATGTACACTGGTGGGAGTTGGGCATGTCTTTTAGAAGATTAACATAAATAATCCCATGAAAGCAAGGCAATTAAAAGCAATGCCTGAAATGAAATTTCATCTCCTCTGTGGAGATTTTCAGCAAAACAGATGGCATAGTACTTCAATTCACCTTCTCCCTGTGTCAGTTAAAAACAAACATTTTATTTTTCAAAGTCAGAACATTATTTATTTAAATTACTTCTATGCCTCTTTTCAGGCTTATATATTCTGTCTTTGGAAAGGACAGTTGTCTGTTTGCAGGTGCTGTCTGGTCAAAGAGAAAGAAGGAAGAGCAGGGACCTTGAAGTTGCTCTTCAGCAGTTATCACTTTTACAGAGAACTAAGCAGGCACATGGGTCATTCGTTGCCTTCTCCAATACTGTAAAAGGTATTGTATTTCTATAAATTAGCACATGGAGATGCTATCCAAATCCTTGGTCCTCTTTTTTGGTGACGAATTTCCTGTTTCGGGATGTGGTGCATGTGTCCACCATTTCCCATCCCTTTCTTTTCTAAAATGCTACACAGTGAAACATAAGAACAAAATGTCAGCTTCTTCTGGGACCCTGTCTTCCCAAAAGGCATTGAGATAATACACAGGGCAGGAAAGGCGAGCTCCAAAAATTCAAGGCAAATCACTGAGCGTGTTTTGCCAGAGGACAGTAACCCCATCCAGATATTGGCTGAAGGGGTGGAGGAAGGAGGGTGAGGTGGGGGCGGGCCGCCCCGGATGTCACCACTGAGGGAGGGTGACAAAATGCCAGGTGGCACTCACCATGGGGTCTGCAGCGCACCTCAGCCATGCGTCTCTCCTGGGAGTGACGCAGTGGCTTGGGTGCCCGCAGGCTCCGCGCTACCCCAAATGTTCTGCCCACTGCCTCCCCCTCAGCTGTAGGGTGGCTGAGTGGGAGGAGGCAGGCAGACTCCTCGGAGGCCCCACAGAGCATCCTTCCCTGGCTGTCCCTGCCCCCGCGCCCCACCCCAGGTGCCCAATCAGCTTGTTCCACTGCTGATTGGCTGGCACATCCTTGGTGGGTTGGGCCCTTTGTCAGAGCAACCTATGAGGAAGAGATTGTCTAGATTTGCACACTCTGTTGGAGCAAAGAGCCCGCCGCCATTGCAACTCTGTTATTGCACTAAGAATGGTTGTGGTACATGTTAGGTTTTTTATCTCCCTGAGCTGCTCCAGCAAGTGGTACTATGATTTGTATACATCATGTGAGTGTCTGAGAGAGCGTGAGAAAGGAAGTCTGTATTATCTTATCCTTCTGAGTACTATTGGAAGTTGGTTTCACTTCTGTGTATGTCGCAGTTCTGTACTGGTGTTCAGAGAGCACAGACGTACTGGTGGAGTCTCTGTATATAAGACTGTAAATAAAGTAGTTTTAGAACTACGATTGAGTCTTTCTTCTGCTATGATATACTAGAAGACTGGCATGCTCTTTCCAGGAGAGAAGGGACGCTTATTACCAGCTACTCTGGACTGAAGAAGATCTACAGCCAGAGAGGGCCACCGGGGAACGCTCCAGAGATTTGGGAAGTTTGCAGCCTTCCCAGGGCGTTTTTCTAACAGTAAAGGTAAAGGGACCCCTGACCATTAGGTCCAGTCGTGATAGACTCTGGGGTTGTGGCGCTCACCTCACTTTATTGGCCAAGGGAGCCGGCGTACAGCTTCCGGGTCATGTGGCCAGCATGACTAAGCCACTTCTGGCGAACCAGAGCAGTGCACAGAAACGCCATTTACCTTCCTGCCAGAGTGGTACCTATTTATCTACTTGCACTTTGACGTGCTTTCAGACTGCTAGGTTGGCAGGAGCAGGGACCGAGCAACAGGAGCTCACCCCGTCGCGGGGATTCGAACCACCGACCTTCTGATCGGCAAGTCCTAGGCTCTGTGGTTTAACCCACAGCGCCATCCGCATCCCTTTCCAACAGTACAATGAGTAAAATATTCCACATACCTTCTGGAACAAAGGACTGGATGTGGATGCCACACTGATGGTGTGTATTTGCTTCCCTGGTCCACTTGGACATAGAATCACAGGGTGGGAAGGGACCCTGGGGGTCAACTAATCCAACCCCTTGCAATGCAGGAATATGCAGCTGTCCCATGCAGGGATCAAACTTGCGACCTTGACATTATCAGCACCATGCTCTAACCAACTGAGCTACATATGAGGGGCTTCTGGCTCCCCTGTGTTATGTGCAGAGCCATGGGGTTAAACAGGCCCATAATTATTGGAATTCTATAATTTAGTGGCAGCCCAATCCCACAGTGCCATTGGGTACAATATCAATGAATGCTCTAACATGCCTTTGCAATAAATGCATTTTAAAAGGCTGCGTAACCTCAGAGGAATTCATCCTCCATTTCACAGAACAAATTAAATACTAAGTTCTTTCTGCGAAAAATGGTATTATCCCTGCTTTACAGTTCTTGTACAACACTTATCCCGAAGTCAATTATTAAAGTCAATGGTTATCTCCTTATGGTACCCTATTGTATTTTTAATTGAATTTTAAAAGGAAGTTGTTTTCCTTTGGACTCATAGACATGCAATAAATATTGATTTCAACACAAACCATAGGGGATAAAACAAATCCGTTAGTCCACAAAAGGAAAGCAGCTCACTTCATTATCCGTGTCTGCCAAATCTAAATCAATGTACAATTAAAATATGATCTCTTTTTGCAAGTTTTAGAGAGATGTATATTGAGTGTACTGGTACTTATTTAGCAGAAAGATTACTTCCACGTTCAAATTCTACATTTAGCCATGTGAGGTATGTATGGGTGGAATTCAAGATAGCACTAAATAGGGCGTGTGGGTCGGGAATGAGGTCTGCTCATGCAATGGGATTCCTCCCACCCCACACTGTGTGCTGCCTGTCTGCAACAACTTAGTTGAATCCCATCCTTTACATGGTGCTTGTCCCATGGAGCAAAATTGTTCTTCATGTTCCATTGCTTTGAAGCCACATAAAAATCATTACAGTTTTAAGTGTCCTTTGCTTTAAAGGTTTATACAACCTGCTATCAGCTAGAAAACATGATAAAAAGATTCACTCATGATGCTGCTGCAGTAATCCCATTTGCATGTGTTCAGACAACAGATTCCTGGTGTCTACCCAACCCAGAGATTGGATCCTGCACTCCCATTTCTGAGCTTAATCCTAACTGCCATTCTCCACCATGATGATAGTGGGGAGGACTGATGGAGCTGCCATTAAACCTATTTCTACACCACCCTTTATCCAAACGGATTCCTGGGTTGTGTTACAATAGAGATGAATAGAAACCATTCATAGCTCAATGGAATGCAATCTTGATTACTATGTTGTTGTTTAATCATTTAGTTGTGTCTGCCTCTTCGTGACCCCCCTGGACCAGAGCACGCCAGGCACTCCTGTCTTCTACTGCCTCCTGCAGTTTGGTCAAACTCATCTCGGTCAAACCTGGAGCAGGAACCAGCGAGCCACTCCAGTATCCCTGCCAAGAAAACTCCATGGACAAAAACAACAGGCATTGATTACTATAATTGATACTAAAAAGCAGGCTTGGATGCAGTCAACAACTATAAAACTATTAGGTTGCAAAATGAGGCAGCATAACTATTTAAAATTATTGGGGCAAATGCAAAAAACACACACAAAAAAACACCTTAGCTTTGTCAGGAAAAAGCAGCAATGCAAGAGCGAGCTGCAAAGTGCTGGAATGCAAAACAGGATGCTGATGTTTGGGACTGTACTATTGGAACAGAGGGGCAGTCTATTCACTGTACTGAGCACCGGATGGTAGCTCAGAGTGTCATCTGACCTGTACTGGAAGTACAGGGGTGGAGTTTATTCATCTACTGTTGGAGACTGGAGAGTGCAGACACATTTCTCTGTACTGCTGCAATGACAGAAATAAAGACATGTAAATAGATTTCTGTCTGTATCTTTTCCCCTCCCTGAGGGAAGCAGGGAGGAAGGAGGAGTTTGTGTGTCCCTCTCACGCTGAGTGGGATCGCCGATAGTGACCTTGCCTGTATCCTGCAGACGGGGAGGTCAACAAGGATCTCAAGCCGAATGCCTGGAGAATGGCCAGTTACCTCTGACTGCGGCCTGAGAATCTGACAAGCTTGGCATGGAAAATGTAATAGGGGTGCTTCTATTAGGCTGTAATGCAAGGCCTCTGTTTGGCTCTAGACCAGAGCTTTTCAAACTGTGTGTTGTGACACGTTAGCGCAGAGGCAGGCAACCTTAGGCCCAGAGGCCAGATGTGGTCCAATCACCTAAATCTGTCCGCGGATGGTCCAGGAATCAGTGTGTTTTTACATGAGTAGAATGTGTCCTTTTATTTACAATGCATCTCTGGGTTATTTGTGGGGCCTGCCTGGTGTTTTTACACAAGCAGAATGTGTGCTTTTATTTAAAATGCAACTCTGAATTATTTGTGGGGCATAGGAATTTGTTCATCCCCCCCAAAAAAAAAATAGTCCAGCCCACCACATGGTCTGGGGGACGGTGGACCGGCCCATGGCTGAAAATGGTTGCTGACCCCTGTGTTAATGTGTCGGCTGCAGTGTGTAGGCATGTTGCACAGACTAAAAGGGGGGTGTTAATTGTGGGGGCTTGCACTAGCGTACTGCACTAATCTAGAGGGCATTTGGCAACATGATCTCAAATCCCTCAAATTGCTTTCTGCACAGATTGGGGTGTTCTCCCAGTATGACAATCTGAAACACTTGCTCTCTTCCATATTCCACTATTCTTTTGACATGGCAAAGGGTAAAGGGACCCCTGACCATTAGGTCCAGTCGTGACCGACTCTGGGGTTGTAGCGCTCATCTTGCTTTCTTGGCTGAGGGAACCGGAGTACAGCTTCCGGGTCATGTGGCCAGCATGACTAAGCCGCTTCTGGCGAACCAGAGCAGTGCACAGAAACACAGTTTACCTTCCCACCGGAGCAGTACCTATTTATCTACTTGCACTTTGACGTGCTTTTGAACTGCTAGGTTGGCAGGAGCAGGGACCAAGCATCAGCAGCTCACCCCATTGAGGGGATTCAAACCGCCGACCTTCTGATCAGCAAATCCTAGGCTCTGTGGTTTAACCCACAGCGCCACCCACGTCCCATGGGTGACATGGTAGGTGTGTCTGTTTCTGTAAGAACGCCTGAAGCTAGGTTGCATTCAGTAGTCAGGTTGAAATCTGGAAATGCTGGCCTGCATATACATCTAACAGACATTTTAAACTGTTTGACAATGCTGTGAAGCTGCTGATATGGGACCTTCTTATTGCTTTACTGGGTAAAGAGAAAAAAGACTTAATATAACCATATGAGGCTGCTCCAAAAGATAATCATTCTGCTTCCATCTAAGTTTCTGTCAAATCTGCATCATAGGACTCTCTAAAAACGTCATATGGATTTTTTTTAAAAAAGAAATGTTTTCATTGTTGTTTTTAATGTATAAAATAGAAGAGGAAGACAACAACGAAACAGCAAACATGAAACAGTAAAATCCAATAACAAATGTGGTTGCCTTTTTCATTTATAGATACAAAGAAAAGAAAAATATTGGCTGGTTATGACAGGCTGTGCTCTCCAATATTCAAGTATATAACTCCAAAACAATATATGTATTGTGGAAGATGCACTTTGCAATATACCACCATTAATGTATGGAAAACATGTTTTTAAAAATAATAATTTGAAAATAATTGTTCATTGCTATTTGGAGACGTGTGAGCTTCTCTGCTAGTGCAAATCTACTCTGGATTGTATAGCCGCTTGTGGGTTTTTATTGTTTCCAACCTAGCAGCTCATTACAAAAATATAACTGAACCTTCATGCAGAAGATGATTCTCAGGGTCTTTAGCTACAGACGAGCAACCTAGCCTTTTGTTGTATAATGTCTGACATTTTCCTAGACACCTATACTCAAAAGTCAGTACCCAAGGGGGCAGGACCACCACTTTTGAGGCAGTGATCCTTTCTCCTGGCAGCCTCTCCTGCAATTAAGTGACAAGGTCTTATGCAATATGGATGTTTAATAGTAGCGTTAAAGAATAAAGAAAACCTTACACTTTACTTATTGTAATGTGTTGAGTCTCCATAGGGAGATGCACTTCAAAACCCCCAGCAGCCATTGTTAAGAGCTTAATGGATTAAGAGGGAAAGTCTGAAGATAAGGGTTGCTGAACAAAAGAATGGGTTATTGATAGACTGGAAGTTACTTAGCACCAGCTCCAAGGACTCTCTAAGGATTCAAGTTATACAAAGGATCTTAAGGTAAGAATATTTCTTTCCACTGTTGGTCAAAAAGCATATTCCTGTTTGGGAAAGAATGAAAAATTTTCAGCTGGCACTAGATCAGCTTCCATTTGGGTTCCACAGGCTGGCAGATGAATCTTCTCTGTTGCCACGGGGCACCGGAATCATTGCATCACATAATCTTTGACTGTGCTTTTCACTCATCGGCCAGGAGCAAGTTTCTTGATCCATATCTAAAGGGAATCGCCGATGATTCGAATGAAGCCAATCTGAGATATCTACTAAATGATGAAGACCCCCTAAGATCACTCACGGTTGCCAGATTTTTGATCAGCGTCCTATCCCTAAAGAAGAAAAACGGACTCCGGTGCGGCTCGGATAACCCTTTTAAACTATTATCTATGTTTTAGGATGTATCTAGGTGATATCACCACTGATGTCTTTTATTAATTTATGAGCAGAGGGCGATGTTTATGTTGCAAATTTATTGTAATGTATGTGTTGGTCTTTTGCTTATTTTGCTTTGGTTCTTGTCTGTCTTTGTAAGTTTTTGGCTGTTTTAAATTTGGAGGTTTAAGTATTGTCAGGGAACTGCCATCGGAAGGACAGGTGGTGGAAGGGCTCACGGAGGTTGGGAGAGACTCAGCAGCTGGAGAGGGAACCAGCAGGGGGAGAGGGGGGTCTCTGAGGGAAAGTGAGCAGGAGGGATGGCTCAGGGACACTTCCAGCGAGAACAGTGGGGAGGTTTCTGGACCTCCCATAGGGACACCCACTCCTCGCCGGAAACTGTCACGCCGTGAGTCCAGAAGACGTGTTTCCGTTAAGGAGCTTTTATGTTGGAAGCGATTCCGAAAGCAACCACTGTCGGAATCTGCCAGTGACTAAAGGAGCCATGTTTGAGGCGCTCCGTCACAGACAGAGGTTTGTGGACTTGAGCAAACTCTGAGGGACTACGATTTTACGCACAAGCAGCTCATCATCCCATCACAAGTATATATATGTTGGTGGTGGGAAACTGTCGTGTGACGGGCCAATGGCTGTAATAAATATCAATCAATCTCTGTTGCCACCAACTCCTGGGGTGGGGAAAACCCTGGCGAGCAGGATGTGGGGTTGGTGCAGTGAGAGACCAACAGACTGGGCCTGGAATCAACCCCTCTCCTGTACTCCCGAGTTGTACCTCCACAGCGGGAGGAAGCAATGTTTCTGAATGCCAGTTGCTGGAAATCACATGAGAGGAGAGTTGTTCCTGTGCTCATGTTCTGCTTCCGGGTTTCCCATAGGCATCTGGTAGGCCACTGGAGTAGATGGGCCCTTGGCCTGATTTGGCTGGCTATTCTTATGTTCTCCTGATACAATGAACAAACTCACAGCTAAGTGATGTTTTGGTCTGCCATCTGTCGCGCGTGTGAAAGAAAACTTAAACACGTTGCAGAGTTCCCCAAAAAATAGACCAGAGGCAATTAATACTTCACCCAGCAGAGCTTTACTGCTACTGAAGGCAAATGAGCATAATGGTCACAAATCCAATACATTCAGGATTGGCACTGTCCATAAGAAATCCAGTTGCAGCACCTAACGTAAACTTAAAATTACTTATAATAAGACCTTAGCAGCATATATGAAACAGAACACCATACCAGAACAAAGAGATAGAAAGAGAGAATATGTGAAACCCAGGCTCCTTCTGGCCTGACTATTATAGTCAGCATGACCTTGACAGAAAGAGATAAGAGAACCAGTTCAAACCAGCTGTATTCAGTTTCTCAGAAGGAATAACCCAAACAAGAACGATCTTTCACACAGAAGAAACCTTCCAGAACCCTCTTGAACTAAGCAGAACAGGAAAGATTTCTACACATCAGATCAATACGTTCTGTACTAAGAAATGCAAACTGACACCATCTTGATGCATGACCATCACCACCACCACCACCATCATCATCATAGCTTGCCCATCCTTCACCCTAAGATCCTAGGGTGGGCTACATCATTGGAAACCATTTTTGAAAACAATTTTAAATGACTTACAGCTATAAAAATAAGGTTGGTCCTAAAAATGTACACCTCAAGTCTCAAAAGCCAGGGTAAAGGGGTGCATGAAACACTCTGGAGGGACTCCTTAGCCTGCATATTTCATCCACTTCATGTGAAAGCAATGCTTATTTCCCCCCATTATAGTCAATGAACCTTTGGGTTTAACAGATCAGATTTGGATCAGAAGAATTAATCAAGCTGGAATGATACAGAGCAGTCCTGCTTCCAAACACTGCAGATACAGCAGAACTGCAACTTACGTGGGGGTTACGTTCTGGGGATGGCATGTAAAACCAAAATCAAGTATAGTCAAAACACATAGAGTTTAATGGCTGGTGGGATTGCCAGAGTCCCCACCCAACCCCCGGATGCCCACTGTCTTTCTGCTGAATGTTCTCAAGTGCCTATAAGCTGTGGGTCTCTGGCACAAGGTGAATCTTGCAGTCTCTGCACACTCCTAGTAAATAGTATAATTCCTGCTTTCTGCATTGCAGTGGTTAATTGTGTGAGCTTTAAACTGGGAAGTTCCTGATTACAGGGGCGGAGGAAGGGGTGTGTGGTGGGTGCAGGTCGCCCTGGGTGTCTCCACTGAGGGGGTGACAAAATGCCAGGTGGCACTCACTGTGGAGCCTGCAGTACGCCCAAGACATGCGTCTCTTCTGGGAGAGACACGGTGACTTGGAGGTATTTAAATATACCTTCCTGAAGAAACCAGAGGCCTTTCTCCTGGGCATTGTTGGCCAATTGGTGCCAAAGAAGGATAGAACTTTTTTTATGTATGCAACAACAGCAGCAAGAATACTTATTGCAAAGTATTGGAAGACACAAGATCTACCCACCTTGGAAGAATGGCAGATGAAGGTGATTGACTACATGGAATTGGCAGAAATGACTGGCAGAATCCGAGACCAGGGAGAAGAGTCGGTGAAAGAAGACTGGAAGAAATTCAAAGACTACTTACAGAAACATTGTAAAATTAATGAATGTTAGAAGGATGTTGGATAGAAACTAAGCGGTTTCCAGCTGTAATGCTTTAAGAGATATGAAGGGAAAAAAAGAGGTTTCACAAATGGGTAAAAGTTTAATGGTAAGGATTTGCTGAACTAACAAATCGAACTGGAATACAAAGAAGGGAGGTATGAGGAGGTCCGAGGAAATAAGTGTATGGAAGTTATGTTATTGAAAATTAATGTGTGTTTTTAACTGTTTTTTATTTTGTATGTTTATTTTTCTTTTTTCTTGTTATATCTTAAAAACTTCTAATAAATATCTTTTTTTTAAAAAGAGAGAGACACGGTGACTTGGGTGCTCGCAGGCTCCATGCTGCCCAAACGGTCAGCCCACTGCCTCCCCCCCTCCTGCTGTAGGGCAGCTGAGTGGGAGGAGGCAGGCAGACTCCGGAGGCCCCACGGTGTGTCCCACCCCTATGGGTGGCACACTGCCTCAGGCGCCTGAGCGGCTTCCTCTGACACTGCCTGATCACAATTTCATCTCACTAGTTGGTCTGAGACAAACCACTGTTGTCTCTCAACCTCAGTTCCTCATCACCATCTGCAAAATAGAGATAATGCTTCTGAGCTATCTAAATTTCTGAGATGAAGTTTGTGAACACTTAAAGTGTTACTAATGCTAATGCTAAGTACAGTGGTACCTCGGGTTACATATGCTTCAGGTTACAGACTCCGCTAACCCAGAAATATTACCTTGGGTTAAGAACTTTGCTTCAGGATGAGAACAGAAATCGTGCTCCGGCGGCATGGTGGCAGCAGGAGGCCCCATTAGCTAAAGTGGTGCTTCAGGTTAAGAACAGTTTCAGGTTAAGAAAGAACCTCCAGAACGAATTAAGTACTTAACCTGAGGTACCACTGTACTATTCTATACTGTGCAATGTGTTTACTATTACTTGGATGGACAACATGGCAAGCAGGAAATGCCCCCAGATCTGATTGGTATCCAAAGATAAGTCAACTTAAAGAAGTTCACAGAATGAAAGTTTCGTGTCCTCTGCTTTCCACCACACCCCATCCTATATGGTTTAGAAGAGTTCCCCTCCACTACTTTACGGAGAGGATTCTGCGGGGTGCCCTGGTGGCTGAAATGGGCATGAGAGTGTTTCTTAAAACATAGACCTATTTGCTTTATTTGAGAGCCAGTGTGGTGTAGTGGTTAAGAGCGGTAGTCTTGTAATCTGGGGAACCGGGTTCGCGTCTCCGCTCCTCCACCTGCAGCTGCTGGGTGACCTTGGGACAGTCACACTTCTCTGAAGTCTCTCAGCCCCACTCACCTCACAGAGTGTTTGTTGTGGGGGAGGAAGGGAAAGGAGAATGTTAGCCGCTTTGAGACTCCTGAAGGAGAGTGAAAGGCGGGATATCAAATCCAAACTCTTCTTCTTCTTTATTTACTGAGATAGGGGGGAACAAGTTTGCTGTCAGGAAAACAAAAGACTATTATCAGCATTAAGTTGGACTTCATTAAATTTTCATAAGAAGTTTGATTTATGGGGATTATAAAATTATAGCTTTATTGCACATACCATGAGTGCTTCCTCCTTGGTTTATTATTGGTTTTTGTTCCTTCCCTTCCACATCAGTAAAGATGTGAGTAGTAAATTACTAGTCAGGAAATTTTATATGCTGTTTGTTACATTTCTTCTTTTGCTTATGTGCATTTGTGTGTCCAAGTGAACCATCCAGGCTCATTCATTTTATATAATAAATTTTTGGGTCCCATGCTCTTTGAATTCTCTATCCTTTTATCATTTTGTGATCAGTGGTGGGGCTTTTTTTTGAGAGGGGGGTTTAATGAAATTTACATGTAGATTTCCCTGTGCCCTGTCAGAGAGCAGAATGGACCTTTGACTGAGCACCAGCAAAACTGATATGAGACATACTTAATCTGATCTGTCCATTCATGACTTGCACCATTGGGCTTGTATTGCTACCTCTCTAATTGCCTCCCATTTTTACTTCTGCAGGCCCTTAAATTTCCAGGTTTCTGCTTGCCTCGTGTTTTCCAGGCACATGTCCGAGTGGTTTTGCATTTGCCCCTGGAAAACACACTCTTTACCACTGAATCGGAACAAATGACAGTCGCCGAAAACCTGATTTTCCTCCACTGGAGGAAATTCTTAAGACGGTGTTTGCCATAGACATGTTCAGTATGGTCCCCCAACTTAAATTATATTTAAAGGTAAAGGTAAAGGTACCCCTGCCCGAACGGGCCAGTCTTGACAGACTCTGGGGTTTGTGCGCCCATCTCACTCAAGAGGCCAGGGGCCAGCGCTGTCCGGAGACACTTCCGGGTCACGTGGCCAGCGTGACAAAGCTGCATCTGGCGAGCCAGCGCAACACACGGAACGCCGTTTACCTTCCCGCTGGTAAGCGGTACCTATTTATCTACTTGCACTTTGATGTGCTTTCGAACTGCTAGGTTGGCAGGTGCTGGGACCGAGCAGCGGGAGCGCACCCCGCCGCGGGGATTCGAACCGCCGACCTTTCGATCGGCAAGCCCTAGGCACTGAGGCTTTTACCCACAGCGCCACCCGCGTCCTTAAATTATATTTACAACTGGTAAATTTAAGCATTCATTGATGGCAGTTAGGATGAAATTTGATCTTTTCCCAGAGGTACTAATTTGTATTTTCTGACTTGTTGAATGCACAGTCAATGCCAACACTCAGCAAGATTCTGACGTTTCAAATAACAAATATACTGAAAGTATCCAGAATGATAGGAATCTCATGCCTGTCTTTGAAACTGAGTTTTAAAAGGCCTGAAGAAAAAAATAAAATAAAACAGGTTATTTTGCAACTTGTAAATACAAGGAAAGGAACTGTGTTCATGAAGGAAAACATGATCTTTAATGAAGTGTCTATGAGCACATTACTCCAGTAGTTAAATAACACCATAACACTCTGAAAGGTTATTTTGATCTTGGTATCAATAAAATCACAGGCAAGAATCCCATTCACTTCAGTGATATAGGGATTTCATCCAAGGTATCCCCTGCATAGTGTTACAAAGGTTCATCTTGCTCATTGAACCAAGGCACTAGAAAATGAAACATTCATCGAACCATTTTACTTGAGCCTTTAATATCCACTCACATAAAATGCTAGCAGACCTCTATTAATGTCATTATGATCATACTGAAAAGAACTTGAAGGTCAGCAAGCAAATTTTACATATCAAAGACCACCCCACTCCTTCTGCTCCCCTCTTGAAAAAGAAAAGCTTCAATTTTCCCTCTGTACTGCGGGTGTACGATCATTCTTGCCCATGTTGTTTTGTCTGTTCAGAATTGTGAATACTTGTTTAGTATGAGCCAGTCCTTCAAGATTGCTACACAGTGGCGTAGCGTGGGTCGTCTGCACCCGGGGCAAGACAAGTAATTTGTGCCCCTAACCCGTGGAGAGTGAGTGAGCCAGGTAGGGGCAGAGAGCTGCGAGTGCGAGCGCGCCCCCCCCCAGATGTTGTGCCCGGTGCGGCCGGGCCCCCCTGCACCCCCCACGCTACGCCAGTGCTGCTACAGTCTTTTATACTGGCAGGTTGTTGTGATGGGTTTCTGGAACCATAGCCTGTGAACACTAGTATAAAAGGAGTAATGGAAGTTATATCTATCAATTACCATTACACTAATACAGTCGTACTTTGGTTCTCGAATGCCTTGGTACTCGGATGTTTGGCTCCCAAATGCCGAAAACCCAGAAGTAAGTGTTCCAGGTTTCAAATGTTTTTTGGAAGCCGAACGTCTGACGCGACTTCTGATTGAGTGCAGGAAACTCCTGCAGCCAATCCGAAGTCACACCTTGGTTTTGGAACGGTTTTGGAAGTTGAACGGACTCCCAGGATGGATTAAGTTCGAGAACAAAGATTCCAATGTACCTAACTGAGCTTCTGAACAACAAATGATGGAAACAGATATTATGCAGAGGTGTTGCCTTAATGCCTAGCTTTTGGAAGCATCTGCTGAGCTGAATTTTCCCCAAATTCCCTAAAATTTGGTTTTCATGTTGAAATTTTGGAATTGAATAAGGGAGAACTATGCTAAATGGTTGCATAGGAACATAGAAGCTACACCTTCAAGGAGCTCCCAAGGACTTTGAAGACACCAACCTATGGGAGACCATTGTGTCCTGTATAAGAGAAACACTTCCTGGTGCCATTTTGCAGGAAGCCCATATTGAGAGGATACACAGAACATTCCATCCCAAACCAAAAATTGGTAAGCCTCTATGTCTAGAGGGTGGTCCCTCACCAAGTTCAATGGACTCCTTTATCTCTCCCCCTCCCCATTACATGCAGCAAGAGCACACTATAATGCCCACCCAATCTACATGTGCTTTCCCCACGTTGGGTCTATTGGCTCTGCTCCTACACAAGGCATGTTCTCAGGGATGTTGTTGTTGGCATCATTCTGTCTCAAGAGACAATGGAGTGCACTTGCAGGGGTGAAGTCAAACCACTGTATTAGCAGCACAAAGATGACCTCCCTGGGGTGCAAGGTGCCGGGCTGCCCAGATGACAAGACCCCACTCTTGGCCTCACTGACAAAGCCTAAAGGAAAGCAGCTTGGCTGCAGGAGGTGCTGAAAGGAGGCGTACAAGACACCATCAAACCGTTTTAGTGACTCCATTGGGTGACAGAGAAAAGGTAGAAATACTCAACACCGACTTTGCCTCTGTGTTCACCTGAAAGGAAAGTGATGCCCAGCCTGGTGATAACAGAATAAATGATGTAAGGAGGATGCTGCGGCCCAAGACAGGAAAAGAGGTGGTAAGGGAAACACCAGGCTACCACAATGTGTAGCAGCTGGAAAGTGTGCAGAGGAGGGCAACCAAGATGATCAGGGGTCTGGAAACTAAGCCTTATAGGGAGCGCTTGAAGGAGCTGGGTATGTTTAGACTGGAAGAAAGGAGACTGAGATGAGATATGAAAGCCATCTTCAAATATCTTAAGGGCTGTCACACGGAGGAGGAAGCATGCTTGTTTTCTCCTGCTCTGGAGGGTAGGACTCAAACCAATGGCTTCAAGTTTCAGCAAGGCATTTGACAAGGTGCCCCATGATATTCTTGTAAAGAAGCTGGTAAAATGCGGTCTTGACTATGCTACCACTCAGTGGATTTGTAACTGGCTGACTGACCAAACCCAAAGGGTCTCATCAATGGTTCCTCTTCATCCTGGAGAAGAGTGACTAGTGGGGTGCCACAGGGTTCTGTCTTGGGCCCGGTCTTATTCATATTTTTTTTAAAATTTCTTTTTATTGAGTTTCATATACATAACCAAAAAAAGAACACCAAATCAACCATTACAAAAAATAAAAAGTAAAAAGTAAAAAATAAGTAAATAAATAAGTGAATGAGTTACAAATGTCCAAATATAACATAATAATCTTATCCATTTCCATTCCAGTTACTAGTCTTCACATTTGTTTCTTTATAACTTTAAAAACTTAAATCCCTCTTCTACCCCCTGCCGACTTCCATCCCTCCCGCTTTCAGGCTTCTTAATATCCATAATTTATTTCTCCTGCAGCTTGTAATTGTTAATGATTTGCACATCGTAAGATCTATATCAAACCTGCTATAGTCTTTAAGTTTCTGTGGTTCCCTTCAATGTAAATCATAAATTTATTCCAGTCGTTCATAAACTTTGCATTCTTTTGGTTTCTAATTTTTTGTGTCATTTTTGCTAAATTAACAAATTCAAATAATTTTGTTTGCCATTCTCCAATTGATGGGGTATTTTGATTCTTCCAGTTTTGGGCAATTAACAATCTGGCGGCGGTCATGGCATACTGAAATAGTACTTTATCCTCTTTTTTGATTTCATCCCCGACTATTCCTAGTAGAAATGCTTCTGGTCTTTTAGGAAATGTGTATTTGAATATTTTTTTTAACTCATTATAAATAAGTTCCCAATATTTCTTCATTTCGTCACATGTCCACCACATGTGGAAAAAATTGCCCTCTTTAATTTTACACTTCCAGCAGTTCTTATTTCCTGTTTTGTACATTTTCCCCAACTTTGCTGGAGTGATGTACCACCTATACATCATCTTTTCTAAATTTTCCCTGAGTGTTACGCATGCCGTGAATTTCATTCCACTAGTCCATAATTTCAGCCATTTATCGTACTCTATATTATAACCCAGATCCATTGCCCATCTTGTCATTACCCCCTTTATTTCTTCATCCTTGGTGTCCCACTCTAATAATATGTTATACATTTTAGATAATAATTTGTATTTGCCTTCAATTATCTCTATCTGAAACTTGGATTTTTTTTATTCATCCCTATTTTTTTATCAGCTGTCCGTATCGCATTTATTTGATGGAATTGTAGCCAGCCAGATAATTTATCTTTCAACTCCTCAAACGTTCTCATCTTCCACCCGCTTTCTGATCTTATCAATAGGTCTTCATATGTTAACCTTTCTCCCTCCATATTAACCTTTTTTATTATTAAGATATCCATTGGCGATAGCCACCAAGGTGTTTTCCATTCTAAAAGTTTTTTATTCCTCTCCGACACTTCATAAAGGGGCCCCCTGATAATGTGATTTGAGAATCCTCTATGTACCTTTTCTTTATTTTGCCATAGATAAGAATGCCAGCCGAACCTATTGTCGAACCCCTCCAGGTCCAGCAAATCGGTATTTTCCAAGGTAATCCAATCCCTAATCCAGCAGAGGCTAGCGGCTTCATAATAAAGTTTCAAATTGGGTACCGAGAAACCCCCTCTCTCTTTCCTGTCTGTAAGGATTTTAAAGCTAATTCTTGGCCTTTTACCTTGCCATATAAATTTCGAAAGGGTTCTTTGCCAATCCTTGAATATTTTGGAACCTCTAATTACGGGGATGTTTTGAAACAAGAATAACATTCTCAGCAGTAAGTTCATTTTTATCGCTGCCATTCTTCCTCTCCACGAAAGCTTCACTCTATTCCATGTTTCTAAATCTTTCTTAATCTCCTTCCATGTTGTAAAATAGTTATCCTGGATTAAATTTATATTTTTTGTGGTTAGCCAAATTCCCAGATATTTTTTTTTTGCCACCTTAATTCCATACTGCATTTCCGGTTTTTCACTTTCCTCCTTTCCCACATTCTTGGTCAGCATTTTTGTCTTTAGTTTATTTAATTTGAAACCGGATAACTTGCCGAATTCTTCTAACATCTCCAAAGCTATGCCAACGCTTCTTTGCGGGGATAGCATTAAGTCATCCGCATATGCTTTTAATTTGAATTCTTTTGTTCCTATTTTAATCCCTCGGATCTCTGGTGTTACTCTTATTTTATTTGTGATTACCTCAAATGCCATGATAAATAAAAGCGGGGATAGGGGGCATCCCTGTCTTGTTCCTTTTTCAATCTTAAAGGAGTTTGTTAGGTTATTATTTATAATCAATTTTGCAGATTGATTCGAGTATATTGCTTTTATTCCATCCATTAACTCGCCCTCTAGCCCTGCTTTCTCCATGCTCTTCAATAGGAACTTCCAGGAAACGTTATCAAATGCCTTTTCGGCATCTATAAAAATTAGCGCCGCGGGTATTTCGTTCTTACACTCCAAATATTCAATAATGTTTACCGTATGCCTTATATTATCTTTCAAAAACCTGTTTGGAAGAAATCCTGCCTGATTTTTGTGTATTATGTTTTCTAAACATTTTTTGAGCCTACTTGCCATCACCTCCGCAAAAATTTTGTAATCATTATTTAAGAGTGATATAGGTCTGTAATTTTTAATGTTCAGTTTATCCGTGTCTGGTTTAGGAATCATTGTGATGTGGGCCTCTTTCCATGTCTCTGGTACCCTTCCTCCTCTTAAGATGTTATTCATGGTGTCACATAACACTGGCGTTAGTTGGTTTTCTAATACTTTATAATATTTGGCTGACAGTCCATCCGGCCCTGGGGCTTTTCCTATTTTCATCTTCCTTATTGCACCTTGGATCTCCTCTATTCATATGGGATTATTTAATTGAGTTCTTTCCTCCTCTGTTATGTTCCTCCCGCTGTAATCTTCTAAATATTTTTCTATTTGAGTTATTTCTTCCTTCTCTCTTTTGTACAGCTTCTCATAAAATTTGAGGAAATTTTCCTTTATTTCTTTTGGGTCTTCTATCAACTGCTCCTCTATTTTTATTTTATTTATCACATTTTGTTTTTGTCTTTTTCACAGTTGCCAAGCTAATAGTTTGCCCGTTTTGTTAGCTGACTCAAAATATTTCTGTTTCATTAATTTGATTTTCAAAATTCCGGGTCTTATTCAACATCTTTATCAACGACTTGGATGATGGACTCAAGGGCGTCCTGATCAAATTTGCAGATGACACCAAACTGGGAGGGGTGGCTAACACCCCAGAGGACAGGATCACACTTCAAAACGACCTTGACAGATTAGAGAACTGGGCCAAAACAAACAAGATGAACTTTAACAGGGAGAAATGTAAAGTATTGCACTTGGGCAAAAAAAATGAGAGGCACAAATACAAGATGGGTGACACCTGGCTTGAGAGCAGTACATGTGAAAAGGATCTAGGAGTCTTGGTTGACCACAAACTTGACATGAGCCAACAGTGTGACGCGGCAGCTAAAAAAGCCAATGCAATTCTGGGCTGCATCAATAGGAGTACAGCATCTAGATCAAGGGAAGTAATAGTGCCACTGTATTCTGCTCTGGTCAGACCTCACCTGGAGTACTGTGTCCAGTTCTGGGCACCACAATTCAAGAAGGACACTGACAAACTGGAATGTGTCCAGAGGAGGGCAACCAAAATGGTCAAAGGCGTGGAAACGATGCCTTATGAGGAACGGCTAAGGGAGCTGGGCATGTTTAGCCTGGAGAAGAGGAGGTTAAGGGGTGATATGATAGCCATGTTCAAATATATAAAAGGATGTCACATAGAGGAGGGAGAAGGGTTGTTCTCTGCTGCTCCAGAGAAGCGGACACGGAGCAATGGATCCAAACTACAAGAAAGAAGATTCCACCTAAACATTAGGAAGAACTTCCTGACAGTAAGAGCTGTTCGACAGTGGAATTTGCTGCCAAGGAGTGTGGTGGAGTCTTCTTCTTTGGAGGTCTTTAAGCAGAGGCTTGACAACCATATGTCAGGAGTGCTCTGATGGTGTTTCCTGCTTGGCAGGGGGTTGGACTCGATGGCCCTTTTGGTCTCTTCCAACTCTATGATTCTATGATTCTAAGTTGCAAGAAAGGAGATTCCGACTAAACTTAGGAATCACATTCTGACAGTAAGAGCTGTCTGGAAGTGGAGCAGACTCCCACGAGCGGTGGTGGACTCTCCTTCCTTGGAGGTTTTTAAACAGAGGTTGGATGCCATCTGTCATGGATGCTTTAGTTGAGATTCAGCATTGCAGGGGGTTGGATTAGATGACCCTTGGGATCCCTTCCAACTATGAGTCTATGATTCCATGTCAGATTTGTGTAGGGCTTACTCCTTCGCCTTTTCTTCTCATGAAGATATCAGGGATGTATCATGGTTAAAATCAGTGAAACCCCTGGAATAATGTGCCATCAAAATGACTAGCAAAATGTTGTGGTTGAGGGTTTTTTTTTAATATAGAAAAGGTTGTTCATTCTAAATAGCCTTTTCCCATTTGTAAGTGCTCCACTGCCCACATAATACCAACTAATTATTTCTACAATAATGTGGTGTTTTTGCTCCAGTAAATTTGCTGTTATAGCCATTATTCAGTTATCATGAATCTTTGCAGGGGGAAGTGTGCTTTCTTATCTGTGCCCTGGTTTCCCCTTAAAAAGATGGTGCTAATTCTTCAGTCTTCTGATCAATCAGCTCTATAGAACTTTCAATATCTTTCCATTCTACAGCTTACAATTGATTTATCATGCATGGTTGTAAAAAGCTTCTTATGGTGATCTCACCTAGTAACACCAATTTCTCACTTCAAGAACTGGAGATAATTCTTGTGTTGTGAAAGCTGCCATAGATTTTCTTGTTTTGGGGGAGAATGCTGAGTTCTTAAGATGAACTGGAACCAAGACACAGTCTCCTTGCATCAAAGGAATTTTGGGATTTTGAAGACAATTGAAATGAACAGCTAATTACAAGTCTTCTCTTTCTGAGTAAGATGTAGTGGCAGAGAAACCCTCTCCATCACCCAGGGCAGGACGCCGAGGGGCAGGGCGAACCGCCCGATGATGCATTCACAACATTGCATGGACTGCACATGTGTGGCAGCCTGTATGGACTGCACACACACAGCAGCCCGTACGGACACCGCATGCAAGCGGCAGCCCGTACAGACACCCGTACGGACACCGTGCATGAGCGGCAGCCTGTACAGACACCTGTACCGATGACATATGGGAGCGGCAGCCCGTAGAGGCACCCGTATGGACGCCATGTGTGAGCGGCAGCTCGTACAGACACCCGTACGGACGCCGTGCGTGAGCGGCAGCCCGTACACACACACGTACGGACGCCATGCACGAGCGGCAGCCTGTACAGACACCCGTACCGATGACATATGTGAGCCGCAGCCCATAGAGACACCCATACGGACACTGTGTTGAGCGGCAGCCTGTACAGACACCCGTACCGATGCCATATGTGAGCGGCAGCCCGTACAGACACCCGTACGGACTCCGTGTGTGAGCGGCAGCCCGTACAGACACCCGTACGGATGCCGTGTGTGAGCGGCAGCCCATGTGGATGCTGTGCGGACGCGGCATGAGCAGCGCCCACACTGACTGCGTGCGCACCTTCCACCGTTCTACAACTGGGGGGAGGCAACAGGCCATCATGTCACCCCCCCCCCCGCGGTGCCCGGGGCGGCCCACCCCCTCCACCCCCCTTTGTGCGCCCTATGTAAGGTGATTGAGCAGATAGTAGATACAGTTTCTCAGGGCATTCCAATACTTTACCTACGTCTAATGGGGTTCATGGGGACGTGGGTGGCGCTGTGCGTTAAACCACAGAGCCTAGGACTTGCCGATCAGAAGGTCGGCGGTTTGAATCCCCACGACGGGGTGAGCTCCCATTGCTTGGTCCCTGCTCCTGCCAACCTAGCAGTTCAAAAGCATGTCAAAGTGCAAGTAGATAAATAGGTACCGCTCTGGCAGGAAGGTAAACGGCATTTCCATGCACTGCTCTGGTTCTCCAGAAGCGGCTTAGTCATGCTGGCCACATGACCCGGAAGCTGTACGCCGGCTCCCTCGGTCAATAAAGGGAGATGAGCGCCGCAACCCCAGAGTCGGTCACAACTGGACCTAATGGTCAGAGGTACTTTTACCTTTACCTAATGGGGCTCATGTTTTGTAACCTTATCTTGTTTAACCATTACGTCTATTTTATAAATGGTTCTAGTCACTACCTTCCACGCATTCACATACATGTGATTTATTTATATTGGTTTTATTTTCTAATTGTATATGGACTATGTATATTATGGTCAAATCCTGTTTGATAACATTGTATTCTGAAGAATCACACATTGTTTTGAAAATTTGTTTATTTATTTATAATATTCTCAACTCTTTAGGTAAATTAAGACTTCGTTCTATCAAGAAGTATCTCAAAGGATCTCACATTGCTGTCTTAATTTGTTTTCAATTGCTTCCTCCTAGTGGGCGGTTGGGTCTCTCCAGCATATTAGACTCTGAAACCCCTGGGAATTATGGGGTGGTGAATGGTAAATTAGAAGGTAGAGCCTATATGGATAGGGTCCAAGGCATCTGGAGCAGAAGATGTTAGCTGGACCAGCCCAAGGAAAGCCTAGCTTCAGTGCTTGAGGGATAAGTCAGGTGGACACAGGGTTACAGCAAACATCTGACACTCTCAATCCAAACTCAAAAGCTTGTCTCTTTGATTCTCTCTTTCCACCCTGAAATATCACGCCTTCTCTTGAGCACCATAAGAAAGTTAAAACACTAATCACAGGCGGAGGAAGTCTGTGACCATGGGACTCAGCGGGCACCTTTAGTGCCCCCCCAACCCGCAAAGGAACCCACTAACGGGCTCCGGAGCGAAGAGGGGGAAGTGGTGCGGTGCTGAGAGTCAACTGCTTCTTCCGTGGAGTGAAGCCGCACAGCCGTTGCCGGAGAGCGCTGCCTTTTTCCTGGGACAATTTGCCTTTTAAAACAATCACCATGCGTACTTAAATTTTGGACAATTGGACTCTAAATAAGGACTTGCGAGTAGAAATGAAAATTGGACTTAAAAGTTTATTTCAATTTGGTACTGAAACGGGAAGGTCTAAACAGGAAGTCAGCCTTCCGTTTCTTTGTAGATAGATTAAAGCAAAGACATGGCAAACTAGAGTTCAGAAAATCGCTTGTAAAGGATTAACTTTCACCATTTAAGATTGTTGAACCCCCTTCGGAAGCAGGGGAAGTGGGGGGATTTTTTCTGGACTGTTTAAACCTGCAGAAGTGAGTGTAAAGCAAAGTAATTTTCCACCGTCTTGATCCTGGAGCAGGGTGTCAGGACAGACGTTTTTTGAAGCTCATTGACCAGAGACAAACGTTTTTGACAGATAGCTAAAAGAAGCGAAACATAGTGATTCCATTGTTCCCTTTCGCATTTTAAATGAACAAATATTGACAAAATAACTGAAAAAGGAAACTTTGTTGTTAGATCTGCCTTTAAAAGAAAAGAACAAATAGAAGTTTTCCCCCTAGAGGGAGCCTGTGAAACTGTAACCAATTCTGAATCGGGGAGCTTGCAGCTGCTACAGATTATGATCATGGGAATAGACTTCTGACCTTGCAGGACAATGTATTCAGAAGCTCTGTTGTGTGCTCTCTGTAAAACAAGTGCCCTATTGGAACAGCTACATGAGAAGACGGACTTGATGACTGATGCGATCAGAAATTTTGAACAGGCAGTGGGAAATTATATGGAGCCCACCCAGGAATCAAATCAGGAGTGTGCCCTGACAGAACAGATGAGGGAAGAGGATGTTGCTGAATCTTGGGCGCCAGAGATGGAGGGAGCTGCGGCCCAGCAGGAACATGAGTTTTTGGATTTGACAAATGAGCTTGGAAAAAGCCAGACTTGGAAAGATAAAGTTTGGTTTGGCTTGGAAATGGGGGGCTGGATAGACCCCCCTATGCAGGGATGTATGGACTTTTCAAGTCTGGTAATGGGCCGTGAGATGTTTGGGGTTGTGGGGGCTCTTAATTTTGGAGGGACTTTGAAACAGGTTCTTAAATACCACATGGAGTTCAGTGTGGACTATGGAAAAGGGGCTGATTTGTCGAGAAGGGTCAAAAACATTGTTAAGCTGGAGTTCCCACGAGTGAAAGGAGCAGGAGACAAAGGAAAATATAGCTATAAATATGAAGAAGAGCCCCTCGGAAGGGACATGGAAGGGACTTAAGGGCTTCAGATATAAGATTACCAGGTTAATGCACTAGATTGATGGGATAGAAAGGACTGACAAAACCCGGTACCAGGAGGAAGAGATGCTGGATGAAGATTGGATTGTTTTTTTTATTTTTCCCTATTAGGATTGTTTTACAAAATTGCTGAATGTTAGAAAAATGTTGGAACGAAATTATTTGGCTTTAGTAAAAATATTTAAAGAATTATGTAAGAATATTATGGTTATGAGAAATTGATAAAAGACTTATGTTTTAAGCTTTAAGGTTTTTTATAGTAAGATAAGATTAAAATAGATTAAGGTAATGTAATGACAGAATATTATTAAATATGGAAAGGATTTGCTGCGACAATTAACAACTAGGCTACAAAAAAAAGGGAGGAGGAGGAGGTCAAAGAAAGAAGGTAATGACAGTTAAAGAATTGAGAATATTGGATTTGTTTTTAAATGTTTGTGGTATATTTTTGTCTTTTGATCGTGTTGTGTTATTTTTTGATTTTGATTTTGATTAATTTGTATTGTTTGATGTGGTTTGTTTTTTCTTGGTTTTTTCTTTCTCTTTTTCTACCTTGTTTTCTTTTGTAATTCTAAAAAAATTTCAATAAATATCATTAAAAAAACAAAAGAAAGTTAAAACACTGATGCTTTATGTCAGACTCCAAAATCTCGAAATCCTACTCCCAGTTGTACAGTCATACCTCAGCTTGAATGTGCTTCGGGTTGAGCGTGTTTGAGTTGTGCTCCGCGGCAACCCGGAAGTAACAGAGCACATTACTTCCGGGTTTTGCCACTTGCACGTGCACAGACACTCAAAATGTCGTAACGCGCATGCACAGAAGTGGCGAAAAGCGACACACGCATGCGCAGACGTGCCGTCACTAGTTACGTTTGCTTCTAGATGCGATCGGGGCTCTGGAACGGATCCCGATCGTATCCAGAGGTACCACTGTATAGAGGCACTCCTGTTTCTTTACTCATGTGACTCTTATTAATTTCTCTAAACATTCCCACATTGTCATGCAAGCAACACTTTCTGATAGAAAATATGCAGTCTACACTTCTTACCCAGCTAAAGTACGTCATCCTAAAGTCTCCTTCTGGTGGCGTGAGTTTGCTTATAGAATCACCATCAACATTTCACCTGAAGTGAAAGCTGAACCAAATGTAGTTTCTCCTCCAGTGAAGCACAAGCGGATCTTCAAGTGAAGTCACAATTAGTTCAGTACAATCTAGCCTCTGCAGATTTATAGGATTTCAGTAAATGTCACATAAATTGAAGCATGAAGCTAATTAGAAGGGGTTTTGTCAGGCAAGACGTTGGAGGAATTTCATAGTACATCAAAACAGTTTCAATATGGATAGCAATATTTCTTGATCTCTATGCATTTTATGTACAGCCATTGTTTGGCCTCAGAGTGAGATATTTGTGTAATAATCTTTTGCAAATCTTCGATGAAGCATATAGCTAAGGTGTACATTTTTTTGAAAAAAGACATGAATCAGTATGGTTCCTGAGATGACCTGCAAGAGATCTCTATCCAGGTAATGACCTGGAATGAACATAATAAGCTGTCCCATATCAACATGAATGGAGAGAACCTCAAGCAATGGCAGCACAGAGTAAAGGGGTGTCTTTTCCAAGCATTAGGTCTACCCCTCTTCCAAGTGTAAATGCTTAGTTCTGGGCTCACAAGACAGGATAGGGATTCTGTTAATGCCCAACCCACACTACTGCCTCCCTTCATGAGCTAACAGATGTGCGCTTGACTGTAGTGTTGGAAACCTCCATTCTCATTATCCTGAAGGAATTCAAGGTCCATGCTGAAGCTTACTCAGGCATAGGCAAACTCGGCCCTCCAGATGTTTTGAGACTACAAGTCCCTGACCACTGGTCCTGTTAACTAGGGATGATGGGAGCTGCAGTCCCAAAAGATCTGGAGGGCCGAGTTTGCCTATGCCTGAGCTTACTTGACTGGTGCACCTCAGAATTTCCTGGCCTACAGAACTACCATGAGCCTGTGTCATGTTATATTTGGTCCAACACATCTGGATGGTCAAAGACTGGATTTTCTTTTTCATGTGTTGTTGTTGAGCTGGGCATAGGGGAGTTTATTATGATTGGGGAATTCTGATATGTTCCCTATGTCAGAAGAGATGACCACAAGTTAGATTTAGTCTCATGGTGGTTCCAGTATCTGTGGGGTATGTGTGTTGGTCTACATATTTCAAAATGAACTAAATAAAAGCTAATAATCCAACTGTATTTAAATAATTCATTGCAGACCTTTAAAATAAATATATAAACTATGCTGTTATAGTGTACAAAATCTGATAAATGCTGTTCATCTATCAAAAAAGTAGTCCCATTTTTCATTATTTTCTTTTCTCATTTTGGTCATGGCTTCAAGATCCCACATTTTTATGATCCGTTCTTTTCAATTTGGTACTTTAGATGGTTTCTAGTACCTAGGATATATCAATCTAGCAGCTGTTAACATGTTCTCAGTGTTCACTTTAAAAAATAATGGATCAAGACTTATAAACCAAGGATTTTTTCCATTAAAGTGTTTATTCTCCTTCAATACTTTCCCCGCAAAGGGACATGTCTATCATATATGATGAAGGCATATCACTTTTAACCGATTTTTTTCTGGTGTATCCAGAGATCCTGCTGTTCTTGTTTTTATCTTGAGTATACTTCTGTTTTGGCTTAAATCTGTTTGAAATCATATAATGATATTGTAGCGTTTTAATTTTATCATGTTGTTAGATATCTTGGATACCTGTGCGGAAAGTAAATATACAGATATCATTGATGATCATGTCTCTGCCATGCTATCTAGTTATACCTTCCTTATTTCAATTATATTAAAATAGGCATCATATGTATAAATGTGAGTCTTGTTCTGCTTTGGAAAATGATTGCACACACTTCAATACTCAAGATTTCCCCACCATTAGGTCCCTGGCCCATATGGGTTAATTGTGAAACTAGTCTCTTCAACCATAGCATCTGGAGTAGACAATATCCAAGCATTCCTACAAGGCCAATGCATGACGTGGTGGTGACAGTGTTATATTAATTTCCAAATGTAGTTCACAATAATAAAATGATAATAGGAATACAAGGAGGACTGGGATAAGACAGGTAACAAATACCACCTCTACCTGGCAGGTTCATGGCAGTGGGATGGCCAAGGCAGTACCTCAAGCGGTGAAATGGGATGTTCCAGTCCTGCCCTTAGCACACAGACTACCATCCTGCAACCCTGAGTTGAAGACTAGATTGAATGTGTGACCTGTCCTATATGTTGGATCAATGAAATCCGAGACAGCCCCATAGTTGTCATCATCATCATCATAAACCTTATTGCGCTAGCCAAAGGCCATGGCATCATTCACAAAGGGAACAAAAGGAAAAGCAACAATAACCATAAAAACCATAAAAACATCAGGCACTGCAGATACAATAAACCACGATCACGTCTCCTTAAAATTGGTTGTTGCATACGAAAGGATAGCAAGGGGTCTCAGGTGGAATGTGCCAGCTTAAATATCCGAATCACCTTTGCTATTTTATTTAGCTCTTTTTTACCTGATCTTCTTAGCTGCCAATGCACATAGAGCTACTTTATAAGTTACGAAGTCATCAGTATCACTCAGCAGCCATTTCACCCTTTCCGCCTTGTTCGAGTGAGTTCCATTCATGAGCAGGGGTTTTATAAATCAGTCTCTTGGTTCTATATATAATGGGGATTGCAATAAATAGTGGTACAGGTCCTCTATGCAAGGTTGCCCACACAGACAAAGTGTCTCCTTGTACTGTACTTTGCCATACCGACCATCCAGCACCGCCAAGGGCATCGATTGGAATCGTAATTCTGTAAAAGCAATTCTTAGTACAGCAAGTGGGAGCTTTGTCAAATAGCTCGCTCAGCTGTGCTCCGTTTTGATAAGTAGAAACCATGGTGAACTCTTGGTAGAGGTAATCGTGGTTAAATCCCTTTCTGCATTGGACCTGAAGAGACAATCTCTTAAGTGTCATGGAAGTGTCATCTCTTAAGGGTCATGGAATCTCTTAAGTTGTCATGGAAACAATAAAGTTCCAAGCTGGCCCTACATGGCAGGCCTCAGCATGGATGCTGAAGTTACCCAGGGTCAAGGCCCTGGAGTTGTCCAACATCACACTTGAGGCCACCTCAGGAAGCCAGTGCAACCATAAAAATAGCAGCCGAAATTTATCTCTTTAGCCCAGTTACCAGGTACAGATATCCATAGATTTGTCCATTGTGGAAGATAGATAGATATTTAGATAGAACTGCATTCACAACAGCTCCATGCGTAGATCCTCCTTGTATATAGTTGAAACTACCATGGAAAAAGAAACTGAAGTTTTTTATGATGATTGAAGACTTGCCATGTCAATCCTGACAATGACATCATCAGAATGCACATGGATTGTGACAACAATAAGCTGTGAGGTGGAATTTTTATCCCCTTTTTCTTTGCTGGTACAGGTTGAAGGACTGGTTTCATTTGCAAGCTTTATGATGTGCTACTAGTTTCACCCTTTTGAAGAGCTGGCTCTTGGAAATGTCCTGTCTGATTCCCATGGACCTCAAGAGAGTGAAGAAACTTCAGGCCTTGGTCAATTTATATAGCCAAGATCCTGGGCTTCTGGGTGACAGACAGCTTGCTGTATTGCGGACCCACGTGGAGAATATATTACAAACTCACACGGGTGCCTCTGGGAGAAAGGTACTTGAGGAGGAAGAGATATTTGAGGCCACAAACTGTGATGAAAGTGATGTCGAAACGGATGAGGACAATGAGATTGTTGAACCTGACCAAGATATTCTCCAAGAAATGGGAGATGAAAATGTGAGACTAACCAGCGAGATGATGGATCAGGCTGATGAAAAGCGGGAAGAGGCTTTTGACGCACTTGATAAAGGCAATCTCCAAAGAGCCATTGAATTGCTTACCGATGCCATCAAGTTGAACCCCCAGTCCAGTGTCACATATGTGAACAGAGCAAGCACCTTTGTGAAACTAAAGAAACCTAACGCAGCCATCAGGGACTGTAAGAAGGCCTCTGAACTGAACCGGAAATCTGCACAGCCATATAAGTGGCAAGGGAAGGCTCACATGCTCCTAGGGCATTGGGAGAAAGCTGCTGAAGACTTCACCATGGCTTGCAAACTTGATCGTGATGAGGAAACTCATGCTTTGCTTCAGGTGGTGCAACTGAAACTTCAGAGACTCAAGGAGTTTCATCACAAATGTGAGCAAAAGCGAGAGTTAAAGGAAATTCACAGAAGGTTAGAAAGAGTCAGATTGTCCCTGGAAGAGCAAGAGCGAGTCCCAAGAGAGGAGAATCCCTGGGATGAAATGGCCAGAGCAGGTCGGAAACATCTCAAATCTTTCCTTACCCTTTTAGATCCCCGGGTAATGATGGCATTCCTGGATGTGGTCTGGAATCCTGAAAACATCTACAAATACCGAAAGAAAAATGTGATAACTAAGTTCACTCGCAAACATTAATTTGAAGGTCAACTACATGTGGCCTGATAACTAAATAAACTCACACATAGAACTCTCATTATTTTCTTTCTCTCCTTTTTGCAAAACTAGTTATGAAATTATGAAATAACTTTAATGAGATAGTTCCATATGTAGTGCAAATAAAGAAAACGATGTAAGAAAACGGGATATGTAAGTATTTGGGGTTCTGCAGTCATAAATTAAAATGCTAACAGCAAATGTTGAAGTGAATAAATGATTTTAAATAAGCACTTTCACAGGTGTAGTGAAACTTAATTCAAGAATAATTTGTGCCTCCCTAGGGTAATTTGAACACTCATCCTAAATGGATGGACTCAAATCTACCTTAAGTTATTGTTTCCATTAAAACAAATGGAACCGTCATTACTACTTTGAATCACATTGCTTTCAATTGTACATAGTTATACCCAGCTTTAGTTGGAGTTAGTTTGAACAATTTGATCTTTATGGATTCTGGTAGGAACCTACCTACGAGAATCTTGGATCAATCAAGCTAGGAATGTAGCTATCCGGCTGATTTCACACTTCTCCAATTGCTGCAGCACTGTTAAGACTGCTGACTGCAGTGCCATTGCACCTTGGAGTCAAAGGGGGAAGCAGAAAACCTTCTGCATCTCTTGTCTCATCTTATAAATAATAGTTATGTTGTTGTTTAGTCGTTTAGTCGTGTCCGACTCTTCGTGACCCCATGGACCAGAGCACGCCAGGCACTCCTGTCTTCCACTGCCTCCCGCAGTTTGGTCAGACTCATGCTGGTAGCTTCGAGAACATTGTCCAACGATCTCGTCCTCTGTCGTCCCCTTCTCCTTGTGTCCTCCATCTTTCCCAACATCAGGGTCTTTTCCAGGGAATCTTCTCTTCTCATGAGGTGGCCAAAGTATTGGAGCCTCAGCTTCACGATCTGTCTTTCCAGTGAGCACTCAGGGCTAATTTCCTTAAGAATGGATAGGTTTGATCTTCTTGCAGTCCATGGGACTCTCAGGAGTCTCCTCCAGCACCATAATTCAAAAGCATCAATTCTTCGGCGATCAGCCTTCTTTATGGTCCAGCTCTCACTTCCATACATTACTACTGGGCAAACCATGGCTTTAACTATACGGACCTTTGTTGGCAAGGTGATGTCTCTGCTTTTTAAGATGCTGTCTAGGTTTGCCATCGCCTTTCTCCCACGGAGCAGGCGTCTTTTAATTTCGTGACTGCTGTCACCATAAATAATAGTAAAGGTAAAGGTACCCCTGCCCGAACGGGCCAGTCTTGACAGACTCTGGGGTTTGTGCGCCCATCTCACTCAAGAGGCCGGGGGCCAGCGCTGTCCGGAGACACTTCCGGGTCACGTGGCCAGCGTGACAAAGCTGCATCTGGCGAGCCAGCGCAGCACACGGAACGCCGTTTACCTTCCCGCTGGTAAGCGGTACCTATTTATCTACTTGCACCCGGGGGTGCTTTCGAACTGCTAGGTTGGCAGGCGCTGGGATCGAGCAGCGGGAGCGCACCCCGCCGCGGGGATTCGAACCGCCGACCTTTCGATCGGCAAGCCCTAGGCACTGAGGCTTTTACCCACAGCGCCATCCTGACAATTAATAGATTACACCCCACCGGGAAATTAATAGGTTTCAGGTGCTATTCCCCTCGAGAGTCACACATGTGCATGACAAAAAATAAACCCAAATTGGGGGGGGGGGAATTATCGGCCAAATATTTTAGCCCAGCTCTAGACTGATGCCGTTATTTCGGAGCACTCCCATTATTTTGATCAAAAGTGTTTCAGATCGTGACCTAAGACAGTTTGCTTGCCAGTGACTTCCATCTGTGGCCCTGGGGCTAGCTGATCTTAGGAAATTGAGGGAGCAGAGGACCTAGGCAACCACAGCAAGATTTTAATGCTTTATAGAGGTTTGCCAAGGGAATGATGCCCATTTCAGTTTGTTGTCTTTCTGAGGGACGATGAAACCATGTGCAATCTTATCGCACTGTCCTCTTATAATGATCCACATAACTCTTATTGCATAAACCACATTGTCAACACCTTAGCACAGTTCTATTTTCTAGCACTTGTTAGAGGCCTTGCTTCTTTGGAATGCGGGGAGCTAGGGTTTTTCTTTCCTTTTTTTGTTTTGCTCCCCCTCTTTTCTTCCCTTCTATTTTGAATTCACTGTGGGGGTATAAGCATAGCTCCAAACAGAGCAAGAGTTTTCAGATAAAGGTACCCGTGCCTCAATAATAATAAGTATCCAAAGCCTGATGTTAGTGAGCTTTGTCAGCGTCACTAGTTAGCGATTGTTTTTTTAAAAAAATACTGCAGAGATATGCTTGTATGTGGCCATTAGACCTGGTATTTCATGTTCAGACAACCATCTTAGGTAGCTCACACCAACCCCAGACTTGGAATCAGGTTCCATTGCAGATAGACAGACATATTTTCACATAGAGCCTATATGCAGGCAGACTTGAGTTTGCCATGGTGTGCTCAAGAGGCAACTGCAGACATCACAGCACCCCAACACATATTTGCAAGCAAGCACTTGTCACATTCACACTTCAGAGTTTCAAGTCTCAAAACATATTACACGCATTAAAAAAAGCAATGTGTTAAGTGATACTTTCATTGGGATTACCGGGCATTTTTTATTAGTTGTTTCGATGAGTTATGGGTTTTTTAAAAGCACAGAGTGATGCCTCCTGGGCCACACAGTTAACTGGATGTATATCCCAGAACTCTCAAAACATTGCCCTCCAGTTCTGCACTTCAGTGGAATGTTGGACAAGCTACCATTCAGGAAACTTGCCTGGTGTTTCTGGTTTTCTCACTGATGAATTCTTAATAAACTTCCCCAAAAGTATGAAAACCAGTGAATTATGAAAGTATGAAAGCCTTAGTTGAATGACCTGACTAACTGAACTGATTAAAACTTGCAGCAGCCATGCTTCAAATGGATAACAAAAGCTTGGCAACCATATCTTCTGATGCATTTATTTCAGTACTAATGGATGATGTGCATAGATACACATTCTAATGCAGCATTTTCTTTAAAAACAACAACAAAAATTATTAAGTTGTCAATACCTGGAAAGTCAACTTCAAGACTGCAGTGATGTCATAATGTATGACATCAGCAGAACTTGACATAAACCAAACTGCCATAGCGACTGATACTTTCAAAGTTCTGCGGCTTGAGATAAAGTACAGCAGCGGGACCACATGGAGGGACACATGAGAAATGAGGCCCTTTTCTCCTCCATGATAGAAGTGATTTTCTAATTCAGCCACTGTCTGTACATGAGCCTTACTTTTTTTAAAAAAAATTGCCCTAAGAGAGGCAGTTTACTGTATCCAGCTGGTCATCCGAGCTTCTAGCTGGACGGGGCACCATGGATGCTAAAAATGTTGGTGACCTTCAAGCTTTGCTCAATCTGTACAAACAGGATCCAACGCTCTTGAGAGCAAAACAACTGAGTTTCCTAAGAGATTCGTTGGAGAGCATGGGGGACACCATTTCGGGTTTCCAGAGAATTGAAGCCTTTCCTCTGAGACTTGGTAAAGAGGAAGGGAAACCACCCGAGCAGCTTACCAGTGAGGAGAGTGATTTAGAGTTGGATGATGATGGAATGATCAAACCAGATGAAGATCAACCCCAGGAAATGGGAGACGAAAATGTGGAGGTTACAAATGATATGAAAAGCAAAGCTGAGGAGAAGAAGGAGGAGGCATATGCTTTCCTGGAGGCAGGAGAACTGCAGAATGCTATTGATCTGTTTACAGAGGCTATCAAGTTGAATCCCCAGTCACCACTCCTGTATGCCAATCGAGCCAGTGTCTTTGTCAAATTGCAGAAGCCCAATGCTGCCATTAGAGACTGCAACAAAGCATCAGAGCTCAACCCTGATGATGCACAGGCCTACAAGTGGAGAGGGAAAGCACATATGCTTTTGGGTCACTGGGAAGAAGCTGCTGAAGACCTTGCGTTAGCCTGTATATGGGATTATGATGAAGACACCAATGCCCTGCTAAAGGAAGTGCAACCCAAGGCCCTGAAGATGATCGAACACCACACCAAATATAAAAGAAAGCGAACACTGAAGAAGATCCAGAAGATCCAGGCAACTCTGGACTGGATTAAGAGTATCCTGGAAGAACAAGAAAAGGCACAGAATGAAGAAAATATTTGGCAGTGGATGACTCGAGCCTGTCGGAGGTACTTTGACTTTTTTATGGCTGTTATGGATCCTAGAATTATCCTGGCCTGGCTGGATGTAACCTGGAACCCAAACAATATCTCCAAATACCGGGACAACCACAAGTTTATGAAGTTCATTGGTCAGGTTGACTGAAAGTTGAGGCCAGCCATAAATAAGCCTTTCATTAAATTAAATTGTAGTGAGTGGCACCATGCGATGTTTCCTTTTAATGGCTTAATTTAACCCAGAGACCTCAAACTCAAAGGGGTTTCAGAGTGGGTTCCACCACTCAGCAGAAGCCCAAAGGTTAGGACTAGTGACTAGCTTCTAAGAATACTCCTTGCCATATAAACCGTCTATATCTTGCCTGCCCAGATTCCTTTCCTAGGATGGCATCTACAGCGGTGGAGGAAGCTGATTGGGCCCTTGGGGTGGCGCACCCAGGGGTGGGCCACACCACACCACGGGGCCTCTGGAGTCTGCCTGCCTCCTCCTGCAGTGTGTGGCTCAGCCGCACTGTAGGCCCCACTGTGAGTGCCGTGTGGCATTTTGTCACCCCCCTCAGTGGTGACACCCAGGGCGACCCACCCCCACCGCACCTCCCTCCCTCCCCCCCTGTGCATCTATCACAGTCACCTCTCCACAGTCCCCCGTGCTTGAGCACTCTTTACATCTCCCAATGTCTTTCCATCTAAGCTAGCTTCCTGTTTTTCTCCACTTGCCCTCCAAAGTCTTTCATACGCCATGGCGTCTGTGCCCCACCCCAATTCTGTCCGTCTTATTTCCTGTTATGTCACACACATTAGCAGCCAGTGCTAGCAGGACTTCACATCCTGCCCGACCTCTTTGACACCCACATAATTTAAGTGAAGCAGCAGAGAGTTAAATCGCATAGTAGCCAGTCTCTTCTAAGGGCATCTCTTCATAGCCCAATGTAGTGGTTGGGAGTTACTCGTGCGTAATCCTGCCCTGTTTGAGCATTGGATTGCCTGGTTAAACCCTCCGGACTGCACAGCCCATCTCAGCGTGGCTGCCCTTAGTCACTCGTAGAATCTGTCTGTGGGCGTTTCTTAAAGCGCTGCCAACATAAGAGTTGTTTGACGCCCAATCGTCTCCGCCTCTCCCTGCGCGGGAGTCTCCTGCGCAGGGTGGACGTGGGCCGCGGGGTGCTTGGGCTCTCCTCACTAACTTCCAACGAAGAGTCCTGGAGCCCCTGCACCTCCCTGTCCCGTTGCTCTCCTGGATCCCTGGTGTTACACTCATTCTCTTCCCCTTCTTCCCAGCTGAGTCTCCCCCTAGCGCTGGGACCTTCTCCTGCAGAATCAGAGACCCTCTCCTTCTCCCGTGCCTCTGATGTCAGTTCCCTGACACCCAATATATAGTTCAGCTACGTATGTGAAAAGTTGTAGGCACTCCATGGACCCTAAAGGTGTGATATGTTGCCTTCCACAGATTTAGGCTGATACCCTTGGTACCAAAATGGCAGACTCAAATCCAGAAAAGTTTTGTGTTGGAGGGAGGGAGGGAGATGAGAGGGAAATGGCACAACACAAGGAGAAACTATTGCAACATGATGCAAGCAAGCAAACAGATTCCAAACAAATGCATTTAATTCAATAATTTAACAATAATATAAAATAAAAACAAGCCTCTGGGATGGAGGAATCTCAACACTTGGTCCCCACATCCAACCTGAAACCAGACCCTGCTTGCTTTTGCAAATGTTCTAGCAGTTGCTGCACCACTTAGTTAAAATGTTTGCATGGCTTCAAGGTATCGCCAACATGGACATTACAATACAATAAGCTACTAACACAAACAAAAAACAAAAAAGGGGTAGAGAAAATCAAGGATAAATAATAAAAAAAACAAGGGGTTGGCAAGCAAAAGGGGGGAAGCAATAATGGCTTTAATCCAATATTTTTGCTTAACTGGTTTGTGGAATGGGTTCCTTATCTCACCGCTGTTGTTGTTGTTACTTCAAACCTTATGTTGTACAGTAGAACTCGCAAAACTCAGATCGAATCCAAATCCTTTTACAGAAAGTGGCATCGGAAACACCAATGGTAGCAGCTGCTGGGAAACGAATGTTTGTGTTGCCCACATTTTTGGTAGATTATTTAAGACAAATTCCCTTATGTTGTTGTTAGTCGGCTGTTAGAGTAAGAATGAGCAGATGGTTAATCAATCTCAAAATGCCCTTCAGGATCTAGAAACAGCTGTGTACGGTCAGTGCTAGTAAACCCATCCAGAGTAAATGTGAATGGGGAAAACACACAGCATGGAAGCATGATAATTTACACAGAACGCTACAGTGAGATTTGCCAGTATGCAAACATTTCTTAAGCGGTGAACTTTCCAGAATCAACTCAGCTAGCAATTATGTTGTAATTCTGTAGTTCTCCAGTGTACAAGTCTATGTTAAATACCACTGCCACCAATAGACTTTTGAGGCATCTCCCTAATAATATTAAAGTTACATTATCTTTTGCTAAGTGTTAAATTACAAATGATACATTTCTTCTGTACAGTTATCCTAGCAAATATTTTATGATCTCATACTGCTGCCTTAGCCATACTATCAAAATTTGTGTTCTGGTTATTTTTTCCTGCCTTTTACCCCTTTGTATAGTGTGCTTGTATAAATGAGATTTTCCTAAATGTAACAAGTCACATTGTTCTCATAAACCCAGAAGTAGCTTGCTGGGCATGGGGGAGTCAAATTACCTTCTTCTTGCTGCATGTCTATTGATTGCTGAAATATGGAAAGCATTGTCTGAATTTAACACCTCGTTATGGTGAAGTAATACTGTATACAGAAAATTGTGTTACATGAAAAACTTACCTGGTACACCCATTTCTTGAAAGCTGCAAAAAACAGTAAGGTGCAAATGAATGTTGCTGAAGGGTTATCTATTTTGCAGTCAATCAAACTACCCTCCCTGTTCTTTCCCCAAACCCTTTATCTACAAAGGGGTTGTCTAGGAACACATTAATTTTAGTTAATTCCAGGCTTGTCCTCCCTCATTTAGCTGAAGTTATGCTGAATGCTGATGCTCCCCTTTCACAATCTTTTGTTGTCAGCTGTCTGTCAGAAGGACAAAACATGTGAGTGCCACTATCTGTGAAGTTTGGGGCAGCTGCCTGCTGTGAGCTGCTGACCAGACATGCAAAGAATCTCATTTCATATCCCAAACCAGAGAAATACATCAGGTGGAATGGTGCTCTGCTTGTCATACAGAAAAGCATTGCAAATTGGACAAACACAATTAGGGTTAACAGAGCTTTCGGTCCTCACTGCCCCAAGAGCATGCTTCTATGGAAAATGGAGGAAAGGTTGTTCCTTCTCATTAAAAGATCTGCCAACAGGGCAGAAGATGGGAATATACCTAGAAGCTATAATCAGGGTTTGCTCCCTTTCTTCCCTCTCTTACCATCTGTGAGGGAGTTGTGTAGGGAAAATTCTGCTTTATTGAGCAAAAGACTTTCCATGTAACCCGCTTGGGAGTGGAACCCAAAGTGAGTTGGCACAAACACGATACTTTTTATCTAATTATATAGAGCATCTTCTATAGTGAAATGAGAGGTGATTATTGGAGACATGGCATGATCCAGCAGTGCTGAATTGGGCCCCAGACTGTGGGTGCTCACGTGGCACCACACTGCAATATCATGACATCTGGCGGCAGCGAAACCACTGGACCTACGACTGCGCCTCCACCCCGGGGCCTCTGTTGGGAACCGCTATGGCTGCAGACGCATCTCAGAATCACGGAGTGCCAGAGATATGATGGCAGCCAGCAGCTGGCAGTGCGTGGTGGCAGTGGCAGGGAGCAGAGGCCAGGCACCCACAACAACAAAAATTATGGGTGCCCAGACCCACAGGGCCCACTGGAATTGGCACCAATGATTTAAAATGACACCTGAACTGTGAAGAAATGAAAACTGAAGCTTACTACACATTTTTTTCAACAAAACTTCCTTGAAGGCCAATCCAGTCCATTTCTGTTTTGAAACTTATATAGCCAAGTTAGCAAAATGTCACAGAGTTGATTGCTGCATTGTCCAATGCGTGCCATTGTTCAAGTCAAACCAGCTGATACATTTGCTGATAGAATTCTGGGAAAAGCTAGCTACTGAAACTGAAATATTATTCCAATGCACTTTTGTACAAAGTCTTAATGGGACGTTTATATTCTTGTGTATGCCACCAGGACATGATTAAAAATGAGATACTGCATTCAAAATCTATATACTTGCAGAGACAGATTTCCACATGGAAAACATGCATGGGGTAGTATAAAATTTAAGAGTGGGAGTGGAAAACTTGGAAGGTGTTGGCTCAAATCTCCCTCCACTCTATAAACTCACTTGCAGTCTGGGTTTTGGAAGCATTTGTAGAAATTTTAGATGGGGTATACAGTATGTGTACAACATTCACAGCTTTTTCTTCAGCATTTTCTAGACTAAATTGTAAAAGAGAGGGAGCACACTATATCTTTCTTACTGAGCAACTTATAGACACACAATATCAAGAGAGGAACAATTTTACCTCCTTAATATGTAAATAATGCACATTGCAAAGCAATGTGCAGATCTATTTACATATAACATGCAGGAGGTGTTTGATAGCCCATTTTCAAGAGATTTCTCCAGCATCCCTAGTCAAGAGGAGTCTCTAAGTGAAATTCAATCAGTTCTGTTAAGTTCCTTAGCAATTTGAAGGGGAAAGGATTACAGCAGCAAATAATCAGGAATAACATCAATTGGTGTAATTCAAGATATTCATTTGATCTGTTAGGGATTAAATAATATCTCAATATGCTTCTTTTCTCAGAAGTAGCCTATCAGTAGTATTCATCCATGGGGATAGTTCCCTTTTGGGAGTTGTTCTTGTTATGAACACATATGCAAAATGAAGTTGCTGTTTTGGGGAAATTCTGAGTGGGATAGGCATTGAATGTGTGAATTTGTTAGAATTTCACCATACAGTGGTACCTCGGGTTACAGGTGTTTCAGGTTACAGACTCTTCAGGTTACAGACTCTGCTCACCCAGAAATAGTACCTCGGGTTAAGAACTTTGCTTCAGGGACTTCCGGGTTAGCGCCATCGCCGAATGGCGGACTCCCTCCGAGCTCCGGAGGGAGTCTGCTCGGCAGGGGCTGGGTCCTACCGCGCCGGCGACGCGGGGACCCTTAGAAACCATGGGAACGGATCCCGTGGACATGGTGACTCGGCTGGCACCGTTATCGCTCTCCCGGCTCGTGAAAGAGCCTTTTTAAAGGCTACGGATCGGGCGCCGGGGAGCAGCGTGGTGCTTTGAGTCCTCCGCTTCCCCTGCCGGGCGCAGCCGCATGCCATCCGGCGGAGAGCGCTGGCTTCTTCCAAAGGAAATTCGGACAATTGATCAACAACCCGTGAGTAATTGGGCAACCGGGTATAAAAGGAGGAAAAAAGAAAATTTTTTCCGGATTTGGCACGAGCGGGAGGGGATCCAAAAAAGGAAGTCAGTCCCCTCCCTGATTGTAAACATGCTAAAACAAGGACTGAGAAACCAAGATCGATTCAGAAGCTTATTGATGACAAAAATTACCAACTCCACGATGTGAATTATAAGAACTGTGCTGGAGGAGAGGAGTCGAGGGTGAGGAGAAAAAAGCAACCCCCCCCTGGGAACCGGGGCGATTCGGATAGCCTGGCGAAGAGAGATGGAGATTTTGACAGCTGTCAAAGGAGCTGTCAAAACTGGAAAATATAAAGAGGACTTTGCTACAAGTTCTTTGCTGGTTAATTTTGTTACAATTTGATATAAATATGGATATAAACTGTCGGGGAAAAGAAACAACAAATTGACTTTTGGATTGGAGGATACAAAGTTACTGTAATCCCTCTAGAGGGGATTTGGGACATTACAAGTGTCGTATGTGGAAAACTACTCTGGGATGTGCAAAGGTCTTATCTCCTGGGAAAGCTGCAGAACTGAAATATTATTTTGTCTACAGAGGTGACCATAATACAATAGAATCTTCTATTGAAGCAAGAAAGGAACTGGACGTAAGTCTGTGTCCCTGAATAACAAACCTCTGTAGAGACTTTAAATTTTGGAACAAGAAATGTTTTGACAGCTGAACAAGACAGAAACCTGAGAAACCAAGAAATAAAAGAGTAAATGACTGAATACGACACGGAACGAACAATGGGAGGAGCAACAAAAGATTAAAGAAAATTAAAGGCCTCTATTAGATTGGATTTTTGAAGTTAAACATCATTAAAACAACCAAATCCGAAGAAACCAGCAAGATGGACTGAGACAAATTTGGCTGTGGACTTAAGATCTCCAGGCCGACAACATATAGACAAATGGACATGGGGAATCAAAACCGGGGAAGGGAGGGGGAACCTTAGAATCCAAAGGCTTTGTAACCAACTTTTTGAAATTCTCTATACTTTCTATCTTATATTTTCTATAACTTTGATATTATATGTTTTTGTTTTTTCTTTTTTTTTAGAAAGGGGGAACTCGTGGAAGGAATGAGAGCTGATCTTAGGGGGAAAATTTTGTTCTATTATAAGACGAGGAGTGACGTTAAGATTGTGTAAATTTAAATTGGTTTTTGAGTAAAATATATTAGGTTTAATGAGAACTTGTGGAACCAACTTAGAGAAAGGGGAATACAATCGGGAGGGGAAGGAGGAAGTCCCAGAAAGAAGGTTATGAAAAGAAGGGTCTAAATTAGTTTCTCTTTTTCTTTCTTTTCTTTATCTTTCTTATTTTTCTATTCTGTTATTATTGGAAATTTTAATAAATATGATTATAAAAAAAAAAGAACTTTGCTTCAGGATGAGAACAGAAATTGTGTGACAGCGGCGCAGCGGTAACGGGAGGCCCCATTAGCGAAAGTGGTACCTCAGGTTAAGAACAGTTTCAGGTTAAGAATGGACCTCCGAGACAAATCAAGTACTTAACCTGAGGTACCACTGTATAGAATTGAATACTTAGTAAACCAATTGTTTACTTAGTAAACCAACAGACCTCCAGAACGAATTACGGTAAGTTCTTAACCCAAGGTACCACTGTACTGTGAAATACTAGCCAAAATCATCAAATGGCTCTTCCTGAAACTCAGTTGTGGGGCAAATACCGAAAAATCTTAGTAAAAATATAGGAGATCATAGAAATAACACATCATTACAAAGATGCCTGCGAAGATGACATGAAAGTTGGCAACATTAACTCTGCCGTGTGGGAATCCTTTGCAGACTACTGAAGTGCCTAGAGACAGACAGTCAGGTCATGTACCCACAGCAGTGACCAGAGGATCAATGGCTGCTGGGAGGGACACAAAGAGAAAAAACTCGATGGTACGCCTCCATCAGCATAACCAGATGCCTTTATCTGTCCTAGCTGCAACAAAACATGTCTCTCCTGCATATAGCTGGCGCTGTAACTCTCCAATGGTTTAACTTCACCCGCATAAGCACAATCTTCCATTGCCTCCCAAGAAACATGAATGTCAACCAACCATGGATCCTACAGAAAGTGCTGAGAGAATTGCATTGGTTGCTGTCAGGGAACTGACATCAGAGCAACAGGAGAAGGAGAGGCTCTCCGATTCTGCAGGGGAAGGTACCAGCACAAGGGGGAGACGTAGCTTGATAGAGGGGGAAGGAAATCAGCGTAACACCAAGGATCCAGGAGAGCAAATGGCAGAGGTCCTCCACTACCCATGCCCTCCCTGCGCAGAAGACTTCCGCGCAATGAGAGGTGGAGACGATTGGGTGTCAAACAGCTTTTATGCTGGCAAAGGTTTAAGAAACGCCCACAGACAGATTCTGCTAGTGACTGAGGCAGCCACGTTGAGATGGGCTGTGCAGTCAAAACGGTTTAAACTATGCAACCAAGCTTCCAAAAGGGAAGGTTTACGCACGAGTAACTCCCAACCACTACAGTTGCACTCAGGAAATATTGGCCTCCTGCATTCTTGGCCATTTATGTATACATATGTATCTCTGAGTGTTTTGTCACCTCAGTGCGATGCAGTTCCTTGTGTTATTTTCATTATTGCTACCTGCCTTGGGGATCTATGGACAGAAAGACTAAATAAATAAATGTATCACAGCTAGCAGCTGGTCTGTTTTGCAACACCTCGAGTTACTTTTAAAGTCTATTTCTCAAAAACATTAGAAAGCTGCTAATCTCCAGGTGCCACCATTATAGAAATTGATATAAGGTCAATAATAAGCTTTTATCTACCTCACACTGCGTGGATAGGGTTTAGAAATTATTATTTAAAGCACTTCTTTAGAAACAATAGGTAGTTTAAAAATACTTGACCTATTTTGCTTCTCTGATCTCTTTCCTTGTTACTATGCCAGGGGCACTCAGCACAACGGATTTCTATGCCAATTCTGAGAGCCTGGCAGGCTTCTTAGACATAGAACTTCCCTTCATGTTCAATAAAAGTTACAGAAATGTGAGCCACCGAAAAAGAATACACACACTTTGTACATTTGCTCCTCAACAGTCAGAGCAAATGCATGCCATCTTTTGCATGTTTAAAGCAGGATTAAGTACCAAATCAGAATTGCCCCCTGATTCCTTGTGAAAATATACAATGTGACAAGAACAGTCTTCCAGTTTGAGAAATATTTTAGCACTATTTGCTTATTCATTTAAATTGCAAGTGCTTGCTCTGACATCCCCATCGTTCAGCCCAAACACTGAGGTCCAGCTCTGGGGGCCTTCTGGCAGTTCCCTCACTGTGAGAAATGAAGTTACGGGGAACCAGGCAGAGGGCCTTCTCGGCTGTGGCACCCTTGCTGTGGAATGCCCTCCCATCAGATGTCAAGGAGATAAATAACTACACAACTTTTAGAGGGCAACTGAAGGCAGCCCTGTACCCGTATAGGGACATTTACAGTGTTTGAAGTTTTATTATTATGTTTTAATATCTGTTGGAAGCCACCCAGAGTTGCTCAGGCAACCCAGTCAGATCGGCACAGTGTTAGTAGTATTAGTATTTCTGCTGCTTTTATTTACTTTGTGAGATCAACAGATAACCAAGTCTGATGGATAGCGGCTTTATTTTGGGAGATTTGTTGATGCCGTCACATCACGAGTAGCATTATGACAGAATCCAAGTTTGTTACAAACAGACCTTCATCCCAAATTCCCTGTCCCCACATGAGCACTTGGAACACTGAGAATTTGATACTCTCTGTGTTGTAATGTTCGTGAAATGAAGTAACAACAGGAATTCTTTCGAAGTGTTAATTCTATCATGCAACAGCAAGCTATCAATCTGCTTTGGGACACATTTTTAAAAGAAAAGCCTGACTAGCTTTTCAGATACCTTTTAATTGAATACCTTGCTAAAGAAATGACTGTAGCAACTGATCTTATAGTTGAAGTCTTGTTTATTCTGTTATATTTTACTCCAAGAAGACACATTTATCCTAAATAGAACCCAGTAAGGCAGACATGTACAATTTTTTTAAAAAATGTGATCCCATTTAGATCCTAAGATGAAATTTTGCTGGTAGCTCTTAGAAATATTAAATAATCATTTTTTTGGAAATTTTAAATCATATTAATTTTAATCACTTTTTTACAAATTTAAATTTTGTAACTAAAATTTAAAATTTTAAGTAAGTCCATCATGTGACATATCATATTAAAGCCCATGAAGTTCTGAAGAGATTGGTGTTTTTAGTTTTGACAAATCTCAATCCTGGGATGAGCTTTAAAGGCTTTTGTGTAGTCCTGCAAGGTCAAAACTGTCAAGTTTTTGAAATTTCAAACCCTCAGAACTCAAAAACGGAATGAGATAAAGAAATAAAATTTTAGATTTAAAATTAGTTTTGATAATTCAACCAGTATGATTAGTTATTATGGCTAATGCCCACTGATCAAGCTGAAGCCATGAATTTTACCATTCCTTTTTAAAAAAGCCATCTGAGTAGCTATGACAGTATCTTGTCGTAGTCAACTGCCTTACAGCCTACATCAGGTTATATGCTGATGTAGAATGTGTGCTCATTCACTGTACTGAGGAAATAATTAAACTCTACCCCACTTTTCTTACATGTAATTGGATGTAGGGATTTCAGTATGTTCTGTTTCGGTAAATTCTTGTGGCTGTTCAAAGAAGCTTCTTCATAACAGTGCAGTTGGGAAGTCAAAGAAGTCACTCATTCCTTAAATACTAAAAAGCAGGGATTTCTTATAATTTTCTCTGTGTTTTTCCACTAGTCTATTTGCATCTCTGCACAAATCCTCTTGTTGGAATGGCCTCTGCCAATAGCTTTGCCTTGCTGAAAATGAAAAAAAAGTGTCAATTTGACTTCTGTAGCATGACCGACATTCCATTTACAGCTTGTGTCATCAGCAAATGATAATTCTTGTGGGATTTACATGCCCTTCTCTTGGCAAGTCATCAAAACTGCATCCATTCTCAAGGAGCCACTTTAAAAGCTTCTCAGAAAGTGATTTATATGCACATAGGAATAATCCACATCTTCTCCCCAAAAATCTAAAGCGAGGCTTCACCTTCTGCTTTTATGAGCCATTTTAAGTACGCTGATAAAATTTATGATTTTTAGGGAATTTTCAAGGGACCACAATGTAAAAGCTCTGAAGCCCTCAAATATATAAAATGTTGTAGCTGTTTTCTTAGATTCCCTGACTTTCAACCCTTTAGCTATGAAAGTCAAAGCTTTGAGTTGAAGCCTCATCTTTTTTTTGACTTTGATGAAAATGGTCCTAAATGTGGGCAATAAAACAAGGGCCACAGAATTTTTAAGGAGGCTGTAAACCAAGACCATTTGTAGGCATTCAGTAATTCTTCAATTGTGGCAGGTATAATACAGCTATTGTAGAGAAGAAGAGACAACCACCACATAGCAAATTAAGCATAATCCTGTTACTCATGTTGTTGTTGTTGTTTAGTCGTTTAGTCGTGTCCGACTCTTCATGACCCCATGGACCAGAGCATGCCAGGAACTCCTGTCTTCCACTGCCTCCTGCAGTTTGGTCAAACTCATCTTAGTAGCTTCGAGAACACTGTCCAACCCTTCATAACTCAATACTTTAATAAATAAACAACACATAAAGGTAAAGGTACCCCTGACCATTAGGTCCAGTCATGGACGACTCTGGGGTTGTGGTGCTCATTTCACTTTACTGGCTGAGGGAGCCAGCGTTTGTTTGCAGACAGCTTCCAGGTCATGTGGCCAGCATGACTGAGCCACTTCTGGCAAACCAGACCAGCGCACGGAAACGCTGTTTACCTTTCCCGCTGGAGCGCTGCCTATTTATCTACTTGCACTTTGATGTGATTTCGAACTGCTAGGTTGGCAGGAGCTTGGACCGAACAACGGGAGCTCACCCCGTCACGGGGATTCGAACTGCCGACCTTCTGATCGGCAAGCCCTAGGCTCTGTGGTTTAGACCACAGCGCCACCCGCGTCCCTAAACAACACATACATACATTTAATTAGTTTTCCAAAGTCTGCAGTGCTGACATCATTTGTGAGATCTAGGTTCTCCATCGTCTGGTGAATCATCCTTGCATGGCATTCTAACAGGGAGCAAATCCTTATACACACAGAAAAAGGCACCAAATTTTAAAACAGCAATGGAAGAGCTAGGAGTGAATTCAAGCCCACAATACAAAGTGTCTTCACCCGCATTCATTTCTTTTTTGGTGTAATTTAGAAAAATGCGTGAAATCACACTTATTGCTTGGGCCGTGTCTCGAGGATCCCATCCTGCACATCTGGATTCTGTTCAGCATGAGCATGCCAGCTGCACTGGATGGTTAGAAACAGTCAAAGGCATGACTCATCCAACCTCTCTTTCTCTATGGAATGTGCAATGGTCAAGTATAAAGCCAAGGTTGGATTAAGCAGAATTAGCATAAGAGTGTATTGTTTTCCAAGTGTGAGGTTTTATCTTCTTGATTAAGGTTACATTTTATATGATATAGCATGGTAAGCTCTCAAGGCATAGTGCTAGTGGATCTCTCTGTATACCTGGATCTTTACAAGGTTTGCTTCTTAAGACCAGAGAACTGTATTATAGTAAATTAGTTCATGATGTACCAGCATCTCTTAAAGTTTATGTGGATGGTATGTCATGAGACAATAAACACTATATTTTGAACTTAACGGAGTAGGTAAGGAATTTTATCAGGGAACTCTGGAACAGGTTGACTACTGGAAAGCAGGAAAACTCTGATGTTCTGCTGGATGACGCTACTGGAGTCATACTCTGCTTATTACATTGGTCAAAATGTGCTGTAGTAGTATCCGTCCATTAACAGATAACATGTTACAGACCAAGTGACTTCTACAAGTCTAATGTTCTTGAGCTGCACTCACAATGCAAAAATCTCCCTTTGCATTTCAGCTTGAATTCAAGCCATATTGTGTCCAAAACAGCCCCCCCCCCGATGATATAAAAAGGTATAGGGACCCCTGAGCATTAGGGCCAGTCGTGGCCAACTCTGGGGTTGGGGTGCTCATCTGGCTTTATTGGCCGAGGGAGCCGGCGTCCAGCTTCCGGGTCATGTGGCCAGCATGATTAAGCTGCTTCTGGCGAACCAGAGTAGTGCACGGAAACACCGTTTACCTTCCCACTGAAGCGGTACCTATTTATCTACTTGCAGTTTGACGTGCTTTTGAACTGCTAGGTTGACAGGAGCAGGGAATGAGCAACGGGAGCTCACCCCGACGTGGATTCGAACTACCGACCTTCTGATCGGCAAGTCCTAGGCTCTGTGGTTTAACCCACAGCGCCACCCGCGTCCCTTCCCCTGTGATATAAATCCTGCTAAATAAAATAAATGACTTTGCATTTAAAAGCAGAAGATGCTGCTATAACCTTCATGGCACAAATGAAGCTGTCCCATGGAAAAGGGATGGTTATAGGGAGAGTTTCATTTCTAGCACAACGGCTACAGCATTATCTTTGGTCTTAGCACATGAGAACAATGAAACCACCATTTGGCAAATATACAGGATGGTCTGAGTAACAAATGATATGAACTGATTCACTGTGAAAGGATTCCCAAAATCTGGCAAAAGATGGATTCCGCAGACTTCAACAGCTCTGTGGTATCTATCTATTTATCAATCCAGAACCTATTGCTACAGAACAAATATAACATAAAGCAATGTCTTCTTTGATGTAGTTGTAATTTCAAACTTCCTTGAGATATTTGACATCAGCATTTTCTTTGGGGTGGGGACAAACTTGCCCTGCTTCTGGGTGAATATTTATTAAGGTCAGAGATGAATACTGAAGCTATAATTCACAAGGCTGTTGAGAACTGGAATTGAAAAGTGATTGACAACTTAATGCAGTGCTAAGAATAGCTAGATTTGACTGTTGTCTCACTGCTCTGTGGCCTCCAAGTTGTCAGTGAAAAAGGTGAGCGATGCTAAAAATTCTGAATCGGTGGTGATTTCTGTAGATGAAACACCAATCATTATGATCATCAGCCCTCTTTCACCGTCATCAGTCAACCATTCTCAGCACAACAGGGCCATCCCTATTCATGGTCTTCTTTTAGATATTTAGATTTAGCCATACCAAGGCAAAAGACAAGAGCTCGGCTTTATTACAGGATCCATAGTTCTTCAGTGTAGCAACAGTGATCAAATGCATATTAGCCTAACCTGATTTTGTCTGAGTGGCTTTAACTTCAGTTGCCAAGTCTCCTGAGACTTAGAGCTTGGGAGTCCCTGGGGTGCAGTCTGGAAGTTAAAGAGTGATGCCTGGAAGACCAAGGGGTTGGGTCTGTGGGAGGTAGAACAGGGCAAAAGGCCATTCACAGCTGCCAATCTCCAGACCAGTTGCTCTGCTGACCTAATGTAAGATTATTGACCCATTCCTTCCTGGTTGCCTAGCTACCGTCTCATTTCTTTCCATGCTTCAGCATGCACTTCCATTGCCATTTGTATCCTGATCTGACCACTAAGTTAAGAAGGAGATTTAGATGGTTAATTCCTTCATTACCAGCCAACTCCTTGATGATGAATTTCACAACATATTTTGTATTATTTTTAACAACAAACTACAAATTTAATCAAATCAGGGGAGGGGGGACAGGACAAAAGACTGCAATAGCCTTCTGCACCTAATCTGCTGTTTTGACACCATTCTTATTTGCTGCTGCTTCCCCAATTATAGTTTCACTTCCAATCAGAGATCACATAAGCCCTAGGTACGTGTTGCTCACACATAGGGTATGTGTGAGTTCAAATGCTTTTTGACTCTCCTCTATCAAGCCTTCCCCACCCCCCACCCCGACAATGGAGCATTGGGGGGGTATCTGTTCAGGAAGGTCAAGGAGCAAGTACCTCTGTGTCATGTTCCAATCTGCAATGCTTCCAGTTGGGTGTTTATTGCGAGATTGGTGCTTCTCCTTCGTACAAATTCTGTTCAAAGAGTCTGCACGATGTGTCTCTCTATTTACTCTTTCCTGCGGAAAATCCATATAAGTAAACAAATCATGGCCCATCTGTGATATCTCAATGACTTGCCTGCAAATTAAGCCTGTGTCTAAAGGCACCCATTGCTGTGTTGGTGCCCAGATCACACAGAGTCCCTGCGCAGGTTGGCCTTGCCAGCTGCACTCAATGAATGGTTGGTAGCAAGAACAAAAACACACACCCCAGCCCAAAGAAGCACATCCACCATCAGGGTGTTACACACAACCAAGGGCTCATCCACACTTCCAAATGCCCCATGATTTCTAGTAATGGGTCCAAGAACGGCCTCGGTCCAGTATATCTGAAGGAGCGTCTCCACCCCCATCGTTCTACCCGGACACTGAGGTCCAGCACTGAGGGCCTTCTGGCAGTTCCCTCACTGCGAGAAGCCAAGTTACAGGGAACCAGGCAGAGGGCCTTCTCGGTAGTGGCGCCTTCCCTGTGGAACACCCTCCCACCAGATGTCAAAGAGAACAACAACTACCAGGCTTTTAGAAGACATCTGAAGGCAGCCCTGTTCCGGGAAGCTTTTAATGTTTGATGTATTATAGTATTTGAATATTCTTTTGGAAGCCGCCCAGAGTGGCTGGGGAAGCCCAGCCAGATGGGCGGAGTATAAATAAATAATAATAATAATAATAATAATAATAATTATTATTATTATTATTATTATTATTATTATTATTATTATTATTATGATTTCTTTCATTCCATCGCTTCCCCCAGGAAAATGCACTGTTTGCATGGAAAGGCCCTAAGCCCACTCCATTTCTAGATAATGAAACACATGGACACCAGTATTCGGGGTTAATGGGATAAATAAGGCCACAGGTGTGGTTACAGGTGTGAGTGGTATTGGCTTAGGCACTGGAACTGAACACACTATATCTGACTCCTGCCCATCATGCAGGTAGTCTCATAAGGGTCAACCAGTAGGGGGAGCCCTGTTGATGTACATCAACTGCAAGCTCCCCCGGGGTTCCTGATGGGATCGTAGCATGGCCCTAGCCCATATCCGGGCTTCCGACAGGATCCACACCCCGGATCCCTGTAATGGAATACCCTTAAAAAGGGGAGGTTGCAGGTGAAGGCCACAACCTCCCCTACCACCAACCAGGTTTACCAATGCCTAACTGCCAAACCTTACAAAGTTGTGACGATTGCTACGAGGCAAGTGAAAACCACATGGCTGGTGCCAATTTGCCAAGTGGGAAAATTCCTACCTGGCCCCCTCAACAGGCAACCAGTCATAGTCCATGGCAAGGCCAAGATGGCGAACGCATGTGTCAGGGGTTCAGAGACAGAGGCAGAGATGAGGGGGGAGACGGAGAGCGAAGGGGAAGGATCACAGGACAGTGAGGAAGAGAATGACAATGACTTGGGGTCTTCCATGAGTCTGTCAAGTGAATCAGAGGATTCCCAAAAGGGGGCGCCACTAGTCAGGCAAAGGGGGGTCACAGGGGGAACCTGCCAAGAGCAGGGAAGCAGCGGGGAAACCCCAAGTGGGAGTGGGAGATCGGGATCGGCTTCCCAGCATGAACAAAGTGAAGAGAGAGGAGTTCCCAGTGTGACACACGGAGCGGAGCAGGATGGAGACGGGGGAAGGAGATCAGGGCAGGACGTCCTGCCGGAAAAGGAGGAGAGTAGTACAGGGAGTTGTGTAAGTGTCAAGAGGAAGGTCAGGGGTAGCGAACGCGCGCCAAGTTCAAATGTGGAGGCGCGCGGAAATGGAGAGAGCCCAGAGGAGGAGCCTGGCCCCAAAGCACGAAGGAGGGGGGAACAGGCATCTGAGGAATCCGCTTCAGGAGAGAGCAGGAGGGAAGCAACCCAGGGGGGCAGGAAGACCCTGCGGAAAAGAAAGGACAGGAAGAGGTGGTCGAGCACAAGCCCCTTACACTGGTGTAGGGGCGGAACCGATTCAGAGGGGACTTCAAATGTCTAGCCTAACAGACGTGGGGGCTGCGCGCTCCGGCTGTGGAACTGATAATGAACTGCAATAAACATCCTTGTATATAAGAAGAGCCTGGCGTTGGTCTTTTGTGAGCTGAGACCTGAGGCAGCCCTGACAGTAAGTCCCCTCCCCAAAATACGCAAAAAATTTTTTTGCAAAGCTCACGAAGTTTGGCAGCCATGAGTATGGAGCAGCAGATAGCTGAGCTACGCAACGCAGTCTCCCAGCTTTCCACTGAGGTGGTGGTCTCCCAGAGGAGGGGAGAAGAGGCAGAAAAGCGGTGCCAAGATCTGCAAGCCAGGTGGGATCATGCATGCAAGGTGGGGTTCCCGGGTGCCACAGCTGCTGGAGTAGCACTGGGCAGAAGAGGAGGCAACTTGGTAGCCCACTTCGATGGGAACCTGAAACAGTATCCCAGTTTTAAAGCAGACGTAGAATATGCGTTGCATTTGCTTCGCAATGACTTTAAAGATGAGGAGGAAAAGGTGGGTTTCATTGTGTCCCACTTGCATGGGGAAGCAAGGGCTTGGCTGCGCAATCTGTGGCGCGAGGATTGCCCTGCTCGAAGGGACTCTGATGAATTTATCAAATGCATGGACGCTTGCTTTCAGTCTAGCGTGGATGTGGATGTGGCACGCCAGCAGATCCATGGGTTGAGGCAAGGCAAGTTTTCAGTACGTCAGTACCATGCTCGCTTTTTCGCCTTGCTGAATGTGCTGCGATGGGAGAAAGATTCTCTGGCAGTCAGAGACTTGTTTTGGGAGGGACTCTCTGGCCCTGTGAAAGACGAACTGGCAAGGGGGGACAGACCTAAAACCCTGGCAGATGTGGTGCAGCGGGCGCTTGCCATTGGAATATGTCATGAGGAACGCCCTTGGCGCGATGAGGGGGGTAGCCAGCTTCCCGCACCGTCTAGAGTGCCTCCTTCCTTTCCCAGAGATCCAGGACGTACGCGCCCCTCACCTCAGCTGCAGGCAGGGGAAGAACCGATGGAACTGGGGAGTGCAAAGGCTCAGTCAGCAGCTGGAGCCCCAGCGTCCGGAGCAGTCAAGACAAAGCCTCCTAGAGGGAACAGGAAGTGTTACATCTGTGACAGTGGGACGCACATGGCCAAAGAGTGTCCCCAGAGGCTCCGACAGCACACTGCAGCCTTAGCAACAGTAACTGCAGTAGCACAACATGATGACCAATATCAGGGAAACGACACTGCCTGGCTGGAAGCAGAAATGCTGGGGCACAGTCAGGCAAATCAGTAGAGCAGTCCCCAGCGCTTTTGCAGCCTACAGACCCCCTGCCACCTAAGCCAGTGATACAGCTCACTGCAACTCTCCAACTGCCTAATGGACGCGCCCTAGAAGTCCCCATTACAATTGACAGTGGGAGCAACGCAGACTTCGTGGGGGTGCACTTCGTCAAGCAGCATCGCATAGAGCTCCTACCAGCCACGCTGCCTTTGAACGTTGTCACGGTGGATGGCAGGAAGTTGCTGGGGGGGCAAGTGGTACAACAGACGCCGCCCATGGTGATGCAGATTGGCAATCACCGGGAAGTCATCAGTTTCAATGTCACCCGCCTGTCAGACACGCCTATAGTATTAGGCATGAGTTGGCTAGAAAGGCACAGCCCTAGCATGGCGTGGTACCAGCGGCAGCTCACCTTCGGCTCGTCATACTGCGCGCAGCATTGCATCCAGACCGGTCAAGAGGAGGAGGGCCAAGAGGAAGGGCAGCAGCTGAAACTCAGCATGGCGCAAGCTGTACCCCTCAAGTACAAGGGGTTTTTGGAGGTCTTCTGCGAGAAGGAGGCTGACCAGTTGCCACCCCACCGGCCCTACGACTGCGCAATTGACCTCTTGCCAGGGACAAAGCTACCGACTGCGAAGCTGTATTCCATGTCCGAGGACGAGTTGCAGGAGCTCAGGGAGTTTATTGATCACAACCTGCAGCGGGGATTCATCCGAGAATCGAAGGCTGTAGGGGGCAGTCCTGTGTTTTTCGTGAAGAAGAAAGACACGCCCCAAAAAAGACTTATAGTGGACTTCAGATTCATAAACTCGAAAACAAAGCCTGCAGCCTTCCCCATGCCCAAGATTGATGACCTGCTCACGACGGTGCGGAAAGGGAGGATCTTCACCAAGTTGGATCTCCGCGGCGCATACAATCTCATACGCGTGCGAGAGGGTGATGAGTGGAAGACGGCCATGTTCACGCCGTTGGGCACCTACGAATACAGAGTTATGCCGTTTGGTCTCCAAAATGGCTCCCACTTTTTCCAAGCTTTTATGCATCATGTGCTAGCGGGACTCCTCTACAAGAAGTGCGTATGTTTCCTCGACGACATTCTTATCTTCTCGGAATCGCCGGAGACTCACGAGAGCGACGTTAAGGAAGTCCTGCAGAGGCTACGGGAGCACAGGCTCTACGCCAAACTGGAGAAGTGCCAATTCGACGTGACGGAGGTGGATTTTCTGGGCTATAGGCTGTCCGACAAGGGACTAGCCATGGACAGCGCCAAGGTCCGCGCGGTGTTGGACTGGAAGAGCCCGCGAACGCGGAAGGAGGTTCAGAGGTTCGTCGGTTTCGCCAACTTTTACCGCAAGTTCATCAGGGGTTTCGCCAGAGAGACGGCAGCTATCACGGACACTCTCAGCTCCAAGAAGAAGAAGTTCACCTGGACGGACCAGGCGGAGCAGTGCTTCAGGAGACTTAAAAGTCTCTTTGCGTCCGAAGAACAGCTGTTACACGTGAATCCCGGCAGGCCCATGAGGGTGGAAACTGACGCATCTGACAGAGCGGTGGGGGCCGTCCTCTTGCAGGAAGACCCGCAGGGGCACTGGAGGCCCTGTGCTTTCTACTCCCAGAAGCTCAGCAAGTCGGAACAGAACTACACCATCTGGGACAGGGAGTTGCTGGCCATCCACGCAGCTTTCAAGGCGTGGAGGCACTTTCTCATCGGAGCCAAGCACACAGTGCAGGTATGCACCGACCACAAGAACCTGGAGTACTGGCGCACGGCGAAGCTACAGAGCCAGAGGCACATACGCTGGGCTGAGTTCTTTGCGGATTTCGATTTCCGGATAGAGTACATCCCAGGCGACAACAACGTCATAGCAGATGCGCTCTCCAGGAAACCGCAGTATCTCGAAGAAGCGGTGCCGGCGGCAGCCAAGCACATTTTTGCACCACAGGCGTGGGCGTGCGCTTCAGCTGCCGTGGACCTGGAGGCGGTGCGCCGCGCGTTGCAGGGGGATCCATTCGCACAGTCCAAAATGGAAGAGGTGCGAAGAGGCACTGCAAAGGACGACGAGTTCCAGATACGCGACGGCCTGCTGACCCGTAAGGGTGCTCTCTACGTTCCGGGAGACGATCTCCGCGCGAAGGTTCTGCAGCAGTTGCACGACGCACCCAGCGCTGGCCACTTCGGCAAGGAAAAGACGACGGAATTAGTGGCCAGAGACTTTTGGTGGCCCCAGATGCGAGGGGAGGTCGCGGAGTATGTCGCCAGGTGTGACACATGCCAAAGGTCCAAGCCAGTGCACCAGAAGCCAGCGGGACTGCTGGAACCTCTGGAGACGCCACTGCAACCGTGGGAGAGGGTGGCGCTGGACTTTGTCACGGATTTGCCCAGTTCGCGAGGCAAGACGGCGGTGCTTGTGGTTGTAGACCTGTTCACCAAGATGGCGCATTTCATTCCTTGCGCGAAGGTGGCAACAGCGGAGCAGACCGCCAAACTGTTCATCGACCACGTGTTCAAGGTGCATGGCTTGCCTCGGTCCATTCTGTCCGACAGGGGGCGCCAATTTGTGTCCAGCTTCTGGCAGAAACTCCTGGGGATTCTGCACGTCAAGATCAACCTGTCGTCGGCGAGGCATCCGCAGACCAACGGCCAAGCGGAGAGGGTCAACGCGATCATGCAGCAGTACCTGAGATGTTACGCCAATCAGCGACCCGCGGCTTGGGTGGATTACCTACCGATGGCTGAGTTTGCCTACAACAACACGCAGCACGCGTCAACGGGGGTGACGCCGTTCTTCGCTAACAATGGACGGCATCCCAGAACCTTCCCGGGGCTCGTAACGACGGGAGAGGGGGCGCCACAGGAAGCCGACCATTTCGCAGCAGAATTGCAAGAGGTTCACGACGAGCTACGGAGACATTTGGAGCTAGCCAAACATGCCTATAAGGTGCAGGCAGACAAACACAGGAGGGAGGGGGAAGACATCCAGGTGGGAGACTGGGTGTGGTTAGCGGCCCAAGCAATGCCGGCCAAATCATTAGCTAAAAAGAAGCTAGGACACAGGCAACTAGGGCCGTACCAAGTCGAGGCCAGGATCAATCCCGTAGCGTTTCGACTGGCCCTCCCCGAGGGTTCCAGAATGCACCCGGTCTTTCATAGGTCGGTGCTCACCCCTTATAGGGCCCCACACAGATTTCAGGAGTCAGGGACGGCACCAGAACCGAGCAGAGAGTCGCCCAAGAGGGGGAGGTCACCTAGGGACGAACCAATCAACGAGGTCACAGAGATTCTGGACTCGAGATGGGGGGAAGAGGGAGTAGAATATTTTCTCGCCAGGGAGGGCGCCCCGGCCAGCGCCAACAGTTGGGTGCCAGACTACGCTTTAGACGAACCCCTCCTCAAGGACGAGTTCCATGCCCTTTTCCCACACAGGCCCATGCCAGCACAGTTTTTCGACGATTGGCTTTTTACGCCCACACTTTCCGCCAGCACCTTCCGAGGGTTCTCCTCCGCAGAGGAGACGACGCCAGAGTCGAGCCCTCCCAGAGGATCATGTTCGGGGGTGGACACCGACCCTTCTTACTGGTGGGACGACCTGCCAGAAGAGGACTGGTGCACAAGGTGGCTGCGGGGTCCTTGGCAAGCAGACCCCACCCAGGCAACAGGGGGAGGGGAGGACGTGAACATGTTGGGAGAGGACCATGGGTTCGAGCATGCAAACAATGAACTGGAAGCAGAGGAGATCGACGTCGACGACCTGTGTCCAGCAGCGACCTCCGCAATGACGGAGCCACCGGAACCTGCGCCCGAGCAGCGGGAGGGGGGAAGGGGGGCTTCGAGGGGGGGATGGATGTCAGGGGTTCAGAGACAGAGGCAGAGATGAGGGGGGAGACGGAGAGCGAAGGGGAAGGATCACAGGACAGTGAGGAAGAGAATGACAATGACTTGAGGTCTTCCATGAGTCTGTCAAGTGAATCAGAGGATTCCCAAAAGAGGGCGCCACTAGTCAGGCAAAGGGGGGTCACAGGGGGAACCTGCCAAGAGCAGGGAAGCAGCGGGGAAACCCCAAGTGGGAGTGGGAGATCGGGATCGGCTTCCCAGCATGAACAAAGTGAAGAGAGAGGAGTTCCCAGTGTGACACACGGAGCGGAGCAGGATGGAGACGGGGGAAGGAGATCAGGGCAGGACGTCCTGCCAGAAAAGGAGGAGAGTAGTACAGGGAGTTGTGTAAGTGTCAAGAGGAAGGTCAGGGGTAGCGAACGCGCGCCAAGTTCAAATGTGGAGGCGCGCGGAAATGGAGAGAGCCCGGAGGAGGAGCCTGGCCCCAAAGCACGAAGGAGGGGGGAACAGGCATCTGAGGGATCCGCTTCAGGAGAGAGCAGGAGGGAAGCAACCCAGGGGGGCAGGAAGACCCTGCGGAAAAGAAAGGACAGGAAGAGGTGGTCGAGCACAAGCCCCTTACACTGGTGTAGGGGCGGAACCGATTCAGAGGGGACTTCAAATGTCTAGCCTAACAGACGTGGGGGCTGCGCGCTCCGGCTGTGGAACTGATAATGAACTGCAATAAACATCCTTGTATATAAGAAGAGCCTGGCAGCCCTGACAGCATGAAAATTGGGTGGGAGGAAATAAGGAGAAAGAGCCCCCTGGGAGACAGAGAATAAGCAAGGAGAGGAACACGGGTTTTTCCTACACATACTACAAAGTAGGAGAAGCCATTTTGTCTGTGCACTATTTTGGTTACATGCTGGAGTTCTTGTGGTTCTGCACGAAAATCTCTGTATTGTATGCCTCACTTCCCATATAGCCAAATCTTTAGACTTGTAGGCAGTTAGGCTATAATTCTAAACAGGCTTATTAAGGAGCGAGCAAGCCTCACTGAACACAATGGGGCTTGCTTCTGAGTAAACATCAATGGGATTGTGCAGTTAATCGTGTTTCCATAGCTCTGCACTTTAAGCCTCATACTTGAGCTTTGAATAAATTCATTTTGAAATGCCAAAGCTCAGATTAGCTTTAACGTAATCACAAATAAAAGCACGACTAATATGTTAGGAAAGATACAGCTAAAAAAAAAAAAATCATTTCCTGTGATTCATTGTGGTTCTTTTTGCTCACTCTCCCTTGTTCTGATGCTGTTCATACTCTTCCTTGCCTCTACATAATCAAAAAAACACTCAGTTTGATTGCACAATTAATACAGCGCCTAGTCTGTTTGGCCATAGCTTTCAAGAACTGTATTTACAATTGCCGTGTTTCATTAAAAGGGAGGGGGCAACAAATGGTACTTTATTTTCACCCCATTTATGCAACTAACTGCAACACTGGAAATGAAGTTTACAGGTAATTATTACCCAAATATATTTTTTTCTACTCTAATCAAAACACTTTTGTCTCCCCTGGAAATTCCTCAGATATTTTGTGTTTAAGTGGCTTTGGGTAACATTTTGCACCAGCTCTGTTTACTTAGCTGTCTTTTTAAAGGAAAGAAAAACATACATACAATAGAGAAGTCGAAAGAGATATCTGCCATCAGTTTAGAGCTGGAACATTAATAACTCTTGCTAATACAAATCACTATTACATTACAAATGTTGCAATCCCCCCTCTGATAGAAACTGAGAAAAAAATCACATTTAACACAATTAATGCATAGCCAGACCCCAAATTGTTTTCAGCAGGTTAAATCGTTGAACAAATAACTGGCACTCATCAATAATTAATGTATGCCATTGGGCCTTAAAAAAACACACAGGTCCATTGCTATTCTAACCAAATGGCCAGGAAATAATAACAAGCCTCTAAAAATAAACCTGCAGGAACTGCCTTGACTGTCAGGTCAAATATGTTTTTTAATCCTACCCATAATCAGGTGTGGGGGGCAGGATTGCTCCATTCATTCCCTCTAAAGAGATATACAATGGGTACGATTCCATCTTTTACAGGGACAACTTCTGTGGCCATTGCAGTATGTCAGCTTCTGACTTATTACCCGTGTCTATATAATCAGCCCACTGAAGCTGTCGTTTCCGTGAGGGATCACCAAACCCTTCTGTTATTTCAAAGGGAGTGACTTCCAATCTCTGTTCTCCGGAGGGAAGTTAATAGGTTTTTTCTGCTGGCATCTGCCTTCTAAGTCCTTTCACAGTTTCCAAGTAGCTTTCCTGGTGCACTTCAGCTACAAACTATTTGGATGTTCACCTTCAGCACGGCAGGCACTCCCTGATCTTCCAAGGGTCAAGTCTTGTTTTAATGTGGGTCAGTGGGGGGGGGGGGAAGGCAATGGTTTCAAATGGCAGCGGTTCTATGGAGGCACATACTTGCAAACTGTTTACTATGTGAATTGGCTTGATACACAGAGAGTATCCGAACTAGCTCAACTTTTTCCTGGCCATCCTGGCAGATCATTCATGGCACCCAGCAATACCATTTATTGCTAAGTTTCCTCAGAAATGTGCTTGTTGCCCATCATTCCTCTTTATGGGTGATACAATCACAACTGGCTTCTTTAGATTAATATTGGAGATTTTGCTGAAAAGCACACACAGAGAAGAGGCAAATATGTGTCATTCTTTTGTGTTTTATTCTGCAAAATCATTTTAGATGCTGTAATTAGTATTTTTTCTCTCTCTCCCTTGAAGAGATAAGTAAGAAATGATGACAGGAAACAAACACCCCGGGTCTGATTTAAGCTGCTAAAAAGGCAAGGGTCCTTGCTTTGGAATCCAGGCAATCAGCTCAGAAACTGCTGAAATGCATTAACATTTCAGCCAGCTGTCAGGCTGAAAACAGATCCTAAAAGAACCAAAATTGCTGTATGTGCAGAGAAAGAAGAGATGGAGGAGGAGGCTGCATGAATAGTAGAGAAGCAAGAGGAAGGAGGGTGGCTAATATTCTGGATAGGTCTGATTTTTAAGGCTTTATGAACTCAAGGAGGTCAGAGACCTGAATGTGTTATAAACCATAGGGCTTTCATCACGGAATGGCTGGAATAAATCACTATGTGAAGAAGGGTCATGTGAATTTATACTCCAGCTCAACTGAAAACGAGGGCAGGGAGATAGTGAAGAAACCAATGTTTACAACTTCAAATTCTACACAAATGGCCTTACTTGGGAAGCTGTCGTTCCTAAAATGTTTCTTCTTATTATTATTATTTGGCATTCTCAAATCTTGGTCGGGGCTGATTTAGTTCCAACATTTGTACCAAGCAGGTATAAAAGATGGCTTCGTGGAGCTGAATTGGTAGAAAGGAAGGGTGAAGGTGTTAAATCACAGCAGCCTCAGCCTCAACATCCCCAGATCTTAAGATTCTCCCCTTTGTTTTCACTGCAGTGGCAGCTGCATGTGTCCCTTTACGTACTTAGTTAAACCCCAAGTCTAATCCTCTTTATCCACCCCATCCTCTTTATCCACCCTATCATACAGAATTCCATGATGCATCTGCAAATGTTGTACTAGTGCCGCAGAAGATGAGCATCTTTCCCCCGCTTACCAAAGGACAAGCAATTTTAAAAATAGAATATACCGTATTTTTTGCCCTATAAGACGCACTTTTTCCACTCCAAAAATGAATGGGAAATGTGTGTGCATCCTATGGGGCAAATGCAGGCATTCGCTGAAGCCTGGAGAGCGAGGGGGGTCAGTGCGCACCGACCCCTCTCGCTCTCCAGGCTTCAGGAAGCTATCCGCTAGCTGTGGGAGACCCAGCTCTCCCAGGGCTAGCGGAGAGCTTGCCTGCACCCAGAAGCTTGGGGCGCGCTGAGCTCCACACGCCCCAAGCTTCGGGATTAACGCAGCGGTCTGCTAGCTGTGGGAGAGCCGCGCAAAGTCGCGCGGCTCTCCCACGGCTAGTGGAGAGCTTGCCAGCACCCAGAAGCTTGGGGCGCGCTGAGCTCCGCATGCCCCAGGCTTCAGGATTAGCACAGCGGTCCACTAGCCCTGGGAGGGCCGCGCGGCTCTCCCAGGGCTAGCGGACTGCTTGCTGGCACCCAGAAGCTTGTTCCGCACTGAGCTCCGCACGCCCCAAGCTTTGGGATTAGCGCAGCGCTCCGCTAGCCCTGGGAGAGCCGCGCGGCTCTCCCACGGCTAGCAAACTGCTTGCCGGCACCCAGAAGCTTGGGGCGCGCTGAACTCCGCACGCCCCAAGCTTTGGGATTAGCACAGCACACCTGGGGGGGGGGAAATAATTCCCCCCTTTATCCCCCCCCAAAAAAAACCTAGGTGCGTCCTATGGGCCGGTGCGTCCTATGGGGCAAAAAATACGGTACTTCCATACTAAACCTATATGCATGTCTATAATGATGAGCAGAGATGAATAAGCACAACGCATGAGGGTTACAGCTCCCTCGCCACCTACACACAGCAAATTAGCACCATAATCAAGAGGAAAGAAGGAAATGATGTCAGCTATAACACTTTTTGTCCAAGGATAGCAAGCTTTTAAAACCATGCTTAGCACAAAAGATGCCCCCTATCAAGTACCAGAGGTCTTTTTTAATTACAGAGGAAGTATTTACATCTGTGAATGTGTCATTCAAATCTCTGAATAGCCCAGCACTGCATTCTTACAAATACTGGGAAGCAAACCAAAAATCCACTCTCCTATTGTAGATTTTCCATAATATTTGATTAAGGAGATGCCACTGAAATTTGCAAGCTCTCTTTCTCTCTGTGTTTAGAAACGTTTTAGGCAAGCTAACCTTTTATCCTATATGATCCAACCAGCCAGCTTCAAGAAGGAAATCTTTCTCCTGTGATGGAACTGAAAGCACTTCACACTCCATTTTCAGGTTATATGAAACAATTGTGTTCTGCTCAACGATGCAAACTCAGTGCAGAACAGAAGGAGGCCTGGCATCAGAAAATGGAATGGTCAAGAATGTGCCAGCGCCCTGGCAGTGCGATATGAGCACTGCTTTAATTTAAAATCATATATAAGGGTCCTGTTGTTGGGAAAGATTGAGGGCACAAGGAGAAGGGGACGACAGAGGACGAGATGGTTGGACAGTGTTCTCGATGCTACTAACATGAGTTTGACCAAACTGCAGGAGGCAGTGGAAGACAGGAGGGCCTGGCGTGCTCTGGTCCATGGAGTCACGAAGAGTTGGACACAACTAAACGACTAAATGACATCAAAGGGTCGTGTCCTGGGTGGAGGAGCATTGGGCCCAATGTCCACAGTGGCTGCTGTTTCCTTTCCTCCTGTCCCTCTGTCTCCATCCCCTGGATAGCTCAGTTGGTTAGACCATGGTGCTGAGAACACCAAGGTTGCAGGTTCAATCCCTGTATGGACCAGCTGCATATTCCTGTGTTGCAGGGAGTTGGACTAGATGATCCTTGGGGGTCCCTTCCAACTCTACAGTTTTATGATTCTATGATTCCCCAAGCATAGCAACATTCTGTAACATTATGTCAGGGCCAGAAGTGTCTAAGGCTACAGCCACCTGGCCTGGTGCTTCTCCACTCAATTCAAGATCCACTTTTAAAAGGAAAGAAAATGAGCCATACAGGGCATTGGTAAAAAGGTAAAGGTAAAAGAACCCCGGACGGATAAGTCCAGTCAAAGGCAACTATGGGGTATGGCGTTCATCTCGCTTTCAGGTTGAAGGAGCCGGCATTTGTCCACAGACAGTTTTCTGGGTCATGTGGCCGGCATGACTAAACCGTTTCAGGCGCAATGGAACACTGTGACGGAAGCCAGGGTGCATGGAAATGCTGTTTACCTTCCTGCCACAGTGGTACATATTTATCTACTTGCATCAACATGCAGTGCCAGATTTACGTATAAGCTAAACGAGGGGTGGGCAACCTAAGGCCCGGGGGCTGATGTGGCCCAATCGCCTTCTCAATCTGGCCCGTAGACGGTCTGGGAATTAGCGTATTTTTTTGTGAATAGAATGTGTCCTTTTATTTAAAATGCATCTCTGGGTTATTTGTGGGGCCTGCCTGATGTTTTCACATGAGTAGAATGTGTGCTTTTATTTAAAATGCATCTCTGGGTTATTTGTAGGGCATAGGAAGCTGTTCATTTTTTCCCCCAAAATATAGTCCGGCCCACCACATGGTCTGAGGGACGGTGGACTGGCCCATGGCTTAAAAAGGTTGCTGACCCCTGAGCTAAACAAGCAATAGCTTTGGGCCCCACTCTCTTGGGGCCCCCAAAAAAAATTAAAGGGAAAAAACTGCATGTACTTATGTGCAAATGGCTTTAGATACCTAAAGGTAAAGGGACCCCTGACTGTTAAGCCCAGTCGCGGATGACTCTGGGATTGCAGCGCTCATCTCACTTTACTGGCCGAGGGAGCCAGTGTTTGTCCGCAGACAGCTTCCAGGTCATGTGGCCAGCATGACTAAGCCGCTTCTGGCAAACCAGAGCAGCGCACGGAAATGCTGTTTACCTTCCCGCCTATATATCTACTTGCACTTTGACATGCTTTCGAACTGCCAGGTGGGCAGGAGCTGGGACCAAACAACGGGAGCTCACCCCCGTCGCGGGGATTCAAATCGCCGACCTTCTGATTGGCAATCCCTGGGCTCTGTGGTTTAGACCACAGCACCACCCACGTCCCCTTAAGGATAGTAGAGGTCTCCTAATAACACTCAGCACTCTTACCAGACTACAGTCCCCAGGATACTATGGTGAGAGCAGTGAATGTTTAGAGTGGCATGATGCAGTTTTAAATGAACACTGCAGAGGGGGGCTAAGCAAACTTTTTTTTCCTGGGCAGATGTTGCAACCTGCAGTTCAGTTCCTCACCATCCTGAAGATAATCAGTTTCATGTGTTTTCAGCAACCAACACTAAATGATGCTTCTCTGGGTAGTCAAGCAAGCCTTTTCACTGCTTTGAGACTGAAAGGGTAATTGACTGCCCTACACACAGAAAAGATTGCTGGCTTCCAGTGAAAGACACAAACAGGCTGCATTGTATCCTTTCTTTCTGTGAAGGAAAAATCGCCACCACGGCCGCCCAATCTGCCAATCAGAGCACTTTGGGATGCACTCTAAATGAGCACAGTTTGGCTAAGAAAGAAGCAGCTCAGCATTTTGCTGTTTCAATGTGTTTGGCGCCCTGTGCGAGGCCAAAATTTGATGCCCAACCCCAGCCCTTGCGCTGCCTTCTCAGGTAGAGGTAAGAGACGCAAGGGGCTTTGGGAAGGAGGCACAACACTCTGACAGGGTCCTAGAGTCCTCCCATCTCTTCCCAGTGTGGTGTAGTGGTTAAGAGCGGTGGACTCGTAATCTGGGGAACCGGGTTCGCGTCTCCGCTCCTCCACATGCAGCTGCTGGGTGACCTTGGGCCAGTCACACTTCTCTGAAGTCTCTCAGCCCCACTCACCTCACAGAGTGTTTGTTGTGGGGGAGGAAGGGAAAGGAGAATGTTAGCCGCTTTGAGACTCCTTAGTGTGGGATGTAAACACAGGAGCAGTCAATGACAACATTCCTAGAGTGTACATGTTAGAACATGGGGAGGGATGTCTGTCCAGCAAGCAGGTAAACTTCCTGGGGACGGACTTCCTCCGCATGTGACCAGAGGTGGGTGTGGCCTCACCTGTGCAGGTAATGACAAGAGCACAGGGCAGGCAGCCATCTCTCTCTCTCTGCCATCACCTTTCAAAGAAGCAGGATGCCCTCTTGGCTCTCAGCCAAGAGAGGAGAGGGCTATCTTCCTATAAGATAGATTCTAAGTGTATTTTACCTTTTTAAGCCTGTCTGCCGTCTGGGATCATATTGTGAACAGATCGTGAGTAAACTCTTTATACTTTTATAAAGACTGTGTTGTGTCTTGTATTTTAAGAGGGAACAAAAGGGGAAATTACCAGAGTAATTATTATAGAGGTTCTAGCGAACCTGTGCACACGTTACCGTTGCGAACTTAAAGTGGAATTTCTATAAACTCTGCTGATATTTTGGGAACTTGTTAGCACAAATTGGATAAAGATATAATTAGTCAATATATCCTCTCCTGCACCCCAGAACATTCCCACACTTAGGGTAGTGATAAAGCAGGATATCAAATCCAAACTCTTCTTCTTCTTCTTCCCCAAAGATGGGAAAGCACTAACTAGCCTTTGGGAAGAAGTTAGGAGGACCCCAGGACCCTGTCACACCCTCACACTTCCTTCCCAAAACCCAGCACCTCGTTTACCAGGCATTGAGAAGACGCCTCCCTCAGCTCAGTGCCCAGTGTGTGTACAAGGCTCACACAGCCCAAAATCTGTCCCTGGGGACATGCCCTCCACACCCCTTGTCCCCTAGAAGAAGAGGAGAGGTGGTTTCTCCCAAGGAAAAGCCTTCATGAGCTGAGGGCAATCTTGCCCAATGGGAAGAGGTGGTTGTGGGCTATTTAAGCTTGTTCCGCCCCATTCTCTCACCTCTACTTTTGGATACCCACCTTCCTACTCTATTGTGCATAGGCCTTTGGGCTAGTTGTCTGTTTTCCAGGGTCTGAGTAATTTTGTGGGGGGGTGGGGGAAACCCTTGTTATTATCTCTGGGTCTTCTCTTTTTTGTCTACTCCACACTGTTGGGTGAAGTTTCCTATTTGGAGCGATGAACTTCAGTATGGCTAACTGGTATGTAGTCTGGGCAGGTGAGAGGGTTTAAGAAACTACCTGAAGCAGTGTTGGGTTATGGGCATCCCTGAGTCACTCTTGCCAGGCATGGCCTACAGGTGCTAGGAGCAAGGGCTTTGGCCTGGCAGAAACACTGGGGTGAACGCTGACCTACAGAGCCGTGCTGTGCCTGCTGGGCACATACGCCCAAGGTTCACGCAGGTAGAGGGAAGGAAATTAGGAAGCACGGCTGTGTGCACACTGTTTGCAGCTGTTAAATTGCCCAGGCGATGGGGGTAGAAATTACTCTGCTCTCTTATCAATGTTGGGATACTGCCAGGGAGACAAAGTCCATCATGGCCCCAAGCCGTCTGCCGGACGATCCACCGATCTCCCGTAGGCACGCAGTATCAGCGATTAGCGACATGACTTTCTAGAAAATATCTTGCCACATTCCAGAGGTCATGCACACTCTTATCAGCAGATAATGCACAGCCAAAAGTCGCACTCAGGAGATCATTATTTACAAGCTTTATTCAGCGTTGATCAGAACAAAGAAAGACATGACTGCCTGTGTCAGTGTCTCCGGCAGAGAGAGAAAACGAAAGCAGTAGATAACATAAACATCCTGTGAACAGGAGATACACAGGCTGTGACACAAACATCCTGCTCCCTTTTAAGGTGGAACGGAAATATCCTAACAATCAAACACCTGCCTGGACTTGTTTGATTTGGTTATATTGGTTGAATCTGACTAACCAGTTTGTTGTACACATCCTCAAGTTGTTATATTTTAATAAATTGAACCTATTTAGCCACATTTGGTTGTCTTGAGTCTTCTTCCTGGTGCAATGAGAAACATTATGCATAAATGCGGATGTTGGTACTTACCATGACAAGTTCCTTCTCTGTAGGGAGGAGCGTGATCCATGATATGAGTTGTCTCTGCCTATCTCTCCACTAGCAGGAAGTTAAATACTTTAGAGAATACACCTTGGGGGCTGAGACACGCACACACAGTCCTATTTCCTGCCAGCTCCACTGCAGGTTGTGTTGCCGGTTGCTCCAGGTACGGCAAAACGTGTTCTCCCTAGCAGAGAGCACGTGTTGCGGTGGGGGATACAAGCCACCCCAGTGTTGCTGGACGGATTTGCGGAGTGACCCAGGCAGTGAATTGGTTAATTGGGTCGATGGGGAGAATTGCTTGTTGCCAATTTTGAAGGAGGGGTCAGAGGTTTTAAATATTGGACGCCCAAAGTTGGCTGCTTGCACCGGATCACCCGCCCACCCTCCCTATATTGGGGGGGGGGTTGTTCGTTTGACCTTGCTATGCCTGTCATGGGGTCGTCTGCTTTGAGACAGGGGCCTGGTAGGAATTTTGTCCATTTGGCTGATTGGCTGGTGCCATTTGGTTTTGCCTACTGCGTAGCAAATCATCACAGCTTGTAAAGTTGGCAGTTAGGCATTGGTTCAAATTGATTGGTAGAGGGGTAAGTGCCTACCCCTCCAATGGTGGTGCAGAAAGGAAATTCCGTTAAGGGAATCCAGGGGCTTGACATTCTTTTCGTCCTTGTCCCTGGCATCGGACTTGGGGTGTGCAAGCCACCAGGAGCATGAGGGTGAGAAGTGAGGGACTGAGGCCCAGCTTCACTTTCTCCCCAAAAGTTGTTTCCCTCACAGGCTTTCGCTGGAATCTGGAGGTCAGTTCTGTCCCTGGGCAAGGACAGATAGTCGGAACCAATGCCTAAGCAACCACTCACTTGTGTGTATTTAAATAAAGTTGTGGCCAAAATCGTGCCAAAAACCCAAACCAAAATTGATGTGTGATGTGTGAATTATTGGGGGGTGGCTTGGGGACCTCGACACGCAAAGGAGAAGAGGCAGGAACACCATATTGGGATGAATTTTTTCCCCTTTGTTCTTCCTTGTCTTTTTATTCCTGGCTTCCCTTCTGCCACTCTTGTTGGGTTTTTGCTCTCTCCCAGCTCCACAGATCTCCCCTTTCTTCCTCTTGACACCCAATTTTGCTTGGCCTTTAGTTTTGGGTCCTTTGGGGGCGCTACACCCATTTTTACCCAGGTGCCTTTGCACAAAGTGAGTGTAAGTCATGAACTGAATTTGCCACTTCCCTCCAAAGCTGCAGCCCAAGGTCATCTTCATCCCACCTCATGATCATTCCAGGACCAAAGATGATGATTCCTGAAAGGGCTGAGATGAAACTTGTTTATCTCACTTCACCTTCTTTCCCACCTCATATTTGGCACTTTTTCTGGCATGTTGAAAAGATGACATAAAAATGACATGCAGCAGCAACAGCAGCAGCAGCAGCAGCAGCAGCAGCTGTAAAGCAACATGAAGGTGAGGCAAGGTAAGCAGTTTCTTACCAATCTGTTCAGCTGTATCCAGTGAGATACTTTTAAAATGAATATCAAAAGCTAAAGAACATTGGGTGCTACCCAAATCCCAGGGCTGATTCATAATTGGCACAGCACATTTTTCTGCGCGTACGGTGGGCTGCAAGGCCGAGCTCAAACATTTTGGATCAAACCTGTGGCTTTTTAGTTTTATCCCACCTTGTCTTGTGAGTTACAGTATTTGAAATGACAGAGGACTCAAAGTAAGTTGAAAATACTGAGTTTTAAAATGCAAGTTCTCGGAGTTTCAGCATGCTTCAACCTTCTGGGGTTTTTTTATTATTAAAGAAACCCTCAAAACTTGTAGCTACAAATTGGAAATGAGCTGTGAAACTACAGGAGTCGGTAGAAGGGAAAATAAATGCCAGAAGATCCTTTTACTGTATAGTATAACATCTCCTATTAGTCAGTACAAGGCAAAAGAACATGCTTGGTTTAGCATGTGTCAAGGACAGATTGGTTGGATGTATAGTAAAAATGGGTCTGACATGAAAAGACACCTTGATTTCACAAGAGAATACAAACAAAAGTCTGTTGCAGAGAAATTGTGTTGCGGGGGTGGGTCAGATTTTTCATGTGCTGAAAATTCCTCCGGTGGAGAAATACCAATATTATAGATTTGAACATAACATCATTATCCTATAGTGAACCTGATGGCTCCATTTTCCATAAGCAAGTCAGCTATTTGGGGCCATGTCTGAAGGATGAGTGAAGTGTGTCTGTAAAAAGGAAGCCTTAAAGTCAAGAGAAGGGGGTAACTAGGGCTGGGTATAAGGAGCACTCTTGGTGTGAGAGGACCTTCTTGGTGGCTGCTCCCAGATTTTGGAACTCCTTTCCTAGACAAGCAAGACTTTCTCCCTCCTTGTTGTCCTTTTGCTGACAGGTGACGACCCTTTGTTCCAACAGGCTTTTGGGAACTGAATTCTTTTAATGAACGGGCAGGTGCTGTGCTATTTTTATTGTAATTATTTATATAGTTTCAATATAATGTATACTGTGCATGTTTATAGTTTTAAGTCTATCAATATTTAATTGTTATTTAATGATTTTTTAAAAATGTGTTTAGTGGTTCTTATCTTTAGCTGTATGCTGCCTTGAGTCCTGTCAGGGGAAAAGGCGGAGTACAGTGGTACCTCGGGTTACATACACTTCAGGTTACATATGCTTCAGGTTACAGACTCTGCTACCCCAGAAATAGTACCTCGGGTTAAGAACTTTGCTTCAGGATGAGAACAGAAATCATGCTCCGGCGGTGCGGCGGCAGTGGGAAGCCCCATTAACTAAAGTGGTGCTTCAGGTTAAGAACAGTTTCAGGTTAAGAATGGACCTCTGGAACGAATTAAGTACTTAACCCGAGGTATCACTGTATTAACAAACAAACAAACAAACAAACAAATAAATTTTCTTCCCCCTGTTTTGTTTTGTTTTGTTTTGCAACTTGTATCGGAATGAGTGTCATACTAAAACCTGTCCTTCAAATTCTTGAAAGTTTCTTCCCTTTCAATAGAGACTTCTGGTTTTCTGTCTCTGTCGAAGGATGCTTTAGAATTTCAGTGAGTGTCAGGATGAACAAGCCTCTGTGCTTTTTTTCTGGGGGGACACAGGGGTACGCATACCCCTAAACATTTTGTGAATCTTTGTACTTTTGTCCATTTAAAAAAGGTAAAGGGACCCCTGACCATTAGGTCCAGTCTTGTCCGACTCTGGGGTTGCGGCGCTCATCTCGCTTTATTGGCCGAGGGAGCCGGCGTACAGCTTCCGGGTCATGTGGCCAGCATGACTAAGCCGCTTCTGGCGAACCAGAGCAGCGCACGGAAACGCCGTTTACCTTCCCGCCGGAGTGGTACCTATTTATCTACTTGCACTTTGACATGCTTTTGAACTGCTAAGTTGGAAGGATTTGTCTATTTACTGTATTTTATTTTCCCCGATTTGAACTATAAAATGGTAATTTTCTTGAGTTAAAATGAGAGTACCCCTAAACATTATTTTATTTTATTTTTTAGAAAAAAGCACTGACTAGCTTTATCATTGCCCTGGCTCCCAGGGGTGTGGCCGCTGTTATTTCTCAGTTCTGTGCTTTTTAGTGCTGTGTTTTTCCCTTGTGGCTGGGCAAGTGTAGTATATTATGTATTTTGCTCTCCACCTACCTATCTCCAGAGTAACTGCATAGAGGACTACCCTACTGAATCCTCTTCTCTCTCTAGAAACAGGTTTTGGATAGAGCAAATTAATTTCTTATTAGTAATTTTGCACGGTTCTAGTCTGCACATAATGTAAAAGAAAAAGCAATGGCATTTCTTACCCATGACACCTAAGATACTATCTAATCTAAAATGTGCCTTAGCAGATTAATCAAGGGACATTAAGTTTAAATACCTGTCCAAAGGAATGTCCAAATAAATTTAATGTTATCAAAGTGATTCATGCATGTTCAGCGGTAGCCTAAAATGAATTCGAAAACACTTTATCAAATCACATAAAAATGTAGCAAAAGGCCCGAAATTATTATAGTTTTGTTAAATTATTATTATTTTACTCCTAGTAATAAAACGTAGGGGAAAGTGTACTGAGGCTCCTTTTCATTATACTATTTACAGAGCATATGAGTTCTTAGAATGGGTATATAGTACCTTCAGGGAATCATCTATAGAATCAAGAATTTTCAAGTAAAATTTTTGTTGTTATGATTTTTTAAATTATTTTATATTTACTTTGTTTTAAAAGAAAAAAGAACAAAAATTACTGAGATAAACTATGAAAAAAGGTAATTCTGTAAGATGCTGTTATAATATACCGTATTTTTTGCTCTATAGGACACACTTTTTCCCCTCCAAAAATTAAGGGGAAATGTGTGTGTGTCCTATGGAGCGAATGCAGGCTCCTTGGCTTCAGCGATAGCAATGCGAAGCCTCCGAAGCGCAGAGGGACCTCATGCTGTGTTCCAAAGGCTTCGGGTTCCTTTTGCTGAAGCCGGGAGAGCAAGACTCTCCTGGCTTCAGCAGAGAGGGAGAGCTGTGCGGCGCCCCTTCCGCGAAGTGGGAGGAGAAATGGAAGGGGCTCCATTTCTCCTGCCGCTTCGCTGAAGGGGCGCTGAGCAGAGAGAGGGAGATTTTTTTTTCTTGTTCTCCCCCTCTAAAACAAGGTGCGTCCTATGGTTGGGTGCGTCCTATAGAGCGGAAAATACAGTATATCTTATTAATTACAAATTGCTGCCATTTCCCTGCTAAGTCCTATGATAAAAGTCTTCATCTCACCTTTATATAATTTCAGTTATTTGATTCTTTTCCATTTCTGCAGTCCAACATTTTTCTTAGCTGTTCTGCAATGGGTGGGATACTTTTGTTCTTTTCATATCTAGGCCACAGAGTTTCTGCTTTCACCAGCAAATTTGCTTTGAAAGTTGTGTCTAAGAAAATGCCAGGTGTCTTCTCACATTTATTTTTGAAGGACCCAAAGACTGTTTAACACACACACACACACACACACACACACACACACACCCAAGATTATAACCACTCCGTAACAACTTCCTAAGAACATTTTGGTTTCATACATTTCCACCATAAATGAAGAATCTTTGGAACTGCAGCAATTCTAAGCTTTGAAAATATTTGTTTGGCATGTACTATTCTTCTCAGGAGTCAAGCACCACCTCCAAAGAAACTTGTATTTTGCTTCCCATGGATTTAAGAGAAGATACATTTCACTGTCATATCCCAATCCAATCTCAATTTAATAGCTGCATAAGCAAAGCGGGGTGGGGGGGAACCCCATCATGATTTCCACACCTTTCTCATCTTTATTGCTAGCTGTCAGGGGAAGGCCAGCAATAAAACAACAGGTGCCAGTGAAATTAATTCTTTATTCAAAGAAATCAAAACAGTGGAGGGAGGCCTAGTGATCACAGCCACTCTTTCCAGTAGGTCTTGCCCCATTTAGGCAGGTGCACTGAATACTGAAGGTCCTCAACTTTCCTCAACTCTCTAGGGATCCTGCCCCAGTTCCTTCCCCAGTAGCCTAAGGCTCCATCGTCTTGCCTCTTGTTGTTCCACCCTCTGCATCTTTCTGTGTGTTCTGGGAGACTAGGAGGAGGGGAGCTGGTCACAGCCAGAGGGAGAGACTCTCTGGATTTTTCAGCAGCCTGCCTCATTTCTGTCTCCTGGCCCCCTCCTCTCCTGCCTCTGAGTCTAGACTGCTCTCTGCGTCCGCCTCTTCCTGCTCACTAAACCCTGTCCCCTCTTCAACTTCTGACTCCTCCTCCCAGTCTGCTCCCTCTTCTCCCTCCATCCCACCACCAATCCCCTTTCTCTGAACCTTCTACCCCTGGGGGTTCCGGGGGGTGGGGTCCCCAGCTGGCGCCTCCTACCACTCACACACATAGAATCATGTTGTTGGAAGGGACCCTGAAGTTCATCTAGACCAGTGATGGCCAAACTTGGCCCTCCAGCTGTTTTGGGACTACAATTCCCATCATCCCTGACCACTGGTCCTGTTAGCTAGGGATGATGGGACCTGTAGTCCCCAAACAGCTGGAGGGCCAAGTTTGGCCACCACTGATCTAGTCCAACCTCCTGCAACACAGGAATATGCAGCTGTCCCTTACGGGGACCGAACTTGCAACCTTGGTGTTATCAGTACCATGCTATTGCCAACAGAGCTATCCAGGCTACTTCTCTACATCCAGCCAGACTCTGCTCTGTGCAAGATATTTGCATGGCATAGGTGTGGACCCCTTCACAAATTAAAATTTACATTTATCAAAAAGGTGTTAAACACACACACCAAACATGTAAAGCGTAAATGTAACATGCATTCTCTTTGCCATCATGTGTACCATTCAGCTATACTCAAATGGGGACCTGGAATCGCTACTGGCTATTTAACCAAACTCACTAGCAAGCCTGCTTTTTCCTCCAAGTGATGTGGCAAAGGAGTGCTGTGGTCTGCAGGAAAATGGGATCATCACTAGACCAACAATGGCAACCATTTCTATTCCACCTGCACTTCCTGTTTTGTAAGCAATGAAGCTAAAACAAAGTTTTAGCAAGCTAGAAAACCACAGAATGATATGGTTGCTGCCAATTACATTTTTACAGTGAGTTATTGGAAAAACAAGATTAAGACAGTGTTGGGAATCAAGCCTTTATCAGGAGAAACTGGCCACTCTCCAGGCACCCGGCTTGATCTCCGGTTGACCTCCCTGTCTGCATTCCCCGGCAGGATACAGGCTAGGTCGTGATAGGCGATCCTTCTCAGCATGAGAAGAACACACACCCTCTTTCCTGCCCCCCCCCCCGGGCAGGGGAAAGAGATAGACAGAAACGTATTTACATGCCTTTATTTCTGTCTTTGCAGCGTTACAGAAAACACGTCTGCTCTCTTCAAACTCCAACAGCCGAGAGACAAACTCCTCCTGTACTTCCTGTACAGCTCATATTACACTCTGAGCTAATTCCGGTGCTTCGCACTGTGAATAGACTGTCCCTCTGTTTCCCACGGAACAGTCCCAACATTCCCATTATGTTTTGCTTTCAAGCTAGCAGCTCGTGGCCGCATTGCTTCTATATCGTAACAGACAGTGTCATTCTAATGGCCACCAAGATCATGTAATTGGAGCAAAATGCAAAGGTGTTGTTATATTTTACCAGTTGTTACGGATCCATCTCTTAATATTTGATTTAGTTTAATATTTATATGCATCTTTTCCAGGAGCAAAGCTGAAACCACAGCGGTTTGCAATAAAAAATAATCACAAATGAAAACAGCACTTTCATCAATGGAATCATATAAAAAAACAGTTCAGCATGTCAGTAAGCAGAAACAGACTCAGCGGTAAGCAACGGATGCGGTTCAATGCAAACTCAAAAATAAGTTCTCAGAAATGACTTCCAAGCACCAGTCCAGTGCTAATTTATGCAGTCTTTCTGAGAAGGGGGTTTCCTTACCCAGTGGAGCATCACAGTCCCAGCTTGCCTCCCTTTCCAACACCCTCTTCTATTGTGTGTTCCCATTTCCTTCCAACTTTATTATTTTCACGCTTTTATACAGCTTTGTGTTCTCTGCCACCAGAAAGCCTCATAATGCACAAGAACCTTCAGGGATTTGCTGTCCCACAGATCCCCACCACAGAGCGACCTTGAGACTACCTCCACACAGACCTTCCTCTGAAGAAAAAGACTCTTTCACCAGCGGAAGCATCCCCACTCAGCTTTTCTCTTTCTTTCCCTTCTTCTTACTGCCTCTGTAGTTCCCCAAGCCCTATTTATATTCCAACTCCACTCTCTAAAGTGATTGTGATTTCAGTACTTGCTATTTGACTGCAGAAATGAGAGGCGACTGTGATTAAGCGTTATACAAATTGCCAAAATAAATATGTAAGAATTGATTTTATGCTAAACATGTGCCTGCTATTATTATGGTCTGAAATTACAAGGCATTGCTCAAGATGCATTTACCATCACTTCCAGTTGGGCTTTTAGGCATTAAGTTTAAAAAACCCTTCATTTTCCTGTGCCTTCTAAATGTTTGTAATCTTTTCACGAAGCCTGGTGTGGGTGCGCAAGCCAGCTCACCCTCCCACCAAAGTTCTGCTCATCCCCTCCCCTGCTGAAATCTGTTGCCTGGGGGGTGAGCATCATGTATGTCATGCTCCTCCCAGCCTGTCAATCAGCTTGGGGTTGTGTGTCCCATTTCACTACCAGGAACAAACCACCCTGCCAGTTTCTCTTTGTTGGGTTGCACGGCTACCCCCACAAAGCTCTAGTAGTAGCATGTAGAAAATGAAAAATTTGTACAAAAGATGTACAAAATGAAAAATAAGAAGTGTTGGAAATGCACTGTAAAAGAGGGAAATTTCCTACATATGTGGTGGTTGTGTGACAAGGTGAAGACTTTTTGGGATAGTGTGTATAATTAGTTAAAAAAGATATTTAGGTACACCTTTTATAAAAAAAAACCTCGAGGCATTTTTGCTCTCCAAAATATGGCAACCCTAGTTGCCAATGCGATTTCTACTTTCAAAGCATTTTTTCCCTTTTCTCAGCATGCAGGGGTAGGGAGTGGGTCCGATCTTCTCCACCCCAGCAAGGAGAGACTTTAAAAGTATGTGTAGGTCTACACATATGTACTCCACAACCCACAACCACATTACTGGTGTGTGGTCTACTCATCATGTGGCAAAAAAGGTTTGCTGCCCCCTGTTTTATGGATACTGTGGTTTTATTGTTTGTTTGGCTGTCATTGGAAACAGAATAATGGACTAGATGGACTTTTCGTCTGATCCAAGAGGGAGCCACCATGCTGTAGTGGTTAAGAATGGTTGACTCGTAATCTGGTGAACTGAGTTTGCTTCCCCACTGCTCCACATGCATCTGCTGGGTGACCTTGGGCTAGTCACACTTCTTTGAAGTCTCTCAGCCTCACACACCTCACAGAGTGTTTTTTTGTGGGAGAAGGAAGGGAAAGGAGATTGTTAGCTGCTTTGAGACTCCTGAAGGGGAGTGAAAGGTGGGATATCAAGTCCAAACTCCTCCTCCTCCTCCTCCTCCTCCTCCTCCTCCTCTTCTTTCATTATGTATTTTTGAGCTATGTAGTTTTTCTGATTCTACGTTGCTTGAATGTTGCCGTGTGTGTTTTCAGGCAGGTGATTAATTAATATTTAAATAAAAAAGATTGTACCTCTTTGGGCCTTGTTGACACTTCTTTTGGAGTTTGACAGTGAGCACAGATATGTGAAATGTTATATTCATGTAGAGCAGACTGATTTAGCTCCCAGTAAATATACGCTTGACAATGCATAAAAACCACACAAGAAAGGCAGCTTTGTCGAAAGCATCAAATCGGCTTTGATTGCTGCCTTCGGAAGGAGCCTGTAACTGCAGCCCAGAATTAGCTGGGAAAAAATCTGTGGAAAATAGGATCCATTAGAAATCTACTGCAGAGAAGTCTCCAATGAATCGTTTAAATGGGCAGCCACAAGAAGTAACAATAAGGCCTGCAATCAAAGTAGACAAACAAAGAGTTGTCTTGATTTTGTCCAAGACTTCTCTATTCACCTTTGCTTAGGGAAGGGTATTCTGGTAGAAGAATTATGACATCAATAAAGATAAGGCTTTCAGCGTGTATGTCAAAGATAAACTAACAGAAAGGTAAAGATTCCATTAACCGAACAAATCTTATCAGTTCCTCATATGAAACTGTAAAAATGGAGAAAACCTGGTTTCACTGCGGATGATACATTTTACTGAGGGCACATTTTATAGACAGCCACGATATTAAATGAATTTTTTGCCCCCTAAATCCTGTTGGGTGAAGCTGTCAACTCAAGCTATATCAATTGGAAGCAAAATTCATGGCCTAATGGGTTCCTCAGTCTGACACATTGTTTTAGCAAATACAAATAGTTTGCTTGGCATGGGAAGGCCACCATTTGAAGGAAACACTTACCTAAGAACAGGGAAAATGACAAAAGTTGTACTGAACATGTTGCTCTAAGGAGAGAATTTCAGGAGGTGTTATAATAGGAAATGGTTATGCACCAGTTTAGGTGTTATTTTTAGCTAATGCTAACAAAAAGCATTCACACATTTGCCATCAACATTGTGAAAAGGAAATTTCAAATGCACCAAGGCATATTGGGCCAGGGACTCTCAGAAGCCCCAATTTGCTTTGTGAATTTGGATAACCCTCCCTCCCCCCCAAAAAAAAAATGCTGCATTTTAAAAGAAACAATTGCAGTATTATTGTTACAATTAAAAGTCAAAGCAATCTGATGAGGGAAACTTACTGAGTTTGAACCAGAGTGGAGTGGAGAGGTAGTTTTTCATTTTAATGGGTAGAGCTAGGTTTTAACCATAGTTTTCCAGGGCATTTTCGTCACAGTGATTGGAGTGAGGGGTGTTTTAAAGTAAACATTAAAAACTATGTCCCATCAGAAGGGGTAACTAAGCCTGCTAACTGCATCTAAATGTGGCAGAAAATAAAATTTGAATTGTGCCCTGCATGATATATCCTGCAGGGATGTATCTGCCTACAATTTGACAGATTTAATCCACTCCAAAGGGCTCTGAGGCCTGCAAATTCCACCCATTTCAAGGAAATGGTGAAAAAAAGTTATAACTACTTTTAGATTTCTTCATTATAGTGAGTGTGAAGGAGAGAAAGATCTTTGTCATTCCCAGATCTTAATTATGAGTCCAGTTGGAAAGGCATAGAGCCGTTCTGAATCAGATTTTGTTGCTTCCCAAAGATACAGGTAGAAGTTGACTCTGGTGACCGGTTCATACCATTACATGTCAGCTATTAAATATTGTCAGTGAAATCAAATGGGAGATGTTGATCACATACCATCAGGACCAGCATATATTTGAGTATATGAGGGATTTAATCATCAACACTGAACATTCTCATTGACAGAGAATTTATGGGAAGAACATTCATTTAAGCTACAGGTTGGGCTTTCTTATCCCTTTTCCCTCATAGGAAGGTGACAGATAAGCTGTGAATTTACTGATCTCAGCAGCTGTTCACATAAGCCACAGAGAGCAGACCACTGGCTTCCACTAGTATGAGTACTGACCTCAGTAATGTTCATGGAACTAGAACACTGGTTCCTCCCCATCAGAAGTGTCAAAGGACTAGGAATCTGAACAATATAACACAACACAGTGACCGATAACAGTGGCACTAAACACTATTTATAGACTAATACAAATGTTCAGAAATTACAACCAAAGTCTCTAAATCTTCTTCACCAGTCATGGTAGAATAATTCAAAAGTTCAATATATACATAATCTGTCACCAAATATCGCCGGAACAGAGTTTCCGGATAACCAATCTGTTTCGTTCAATTCTTCATTGGCCAGACTTGTAAGAATTAATATGAGAAGGATGCAATTCAGTTTCTTAACAAGTCAATCTTACATGTAAGCAAATATGAACGCTGTAGATCACTGACTACAGTATCATATGAGCACTGATCCAGAGCATATTTTCTACAGTGTTTGTATTTGCTTACATGTAAGATTGGCTTGTTAAGAAATTGAACTGCATCCTTCTCATATTAATTCTCAGGGTCCAGGACCTGGAAACCACAGCACAAGGGGCTTGGCCTGCCTTGGACACCGGAACTGCAAAGCTGCTTCCTTCAGGGACTGGTGTGTCCTTGAATTCCACACAGGGAACTCAGCCTTGAAGCTGATCCAGCAGAGAGAACTCAATGTCCATCAGCTGAAATGCTGTGGTTTTAGTCTCCTCTAGGTTATGTCCTGGATGCATTCTCTACTGTTAGATTGTATCCTGGCTCCAAGTCCCATCTCCATCCACCCCTGAAATCCCATGGTGCCTCCTACCCTGCCCACCCTGCCCAAATTAATAAATTTAGTTATGGAACATTCAGTGAAAGCTAATATACTCAACACAATCAGAACAAACAAGGCTAATTGCATTTTTTTTAAAAAAAGAATTGGACACCAATGTATTGTCTTGCTACCTCCTCCACTCCCCCCCCCCGAGATCTCTAAAATAAATCTGATTACAAAAGCAATTCTGTAGACAAGGCAGATTAATGTTTGCAATTATTAGAAGCTGGCATCAAGAAGTCCCAGGCCTTGGTGGGAGTGCAAACAGCATTATTTAGCTAACATAAACATTTATATTTCTTATTAAGTACCCTTCAGAAAAATCAATACAGTAATTAAGAATATGGTGATATAATCTTAAGTAATTAGCCATTGATCCTTGAGCAGCAAGATAGATACTAATGGGCACCTTCTTGCATTGTGGAGGTGATTAGAAAAGGTGTTTTACTAGGAGTACCAAGACTTTGGGACCATCTTTAAAAATAGAGTGCCAGAGGCTTGCAACTAAATGGAATTCAAATTCTGAATAGAGGGTCCTCCTCAGAGGATCTAGGGAGAATATTTTTTAAAAGTTTTGATGCAACTAATAAAAGTATTCAAGGAAGTTGCTTATTTGCACATTGACTAAACATCAGGAAGAACTTTCTGACAGCAAGAGCTGTTCGACAGTAGAATGGACTCCCACAAGAGGTGGCAGTCTGTCCTTCCATGGAGGTTTTCAAGCAGAGGTTGGATGGGCTGTCAGTCATGGACGCTTCAGTTGAGATTCTTGCATTGCAGGGCATTGTACTACAGTCATACCTCGGGTTGAATGTGCTTCGGGATGAGCGCATCCAAGTTGTGCTCCGCGGCAACCCGGAAGTAACGGAGCATGTTACTTCTGAGTTTCGCCTCTTGCGCATGCGCAGACGCTCAAAATGATGTCACGTGCATGCGCAGAAGCGCCGAAATGTGACACGCGCACGCGCAGACGCGCGGACACAGGTTACGTTTGCTTCTAGATGCGGACGGGGCTCCGGAACGGATCCCGTTCGCAGCTAGAGGTACCACTGTAGATGATTCTTGAAGTCCCTCCCAACTCTACAATTCTATGAAATTCTGCATCACTTGCAGGATTTTCAGTTCAACTCTATTTTTTTAAACAAACATCTGGCCTTTTTCTCTCGCTTCCTTTCCTTTTTTTAATAAAAAACTGTGGTGGTTAAAACTTGATTCTTCCCACTCACTATAATTAACTCTACCACTTGATGTCCTCATACAGACTCTGCTTGCAGGCTAGCCATTTTGTTAAATACACAGCACAGGTACAATCTGTCAAAGCTGGTGAGGGTCCGTGTGTACCTGAAAGGGGATGACAATTAAATAGTTAACGGCAACATAGTTTTCATAGTGGCATGTTTCCTGCTCCCCTGCCTTCAGGTTCCAATTAAAGTTGTATTGGTCACAGCTGGAACATCATCTATTGATTTTTGAACAGTGTCATTACTGGTAAATGTTAGTTGTCACAGATGCTAGGCAGAGAGCCCATGGCTAGTCCTTGGTGTCTGAGTCAATCCTTTCAGTATAATGAGTCAAATCAAGAGGAATGAAACGCTGATACATTCTTTGGGATTTAAAAACAAATCAGCTCTCTTCATACCACACTTGCCACTGGATTTTCACATGAGGTAAATTAATTTAGGGAGTTCCTCCCCGGGCAAAACACCACATAAATTTCAAGGGCTGCTCAAAGAGCTTTGGCATGGATAGTGACATTTCCTTGGGACATGCACATACCCTTTATTTATCACCGGATTTTGACTGAAACAAGAAAATAAAAGAGACAAATCCAGCATTTTAGAATTTTGCGCAGTAGTTTATGCCGCTCATTTTGCCTGAACAACAACAGAAACTATCAATAATTATAAGGAAATCATTGATAGATCTGAGAGCCATTTCAGGTCTTCCATATCAATCTGAAAAACCCAAAGAAGATAGTATTATCTACTTTACTGATTTTTCCAGGTAACGTTCAAACTCCCTTGTTTAGCAAGGAAGACAGGCATATACTATTTGCTCCTATAGCTATCCAATAACGTCTGCAAACCAGAAGACTGAAACCAAAATAAAACACTAGCTTTCGATGATATAGAACTATGATATAAAAACCTATTTTTTTAAATAATAATAAACATCCCTTTTTAAAGGGAGCATTCCTATTAAATGGCAATAAGGGCCTGAGGAAGCCACACAAGTGGAGAGGGGTTTCTTTCAGTGTGAAGACACTGCCCTGGAGGTTCCCCACTATACGGAAAGCTCCACCAACACATTGAGACAGTATCTTTTGAGGTCAGGTGCTTCCAAAGCCATGCTATTTCACTGGCATACCTAAAGAACTAACTACAGTGGTAGTGTTCTGTACAGTGGTAGTGTTCTACAGTAAGTGTTCTGGTTTTTGAACGTTTTTCAGAAGGCAAATGTCGGCTATTGTTTCCAGGGCGCCTGCACCAATCAGAAGCTGTGCCTTGGTTTTTGAACATTTTGCAAGTCAAACGGACTTCCAGAATGGATTCAGTTTGACACTTTTGTTTTTGCTATTTATTTTTTGCGTTTTTGCGTTTTTGTGGCTTTTTTGGCTAATTTGTTTTTGTGACTGTGTGGAACCCAGTTTAGCTACTGATCGATTGGTTGTGTGACTGCGGAAATGGATAAAAGCCAAGCAATGACCATCATCAGTGCAGGTAAGGAAAAAATAATAATTTTAATTTTTATCATCTACAATACCGTCTTTTTTATAGTACAGTACATTGATTATTCTCCTGCCAACCTAGCCATTCGAAAGCACGTCAAAGTGCAAGTAGATAAATAGGTACCGCTCCGGCGGGAAGGTAAGCGGTGTTTCCGTGCGCTGCTCAGAAGCGGCTTAGTCATGCTGGCCACATGACCTGGAAGCTGTACGCCGGTTCCCTCGGCCAATAAAGAAAGATGAGCGCCACAACCCCTGAGTCGTTCACAACTGGACCTAATGGTCAGGGGTCCCTTTACTGTTACCTTTTACATTGATTATTGCTTTCATTTTATAGATCAATGGTCTCCTTAGATAGTAAAATTCATGTTAAAATGCTATTTTAGGGGTTGTTTTTAAAAGTCTGGAACGGATCAATCCATTCTGCATTACTTTCTGTGTGAAAGCACACCTTGGTTTTGGAACGCTTTGGTTTTGGAACTGACTTCTGGAACAGATGAAGTTTGAGAACCAAGGTCCCACTGTACAATGCGCTGGATGAAATCGGCCCCCAACCAACCACAGCAAAACAGCAAGGATTTGTGAGCAAAGGTTGCTCCATCTGTGGATTCCTCCCTCCCTCCCTCCCTGTCCTACAATACGCACAGAATTGCTCTGCCTATCTTTTTAATGAATGGAGAGCATCATTTGACCTACCAGAATCATTGAAAGATGCAAAATTATCATTGATATACAATAAAGAGAAGGTCCTAAATTGGCTGCATCATATTGCCCTAAATCTTTGTTGAACCAGGATGATCAGCTTTGACCTTCAATATATAAAAAGATTGAAACAGCATTGTTTTTTAAATACCTGCATCCTGATCAGACAGGTTCTATTACTGCAGTGTTTCCCAACCTTTTTTGGGCAAAGGCACACTTGTTTGATGAAAAAAATCTCGAGGCACACCACCATTACAGCCCCGTGACGTCAGTGCGCAGCGTCACGCTGGGAGGGACGCACGAAAGTCTAAGTTTCAAATTTTTTTCCTCCCCCTTGCCGGGGAACCTCCAAGCTTTGGGGGTGGGGGGGGAGGAGGCAGCAAAGCGAGGCAGGAAGGAGAGCGCGGCTTGGCTGGGTGAGCTTTGGCAGGGGCAGGGAATGAGAGCCGCGAGGCGGGCGCTGTGGGCGGAGGCGCTGCCCGCCGAGCTCGCAGGCAGCCAGGCAGGCAGACGGCGAGAGCCCCGCGCTGGGCGGCCTCTCCTCGCCGCCGCCGCCCTGCCTCTCGCCGCCCAACTCGCCCGCCTCCCTCCAGGCAACATCTCGCGGCACACCAGGCAACATCTCGCGGCACACTAGTGTGCCGTGGAACAGTGGTTGAAAAACACTGTATTACTGGATATATTTTTCTCTCTCAACACTCTCTCAATTTAGTAAATGAATGCCTGTATAGGAAACTGAAATCTGTCTTTGCCTTTCCTGATCTGGAGAAAGCTTTTGATTGGGTAGAGAATAGACATATGCATTGCCTTTTAGAAAAAATTGAGAGTAGGAACAATACATTAAATCATATAAAAGCAACATTTGATCATCCACATGCTATAGTGTCAATAATCAAAATTCAAATTTTTAAAATATTGACAGTATAGTAAAAAATATTAATAGGCTGCTCAACTGTTTGTAACAGGTAGGCAAAGGGAAAGGACCGCTGGATGGTTAATTTGACTGTGAGATGCGGCGCTCATCTCTGCTTTCAGGCCAAGGGAGCTAGTGCTTGTCTGCAGACAGGTTTCCAGGTCATATGGCTAGCATGACTAAACCGTTACTGGCATACAGAACACTATGAAAAGTGCCAGAGTGCACTTGTCATGAACTGCCACCCTACAATCGACAAGTCCAAGATGTTGGTGGTTTAGACCACAGCGCCACCCATGTCCCTTGTTTGAAACATGTATAGGACCATTGGCATTATTGACATGAGAGTTATACAGTATTCCAAGATTTAAAATAGTTTTACATGAGGTGTTACTCAACTACATTTTACTCAGAGTAGACTCATTGAAATTAATGAGCATGGCTATGTTAGAGGATGATGATGATTAAACATTTCTATACTGCCCTTCATCCATAGATCACAGGGTGGCTTACAATAAATTGATTTCAATACATCTTCTCTGAGTATAACTTAGTTGAATGGCATCCATGGTTTTAAGTTGTACTATCTTTATAGAAAAAGAGGCGCCAGAACTCATCCTGAATGCATCCCTTGTTGTCTTAGAATGGCAATGGCACCCACCTGAGAGGTGCTGGAACTGAGTCCTAGTGAGTACCAGCTGAAAAAAAGCCCTGGTTTTAAGGGGAGACTAAATGCAGATTGTATTATGTTATCATTAACAAATCCTAGCATATTACTTTAAAGTGTACTAGAAAGTTCGGTGCAATCTGCAATGGAGAATTTGGGATATTCTCAGAATAAATTATACTCAGCTCTGTTCAACCACAAGTATCTTCCGTTGTATCGTAAAGCAACATTTCCCTGAAATGTCATTAGATCCAGTATGGAAAACTAACAAAATCTGTGCCCTATGTCGCTGATAACAGGTATGATGTGCTTTCTTAAAGACAGTATCTGTGTACCACGTGGGAACAGGAAAGGTACAGAGAGGGATTCCTGGTGGATGTCTCAGCTTTGCCATTGTATCCATGAGACGCATAGCAAAGCTCAGGAATGTAGAGATGGAGTTATACATACATTCTAAGATGTGGTAGAAGAGAACTCCAGAAACCCTCTTCAGTGTTCTTGACATATATTTGCTGCATATTTTAGCCTTCTTCAGATGCTCTTAATGTTCTTCAGATGTTTTAATATGCTTCTGAATGCTAGCATCTAGGGAACAGGAGTGTGAAGATTGCTGTTGCACTCATGGCCTGCTTATGTGGCTTCCTGCAGGCATCCTGGTTGTTAAAACAGATTGCGTGGCGAGGCCCCAGACCCCTAGCTCCCTCCGAAATACACAAACACAAGTATATTGGGTTAATGGGATGACTTTATTGGTTACAGATGTGAGCAGTTTGGCTTTGGCAATTGGGTGAAGCAACACTATATCCTGACTCCTGCCCGACTTCTGGAAGTCTCTTAAGGGTCAACCACTGATAGGGGGAGTCCTATGATGTACATCAATTGAGCACCCCCAGGGTCACCTTTGGGGTCGTGGCATGGCCCTAGCCCACGCCCGGCTTCGGACAGGAACCACACCCTCAGATCCCTTTAACAGGATACCCTTAACATGGAGGGGCAGGTGGAGGAACAACTTCCCCTCCCATAATAAGGCTTACCCAATGCCTAACCTTACAAAGTTGTGACGATTGCTACTAGGCAGGCAAAAACCAAATGGATAGTGCCAATTTTGCCAAGTGGAAAAATTCCTACCCGGCCCCGACAACCGACCTAAGTCATAGCAAGGCCATAGTCAATTCACACAAGAAAAGAGGGTGGGCGGGCTGGGAGATCCAACAAATGGAGGCAAAAGGAGGATGATTAAAACAGGCGTAGCCACGCCCCCAGGCCAGCCCGATTGGCTGGCTGGGTGTGATGCGGCCGGGGATCCTGCTGATGTGGGCGGCATACCCCCGCCCACTCCTGGGTCACTGTGAGGACCCAAAATCCTGTCCGCAAAGCAGCTCCTCCTAAAAGGGGGAGCTGACATGCTGGACTCTTTTTAAATGTTCTTCATTGTGTGAAATGAACTGTAATTTGCTGAAGAAAATGCAATAGGAGCTTCTGAGGAGCTTCCAAGATTCAGTCATAAAAAGGGTGTTCAAGTTGGAGAACGTGCAAATGACTACATTGAAGAAGTGCCCTCGCCAGACACAACAGGCTCTGGGTGATTCTAAGGGAATCTGCTTTGGATGGTGCAACACTGGCAGAAAAATAAGACTTCCTTTCCACCCTTTCTTTGCCACTAAGGGATGCTTGAATAAATTTATTCCTGTGGATTCCAATGCAGATTGAATTGATTTGTGGCTCTGGGACTAAAGTGCAGATTGGAATTTAATTACCTTTCAGATTTCACGCTCCTCCGAATTTCGAGATACAAAACACATGCTAAAATGCATTTAAATGCGGATGTTAGGATGGGCTACCTTTAGAAAGGCATATTTTGTGTTAAAAATAACACTGTAATATGAATTTAAAAATTATTTAAATATACACGTTGTGTATTTAAAAAGAATCACAATTTTATATTGGGATTTATTCATTGCATTTGTACCTCACCTTTCTCTTTAAGAGCTCAGTGGGACATGCATGGTTCCCCCCCTTCCTCATTTAATCCCGACGACAACCCAGTGAAGTAGTTTGGGCCAAGAAGCAGTGTCTGGCCCCAAGGTCTCATCCAGTGATCTTCATGGCGAAATGGGGATTTGTGATAGTTTCTGTTCTTATCACTGAGCAGCTGCTTAGAGTCACAGGACTCTGTTTACATTCCAGGGATTCCAGGCTATTGGAAGTCTCACGTGAGAAGGGAGACGGATGTGACGTACTGGTTTCTCTGTTCCTTTGTTTCAGTTGCTCTCTGCTTTCATAGAGAGAGGATGTCTTTTCTGACTGCGTAGCTTAGAAATAAAACTCTTTACAATGTAGCTCAAAACTCTCGTCTCTTTCCTGTGCTGGAAACTCAGCTGAAGAATGTGCCTTGGAGCCTTATCAAAGGCTCAGGTCGTTAAACAGGTCAGGAGGCGATTCTGAAGACTCGGGGGAAGAAAATGAGCTTTATCAGCTTGGCCGAGCGGAAATCCCGACAATTTGAACCCTGGCCTCCCAGGTCCCATGCCACTATACCACCCTGGCTGTTATGAATGAACACCTGTGGAATTGACACAGAGGGAAGTTAGACTGATTCACCCATCCCTATCAACGCCACCATGGAACTGACTCTCAAATGGACTCTAAGCCATTTTTGTTGAGACTTATTTCATGTTTTCTGCCATTTGAACATGCATAATTCCAAAAAAATCAACCATTTCCTCAAAAGGAGAGCTGCCAAGTCGTTTGAACCTCCCCGAGCACAAACTGAAAACTAACCAGACCCCAAAGTATCAAAGTGCAGACTATTTTAATATGTCCTCCATCCCAGCAGAGATTCTGAGTACCTTTCATTTCATGATCATCAATTAATGACCTGCTTGTGACATGGGAGTTGCAGAAGTCTCTGCCACCCACAGTCCAACCTCAACCATACCAACTGAAACAGACAGTCTTCGACTTCTATGATAATTAATTAGCTTTATTTCATTGAGAAAACTACTAACAACCTTTCATGCCACATTATTAGTAGTATTGTAAAAATAGAAAAAGACCTCTTCTAATTTTCTGCTCGTTCTATAACTCATCTTCAAAAAGAAAGAGGTGAGTTAGGCATGTCAATGAATCATCCAATATTTCAGCATGTGCATATTGGAAACTCTAAGCATAACTACATTATAGCCAATGGTTAGTCTGACAAATTTACGCAAGTTATAACCTATGTCAATGAGCTTCTGAAAGGGCATATTTGTACTGAATGCTCCCAAGGCATATAACTATCATGTATATGTGTGTGCAAAATGTCTTCTTGACCTTAACTCTGTCAATCAGTGTCAGGCGAGGCTTTCTTACATTATTCATTAATATTTTCCGAGACACCTGTGGTATTGTACATCTCAAAATATATTTAGGGCATCCTGTACTTTTCAAACAAGCTTTGTCTCCTTCACCAGGGCTGTAGATCCTTTCTTCTCTAGATCAGAGTTTTATTTAATCCTCAGGAATATTCAGGGACTCTACATGCTCACCTCTCATTTGAGGTAGGCTTTTGTTAACTCCCAAAGTAATTTTCTGAGGCTGATTCTGAAGAACTTCATTAGCAATTCTAAATTCAATACGTATGCTAAAGAAGGAATTTCAGAAGGTACACCCTTTTTCAACCCTGTATGACAACCTGCAGTTTCCAAAATTCTCAGTTCTTTACAGCTTTAAAGGTATAGGAAACCTCCCCCCTCCTTCATCTCATAGCCTACAGACAAAAGCAGAAAGATGGCCATGTATTACTATTGTTAAGGAGCTACTATGTTTTAGGTTGTAGTTGCAGGTGAACTCCAAGTCTAAGAAGGTAGAAGAATGATTTTCTAACAATAAGTCTACACAATAGGTCTCATTTATTATCCTCCAGGTAAAGGTAAAAGGTAAAGGACCCTTGGATGGTTAAGTCCAGTCAAAGGCAACTATGGGGTTGTGGTGCTCATCTTGCTTTTCAGGCTGAGGGAGCTGGCGTTTGTCCACAGACAGCTTTCCAGGTCATGTGGCCAGCATGACTAAGCCACTTCTGGCGCAACAGGACACCGTGACATAAGCCAGGGTGCATGGAAACACCTGGGGCGGAGGAAGGAGGTGTGGTAGGGGTGGTTCACCCCGGGTGTCACCTCTGAGGGGGGTGACAAAATGCTGGGCGGCACTCAATGGGCCTGCAATGGGCCCGAGCCACACGTCTCTCCTGGGAGAGACACAGTGGCTTGGGCGCAGGCAGACTTCGCACTGTTCCCTGGATTGCCATTTGTTCCACTATATCAGGAGAGAGTGGGTTTTCCTTTGGAAAGGGCAAGGGGCACACAGCTTGGACCTTTGCCGCGAAAGTGCGGGAAAAGTGGGAAACTGCTTGACCTATGCTGTCTAGACACTGCACAAGCGGAAGTTTGGACATGCCCTAAGAAGGCTTAGTGGGGCGGTTTTGTTCTTTTCACAGTGTTGCTGCATAGCATAAATCATTTCAAAGTCCCTCTAACTCAGCTATGCTTTGTTGTTCTCTGTCACGAACGATTTTAGGGGCTTCAGACATGGGCCGTGAACTTCCACCTCCCTGTTTCTGTACCCTTGATGCATAAACAGTGATGGAAATCCATTATACTTACTTTAAAGTGGCACAGACACCCCTGCCCCTCGTCGCTGTGTCAAAATATAATTGAAGCTATTCAGCATTAAGCATCTATGATCTGAATATCTCCATTACACTGCATATGAAACAAAATTACGGGGAGGGGGGTGTAATTTATGGACAGATGGAATCACAACTGCACCAGAGGGATATAGTATGTACTTGTCTGTCTGGAGGAATATATGTATTTTAGGAGACATAAATAAAGTCCATAATACTGGGTATTTTCAGTAATTCCTTTTTTATCTTATTTGAGTTAAAAATGCTTTTAAACTTGAATTGTGACATCTAAATCACCACCGTTGTCAAGTTATCTTTCAGGATTTCTTGACAGTCTTTCAGGAGCTGTGGAAACAATATATGCAAGTGCTGCAATCCATAGATGTCACTGGTGTCCATTAAAGCTGCAACGTTGCAATGATTTATTAGTTAGATTAAAGCTTTTCTTTTGCAGCTGAAAAGGTTCTCCTTAAAATGTTGATTATATTTAATACAAGCACCCAGTGCTTTTTCTGGGGGTACACAGGGGTACGCATATCCCTAAACATTTTGTGAATCTTTGTACTTTTGTCCATTTACAGTGTTACCTCAGGTTAAGAACTTAATTTGTTCTGGAGGTCCGTTCTTAACCTGAAATTGTTCTTAACCTGAGGTACCACATTAGCTAATGGGGCCTCCTGCTGCTGGCGTGCCACCACAGCACACTTTCTGTTTTCATCCTGAAGCAAAATTCTTAACCCAAGGTACTATTTCTGGGTTAGCGGAGTCTGTAATCTGAAGTGTCTGTAACCTGAAGCGTCTGTAACCCAAGGTACCAGTGTACTGTTTTTATTATTCCGATTTGAACTATAAAATGGTGATTAAAAAGGTAAAGGTACCCCTGACCATTAGGTCCAGTCGTGACCGACTCTGGGGTTGCGGCGCTCATCTCGCTCTATGGGCCAAGGGAGCCGGCGTTTGTCCGCAGACAGCTTCCTGGTCATGTGGCCAGCATGACTAAGCCGCTTCTGGCGAGCCAGAGCAGCACACGGAAACGCCGTTTACCTTCCTGCCAGAGCAGTACCTATTTATCTACTTGCACTTTGACGTGCTTTCAAACTGCTAGGTGGGCAGGAGCAGGGACCGAGCAATGGGAGCTCACCCCGTCCCGGGGATTCGAACCGCCGACCTTCTGATCAGCAAGTCCTAGACTCTGCGGTTTGTCTTGAGTCAAAATGAGAATACCCCTAAACATATATTTTTTTAGAAAAAAAGCACTGCAAATACTTATTAAAACTCTAGGTAGGAGGGAAGGAATGCCTCTTCTAAGGTGAGGCCAGCTGTGACTAGCAGTGGGGGAGAAATGAAAATCATATTGCATTTAAAGGCAAACTTACCTCATTCACATTTTTCAAAACACAAGCCGAAAAATTCACACCTCTCTGAATCTTACAATGCCATTCTTCAGCAACATAATGTGAACAAAAACGTGTACCCATACATTGCAGGGGATTGGAATACAATGAACCTTGGAGTCCCTTTCAACCCAATGATTCTCAAATAACGCATGTGTGTATTAATGAAAATAACATACCCAAATACATTGTATAAGGCAAATCACATACAAATACGTATACAATCGTACTTTGGAAGTTGAACAGAATCTGTTCCAGAAGTCCATTCGACTTCCAAAGCGTTTGAAAACCAAAGTGTGGCTTCTGATTGGCTGCAGGATGTTCCTGCAGCCAATCGGAAGCTACAGAAGCCCCGTTGGACGTTTGGCTTCCAAAAGAACGTTCGAAAACTGGAACACTCACTTCTGGGTTTTGATTGTTCGGGAGCCAAAACATTTGAGAGCTTAGCCCTTTGAAAACCAAGGTACGACTGTATTGGCCACAGGGGCAGCACCTCTTGTTTTTCCATCTGCTGATTTCAAACAAGAACTCAAGCAACTTCAGGCGAAATCTCATGCAAAATGGATGTGATCTTGATAAGTCTAGTGAATTTGAGGAGGGTGTTTGAGAGGGCATCCCACTGATAAGATTTTTTTTTATAACTCTTTTAATTTCCCTCAGAATTCCAACAGATGTATCTTGCAAGGAGAAACCTCAACATTTTCCTCAAAATCTGCTCTAAAATTGATTGGCAAATCTAAATACCAGACAAGCAGCACTCATGCGGTTGAGAAATGAGCTGTATTCTTCACAAGAACAAAATAAGAATCCTAATGGATCTGACCAAAATGTCCTCTCTACAACTTCTGTGGACCTAAGTTACCAATGGAGATGAGGGGAGGATATTTATAGGGGCGAGATTTATAGGGGTGAGATGATGGCCATTGGACTGTTAGGCTCTGGGCATGGGAATATGCACAGTGAAATCCCATACAAGTCTTCTCAGAAACAAGCTCCCTTGAGTTCAGTGGAACTTACAAATGTATATAGAATTGCATACTTAGTAAACCAATTGTTATGAGGTAGTCCAAGGCTTTTTATACATTTCCCCTTCTTTTTAAAAATTTCTTTAAAGATAAAAGTCACAATGAGTAGCTAGGAAGAACCGCTCCCACTTTTTGTGGGAGAGAAATCACACAAACAGGGTCGTTACCTTCTGGGAAAGCACTCAAATTAGGTGATTATGTGGAAGTTCCATGGTGGAAGAATGGGTGGGTGGAAGCCCATTAATTGTCTGAGATGAGACCATTGATCTCTGCTTTCTTTGCACGTTGACTGGGTTTCTGCAACCAGCATTGGATAAACTTCCAGGACCTGCCTTTCGTTGTTGCTTTGTTGTGCCTGTTTCTAACCAGATACAGTGGTACCTCGGGTTACATACGCTTCAGGTTACATACGCTTCAGGTTACAGACTCCGCTAACCCAGAAATAGTACCTCAGGTTGAGAACTTTGCTTCAGGATGAGAACAGAAATCGTGCTCCGGTGGCGTGGCAGCAGCAGGGGGCTCCATTAGCTAAAGTGATGCTTCAGGTTAAGAACAGTTTCAGGTTAAGAACGGACCTCCGGAACGAATTAAGTACTTAACCTGAGGTACCACTGTGATTTCTTCAAATCTGTGAAATACTGAGACATGTGGCAATAGATCAAATATTACACATTTTCATAACCGTTATTTGGATTTGCTGAGATTTACCAAAACAACCCCCCCAAAAAAACAAAAAAAACCCCAGAGAGTTCTAAGTTACAATTGTTTGGCTTTCTTTTTTAGGGACGAGGAGGGGGGAGAATGCTATGAGCAACTACTCTGTAGCTCAGTGTGAGCAGTCAATTAAATTCTCTCATCCCATCTACGAGATACTATTTTAGTCTTTCAAGAGCAGTAGTTACTTTTCTGATTGGGACCCCCTCAGCATCTGCTTTCATTAAAGATGAGTAGTGCATCCTCTCTGAGGTGTGTGTTCATAGCTTAAATTCATGTCCCCAGGAGTCCTTGAATATATCGGGAGTAAACAGGCCCCAAGCAGTACATAGAGAAAGGAGTAATTTCTTACAGTCCCCAAACTCAAAGTAACATACTGACAAGTCCCTCTGTGTGTGAGAAAGGTTTATGTTTAATGCATAGTACTCTTTTAACACAGGCAGTCACAAACCTAGTTCCTGTTTTAGGAGGAGGAGGAAGGAAGAAGAAGCCTGAGCATCTTTCTTAGTTCTGTCTATATCCCAATTCATATATGTGCCTTTTAATAAAGCATCACATAGAGGGAAGCCTCCCAGCAGGTGTAGTGACTAACTGTCCCCAAATTAGCTGCAGGAAACAATTCCTCTAATAAAGCCCCTTCACGTCCTTCTCATTGTCCTACTCTTTCACTGAGGAGAGAGCCATCACTGTCATTTGCTCACATCTATGGCAGTACGCGGGTGGCACTGTGGGTTAAATCACAGAGACTAGGACTTGCTGATCAGAAGGTCAGTGGTTCGAATCCCCGTGACGGTGTGAGCTCCCGTTGCTTGGCCCCTGCTCCTGCCAACCTAGCAGTTCGAAAACACATCAAAGTGCAAGTATATAAATAGGTACCGCTCTGATGGAAAGGTAAACGGCGTTTCCGTGCGCTGCTCTGGTTTGCCAGAAGCGGCTTCGTCATGCTGGCCACATGACCTGGAAGCTGTAAGCCGGCTCCCTCGGCCAGTAAAGCGAGATGAGCGCCGCAACCCCAGAGTCGGCCACGACAGGACCTAACTGTCAGGGGTCCCTTTACCTTTACCTTTAAGGCAGCACAGAACCTCGATGCCTGTAAAACGAGAAAACTGAACTTCTTCATTCTTTCTGCCAGAAACCAAACAACAAGAAACACACTGCCTGTGGGTTTAGGAATACAGGGAGGAGAGGGAAATATGAAGTAGAGGGTGTCTAAAAGGTTCATGGAGGCGGGAAAGAGGGATAATGAGAAGGAGGGAGGTGGGAATGCAAGAGACCGGAAAAGGGAGAGTGGGAGACAGGTGGAGGGGGAACTGGAAGATAGAATGAGGGATGATCACATTTTCTGTTGTTGTTTCCTTAAAAAAATAGTTGGGTGCTACTTTTGTCACAGTACATGGGGAAGGGATGTTTAACCTGTTCCTCCCCATCATTGTCCTGATGAACCCCTACCCCCGCAAAAAGGCAGGTATTGGACCCAGACGTAAAGTGCCCAGCAGCACTAAAGGGAGCATTCTTTCCAGGGTAATAGCAACTAGCTGAGACTTTGGTTGGGAGGAACAGCTGAAAGCTCGCCTTCCCATATGCTGTGGTTACTTAGGATGCATTTAGCAACATCCCTGAGGAGAAATCGGGTCCTCCCTTAAAGAGGGCATGTATTGTGGTGAGACCTGGAAACTGATACCCTGTGTTGTGGGTGGGTACGATTGGTCAGCCACAACACCCGATTGGTAGGTCCCTCGAAGCTGGGTACAATCTGGCCAATGGGACGTGGTTTAAATGGTTCGAGGGACCTATTTATGCCCATGCATGTGACCCAGAGCTTCCTCTTTTGGTGAGTGCATCAGAACACCCGCCCACCTCTCCCTACTTTTAGGGCTTGCGCTTGACCTTGCTATGCCGTCGTGTGTCGTCTGTCGTTGGGACAGGGGCACGGCAGGAATTTTCCCCACTTGGCTGATTGGCTGGTGCCATTTGGGTTTCGCCTGCCATGTAGCAAATTGTCACAACTTGTAAGGTTGCGGATAGGCTCTGGTTCAGGTGATAGGGATGGGAGAACGCTCTCGCCATCCCTATGTGAAGGGTATTCTGTTAAAGGAATCCAGGAACCTGATGGTTTGGTCAACCCCTGAGAGGTGGTTGTGCCCATGCCTGAGTCCAGGGAGACATTTGGGAGGCGGAGTTAGCCTGTTCCCGGCTTTCTGCTTATCCAGGTATTCACCCTTGGCTGACCTATCCTGGTGCCCTGGGTCAGCGCTACCTGCATGGCAGAGAGCTAGTCTCACCAGAGCCTATGCAACCAGTCACTTTCTGTAATCAATAAAGTTGTGGCCTAAATTTTGCCAAAAACCAAAAGCAAAATTTGAGCCTTGTCTAAATTTATTTAGGGCGGAGGTTTCTGGGTCTGAACATGCAAATGGAGGCAGGGAATGGAGAAGGTATTGGGGACAGACTGAGGTGGGTAACCAAGGAGGGAAATGGAGGAGGACGAATGATCTCCCCCTGCCCCGCAGTTTACAAATTGGTCCCAACTTAACAATAGCAATAATTTTAGCTTATACGCAGAACAAACTTAGTTGGTCTCTAAGGTGCTACTGGACAATTTTTTTTTATTTTTTTATTTATTTCGACTGCGTCAGACCAACACAGCTACCTACCTGAATCAATAATTTTATTATTTGTACTCCACCCATCTGACTGGGTTGTATAATCAGTTCCTGAAAAACTTCTAGATGAAATCACTGTTGTTTAAAAAGTGTGCTGCCATGCCTACGCTGAAGCCATTTAGCATTAATTGTAGGAGTACTTGTGAGTTTTCCCACGGAAAAAGTAGAAACACAAAAACCAACCAACTGAATAGTAAAGAGACTAATACTCAGCACACATTGCCAGTTGTAAGACTGTAGGGACTGTGTGTTGGATTCCATATTTTTCTTGACAAAATGGCAGAATGTGACAAGTCTAAGGCTCCTTTGTGCAATACTCACATGAAAGGCTCATCACATGATTACTGGGGAGCAGTGCTGTGCTCTTGTATTGCACTTGGCAACAGGACACACTGATGACCTATTCTCCAGACATACAAGTGATAGTCTCTCATCTGTGGCAGAGAAATTGACATGTGCACAGTGATCATCTATAGCACCATGTACTTCCATCAGGACCAGGCATGTAGCCCTGCTCTCTGGGAATCATGTGGTCACTTAACCTCGTTCAAGGAGACTCAAAGGTTTCATTGATGAAGTGTGTCCAGCCTTCTGCTCACCTTTCCATCTTGTGCCCAGTGCTACTAAAATCCAGTTAGCAAACTGTTGTTTTTATATCCGTTGGTGGCAATGAGCTATAACTCAATTATTGCTTCTTCTTTGATCCTGCCCCACTTAAATTTCATTATTTGCACATTTTGGCTGTGAGCAAACTGTTGTCATTTAGTGAGTGTTTGATATTCTCAGTAGTGCATTCCATAGGATATAAAATATTGTTCTTTCTCCTACATTTTGATGGTGGAGCAATTCAAGGCTGTATGACACAGCAGGCACTCCTGGCTTCCTGCAGTTCTCTAAAATTTAACATAGCTACTAAGTATGTTGTTAAGGAGAGAAATGTGTTTTGCCAAGTTTTCATTTTTGCACAGTACACAGAGTAACAGTATGTGAGGGAAGTACAGGAAACAAGAATTTCCATAAGGTTACAAGTTACCCACATCCCACATGAAAAGCAGCCAATCTAGCTATAATCCGTATTTTGATCCAGTGTTGCAGGCTGGTTTAGTATCAGGGGGATCTTTGCTAGGGTTCTACAAGTAGCCGGCCAGCCACAATTTCTCTGACTTTGGAGTCTGCACCTCTAAATTTCTAAGAATGAGGAGATTTTCTCCATCCCAATTTAATACTGTTCTGTGATTTGCCTCTTCCTCTTGTTCTAACCCACCTGCACTCCAATTTAATTTGGAGAATTAATTTAAAAAAAAAAAAATATTCAAAATTGGCAAGTGTAATTTTCATTTCCTTAGCGCAACCAATGTGCACCCGTGCATGTGTTCATTGTTTAAATCAGCTGAAAAGGGAATCTTTATGAGTGAATTCACTGAATCACAGCACAAAAATTAATACTTAAAGTCATTGCCTAATCACATCAAAATTCCTTTTTTCTCTCTTCGATTTCATCAACAAGCATATGTGCTATTTTATATTGGTAACCTGTTAGAAAATGCAATACAGACTGAACACTATGGCAAAGTGCATGCTCAGTGGCATGAACAATTAGAAATTGGAAATTAAAGGTGGGAAATTGCCAGTGGCTTGCTTCTATTCCCAAAACAAGACTGGGTCATTCAAAATCTCAAAATGCAATGAGAAAATTAGATGAGAAAAATGTCATAACCATCCTTAGAAATTTCATTTTAAGTTGCACTTGGTGGCAAGTCTTGTGTATTCATGTGGATATAAATCTAAAACACAAACACAAAACCAGAGAAATGTCATGTTGAAGAATTGATTAGATATGGGGTAAGTTACTGTGTGCTGGTAAAATCACTTGGCACCATCTCAGCAGGTCAAAGCTTTTTTCTTTTTTTGACTTTGGGGTTTTTCTTTTCTTTTCCTTAGTCTTAGTATATAAAACTTGTATTTCTAAAAGAGATTAAAATGAGGCACCTGTGATATGTATGTACCCAGAGCTAAAACCAAACAAGCAAAATGATATTGCACAGCATCACTAACAAAATTGTATCTGGTTTTTATAAAAACTGACTGGTTCATAAAATACATGTTAGGTATCACAGGAAGTATCTGATACCACTTGCTCTCTCAGACATTTGCCCTAATCATCGACAAAGGTTGCTGTGGTGGTGGTTTTGCATGGACAGGCGGAGCCCCCAGATCCTGCACGGTCCCCCCGACATGTGGAATAACGACTCAAGACAACGTGCTATGGGATTAAATTGGCCACAACTTTATTAAATTTCAAATGTGGGTAAACCTTGGCTCAGGCATTGGGCGTTCTCCCTCCCCAGTCCCCAGCCGGGGACCTAGGGAGCTTCAGGGTTATCCAGTGTGTGTGTGGGGGGGGGATGCGCCGGCTCTGGAGAACATATGTTCAAGCAGAGATAGCCGCCCCCGTTACGCCGTCGCCGCAGGAGAGAGCAATGACGACCTTTCGGTGTACGGCCAAAGCCTCCCTTCAGAAAACCCCTTTAACGGGAACCCTGGTATCGCCGCCGCAAGAGGAAGATGGACAAAAGGATTCCGCCCAAGGCCTGATACCGCCAAAGTTGTGACGTTTTGCTACGGGAAAGGTGAAACCTGCCAATGCAGGGAAATTCCTTTCCGGCCCTTTAACAGTGACCTTAACGTAGCAGCACCCACATACCTGTGAAGAAAAGTTAACCTGCAAAACCTGTGAAGAAAAGTTAACCTGCAAAATAAGACATTAACTGAGGGTGGGTAGGGTGGGAGAAGCTCTGGAGCCAAGTGAGGATTCCTAGGTAAGATCCTCCCTCTATTGTGTGGGCAGGTAATCCCTCCCCTACCTGGCCTGGTCTCCTTGGCAACGCTTCCCCCAGGTGGGATTGGACAACTGACTGAGGTAGGCGGAGACCTCCAGGTATCCCACCTGAGGGAAGGCAAAGCCAAGCCTATGCTGTTGGAGCCGCTCCAGATCTAGGGGCAGCACGCGTCCACGCAAAGGGCGCCCCCCATTTTAAGCGGGGAGCGGTCATTATAGCTAAACACACTCCATACATAATGTAGGGTTTGCGAAGGTGCCACTCTGCCCATGGCCCCTTGACATTTTTGTTGCTTGCCTAACCCAAATGGAAATAAACACAGCCAAAGGAGAGGTCATGTGACACCACTGATGTCAGCGCATGGATACCCTAAAACTGGGGACCATAAAGGATGAGGGTAGCCAGCTCTTCTTTATATGCCTTTAGCGAGGGATGAGATAAATTCATAAAGGAGGGTGGACCTAGCAATGTTTATCAGTCAAACACCCTTGCTTGATGGCCAACTCATGTGGTAGATTAGGCAATGGGTTGAATGCTGTAGTCTATTTTCTGGGAGGGGGTGAAGTAGTGCATCACCCCCTTTCCTTCCAGGAAGGGCAACATCTCAGGGTACCCCAGTAAATGGGTTCTGGGTGGACGTTCTGTCCTGAAGCCTAGAGGGAAGCAGACGGGCAATAGAACTTCCAGATGGTGGCCCAGGAGGTCTACTGGGTTGACTTGCATCTTGAGGTGGCCCTTAGCCCAGGCACAACTCTGAAAATTAATCAGAATGCACACCCAATGCCTAAGCCAAGGTTTACCTATATCTGTAAACAATATAGTTATGGCCATTTTCAATTCCCACAACATTGTTGTATTAGTGTCAGGGACTGCACAGAGAAGGACGAGGAATGGTGGAGGTCCCCCCACCCTTCTCCTATAGCTTCCAGAGAAGAGGGAGGCAGTCTCAAATTATAGCAGGGCTTTGAGGAAGATAACAGTTCAGAGACTGGCGAACAGCAGAGTTATGCTATGTTAGGAGAAGGAGGAGGGGAGGGAGAGGAGCTAGTTGACACGTCAACGGACAGCATAACCAAACCCCCCCTCTCCCAAAACACGGCGTTCATTAAGGGTGCAGGAACAAAGAGCCCGGATACAATTGTGCATGGACAGATGCCGTAGAAGCAGGTGTTGTTGATAGAGGGGAGAGGGGGATGAGTTCTGTGTGAGCAACTCCCTTATGGGGAAGGACCGGAATGCTTTCTCTTTGATCGTGATGACTGAATAAATCAAACGTAAGAACTTCCTTCTTACCTCCCTGCCTCGTGTTGCCTTTGGGGGGAGAGAGACGATTCTTCGAGCCTGACAGTGTTTGTTCACCTGTTATTGCATCATCCCTTCCCACCCCCAGGGGGTGCCACCCATACTCTGCCTGGGACCTCAATATGATTCTATACCCTGTGTGTGCCTTCCCTCAAGAACAATTGATACAGTGGTACCTCAGGTTACAGACGTTTCAGATTACAGACGCTTCAGGTTACAGACTCCCAGAAATAGTAGCTCAGGTTAAGAACTTTGCTTCAGGATGAGAACAGAAATCGCGGCAGCAGGAGGCCCCATTAGCTAAAGTGGTGCCACAGGTTAAGAACAGTTTCAGGTTAAGAATGGACCTCCAGAACAAATTAAGTTCTTAACCCAAGGTACCACTGTAATTGGGAATTAATTTCCTGCAGAATCTTCTTCCCTTACAGCAACATAACTGATGGAGGGGGAATTATTGGCAGTCGGTTAGATCCACGAAAGGGAAGTTTTTAGGCATTCCCAGTCATTACTATGACATGAACAGTAGGGTGACATTTTAAGACAAATCCAAGGTGATAAGGCATAAAAGCAGGTGCCCATAAGAGATCTAAGAGCAAGTTAGGCAAAAGTGCCAATCCCCAAGGCTGGTCTTGGAAAGCACGGCAACCATACGAATCGGAGGACAATTGCATTTTTAGAAGAGAAAGGCTTGTCTAATTCATGAAAGGTTTCATGGAAAACAAAGAGATTGTTGGCTGGGATGAGGGCAGGTGGTTCAACAGAGAGACAGTGAGGAAATCTGTATGTTAGCACACCAGCTTGTACTTAAGCAGCAACTTGGTCAGAGCAAGGATATAACCAGGGTAGATACTTGAGAAATACCATTAAGTAATTAGATGTCTATGAATTCTGATGTGAGCAGAACTGATCCACATCTCCCGAACTAGTGTTCAGCTTGGAACAGAGTTATCTTCGGGATTTTGCATTTCTCCATATTCTACAGCCCCCAAAAGCATACCCGTATGGGTCAGAATGTATATTTTAGGTTGAACTGCTTTTCGATATGCACACACTGATGAAAAATGTGTATCTAAATATCTAATTAGTGCTAAGTACCTATTTCAATGTGCATTTTGTGATAAGATTATATTTCAGTTCAGATTTCCATGCAGATTTTTAAAGTCTAAAAAATCACCAATTAATGCACCAACAGGATGAAATAGATTTGGGAACAAACACATACAAAATTGACACAAAGCAGAAATAGATTGATCCATCTATTCCTAGGCCAGTGTTAACAAGGGCAAGTTGAAATCCTCATGACTCGCTGACTCCTGCTTCTGTAAACTGAAAATGGTCTCAAGAGAGCTGTTTGGTTGAAATAGTAGAAGCAAATTAAAGGAGTTCTCTCAAGGCATGTTGGTCACACAGATAAATAGCTACAGATTTTAACACAACTTTGTGCAGACATTTACAGAACTGAACTAAGTCCCTTTGAGTTCAGTAGTTCTTACTCCTAGCTAAGTGAGACAAAGGAATCCATGGCTGATAATCAGGCTACAAATAATGTGATTAAATAAAGCATTTGAAAAACTAGATCTGCAGATCTAAGCATTCATCAGTTAAGCAACTTGGGACTCAGCTACATTAGTCAAAAAACAGCGTTTTAAATGTGTTATAAACACACAACACCAGATGGTGCTGTAGAACACAAAATTATTCTATGTGGTATTATTATTATTATTATTATTATTATTATTATTATTATTATTCCCTGCCCATCTGGCTGGGTTTCCCCAGCCACTCTGGGCAGCTTACAGCACATAGTAAAATATCAAGCATTAAAAACTTCCAAATACAGGGCTGCCTTCAGATGTCTTCTAAAAGTTATATGGTTCTTTATCTCCGTGACATCTGAAGGGAGAGTGTTTCACAGGGAGGGCACCACTACTGAGAAGGCCTTCCACCTGTTTCTCTGTAACTTTGCTTCTCTCAGTGAAGGAACCAGCAGAAGACCCTCAGAGGAGGACCTCAGTGTCTGGGCTGAGCAATGGGGGTGGAGACGCTTCTTCAGGTATACTCGGCTAAGGCCATTTAGGGCTTCAAAGGTCAGCACCAACACTTTTACTTGTGCTCAGAAACGTACTGGGAGCCAGTGAGGAGCCTTTAGGACTAGTGGTACAGTGGACGCTCGGGTTGCAAAAGTGATCCATGCAGGAGGCATGTTTGCAACCCACAGTGTTCGCAACCCGCAGTGCCGCATCTGCGCACGCGCGGGTCATGATTCGGTGCTTCTGCGCATGTGCAAAGTGCATTTTAGTGCTTCTGCGCATGCGTGAGCGCTGAAACCCAGAAGTAACCCGTTCCAGTACTTCCAGCCCACAACCTGAAAACGTGCAACCTGAAGCATCTGTAACCTGAGATATGACTGTATATGGTCCCAGCAGCCACTCCTAGTCACAAGCCTAGCTGCCGTATTCTGGACTAGTTGTAGTTTCTGAGTTACCTTCAAAGGTAGCTCCATGTAGAGCACATTGCAGTAGTCCAAGCGGGAGATAACCAGAGCATAATGCGGGTTTTTCTCTTGTTCTAACAAATGAATATGACTTATTTATATCATTTTTTCCCTGTGTGCAGATCCACCCTTGGTAATTTGATTTGCCATACTTGAGGCAGATCCACATCAGCAGGGTCAAGATGCAGAGCACCAAACCAATATTTCCCAAGTCCTGTTTAACTGAAGGTGGCATGGATTGAACCTGGAATCTTGAGCAGAGACAGCATTCCCCATGTTCCCCATCTTTCTCCAAAATATGTCTATGGCCCTGCTGATGCAACCAAGCTTAGATAAGATCTCTGCCCACTTCTTCTATCAATTGAAGACCAGTGGTGGTGTGTAAGATTTGGAGGATGTTGCTTGAGATTAGATCTTTGTTGTGAGAATTTCTTTTGGGTGAGCTTTCCTCCCAAATTCTGTAGCAAAAGGTTAATGAAATATGCTTTAACAGTCTGCAGAAACCTAATAATTCATATTAGAGAATCTTTTCCATCTTGATCTTCCAAAAAGGAACACCTAGGATTGAAAATATGAATGAATACACTTCAGTGAAAACCCCTTTTTCCTGCTGATTACTTTGGTTTTCACATGTTACTTAATCTGCTACAACCTCAAAAAAAAAATCAAAAAAATCAATACCATCATATTTTACCTTTAGTGACACTGTGCTTCTGTCTATATATCTTCCTGTCAGACAGAAGGATGCAGAAGTGATAAAGGCTGCTGATCTTAGATTAGTATGTTTCACAATGTGGGTATGTTCTATGGAATAACACAAGAGAGACAATCTTCTTACTGAAGGATAGACTCCATTGAATTCTAAATTTGGAAAACAATCATTCAACTGTCTCCGGTGGTGGGCAAGTGTTGGCAGGCTGTAAATTTTGTGCAGGAATAAAGGGAGGATCTGCAGTTTGTCAAAGAGAGGGCTGCTACGAAGAATATTGGTTAGTAAACTATATCTAGATTAGATTGCTCTTGTTAATATATATATTACAGCAGATGTCCAAAACTGGTGAATGCTGGAATTCATTTGCAAATGCTTAAAATCCTAGGCAGATTCTTTGGTGTATTTCCTCTACTTTTCAGATCTGTACTAATGAAATTTATTTATTTATCTTTCCTCCAAGGAGCTCAAAGTGGTGTATATATCTCTGCTCCTCCTCTCAGCAACCCTGTGAGGTATCTTAGGCTGAGAGTGAGTGACTGGTCCAAGGGTTAATGGTATTAATTGCATGTGTCTCTCCCCCCCCACTTGAGAACATATTTATCTCTCTAAAGTTGTTCATGGGTGTTCAGTATACCACTTGGGAAGGCAAGCGAACTAATGCCAGTGTACTGGAAGAAGCAAAGATCACCAGTGCCGAAGCAATGATTCTTCAACATCAACCTCGTTGGACTGGTCATGTTGTGTGGATGCCTGATGATCATCTTCCAAAGCAACTACTCTATTCCAAACTTAAAAATGGAAAGCGTAATGTTGGTGGTCAACAAAAGAGGTTTAAAGACTGTCTCAAGGCAAATCTAAAAAAAAATGTAGTATAAACACTGACAACTGGGAAACACTGGCCTGTGAGCGTTCCAGTTGGAGAACAGCCTTTGCCAAAGGTGTCATGGGTTTTGAAGACACTCAAACTTAGGATGCAAGGGGAAAACGTGCTAAGAGGAAGGCACGCTTGGCAAATCCACACCGTGATCAACTCCTGCCCGGAAACCAATGTCCCCACTGTGGAAGGACGTGTGTATCCAGAATTGGCCTCCACAGTCACTTATGAACCCACTGTTAAAACCGTGCTTATGGAAGACAATCTTACTAGGCTACGAGTGATCGCCAAAGAGGAAGAAGAATGTCTGAATCCATCAAGGTATAATGAAACAAATATCTCTGAAAGCCCTTTTTGTGACAACTGGAGGAAGAGGCAAAATGACACCCTCCCTCCAGCATAAAGCAAAAGATTAAAAAGAAAAATAAACTTCAAAGACTCTGAATAGTCATTTAAACTGCAGATTGCATCATCTGGCACTCCAGAGAGCTGTTTTGCATGTTCCCAGCATCAAAATCCCCCCTAAATGCTCATTTTGAAATTATTGTTAAAATGCCGTTTCTAATTTCTTCCAAAATGCATTTTAAATGCTTTCTGGATGCTTTTAAAGTAACTATTTGGCTTTAACAATCAATTATGGCTTCAAAGTACATTTTATAAAGAGGCAGGTTTTTGGGGGGCCATTCAATCAGTAGCTAGACATATGCAGTTGGGCTAGTAAGCAGAAAGAGAGGGGTGGAACTTTACCAGAATGGTAAAAGCACCAATTCCTAAACCACGTGTCAGAAGAAATAATGAATTTAATAATGAAAGTCTCATGTAAGACCAAGATGTCTGCTTGCCGTGCCTCAATATCTTTGCTGCTTTTGCCACGGCGCAGGTTAGATCGATGTTATTTCAGATGGATTGGAGAAGATTGGAGAAGATCAGTCTACATCCCAATCCCAAAGAAAGGCAGTGCCAAAGAATGCTCCAACTACCGCACAATTGCACTCATTTCACACGCTAGCAAGGTTATGCTTAAAATTCTACAAGGAAGGCTCAAGCAGTATGTGGACCGAGAACTCCCAGAAGTGCAAGCTGGATTTAGAAGAGGCAGAGGAACCAGAGACCAAATTGCAAACATGCGCTGGATAATGGAGAAAGCTAGAGAGTTCCAGAAAGACATCTACTTCTGCTTCATTGACTATGCAAAAGCCTTTGACTGTGTTGACCACAGCAAACTATGGCAAGTTCTTAAAGAAATGGGAGTGCCTGATCACCTCATCTGTCTCCTGAGAAATCTCTATGTGGGACAAGAAGCTACAGTTAGAACTGGATATGGAACAACTGATTGGTTCCAAATTGGGAAAGGAGTACGGCAAGGCTGTATATTGTCTCCCTGCTTATTTAACTTATATGCAGAATTCATCATGCGAAAGGCTGGGCTGGATGAATCCCAAGCCGGAATTAAGATTGCCGGAAGAAATATCAACAACCTCAGATATGCAGATGACACAACCTTGATGGCAGAAAGTGAAGAGGAATTAAAGAACCTTTTAATGAGGGTGAAAGAGGAGAGCACAAAATATGGTCTGAAGCTCAACATCAAAAAAACGAAGATCATGGCCACTGGGCCCATCACCTCCTGGCAAATAGAAGGGGAAGAAATGGAGGCAGTGAGAGATTTTACTTTCTTGGGCTCCATGATCAGTGCAGATGGTGACAGCAGTCACGAAATTAAAAGACGCCTGCTCCTTGGGAGAAAGGCGATGGCAAACCTAGACAACATCTTAAAAAGCAGAGACATCACCTTGCCGACAAAGGTCCGTATAGTAAAAGCCATGGTTTTCCCAGTAGTGATGTATGGAAGTGAGAGCTGGACCATAAAGAAGGCTGATCGCCGAAGAATTTATGCTTTTGAATTATGGTGCTGGAGGAGACTCTTGAGAGTCCCATGGACTGCAAGAAGATCAAACCTCTCCATTCTGAAGGAAATCAGCTCTGAGCGCTCACTGGAAGGACAGATCGTGAAGCTGAGGCTCCAATACTTTGGCCACCTCATGAGAAGAGAAGACTCCCTGGAAAAGACCCTGATGTTGGGAAAGATGGAGGGCACAAGGAGAAGGGGACGACAGAGAATGAGATGGTTGGATGGTGTTCTTGAAGCTACCAGCATGAGTTTGATCAAACTGCGGGAGGCAGTGGAGGACAGAAGTGCCTGGCGTGCTCTGGTCCATGGGGTCACGAAGAGTCGGACACGACTAAACGACTAAACAACAACGACAAATTTCAGATGGGGAGTAGGGGAGCAAATGGGAATGTTTCCATGTTTATTATTGAGCATTATTAAGTGTTGCCTAGTGAGACATTCAACAAAATGTTGCAGTGTATTATTTATTTATTTATTTATTAAATTTATTTACTTCTTTTTATCCAAGGATTACAGGGCAGTTTATAACATAAAAACACAAAATATATATAAAACATAAAGTAAAGGTAAAGGGACCCCTGACTGTTAGGTCCAGTCATGACTGACTCTGGGGTTGCGGCGCTCATCTCGCTTTATTGGCCGAGGGAGCCAGCATACAGCTTCCGGGTCATGTGGCCAGCATGACTAAGCCGCTTCTGGCGAACCAGAGCAGCGCACGGAAACACCGTTTACCTTCCCACTGGAGTGGTACCTATTTATCTACTTGCACTTTGACGTGCTTTTGAACTGCTAGGTTGGCAGGAGCAGGGACCGAGCATAGTAGCAAACAAATTAATAACCCCCCCCCCATACACATGAAGTTTCTAAAGGGCCACAGATCGTTAAATTAGCCAAAGGCCTGGGAGAGGAACAATGTTTCTGCCTGGCATCTAAATATATGTAGCAAATTAGCCAAAGGCCTGGGGAGAACACCCTACAAATGGGGAACCATTGCTGAAAAGACCCATTCCCCTGTTGCCCCCCGCCCTGCTTCTCTGGAAAGTGCTAGTGTTGATAGTGTTGTAATATACAGATACTGGCTCACATTTTCATGCATAAAAGGGTTAACTTAAGCCTTAAGCTCAAGTTACAGAGTGGGTGTGGCTTGGCAGCACAAGGAGCGTCTGCTCCCTCCCTTTCTTGGCATTTTTTTCTTCATGCTTTCTGGAACAAGCAAGCAAGAAGCCATGTGGCCATGGCTTCCTGCCAGTGAACTGACTCTCTCAAAAACGAGATTTTATAGCCTGCATCTTTGCTAACCCAAAGATGACCATGATCCTTTTTGGAAGAAATCCAGATTGAGCCGTCTGGAAACCTTTTCATCTTTATTTTACTGCATACGGATGGAGATTTGTTTGCTGTAACTTGGAGAACCTCTTTGAGTAAAATATTCACATATTTGCAAATATTTGTCTGTGATTTATTCAAGCCTAAGTATTTACAAAGGGGATATTTGTTTAAAGGTTGAGGAGGGCAGATGTACATCTAACCAAGTTTTAATGTGCTTGGAGCAATCATCATTGTGCTAACTCTGCTACGAGCGAGTAAAGAATCTTTCTTCCAAACCTCTCTCTCCAACAGGCAGAAGAAATTGTGGTGTATGAGGAGAAAAATGGAGGTTTTGACTCCCTGCCTATTTGGAGGCATACAGATTTCTGCAACCATTGAGTATACCCCTTTCACTTACTGCAAAGAGAATGCTTTCTTCAAAAACTTCATGGAGGCTCTTCTGAATTCTTTTGCTTCCAAAAGCAAAATCCTACCCTAACCTGGTTTGAGGACTGTTCTGCCTAAATGGGACAGAAGGTGTCTGATCTGGAAATTAATAGCACATGAAACACAGAAGAGAGTTTTGCTCATGTGACAAAACTGAAGAGGGTGTTCTTCTAATGATTCTTCAGAAACATTTGATGGCTAAACCCCCCAAAGTCTCATTGCCAAAATGAGAGTCTTGCAGTCAATTTGGCAAAGAGTTACTTCCCTGAAACAATCTCATTATTATATGAGTCTCTAATGAAACCCAACATTCTGTTCATGTCTCAAAGCATCTGTCCTCTGCATTGGAAGCATCTAAATGCCTTTTAATATATCTGTAAAAGAACGAATTGTATCTGGCCAAATTGCCAATCAATGTTATGTGGCCAACAGAGGGAGTTAAACTTCAGCCTTAATGGCTTGTGGTTCTTCTGTGGTCCATAAAGAAGAAAAAGAAACCCCTTGGTTGTTTTACGTCTGTTTCTTCTTGCCCTTCACAAACAAAGTTTTACGCACTTACTATCCTTTCTCGTCATTTCTGTGCTCCTGATTTATTTCCAAACTGTCAGTGTACCAAGAACAGAAAGAATAAACACTGTTTAATTCTGAGCCAGTTCTTGGCTATTCCTGGAAATGTGTGAAACCAACCTGTACCTGTTTTTCCATCTATATATTTCTGAATTCTACACACAATAATTGTATGTATAAAACACATCGTCTGCAGAAGCAGATCCGTGTTTTTCTCAATGTGGAACTGAATCAACGTAGAATCATAATAATGAGTCAGTCTACCATTGGATTTATAATAAAAATAACAACAACAATAATAATAGCAACAATAATTTCTTATTTATACCCCGCCCATCTGGCTGGCTTTCCCCAGCCACTCTGGGCGGCTTCCAACAAAGTATTAAAATACAGTAGTCCATCAAACATTAAAAGCTTCCCTAAACAGGGTGGCCTTCAGATGTCTTCTAAAAGTTTGGTAGTTGTTGTTCTCTTTGACATCTGGTGGGAGGGTGTTCCACAGTGTGGGTGGCACTACCAAGAAGGCCCTCTGCCTGGTTCCCTGTAACTTGCCTTCTTGCAGTGAGGGAACCCCAGAAGGACCTTGGTGCTAGACCTCAGTGTCTGGGTAGAATGATGGGGGTGGAGACGCTCCTTCACGTATACTGGACCAAGGCTGTTTAGGGCTTTAAAGGTCAGCACCAATCAGGTCTTTTTGTTCTATTTCACAGCAGGCAGAATTTAGTGTTGCATTATTAGTAGTAAAACCATGCTGTTCAACAAAACCCCAAGGATGCCGTTTGGATGATACATCTGATGAATTTTGGTTGAAACAACGAGGTTTTGGATAAACACGTTTGGAAAATGTGGGTCTCGCCCATCCCTGCATTGCTACTGAGTGTCATCTGAAACAAATTCTGAATGGAGCAGGGTCTAGCAATAGTTTTCTGCAGAGTTTGACAGATACAATGGTACCTCAGTTTAAAAACAGCCCTGTTTACGAACAGTTCGGTTTACAAACTCTGCAAAACCGGAAGTAGTGTCCCGGTTTGCGAATTTTGCCTCAGTCTAAGAATGGAATCCGAACGGTGGAAGGGCACCAGTGGCAAGAGGCCTCATTAGGGAAAGCGTGCCTTGGTTTAAGAACGGTTTCAGTTTAAGAACGGACTTCCGGAACGGATTAAGTTCGTGAACCAAGGTACCACTGTTTTCCATTTCAAATACTCCACATCCCCACCCTGCCTCTGGTAAAAACAAACAAAAAACTAAAACTGCTTTGGGGGGGAGACGTAGATCTGCTGAACAAAATTATGCCTTGATGGATTGTGTCTGCATGTGTAGGAACTTTAGATGCATGTACTGGAAGTGCCATATTAGACAAGCCTTTGGCTGCCATTTTATGTTTTTCACTCCTAACCTCCCTGCCCCCTCAAGGGGGCATTTGCAGTGGATAATTGGTAGGTGTGGGGTTAGTTAAGCAGGGCACCTTGGCATTTGTGCTATCCTGGCAACTGGGTTTTAGGAACATGATAGATAGATAGATAGATAGATAGATAGATAGATAGATAGATAGATAGATAATACTTTATTCGGCTATAAGCCCACAAGATAAAAACCAATCAATAGATAAAATAGCATTTTACATTCTAAAATATCAACTAAAATATTTCAACGCATACTCTCCTTCACCTTACATACAATCTCTAGATGTACCATATTGTGGCCTTGATTATAAAGATGGTGGATAGAGTTTACTAGGTTTTAATAGTCATGCAGCATTCCATGAAGTCTTTTATATGAAAGAACTGAATTCAGGAATCTGGCAACCTGCAATGTTCTATAAGAATCAGTGTCCTGGAGTAGATAGGCTAGATGTGGTGGTTCAGGTGGTTTTGCAAGAGTTTCCAAAATGATTGAACTCAGAAGTATTGATCGGGGAACAATATATAAAGGACAATTAAACAAGATATGATGAAGGGATTCTATTGATTTGTTGTCACATGCGCATAAAACAGAGGTTTTACCATTAGAAAATCTATTGTTCAGCACATTTGAGGGGAACACATTAAATCTGGCTCTAACAAAAGCGAATCTATGCGACGCAACCGATAAGGTAGACGAATATCGAGGTATCTGGGGCATAAATGTAATGCCCTGGTTTATCGGGGAACATGCCTTTGCCAAGATAACATATAGTTCCACTCTCATGGAGCAGGATTCTAACCTACTTTACAGCCACAGAAATCCACAAAGCCATTCATAAAACCATTGGAAGAAATGACAGTGGTACCTCGGGTTACATACACTTCAGGTTACATACACTTCAGGTTACAGACTCCGCTAACCCAGAAATAATGCTTCAGGTTAAGAACTTTGCTTCAGGATTAGATCAGAAATTGTGTGGTGGCAGTGCAGCAGCAGCGAGAGGCCCCCTTAGCTAAAGTGGTGCTTCAGGTTAAGAACAGTTTCAGGTTAAGAACAGACCTCCGGAACGAATTAAGTACTTAACCCGAGGTACCACTGTACTGTTCTGGAGGAATACACTGACCTTTGAAAATGAACAGACCAATAACTTGGAGTTATCAATGAGCAAGTATGTGCCACAGGTAGTGAAAAAAATGGCTAGCAGTTCAGATATAAGCTGCTATGTGGAGTCATTTATTAAATATTTTTAAAGTTGCAGCTAATCCACAGCTGTAAACTAAGGATTTAACTGTAGATATTTAGCACACATGTGATGATCACAAAAGAGTCATAAGATAAATAAATAGCCTTTTATTGTTTTAATTACAGTTTGATGACCAGCCTGGGCATTTGTACCAATATTTAACCCAAAATTATAGTGTTCCCTTAACCTCTACAGGAAATTTAGTAGCTTGGAGAGAGTCTTCCCCTCCCACCAAGTCCTGAAAATTTGCCTAAAAGCTTACTTCACTTGATCAGGTGTCAGCACCAATACATCATTTGTCACATTTTCTATTTCTTAGCAAAGTAATCCAGGGTTTATTTAAATGACACAGGAGAAGCTTCAGAGATCTGAGGGTTTGCTGGGGCCCCCAAGAGCAACAAAGAAACTTCCACCCCCAAAAAAGAATCACCATTTGCATTTTGCACAGAACCTCACTGACGTCCACAGGCAAAATCATGCAATAGGTTTGCAAATTTGTGCACCTCACCTCTCTGATGCCAAAGAGACAGACTAGTCATCCAGTGTTTATGCTGCACTGCAGTAGCTATTGGTGCCATGCTGAAATCTGTAGTCCGGTTTCTCAAAAGGTTATTATCATGAAAAAATGGGTCTCAATTTTTCAGCCTCGTTCTCAGGGCACTTCAAAATTTCTTTAGAATTTTTGGGGGTAAGTTAGGACATGGGTTGAGCTTAGCTTTGCATTTTGAGGGGTAGCCAAGGATAAAGTAAATGTAAAGGTAAAGGACCCCTGGACGGTTAAGTCCAGTCAAAGGCGAACCTGGGGTTGTGGCGCTCATCTCGTTTTCAGGCCGAGGGAGCTGGTGTTTGTCTACAGACAGCTTTCTGTGTGATGTGGCCAGTATGACTCAACAGCTTCTGGCGCAATGGAACACTGTGACGTAAACCAGAGCACATGGAAATGCCATTTACCTTCCCGCCGCAGTGGTACCTATTTATCTACTTGAACTTTGATGTGCTTTTGAACTGCTAGGTTGGCAGGAGCAGGGACTGAACAACGGGCGCTCACCCCGTCGCGGGGATTCGAACCGCCGATCTTCTGATCGGCAAGTCTTAGGCTCTGTGGTTTAACCCACAGCGCCTCACACGTTCCACTCATGCCTAGTAGCTCAGTATTTTCTACACTGACCAGCAACAACCCTCTAGGGCTTTTGACAGGAATCTTTCCCAGCCCTACCTGAAGGTGCTGGGAACTGAATTGGGTCAGTCTTGCTACTCTAGGCTTCCTTTGTTGGCTCTTGGAGCCATTTTCCAACAGGTGTATATTGTAGATTAAAGGGGAAGGAAAGAAAAGAACTGCTTAGCTGACCCATTAAAAGCGATGTTCCCATATTTTGCCATTGCTAAGCTTAAAATTAGTTCCACTATGCAAACATCTGTGAGACACTGAAGGGCTATTCAGATTAAGATTATTCTGCACAATGAGCTAAAATGAAGAGCTGATTATGCGTTACATTTTGCAGGTGTTCAAAACATCGGGGCAAGTACCGAAACAAGCCTATGGTGGAGCTGAAAAGAAGCAAAATTTAAATGTAATAAAATACTTTCTCTTGTCAGTGTAAAATTAGATTGTGGATCGAGGGCCCCGACCCCGCAAGTGAAATAAATACACAAGGACACGTGGTATAAGGTTAATGGGCAAGAAAAAGGCCACAACTTTATTGATTACAGCAGTGAAAAGGTATTGGCTTAGGCATTGGATGACTATAGGTGGTGGGTTTATTCAACAGTAGGTGGAGCCTGTCGATGCTCATCCGACTATAGGCCCACCCCCTGATGTCACCGAGGGTCGTGCCATGGCCTCCCGCCAAGCAGGCATCGGACGGAAACACGACCGCCGGATTCCTTTAACGGAATAACCCACGGTAGATAGCATAGGCGATGGCCACACCTAGCCCTTGACACAGCAAACGCATGAATCCAATGCCTAACCTACCCACCAATACCACAAAGTTGTGACGATTGCTACGAGGTAGGCGAAAAAACCAAAAGGCCTAATGCCAAGTGGAAAAATTCCTACCAGGCCCCCCAGGCAACCGGGGCGACCAACCTAAGGTCCATAGCAAGGCCAAAAACCTAGACCCTGAGCTACATGGGAGTGGAGGGTGGGTGACTCGCTGCGGGACGACGAGGACTGAGGGGGAGGAGAAGCCGGCGCCGCAGCATTAAGCTGCCCGGCACGCCCCCGAAGGCACCTGGTTGGCTGCCCCCGGCGGGCGTGGGCGCCGGCTGGCCAGGTAAAGAGGGGCAGGGGCTACGGCCCCTGCCAGGGCGGAGTCCGGGCTCCCGCCCACAACCACTCCCCTCTCTTGCAGGGAGGAGAGTCTTTGCAGGACCAATTTCCTCAAGGAACTACTGTACCCAGAAGATTTTGCAAAATGTGGCACTGCTGTAAAAATAAACAGCATTCCAAAGGTTTGGGGGATGCAAGCTACTTCCCTACTATAGAAAAATTTTGTGGGAATGGTGCAGGATGGGATCTCAAGGCCCTCATATTACTGTTAGGATTCTTGCTGCGTGTTTGCAGTCATGAGATTGTTGTCTATCACATGACGGTGTATGTCTCTCTACCAGGGTCCTACACGAGAGTAGGACAATCCTAACAATTACACGGACACAAATATGATGAATATTTCTCTATGTGACATACATGTTCCAAATGTAAGCTTGTCTCATTCATTTCAGAGGTTCATGGAAAATTCTTAGGCAAATCAATATGTAGCAGCTGCACATTCCACATAAACCTCCATTCTCCTGCAAATCCCAAGGATTAGCAGATTTTTGCCCAAGTCGTGACTAATGGTACACATCTGCATTTCTTTCTGACCTAAGAGAAATCAGAAGCCCACATTGGGTTGCAAAGTCTCAGGTACAAGCAGAAGTTACAGGGCTGTAGCCTCCATCTCGGGGTTCCCAACAGATTTGTTGTGCAGTCTGGGAAGCGGGCACAAATACATCCAGCAGCGTGCTGATTCAAATCTGCACAGAGACTGGGAGCCAAATTCTGCATCCTTGATATAGACTAGGCTTCCTCAACCTCGGCCCTCCAGATGTTTTTGGCCTACAACTCCCATGATCCCTAGCTAGCAGGACCAATGGTGAGGGATGATGGTAACTGTAGTCTCTAAACATCTGGAAGGCTGAGGTTGAGGAAGCCTGATATAGACACTAGGCTGCCGAAGCTTCTTCATATACTACTGTAAAAATCAATAGCATCAATTAACTGATTAACCCCAGAAAATATTCTTGAATGAGTGGAGGAGGGGGGCAGTTCCATTGGACAGCCAAAAGTACCGTAATTGTACTAGGAGAACTACCTCATTGGATTTTGCCTTATTACTCAAGGCTCATCCACATTTTGCTTGTCCCATGTTTTCCAGACACAGATCCAAGTGGTTTTCCATCCCCCACCCCCCACCCCCGTTTCCAAATAGGCAGGCAGTCGAAACTTCAGTTTTTCTCCTCATACACCACAATTGCTTCTGCCTAGAGGACGAGATGGTTGGACAGTGTTCACAAAGCTACCAGTATGAGTTTCACCAAACTGCAGGAGGCAGTGGAAGACAGGAGTGCCTGGGGTGCTCTGGTCCATGGGGTCACGAAGAGTCAGACACCACTAAATGACTAAACAACAACAAATTGGAGAGAGAGGTTTGGAATAAAGTTTCTTTACTCGTTCGTAGCTGAGTTAGCACAATGACAATTGTTCCAAGCACCTTAAAACTTGGTTAGCTATACATCTGCCCTCCTCAACCATTAAACAAATATTCCCTTTGTAAATACTTAGGCTTGAATAAATCACAGGCACCAGGCTTTGCAAATAAGTGAATATTTAACTCAAAGAGTTTCTCCAAGTTACAGCAAACAAATCTCCATCCGTAGGCAGTAAAATAAACATGAAAAGGGTTCCAAACGGCTCCAGAAAGAAGTATACTTGGATATCTTCCAAAATGGATCAGGGTCATCTTTCGGGTTGCAAAGATGCAGGCTAAAAAAAATCTCCTTTTTGAGAGAGTTAGTTCACTGGCAGGAAGCCATGGCCACACGGCTTCTTACTTGCTTGTTCCAGAAAGCATGAAGAAAAAAATGCTGAGAAGGGGAGGGAGCAGAGGCTCGTTGTGCTGCCAAACTACATCCACCTCTGTAACTAGAGTTCAGGGCTTACGTTAACCCTTTTATGCATGAAAATGTGAGCCCAAATTGTTCCCAAATCTGATCCAGAGAGTTGGGATTTACCCCAGAAAATATTCTGGAATGTGTAGAGGGGGGAGCAGTTCCATTGTGCAGCCAAAAGTAATTGGACTAGTAGGAGAACTACTTCATTGGATTTTGTCTCATTACTCAAGGCTCATCCACACTTTGCTTGTCTAGGCAGAGGTCCAAGTGGTTTTCCATTTGCCCCATCCTTTCCCTAGAAAACCCCCTCTTTCCCACTGAATTGGAGCAAACGTCAACCTGTCGAAAACCCGACTGACGTTTCCTCTGATTCAGCAGTAAGAAGTTGGTTTTCCCAGGAGAAAGAGGGGGAGAAAGCGGAATTGCGGGTGAAAACAAACACTTGACAGCTGGTCTGCGACCAGCAATGCAATTGCTCTTTACTCCTCCCTTCATAGAATCATAGAATCATAGAGTTGGAAGAGACCACAAGGGCCATCGAGTCCAACCCCCTGCCAAGCAGGAAACACCATCAGAGCACTCCTGACATATGGTTGTCAAGCCTCTGCTTAAAGAACTCCAAAGAAGGAGACTCCACCACACTCCTTGGCAGCAAATTCCACTGTCGAACAGCTCTTACTGTCAAGAAGTTCTTCCTAATGTTTAGGTGGAATCTTCTTTCTTGTAGTTTGGATCCATTGCTCTGTGTCCGTTTCTCTGGAGCAGCAGAAAACAACCTTTCTCCCTCCTCTATGTGACATCCTTTTATATATTTGAACATGGCTATCATATCACCCCTTAACCTCCTCTTCTCCAGGCTAAACATGCCCAGCTCCCTTAGCCGTTCCTCATAAGGCATCGTTTCCAGGCCTTTGACCATTTTGGTTGCCCTCCTCTGGACATGTTCCAGCTTCTCCAAGGAAGTAAAGAGCTTTCTTAGAAACGAATAGTCTTTTCAATGGAACTTAGTTGTTTGTTAACAAAGGCACCTAACAAACCAGCCTCTCCATTAATGAAATTCTCTATACGTTATGAGTTATGGGAGGGAGTAGGCAGTATGTTGAGACCCTTCTAACCCCTGAATCCAGGAAATGTTGAAATATAAGCCAGGCCAGTTTCCTGGTGAGGTGATAGCCTAGGAAATGGGCCATTAAGGGAACTAAGGAAGTGGGTCTGTGCCAGATGAAAAAATGGGTGGGCCCCTTTCCCTCAAGTGGCTGGTAGTTAGAAAGACAAAAGGCCAGAGTTCAGAGATGAGTGATGTGAGCTGGAAGCAAGAAGAAAAGCTGCAGACTAGGAAGCCAGAGAGAATCAGAACGATTCTGGAATCCAGAGCTGAGCCCACAGGGGAAACAAGGCCCTCTTGGGGTGTTAATATTGTGAGCCCCTCCATCATAGGCTCAGGTTGTATGTAAATAAACCATATATCATAAAGACACCACCAGTCTCCACTGTGCCTCATTCCAAGGGGAAACATGAACCCTGGGTAAGCGCTTGAAACCTCTGGAATCTCACACCGCTCACTGGAAATTTGCCCACTGGGGCAAATTTCTCCCACCACTCCACAATCTCTGAGGTTATTTTCTTTTACCCTCACAAATTGCAGGAGGGAAAACTGCTTGGAACAAAATTCAAAAATTCCAGGCCACTTCAGTTCAGTTCTGATGTTCTGCAGCATGACATTTTGTTCCAGGTAGTTTTTATTAAGGAATACAGACTCCCTCTGCCCCGCTGATTTATAAAGAGTTCCTCAGAACTTTGGCAAACCAATATGCAGCTGTATTCGTATTTGGCATTTTTTTTCTACAGCTGCAACCCTTTGTTTTCACGAGGGCATTATATTCCTTCCTGAAGTAAGTCTTCTCCTCCTCCTCTTCCAGTGATTTTAGGACAAATGCTGGATAAACAAGAAATTTAACCATAGCTGGCATCATTAGAAACCTTATTTGTATGTTTACTTTTCATGTGTTTGCAAATTTCAGAGATTATTACCTGCAGAAATCATTGTTGCTTTGGGATACATGCAGAGACAAGACTCTTTTTCATTTTAAGATATAACTGAAATATGCAAATATGAAATAGGAAGCGATATGTGAAAAATGCCAAATGTCATGGAGAGAAAGTGAAGCATCTAAGATTGCATACCTACATTGTAGAATTGTACAATTTATGCAGGGCAGTAAAAAGGGGAATATTAAGATCCCTTTCAAGCAAGTGTCTTTATTACCTGTAATTTTTGCATAAATGAGATTAGATGCCTGAAATAGATTTTTAATGTGAGTTTCCTTTTGCAAAAGAATGCACCCCCCAAAAAAAAAAACCCAGAGAAGATTTATTTTGGGAATGTTCATTTATGCCTTTTTCTTCAGAAACATAAATGGTATCATGATGTATCAAGTGAAGAGATGGTCATCTCCACACACACCCTGATTGCTTGCTAATGCAAATTGGCAATAAAGCTGGTTTTTCTATAGCTAGCTAAAGATGCTTGCTCCATCACTTTTGATAGTTAACAGTTGTTTCCTCAATTAGCACCGAGGCTATTGAACTAATAATCATCCAAACAGCAGAGGCAAGGCAGGAGAAATTATTGAGCAATGGAGCTGGTGAAAGGGGAAGCAATTTGAGTTTTATACCTGGGACAACTCAGTTGGTAAAGCATGAGACTCTTAATCCCAGGGTTGTGGGTTTGAGTCCCACATTGGGCAAAAGTGACTAAATCTGCATTTCATGTGAAAGCACATGAAAAACAGTAGCTTTTTCGTGGGGTGGTTCCCCCACCACAGTGAAGCATCCCAAACCCTTTCTGTTCCTCAGACTGTCGCTTAGCTTCTGATTGATCATTTACCTCAGCTTCTGCTTTATCAGTGGGCTATTGGTGGGGTGTGGGATGTGGGTGGCACTGTGGGTTAAACCACAGAGCCTAGGACTTGCCAATCAGAAGGTAGGAGGTTCGAATCCCCGCAACAGGGTGAGCTCCCATTGCTCGGTCCCTGCTCCTGCCAACCTAGCAGTTCAAAAGCACGTCAAAGAGCAAGTAGATAAATAGGTACCACTCTGGTGGGAAGGTAAACGGCGTTTCCATGCACAGCTCTGGTTCGCCAGAAGCAGCTTAGTCATGCTGGCCACATGACTTGGAAGCTGTACGCCAGCTCCCTCGGCCAATAAAGTGAGATGAGTGCCGCAACCCCAGAGTCGGTCACAACTGGACCTAATAGTCAGGGGTCCTTTTACCCTTTACCTTTTATTGGTGGGGTTGAGTACAACTCAAAAAAAACACCCTAAAGCTAGATCCCTGTTTTGTGAAAGTCTGGCATATCTGAAAAATTGTTTCTCAAAAAGAATAGAGTTGGATGGATGCACAGGTAAAGAAATATCTCCATACAGGCCGACAATGGACCTCAATGGACATCTCTTCTGGTGGTGAGAGGTTGTGAGCTATCGGTGAGGCCTGCAACCCCAGACTTTTCATTTTATTTTTTTAAACCTCTATTACTTTGTGGAAGTATGGTATATCAGGAAGATTGTGTTTGAATATCTTAAAAGAAAGAAAGACATACAACCAGACAAGTACCTACATGCATGTGCACTGATGCACCCTACTGATAAATCACATGCCCACTTGTGCATATGGGTTGCAGCGATATAGCTGCTGATTCAACCAGAGGTCAGGGGCAGACTTTGGTCTTACACATTTCATCGGCACCTTGTTTGAGTCCAAAATTTGTGTGGGGATGTTGTGGATAGCAGGAGAGGATATATTGATCAAATATTATCCTTCCTCACGCTAGTGAGCTAGTAGCAGAGCACATTCCGTTGCACACTGCTGGGAGCAAGTTGATGGCTTCGTTAGAATCATTTGAGTTGAGCAATCCAGTCTGGCTTGTCCAGATTGGATTGTTCCTGCTAAATTTCCCCTTTAGTCTTTTTTTTAAAAGCAGTGATAAAGTTTACTTACATTTAGTTCACAGTATTGTCCTGAAAGCAGGCTTTATCTTGTAGTTACAGTTAGAGTTGTAGAGGAAAGAAGTCTGAGCTAGACCTCAGACTTTCTACCTTGTCAGCAGAGGAGTCCAAAAGGTGATAATGGGAAAAGGCAAAAAAGAGCCAGAAGAGAGGAAGATGGCTGCATGGCTAGCCCTTTTATAGGGTCTGCTAGGGTCACACCCATCTACCTGGTCACACACAGGGGGATGAGTCTCCAGAGCAGGTATGACAGGAAGTCCTCCCTGTCTGGAGCAACATTCCCTTGTGTGTCTGTCAGGGAACTGACATCGGAGGAAAGGGAAGTAGTAGGGCTCCCAGAGACTGGGAGAGAGTCAACAGCTAAAGCAGGGACCAGTAGGGGGAGCGCGGGGTCTCTGGAGGAGGATCTCAGTAATGCTGAGAGAGACGCAGCAGCCCAGGCAGGAAGCAGAAGGGGAGAGAAAGGGGTGAGAGACACTTCGAGCGAAAATAGCGGGGAGGTGTCAGAAGCAACTGCAGGGAGACCTATGCTTCGCCGGAAGCTGTCACGTCGTGAGTCCAGGAGACGCGTTTCCGTTAAGGAACTTCTTTGCTGGAAGCGCTTCCGCAGACAGCCACTGTCGGACACTACAAGTGACTAGAGCAGACATGTCTGAGGAGCTCTGTCACACACAGAGGTTTGTGGGGTCGCACAAACTCTGAAGGGGCACTATTTTAAGCACAAGCAGCTAATCATCCCTTGACAGCAGTCCGACAGACTCTGTACGCTGCCTGTGCAGGAGAAGGCATCATGAGCGACCCAGCAGGAGCCGGAGCCGCAGGGGGTGGAGCTGGTCCAAGCTTGGAAGACAGATACCGAGCATTGGAGGTCCAACTTGCGCTGCAGACGGCGAGGCTCGAGGAGAGGAGGGCTCAAGATGCAGACAAGAAGGGGAGAACCACTCAGTTCCCCAGAAAGGTACCAGGATTAGTGCAGAAGTTTGGGGGGGACCCCAAGGATTACCATGCCTTTAGGACTGAAATGCAATATGCCCTGAATGTGCAGTTTGATGAGTTCCCTGATGAGGAATCCCGAGTTGCTTTCGTAATTGGGCATCTTGAGAAGGGGGCGCGGGACTGGGTTCGACCCCTGATGGCAACGCACAACGATATCCTGAAGGACGCTATGAAATTCTTTCGTGCAATGGATATCATGTTCTCCAGCGATATTGAGGAGGGGGGAGTGCGCAGACAGCTAATGGCTTGCAAGCAGGGAAGCAGATCTGTCTGTGAGTACTGGACTGAATTTACCATGCTGATTCACAGATTGGGGTGGGATTTATCGGCAGCACCCATTCAGATGCTATTTGAAGAAGGTCTTTCTTCAGCTGTGAAAGACGAGCTGGCCAGGAGCCCCAGGGCGGTGTCTATGGATCAGCTGACCAAATCTGCGCTGACCATTGGAGCGCGCCAGGAGGCAAGAGCCTTGGAGAGGCGGGAAGGGAGAGGGGAACGTTGGAAGGAGTTACGCATTCCAGACATTCCTGAGCCAGCTTTCCCGCCGGCAGAGCCGATGGAAATCGGAACAGCCCGCGCGCGCGCAGTTTCAAAGCCCAGTGAGGGGGCGAAGAAGGAGGGAAAGGGACCCCGGAAATGCTATCTCTGCCAACAGCCAGGCCACTTTGCCAGAGTCTGCCCCCAGAGGAAGGAATGGCAAGGGATGGTGGGAACTGTTGAGGGGGAAGAGCAGGGAGAAACGGAGCAGGTAAAAGCCAACGCCTGGTTGCCAGCCGGGCACTGCAGCCAGGCCAAAGAGCAGTGAAAGTGCCCCTTTCCCAAGTGCCAGTGCCAGAAGCTCCTCGACCTGCTCTAGTGATTGAAGTGTCGCTAGAGTTGCAAAATGGACACCCCCTAAAAATAAAGGCGCTGTTGGACTCAGGCAGCTCCTGCAATTTCATGAGCAAGGAGTTTGCGGCTGAACACCAGATACAGACTATCCCCTTAAGCAACCCCCTGCAGGTGACCACGATCGATGGCAGAGAACTGTTGGGAGGAGGCGTCAGCTTGCAGACCATCCCAATGATAATGAGGGTGGCAAGGCACACAGAACTGATAGCGTTTAATGTGGCCACCTTGGGAGGCGCTCCCATTATTTTGGGAATGAGCTGGCTAGCCCTACATGATCCGCTGGTGGGCTGGCATCAAAGAGTGGTTTCCTTCGGTTCCGCACATTGCTTAGAACACTGCAGGGGGGGAAAGGGGTCAGCAGGGGCCCAAGCCACCCTAGCAGGGACGGAAGTGATGGAGAAGGGGAAGGTGCCATCACAGTATGCTGATCTCAGCGACGTGTTCAGCGAGAAGGAAGCTGACCAACTACCCCCGCATAGGCCCTTTGATTGCCAGATCAATTTACTCCCTGGAGCACAGCTTCCTGTAGGCAGGTTGTATGCCATGTCAGACAGGGAGATGCAGGAGTTGCGAGCGTTCATTGACAAGAACCTGAAGAGAGGCTTCATCAGAGAGTCCAAGGCAGCGGGGGGTAGCCCAGTGTTTTTTGTGGATAAAAAGAACACGGACAAGCCGAGACTGGTATGTGACTTTCGGGCCCTAAATGCAGTGACAGAGCCGGTGGCTTTTCCTATGCCCAGGATTGATGATATTTTGACCAGGGTGCGAAAAGGAAAGATTTTTACAAAGCTGGACCTAAGGGGGGCGTACAACCTGATACGTATAAGGAAAGGGGATGAATGGAAGACCACCATGTTCACCCCTTTGGGGGCATTTGAATATCTCGTTATGCCTTTTGGATTACAAGCAGGCTCCGCGTGTTTTCAAGCCTTTATGAACCATGTACTGGGGCCTTTGCTCTACAAGAATTGTGTGGCCTTCTTAGATGACGTGTTGGTGTATTCGGAGAATGAGGAGCAACATGTGAGAGACGTCAGAGAAGTGTTGAGCAGGCTGCATGCCAACAGACTGTGGGTGAAACTGGAGAAGTGTCAGTTTCATACCAAGGAGGTGGAATTCCTGGGGTACCGCTTGTCAGACAAGGGGTTGGCCATGGACCCCGGCAAGGTTCAAGCGGTGCTGGAATGGAAAACCCCCAAGACTAAGAAGGATGTGCAGAGGTTCCTAGGGTTTGGAAACTTTTATCGTAAGTTCATCCGAAACTTCGCTCACCTGACGGCGCCCATCACGGACTGTCTCAGCAGCAAAAAGAAGTTTGTTTGGACGGGGGAGGCGGAGCGAGCGTTTGAGGAACTGAAAAAGGCCTTCGCCTCTGACGAACAACTTCTACATGTGGATTTACAAAAAAAGCTGAGGGTCGAAACAGACGCTTCTGACAGAGCCATAGGGGCGGTGCTTCTTCTGCAGCCAGGGAAGGAGGGGTCCGAGTGGCGACCGTGTGCCTTCTTTTCGCGAAAGCTGAACAAATCGGAGAGAAACTACACGGTGTATGACCGGGAACTTCTTGCGATTTATGAGGCCTTCCGGAGATGGAGGCACCTACTAATTGGTGCACAACAGAAGGTGCAAGTACGCACGGACCATAAGAATCTAGAGTATTGGAGAACTGCGCGAGTGCTCAACCAACGGCAGTTGAGATGGGCCCAGGAGTTCTCCAAATTTAACTTTGAGATTTGTTACGTACCAGGCCAGGAGAACGTTAGGGCGGACGCTCTATCACGCAAACCTGAATATTTGGAGGGAGAGGGTGCACCCGAAGAGACCCATGTCATTCCCGAGGATCGCTGGGTGTGTGGGGCGGCACTGGTGGGGCTAAGGGAACTGATAGAGGGAACGGTGCAGGATGAATATGCCCAGGACAAACTCAGGGGTATCAGGAGGGAGGGAGACAAACCCGGGGGGTTTTGAGGAGAGAAACGGGGCGTTGTACTACAAGGGAGCGTTATACGTACCTGAAGGAGAATTGAGGGAAAAGGTACTCAAGCAACTGCACGATAGCCCCACAGCAGGGCATTTTGGGCAACACAAAACCATGTGGCTGGTTACCAGGGAATTCTGGTGGCCCAAGGTCAGGGAAGATGTGCGGGAGTATGTGAGAGGGTGTGACCGATGTCAACGAGCCAAGGGGGAGAGGCGGGCACCGGCAGGTTTATTAGAACCACTACCCACGCCGGAAAGACCATGGGAGGCAGTGGCAATAGATTTTATGACTGATCTGCCCAGGTCCAAAGGGAAGACAGCCATTATGGTTGTGGTAGACCTGTTAACCAAGATGGCCCACTTTATAGCCTGCTCACATGCGGTCACAGCAGAAGAAACCGCTAAATTGTTTGTGGAAAATGTGTTTAGATTGCATGGTGCCCCCTTGAGGGTGGTTTCGGACCGAGGGAAACAATTTACTTCCAGGTTCTGGAGGAAGCTCATGAGCTTATTGCATGTAGAGGTGAATTTCTCAACTGCCCGTCATCCAGAAACCAACGGGCAGGCGGAAAGAGCTAATGGTGTCCTCCAGCAATATTTGAGGTGTTATGTGAATGACAGAGAGAATGATTGGGTGGAGAAGCTGGCGTTGGCAGAATTTGCCTATAACAATGCGGAGAACGTGTCCACGGGAATGAGCCCTTTTTTGGCCAATCACGGGTGTCATCCCCGAGCCTTCCCAGGGGGGGAGGGGAAGAACTGGAGCGTTCCAGCCGCAGAACAGTTCGTTGAAGAAATGGAAGCGATCCATCGCCAGCTCCAACTTAATTTAAACAGGGCGAAGGAGGAATATAAGAGGCAGGCAGACAAAACCAGAAGGGAAGGAGAAAGAATTAGGGTGGGGGATCAGGTGTGGTTGTCCACCCAAGGGTTACCATTTAAAGGAGGTTGTAAGAAGTTAAGACCCAAAAGACTGGGCCCATTTGAAGTCACGCAACAGGTCAACCCAGTGGCTTTCAGACTCCGGTTACCTAACCACATGAAGTTGCACCCAGTGTTCCACAGATCATTGCTGTCACCGTATATAGGGGACAGAGAGGGGAGGGTCCATAGGGGACCAGCTATGGAGGAAAAAGAACACAGCTACCATGTAGCGGAGATTCTCGATTCCAGGTGGAGGGGAGAGCAAGTAGAGTATTTGGTAATGTGGGAAGGGGAGCCGGAGTCGGAAAACACCTGGGTCAGGGCAGAGGATGTAGATGACGAGGTTTTGATTGAAACTTTTCATCAGAGATTCCCTCGGAAACCCCAGCCAGTGGCGAGGTTCCGGAGGGAATACTTCGCCACCACCGACGAAGAAGAAGAGTTGGAGGGGTTCGCTGATTCCGAGGTGGAGGAGGATTCAGCGAGTCGGAACGAAGACCGATGGAGGGAAATGTTCGAGACGTCGGAAGATGAGGAGGATTCTTTTAGGGGTTTCAGCTCCTCACCGCCCAGAGGAGAGAGAAGGGGCGGGGGAGAGGGGGGCCCTGGAGGGGAGGTGGATGTCAGGGAACTGACATCGGAGGAAAGGGAAGTAGTAGGGCTCCCAGAGACTGGGAGAGAGTCAACAGCTAAAGCAGGGACCAGTAGGGGGAGCGCGGGGTCTCTGGAGGAGGATCTCAGTAATGCTGAGAGAGACGCAGCAGCCCAGGCAGGAAGCAGAAGGGGAGAGAAAGGGGTGAGAGACACTTCGAGCGAAAATAGCGGGGAGGTGTCAGAAGCAACTGCAGGGAGACCTATGCTTCGCCGGAAGCTGTCACGTCGTGAGTCCAGGAGACGCGTTTCCGTTAAGGAACTTCTTTGCTGGAAGCGCTTCCGCAGACAGCCACTGTCGGACACTACAAGTGACTAGAGCAGACATGTCTGAGGAGCTCTGTCACACACAGAGGTTTGTGGGGTCGCACAAACTCTGAAGGGGCACTATTTTAAGCACAAGCAGCTAATCATCCCTTGACAGTGTCCACTCTAGGAAACAGGAAATGTTGTATTTGACTGCTACAGTGATGATGCATCCCACAATTCGTTACCGCCTCACTGCTCGCCTTCTGTCCTGCGTGTGTAGAAGGTCATAGTTGTGATGCTCTGTTTTAAGCGGTCAGGCTTCTTAAAAATTATCTTTTAACTAAGGAAGAAAAATAACTTGAGAAAACAAAATGAAATAGTGTTTGAGGATATGTTTGGGCTTATTCCATGATTTTCTTTTTATCTTAATTATTCCAAAATTTTAATGAATATTAAAATCCACTCTAAGGCTATTTTCTTCCTTCTTTTTAAACACACACACACACACACACACACCTCAGAATGAGTAATAAAAGCCTGCATTCCAGCAAAAAGAGCAATTAATGTCAAGAGGTTTTCAATGCAATGAACAAGAATTTACATCAGTGAGTCACATTGATTATTATAGTTCGGGTAGGTTAATTGGACTGTAATTTTGTCTCTATTATGCATGTGCTTTCAACAGAGTGCAATTGTTCAGGAGGTGTTGCTCAACAAATAATTCCAGCACAAGCTTCAAAAGGGGGGAAATGAAGACACACGTGTGGAGCAAGCAAGCAATCAGCAAATGGTCAAACCAAAAACAGCCAGATCATACTGTTCCACAAAGAAAGGCTCCTTTAAGCAAGAGGGAAAAGAAAGATGTTATTTTTGTAAAGAGCCTTGTTGTTTTATAGCATGCTATCAGCATGAAATGCTGAAGACAGGATTCATCCTGTGGTGAACTGGGAAATGAAAATTTGTTCCTTAACGCACTGACCAGTTATTTTCTGGTTTTCCACAGGGGCTGTTAAAACTTTGATAAATGGCCACAACCCCACTAGTTTTCCAGCGTTTAGTAGGGATGCCTCAATATAGGGAGAGCTGACATGGTACCCTCTCATTAGCTCTGGCCAGTATGGCCAATGGTCAAAGATGATGGGGTCTGTAGTCTAGTAACAACTAGAGGGTGATACATTAATGTTAGAGCATTCCAGAAGAAACTTTTGTTACTTTGAACTCGGTGGGAGAGAGGAAAAATCTGTTCTGCCGGAAGGAGGAAATTTGTGATGTCTCAGCAGAGTCTGGTTGAGGTGCAGTGAACTGCCAAGAGACTTCCACAAGTCACCAACGCTGACTTCTCTTTGGATAGTGTGATCCACCATGCAAAGATACAAATGTGTTCAAGAGAATGTAACATCCATTTTCAAAAATAAGCCGCCACCTGCTACACTGGTGACAAGGGACCCCAGGGATATATTCTGCTTGTTGCTAAAACGAAACTAAAAATGTTCCTAAAAACAGATATGCCCCCCTTTCATATGTACTCTTTGGGACTGGAAAATGTAAACATCTGGAATCAGATCTGGAAACAAGCTAAGCTTTCACATTAATCTTCAGTTTTGCATAAGCTGACACAAATCTTTTATTTACTGATTTCCTTGCTAAAACTGTGTAATTTGGGGACAAGAGCTATGCTGGTTGTTTCTTCACTGACGACCACTAAATATATCTGACTACAGAACCTGATGGAGCAGGAAATGAGATAACAGCAAAAGTTTTCAAGCCAAGCAGAAAATAGCCATACCCTTGGTCCTGGTTCTTTACCCTGCTGTTTTGCAATTTGCCCAGGGCATTCTGATAAGGCAGCTTAAATCCTGAACCATTGGGTCAAACTCAGATCTGGTAACATTCTACCAAAATTAAGAAAACAGTTATTTTGGACAACTGTGGTTCCACTAGCTAGGCAAGTACCATTCCTGCCCTGAAAGCATTTTGCTTGAATATTAGAATTTCAGCAAAACTCACCCCCCCCAGAGTAAAAACAGCTTAAAACTTATTTAATTCCTCAGCTGGGGGCTTCCAGTGACAATCTGATGGTGTCTGAAGCCATATTCACTGCAAAATTATTCAGCTGAGCAATAGGCCAGGCCTGAGTTGGGACACTTGGCAGCTCCCACAAGGGATGCGGGCGGCGGTGTTGTCTAAACCAGTGTTTCCCAAACGTTTTTGGGCAACGGCACACCTGTTTACCGGAAAAAAATCTCGCGGCACACCACCATTAAAGCCCCGCCCCGTGACGTCAGCGCGCAGCGTCACGCCGGGAGGGACGCACAAAAGTGAACGTTTTTTCCCTTCCCCTTGCCGGGGTGGGAGGAGGCAGCAGAGCGAGGGACTGAGGGACGGCGGCAGCTGAGGCGGCAGCGGCTGTTGTGGTGGTGGCGGCGATAGCGGGCGGAGGAGGAGCCGTCGCCGGGAGTTGCTGCTGCTGTTGCTGCTGCTGCTGCCCGGACATGCCGGCCTCCTCCTCCTCCGCTGTCTCGCGCTCCTCCCTTTTGCGCGCGCCGCCCCGCCGCTCGGCACCACCACCGCGGAGCCGCCCCCGGCTCGACGCGGATCCTCGCCGCCGCCGCCTCTCGCCGCCCGACTCGCCCGCCTCCCTCCCACGGCACACCAGCCGGTGTCTCACGGCACACTAGTGTGCCGCGGAACACCGGTTGGGAAACACTGGGCTTGCCAATCAGAAGGTTGGCAGTTTGAATCCCGTTGCTCTGTCCCAGCTCCTGCCAACCTAGCAGTTTGAAAGCACGCCAGTGCAAGTAGATAAATAGGCACCGCTGTGGCAGGAAGGTAAATTGTGTTTCTGTGTGCTCTGGCACTCATCATAGAGTCCCGATGCACCAGAATCAGCTTTGTCATGCTGGCCACATGACCTGGAAAGCTGTCTGTGGACAACTACTGGTTCCCTCGGCCTGAAAGAGAGATGAGTGCTGCAACCCTGTAGTCGCCTTCCTTTGCCTTTTTTTTAAAAAAAAACTTTTTTTGTCCAAAGATATTTATTAAAGTTTTCTAAAATATAACAAGGAAAAAAAATAAAAAATAAAAAGAAACAAAATACAACATAGAAACAGTTAAAAAAACAGATAATTTTCCATAACATATCTTCCTTACGCTTATTTCCCCAGACCTCCTCATATCTCCCTTCTTTGTATTCCACTTCAATTTGTTAGTTCAGCAAATCCTTACCATTAGGCTTTTACCCATTTATAAACCTTTTTTTTCCCATATCTCCTAAAGCATTACAGCTGGAAACCCCTTAGTTTCTATCCAACATCCTTCTAACATTCATTAATTTTACAATATTTCTGTAAATGGTCTTTAAATTTCTTCCAGTCTTCTTTCACCAACTCTTCTCCCTGGTCTCGGATTCTGCCAGTCATTTCTGCCAATTCCATGTAGTTGATCACCTTCATCTGCCATTCTTCCAGAGTGGGTAAATCTTGTGTCTTCCAATACTTTGCAATGAGTATTCTTGCTGCTGTTGTAGCATACATAAAAAAAGTTCTATCCTTCTTTGGCACCAATTGGCCGACAATGCCTCTGGTTTCTTCAAGAAGGTATATTTAAATACCTTTTTCAGTTCATTATATATCTTTTCCCAGAAAGCCTTAATCTTTGGGCACGTCCACCAAAGGTGAAAGAATGTACCTTCCGTTTCTTTACATTTCCAACATTTGTTATTGGGCAAATGATAGATTTTTGCAAGCTTGACTGGGGTCATGTACCATCTGTAAATCATTTTCATAATATTCTCTCTTAAGGCATTACATGCCGTAAACTGCATACCTGTGGTCCATAACTGTTCCCAGTCAGCAAACATAATATTATGTCCAACATCTTGTGCCCATTTGATCATAGCAGATTTCACCGTTTCATCCTGAGTATTCCATTTCAACAGCAAGTTATACATTCTTTTTAACCCTTTTTTACCTGCAGAAGGACACTGAGTGAGTGAGATGCAGATCAAGGATGCTTCTATTTCACCACAGCAATGTGGGAACTGCTGCCCTGTGCTTTCTTCCCAGTATGGTCTTGGAGCTCACAGGTAAAGGAGCCACATGGGTGCAGACAGAGCCAACCCACCCAAGAAGTGAGAGGGACACTGCGACAGGGTCCATGGACAGGGAGGCAGATGAGGCTGCTGCCATGCCCTGGCAGCTGCTGTGAATGCTGCAGCAAGAGCAGCTACACCTTCTCCTCCACCTTCTCCCCTTCCCAATAAAGAACAACGGCCTTGCTTCACGTCCCTGTCCATCGCCTCCAGGGTCCCAGCAAAAGGGAAACATTCCTGCCCAACATTGCTTCCTGGTTTTGCAAATCGGTTCTGCTTCTGAGTGGGACCCGGTTGTGCTTGGATCTCAGCATGGAGTTGAGTAGCGTACCGTGTCATGCTGAGGGTGACCCAGCCACGCCATTTACCAGGCGACCAATCAGGGCACCATGGGGCATGGCCGAGGGCAATTTAAACCACGGCGCGATTCTGGGAGCTCCTCTTTCAGCCTCGTGCCACAGATCTGCAGCTACAGCTGCTTCCATGATCTTAGGCTCATGGCGGCTTCCAACACAATAAAACATCAAATAGTAACAATCTGATCCAATACAAAAAGTCACAATAACTTTAAAATAAACAGCTCATCTCAAACAAAGCAACATTCAACAGTTCATCAGAATCTAATAGTAAACTTTAAAATTACACACCAGCAGATAATAATTGAACAGTTCACACTCATCAACCACCATAAAGAATTTCCAAGCTATAATCAACAAGAATAACAGCAAATCACAATGCATGAAATGCCACAGAACAAAATCGTGTAAAAGGGTCAAATTGAGAAAGAAAGACACACACAACTTGTAAAACTATTTTAAAGAAATATTCCTGAACGCCTCTTGGCAGATTGGCACTGGCCACTTGGTTTCCGCCTACCTCGTAGCAATCGTCACAACTTTGTAAGGTTTGGCGGTTAGGCATTGGAATAGAGTTGTGTGGGGGAGTGGAGCTGCTGCCATCACCTGCCCCTCCATGTGTAAGGGAATCCGGGGGGGGTGGATCTTGTCCAAAGCCCGGGGAGGGGCTAGGGCCATGCCATGATCCCAGTGGAAACCCAGTGGGGCTTGAGTCGATCCACATCGGCGGGGCTCCCCCTACTGGTGGTTTACCCTTCCAGACTTCCTGCAAGGTGGGCAGGAGGCAGATATAGTCTGTTGATGTCAACGCCTAAGCCAATACCGCTCACATTCTGTAACCAATAAAGTTGTGGCCTAAATTTTGCCCATTAACATTAACCTAAACTCTGCGTCCTTGTGTCTTCATTCTCCTGGGGCTGGCTTGGGGGTCTTGAAGCGCAATTAGCAATTGCAATGTGCATTTATCACTCCCATTCTTGCTTATGTTTAAACAATGAGAAGGCTCAGGGCTTATCCATAATTCCTCCTGTCCCACTGCTTCCCTCCCTCCAGCCCCTGGGGAAACGGCTCTCTGGGTTAACATTTGCTCCGATTTGGAGCTAAAGAGCTGGTTTTCTGTGGGAAAGGAACTGGGCAAGGGGAAAAGTGCTCAGACCTGTGCCTAGAATTTGTGGGTCAAGAGGAAAACTGCTCAGACCCTTGACTTCTAGGCACGGGACAGGCATGGATGTGTGGATAAGCCCGAATGTGCACCATTTACAGCCTTAATTTTCATTTACAGTGGTACCTTGGGTTACATACGCTTCAGGTTACAGACTCCACTAACCCAGAAATAGTAACTCGGGTTAAGAACTTTGCTTCAGGATGAGAACAGAAATCGCGCGGCAGTGGCGTGGCAGCAGTGGGAGGCCCCATTAGCTAAAGTGGTGCTTCAGGTTAAGAACAGTTTCAGGTTAAGAACAGACCTCCGGAACGAATTAAGTACGTAACCAGGGGTACCACTGTATTGCCTTGCATTTTTCTGCTTCCCCCTTCTCTCCCGCTCTTGATCCCTGCTCACTTGTAAATAAACCCCTGTGCCAGTTGCTCCCCCATCTCAAAACACCTTATTTTTCTGTGTTTGGCACCAGAACAGCAGCCTGCTCAGGGGCAGTGTGGTGTAGTGGTTAAGAGCGGTAGTCTCGTAATCTGGGGAACCGGGTTCGCGTCTCCGCTCCTCCACCTGCAGCTGCTGGGTGACCTTGGGCCAGTCACACTTCTCTGAAGTCTCTCAGCCCCACTCACCTCACAGAGTGTTTGTTGTGGGGGAGGAAGGGAAAGGAGAATGTTAGCCGCTTTGAGACTCCTTTGGGTAGTGATAAAGCGGGGTATCAAATCCAAACTCTTCTTCTTCTTCTTCTTCTTCTTCTCTCCCTGTGCAGGCTGCTGCTTCTGTTCAAAAGCAGAAAGCCATCCCCTCCTCTCCCCTCCCTGTGCAGGCTGCCACTGCAGGGCATAGCGAGCCCTGAATGCACCAGGGCACACATGCCATGCAGTGGGGACAGAGCATGTTGTCAGGCCGGGGCACATTGCCAGAGCGACTGCGTCCCTCCAGGTGCCATCCAGCTTGAGGAAGGGGGTGAAGGGGATGCAGAGTGCGTGCACCAACCCCACACCGCAGGGTGCCCGAGCCGCCTGCAGCTGGATAGCAGCCGGGAGGGGTGTGGCAGCTCAGGTGCCCTGTGAGCCCAGTGCTGATCACAGGGCTGGCAAGTGCCTATTTCATCCTTCTCTACCTCTCTTTTAAATCAGAACCAGTGAAGGTGGTGAAGGTCCTGCGTGAGTGCCTGGAGGCGGTTGGAGGATGGATGGCGGCTAACAGATTGAGGTTGAATCCTGACAAGACAGAAGTACTGTTTTTGGGGGACAGGAGGCGGGCAGGTGTGGAGGATTCCCTGGTCCTGAATGGGGTAACTGTGCCCCTGAAGGACCAGGTGCGCAGCCTGGGAGTCATTTTGGACTCACAGCTGTCCATGGAGGCACAGGTCAAATCCGTGTCCAGGGCAGCTGTGTACCAGCTCCATCTGGTACGCAGGCTGAGACCCTATCTGCCTGCGCACTGCCTCGCCAGAGTGGTGAATGCTCTGGTTATCTCCCGCTTGGACTACTGCAATGTGCTCTACGTGAGGCTACCTTTGGAGGTGACCTGGAAACTACAACTAATCCAGAATGCAGCAGCTAGACTGGTGACTGGGAGCGGCCGCCGAGACCATATAACACCGGTCTTGAAAGACCTACACTGGCTCCCAGTACGTTTCCAAGCACAATTCAAAGTGTTGGTGCTGACCTTTAAAGCCCTAAATGGCCTTGGTCCAGTCTCCACCCCCATCGTTCTGCCCGGACGCTGAGGTGCAGCTCCAAGGGCCTTCTGGCGGTTCCCTCATTGCGAGAAGCAAAGCTACAGGGAACCAGGCGGAGGGCCTTCTCAGTAGTGGCGCCTTCGCTGTGGAACGCCCTCCCACCAGATGTCAAAGAGAACAACAACTACCAGGCTTTTAGAAGACATCTGAAGGCAGCCCTGTTTCGGGAAGCTTTTAATGTTTGATGTATTATAGTATTTTAATATTCTTTTGGAAGCCGCCCAGAGTGGCTGGGGAGACCCAGCCCGATGGGCGGGGTATAAATAATAAATTATTATTATTATTATTCTCACCCACCAGAGGTAGGACTCAACAGCTTGGGCTCTCTGCGAGCCCAGCCCTGCACTGCTTTTGCAAGTGACACACTATGCTCTTGAGGTCAGGGCCGTCTTTCTTACCCATAGGTGCTAGGGGTGCAGGGCACCCGGGCGCTGGGCTCTCAGGGGCACCAGGTTGAGAGTCCGGGGCCCGAGAGTTGAGTCCAGGGAAGAGCCTGCCTGTCGGTCAGAGTGCCAAGGTGGGCTCTTCTGCTGTGGGAGGCTCTGCGCCATGATTCTGGGGGCGACCTAGCCAGCGAGATGTTGAGGCGGCCAGCTGGCTCCGCCCTCCTGCGTGCCTGGGACTGAGCAACTGGGGGGTGCAGGGTGGATCTTTGAACCCCGGCACCAAATATGCTTAAGACAGCTCTGCTTGGGGTGCCACCAAAGGCCCCGGGCTACCCTCACCCTCCATACCCCCCTAGCTACTCCACTGTGCCATTGCTGCGCAAAACACAAACCACAGAAAACTAAGATGTTAGTGGTGATAGCCAGCATGACCTCATTTCCCCTTCTTGAACTGTATAGTGTTTTGGACTGTATATTGAGTGAAAGAAGCACCATATACAACAGCACTGCGGTTTATGCAGTGGACTTTGCTCTAACAAATGGGCACAACTATTCTCTCTCTCTCTCTCTCTCTCTCTCTCTCTCTCTCTGAGTGCGCGTGCATGTGTGCGTGTGTGCAGCACCCTTAACAAACTACGTTTCTTGGGGCAAAATTTTCTAATTTTTCTCAGGTGCCAAAATGCCTCAGGCTGGCACTGGGTGAGGGTGGCCAATGATATCCTTAACCCTGGAATTCCTGATCTCACATGGCTTAATTGACCCCCACAACATGGTTCCTTCGAGCATACATTGGTGAAGTAGTGTGGGAAGAATTTGCTCCTGTGCAGATTCCAGTAAATTATAGCCTGACCGCAAATACGGCAATATTATATATGCTTTGCAAATATATGCTTTGCAAATTACACTTTTGGGTGTACACCTCCTATGTTCTAATCATAGACCTAGAAGTGCAAAGTTTGAATGTAACAGTACATGTCTGGGGGCTTAATAATGGTACACTTTTAAGACAGCTAGGATTGGCACAGTTCTCTTTCAAATGTACACCCTTTGCTGGAATATGTGCGAAAATTCCAAATGTATGTGAGGAAGGAATGCGATAAATGGTGCTCTCTATGCTGGTTCTAAAGTTCATTATTATTGTATGGACAAATCAATGGATGAACAGGTGCAGACAAATGACTCACCTTTGTGTTTTACGCAAACACATGTACAGATAATCTATGAGCGGCTGTAGTAACAACAGTAGTTCCTAATAATTGTATTTATATTCCTGTGGAAAAAATAATTATGGCCCCTAGGGAGTGCTTTGTAAGCTGGTAATGATAAGTAACTTGGTTTTGTTTGTTTTGCAGTTGTTAGCTCAATGCTCTTAAGGTAGAAGAGTTTTCGTAAAACAGTAAAACGATGTGTAATTACAATCTACTTGCTAGTTCAAAGTTCTGCACATCTTTAAAGTAATATTGAGAGAACCTGAACCAGCATTTTGCAATCTAGATGTAGCTAAACAAATTATCACAGTTCCATCTTTAGACTTTGGGTGACGAGCGCATTTTTAAAATAGGTAATATGGATGTATGTTGTGAAGAGTTTGCAGGGAGAGGCATTAAATGGGCAGGGTTTTTCTTGTCTCACATATTTGTGTTGCTGGTAATGGATGGCACTTTTCTCTTTGTAGAAGAAGGTTTAATTACCATGCTTACATGCACACTGTGGTTTGCTATTGGTGCTCAGGCTTATCATATTGTCTGCCTGCCACATATCATTTAGTAAATGCAACCAGAAGGAGTATTCCCTCCTAAATGAACAAGACAGAATAGTTTAACTGGAATGATTTTAGCCGCTTGCCAGCAGTTGTGTATGAAGTATCTACCCATATAACATTAGTGCTGGAACCTGTTTATTCTTAAGGTTAGTTTATAGAAAACATTTTACATGTGGAATAAATTAACGTTCTAGCATTGTATTGAGTATCTTTATGTACAGAAGCCTTCATAGCTTGTAGTGGCCAGTTGTGATAGCCGCCACAGGTGCCCACAGGTAAGAGTTCTTTTCTCACCCTTACCCTGCTTCATTCTGTCAGCAAGAATAATGTCTGCTTCTTGTTCTTTGGTGATCACTCGTAGCTGAGTAAGATTGTCTTCCATGAACACGGTCTTAACCATGAGTCTGTAAGTGACTGTGGAAGCCAATTCTGTATCCACACATCTTTCCACAGTGGGAACATAAGTTTCTGGGCAGGAGTTGATCACAGTGAGGGTTTGGCAAGCGTGCCTTCCTCTTAGCTCGTTTCTCCCTTTTGTCCTGAGTTTGAGAGTCTTCAAAGCCCATGACACCTTTGGTAAAAGCTGTTCACTTGCAGTATCCCTAAATCAGGGAGAGTTGTGTACAGCTATTAACCAAATGAAAAACAACAGAGCCAGCAGACCTGAAGGAATACCTGCCGAAGTAGGCAGAATTGAACTTACACAACAATTCACAAGCTCATTGAAAACATTTGGGAGAGAGAGGAGATTCCAGCAAACTTTAGGGATGCAAAAATTATCAATCTCTTTAAAAAAAGGTGACAGAACGGATTGTGGAAACTATTGAGGCATCTCTTTATTAGCTGCGGCTGGCAAAATTCTTGCAAGGATCTTAGCAAACCATCTCTTAACAATATCCAAGGCTACCCTACCTGAATACCAAAATGGTTTTAGACCTTCTAGGGTGACAGTGGACATGATTTTCACCACCTGACAGCTTCAAGAAAAATGCAGACAGCATGTCTGCTACTCGCTCAACCTCAGTTGTTGTTTTTTAATAGAATGGAGCAATGAAGTCGCCGCCTAGTTGTTTTCTTTCCTTGTCCTCTTTGGTATTGATTGTTTGACTCTCCCTTCCCCAAGGGCACCCAACATAAAATTGCAAACTTTGTTCTTCATAACAACAAAATGAAATGGTGAATGGAACGGGATGTGTTCTGTCTAGGAAAGATCACATCTGGCGCACCATCCTAAGCAAATGTCAGAAGCGATCTAGGCTTCCAGTGATAAATTGTGTCCTGCTCCCAGAAAGCACACATTGCAGTGAGACCATCAACAGTGACCTCACTGCTGTTGTGGGTGGGAGCGATTGAATAGCCACAACAACCCGATTGGTGGCCCCTCGGTTGCTGGGGTAATTCTGCCCAATGGGATCATTTCATGCATTAACCGAGGGACCTATATCTACCGCTGCATGTTGTGTTGAGCTCCCTCTTTTCGCCTCATGCATCGGATCACCCACCCACCCTCCTTATATTCAGGGTCCATTATGACCTTGCTATGCTGTCGTGGGTTGTCTACTTTTGGGGCAGGGGCCCGGTAGGAATTTTCCTATTTGGCGGATTGTCTGGTGCCACTTGGGTTTCGCCTGCTGCGTAGCAAATCGTCACAGCTTTGTAAGGTTTGGTGGTTAGGCATTGGTTCAAGGTGGAGGGGAGGTTGCCACACCTGCCCCTCCAATGCGCGAAAGGGTATTCCGTTAAAGGAATCCAGGGGCTCGCCTTGCTTTTGTCTGATCCCCTTCCAGGGGTTAGGGCCACGCCAGGGTCCCTGGGAGCATTTGGGGTGAGCTTGAGTCTGAGCCTGGTTCAATGCCACCCCCGCCCCGGATGTTTTCCCTTACTGACCTCTGCTAGAGTCCAGGTGTCAGTGCTGCCCTGCTGAGGTCAGGTGCAGCTAGTCGGGAACCAAAGCCTAAGCAAACCACTCACGATCTGTAATCAATAAAGTTGTGGCCAAAATTATGCCAATAACCTTTAGCTAAATACTGTGTCAATTGTATCTTTATTTTTGGGGGGAGGTACTGGGAACTTAACATGCAAAGCTGGTTCAAGTAGTACACACACACACACACACACACACACACACAGTATACGAACCTGATCTTTTAGGAGAAGGGCAACGCTCTCCTGAACAGGTTGAACACCCTCTTTCTGAGCATCAACCAACTAGGCACCATGCATTGTACAGCATGTCCAAATTAGTGCTACTGAAGGTTTTGCATCAGCAGGGAGCAAACAACAAAGTATGTTTGCAAACAATTGATGAAAGAAGGGGAAACAATTAGCATTAGATGGGGGGGTGAGAATTTTTCACATCATATTGACTCTTAATTGTTTTACCCATAAGTTGAATCTAATTTAAAGATGTTTTCAATTATCCATGTACGTTATCATTTTTTCTCTCTCTCAAAGGGGGGAGGGGAACATTTGCTAGTTAGGCAATAGAGATGTAATTGCTGAAACAGACAGAAAGGCAAATAGAAATCCACGAAGGTTCTGTTCATTTCCCATGACTTTAAATCACAGCACTAATTTGCTGATTAGTTGTGAATTATAATTCCAATTAGATAAACTAAAAAGCAACCTATAGCTCTGCAAATGGCTTGATAAAAATAGCCGAGCAGAATTTTTCCACTAACTAAAACTTGGGTTTAAATCCTGAGAGCCAAATAATTACATGGTGGGCTGGGAACTAGGGGGGAAATGGTTACTAAGTCTCCTGTTCTGCGCTGCAGGATCCATCTCCTATCAATCTTTCCCCCATCGATCCATGTAGTAGGCCCAGTTCACAGAGGCAGGTTGACTGCAGAATCAAGCGCTGGACTGTGTGAATGGAATCAGTGGAATGGAATAAAATCAAAGGGTGCTCCAGAGTTGATATAGGAGAATTCAGGCAGCTGCCTGACTAGGATGAGAGTGAGAGATGGGCAAGGCAGTGTTGTAGGAAATGAAAAAGGGCTGCTTGTTTTCTGCGCTTCCCTCATTGCTTCTTTACCAACAGTACCAACAGTAACAGCCTCAACAATGGATAAGAGGAAGAGAACAACAGTCACCAATCTCCTTACTTAAAGGTAAAGGGACCCCTGACTGTTAGGTCCAATCATGGACAACTCTGGAGTTGCAGCGCTCATTTCGCTCGATAGGCCGAAGGAGCTGGCGTTTGTCCGCAGACAGCTTCCGGGTCATGTGGCCAGCATGACTATGACGCTTCTGGCGAACCAGAGCAGCACACGGAAATGCCGTTTACCTTCCCGCCGCAGCGGTACCTATTTATCTACTTGCACTTCGTAATTTCAAACTGCTAGGTGGGCAGGAGCTGGGACTGAGCAATGGGAGCTCACCCCGTTGCGGGGATTCGAACCACCGACTTTCTGATTGGCAAGCCCTAGGCTCTGTAGTTTAACCCATAGCGACACCCATGTCCCATCAATCTCCTTACTTAGGGCTGAGTCAAATGGACAAGGACCATTTCTCAGCCATTTCACCTGCCTTGAGATTACCTGTTTTGTTTTGACACTATTTCAGACCAAAAAGCAGAAGAAAAAGATTTAGGAGAGATTTGGAGCAACCGCCATTTTTGTTTCTGAAGTGCTTTTTGAATTTAGGAAGTTCAAAATGGCTGCCACCATAAAAATGGCTGTCTCCTTCCCTCCTGAATGAGGGCCACCATTATAGTGGGCAACAGTTGAATTTCTACAGAGAAACACACAGTGAATTGTTCCTTACCGCAGCTTATTTCACCCAACAGCAGTCACATCCAGAGAAACAGCAGTTATTGAAGCAGTCTTGTTAAAAATATAGTCATAGTGTGCCATTCCATGCAACGCTAAACTTAATCTTCAACTAGTGTGACGGGGGAGGACATTGGATTTTTAAAGAAAAAAATCTTAAGAATGTCTTCCAAAACCACACACACCCAAATTGCTTAATTCCAAGGTTTAAAACATGCCATGCCATTTGGGGTGGGTGGGGGAGAATGCACGTTTGACTGCTGCTTCAACAAATTAAGCTGAGGAGGAATCCTTGAAATTTCCCATGTGATTTGGTTTGCTATTTATTTGGAAACAGATCATTTCTTCCAGAAGACCCAGACATATATTGAAGAGTTCCACTTTCCAGCAGGCAGCAGGCTTGGCAAGTGTCATATGAAAGTTGAGCAGGATGTGAATGTTAGAATTCCTGCTCCATGACTGCAGTCATGGGATTTTTGTCTATCACATGAAGGTGTATGTTTTGACTCCACAGAGACAGGATGTTCTGTGAAGTGGGACTATTTTCTTTTGTTTTTTCTCTTTGCTGTCTGATGCTAGAGAGAGAGGGAACCATGTTGCAGTGCTCCGTGTGTGTTTATATGTAAATAAAGTAGATTAGCCAAAATGCTGAGTTGCTGAGGTCTGTTACGCAAACTGCGAACACTCTGCGGATCCCTAAGTGTACCGATGTCTGTTGGCATCAATTGCTGTGATGTTCGGGCAGAAGAAAGCTTTTGAAGCTCCTGAACAAATGACCAGGAGGGAGAGAACATGCCAGTCAGGCATGTGTCTCTGCCAGGGTCCTACTTGAGAGTAGGAGAAGCTCCTGACAGTGACAAGCAGAGGACTTTTGCATTAGAAGTATCGTGCAATTAAGATCCTAGAGCCTCCAATTACCTCTCTCCATTTCTCTGCTTAGCATTATTTATCCTTGGCAGCTCATTGTTGCTTCTTCTAATTCCGGGGGTGGGGGGGTAGCAGATAAAGAAGAGATAAGATAAACATACGTAGAGGATGGATGGGAAATTGCAGCAAGTATTGTGACTGCATCCAACACCCCACCTCCAGCTTAATAATAATAATAATAATAATAATAATAATAATAATTTATTATTTATACCCCGCCCATCTGGCTGAGTTTCCCCAGCCACTCTGGGCGGCTCCCAATCAGTGTTAAAAACCAGGAGAATTTTCAGAATTTCCAGAAGTCAGAGCCTGGGTTACATGTAGTTCATTTTCACATTCTAATATGTAACCAGGATCTAGGAAACCCCAGTAAAAGCGAACTTCTCTAAGGTTAAATCTTCTATCTGTAAAATGGGGATAAAATCATGTAGTTCTACTTTTCAGTTAAAATGCATTATACTGGGGGACTTCTGGGACAACGCCATCGGCAATGGCGGAGTTCCTCTGACAGAGAGGAACCCGCTCCGTGAAAATCGGGTCTTGCTGCCGCGGCGAAGGCGGAGACCCTTTAAAAATCCCAGGTGGAGGAAGCCTGGGAACGTGGGATTCGGCTGACACCAGGAGCGCCTCCCCTACTCGCAGGGAAACCCTTTTTTGGGGGTCCGAAGCGACGTGGGGTGAGTGGCGCGGTGTTTTGAATCAACCGCTACTTTTACGGAGTGAAGCCGCACAGCCATTGCCGGAGAGCGTTGACTTTTTCCTGTGGACAATTGGACTCTAAACAAGTACCCGTGAGTAGAACGGAAAATTGGATTAAGTATTAAGAAATATCTCAATTTGGCACCGAAACGAGAAGGTTCTAAACAGGAAGTCTGCCTCCCATTTTTTGTAAATAGATTGAAGCAAAAATTTTGTAAGCTAAAGTCTGGAAAGTCGTATATAAAGTTCTAAATTTCCTTCATTCATCACCATCAAAACCCCTCTTGGAAGCAGGAGAAAAGAGGGGGATTTTTCACTGTTTAAGCCTGCAGGAGAGAGAGTAAAGAAAGACAAATTTTCCACCGTCTCAAACCTGGGAACGGGGTGTCAGAGACAGAAATTTATGGGGAAAGTTCATCGACTGTGAACGGAAGATCTTTTGACAGATAGTAAAAAAAAGAGAAATATATTGATTCCAATGTTGCTTCTTGCAATCAAAAGAAACAAAGTATTTGAAAAGTGAAAGTAAATTTTCCTTGTTGGTCCTGTTTTTAAAGGATGGATACAAATAGAAATTGTCTCCTCTAGAGGGAACTTGTTAATTTGTTGCCGGAGCTGATCTGGGGACCTCACAGCTGTATGACTAGGATCGTGAGACCAGACTCTAACCCTGGGGAAAAAATGTGTTTACAAGAAGTCTTGGTGCTTGCGTTTTGCAAGACAAGTGCCTTGCTGGAGCAGATGCATGAGAAGATGGATTTGGATTTGATGACTGTTGCAGTTAAAAACTTTGGACAAACGGCGAATACCCATATAGAAGTTCAGGAACCAGCTCAGGAATCTGTTTTGATAGGGCAAGCGCAAGGGCAGAAGAAAATGGAGGAGGTTGTTGTTGAACCTCAAATAACACAAATGGAGAGATCCGAGGCCTTGCAGGAGTGTAAGCTGCTGTTCTTGAAGTTCAAATCTGGAGTGGACCGGGGGGGGGGTCTGGAGTTGTGAGGGCTCTTTGGAAAGACTTTGAAACATGCTTTTAAATATTTTTTGGATTACAGTGTTGACTGTGGGGAATGGGACTGTGGGGAATGGGCTGAATCTGCTGAGGAGAGATGGAGATACTTTTGGATTGGAGTCCTCCTGAGACCTACCCCCCAATGAGAAAGGAAAGAAAACAAGAAAAAGATCAACAAAAGATAAAGTAAAGGGCAGATATAAACAAGAAGAAGACCTGCAGAAGGGACATGGAAAAGATTTAAGAGCCTCGGACATAAGAGCACCAGGTTGATGGACTAGATAGACGAGAAAGGACTGACAAAACCCGAGACCAGGAAGAAGAGACGATGGATGAAGATTGGAAGAAAGTTTCAAAATTTATTTAGAAAAGTATTGTAAAATTAATGAGTATTAGAAAAATGTTGGAATGAAATTATTTGGTCTTAGCAGAAATGTCAAAAAGAATTATGAAAGAATATGTTGTGGTTAAAAGAATTTGGTATATATAAGTTTTAAGTTTTAGAGTTTTTTTAGGTAAGATAAGGTTAAAATAGATCAAGGTAATTTAAATGACAGAATATTGTGAAAGATGGAAAGGATTTGCTGAGATAATTAACAACTAGAATACAAAAAAGGGAGGTGTGAGGAGGTCGTTGAAATAAGTTAATGAAAGTTTAGGATTTGGGAATATTAGACTTGTTTTTTAATTGTTTGTTTATTTTTGTTTTTTGATTTAGATGTATTGTGTGTTTTGTTACTTTTTTAAACTTTTTTTTTACTTTGGTTTTTATTGATCTGTATTGTTTAATTGTCATGTTTATCTACTTCTTTCTTTTTTTTCCCTTCTCTTGTCTTTTCTTTCTTTGTAACTTTAAAATTCTCAATAAACATCATTTTTTAAAAAAAAATGCTTAATACTGTAGTATTATAATAATTATGCTGAAAAAAATGTCAACCACTTAGGCTTGTCGCAAAGTGTTATTGCAGAATAAGGTAAGAGGGATCTTTAAGGACACAATGCAAAAATTCACCACCTGTTCTTCCTCCTGTTGCTGTAAAAGATATGACAGGAGAGTACAAAGAACTGTTACAGCCTGTTCTGTTTGCAAGACGCACAATCACCACGACAGGTTTTTTCTCCATTGCTAAAAGCACAAAACTCTGCACAACTACACTATTCTAACAGCTTGATCCTGCAATATATCTCACACAGGCATATCCTAGCACCGCATAACCGTTGTTGGCATTCTGGTCCCCCTCTGCAAAGTATGCCAAACGTAGAATGCCATGCTCATATTCCCATGGGGCTAACCACATTGTACAATAAACTAGCAAAGAGTCCTGAGGTATCTTAAAGACTAAGAAATGTAGCATATGCTTTTCAGGGAGCTGTGTGTGTGTCTCTGTGTGTGTGTCTGTGTGTCTTACTTGCCCTAAGACCAGGAGTACAGTTTACCGCAATGGATTCCCTTGTTGACCAAGATGGGGCTACTCACTACTAGTAGCTGTAAAGTAGATTTTGCCTCCACCCTACTGTTGGGAGTTTCCATTCCACCGTTAGTTGCAGACATGGGATTGTTACATGTCACATGTCTGTTTACATTCCAGCACAGTTTGCTGGCGTAAGCGGAACTTCCACTGTATTGCTTTTGTTTTGACTCTCTCTCCGAGAAGACAGTGAGGAGAGACGACGTGTTTCTTTGTCTTGATTTATGTTTAATAAATCCGTAGTTCTTAGTATGTACCCACAAGCCTCAGCCTTCTTCTGTTGTGGAGTTTACACTGCTAGATATAGTGTGCTCAAGTCTGGGAGGCTTGAGTCACTGATTTATGTCGGAGCCAGAGGTCGATAGATCTTCACAGCGGCACGGCTGAGAAGGAGACAGTCCAGCTGGGGGCTAGCCAGATGGCCTTTCGACCCCCAGATGCCGACACCTACCCCATGGCAAACCTTTTCTCATATGACTGGTTTTGTAGAGTTTATATCACCCCTTCTGACATATGTCTTATGTGTTCAGAAGAAGGCATAAAAGTGTACATAAGAAGAAAAGCCCCATTCACAGGCATCTGTTTGAAAGCTGCTCTGTTGCTTTTATCTATATGCCGATAGTTTCATTCAAGTAGAATCTGCCCCTTTTTGTACAAGCCCAGCTTGTCCCAAAATATTCCCTAAAATTCCTAAGAACTCCAAAACCCCTCCTCCCTCCTCGTCCTGAGAACAAAACACATTACAGAGAATATGAGCTTGTTCTGTATTTTATACCCTAAATCATATATTTTTTTAAAACTGTGTTTGGAACTCCATAATTGTACCAACAGTCTCTCTCTCCTCCCCTTAAATACATGTGCAATTTGTCATAATAAGAATATTTTGCTTCCACGTCAAATCAGGTGTCATCCTGTCACCACACGTCTACAGTCATTATATACAGGTAATTTCATGAAGGTTGGGGGTTTGACACTACAACAAGGCACGAGATCTCACTTAACTGTCCTCTGTAGATGTAATTAAGTGCCTCCAAATGTTTTGCTTAATTGCATTCCTTAATGTTCTGAGTAATGGTTTGCTCTTTTCCTTCGTTACGAATTGCATTCATAGCTTCCAGTAATCCCATTTATCATTGCAATTTGCTTAGCTTGAAATGTGCTACGTTAATTAGTTCTTTTCAAGTCTTTTAAAAGAAATGTTGGAAGATCATTAATTCTAGATGGGCGATTTATTACTGCTTAAGAGAATTACATATTGCAGCTTGTTCTTTTCTAAACCCCTTTCAGTGTTGCCCTTTGTAAAAAATTTATCTCACATGATCACCTTTCTCGAGACTGCCCCAGAGAGTGTCACTCTAATTTTTAAAGCTGTGCTTCCATGCATTCTGTGATGAACCCCAACAAAAGAGCACTTGCAAGACATTGTCTTTGCAAACTGTTAGTCCAAAATGAGTTTGTAAAGCTGCATATATTAGCAAAATGAGCTCTTTCTGGAATGCATTGGTAAATAACACAATCATAATGGAATGCAGTACCAAGAAACACTGCAAGACAAATAGTGGAAGATTTCTGCGATATTATTCATCCTGGTCGTGGGGAGAGTTAGATGATATACAGTGAGGTCCTAAATAGTTTTACTCAGAGGTAAATTATCCTGAGTTCAGTTAGATTTATTCCATAAGAGATGTGCTTAGAATTTTGGCCTCGGAAAGCCTAGATAGGCAAGTTAGCCAAGAGTTTGAAATGGTAAGGGGTTTCTGAAGGTGCTTGTGCATTTGGAAGTGCATTTTTGCCTTGCTGTGTTTCTTCTGAAAATGTTGTGTATAATACATATTTTAAACAAAGTAATACTTTTGTTTCACAGCCACAATTCTGAAACCAGTAGGTAAGTCAGTGCTGTAGCAAAGCGTGTTCTCCTTCGTGGAGAGCACGTGTTGCGGTTGGGGCCGACAGGACACTCCAAAGTTGTGGGGTGGGCTAATTGATCATTGCCCACTGATGTGATTGGGCTTCCCTTGTTGTTGGGAAGAAGTTAATGTTGCCATTTGTTGATTGACAGCCAGAAATACTAAAACTCCCTGCACGAGGTGCAGAGCTTCCTCTTTTCGCCCCGTGCATCGGATTGCCCACCCCACCCTCCCTATATTTAGGGTTGTTCGCTTTGACCTTGCTATGCCTGTCATGCAATCGTCTGCTCTTGGGGCAGGGGTCCAGTAGGAATTTTGTCCATCTGGCTGATTGGCTGGTGCCATTTGGTTTTTGCTTTTTGCATAGCAAATCGCCACAACTTGGAAGGTTGGGGTTAGGCATTGGTTAAAAAATTGGTTGGTGTGGCTTCTGCTAGGGGTTGCTGCGGAAGATGGCCGACAAAATACAATGTTATCAAACAGGATCTGGTAACAGTATACACAGTCCACATACAATTATAGATCACTGGTGAACAAACACAGACTTAAAATAAAAACTGAAATAAATAAACCACAGTCATGCATGGAAGAACTATTTATAATATAGGCTTCTTCTTCTTCTTTGGCAATTACTCTTAGCCGAGAAAGATTGTCTTCCATAAACATGGTTTTAACAATGAGTCCGTAATTGACTGTGGAGGCCAATTCTGGATCCACACTGGGGACATTGGTTTCTGGGTGGGAGTTGATCACAGTGTGGATTTGCCAAGCATGCCTTCCTCCTAGCACGTTTCTCCCTTGCGATCTGAGTTCAAGTGTCTTCAAAGCCCATGACACCTTTGGTAAAGGCTGTTCTCCAACTGGAGCACTCGCAGGCCAGTGTTTCCCAGTTGTCAGTGTTTATGCTACATTTTTTTAGATTTGCCTTGAGACAGTCTTTAAACCTCTTTTGTTGACCACCAGCATTACACTTTCCATTTTTAAGTTTGGAATAGAGTAGTTGCTCTGGAAGACGATCATCAGGCATCCACACAACATGACCAGTCCAACGAAGTTGATGTTGAAGAATCATTGCTTTGACACTGGTGATCTTTGCTTCTTACAGTACACTGATATTAGTTCGCCTGCCTTCCCAAGTGATGTGTAAAATTTTTCGGAGACACCATTGATGAAATCTTTCGAGGAGTTGGAGATGGCGTTTATAAGTGGTCCATGTTTCACAAGCATATAGTAAGGTTGGTAGCACAATAGCTTTGTAAACAAGCATTTTGGTTTCCCTGCGAATGTCCCGGTCCTCAAACATTCTGCACTTCAATCGGGAGACATTGTATTTTGGAGAATCTCATATAATCTCCCCCCCTCAAAAAATAAATTAAAAAAATAATAATAAAAGGTGAAAATTTATAGTTTAATCTGTCCTGAATTTACTGCCAGCCAAGAACATGGCAATATAAAACCTTTCCTGTATCTATTAAACATGAGTGTTTTAAGTATAATAATAATAATAATAATAATAATAATAATAATAATAATAATAATATAATTTATTATTTATACCCCGCCCATCTGGCTGAGTTTCCCCAGCTACTCTGGGTGGTTCCCAATCAAGTATTAAAAACAATACTTGTTTTTAGCCAGAATCTAGCATCTTGCCATTGTTTTCATCTTCAGTGAGCCCCAAATGGCTGCAGATCTAACACACTACTGCAAAGGCCTTTCTTAAAAGCCCGCAGAACATTTTAATAATAATTTCGTTTCCCTCCTCTTGGGTGGGAAGGCAGTCTGCATAGCTGCACTTGAAAGTCTTTCAAAACATCTGACACATCTCTAATAAAGAGAAGAACAGGTTAACTGAACTGGAAGCAGTTTATCATTTCTTTGACTAGAGAATACAGTCATTAACATGTAAATTAGAGGTTTCCTTTTCTCAGCAGCTTAAAAAGAATATTAGTCTCACTTGCACTGGGGAGACACAACAAAGCTGAACATTTTACAAAACATTTTTTTTTCTTTTTTGCTAGCACACACTCTTTGTAACACAAAAGTGTGCATGGCGCAGATGGTGAAAACTTCACTATTAAATGCAGCTGAAAGAAGCATTCCCCCCCGCAAATGCTAGATGTCAACGGTTGTTATTACACTACTACCCATCTATGAGCATTCATTTATTTGTATGTATTCTTAAACCTATGGACAAATCTAAATATGTCTATGCAGCCAGAAAAAAAATACAAATCAGAGCTGGACTTTCAACAATCCTTTAAATTAAAATAATTCATTACATAAAAGGTAAAGGTAAAGGACCCTTGAAAGTTAAGTCCAGTTGCAGACGACTCTGGGGATATGGTGCTCATCTCACTTTACAGGCCGAGGGAGCCAGCGTTTGTCCGCAGATAGTTTTTCTGGGTCATGTGGCCAGCATGACTAAATCGCTTCTGATGCAACCAAACACCAAAACCAGAGCAGCACACGGAAACGCCGTTTACCTTCCCTCCCGAGTGGTACCTATTTATCTACTTGCACTGGCGTGCTTTCGAACTGCTAGGTTGGCAGGATCTGGGACTGAGCAACAGGAGCTCACCCTGTCGTGGGGATTTGAACTGCAGACCTTCTGATCGGCAAGCTCAAGAGGCTCAGTGTTTTAGACCACAGCACCACCCGAATCCCTAATTTATTACATACTGAAGCCAAATGAAGACACTTCCAGTGTCATTTCATGTGTGTCCATCCCACATGGATATCTGGGTCCAAAGGGTTCCATTTTCTGGATGGGAGCATGAGACTCTTAATCTCAGGGATGTGGGTTCAAGTCCCTCATAGTCCCTTCCAACTCTACAGTTCTATGATTCAAGCATGACTGGAAGTAGCTGCATAAGGAGTTATTAAACTGCAAATCTCCTACCATGCCTTCTGGCAATCTTGAAAGGAGTCTCATGTTATTAATCCTTGTTATTTCATTGTGTTTTGTTGGGCAAGCAAGTCAGATGGGTGGCGTACAGGACCGTCTTTAGCATATGTGCCGTTGGGGTGCAAAGATCTGCCCAGCGCCCCCAAATTTAGTTTAGCCCCCAAATTAAACATTATTGCCCACCAGTTGCCTGGCTCAATCTTCTCCCGGGGATGTCACAAGACAGGAGAAAGTGACAGGAGGACACTGAAGGGCATGTGTGGGCACACAGGGAGGAGATCGGGAGTGCCATGCCCCATGGGTTCTCCCCACAGGACAGCCTTGGCTGCTACTCCTGCATGGGCGGCTGGCAGCACCCCTCCATGCAACAGGCAGCCACCCCTCAGCCACAAAAATGACTCACCAGCCAGAGCGCCGCTTGCAATCATGCGCACCGCCATTGCTGCCTATCTTCTGCCTGATCAGCGGAAGCAGCCGCCTGTCACTCACGATTGACGCAGTGGCAGCCAATACACAGCGGACATTGCCACAGTCACCAATCGCCCGCCCGATCGTTGCCGACACTATCCTGCTCGCGGTAACACCCGTCCCAACGAGGCACATCCCATGTATAACCCCCCCCCCATTTTAGACTTATTTGGGGGGTAAAACAAAAAGTCGTCTAAATAATACACGGAAAAATATGGTATTTATTATTTCATAACGGGTAGATAGTTAAGAGCTCAGGCGGCTTCAGCGCGGGTGCCTGGCGCCCCCTAGGAATTTTGCGTCCGGGTGCCCTGCACCCCTTGCACTCCTGGGTAAAGATGGCCCTGGCGGCATGTATATAATAAATAATAATAATAATAATAATAATAATAATAATAATAATAATAATAATAATAATTTATTATTTATACCCCGCCCATCTGGCTGGGCTTCCCCAGCCACTCTGGGCGGCTTCCAAAAGAATATTAAAATACTATAATACATCAAACATTAAAAGCTTCCCGAAACACCATTCTTTGGATGTATCTTTGCACGCATGCACCCACAGAACTCCATATAGGTGTTCTGCCCAACGCTCAAAGAAGAAAGATAGAACTCCATCATCAACCACACCACCCCTCCCTTTTATATTAGGAAAGCACCTCCCCCAGAGAGAGAATTTAGAGTAGATGGGATAGAAAAGGCTATTATTCTGCCTCACATTTACACTTGCATTTCTCCTGATCCCCTTTCATGCCCCTGGATATTTGCAGACAGCTTGGTGATGGGAACTTAGTTAATCAACTGAAGGGTGAGGCAGCCTATGGTCTGCATGCAGTGATACTAGCTAACAATAGTCCCTTGAGGGAAAATACAGATGGACCCTCTTCAGCTTAGAATACACAACACCTGCATTCTTGGGTGGAATCTACACACATATAAAAAAAAGTTCTGAAAGTGCTTTATTTTAAAAAGCGTTTTTAAAAATACATTGAATTTTCCATAAGGCTCACCATTGCCGTCTAGTGTCACATTGTATATTACACAAAAACACACACTTAAAGTTTATTTGCAGCTGTATAGCTGAGTTGGTCCCCTAACGGAATCCAGTTTCTGTGCCATCTTGGAAAAGGTGTTATTCACATCTTGGCTTCCCTGTTCTTGCCTGTCCGGCTTCTTCCGCCCTCCTGCTTATTCAACTCTGCTTTCCCCTCCAGCTCTGAACGGTAAATAGAGGTTTATTATGTCAAGCTTACAGTGACAATAAACGCCAGGTTTCTGACAAACTTTGAGGCTGGGGAGGGGTATGTGTGCTTATCCTCTCCCCTCTTCAGCTCCAGGTTCCCAGAAAGCTAGAGGGTCACCTTGCTCACTAGACTTTTATCATTGAATTTTGGAGGCTGAGATTGCGTAGCCCCTAGGCTATCCTTCAACCGTTGTTGCTCTACAAGCCTAACTCTTGCTGAACTACATCAACACACTTTTTTTCTGTTTGGGCCCCTGAATGCTTTCAGAATATTTGTGGAACATTCACTAGATATTTGATATCTGCATTTAACACCCGCTGACCAAATCATAAAAGGCCTCAGCATGCGGTTTAGGAACTGCCAACATTACAATGGGAAGAAGACCTCCCTTACACTGTATAGGTAGTAAACGCCTTTCGATTTATAGGCGTGGAGCCAAATTTCTGTTTCTTTGCCTCACACAGCTTTACTGCCAGCATTAATTACCACCCTGTTTTCATATGACAGAAATGGAATGCGGATGCCAGTAAATGTCATTGCTGGTGTTTGATGGCACCATAAAAACCAGCATCCAAGAACGCTGAAGTGGGTGAGGGGGTTCGGTCATTAAAAAAAAGTAAGACAAAAAACCCCAGAAAACTTTTTAGAACTCTGGGTCAGAATCTTTCATGGACCAGAGCACGCCAGGCACTCCTGTCTTCCACTGCCTCCCACAGTTTGGTCAGGCTCATGTTTGTAGCTTCAAAAACACTGTCCAACCATCTCATCCTCTGTCGTCCCCTTCTCCTTGTGCCTTCCATCTTTCCCAACATCAGGGTCTTTTCCAGGGAGTCTTCTCTTCTCATGATGTGGCCAAAGTATTATTGGAGCCTCAGCTTCACGATCTGTCCTTCCAGTGAGCACTCAGGGCTGATTTCCTTCAGAATGGATAGGTTTGATCTTCTTGCAGTCCATGGGACTCTCAAGAGTCTCCTCCAGCACCATAATTCAAAAGCATCAATTCTTCAGTGATCAGCCTTCTTGCTGGTCCAGCTCTCACTTCCATACATCACTACCGGGAAAACCATGGCTTTAACTATATGGACCTTTGTTGGCAAGTTGATGTCTCTGCTTTTTAAGATGCTGTCTAGGTTTGCCATCGCCTTTCTCCCAAGGAGCAGGCGTCTTTTAATTTTGTGGCTGCTGTCACCATCTGCAGTGATCATGGAGCCCAAGAAAGTAAAATCTCTCACTGCCTCCGTTTCTTCCCCTTCTATTTGCCAGGAGGTGATGGGACCAGTGGCCATGATCTTCGTTTTTTTGATGTTGAGCTTCAGACCATATTTTGCGCTCTCCTCTTTCACCCTCATTAAAAGGTTCTTTAATTCCTCCTCACTTAGTCTTCTGGAACTGATAAAAATGCAATTAAAAGTCCAGCAGGACTTCTTTCATGGTCTCATAGATCCCTATCAGCGACCCATCCCTTTCTCTGCTTCTGACACCTGGCCATTTGCAATGAACTTAGACCAGAGCTAGACATTTCCAGATGTTGTGAACCAATTTCCATCACCCCTGGCTAGCGTGTCTAAGGATTATGGGAGCTTGTAGTCAAGTAACACATGGAGGGCAGCACATTTGTTACCTCTAATTTAGATATTCACCACATTAAAAGGTAAAGGGACCCATGACCATTAGGTCCAGATGTGGCCAACTCTGGGGTTGCGGTGCTCATCTCGCTTTATTGGCCAAGGGAACCAGCGTACAGCTTCCGGGTCATGTGGCCAGCATGACTAAGCCACTTCTGGTGAACCAGAGCAGTGCATGGAAACACTGTTTACCTTCCCGCCGGAGTGGTACCTATTTATCTAGTTGCACTTGATGTGCTTTCGAACTGCTAGGTTGGCAGGAGCTGGGACTGAACAACGGGAGCTTACCCCATTGCAGGGATTCAAACCACAGACCTTCTGATCGGCAAGCCCTAGGCTCTGTGGTTTAACCCATAGCGCCACCCGCATCTCAGTCACCCCATTGCTTTAATGTAATAAAGAAAGTATACTCAGAACTACTGCAGCTGTGAGTTGCTGTTGTCCAGGAGGCAGAGTTGGCCCACCCACGAGGCAAGGTGAGGTGACCACCTCGGGCGGCAGGGTCCACAGGGGCAGGATCCAGCCTCTGTCAGGCTTCAGGGAATCTGATCCCTCCCACAGTGGCAGCCAAGAATCAGATAAACAAGAAGAATTCTTACCAAGTAATAATAAATAACAAGATGAAAGATAATTTTTTTAATTAAAATATGATCCGAAAAGAACTCCCTTAAGAGAATAAAGCCTTTTTGTCTTAAGACAGTCTTTAAAATAATTTGTTAAAATAATTCCAGTATCACCTTAAAGACCAACAAAGTATAAGCTTTCTAGGTATGAGCTTTCGTCTGTGTACACACTTCTTCAGATACCAAGTAATTTATTCACTATGTACAGAGAGAGATGAAGGAATGCAGTTTCTCTGAGATAATGGCATTGCTCCAAGTAAAGTCCCACCCCCTTCATCTCTCCTATTCTACATCATCCTTGTGTCGGCTAATCTGACCCTTTTGCCTCTGAGCTTTCTGTTCTACTGCTCTCAATGCTCACCTGGTCCTGGGAGGGTGGGGTCAGAAATGTTTTCCAAGGACACTGAGTCCGCCCACTGTCTCTTCCCTGATGCTTCTTCTCTCCCAATATTCCCCAGCTTCTCCCCTCTGCAGCCACTGAACTATGCCCTTCTGCAAACCACTATTCTAAATCTATACTGTCCTCCTGTTCTTGGGAAGAGACAGAAGAAAGGGGGTAGGCGGTCCCTACCATTCCTCCTCAGTCCAGGCCCTGACAGCCTCCAAGGGACGCATCATCTGCTGCTGCCGCGGTGGCAGCAATGGCTGCTGGATCTGCCACCTAATCACCAGCCCTCCCTCAGTGCCACCTCCACAGCTGCCTCTTGGTGAACAGGAGATGCTGCTGGTCTCCTCCCACCCCAAGGGAGGAAATGGTGAGGGGCTGCCCTCTGAGGTCTCCTGGGCTCTTCTCCTGCCCAGAGTGATTCAGAGCAGGCCCCTTTTCCTCCTTCACAGGTCTCTGATTCAAAGTTCAACCTTTGGGTAAGCTTGATTTGATTACCCCCCTCGCTTCTTCCCAATTCATATCTTCCCTCTCCCCCTTGTATGCTAATGGGGCTCACCATTTCAGGTTCTTCTCAGGCGCCAAAACGTCTTAAGCATTCTCGAAGTGCATGGAAATTCATACCATTCCCGATTTGCATTTTCCCTCTTCCCAACTGCAATAAAATGGATTCGTGGGTCTTTAATCGAAGAGAGCCAGCTCAGAGCTAACCAGGCTCTGTACCTTGCAGTAATTTACAATTGTGTGGCAAGACCCTTTTCTGTGCAAATTGTATGCTTTGCGATGAATTATTAATGACATTTAGATGCATGTCATATGCTCAACCTTATGCCTTTGAAACTTTCAAAGGCAACATTTAGTGCGTCGTGGAGGGGGGGGTGAAATGCTTGACACCACATAATTTCAGAGACAAAGGAACATGGAGGGTTTTCCCCCCACTTCCCCCTCCTTTTCTCACATGGCTTATGATAAATGAAACATCCCCTGCAGAGATCAATTTTTTTCAGCCCGGTATCAATACATGGTGTGGGTGGTCCCGTGAGGATACTTAGGAGTAAATTAAAACCAGAACATTATAATAGATTGTGTCACTGCAACCAAAAAGGTTACTCTGAAACCTTGCAATCTAGGCAAGTTACAGTTCTGAACAATAATGCAGTAGCTGGAGTAATCTTTCTTTCATTCAGGATGCACTGAATTGAAGAAAACACCTGTTGGCATTGCTACACGAGCCATTCAAGTGCAAAATGTGTCACTTCGTTGCTATTGTATGGGTTTTACTTATTCCAAGCTCTCAATAGCCAAATCAGTAAAGCAGAGAAAAGATACTTGGGAGTAAGCCAAACATGACAAATAAACCAGTGATCTATGCATCTCCACTTGATCCATATAGTGCCTGGACTCAGAGATCTGCGCTGGTTGCCAATCTGCTACTGGGCTGGGTTCAAGGTGTTGCTAGTAGTATTCGGAACACTTAACAACTTGGGACCGGTTTACCCATGAAATCGCCTTACCCTACATTTGTCGACTCAGCAATTTCAATCAGCAGAATTGGCCCGACTACAAGTGCCACAGGGACGCGGGTGGTGCTGTGGGTTAAACCACAGAGCCTAGGACTTGCTGATCAGAAGGTTGGCGGTTTGAATCCCCGCGACGGGGATGAGCTCCCATTGCTCAGTCCCTGCTCCTGCCAACCTAGCAGTTCGAAAGCACGTCAAAGTGCAAGTACCGCTCCGGCGGGAGGGTAAATGGCGTTTCCATGTGCTGCTCTGGTTCACCAGAAGTAGCTTAGTCATGCTGGCCACATGACCCGGAAGCTGTATGCCGGCTTCCTCCGCCAATAAAGCGAGAAGAGCGCCGCAACCCCAGAGTCAGCCACGACTGGACCTAATGGTCAGGGGTCCTTTACAAGTGCCACACAAATGGGATTGTCCTCAGAAAGTGGTCCTTTTTGCGACTGGGCTCCTGGACACACCCCTGACGAAGTAGGTTTCATTTCTAGGTCTAAGTTTCCTTTCTCTAAATAGGCATCAGGCATCACAGCCAATCAGGAAAGGGATGGGGGTGGTTAAGGAGTTATATAAGCATCAGTGCAAGAGTGCCCTAGGCACTTGATTGGTGCTGCTGAACACCCGCCCTCCCGTCCTTAGTGTAGGTTCTCAGCCTTGCTATGTGTGAGTCGCCTGTCTTGGGACAGGGGCTGGGTAGGAATTTTTATCCATTTGGCAAATTGGCACTGGCCACTTGGTTTTTTGCCTACCCCCTTAGCAATCGTCACAGCTTTCCAGGTTTGGCAGTTAGGCATTGGCTTAATTTTGTGTGTGGAGGGGAGGTGTGGCCATCAACCCTCAATGATCAAAAGGTATTCCATTAAAGGAATCTGGGGGTCCCATATCTCATCCAAAGTCCGCTTGATGGGCTAGGGCCATGCTGGGATCACAGGAACCTCATGGTAAGCTTCTGTCGGGCAAAACCCTGATGTTGCTGCCCCGATGGATTTACCTACATAGACTCTGTCAACTTGGGCAGTAGTCCATTATAGTCTTCAGCCAATTCCTATGCCAATACCACTCACATTTAATTTGCAATCAATAAAGTTGTGGCCTTAATGTTACCCATCAACCTTAATTCTGTGTCCGTGTGTAGTTATTTCACGGGGGGCTGGCTTGGGGCCTCAAGATGCAATACCCATTCCACATTTAATGTATTGCATTTCCCCCCTGATTTTATGGTTTCATCTTTCTGTAAACTGCTTTGTGGCTTTTTAAAATCAAGTGGTGTATACACTGTAAACAAACAAACAAATATTGAGAGCCTGATGATCACCACCACCATCAGATATGTATTAGATAAAACAGCAGGTTCAACTTCTAAATTGGGTATTGTGAGTCTACCATTTCAAACACCAGAGACCATCTTTTTGTTATGATATAGAAGCAATGCGGCCGCGAGCTACTGGTAGCTTGAAAGCAAAACATAATGGGAATGTTGGGACTGTTCCGTGGGAAACAGAGGGACAGTCTATTCACAGTGTGAAGCACCGGAATTAGCTCAGAGTGTAATATGAGCTGTACAGGAAGTACGGTTGGAGTTTGTCTCTCGGCTGTTGGAGTTTGAGCAGACGTGTTTTCTGTAATGCTGCAAAGACAGAAATAAAGGCATGTAAATACGTTTCTGTCTATCTCTTTCCCCTGCTGGGGGGGGCAGGAAAGAGGGGGGGTGTTCTTCTCACGCTGAGAAGGATCGCCTATCATGACCTAGCCTGTATCCTGCCGGGGAATGCAGACAGGGAGGTCAACCGGAAATCAAGCCGGGTGCCTGGAAAGTGGCCAGTTTCTCCTGATAAAGGCTTGATTTCCAACACTTTTGTCCAGTTATGTGTACAATATACTTTCCACCAGGAAGACAGACCAAAAAAAAAATAATACTTTTGCACCCTAGAAGGTGCTCAAGGATGAGGAAGCAAAAGCAAGCACAGGGATCATCATCATCATCATTTATTAGGACGAGTGCTTAGATACTCCTAGTGCCAAGCATGTTGTTGTTGTTGCTGCTGCTGCTGTTGCTGCTGTTGCTGTTGTTTTTTATTACTTAGACCCTGCCCATCTGGCTGGGCCTCCCCAGCCACTCTTGTCGGCTTCCAACAGAATATTAAAAATACAATAAAACACCAAACATTAACAACTCCCCTAAACTTTCCATAAATGACCATAGAAAATGCTGGGGAATTAAAGGGTGAGCATTCACACGGCCTTCATTTCCAAAAAGTTTAATACAGTGGTGCCTCGCAAGACGAAATTAATCTGTTCCGCAAGTCTCTTCCTCTAGCGGTTTTTTCGTCTTGCGAAGCAACCCTATTAGCGGCTTAGCGGATTAGCGCTATTAGCGGTTTAGCGGCTATTAAAGGCTTAGCGGCTTAGCGGCTAAAAGGCTATTAGCGGCTTAGCGGCTTAGAAAAAGGGGGGGGAGCGGAAAAAAATCGGAATACTCGCAAGACGTTTTCGTCTTGCAAAGCAAGCCCATAGGAAAATTCGTCTTGCGAAGCAGCTCAAAAATGGAAAACCCTTTCGTCTAGCGGGTTTTCCGTCTTGCAAGGCATTCGTCTTGCGGGGCACCACTGTAGAAGGAACAAGGCAGCACTAGAGCATCTGCCTTGGTGCAAAAGGTTCCACGTTTAATCCCTGGCATCTGCAGATAGGTCTGGTGCCTAAAATCCCAGAAAGCCAGTGTCAGTCAGCTTCCCATGTTCCTATTTTATTGCAGTAATCCCATTAGCAGCACCCCACATTTTGTTCTAAAATGCAGATTATTCTATGGGCTGGGTGTTCCAGACCTATCAGCGGTAGTGGACCTCAATTAGTTAATATAACAACCAACCCCTGTCCTCCCTTTTCCTTGTTGTTTTATTTCACACATATATTATCAGAGGATTTCTGAAAGTTTCCAGCGTTGGTTCTGAACTTCTAAACGATTCTGAACTATTTTAAGGATCCTCCACCCTAGCGCTAATGAGAAGGCTGATTATGTTGCTAGGCAATTGCAATTTGGTTGCGAAGCCTCCAGTCAAATAATAATAGATTTGAAATGTATGCAATGCCTGAAAACAAAAGAGAGTTTAGCCTCAAAACCATTTTAATGCTAAGGCTTATATATATCTTGCCACTTTCCAACGAGAGCCACCCTAAGACATTTTGCCGCCTGAGGTGGAACAGCAAATGACACCCCCACCATGAACACCCCAAGCCAAGGCTACCCAGTGCTAGCCAAGCTGTTTCAGCACCAGAAGATTCTACATGTGATGCTGCCTTTCAATGGAAGTAAAAAAATATATATGTGACACTAGCTAAAAGCTTCCATGACACCCAAAATTTGCTGTATCAGGCAGCTATCCCATTCTACCTAATGGTAGTGCTGGCCTTGTTATCCAGGCAAAAATCAGTTAGACTTGACCGTCTAGCTGTGTGAATTGACTCCATTAGACAAACCCTGTGTGTGCAATGATGTGACCATCTTTGGTGTTGTGTCTGTGAGGACCTATTCACACATGCAAGTCATCTTGATGTTCTAGTGATTAATGTTCATGTCTGTACCACCCCAAAGAAGAAATGCTATTTGATATTTAATGTTCATCTAATGAGCCTGTCCAATTACAGTGGTACCTCGGGTTACATATGCTTTAGGTTACATACGCTTCAGGTTACAGTCTTTGCTCACCTAGAAATAGTGCTTCAGGTTAAGAACTTTGCTTCGGGATGAGAACAGAAATTGTGCTCCAGCGGCGCGGCAGCAGCAGAAGGCCCCATTAGCTAAAGTGGTGCTTCAGGTTAAGAACAGTTTCAGGTTAAGAACGGACCTCCAGAACGAATTAAGTACTTAACCCGAGGTGCCACTGTATAGGAATATATATGGAAGCATGGCCTTAAAGATAAGCTACAACTGAGCTGGTAAGTCATGTTATTCCTTGCCTCATTTTACAGAAAATGTATTGTAAACTTTTCATCTTCAGGCAATCTTTGGCTATATTTGAAGAAGTGTGCATGCACACGAAAGCTCACATCAATAACAAACTTAGTTGGTCTCTAAGGTGCTACTGGAAGGATTTTTTTTTATTTTTTTTTGACTATGGCAGGCCAACACGGCTACCTACCTGTAACATGCTATTCAATAGTCAATGCACACTGAGATCTTGGGGTTTTTTCCCTAGTGGCTTGTCCCCATGATTGAGGGGGTTAGTGCCATGTACCACTTGCACACACTGTGGAACATACTGACATTACTCACACACTACGCAACATGCTAATGTATTGTGCACATGACACAAGCAGGTCACATGGCGTGCGCAAGTGAGCTAAGAATGTTGCAAGGCTTGTGCAAATGAGGTAAGCATGTACTGCATGTGTGCATGGCAACACAGAATGTTGAGTTTTCGGCTCCTCGCTCAAAAATGATTTTGGGGGTTCCCTAGCCTCCCTGCTTTGGACTACGTGGGTGAGTGGCTAGACAGCTTTTGTCTTTTGTCAGTAAAAGGAGTTTTGATTACTAGGCCAAAGGTTAGTGGAGATCAATGGCTAACTCCCAGTCCAGCGATCGGATTCAGTGGCTCAAGTAATGTTTTTTGGCCACTGTGGCGGGAAGGTAAACAGTGTTTCCATGCACTCTGGCTTCTGTCAAAGTGTCTTGTTGCACCAGAAGCGGTTTAGTCATGCTGGCCACATGACTGGAAAGCTGTCTGTGGACAAACGCCAGCTCCCTTGGCCTGAAAGCAAGATGGGCTACACCCCATAGTCGCCTTTGACTGGACTTAACCGTCCAGGGGTCTTTTACCTTTTACCTTTACAACAGTTGTAAAAAAGGATAAAGTAGACAAAGGGTTGGGCAGAGAGGTTTAAATGCAAATTGCCTCATCAGCGCAATCATTTGACAACACACTGCTCAGGAGGGGGCTGTGTGTATGTGTGTGTGTGTATGTGTGTGGCTATAGCCACTGCTGCCACGCAACCCGGAAGATTCAGCCATCTTGGATGTACAGGCTGCTGATCTCACAAATGGCTCCCACAGCAAGAGGGAAAGCCAAACATATGAGATCCTCAACAGGCACCAGTTCATTTTATGAAGAAATGCTGTCGTCTAATGTGTTGTAGGTGAAGGCACTTTTCTGAGGCAGCTCAATTTATTCAGTTCCTAAGCATATGATATTGCCTTTTTATTGTCTCCTAAAGCAGTTTCTATCTAGCAGGCAGCAAAAAAACCCGAACCATATATTTTTAATATTCTTGACAGGGATAAAGAGTAATAATTTTAGAATATGCAGGTACAGCTGCAGCTGAAGAATTCTTAGGAGATGACTAGCAATTGCCTTCTTGCAACCTAAATAGCTTTGATTCCAAGGTCCCTCTGCTTCCTATATATCTATTAAACTCTATGTGCAAGGTTAAGGCAAGAAATTAAGAGGTACATTGTTTCAGTAATTGACACTAACAAAAGAAGAAGAGTTGTGATGGGCATTACTGTACAATATTTTTTTTTGGGGGGGAATAAAAATAAACTTCAAACTATTGTGATTTCAAATGCACAACATGGGTGAATAATTTGAAGATCTGCAAGTTGTCATGGAAACTGGTGTAGAATTCAACACTGCAACTTCTCTACAGCTGTGAAAGAAAGGTATGGCTACAAACATGGAACACCAGAGCAAGAAAGCACAGGGAGCCATGTGTTCTTTGTTTACGGTCGTTGTTGGCATCCGTCTATCTCAAGCATCAATGAGGTGCACCTCTGGGATGAAGCCAAACTATTGCATCAACAGCACCAGAGTGAACTCCCCAGAGCGCAAGCTTGGGCAGTGTGTGTGGAGTTCCAGGGCTTCCCAAATGACAAGAGTGCCCTTGACCTTAATGATGTGGTCCAAAGGAAAGCAGAACAATATGTTTGACACCAGCTGGGCTGCCGGAAAAAGGCATACAAGGTGACGTCCAATTATGCTAGGAACTTCACTCTGGATTTGTGTAGAGCAGGGATGTCCAGCTTCCAAGAGATTGCGATCTACTCCTGCTATAAAAACACTGGCAGTGATCTACCCCTTGGATTGACCAAAGGGTCGATCAATCAGGAACACAATCAATCAACCAGGAACAACCACTGAAGCTCAACTATTGTCTGGTAGATCGCAATTGACTGGTTGGACATCCCTGGTGTAGGGTATTGTGTAAATATTGTGTGTTTATTTGCTGAAAAGGAACCCTTTTTCTGATTTTTCATTTTTTTAAATAAAAAAGACTAGTAGATAAGGAGAAGTCAGGAAGGGTATGTGAATAAACTTGGCAACTTTTAACGGCTACTTTTATTTTTATAGTATATTTGAATTTGAGTATATTGGAGTTTCCATATCACAAAATGCATACAGGTTTTATTTTCTAAGTGATGTGCAAAACTTCAATAGTCTTCTTGACATTCTTTTGGCTTCTTTTCGCCTGAGGAGGAACCTCCATATTTGCTTTGAAATTCTCCTTCAAGTAAGATTCTGTAGCAACTCTAGTGTGGAATAATTAGGGTCCAGGTGTGTCTGAACTCTTTTCTAAAAAGAAAGAGAGAGAGGGGAAAAGGTTGCTGTCATTTTTGAATCAGAGCTAAATCTTTTTATAATGGTTATAATGATACTTCAATTTTTCTCTTTCTTCCAGGACTGGCCAGTCTTGTTCAAACTGTGGGATGACCAGCTTCATAAAACCAACATGCTTAAGTCTAATTAATGTATGAAGGGGTTAATGCCATAGAGTAAGTTGTCCTGTCAAGCTTAGCTAGGTCACTCACTCTCACCTTGGGAGAAGGTATTCAAGCCTATTGTTGCACCCTTGTAACTAAGCCAAGTTTGCTGCCTGTGCAACATTTTCTGAATGCTGTATGGAAAAGCACATGAAGATAACCTTTGGAGAGTTTGTAAGTAAACCATTTTAAGTTCCCAAACGTGTGGTCTTTTTCTATGCTAAGTGAAAGGGGAAGTTTTGGAACTCACAAGGGCATATTTTAAAGGTCGAACAGCCTGCATTTCCACACTTTACTTTGCTACATGTTTTGTGACTTTAAATCTCTGCTGGCCTTAGCTCACCAAAGAGTACTTGCCCCAAAGCTGGATCTTAGCATCCAGAAATTCTCTTTTTATACCTGTTTTCCCTTGAGCCGATGCAGATAGCAGGGTGCACTTTTGGCCTTTGACCTGCATGCATTTATCATAACTTCTGAACAGGTCTTCATGGGTAAAACTGTTCTGGGTTGAGTTTCTTTCCTTTATTGCTCTTTCAGAAGCAGATAGAAATTGCACCTGGGGAACTTTTTCATCTGTATATGGTTTGTATGTACATATTTGTTGGAAGCCACCCAGGGTGGCAGGAGACACCCAGACAGGTGGGCAGGGTATAAATAATAAATTAGTATTATATTATTATAGGCTCCAATTTGAAATTTTTATGACTACATGGAAAACCTGAAGATGATGTCTGAATGTGGTTCATGCCATGCTCTTTCTTAACAAAACCATTCAGTGATAAATGGACAGGTAATCCATCCATCCATACATACAGTGGTACCTTGGTTTACGAACTTAATCCGTTCTGGAAGTCCGTTCTTAAACCAAAGCATTCTTAAACCAAGGTATGCTTTCCCATAGCAGCGGGGGACTCAATTTACAAATGGAACACACTCAACAGGAAGCAAAACATGTTCTTATTCCAAGTCAAAGTTCACAAACCAAAACACCTACTTCTGGGTTTGCAGCGTTCTTAATCCAAGTTGTTCATAAACTAAGTTGTTCTTAAACCAAGGTACCACTGTAATTTTATTTGTATGCCACCCTTCCATACTTCAAACCATGCTCAAGGAAGCTTACAACATGAAAAAATACTTAATTACAAACGTAACAAAAGTCACAAACAATAAACAAAACATCAAAAGTACATCAATCTCTGCCTTCTTTGTGGTGGTCCCTGGGAACTTTTCAAAAACTTAATATCACCACCATTGGTGGTATCGACAGAGCTCCCCTCTCAACAGGCTGTTCCCATTTCCTTCATTCACAAAGGACATAGATGAAGCATTGATCGGGGGGAAATGGTCGCTACAAGAAACACCAATGTTGGAGCTGCCATGTTGTTTTCATGCCTTTAAGTGGGAGGCTAAAACTGGCATTTTGAGACTTGGCCACCCTAGTGTTGCCCTTGCATATCTTGTGATTATCCATCACCTTCATCTTCACTACCGTCATCATCCTTGTTTAATCTAACATCCACATCTCCCAAATCAATTCCTGGAGCTGGTGAACAGCCGCCAGAGTGGTGGAGAGTTCAATTTGGAGCTTGCCTGACAACAATATTTCACAGTCCTTTATAATATTAGGGCTGACATTCCAGAGAGTTGCTGCAGGTTAGGCAGCTGCAGAGATTTCAAGCATCCTTATAGCTAACCTTCTAATATGCCCTTTGTTTTGAATTTCAGTCATTACTAGAAAAGATAAGTGTCCTAGGGCATCTGTGTAAAAATAAAAAGGGGGGGGGGAGATACCCAAAACCAAGCCATCTAACAAATCAAATAACCCCCCTAGCAGGCTAAATTCATTTTGGTTATACTGTACATAGCAAGGGTGCTTTCAAATTTAACTTCTGACATTCCAACTCAGGATGATGATGAAGTGACAGTCAAAGGGCAGGGGGACTGTTTACAAATTGTGCAGGACTGCTTTACGGAAGACATGTCTTAGACATCCATTCATAATTTTAGATACTGGGCATGAGACGTTGGGTGGTGACAATGAACAGGACCTTCTCTTGGTGGCATCCTGGTTCTGGAATATCTTTTCCCTGGAAATATGGCAGGTGTCAACACTTTTCACTGCCTGGCTAAGACCTCTTTATTTGCTTAGGCTATTTATAAATATTAGTCCACTTCTAGGTTTTCTGTTGGCAATTTTAACTGTATTTTGCCCTGCTTTTTAATTCAATGCTAATGTATTATTGTTTTTGTTTTGTTTTTTTAAAAATCAAACAGTTTGACATGTGGGATGATGAGTGGGCTAAAAATGCTCTGAAATAGATAGACCTAGCTATAGAAGAGACCAGGACCAAGTCAAATTCAGCTTGAATTCAGCTTGTTTTTCTTTCAAAGCACTTACTGAGATTCTCTCTCCACTTCCGTGAGATGGGTCATCCGTTTGCAGTGCTGGGGTGAGAAATAATTTATTTATTACAGGTATACTCTGCTCTTCTTCCAAGAAGCTCAGAACACACACACACACACCGCTGTGGTTTAGCATTGAGGCAGCATGAAAGGTCAGACCTCATTTATGTTCCATGTGGAGCAGACTTATGCATGAATGCATATCACCTGAATTCTCCACACTTAGTACTGTACATGTGATGATTGACAAGCAGGTGTGTGTGTGTGTGTGTGTGTTTTCAGCCTACACCGAATTTCACTGCATTGGAGATGGTATGACTCTGTATGAAAGTTCTACTTCATTATGGCTCATTCAGACACGCAGGTTACTACTGAATGCTTCAATCGTCAGGCAACAAACATATATGTGTGAACTAACCCCATTTCATGATCCTGGTGCTATTTAAATTTCCAATATTTTAGGTTCATATTGCCCACATGTTTCTTCATCTGACATTGAACTTTGCAGGTTCTAAGGAAAAATTACAGCTGTCAAAATTTTTCTGTCTCTGTTGTTTCCTGTGTTTTGCAGCATTGCAGTTTAGCCTACAGAAACGCGCTGCAAATAAGCTAGCCACCCCAGAAACTGACAGTTCATTTAAAAAAAATAGTCCTTTTAACCTAAATGGTGTCCCTGGTGTGGAAAGAAAAACAAATTAGCAAGTTACAAATGAAAGCGTTGCAACTTCCTTGTCTTGAAACTTGTTGCCAGTAATTTTCACATACCCTTTTTCCTAGAAAATAAAAGTCAAAGTCCTGAATGAACAGACTCAGAGGGCTCTCGCTCACAAAGGAGGGGTGTGTCGGAAAGAAGAGGGAAAGAGATTTGATTCAGCAAAATGTAACAGAATCCAGTTATTATGATATGCATCAACAGTTTCCCTCACTGCCACCACAGCATCAGGTATGAAAGCTCAGTAACTGTATAACAGTTCGAGAGCTCAGGAAATTAGATTCCTCCCCCTTTAGTGTGAAGTGTGGGAGAGCATCCTTAAAGTCCCCATGGCTATGCTCTGAAGGACAGTTCAACTGTTTTATGTCACCTAAATATGACAACCCTGTGTGTGACATTCCACTCACAATGCCAAAAACCCAAATAAAATGAAAAGTGCATGTTCACTGTTATGTATAAGTGTCCTCAACAGGCAACAGGTTTAAAATAATATTTATCCAATTCAGGGGGAAAAGTGATGGCTGGTTGTACAATCCATTGCACAGTCACTCCTATTGTTCCTAACAATGAAAGTAAGGCAAGCACCTACTTTTGAAAGGAGAACATGTAGCTCAGCCAAGATAATTAGAGATAATAATGTCCATGGGGATTCATATTTGAATCATTCTGCCATGCTTTTGAATGGGAAGCATGGTCTGCAATTAAGCCAACTGCAACTAATGATAAGTGTGAAATCCAACAGTAATTCAGATTTGCATTGTGACAATTGCGTGGCACGAACAGTGTTCGTGTTGGCAGAAACATCCCAAAGAAATATACGGGGAGAGGCTTTTCTCACTCCTATATACATCACAAAATCCCTTTATCCAGCAAACCAGCTGCACTTGCATCATTCATATAGAATGCATATTTGAGTTATTTTTGCTGAGATGAGCAGGAGGCTGTTTAATGCCTTAGCGGTGATTTTGGTGTATCACATATTAATCCCAGCAAGTTATCATATAGAGAAGGCATCCCATTCCCCTTTATTTTGGCCTAGTTGCTTATCGGAATCGCATGTCTTTCATCCAAAGGGGGAAACGTAGCCTTGGAAAGCAAGGCTTAGCACTTGTGAAAACTTAAGCCGCTTCAATCCCATTGACTTCAATGGAATTGAAGCAGCCCAGTTGGGAGAGGGACACCACCCCTATCAGTTTGGCCATTGAGAAATTCTGCCAGAGCCAGCAACCTCTTCATTTGACTAATGCATTTCCATGCTGTGGTTAGAGCCAATCAGGGATTTCTCTCAGAACCACCATCTCCTAAGCCACCCAAATATAACTGGTTTTGTTATGGACATGGAAGCCTGGGCTAGAGGGGAGAAATCCTATTTCATATAGCTTAAAGTAAATGCAGAGAGGAAATGTACAGACTCAGCATCTAAGGAAATTAGTGGCTTACTAGCGCTAAAGGGTTCATATATATATATATATATATATATATATATAATGTACGTACACAATTTTTTCCACCCTTATCAGTTGACGAGCCATTGTGCTTAAACCTGGAATAAAGAGGCAAGATACAGATGAGTGAATCTGACTTGGACCACATTTTATTAACTTTATTACAGCTAAACATTTGTTGTTCAGGATGCTAAAAGAATGCAGGGGCCACTAGGCAACTAGACCCGCTTGTTATTCACCTGTCTTGGAGGTATACAATTTAAGGCTGGGAGATGATGACTGGCCCAAGATCACCACAGTGAGCTTCATAGCCGAGTGGGGATTTTGACCCTGGTCTCCTAAGTTCCTAAACCACACTGGCTCTCATTAGGTGTGAGGTCACTGAGAAGTTAGTGAGGCACAAATATTGGAGCATCTCAGTTCATGACATGGAAAGGACCAATTACTGCCAGCTGGAGGGATGGCCAGGGGAGGATTTCACTTCCTCCTCCATCAGCTGTGCTGGCTGCTGGGGCTTGCCCACAGTTGAAGACAATCACAGGTAAGCTGGAAGACATGGTTCGGGGAGCTGACCACATAGAATCATAGAATCATAGAGTTGGAAGAGACCACAAGGGCCATCGAGTCCAACCCCCTGCCAAGCAGGAAACACCATCAGAGCACTCCTGACATATGGTTGTCAAGCCTCTGCTTAAAGACCTCTAAAGTAGGAGACTCCACCACACTCCTTGGCAGCAAATTCCACTGTCGAACAGCTCTTACTGTCAGGAAGTTCTTCCTAATGTTTAGGTGGAATCTTCTTTCTTGTAGTTTGGATCCATTGCTCCGTGTCCGCTTCTCTGGAGCAGCAGAAAACAACCTTTCTCCCTCCTCTATGTGACATCCATTTATATATTTGAACATGGCTATCATATCACCCCTTAACCTCCTCTTCTACAGGCTAAACATGCCCAGCTCCCTTAGCCGTTCCTCATAAGGCATCGTTTCCAGGCCTTTGACCATTTTGGTTGCCCTCCTCTGGACATGTTCCAGTTTGTCAGTGTCCTTCTTGAACTGTGGTGCCCAGAACTGGACACAGTACTCCAGGTGAGGTCTGACTGTCTGGCCTGCTCACTAGCTATAAAAGCCAGCAATGCCCAAGCCTCAGTGTCAGCCAAGGAATCAGGATACCCCCTTAAAGGGATCCAGGGGGAGGTCATGCTTCTCTCCAGATGCCCAGATGCAAGCTGATGGTCCATAGTGCCCCCAATATGGTGATCTTGGAGGGGTCGCCTCAAGCTGATGTACATCATAGGGTGATTGTTAACCTTGGTTAGCCCTGCCAAATTATCAGCTAGCAGATGGACTGGTTGATACAGGGCACAGACTCAATGCCTGACCCCAAACCTGCTAACCTCTGTAATCAATACAGTTGTGGCCTTTTAAAATCCCAAGCGGTTGTCCTGTGTTTATTGCAACTTTATCATACTTTGGCTCCACTGCCTGCAGCTTCATTGTACCTGGACCCACACATAAGGCAGGCAACAACTTCTCCTGGTTTTAAACTGGGTACGATGGAGCCGACTGGACACATTATGCTCCGTAACGGTGCGCAATGACAATTTGGAGATAGGGAAAATAGCAAGCCAAGAGGAAGCAGTGCTAATTTGGGGGAAGGCAAAAATGTCCAGAAAAATAAAGTGAAAAGTTATGTGCATCTTTGTGAGAAGCTTCTAATATTATGGAAAGGAAGAAGAAGAAGAAGAAGAAGAAGAAGAAGAAGAAGAAGAAGAAGAAGAAGAAGAAGAAGATATCAGAAATGGTAGAATCATGCTCTACATTCAGGTTGTGAAAAGAAGAAGAAGGAGAAGGAGAAGGAGAAGGAGAAGGAGAAGGAGAAGGAGAAGGAGAAGGAGAAGGAGAAGGAGAAGGAGAAGAAGAAGAAGAAGAAGAAGAAGAAGAAGAAGAAGAAGAAGAAGAAGATACCAGCCTAAAATGCAGTGAGGTCATTCCTTTTCTCAATTCAGATCAAAGCTGCTTTTAGGGAAAATGCATCAAAACTCGGTTTTTCTTAAGCAACAAAAGGCAGATACAAGATAGACATGGATTGTGGTCAGCATTGTGTGTTCACTGCTTCCTAAATCAGCAGTTGGAGTGCACTGAGAGCAGAGTCCATGGAAGTGTGTACACTGACAAAGTTTCTGAGATCCATTTGCAGCAACTTGCACTGGGAAGTGGTAGGTGGCGCATGATAAATGGAATTAACTTCGAATAGTGCCTTTGTGCCTTAGATTCCAATTAACTTCAAACTAATTTAAACTAAACAAAATACAGAAGGAAATGGAAATCATTGCACCAGAGGAACCAGAAATTTTCAAGAGAGGTTTTCAGATCTTTTTACATGATGTGAATTCCATTACCAAAAGAATCTGAAAGAAGACTAAAAAGAAAACCCAGATAGCAGATCAGGAAGGCTGTGGTCACAGTGGGATATGAGATTAAACTAAAACAATACAAGATGCAATCAGTGGGATCTAGCTAGTAGACCAAAACTCCTTTTCAAACACTTTTATTGTGCAACTGTTATTGAAGCCAGAGTTTGGTTTAAATACATACAAATCAGTGCATACCTTTCAAAGAAATCTTTTCATCATTCTCAACCAAATGGTAAAGGGAGATGTGATACTCAAGCTATTCTCTATCACAAGGGGGGGGTGACTCTGGTCATAGGCCCCATCTAAGCTGCAGCCTCCCCACTTGTTAACCATTAGTACCACTGCAAACTCTCCTTAAGTCTAATTGTTCCATGGTGCGATTTTTGGGAGTTCCTAGCACAGAGAAAGGGGGGGGGGACTAACCATATGTGCACCAGCTGCAAACCTCCACCATCTCCCCATCAAACACCCCACAGATTCCCATTCTGTGTGCTTGTCTGTGGTTTTTGGTGGAATCACTGTGGAGCAAGGGATTAACCCTTTCCTCTCCAATGCATCCCCATCCTGCAGTTAGTTAGTTTTTTTCTTTCAAAATTCCCTTTGGCACTAATGGAAGCTTTTCTAAAGCCCAATTGCTGCATATTGAGGGAGGGGATGAGATCAAGGAGAGGAAGGGGGAAAGAGAGTAAAAGAGGGTGAAAGTTGGGGGAGAAACATTAAAAATGGCCAATAAAAAATTATGTTTGGAACAGTCAACAAAACCAATGCTCAGCTTATGTTATTCTGACTGTCAGAAAGAGGGTGCTGTTGTCTGCTCCCTTCCCATGTTTGTCTGAAGGGTGCAACACTTGATGAACAGAACCAGTTAGCCTTGCCAGCAAGCTAACTTTATTTAGGACAACTGTTGTAGTTCTTGGAAGGGAAAACAGCTTCCTGACAGCTTTCATTTTATTGGCATTTTAAATGTGCTCACTGCTTATCACATTAAATGGGTACAAGAAATGCTGCCTTCCCTCAGCCCGGAATATCATAATTACTTCTTGATTGAACAAGATGCTTGATTGCAATTTGCACTGTATCTTGTTAATTATAGATGACCCTCTTAAATTGCTTTTACTTGTAAACTGGGAAGTTTAAGTGACATTGACAAGTTTCTCTCCCTGATTGTTTCCCTCCTGACTTTAATGACATCTTTAAAAGCAGCTCCCAGAATTAGCTCAATCCGTCTTGGAATTGCATGGCATAGACACCAATACAACAATCATCTTGTTCCTGTTTTCCCAGTGCTTTAAGACCAGCTCATTGTCTACTTAAAGTAGTTGTGCTGACCAGTTCTTTAAAACAAGGAAATGCATTTGTAGATCACTCTCCCCATGTGAGTTTTTTTGACAACCCTTCCCTTTCTCAAAAGAAATGTTTTCCATCCATACTTACTTTCCATGAGTATTTCCCCGCCATACACATGCTTTTTCAGTCTGTAGAAGGGGGGGGGATGAAAAAAGGCACATTGTCATTCAGCAATGATAGGTAGGTGTCAGGGACCATGCAGGAGGACTGCACTGAGGCGGAATGGTGGGAGCCACCCCCTCCTCCTGATCCTGAATCTTCACAGGAGCAAGAGGACAGTATAGATTTGGAACAGTGGTTTGCAGAGGGGCACAGTTCAGAAGGCAGAAGCTGGGAAGAACTGGGTGGGGAACAGCTAGGAGAAAAAACATGGGAAGAGACAGGGATAACAGATTCACAGTCATTGGACAGCATTCCTTCACCGCCCTCCCCAAGGTCGAGGAGAGCTCAGAAAGTCTCAGCGCAGAGACTCCAAGCTCAGACTACCAGATGTAGGAGTGACGTAGATTAATAGGAATGGAGGGAGATGTGTTCTTTTGTCTCTCACTGTGATTATTACAGAATCTAACTGGTAAGACATTCCTTTTGTTTGATCTTATTTACTGCCATGGGGGAGGAAGACGATTCTTCAAAGCCTGACAGTGCAAAGAAGGTAGCTTTGGCTGTCATTAGACCCCAAGACCTTCCATGTGCAAAAATTTGTGGACACTGTAATTTGCCAGGGCTTCCACATTTTTAATAAAAGAAAGGAAATCCTTGCAAGCTACAACAGTCTGCAAAATTTGCACTAGACCATTCTGACTGACAAGGCTTTTAGGTGATAATGAAGGCCTTCATACACATACTCATGGAAAGTTGGCTTGCGAGAAAATAAAAGGAGCAGTTTGAATAACATCATACTTCATACAGGGTCAAGATTCTTAGGGATTTACATTGCAGTTATAACCATGTCCACTCAAAAGTAAGTCCCAATGAGGATTACTCCCAGGTCAGTGGGGTTAGAACTGCAGTTTTAGACTCAGTATTTCCAAACTTGAAATTTCCAAGTCATTTCCATCTGCAGATAGGTAGATTTTGAGGGGAAGGTGGAAACTAGGGTAGTTAGAGAAATGTTCTGGCATATCCTTGGAGAGAGATCCCAGCAAAATGGAGCAACTATAGAGAATAAGCAGAATCATGTGCGGGAGCAGGAGACATTCAGGTGGTTGAGGGATGAGGGTTGGAGAAGTGAGAGTCATGGGCAGAGTGGAGATACGAGGGGAGTGTGTCATTGAAAATAGAGGCAAGGAACACAGCATGGATCAGATGTGAGAGGGTTAGGAAACCATAGGAACAGATTAGAGGTTTTGCATGGTCTGAATGTTGGAAGAGATGAAAGATTTTGGTTGTTAAGGAATCGCTAGCTTGGTCATCCCACCCAATAAATCTGTGGCCTACTTTCTAGTGAGTGGACCATTAAATCGCAGTTTTTAAAAGCTGGATTAAAATTCACAGAAGCTGTGAATTTAGAGTAGCACTGTGCTTTAGAGTAGGGTCGCCACATTTCAAAAAGTGAAAAACTGGACAAAAAAGTTGTTGAGTTTTCTTTGTGAAATCTCAGGGGTGGGGGAATGAGTTCTTGAGCTATTTTTAATGAAATTTGCCAAAATCTGCACTGCCGACATGGGCTGCCATATGTCCAGATTTTCCCAGACATTTTTAGTGATTTCCGCCCAGATGCTGTTTACGAGGGCTGAATACTGGCTATGTCTGGGAAATTCCAGATGTATGGCAGCCCTACTTAGGGAGCCAGTGGGATATGCATAAAGGCTAGCTCCCAGTATGCTATCCTAAGGTGGGGGGCAGTGGTAAGTGTGTTGGACTAGGCCTCGGGAAACCAGGGTTTGAATCCCCCCCCCTTGGGCATGAAGCTGCTGGTGGCCTTGGACCAGTTACTATCTCTCAGCCTCACATACCTCAGGGCTATTGTGGAGGTAGAATGAGAAAGGGGAAAACCACCTTGAGCTCCTCTGAGGAAAAGGTGCTATATAAATGCAAATAAAATTAATAATAATAATAATGGGAACTATTTTGCAAAGCAATAAAGCTCCATACATTTTCATACACTGAGGTCCAGTGCCAAGGGCCTTCTGGCAGTTCCCTCGCTGTGAGAAGCCAAGTTACAGGGAACCAGGCAGAGGGCCTTCTTGGTAGTGGCACCCACCCTGTGGAACGCCCTCCCACCAGATGTCAAAGAGAAAAACAACTACCAGACTTTTAGAAGACATCTGAAGGCAGCCCTGTTTAGAGAAGCTTTTAATGTTTAATAGACTATTGTATTTTAATATTCTATTGCAAGCCACCCAGAGTGGCTGGGGAAACCCAGCCAGATGGGAGGGGTAATAAATAATAACATTATTATTATTATTATTATTATTATTATTATTATTATTATTATTATTATTATTATTATATCTGTTATATAGTATTCACATATGTGTACATGATTACAGAACATGACAAATCTGAAAAATGCAATAGATGCCCCATTGTCATATTTTTCCAGGTAGAACTCAGACAATAATTCGAGAGGGTTCTCTATTTCTGCAGTAATGCTCATCGGGTTCACTGAACCATTTTTGTAGCGCTGGCTCAGTGCCTTATATTGTCAGTTTGTTTCCTCAGCCAGCTGGTGGATTTGCTGTCAGGCTCTCCCAGGCAACCGTTTGCCTTTTATTACGTGAAAATCAGTGGCACTTTTCTTTTCCTTGAATTCTAACAGACATCTCTTGCAAACTTTCAGGGAAGTCTGAGAGTGGGGCGGCACATTTATTGACTCATTTGTTGGAGGCACAGCTCTGGAGTTCTGCTGAGTTGTACATGTTGATGTTTTTTTCCTAAGCAACACCCTTTACCTGCTTTTAACAATAAATATTTTAAGATGCCTTGAAAGGGATTTTGAGCTTCCCAGCCTTTCCTCGTCTGTCTCTTCTTTTTCATTGAATATGTCAGGTATTTGGGGGTCAGGTTCATTCTCCGACTCTGTCCGACCTCTAAGCTGACTTTGGAAAACAGACTATTATATAAATAGTTTATATAATTAAGACCGCACTGAATGCTCTCCTGTTTTGATTGTCAATGCAAGAGCAGTGTTTTGCTCTGGGGGAATGCCACCACTCCCCACTATAAACCCCCATTCCTCCTTTCTTCAACAGTTTGCAGCTGTGTGCAGTTATAGCTTCTATGGCAGAAACTAAAGCAGAAACAAAATTTAATTTAGCAACCTTTTTACTCAAAAGCCAAAGTTTAGAGAGCGGAAGTTTGCATGGAACTCCCCTCCTGCCTGTTGTCTTTGTCCATGGAGTTTTCTTGGCAGGGATACTGGAGTGGCTTGCCAGTTCCTGCTCCAGGTGGATCATGTTTGGTCAAAACTCTTCACTATGACCTGTCCATCTTGGGTGGCCCTGCACGGCATAGCTCATAGCTTCTCTGAGTTATTCAAGCGCCTTTGCCATGGCAAGGCAGTTAGAGCTGGACCATAAAGAAGGCTGATCGCCAAAGAATTGATGCTTTTGAATTATGGTGCTGGAGGAGACTCTTGCGAGTCCCATGGACTGCAAGAAGATCCAACCTATTCATTCTTAAGGAAATCAGCCCTGAGTGCTCACTGGAAGTACAGATCCTGAAGCCAAGGCTCCAATACTTTGGCCACCTCATGAGAAGAGAAGACTCCCTGGAAAAGACCCTGATGCTGGGAAAGATTGAGGGCACAAGGAGAAGGGGACGACAGAGGACGAGGTGGTTGGACAGTGTCTCAAAGCTACTAGCATGAGTCTGACCAAACTGTGGAAGGCAGTGGAAGACAGGAGTGCCAGGCGTGCTCTGGTCCATGGGGTCACAAAGAGTCGGACATGACTAAAAGACTAAACAACAACAACCCCTCCTGCCTGTTCAGTGACCCTGGTGGCATCACTTGTGTCCCAACTGTTGATGGGCACTATTTATTTTTCAACCATGTGGGCTCCAGAATGTGGGCAGAAGGCATTATCCTCACTCTGATTTTGCTTCAGACGCCACAATATGGCTTTAGGGATGATGCACAATTCAAACAGAAACAGAAAAGGGTGCAGAAATTGCAAATATTCACATATTCAGCCCAGGCAAATCAATCCCAACAATTGGGAATAGTTTTCACTGTGGTTTTCTTTGTTGGCTTTCAGTCTGCAAGTGATTACATTTCTCTCCATCTACATTGTGTTTCCTTTGCGTGGAAATGAATGGGGTAGAACAGGGTGATGGCAACGTAAGTTACGTAATTAATTACTTAAATTATGTTAAGTTAGATGATTTGACCACAGCAGTCAGTAAGATGAATAACAGTTGTGGTTTTGCTTGGTTTGGTTTTGTATTTGCAAAAGACAGACTGCAGAGGAATGGAAGCAGTGTTGCAGGCAGCAAATCAAAGGCCTTCTTTGCAACCTTTTATGGCAGCCAGGAATGTGACTGGAGCCGCTAAGTTTCATACATACTTTGCACACATTGAAGGGAGAACGAGGCATTTTGGAGACTGGAACAAAAGCAAACAGGATGGTGAAGTTGGCAGGGTGTGTGCAGGGGCAAAGGAACGCTAACTGGCATCCAGTGTGGGGTGTTGGGGGGCAGGGCAAACCGTCCGGCAGTGCATGCACATGCGCCATATGTATGGTGCATGCGCGGTACCACTACATACGTAGCATGTGTGGTGCCGCTACGTACGTAGCATGTGTGTGTGCCGTGTGTAGTATGCGCGGTATGTAGTGGCACCACGATTGCGCCGTGGGGCAGCTTGCCGACAACACCACTCAAGCACTGTACGAACAGCGGTGGGATTCCTACTCCTCCACTGCAGCCGTGAGTGGAGTGGGTGTGCGTGGCATTTTGCCTCTGCTGTAGTGATGACATAATGATTCTACATAATTATTCACTCGTTCCATGTCTCTGATACACGAAATATGAGTTTGCTCAGCTGACGAAGCCCAGCAGGGCGAAACAAGGTATTATTCCGGGAATCCTTGTCACGATGAAGTTCTTTCGTCTGACACTGGCATACAACAACTATATTTTGCAAAGGCACGTTAAGATCTTTCATACCCTTCGTCTGATACCTGCATACAGCAGCTGTATACAACAACTATACTTTGCAAAGACAGATGTGGAACATTACAAAGAAAAGTTCATCTTTTGCAAGTACTGTTCCTTAAAGTTGTTACGCTTGACACCTGTATTCGCTAAGACATACGTGGAACACAAAAAGCTTTTATTTGGACATTACGTTTTAAAAAACTGATTTATTTGTACATATGTGAAACACAAAAGCTTCTATTTGGACATTACGTATATAAGAACTGATCTATTTGTATTTCCTGTTCTAAATGTTGGTCCTTAATTGCTTCTACTCAATTAGATAATATGAAAAGAGTTATTTTTATATGATGTATAAAGAATTTATATAGTTAAACACAGCCAGTTACGTTGTGGGTATATTTGGGATGTCATGCAAAGCAAATGCCTCAAAAGAATTGCATTTGTTGTTGCAGCTATAAATAAGCACTGCGGTCACATGATGGTCTCTTGCGTGTCATAGTTGACCGTGCTCCAATTTCAACTTTCCTTTTAGGGCCTTTTAATTGTTTTTCACAAAGGCTGAAAGGACAGCCAGGCACTTCAACAACGACTGCTAACATTTATTCTACTCCAGTGCGCGTGAATGCAAAACTAATTCTTTTAATTATAATGAAAAGAGATGGGATTGCATTTCTGGTTTAGTGAGCGGGTACCTACAGCATTTAGTTCAAAGCGTCATCTACAGGTCAGAAAACTTTAAAAATATATGTTTATTTTGTGGTGATATTTTCCTTGCAGTAGTAAACAATTAAGTTTCCTTGACTGGCCGGATAAATTGCTTCCTAAAAATACTTACTGCTGCAGACTGCTGCGCTCATTCTAAGTATCTCTACTCAAGCTTAGGACTGGTGCAGAAGTTATTAAACAGAAGTTGCATATCAGCTGTGTGTGACTATAATGTTTTTGGGAAAGCAAACTTTGTGAGCACTCCCTGCCACCCGGACATCAAAGCATAATTGTCAGAATAGGAAGATCAAACGCTCATGACAGGCAATCTGTTAAATTGATTAGCTAATGCATTTGAACAGAGTTACTTGCAGTGGGAGGGATGTGACTCATGTTTATTTTTTTAACCACTTTTTGAACAGCATTCATCCTTTCTGGGAAGACCAAGTATATATATTACATCATAAGTTCAAAAACAGTGACCTGTTGCATCAAACAACAGACCCGCTTTAACCTGCCAATCTGTCCACTAAGTTCGGGATGGCCAGGTGTTTCTAGGAATCTTGAAAGCAGCCTTTCCTTATTGTTTGTCCCCAGCACCAGTAATTCAGAGGTACACTGTCTCTGAGAAAGGAGGCTCCATTTAGCTATTCTAGCTAATAGGTAAAAGTAAAGGGACCCCTGACTGTTAGGTCCAGTCACAAATGGCTCTGGGGTTGCGGCGCTCATCTCGCTTTACTGGCCGAGGGAGCCAGCGTACAGCTTCCGGGTCATGTGGCCAGCATGACTAAGCCATTTCTGGCGAACCAGAGCAGTGCACAGAAACGCCATTTACCTTCCCGCCTGAGTGGTACCTGTTTATCTACTTGCACTTTGACATGCTTTCGAACTGCTAGGTTGGCAGGAGCAGGGACCGAGCAACAGGAGCTCACCCGGTCACGGGGATTTGAACCGCCAACCTTCTGATCGGCAAGCCCTAGGTTCTGTGGTTTAGACCACAGTGCCACCCGCATCCCTCATTCCAGCTAATAGCCCTTGATAAATGTGCCATTCTTGAAAATGCCTAATCTCTTTTTCAGACCAACTAAACCAGTGACCACCACACCATGCATCTGTGGATTCCAACAAGTTAATTATGTGTTATGTGAATACGTATTTTATTTTGCCTGTGTCCACTGAATCTATGGCAAAACAATTTCATTGAATGACCCAACGTTCTAGTATTACAGATGAGAGACAATTCTATACAGTATATCCATCCTTAACATGCTACCGTATTCGTAATGTTATAATCCTGTCTCATACCCCCACTTGTTTTTCTATTTCTGTAGACCACACTTTCTCAACCTTGGGTCCCTATATATTGTGGGACTACAAATCCCATCATTCCAAACAGCATGGCCAGTGATGATGGGATTTGTAGTTCAATGAACATCTGGGGACCCAAGGTTGAGAAAGGTTGCTCTAAGCTAAACATCCTAAATGTTTTAGTTTAATGTGTCTTTTTCATAGGGAAGGGGCTCCAGTGAGCCCCTCATTAAAAGCAGTCAGTTCCTCAAAAAGCCTCTTGGAACAAGTAGGTCTTCTTCACCTGCCAGCAGAAGGACAAGGAGGGAGCCAGTCTCACTCTTCTAGGGAAGGAGTTCCAAAGTACGGGAGCAGCCACCAAGAAGGCCTTCTCCAATTCTCCCACCAAACATGTATGGAATGGTGGCAGGACTGAGAAAAACCTCCTCCAAAGATCTCAGAACCTGGGGAATTTGATTTTTCAGATAGGTTGGACCTCAGTCGTGTAGGGCTTTATAAGTCATAGGCAGTGAAATTCTTCTAGGAAGGAAGTCATCTCCTCCCTATAACCAGCCCCAGTCAACAATCTGGCTGCATCCCTTTGAACCAGTTGAAGTTTCTGAGCACTTTTCAAAGGCAGCCCCATGTCGGGTGTGTTATTCAAATGACATGCAACTAAGGCAGGCGTCACTGTGGCCAAATCAGACATCTCTAGTGAGCTGTTTGGGATCTGTAGTACAAAGCACCTGAAGGGGAACCATGGCATAAAACAGCTTTGATGATATTCAATAGTGCAAAGACAAACTTGTCTGATATCATCACTAGTCTGTCCAGCAAGTATCATGTGCTACATCAGAAGGCTGACAGAAACTTTCCCGGAGACATCAAATACATAACACAAATATATTTGCTTAGGAAACAGCAAAGCTTCCCAGATTTCAGAAGCAAAACCCTCAGTGGAATAAGAAGGCCAAACTACGAGGGAAGATTAGAAGTCTCATAAGCTTCATATCTCCAAGTTTTAGCTGGATGGAGTCTTTTTGAAAGCTTGTGTGGATGTGAATGAAAAAAATTGCGATTCATGCTGATAGGGTGGGCTCACATCAGTAATAAATTAGTTTCCAACATCAAAGGAAAATAAACAGAAAATAAATAATTTTAATTCCCCTAAAGCATAAATATTGGGTGTACATATAAATGGAGCACATTTTTTTTTTTGGATGTTTAAAACGTCTGCTTCAGCTTCTCTTTCCAATTATGAACAGGAATGTTTTGTTTGGTTTTTTAAGTGTCTCACATGCAGGACTTTTTTTTTCAGCTGGAACTCTCTGGAACGCAGTTCTGTCACCTCTCAGGTGGGCCAGAACAAGGGAGAATGAGGTGAGTTCAGGATGAGTTCTGGCACCTTTTTTTCTAGAAAAATAGCATTGCTCACATGCAACCAGTAGAGCTGAACTGCCTCAGGACCACCTGAAACAATTTGAGAGACATGTCTAATGCTTTATTAGTGTGTTTTAAACCCTACACCCTGTGGGGATAGAGCGTGCAAAAGAGTACCCTGCAGGAATCCTCCAGTCACCCGCTGTTGAGCAGAGGAATCAATCCTGCTGGGGTCTGCTGCTGTATCCTGCCTGGTGCCCAATAATAATAATAATAATAATAATAATAATAATAATAATAATAATTTATTATTTGCACTCTGCCCATCTGGCTGGGTTTCCCCAGCCACTCAGGGCGGCTTCCAACAAAGATTAAAAATACATTAAAATGTCACACATTAAAAACTTCCCTTCAGATGTCTTCTAAATGTCAGGTAGTTGTTTATCTCTTTGACATCTGGTGGGAGGGTGTTCCACAGGGCGGGAGCCACTACCGAGAAGACCCTCTGCCTGGTTCCCTGTAGCTTTGCTTCTTGCAGTGAGGGACCGCCAGAAGGCCCTCAGCGCTGGACCTCAGCGTCTGGGCAGAATGCTTGACAGCCTCAGATCACTCTGAGCGGCCTGACCCAAGCCACAATGACCCAGAGCTGTCCCTACCTAACTCTGCTGAAGCCTGGATCTTTCCCAAATCAGCCTGATTTGGGTTCAGAATTTGGGCTTTTGCAAATATGGCACAGCCCTGGTACCCACTGCAGGATAAAAAAATATTATTCAGTAAAAAAGGCAGTTGAAGAAGCATCAGTGAGGGAGGAGAATGGCAAGATGTAACCTCAGACAGCTGTGGAAAAGGGAAGAATGAAAATCTTTTCAGGCAAGTCTCCCACTCTGTGATTCGTTTTGAGGAGAAGGGAGGGAGGGGCATACATTGTGATGGTAACAGGCATTGAACTTCCAACTAGCCTGTTGCCCTTCCCTTAAATTTCATTGGTGAAAAGTTTGTTTGTTTGTTTCATTTATATACTGCCCATATGAAAACACTGCATACTAACAAGCAAAATAGTACCTCCACAATTTAAAAGGCCATAAAAGGTAAAGGTAAAGGGACCCCTGACCATTAGGTCCAGTCGTGGCCGACTCTGGGGTTGCGGCGCTCATCTCGCTTTATTGACCGAGGGAGCCGGCATACAGCTTCCGGGTCATGTGGCCAGCATGACTAAGCCACTTCTGGCAAACCAGAGCAGTGCACGGAAACACCATTTACCTTCCCGCAGGAGCAGTACCTATTTATCTACTTGCACTTTGATGTGCTTTCGAACTGCTAGGTTGGCAGGAGCTGGGACCGAGCAACGGGAGGTCACCTTGTCGCGGGGACTTGAACCACCGACCTTCTGATCGGCAAGTCCTAGGCTCTGTGGTTTAACCCACAGTGGCACTTGCATCCCGAGGGTATGGTAGGATGCCCCTATTTTCATCAGAGAAATGTTGGAGGGTAGAGAGTTATCTGACCCTTGTGCTATCTGAAAGCAACCCTGTATAGGGAAGTTTTTTTAATGTTGAATGTTGAATTATGTTTGTTATATGTGTTGGAAGCCTCCCAGAGTGGCTGGGGCAATTGCGCCAAATGGGTAGGGTATAAATAGTGAAACTATTATTACGGAATACAATGTCCCTATTTTCATTGGAGAAATGTGGGAGAGTATGGCCTTCTGCCTGACACAGTTTTCTATGTGCAGGATTTTCCCATCATGGCAAAACATAAAATCCTGATACTGAAATGTAAGAGCCTAGGAGCAATTTATCATGTAACGCATTATTTGACTAAGATGCCTCTCATAGAACAAGGAAGCAACAGCTTCAGGTTGAACCTAATTTGATGTGACACTCTGTACTCAAGCAATGGAAAACCAACAAGAGGAGCATCTATTTCTGACCTTCTCAGTATGTTTGATAAAGATCTCTTTTTGGCGGATATTCAGGACTGCTGTTATCACTTCCTGCTAATGAAGATTTCACTTGGTGCCATGAAACAGTGATTGTTAGTCATCACAAAAGACACCAGTAGTATTAAAAACACACAAAAAAACCATCACTGCCTTCTGTCATTTTGAAGAGTTTTAATTGTGTGTGTGTGTGTATGTGTGTGTGTGTGTGTGTTCATCTTATTCTCTTCCAAGGCTGAATGAATTTTGCCACCAAAGAAGATACAATTTTCTTAATGATCCTTGAAACAGAAAATACAAAAAAGCTAAAAATCTTGTTTTAATTTAAAGACCACTGTATTTGTTGTGACAAACTTTAACGGATGAGAGCCCAGCGTTCGCTAACTGAGGATAACTTTCCATGCATCAGAAAAAGCGGGCTTTAATCTATCAATTTTTTGGTAACCAAAAATATGTCAGCGGCACTTAGGAGATACTGCAGGACCCGGCATTATTTTGGCTACATGGCCTTCCCTCTGGAAAATATAAGCTGCTTTTCAGAGGAGGAATCACCACTGGGAGGAGCCCAGAGAGAAGAAACACCATGGGCACACATGCATCAGCACAACCAGATGCCTTCATCTGCCCCAGCTGCAACAAAACATGTCTCTCCCTTATTGGTCTCCACAGCCACAGCAGGTGCTGTAGCTCTCCATGGTTTGACTTAATCCCCAAAGGTTGACTCCTCCATTGTCTCCCAAGACAGACACATGCCAACCTCGATCTTACTAGCTGATACATGCAGACCGACACAGGCTTTCACACACGTATCCCTACTTGGGTGAGGAATGCAGTGGTACCTTGCTTCTCGAACTTAATCCATTCCAGGAGTCTGTTCGACTCCCAAAATGGTTCAAAAACCAAGACACGGCTTCCAATTGGCTGCAGGAGCTTCCTGCACTCAGTCGGAAACCGCATTGGACGTTCAGCTTCTGAAAAAGTTTGCAAACCGGAACACTCACTTTGTGGCGTTTGGGAGCCGATTTGTTCACTAGTCATTATTGAGATTGTAAGGAATAAGATGTATGGATCCAAACATATAAAGAATCTACAACGTATTTACTAAGAAGTAATCCCCATAATTTCATTGGGACTTATCCCCACGTACATATGTATAGGAGTGCAGCTTATATATCGCTGTTTGCAATGCTGATATTGCATATCAGCAGAATCCCCAGCATTTAAAATGCTTCACAATAGAAGTCCTATGTATTTTCTTAAAATAAAGCACTGCAGAAAGTGGAAATAAAAAAACCCCAACACTTGAGAAGATTGATAATGGAAGTTCAGCAAGTTGCTAGTGAAAAACCTCTGCTGTGCCTTTGCCCAGGGAACATTCCCCCCCCCCAGTAGAAGTTAATTCCTTTTTTCCAAAAAGAGAAAAAGGGAATTATAAAAAGAAGGCTGAAATAATTGCGCTGTCAATTACTTCTGAAACAGCCACAGTCAAAAGGTGCTAATCTTCATTAATATTCTGATATAACTAAATTGGCAAAAGAGAAAACACTTACTATGCAAGTCTGCTCCTTAAACGCACTCCTCTGCATAACCTGACTTACTAGGGCTGTTGTAAGGATTATAACTGCATGATACATGTGGAAAACTTTCAAGACCTGAAAGCACTATACAGTGGTGCCCCGCAAGACGAATGCCTCGCAAGACGGAAAACTCGCTAGACGAAAGAGTTTTCCATTTTGGAGGTGCTTCGCAAAACAAATTTCCTATGGGCTTGCTTTGCAAGACGAAAATGTCTTGCGAGTTCCTGCGGGGGTTTTTTCCTCCCCCCCCCTTTCTAAGCCGCTAAGCCGCTTATCAGCTGATCCGATAAGCCGATAAGCCGCTAAAAACCGCTAATAGCGCTAATAGCGCTAATCCGCTAATCCGTCAATGGGCTTGCTTTGCAAGACGAAAAAACCGCTAGACGAAGAGAATCACAGAATGGATTCTTTTCGTCTTGCGAGGCACCACTGTACAGATGTTAAGTGTTAAAGGTGAACATTTCCAAATTCTGGTGTTGGCAGTCATTATTGCACAGCAGAATTGATGCTTTTGATGCTTTTGAATTATGGTGCTGGAGGAGACTCTTGAGAGTCCCATGGACTGCAAGAAGATTAAACCTATCCATTATTAAGGAAATCAGCCCTGAGTGCTCACTAGAAGGACAGATCGTGAAGCTGAGGCTCCAATACTTTGGCCACCTCATGAGAAGAGAAGACTCCCTGGAAAAGACCCTGATGTTGGGAAAGACTGAGAGCACAAGGAGAAGGGGACGACAGAGGATGAGATGGTTGGACAGTGTTCTCGAAACTACCAGCATGAGTTTGACCAAACTGCGGGAGGCAGTGGAAGACAGGAGTGCCTGGAATGCTCTGGTCCATGGGGTCACGAAGAGTCGGACACGACTAAACGACTAAACAACAACAAAATTGCAGAGCAGAATTAATTGGAAAGCAAGATTCATAACAATCAACCTTTTGCACGTACTCTAAGGCTGGCCAATGCATGCAAGTAACTGCATTTGAATTGTTTTTATTTATTTATTTATTAAAAAAATATTTCAGTTAAACAAAAAACCAACAAAAAAGAAACAAAAACATGCACTAAAAATACCAAAAAAATATATAAAAAGGAGGAAAACATTATAATTCTATACATATTTATCTAACACAATGGTATATACCTGACATTTTTATTCTAATACATATACAATTATTTGTAACCTGCTGTATTTTGTATAAATGCTTTCCAGCTATCATAATATCTATCAGTAGACCTGAAGGAGCGTCTCCACCCCCATCGTTCTGCCCAGACACTGAGGTCCAGCGCTGAGGGCCTTTTGGCGGTTCCCTTGCTGCAAGAAGCGAAGTTACAGGGAACCAGGATGAGGGCCTTCTCGGTGGTGGCACCTGCCCTGTGGAACGCCCTCCCATCAGATGTCAAGAAAATAAACAACTACAGTGGTGCCTCGCAAGACGAAATTAATCCATTCCACGAGTCTCTTCGTCTTGCGGTTTTTTCGTCTTGCGAAGCACGGCTATTAGCGGCTTAGTGGCTTAGCGGCTATTAACGGCTTAGCGGCTTTAAGAAAAAGGAAACAAACTCACAAGAACTCGCAAGACGTTTCGTCTTGCGAAGCAAGCCCATAGGGAAATTCGTCTTGCGGAACGACTCAAAAAACGGAAAACTCTTTCGTCTTGCGCGTTTTTTGTCTTGCGAGGCATTCGTCTTGCAAGGTACCACTGTATCTGACTTTTAGAATATATCTGAAGGCAGCCCTGTTTAGGGAAGTTTTTAATTTTTGATGTTTGATTGTGTTTTTAATATCCTGTTGGAAGCTGCCCAGAGTGGCTGGGGAGGCCCGGCCAGATGGGGGGGTATAAGTAATAAATTGTTGTTGTTGTTGCTGTTGTCCACACACAGTCCATGCCTATAAGCAATCTGTTCATATGTTGCAAGACATACATCATCTCTTCTATCCATTGATTAAAGGGAGTCATAGATTTATCTTTCCAGTGGATCAGTATCAGAGTTTTAGCTGTATGGAGGGGATAAAAAAATCCATTTACACTGACCAGTTGTCAAATTCTATGCAGCAGGTAGATATTTTAAAAGAATATTATCCCCTGACAATGCTAGCTTTCCCCTCAAAGTAATACTCATACAATTTAGTACTTTCTGCTAAAACTGCATTGCATGAACATGATTCAAAGAAGAATTATCCTAGAGCTGGAAGGGACCCAATGGTCATCTAGTCCAACCCCTGCAATAATAATAATAATAATAATAATAATAATAATAATATGTTGTCATAGATAGTCCTTTTCTATATAAATATAACAGAGTCCAATAAATTATAAATAATTTTGTTGTTGTTGTATAAGATACAATTTAAAATCAATTGACATCTTTACTACAGATGCTAAAACATTATCCTGTTGTCTAAGTAATATAGGAACAGTGGTACCTCGGGTTTCATACGCTTCAGGTTACACGCGCTTCAGGTTACAGACTCCACTTAACCCAGAAATAGTGCTTCAGGTTAAGAACTTTGCTTCAGGATGAGAACAGAAATTGTGCTCCAGCGGCGTGGCAGCAGCGGGAGGCCCCATTAGCTAAAGTGGTGCTTCAGGTTAAGAACAGTTTCAGGTTAAGAACAGACCTCCAGAACGAATTAAGTACTTAACCCGAGGTACCACTGTATGTATAAAAAGTATTCACTAGATTTTTAGTCTCAAAGGGTTTAGCCAATATCTCTGGTGTCTTAGATTAGGTGTGTCCAAAGTCCGTTTTGGGGACCTAATCAATCCTTTAAAACCTCAACAACTTCAATCCTAAATAAAAGCTCAACAACTTTGGTCGGTCCTTTGGTCATCCCTCACGGCTCTTCAACAGATCTGGCCCTCTTTGAAAAAAGTTTGGACAGCACTGTCTTAGATTCTGTAATGGCTGCTGGTTCAAACAGGGTTATTAATTTTTTTAAAAAGCCATTGCAAATATTGCCATTGGGCCATCTGCAATTTATCTCTTAACACAGCAAACGTACAGAATAACTCTTCCTCCTCTATCTGTTAGTCCAGAGTCATTATACCAACTGTATTTGGATTGTTGACCTCTATATCCAAAGACTGTGGGACTCCATTTTGCCCAATGAACTTGCACTTCACTCTGAGTAACGAGTAACAACAATCTAAATTATTACAACAGTCATGATTGGGGGGCGGGGAGAGATGTGCTTCTGTCTGTTCTGCATCTCCAACTCAGTTTGCTGGCCCCATATTCTACTATTATGGGAGGGGGGGACTTCTTCCTCTCTACTTTTTTTCCACACTACGCCTCATATTATACCATTCCTTTATTTTCTCCCTTATTTGCAGATATTGCTATTCAGGCCTATTTAAGGAAGCAAAATGCTGAACTCAGGGACACTGCTGCAAGTGGTGAACGGCCAGTCCTCCTTCCCCACAGTGGCGTAGCATGGGGGGTGCAGGGGGGCCCGGCCGCACCGGGCGCAACATCTGGGGGTTAGGGTTAGGGGGCACAAATCCACGGGTTAGGGGGCGCAAATCCACAGGTTAGGGGGCGCAAATTACTTGCCTTGCCCCGGGTGCTGACAACCCACGCTACGCCACTGCTTCCCCAACACTCATTCCCTTCCATCAGCTGCTTTTCCAGTGAGGAAACCTCTAGTTCCTTTTGACAGAGATCCCACCGGAGGCTGCAATGATCGCTCCCCACATTAAATGGGGGGTGCCCTTTGCATGGTCGTGCGCAGCCCCCTGGACCCTATGTGGCACCATTAACACAGGCTTGGCCCCCTCCTCCCCCCAGGTGGGATACCTGGAGGTCTCTGCCTACCTCAGCCAGTTGCCCAATCCCGCCTGGGGAAGTGTTGTCAAGGTGATCAGGCCAGGTAGGGGGTGGGACCACCTGCCCACACAAGGATCTTACCTGGGAATCGTCAGTTGGCTACAGAGCTTCTCCTACCCCACCCACCCTCAGTTAAGACTTCTTTTGCAGGTTAACCTTTTCTCCACAGGTACGTGGGTGCTGCTATGTCATGGTCGCTGTTGATGGGCCGGAAAGGAATTCTCTTGCATTGGCAGGTTTGGCTTTCCCGTAGCAAAACGTCACAACTTTGGCGGTATCAGGCCTTGGGCGGAATCCTTTAGTCTATCTTCCCTAAATGGGAGTGGGCATGTAGCGGTGACCCACGCCCCCCTCCTCTTTGCGGCGGCAATACCAGGGTTCCCCGTTAAATGGGTTGTTTTGAGGGGAGGCTTTGGCCGTACGCCTAGAGGTTGTCATTGCTCTCCCCTGCGACAGTGGCGTAATGGGGGTGGGCTCTCTCTGCTTGAACATATGTTCTCCGGAGCCAGCCCATCCCCTCCCCACACACTGGATAACCCTGATGTTCCCCAGATCCCCGGCTGGGGACTGGGATGGATAAATGCCCAATGCCTGAGCCAAGGTCTACCCACACCTGAAACATAATAAAGTTGTGGCCAATTTTAATCCCATAGCACATTGTCTTGAGTCATTTTTCCACACGGGGGCCGCCCAGGGTTTGGGGGACTCCGCCTGTCCACACAATGTCTCTTACCCCACAAGTTGTCCTTGAAATAAAGAAACTCTCTTCTCAGGTACACACTCCCAGGCCACATTGATGAGTATTTCGCTTGTTTAATATAGCTGAGGTGCATCCGAGGAATCCAGCTGCCATTTGACTTGGAATTTTTATAGCTGTGGCATGTGGCAGGCCCTGCAGTGATTCAAGGAAGTGACAGAGTGAGTTTGGAAGTGTAATTTCCTTGTGGAGCTTTATTATGGGGTGGTCAATTTAGTGCCGAAGTATTTTACTGTAGGTTGACTTTTATTGCAAGCCATGATACATTTGTGCCAGCTAATTGCTCTGTTCCAGCTTTTCGAGTTATTCCATGTTCCAGGTTAGGACTATAACTGTTAGAGGTGACCTGAATTTTTTTTTTTTTGTTTTGTTAATGTTTTATTTCCTTTAATAATTTGCAAGAAAGACCTGGAACATTGTGGGTGGCTTGTTTTTTTTTTTATTTTTTAAAAGAAGCTTTCTGTTCTGTTTGCCTTTTACTAGAGTCCACATTCTTCTCCTCCAGAAGATGGATGCAGTTTGAACGCTTCTTTAAAAGCTGAGTAAGGCTAAATGAAAACAATCTCTCAAGTTCTCAGTGCTAATTGTGGGTGGTCCATTTTGCCACTTATTCTTAAAAAAAATTCTTCTGAGAAATTTTGGCTCTTTTAATGTTGTCCGAAACAATCCTTTCACAATCAGTGAAAGAAGCGATGAGCTGACAGCGAGGGACTAGAAGGAGGAGTGGCCACACCCATTGTCTCCATCAACAATATTTAAATGATATTAAACAATCTTAACTAGTGCTGACCTTTAAAGCCCTAAACGGCCTTGGTCCAGTATATCTGAAGGAGCGTCTCCACCCCTATCATTCTACCCGGACACTGAGGTCCAGCACCGACGGCCTTCTGGCAGTTCCCTCAATGCGAGAAGCCAAGTTACAGGGAACCTGGCAGAGGGCCTTCTCGGTAGTGGCGCCTTCCCTGTGGAACACCCTCCCACCAGATGTCAAAGAGAACAACAACTACAGGGCTTTTAGAAGACATCTGAAGGCAGCCCTGTTTCGAGAAGCTTTTAATGTTTGATGTATTATAGTATTTTAATATTCTTTTGGAAGCCGCCCAGAGTGGCTGGGGAAGCCCAGCCAGATGGGCGGGGTATAAAGAATAAATTATTATTATTATTATAGATCTACAATAGTGCCCAAAATTAATGGATGAGAGAACTGGGGAGGCCATTTCATGAAAGGCGCTCCAGGGAAGGACTGAAATCCTTCATTCAGGAGCAGCTTGAAAAATGAAGTTTTTAATAGATCTGAAAATTCACAACTTCCCTCCAAAATGAAGAGTGAATTCTTCCCTTGTGTCTTTCCACAGGCTGCACAAGCAGTCAGCAGAGGAAAAAGGACTGGAACCATTACTTTTCCATTACAGGTGAATAGACTTGGATAATGAGGGAAACTAGTCTAGGGGTGATCAGGAACTGTGCATTGAGGGAGTAACCATAAGGCTCGAGGAAGTAGAAAATGAAACACTTGCCGGAAGCTGCTGGCCTTTAGTTAAAAGTTACAATACTGAGCAGCCACTAGAAATGGAAAATGAATCCAAGGCAAAAGTTGCAAGCGCTTTCTCTCTAATGGAAGATGTTGGCTGTATGATTCAAAAATTAAAGAGAATGAGGCAAACCTGCCGCGTAGGCACACTGTAATAGGTATGAGTTACTCGTGCGTAAACTGGTGCCTTTCTCGGTTAATTTGCCTTGTTAAACCTTTCTGACTGCACAGCCCCTTCTCATCGTGGCTGCCTCAGTCACTGGCAGAATCCGTCAGTGGGCGTTTCTTGAACCTCTTCCAACATAAAAGTTCTTTGACACCCAGTCTCCTCCTCCTCTAACTGCGCGGGAGTCTTCTGCGCAGGGAAGGCGTGGGTAGCGGAGGACCTGGGCTCTCCTCACTGTTGTCCAGTGAAGAGTCCTGGAGCCCTCCCTCCGATTCCCCCATCTGCCTCCCTTTATCCCTGGTGTTGCGCCGATTGGCTTCCCCCTCCACTGAGCTGTTTCTCCCCCTGCTGCTGGGTCCTTCGCCAGCATCATCTGGGAGCCTCCCCTTCGCCTCTCGCTCCGATGTCAGTTCCCTGACACAAACATTTTGCATTTATAGGTGATTCTTGTTGGTTCGCAAGGAAAAAATAAGCAGGGCTTTTTTTCAGCTGGGACTCAGTTCTGGAACCTCTCAGGTAGGCACCATTGCTATTACAGTGGTACCTTGAGTTACAGATGCTTCAGGTTACAGACTCCGCTAACCCAGAAATAGTACCTTGGGTTAAGAACTTTGCTTCAGGATGAGAACAGAAATTGTGCGGCAGTGGCACGGCGGCAGCAGGAGGCCCCATTAGCTCAGGTGAAGAACAGTTTCAGGTTAAGAACGGACCTCCATAACAAATTAAGTTCTTAACCTGAGGTACCACTGTATAGGAGAACAGGGGAGGCATTCATGGTGAGTTTCAGAACCTCTTTTTCTAGAAAAATAGCACTGGAAATAAGTATTAAAAAGAAGAATTCCCCTATGCCAGGATCTAAGTTTGAGGAAAGTAGTCTTTGGTGAGAGAAATTTAAAGTCACAAAACATGCAGCAAAGTGTGGAAATATAGGCTGTTTGGCCTTTAATATATGCCCTTGTGAATTCCAAAACTTCTCTCTTCATAGAAAAAATACCACTCTTTTGGTAAGTTAAAAATGGTTTATTAACAAATTCTCCAAAGGGCAGCTTCATGTGCTTTTCCATACATCAGTCAGAAAACACAGGCAGTAAAGCTTGGCTTAGTTACAGTGGTGAAAGTTCCTGAGTACAGGAACTCAAGAGAGCATTATTAGAGTCATGCAATCTGAGCTGCAACAACCAGCTCAGACCTCTTTACATGCTGAGCTTCTGTGGTAGACTGAAGATGAAGTAAGGCCTTGATTACCTTACTTTCAAAGTGAGAGGGAGTGACCTAGCTAAACCTGGCAGGACAACTTACTCTATGGCCTTAACCCTTTCATGCATTATTTAGACTTAAGCATGTTGGTTATATGAGACCATGAAAACATTCCTTTTGAAGACAAATCTTCACTATAAGGGTTCATCCACACTTAACTACACGCTTTCTAGGCATTGGCTTTTAAGGGCTGAGCGGTTTTATTTTTTTATTTTTGTCCTAACACTTTCACTGGGAAAACATGCATTTGCCCTCCCCAGAGTTTGATATGGTTACCTCACTGCTTGCTACTCGGTAAGAAGCTGCAACATGTCTTTTAAGACCAAATATATTTTATTTGTTTAAATTATATTTTGGCTCTGCTCTTTTAAGTTTTCTCTTGTAGCTGTTTTATATTAATAATATTTAATGCTCTTTTTTTTACTGTTCTTCAATTTTGCTTTGTGTTGCCTTAAGAGTCTCTAAGAGAAAGGCAAGACATAAACGTTTGAATTAACAAATGCTTCTCTCTCAGCTTAACTGCTAAACTAACTCACTGAGATACTGTGAAGATAAAACTGTGTTGGCGGGGGTGGAAGAACCATGAAGAATGGTATTAAAGTGTAATAAATAAATAGTTTTGCAGGGTACTATTCTCTCCCCGCTGCTATTTAATACCTATATGAAGCCATTGCGTGTGATCATTAGGAGATCTACTTCTCCACAACATCTGAATCAGGAGAGGGAAGAACCCTGGGAAGACGAGAGCTCTTGGGGTGGGTGGTTCCCATGTTCAGGAAATTGGCAAATTACCTGTTCTGGATGGGCTGCACTCCCTGTGAAGGAGCAAGTGTGTCATTTGGGGGTACTCCTGGATACATCATTGGCACCAGAGGTCCTCTGTAGCTAGGAGTGCCTTTTACCAGTTTTGTCTGCTGTACCAACTATGGCCATTCCAGGACAGGGATAGCCTGAGCACCATAGTTAGATTACTAGATTAGCTAGATTACTGTAATGCACCATATGTGGGGCTGCCCTTGGGTTTGGTTTGGAAGGTCCAGCTGGTGCAGAACTCTGTGGTCAGATTGCTGATGGGAGCTTCTGGTTGAGAACATGCAACGGCATCATTACAGCAGCTGTGCTTGAATCTGCTACCAAGCCACATTCAAGGTTCTTGGACTGATTTATGAAGCCCTGGATACTTCAAGACTCACCTGAACCCTTATATCCCAGCTTGATCACTCAGATCATTTGCAGGAGCATCTCTGGTCCTTCTGCAAGTTGGTGAGGCTCATTTGACGACACTGAGAAATGTAGAATCATAGAATCATAGAATCATAGAATCATAGAGTTGGAAGAGACCACAAGGGCCATCGAGTCCAACCCCCTGCCAAGCAGGAAACACCATCAGAGCACTCCTGACATATGGTTGTCAAGCCTCTGCTTAAAGACCTCCAAAGTAGGAGACTCCACCACACTCCTTGGCAGCAAATTCCACTGTCGAACAGCTCTTACTGTCAGGAAGTTCTTCCTAATGTTTAGGTGGAATCTTCTTTCTTGTAGTTTGGATCCATTGCTCCGTGTCCGCTTCTCCGGAGCAGCAGAAAACAACCTTTCTCCCTCCTCTATGTGACATCCTTTTATATATTTGAACATGGCTATCATATCACCCCTTAACCTCCTCTTCTCCAGGCTAAACATGCCCAGCTCCCTTAGCCGTTCCTCATAAGGCATCGTTTCCAGGCCTTTGACCATTTTGGTTGCCCTCCTCTGGACACGTTCCAGTTTGTCAGTGTCCTTCTTGAACTGTGGTGCCCAGAACTGGACACAGTACTCCTCTAGTAACCTCTAGTGTCATCGGCCCAGTCCTCTGGAACACTCTGCCAATAAAATTCAGCAGGCGCCTTCTGTGCCAACTCTTAAATGCCTGCTGAAAAATTTTCTATTCCGGGCCTATGCAGTCAGTTAGGAGTACATCCCCCACAACGTAGTGTCAGAAAATGCTTCACCAGCATCATCTACCTGGAAACCTGTTACCATTGGTGTATCCACAGGATTTGCATTAACCAAATTCAACCTGGCCAATACATCAGCAGTTTTCTGAGATGGTGTACCAAAAAATCACCTGCCTGGTTTCTTTCTACTTCCAGAATGGGAATCTCCCCATCTAAATTACTAGAGCAGGACATAGTTCCAGCTAAAAGAACAGTAACCTGTAAACTAGAGGAGGTGGATTTGCAGCAGAAAATGGTGTTGGGCAATGGTACCTGCTCACCTCAAAACCTTATTTATTACCCCTCTTAAGGATCCCAAATTATTTGAATTCCTTAACCTCTTCGGCTCATAGATATGCCTTTATAAAGGCAAGATTCAACACCTTCCCATCAAACGTGCTGAGAAATAGATTTTCCAATGGACAGATATCGCTCCTATGTGATTGTAATTGTGGCGCACCGGAATCATTGCATCACATAATCTTTGATTGTGCTTCTCACTCATCGGCCAGGAGCAAGTTTCTTGATCCATATCTAAAGGGAATCGCCGATGATTCGAATGAAGCCAAACTGAGATACCTACTAAATGATGAAGACCCCCTAAGATCACTCACGGTTGCCAGATTTTTGATCAGCGTCCTATCCCTAAAGAAGAAAAACGGACTCCTGTGCGGCTCAGATAACCCTTTTAAACTATGATCTATGTTTTAGGATGTATCTAGGCGATATCACCACTGATGTCTTTTATTAATTTATGAGCAGAGGGCGATGTTTATGTTGCAAATTTATTGTATTGTATGTGTTGGTCTTTTGCTTATTTTGCTTTGGTCCTTGTCTGTCTGTTTTTGTAAGTTTTTGGCTGTTTTAAATTTGGAGGTTTAAGTATATATATGTTGGTGGGAAACTGTTGTGTGATGGGCCAATGGCCGTAATAAATATCAATCAATCACATGGGACTTTCTACTTCCAGTTAAGTACAGTTGCGACCCCTGACAGTTAAGTCCAGTTGCAAATGACGCTGGGGTTGCGGCGCTCATCTTGTTTTACTGGCCAAGCGAGCCAACGTTTGTCTGCAGACAGTTTTTCTGGGTTATGTGGCCAGCATGACTAAGCTGCTTCTGGCGAACCAGAGCAGTGCACCGAAACACCGTTTACCTTCCCGCCGGAGCGGTACCTATTTGTCTACTTGCACTTTGACGTGCTTTTGAACTGCTAGGTTGGCAGGACCAAGACTGAGCAACGGCAGCTCACCCCGTCGCGGGGGTTCGAACCGCCGACCTTCAGTGGTTTAGACCACAGCGCCACCCGCATCCCTGTGGGGAGCAATACTAGACTCTTTTTGTTAGTTATCCACAATGAAAGTGGTTAATGTTCGATGGCTCATGCCTTGCCTTTTTTAGAAAATTAGTATCACCATATAACGTACAGCACTTTGCAATGTTCGTAAAGTGTTTCCATATTTGTTTAAACTAAAGAGGCTAACAACAGCGGAAGATGAAAACAGTCAAAACAAAGGCCAGGTTTTGTGAGCATTTCCTTCGAGCCTTTTGAAAAGTTTTGCAAACACCTTGTGGTGGGGGGGGGAAGAGAATGCTTAGAAATACCCAACACCCCCAGCCAATTTTGAGGCAGCCGAGTTTTTATCTCTGCTTTTCCCCAGCTGTTTTAGTCTATTTTAGATTGCATCGCACCGTGATTCGTTGTTTTCATTGTTTGTTTCTGTCAGAATCATAAGTTGTCCTGAGAGTTCTCGCTGAGCCAAAGGGCAGAATATTATTTCGCAAAATGAGGTGATGTGTTGTTGAGCTTTGCCATCACCTCACTTCCTAAGAAGCACAGCTGGCGCCCTGCGTTTCATCCAGACTTTCTGACTGGGTTGAAATCCTTGACTTTCCTGCCTACGTTATGCTACCAGGGTGCCATAAGCACTTGCTGCTCCTCAGGGATTAAAGTTCAAGGTGTTTGGTACCTGACACTTCCCCCCCCACCTCCAAGAGACTTGAAGATATTTGCTCCTTGCTTTGAGAAGCCTTTGGGAACCTCTGCCCTAGCACACATTCTGAAATTCTTGGCATTCACTGTGTCATTCCCGGTTGCGATACTAATGTGTAATTTGCAGAACAATGCTTCTTGATCTCCATTCGTCTTTCTCGTCCTGTTATAGCTCCTGCATACAAAGGGGCCTGCTCCTTTCTCTGACTCTCAACGCCACACATCTGAGGCATTCATTCCCTTCCTTTGGACTTGTCCAATGCATGCTTGTGAGCGGCGAGATTATTATTTTGCTTTTTTATGAGCAGCTGCAACCATTTCAGTACGGAAAGTGACAGGGAGTAGATTCAGATTGCTTTCTCCCCCCTCATGCAACAAAAGTGGCCGTCAGGGAGCTGGCGAATGCCTCCGAGTCCCAGGATAGTCACTTATCCACCCACTCTCCTCCAGACACAAAATTAAATTTAAATTAGTTAAAGGCAAGAGTGTATGCGCTCCATACTCAGAAGTACTTTGAAATTCTGTGTGTAGGCTACCCACATGCTGTGCTCCAAACGAGCCAAATTCTGCAAACAGCTCTTTGCTGCCTCCTTCAATCTTGAGCAGCTAACCACAGGGTTCTAAGATGGAGCTGATGTCCCCTAGGTCTAGATTTGGGGGTACTTATTATCTAAAATCCTGGCAACAACCTTGTGCAGATTCACTCTGGTCCAGAGGTCCAGGTGCCAGGGCCCCTGTGTGTTGGCACTTTCTCTGGATGGGTGGGTTAGTGCGTGTCAGGGGCTGGATTGAGGAGGAATGGTGGGAGCTGTCGCCCCCTTCTTCAGAATTTTCCCAAGGGCAGGAGGACAGTATTGATTTAGAACAGTGGTTTGCAGAAGGGCATAGTCCAGAGGGGGAAAGCTGGGAAATACTGGGTGAGGAACAGCTAGAAGAGGAAACACCAGGAGAGAGACAGCTGGCAGATTCAGTGTCCTTGGAGAGCATTCCTGACCCCCCCTTCACCTAAAACTAAACAGGTTTTGAGAGTGATAGAACAGAGAGCTCAGTGGCAACAAGCTCAGATTACCCAATTTAGGAGTGATGTAGATTAATGGGGATGGAGGGGGGTAAACCCTTTACTGGGAGCAACACCATTTTTACAGAGATATGCATTCCTTTGTCTCTCACTGTGATAATTAAGGAACTAACTGGTAAGCACGCACCTTTTATTTGATCTGCTTAATTACTGCCACTGGGGGAGGGATCCGATTCCCCGAAGCCTGACAGTGTGTCACCCTTTAAATTTCCCACAATGCCTCAAACAATACTATGTCAAGCGCTCTGGGCTACTGTGAGGGACTTTCAAATGTCAGTTCACAGGTGCATGCTGCACCCTGCCTGGGGTTACCTGAGGTGAGGCCCCAATATAGCAGAGGGGTAAGGCATACCGGGTGGTGCTGTGGGTTAAACCACAGAGCCTAGGGCTTGCCGATCAGAAGGTTGGCGGTTCGAATCCCCACAACGGGGTGAGCTCCCGTTGCTCGGTCCCAGCTCCTGCCAACCTAGCAGTTCGAAAGCATGTTAAAGTGCAAAAATAGGCAAATAAATAAATAAATAGGTACTGCTCCGGCAGGAAGGTAAACGGCGTTTCCATGCGCTGCTCTGGTTCTCCAGAAGTGGCTTGGTCATGCTGGCCACATGTCCCGGAAGCTGTATGCTGGCTCCCTCGGCCAATAAAGCAAGATGAGCGCCGCAACCCCAGAGTCGGCCACAACTGGACCTAATGGTCAGGGGTCCCTTTACCTTTACCTTTAAGGCATACCTCCAAGTGTCCCGATTTTCCATGGACAGTCCTGGAATTATGAAAGCTACCCCAGCTTCTGAATTGATTCTGGAATGTCATAATTTCTCCGTCCACTGCTGCCGCCATTAAGCTCAGGCCTTTGCCCTGGGCGAGAAGAAAAGTGGAGCTCAAGAATTCTTGGGGGGGGGGCCTAACAACAAAAAGTTGCAGTTTTCATGAATTTAGTATAGTTTCAATCTTACTAGTGCTTGACTGTCTAACACTCCAGATAATCTGGAGTGTTAGACAGCCTGGACTTTGTGGTGTGATTGGTTTGTAGTTAATACTGTTTAAATAAATAACTAGATTGGGAGTTCTTATTGCAAAACGAGACGTTCAATCTGCCTTCCATGCGTTGCTGCTTCACCCCAGCATTTTAAATTGGCTTTTAATTGCAGTAGATATTTTATTTTGACAAGGCCATGCCCACACGAAGCTCCACAGCATTTTAATAAATTCAGTTCCAGGGTGGAGTGAGCTCAGAAGTCGGGATGTTATGTTATGCCAGTTTCTGCCCAACACCTATTTGTTAAAAGAAAGGGTTATGGGGTTGTGGAACCTAAAATCTGACTAGCTTACACATACAATAGATCAGATGGAGGGGGGAATTATTTTCCCAATTTGCAGAGGGAGTGTCCCCACCGCACTCTGTTCATTTATTCTCTCCCTCTTTTTTTCTTTTAGAAAACTTTCTTTTTAGAAAACTAAGTCACACACACACAATGTGTGGTGATGGGGTTATGTGAACAGACCTCTTCTGATTCCTGCTTCTCTCTCACTTGGCTCATCTTCCAGGGTGTGTGGCAACTACTGCTGCAACTGTGCCATTGGGCAACATATTTAGAACAGAGCTTTCTGAACTTCAATTATCAAGATAAATGGCCTCAATTTCTCAGTTTCTTTTAATAGCAAATGTGAATATGACTTGCTTATGAAGTGCTAGGACCTGAATTTCAAGAGGCAAACCGCCTATTTATTTATTTTTAATCATACATTTCCTTAAAGTAAAGACAGAATCACATCGGAGACAGTGATCATTTATCCCAATAAGGGTATGAGTAGATATGAAATTCACAGTGAAATATACAGCATTTCAGTAGCTCTGCAAACAAGTACCGTATTTGTCGCTCCATAAGATGCACCTGACCATAAGACGCACCTAGTTTTCAGAGGAGGAAAACAAGAAAAAAATATTCTGAACTAAACAGTGGATGTATGATTTTTGTGGTTCATGCTGTGGCCACAGACATGTGATTTGACAGTGAGTTTACGGTAGCCCAGTGCAAAAATCCTGAGGATCCATGTGGATCCGTGCTTTGTAACCATGTTTTTGTACCATTGCAGCCCCACAAAACAGTGGATGCATGATTTTTTTTGGTGCAGGCTGTAGCCATGGACATGCTATGTGATCTGATGGTGAATTTGGGGTGACCCAATGTAAAAATCGTGAGGATCCATGGGCTTTTACCTCCCCCCTCCCAGGCAGCCTCCTTTATCGCTAGCGTCCCTTATCTCCCTTCTGGTCCCTTACCTATCAGCTGCTTCCTTTCAACACTCCCTTCCCTCTTGTTTGCCTTAGTGTCTTTTCCTTACCTGGAGCAGTTTTTTGCTCCTCCTTTTCTTCTAATTTCTTTCCTCATTGCTTTAGTCTTCCTGTCTCCTCTCCTTGCAAGTTTGCTGTCTTTACCTCCCCCCTCCCAGGCAGCCTCCTTTATCGCTAGCGTCCCTTATCTCGCTTGCTAATCAGTGGCTTTGTTTCAACACCCACTTCCCTCTTTCCAAAACAAACAAGCAAACCATGACCTGCTTTTTGCCCCTGGGCAATTCGGCTCCTGGGCCCACACATTTGCTCCATAAGACGCACAAACATTTTCACTTACTTTTTGGGAAGAAACAAGTGTGTCATATGGAGTGAAAAATACTGTACTTAATAGAATCTACAACACAGTCCGTGGGTTTCCTCCCCCCCACACACACACACTCTTTTTCTCTTGTCTCTCCCTATCCTAGCCCCCAATAAGCAGCAGAACATCTTTGGTAGTCACTGGATTCAACTTTAAAAGAGCAATTTGTAGGTTTCTGCATAGGCAAAAGGAGCTGAAAGAGTTCCAAATTATCTGCAACTTTATTCTTGAAAGAAGCAATTGTACGAATTGTTTGTTAAACTAAATAGCAGGTGTGTTGTAGGGGAGAGCAATCTGAATTAGGTTTATGGGAGGCACAAAATACTTTTATCCTTTGTCCCCTCTGAGTCCCAAACAAGACAAGGAGGTCTCATACAATATGGATTGAGACCGTGACAGGGACAAAGAGCCACATTGAAGTAATTGTCTAGGGGTGTAATCAAATCCAGAGTCCAGATAATTTTTCCAGCTATCCAGGACAGTAATTCAGTTACTCCAAATAATTTGCTGAATAAAACAAGTTTGGGTTGGCCCATCACTAATCTTGTTCCTCTCATTGTGTTGTTCATACAGCAGGTCTCTTCCACAAGCAAACAACAAAGCCCAGAGCTACATCCAGACATTACATTGAGCTAGCCTAAGCTTCTCCCCGGAATGAAGAACTTGGTCCAAACCTGGCCTTAATTTTGGTTCCCCGCTCCCTTCCATGCAAGGCTGCAATAGCTGCAGATTACTTTTAGTCACCTATGAAGATAAATTCTGTAAGGGAAAGTGTAGGAACAGTGACAACTGTTTATATGAGGGTGCGTCAACACTTGCAGTATTTATTTCAAGCAAGGTCAAACAACTCCTTGGGTTGTGTACTGAGTTTGACTAGTGATAAAAAGCTGGTGTATACTTTGATGCTAAAAGTGCCCTCAACATCAAAGGATGAACTGTTCACGTTACCTCTAGCGGTGATGCATAATATATGGTGAGGACAATTTCTGTTGAAGAAAAAGATCTCTCCAATCTACTATTTCAAGGAGACTGAAATGTACTGGGGGTTTTGAGGTATTGCTACATGGTTTATTTTAGAGACGTACTGGAAGAAAAGAAATATCCACTGGGTTACCTGCTTTATATAGGTGTTCAATCAAATCCGTGTTCACAGTAATACTAGTTACAGTTCCCGCATTATGAATTTATTTGTCACTACTGTGCTTTTCTTTCCCAACAGAGCATATATCAAAACAATCCCAGTAGCATCCTTTCAAATAAAATTATATTTTATACCTTCCAGTGTTGCCGTTAATTGGATGTTTTCCAGTTCTTAAAAGTCAGACACACAATAAATCTTTTACTTTTCTTTTTTTACAAATGACACATCACTAAAAATATACTCTGTTGAGGTCAAAGAATGTAGAATCTAATTGAAAGGAACAAGTGGAATATTGTTCAAATAAATATTGTTTTTGTTCAATTTCAGGCACATTTAATTAATTACTTTTTTTTTTAATTGCACGCCCCACATGATGCACTTGATATCTGGTTAATTGGATACGAATAAATCTTGCCAAATTATGTTTATGTACACTATAGAGAAAGAGGTGTTCATTGACTGCAAAATAATTATCTATGGTTTGCACAGAGCCCATGCAATGTTTTGTGTGCGAAACGCCAACACATTATGGGAGGGGGCATACATGATGATTGTTGGATCATTCGTACATACTTTTCTTCAGGCAACAATTAGCCTGAGGTCAAACAGGAGGAATACTCTCTATTGGTGCCTCACTGGCCTATTAAAACAGAATATCATGGCTTCCATTTGCTTCCTCTCCTTGCTCTGCCTGAGAGGAACTTTTACTGTGCAACTTGGTATGCAGATCTTTTTTTCCCTAGAAAAATAGGTGCCGGTATTCACTATGAAGTCGGCACAGTAAGTGTCACACTTTTTAACAAGCAAGCAAGCAAACAAACAAACAAACAGTGCTGGTACTGCATTTCCTTGAGTTACCCCCTGAAAAAAGCACTGTTGGTATGTAAAGTAAAGGTAAAGGGACCCCTGACCATTAGGTCCAGTTGTGGCCGACTCTGGGGTTGAGGCGCTCATTTCGCTTTATTGGCCGAGGGAGCGGGTGTTCAGCTTCCGGGTCATGTGGCCAGCATGACTAAGCCGCTTCTGGCGAACCAGAGCAGCGCACGGAAACGCCGTTTGCCTTCCTGCCGGAGTGGTATCTATTTATCTACTTGCACTTTGACGCGCTTTCGAACTGCTAGGTTGGCAGGAGCGGGGACCAAACAACGGGAGCTCACCCCATCGCGGGGATTCAAACCACTGACCTTCTGATTGGCAAGTCCTAGGCTCTGTGGTTTAACCCACAGGGTCACCCGCGTCCCACTGTTGGTATGTACTGTGATGATAATAATAATAATGATGATGATGATGATGATGATGATGATGTATATCCTGCCCATCTGGGCAGCCCAAAAACAGAATATTAATAATTTTTTTATAAAAAAAAGTGATAAAACACCAAACATTAAAAACTTCCCTAAACATGTGCCTATGTAGTCCAGCATTTAATACCAAGTGGGCTGCTAGAGTGCTTTGACACAAAACACTGCCTTGTTGTGGGGTGCAAGACAGGACCCTGGAGCATTCCCACCTCCTTCCCAAAGCTGGGAAAGTACTAACTACGCTTTGGAGAGAAGGAAGGAGGACTCTAGGACCCTGTCAGAGCCCCCACACCACCTTCTCATAGCCCAGCATCTCACTTACCCAGCTTTGGGAAGGCAGTGCTAGGACTGGGGCCTGGAGGGGGAGCGTCACACGTTGCTGTGGACTGCCAAAAAGGCCCTGAGGGTCTCATGGGGCCCTCAGGCTGCATGTTGGACCACCCTGGCCTACAACACTATGTCACTTCCAAGTGTCTTGGTGGTGTAGTGGTTAGGAGTGGTAGACTCATAATCTGGTGAACCGGGTTCGCTTTCCCGCTCCTCCACATGCAGCTGCCGGGTGACCTTGAGCTAGTCACACTTCTCTGAAGTCTCTCAGCCCCACTCACCTCACAGAGTGTTTGTTGTGGGGGAGGAAGGGAAAGGAGAATATTAGCCACTTTGACACTCCTTAGGGTAGTGATAAAGCGGGATATCAAATCCAAACTCTTCTTCAGTCACATAAGACTTGATTTTCCACTTTCAGTTGCAGGGTGTAGTCTATTTCTGGGGTTCTGCGCATTCAATACTATTTGCCTAGACTTCTTAACATTCGCATTGTGGTTACATTGTGGATATTCACCCCCCAAAAATGAGAAAAATGCCCCCAGCATTTTTTTATGAATGACTATTGATTGACCCGGAACTAAAATAACAGCCTAAGCAGAAGAAAACCATAATATCTCTGATCGTTACTTTTCCCCATTCTTCAGTGCCATCTTGTTCTTTTCCTAACTTCTTTGGAGCTTACGAACCAAAAGCAAAATATCCATGAGGCTGAAAGCTACCTGAAATTAGCTGTAATCTAAACAAAGAGAGTTAACGTGTATTGTAGCTTCAGAAACAGGATTCTTTGTGGAGTCAATGCAACTGCTTGATTCGTTGACACCTTATTGCATACCCCTACAATAATCTGGATACGAACTGCCAACACATCTTTTAAAACTGTGGGGGGAAATACAATATGCAATCAATACATAAGCACGAATTCACTGAAGCAACTCTGTGTTTGAAGTCTTCTTTATGCTGCTTTAAAATTCATTCTATTTAGCCTGACTATTACATCATCCCAGCAGACTTGCAGCAACCCAGCTTGCAGAATGACTTAAAGCATCAGTATATCACAGAGTTATGACGGTGGGGGGGGGGTGGAAATTATTTACGTACAGTATTTTTATTTTTTTGAGCTCCTCTGGATATTAGCAAGGCAGTTTTAAATGCTACATTTAAGGACAGTGTAAGAGCTTGTGGTGGTGAAGGTTTAGACAAAAAGCATACAAATCAAGGGAGAGGGACCGAGGGAGAGAGAGGGGTGGGAGAAAATGTGGCAAAATAGAAATGGGTGAGAAAAAGTGCACTCAGGCCTTTGCCTCAGCACATGAACACTCAAAGTGTGGCCAAGGGGAAACATACAAGTCCTGGCCCAACATCCTCGGGCGTATCGCTGCCCCCCCCAGTCCCCAACTATTTCACTTGTGGAGTGGGGGCTTCCACTCACATTCAATTGAACATGAATAGAATGCTTTGTGCTGTTGAGAACCCTTCTTTATCGGGGTCCAACTCATCTCCATTCCCACTTGTTGTCTTTCTTTCTTAGTACATTTATTCAAGAAATTTGTACCCGTCCTCCAACAACTCAGGATAGCTTTCTTAATTCTATCCTTGCAACAGCCCTCCTGTAAGGAGCTGTCCATGGAGGCGCAGGTTAATTCTGTGTCCAGGGCAGCTGTTTATCAGCTCCATCTGGTACGCAGGCTGAGACCCTACCTGCCTGCGGACTGTCTCGCCAGAGTGGTGCATGCTCTAGTTATCTCTCACTTGGACTACTGCAATGCGCTCTACGTGAGGCTACCTTTGAAGGTGACCCAGAAACTGCAACTAATCCAGAATGCGGCAGCTAGACTGGTGACTTGGGAGCAGCCGCCAAGAACACATAACACTGGTCTTGAAAGACCTATACTGGCTCCCAGTACGTTTCCGAGCACAATTCAAAGTGTTGGTGCTGACCTTTAAAGCTCTAAACAGCCTCGGTCCAGTATACCTGAATGAGCGTCTCCACCTCCATCGTTCTGCCTGGACACTGAGGTCCAGCGCCAAGGGCCTTCTGGTGGTTCCTTCGGTACGAGAAGTCAAGTTACAGGGAACCAGGCAGAGGGCCTTGTCGGTAGTGGCACCCACTCTGTGGAATGCCCTCTCACCAGATGTCAAAGAAAAAAATAACTACCAAACTTTTAGACGACATCTGAAGGCAGCCCTGTTTAGGGAAGCTTTTAATGTTTAATAGGTTATTATATTTTAGTGTTCTGTTGGAAGCTGCCCAGAGTGGCTGGGGTATAAATAATAAATTATTATTATTACAAATTGTTGTTGTTATTGTTGTCTGAAAGATGGTGTCTGTCCCACTTTCATTACACAAACTGCACAACCAATGAGGAATTTGGTTTTTTAAATAAATTTATTGGTTTCTTCAAATCAAAGTTTTACAATGGCATATCAACATACAAAATAGAAACAAGATTCCACAGAATCTCCTGGACTTCCCTCCTCCCCTTTGTTGGTCGTATTGTTAGTCCTTTCCTCTTGCATCTTTTATAATAATTCAAATCTGGGTTTGGCCCCCTTGATTCTGAGGGATAACTTTAAATCTCCATGGGAAGGGGAGATAGTGGAGGAAGTGCAGAAGTGCGGGTTGTCCTCCCTTTATATAGAGTCCATGACGTATAGCCACGTAAAGGCGGTGATCGCTCAAAGATTAAGGGATATTGCCAGACAGGAGGACATAGCCCGTGTGAAACCTGGGTTGCTTCTGGGGGAGCAGCTGTATCGGGCTGCTCCAGCTTGCTACCTGGCGGATATCCACTACGTGGAATTCCGCAGACTATTTACTGCGGCTAGGCTGAATGTTCTTGACTCGGCGGTTCTGAAGGGAAGATATGGAGGAGTCCCATATGACCAGAGATTATGCCACTGTGCATTGGGTGAGGTAGAATCCACAGAGCACATTTTACTGAGCTGTCCCAGCTACAACGATTTAAGACAGTATCTTATAACTCCATACTTACCCCAGCCCAGTTCCCGACAAAGAGGAAAGCAGACAGCATATCTGCTAAATAAGTCTTCTGGGAAAACAACTTTGTCAGTGGCTAAATTTCTTTTCCTGGCACTCAAGTGTCGGAAACGTATAACTGAATGGCTTGATGTGAGTTATCTGTGAGAGGTCTAGTACTGTGGCCCTACCTTATTTATGTACCTCTATGATGTTATAGCTTATAATTATTGTTTTTTATTTCTGACTATCGGTCGAATAAAGGATATTGATTGATAATTCAAATCTTTTGCATCTCCATTATGACCAAAATTCACCATGAAACTACAAGTGTTATTCCAATCCCACTAACAATTTTAGCTGTTTACAATGGTTTTTAAGATAGATTATAAATTTTCCCCATTCCATATTAAAATTTTGGTCTTCCTGATTGCTGATTCTTCCAGTCATTTTTGCCATTCTGACATAGTCATCAGTTTGATATTCCATTCTTCTCCGGTGGGAACTTTCTCTTCTTTCCATCTCTGGGCTAGTAGCAATCACACAGCCAGGGTGGCGTACATAAGTACCGTCTTTTTTGCACCATAACACTCACTTTTTTCCTCCTAGAAAGTAAGGGGAAATGTCTGTGCGTGTTATGGAGGGAATGCCTACAGATGGCGGGGGGATCTGCTGCAGTCGTGAGCAGAGGATCCATGGTTCCCCTTCCTTCCCTCCTCTGTGGCTTGCTTTGAAACAGCAAAGCAGGAGAAGAGCCGCTGAGTGGGGGGGAGAGAGGGACAGAGAGCCTGCTTGCTTTAAAGGAGCAAAGCGGGAGAGGAGAGGAGCCTTCTCCTCTTATACCCCTCTTCTGCATTATTAGCAGCATCCTTCTCCACACACCCCACGCGTGCTCCTTGTCCCTTGAGTGCTTTTCCTTCCCTCCCCACTTAAAACGTGGTTACAAGGCATGGATCCACATGGATCCTCAGGATTTTTGCATTGGGCTACCCCAAACTCACCATCAGATCACATGTCTGTGGCCACAGCATGAACCACAAAAATCATACGTCCACTGTTTCGTTTAGAATATTTTTTTCTTGCTTTCCTCCTCTAAAAACTATGTGTGTGTTATGGTCGGGTGCGTGTTATAGAGCGAAAAATACGGTAAACTTTTCTGCTCCCTTGGGTGCAGGAATTTGAATCCAAGTCTCCTTGGTCCAAGCCCAAGCGTTGCTACACTGGCTTTCCAAATGATATAAATCGCACCCAGAAATATTGATATATGATATATTAAATAATTAAACATAACCTTTATTTAATTACAACTCAGGGATTTGCCCCTAATTTGCATACTCATTTACCTTGGGTGCTCAGCATGATTTGCATGTGGAAGTTGTTCCCTTTGGGCAGGAAAAGAAGCGAAAAGGTTGGGTGAATCTACATGCATCACTGAGTTTCAGCACATGTGACATTTGAGGTTGAATTTGGATGTTGCTCTCCAGGAAGAGCATTTAAGGAAGAGGTTTTCAACCTTTTTGAGTCCACGGCTCCCTTGACCAACTACATTCTTTCTGCAGCACCCCTGTGGGGCTCAGGAGCCCAGTTATGTCACCCCTCGTCTGCAGAGCTGTGAGCTTCTCACTCTTTTTCGAATACCCTCCATTGTGGAGTGTTTATTCAGCCTTCTCTCCTCTCCTTGGGAGTCCTCTGGGCAGCCGCTGCTGCCGCCCCTGGTCTGTCAGCTACACCCCCCCTTCCCCCAAAGAGAGGTACCACCTCACACTGCCCACCAGGGGCCTGGGAAGAGGATGCCCCCAGCCTTAGTAGCCCAACCGAAACTGGCCAAAGGTGAACATGAGGCCAGCACCTTTCCTTAGGAGGCAGCAGTGCCAGGCCTATATGGCAGAAAGGCTCCTCTTCAGCACTGGGCACTCAGCTCCCAGGCAGGTCTTGCAGACAGCAAGCACAAGAAAGGCCAGCACAGCGCCTGCGAGCCTCCCACTTGTCTGTCCATTCCCAAAAGCAAGGGCTGGCAAACTTGCTTGCTTGCTTACTCTGAGGCGGCCTCAGTTCCTGGCCACCAGCACCCCTTCACCAGCCTGAGGCACCATTCACCTGGGGAGCTTGTAGCCAGGGTTGCTGTAACAAACAGCTGTGCTGAGAGGGCATCAGAAGGAAGGAAAGAGGGACAGAGGCCAGGGCTGCCTGCGGCACCCCGACCATCATTCAAGGCAAGCCCAGGGTGCCATGGTGCATTAGTTGGAAACCACTGATTTAAGAGGTTCTGGGGGAAGGGGAAAGATGTGTCGATGGACGCTGTGTAGTAATAATAATAATAATAATAATAATAATAATAATAATAATTTATTTGTACCCTGCCCATCTGGCTGGGTTTCCCCAGCCACTCTGGGCGGCTTCCATAGAAACCAAAAATACAGTAAAATATCACAGATTAAAAACTTCCCTGAACAGGGCTGCCTTAAGATGTCTTCTAAATGTCAGGTAGTTATTTATCGCTTTGACATCTAATGGGAGGGCGTTCCACAGGACGGGCGCCACTACCGAGAAGGCCCTCTGCCTGGTTCCCTGTAGCTTTGCTTCTCGCAATGAGGGAACCGCCAGAAGGCCCTTGGCACTGGACCTCAGCGTCCGGGCAGAATGATGGGGGTGGAGACGCTCCTTCAGGTATACTGAAGGTAAGGTAAGTCAGGTAAGATGACTTGAAACTCAACAAATTCACGTCTGTTTGGCATGATGCCAGTGACAACCCCCACCTCCTTGTTCAGAGACAGCCTACTTCTGAATACCAGTTGCTGCAATTAAATCTCAAGGAAAGACTTTTGCAAGAAGGCTCCACTTATGTCTTTCCCAGAGGGATTTTGCTGGCCATTGTTTGCTGGCCAGATGGCCCCCTGTGCTGAATCATCATATACAGTGGTACCTTGGGTTACATACTCTTCAGGTTACAGACTCCGCTAACCCAGAAATTGTTGTTGTTGTTGTTTAGTCGTTTAATCGTGTCCGACTCTTCGTGACCCCATGGACCAGAGCACGCCAGGCACTTCTGTCCTCCACTGCCTCCCACAGTTTGGTCAAACTCATGCTGGTAGCTTCGAGAACACTGTCCAACCATCTCATCCTCTGCTGTCCCCTTCTCCTTGTGCCCTCCATCTTTCCTAACATCATGGTCTTTTCCAGGGAGTCTTCTGTTCTCATGAGGTGGCCAAAGTATTGGAGCCTCAGCTTCAGGATCTTTCCTTCCATTGAGCACTCAGGGTTGATTTCCTTAAGAATGGATAGGTTTGATCTTCTTGCAGTCCATGGGACTCTCAAGAAATAGTACCTTGGGTTAAGAACTTTGCTTCAGGATGAGAACAGAAATTGTGCTCTGGTGGTGCAGCGGCAGCAGGAGGCCCCATTAGCTAAAGTGGTGCTTCAGGTTAAGAACAGTTTCAGGTTAAGAACCGACCTCCAGAATGAATTAAGTTCTTAACCCGAGGTACCACTGTATTCTTCTTTTCTAAGAGTGAAGCACTATAGTGTTATTTTACAGCCATGTTTTGCATCATTGTTCATATAATATCTCCACTTTGGAAAGCATGGACAAGGCCCTTTAATCAAAAGCAATTTTGAGATAACCCTTTGACAGGTAGCTCAGAGCTGACAGTTTATGCAGTACATAAAACTAAAGATTTTCATGATTATATATATATATATATATATATATATATATATATATATATATGGTTCTTTGATTTTAAATCACCCCTTGAAATATAATAAAGTTGCTGGGAGGTTCTCGTGGGAGTTGTTCAGAGAATTTATATTTTCAAGTCATTCCTAAATCAACATGCATTAAGAGTGGATTAGGTGAATGTTCCTTTGTAGATAAAATACTGAGTATTAGATTCTCCGCTTGCCCTTCTAGGGGTGAAAGAAACTTCTTTTCTATGCTATCTACAGGAGCATGGCCTTGGAGTATATTCTAGATATTAGGTAGCTCACTGCAAAACCTTTTAGAAAAATTATTTTAAAAGCTTCATATTGCAGTGAGAGACAGAGAGAGAAGGCAGTAAATACATGGTAAATAATTAAAGCCATAAAGGGGGGGGCATGTTTAAAAAGATGTTTATGGTACAAGTTGGAAAAGCAATTACTGAACCTTTTTTCCCCCCTGATAAGAAAAACCTGCAATGCTGCAAACCAAGAATATAATGTTTTTTCCACTTTTTTCAGGTAGGATCAGTGCCAATGATAAAGGATCTAAAAGCAGAACTCTCTTGGGGCAATTGTTCAATAGAGGAGTACATTTTGCATGCTGAAAATTCCAAGTTCAGCCCCCAGTTTCTCTAGTTTACATAGGATCTCAGGAGGAAATAGCTACTATGCATCCAGTTTCTGCTACCTCCAACCGCCCCACCCACCCCGGTCTCAGATAGGACCTGGAAGTCATGTCCAAGGTCCCATGGAATGGGTTCTGAGCACCCACAACAAGAAAGAAATTGGGTGCCAAGGCTCCATGGAGTTGGCGCCAGTGCTGGTCAAAGAAGAATGTGATGAAATATTGGGAAGCACAAAAGTTGGGAACTGGCTTTTATACAGCTGGTGTGGTCAGAAAGAATGGTCTCGAAATCAAGCCATCAGGAGCTGTGCATCCTATTTCAAGAATATCTGGACAGCTGGAGTTCAGCTCCATTTCAGGGTGGATGTAGTTCAAACTGGATCTATTGAACTGAAATCCAGTGAAATTGGGTCACAAACAACCAAAACAGCTGTAGATTAATAAGCATAGCAGCAGCAACCTGGTGTGAAGAAACCATTCCACACACACACACACACACACACACACTTCATGATCCGCAATCGCCTTATTGCAAAATGAATGATTTTGTGTTATATTTACAGTTACAGATAAATCTCAAATATTAATTAGGTTTGCATGAGTTGGTGTTATTTGTGTTGCACTATACTTTACCCTTTGACAGTTACAGTATATTTATGCAGATTGTGGCCATTTCAGGATACATTTAATCAAAGGGAAATGGCAGGTGTGTTCCTGCCATATTTTGCTGGCGATTTATCTGCTTATTTGCTGCTATGAATGGTGAACACAGGTTTTGCTCCTGGGGCTCGTATTCAAAGGTGCTGGTCAATATGTATCAGATGTAAAAGGTGGGGATTGCCGCGGGACTCGGCAGGCAGCAAATGAAGGGCTTCCCTCGCGCAAAGGGATGTGGGTTAAACAGCCCTCAGCTTTCCATTTCAGCTTATTTCCCAGGCACCAGGCACCAAACAATGCAACCTCCGAACCTTGCAGGAGGGTTATAACCAGGAACTACATTGCAATGTTGTTGCACAGTCCTTTCTAAGCACAAACTGAAATGTGGAAATTAATTCAGTAGATCACATTGGAGGGCTATTTCTTAACCCGATATCTCATAGGGTTTTGTTGTACGGATAAACATTGGCAGGAGAGTTCTGTAAATTATTGTGAATTCCTTGGAGAACACCATAGAACTTGCATTTGTTTTGAGGAAAGGCTATCTCACACTAGGCGCATGCAGGTTTGAAGCTGGCTCCAGCAGGACAAGAAAAAACTCAAATAAATCCCAGATTCCATTTGCAATAATTTAACACTGTTGGCTTCTGTGGCTTTATTGTTCGAGTTGTGACTGCCACTTTTTGCCCCAGGAGACTGTTCCTCCGAGAGGTAATCAATAAAAACAGAAGGTCAGCAATGTGGAGTTTTCAGGAATTTATGCTTGGGTAAGTTAAACAAGATTTGGTGACATTTGTGGTGGAGAGTATCATTCTAATGTATTTGTCCAGTCACAGTTACGTTTCCGTCCCTCGTGCCCCTACCTAGAGTTAACATTTTGAAAATTAAAAATTGATCTATTTATTGCTGTTGTACTATATTTGGTTGTGCGGGTCCTTCAGAGGGATCACGATATACCCATGTCACTGAGAGCTGATTGTCTAAAGGTAGCCCTCATCGAGATAGCAAAGCTGTGCTGGGGCCGTTCCGCTTCTGTCCTACAAGAAGGAGTGCCCGACTTAGAGGTAGAACTAGAAGAGGCACCCGGAAACTGCTATTTCTTTTTTTATATGTATATAAAATTTTTATTAGTTTTTCACAATTTTTATGAACACAAACATCACACAATACAAACAAACACACAAACAAACATGTATAATTTCAAGCCCTTTTGTCTTAAACCTTACTTCACCGACTTCCCCATACCTCCCCTTTCTGCATCCCAATTTCCAAATTTATTTCAGCAAATCCTAACCCTTGGTTTTATCAGATTTTCCCTGATTCTTTTCTTTTACAGCTGTGATTCCCTTTTTCTAAAACCTCAACATTTTAACATTCATTAATTTTACAATATTTCTTAAGATAAATTTTAAATTTCTTCCAGTCTTCATCCGCTGTCTCTTTCCCCTGGTCACGAATTCTGCTGGTCATTTCAGCCAGTCCCATGTATTCTATCACCTTCATCTGCCATTCTTCGGAAACTGCTATTTCTACTTATAGGGAAGAGCTGCCCTGAATGATGAACTAACTCTGAGGCTGGGGGGGGGGGTGGGCTTGGTAGGATTCAGGGAGCAAGGATAGCCTGTGGCATCAGCTGGCAGTTACTATGACCTAGGTGGTACCCTTGCACCCAGGGCTGGACCACACAGGAGGCAGAGTGAAACATTCCACCCCATGTGATGGAATCATATGTGGCAGCATCCCTGCAGGCGGGAGGCGGGAGGTTTTATGACTGACAGGTCTTGCTTCCAAGCAGAGAAGGCAGTACAGTGGAGCTTAATTCATTCTGGAGGTCTGTTCTTTACCTGAAACTGTTCTTAACCTGAAGCACCACTTTAGCTAATGGGGCCTCCTGCTGCTGCTGTGCCGTTGCTACATGATTTCTGTTCTCATCCTGAAGCAAAGTTCTTAACCCGAGGTACTATTTCTGGGTTAGCGGAGTCTGTAACCTGAAGTATCTGTAAACTGAAGCATCTGTAACCCGAAGTACCAATGTACCAGGACCCCCCCTTTTACTTCCAATTACAATGCTTTTTTGGGATGCGGGTGGCGCTGGGACGTGGGTGGTGCTGTGGTGTAAACCGCTGAGCCTTGGACTTGCCAATTGGAAGGTTGGCGGTTTGAATCCCCGCGACGATGTGAGCTCCCATTGCTTGGTCCCTGCTCCTGCCAACCTAGCAGTTCGAAAGCACGTCAAAGTTCAAGTAGATAAATAGATACCACTCTGGCAGGAAGGTAAATGGCATTTTCATGTGCTGCTCTTGTTTGGCCAGAAGCAGCTTAGTCATGCTGGCCGGAAAAACTGTCTGCGGACAAATGCCGGCTCCGTCGGCCAATAAAGCGAGATGAGCGCCCCAACCCCAGAGTCGTTCACGACTGGACTTAACTGTCAGGCATCCTTTATCTTTATCTTTACAACACTTTTAGGAATGGTGTAGAAAGAGCTTATCAACTAGAGTCAAAGGAGAAGGTGTGTGTGAATGCTGATGTTAGGGTAGCTTTCATAAAAATGGTGGAAACTATTATTAAAGCATCAAAATAATGTGCTTCTATTTTCTCTTTTTCAAGTCTTAGACTAGAACCAAACGGGGAGAGCTTCAAGATCATTTTCATACCTCTTTAAAGGTACCTCAGGTTTTTTACTGTTGTTGGGGGGGAGGCACTTAAAGGAATATAGAAATATCTGAGAGGAAAATTGAGTGTACAAATAATTCAGTGACTGGACTGATGCTCTCTGGGTTTAGGTTTTGTTTTGCTTTTGCTTTTTGTGACGAGGATCTCTTTCCACATTGATCTGTGATAGTTTCAATAAAATGGCATTACAATCCATATTTTATCACTCAATAATATTTGAATTCACATTTTTAACTCAATATATGAGTTTCTAAATGCATCTTATCCTAACACGAACATTTATAATGCATTTTGGTGTATTTTTTTTGAGCCAGAGCTCCATTGCAAAATTCAGAAAAGTATAAAAACTGCCAGTTACTTTTCAGTCTATGTGATAGTTTGGGGAGGTGTGAATAACGCCAGTTCATTTTAAAATGTGGACCATACTAAATTCTCCCTATCTGTCTGTACCATGGCAATTGAGCCATTACACCATAGCATAGCAAAGCAGGAAGGATCAGCCTGAATGTGAGTCTCAATGCACATTAAAATATGTATTCTGGTGAGCATTCTGGTGTGGTTGAAGCTGCATGCGCAATGTAGACTGAGGGCCATTTGTCTTTGTTGGCCTCACATCATCATATGCCCAAATTAGTTGGCTCCATTTCTCAATCATGTCCTTGTGTTCAGTGCATGATTCTGATTGTCTGCTAACAGGCCTGAAAAGCTTTGTAGAGGAAAAATGAAAGGTATGGATTTTGTGTGTGCTTCTCACCCCCTTTCAAGCACACTTATTGCTTCAGTATTATTGTTTGTGGGTTGGACATTTGGCACAGCACTATTCCAGACTATCATTCTCTGGAGCTGGAATTAACATATGGCATAAATACTAAGCTCCCTTTTCATGAACATCACTCCCACTCGCCAATGTGTGAGACTCATTAACATGATCTGTAGGCCTCTGTACTTTTCCATTTGCTTCTGCTTCAGAATTTTGTAACAGATTGCATCAGTAACAGGGGAGAATAATATTGTGGTGCTTCTATGGAGTAGATTCCAAGTATTATGCAAGAGAAAAATGTATGTGCACTCGAGTGTTAAAAATTAATGACTTTTCAGGAAAAAAAAGATGTACCGAGAATTACATTAACTTGGGGGGGGGGGAGGGACAAGTTTTATTTCTTACAAAGGCCAGAAACATTATGCAGGTTCATGTGTTGCCATTTTCCTATGTATTCATCTTTGTGTTGGAAAACACATTGTTCCTTTTGAAGTGTGACATGAGCATTTTCTGCCTTCATGAATACACTAACTAGGCAATTACTGGGCACTGGAGATGCGCACCCTTCCCCTTCGTTAGAATTTCACTAGTCTTAAAATACTTCAGATTATTTTTTCCCCTGAGAATGAACCACAAGCCCATCCTCAATAAATTCTACTGTTCCAGTCAAAGGCCATGACAAAGAATACGCTCTACTATATCAATAGAATACTATAAAAGTTAAAATCTCCCAACTTACAACATAGCAGAAATGGAATGCAGGAATGCAAAAGGACACAACTTTAGTTCAAATTAACCCAATGTATTTCCTTAGCAGTTGGTGCCTCAAAATGTCCCAGATCATCCACATGCAAATGACTCGGTAAACTCACTTCAGATTTTGCTTTACATAAAATTTCATTGGCAGTGCTACTGCTGAACACATCAGCTTCATCATGTGGAAGGTCTAGAAGAGGGATGTCCAACTTCCAAAAGACTGTGACCGGGGCTGGATTTAGGTTTGATGAGGCTCTGAGCTACTGAAGGTACTGGGGCCCTTTATATGTCCAGCTTGTCAGCATCGCCCTAGAGCCAGTGCACCAACTGGACTCTTGCACCTCAACCCCGACTGGGCTAGGCGAGCTGGGTAGCACCGCCAGAGACCTCCTTTCTCACAGGAACAGGTCACAGTGCTGTGGACTCACAGCTCAGAGCTGAGAGCACCGGATTCACTGTCTCAATAATACAGTCGTTGCGCAGCAGAGTTTTGCAGAGTCTTGCAGAGTATAAACCACTCGGAGAGCAGCTCTGTAGAATATCTTCCTTTTATTCTGTAACTACAACTATGATACAAAACTATATACAGAGCTGAATATTCTAAGCATAAATCAATGCTACATTGAGTGTCTGCAGCTGCTCTTAGCAGCAATCTTATCTCTAGGATCTCCAACACTCTCACTTTCTCCGATACACTGACTGACTGAGTCTCTCTCTCTCACACACACAGATGTTGCTGGGCAGAATAAGTAGATAGGCAGGACACGCCTCCTACTCTCTAGAGAGTCAGCAGAGACCATCAGGAGATGATGAGGAGATTCTTGGGTATGGGAGGGGTGAAATCTCCTCACAGCTGTCCTTTGTCAACAACAAATTGTCACTGTTTTTTGGACCTAATAGGTATCTAAAGCCATTTGCACATACAGAATGTAGGCACTCTATATAGAGAAATGAGCAAACCAGTGATATTTTAGGGAACAGGCTAGCAGGTGGGGCCCATTATTTACACCATAGGAGCCTACACAACACAAAACACTGTTGCTGTATGTTGGTTTTATTTTATTTGTTTTTATCTTATATTTTGAAAATGTGCATCCAGTTTTTTCCTCTTTAAATTTTTTGGGGCCCCTAAACTATAGCTTGCTTACCTTATACATAAATCCAGCACTGACTGCAATCTACTCCCACTAAAAAAAATCTGGCAGTGATCTACCCACTGTATTTTTATTTCCCTTGGGTGATCGATCAGGATCATGCAATTGACCAGGATTGACCAGGGATGCCCCGTGATTGACCGGTAGATCGCGATCAACCTGTTGGACATCCCTGGTCTAAAATGATTCCTGCCACTCCACAGAGGAGGAAGAGATGCTTCCTGGTGGTAAGTGATTCCCTATGAGGGGGACAGAGGCAGCAGTGTGCAAAAGTAACACGACGCCCCAGGAGGTGTGCTTTCTTCCAGGTGCAAAGATTCATGAGGTTTCCAGGTCTTATAAAGCCCACCGACTACAACCCCTTGCGTTCACAGCAGTACTGGGTGATGTTCCTGCACATTGTGAGCTGCTGGCTGTGCCCTGTCTCCTGATTGCTTTCTGTGGGGTCTTGTTCACCTTGGCCCTCCTTTTTCTTCCTCTTGGCTGTGCCTTTCCTGCAGCGGAACATCATAACATAACATTAGCATCACATTAGCAACGTCCCCCTCCCCAAAGAGGCTCACAAGCTGGTGTCTCTGGCCCTAACTGTTCCCCTATGAAGAATTTCACTGCACACACCTATGTGTAAGGTTTCCCCATATAGCTGCACTCTAGACCAGGCTTCCTCAACCTCGGCCCTCCAGATGTTTTAAGACTACAATTCCCATCATCCCTGACCACTGGTGCTGCTAGCTAGGGATCATGGGAGTTGTAGGCCAAAAACATCTGGAGGGCTGAGGTTGAGGAAGCCTGCTCTAGATGTTATTCCACCATTTCTCAGTGTCTGTTTCCTGACAATTCAGTTTCCTAAAAATATTGGGGCATAATGTCTGCCCAACGGCACTCCCACCACAAATGAAAATGCGTTCCTCTATTTCCACATCCTCTCCAACTACTGGAGACAGGTGTATAATGCCACCTGTAATTTATTTTTAATGCAAGTTCCCTTGTTCTGGCTGATATTGATTTAAATATCTTTCCCCTCCAGACCCTTTCCCATTTATCCTCCACAATATCTTCTTGCAATCTGTTTCCCATATAAGCTTCAAGCTATTTAGCTTTCCAAATTCCATCTTTACTAAGGCTCTCTATACACTGCCAACACAAATCATTTCCCTCAATATACACAATCGTTGATAAAAGTCTGCACCCATTCATCCTAGTACATTCAATGCAGAAGAAACAATTACAACCCCTCCCTTGTCCCCTTGCCTTACTCCCATGCCCAACTAAAAACAAACAAACAGGAAAACCAAGGAACCCACTCTTACCCTCTCCTTCCATGTCCCATAAAGAGACCTCAGTGTAGCTAAAGCACCTGCGAAGAAAGCGCTGCGACCCCCCTACTGGGGACAAACAAAAAAACCCAAGCAGCAAATGTTGAAATGAACATTATGAGTAGTAGCAAAGACTACCCCTCCCTTGCAGGCTGTACACAGTGAACCATCAGTGAATTGATCTTTTAATTTATCAGAGACATCATACACAGTCCCTACGAGGGAAAAAGGGAGGCAGACTATGTTTAGGGCACCTTTTCTAGCACCTCCCCTTTTTGGGTGAGCAGAGTGGATCCTAAAAAGGGCTGCTCAGTCATGGATACAGCTGCTGAGCTGCTCAACTGCCTCATTCCTTAAGTCAGAACGACCGAATTTGTACCCACTGCCCATGTGCTGGTTCATGACTAGGAGCTTGCAGATTTCACAATCCTGCCCCTGTTACCATTTGTCGATCGCCATGGGACTTTTGGGGGTTGGGTTTGGGATGGTTTTTGGGAAGGTGCCTGTGCGTGAATTTGTTTTGTGTGTGTAGATCAGTGCACTCTGAACAATGCACAGACTTCGCAGTAGGGCTCTGTTCCAATGGCATGAGTAATCAGGACGACCAGTAGATTCTTATCTGCTGCAGCCTTCTTCTTCTTCTTCTTCTTCTTCTTCTTCTTCTTCTTCTTCTTCTTCTTCTTCTTCTTCTTTATACCCCACCCTCCCCAGCCAAGACCGGGCTCAGGGTGGCTGACACCAGGTATAAAAACAATTGATTGAAATACAACTTAAAAGCAAGATTAAAATACAACATTAAAACATTAAAATGCAGCCTCATTTCAGTAGGAACTCAAATCCAAAACTTTTTGGGGACTGAAAACGTCAAGTCTTCACCAAGGCCAACTATCCAGACTGGTCCTACATGGGCCAGAAAAAAAGCCAGGGAAGTCCCCAAATAGGAGTTCCATCACAGAAAGAGAAAGGAAAAAGGAAAGAGAGGGAGGGGGAGGGGAGGGGATCAAGTTGATTCCAAGTCAAAGGCCAGGTGGAACAACTCTGTCTTACAGGCCCTGTGGAAAGAAATCAGATCCTGCAGGGCCCTGGTCTCATGAGACAGAGCGTTCCACCAGGACGCCAGTGTTGAAAAGGCCGTGGCTCTAGTTGAGGCTAATCTGACTTCCTTAGGGCCCGGGACCTCTAGGGTGTTACTATTTATGGACCTTCACAGCCGTTGTAACATACCGCTTATTATCATCCACCTGTTCTGCCGTTGAGGACTTCTTGGATCATTCTTTGTCTAGCTCCTTCCCCTTGACCTTACCGCCTTGGGTGACTCTGCTGGGAGTACAAGATTCCCAACAGCTTTGCTCACAAGGGTCATAGGAACGTGCAAGCCCACTCACCACGACAAGGTGGTGATCCAGCGAGTGAGAGTCCCTTTGAGGAGGGGAGAAGGCGGCAGCAGGGAAATCAGAGACCCAGACCACATTTCCAAAGGTGGGTTCCATTATAAATCAAAACAAGTTGCCTCCCCTCCAACCCTGAAGTAGAAAGATTAGCCTAACCAACTGCAAAGTGGAAGAGAAGGTAACTTCAGAACACTCAGGAGCAAGTTTTATGTCTTAGACAGTGAATGAAGGTTATGAGAAGTGTGAAGTCTTTGTTCTGGACCTTTCTGGCCCTGGCATTGCTTCTTAAAGAGACACTTTTGATTTACAGGAGTCTGAGGATTGGTCTGAGGATTGATGTATATTGATATATACAACTGAATTTCTTACTGTAGACAGCTTGATAATAACAATAAGTGAGGGAAATTAAATCTTCAAATATGCAACCCAAGCCTGTTATTCTAGATCACATAATCTGGAATGAAAATAGGATATATCACCGCGTAGATTTTTTCTTCCCTAGGTTTTCAACATAATTCTTTCTGTGCAACTCAGCACTTGTGAATCACATTTAATTTCTCTGAAGGACTACAGCAGAGACTCTTCAACATAAAATTATAAACTAATTGACATTAAGTACTTACGAGTAATTGAAATCTAAATGGGATCCATGGGACCTTCTAAATTTGAGGCCAATCACATTCTTTTTCCCCTCAGAGAGGTTGTCACAAGAAGAAGAAAAAAGAGGCCCATTTATACAATCAGCAAGATCAAGTGGTAAAAGTTAAACTGGGCTTCTTCAGGCCTTCAAGTCTGGGAGGGGTATTTCACATTTTAATCCCCCCTACAAATGACCCCACCTCCTCTCGCCAAGATTAACTCCATTTTAGGTCACTTCATGTGTTATTCCTTTAAAATGGGATATGTTGTGCCATGTGTCAGGAGCTCATCCTACACTCGAGTAGGACCCTGGCAGAGACACATGCCCGACTGGCATGTTCTCTCCCTCCTGGTCAATCGTTCAGGAGCTTCATAAGCTTTCTTCAGCCTGAACAGCACAGCGACCAATGCCAGCCAACACCGGCACACTTAGGGATCCACAGAGTTTGCGCATCATGCGTAACAGACCTCAGCAACTCAGCATTTTGGCTAATCTACTTTATTTACATATAAACACACACGGAGCACTGCAACATGGCTCCCTCTCTCTCTAGCATCAGTCAGCAAAGAGAAAAAGAACAAAGGACAATAGGCCCACTTCACGGAACACAGTAACACAAACATCCTGTCTCCGTCACTTCCCACTGCGTGGAGTCAAAACATATACCGTCATGTGATAGACAACAATCCTATGACTGCAATCATGGAGCAGGAATTCTAACAGTGTCCATGCGTGTGGTGAAATCTGCCTCTGTTACACAAAGTCTCATGCTACCCATTTTCACCACCACACCACCCTGAATGGTTCTTCGTATTATATTCTTTGTGTTCTATTCACAGTGAGGATGGCTGCAGAACATCAAATAAGATTGAAGTGCAGAGAGTTCCTGCTGTTTCTAACTGAGTAGTGTGGAACTTTTAATTTTTTGTGCATTTCAAACCTTTGGGGGGGGGAATAGTCCTTTTGTAAATTCCAGTGCCAATTCAGGATGCAATTCCCATATTGCAGTTTGGAGGAAGCTTGTGGCTGAGAGGGAATTAGTTGCTACAGCTCTGCAATGTGGTTTGGTGTTAATATGCATCCAAGTTGGGATTGGACTGAGACTAGGAGTGGTTTACCACAACCCTTCAGTGTGGACCAGTGCTCTTATATACATAATGTGGAATTTGGAAGGCAGGCTGAGGCTAAGAGATCAGCACACCACAACCTTGCTATTTAGTCCAGTGTTAATATTTCAAGTTGGATGGTGGTGGCTGAGGCTGGTTTGCATAAACACTCCCAAATTCTCAACACTGAGTCCTAAATATTTTATTCTTTTAACAATGCCTGAAGACTGAGAATGGGAGAGTGTGTATCTATATAATTCTGGGAGTCAGTTAAGGCATGGAATATCTTGAAGAGCATTCTATTTTAAGCTGCAGGGACAGAGTGTATCAACAGAAAGGGAGGGGAAAGCCACTGAGCGATAAAAGCTATCCATAGCAACTTATTTTAATTAAATAAAAGCAATATTGTACATTTTGAAATGCTCCGTGCTTCTAATGGAGTGGAGAAGCATGCTCATTTCCTGTATTAAAATCTCAAAAATCCCCTCCATCCCATTCCTGCTTGAAAATTGCCCTCTTTGACAATTGGAGACCATTGAAACTAATAACTGAGTGCAATAGTAAATCATAATGGAAGCTGGTTCCTAATGTGTACATAATGCCAGATGCACCGTTGTTGAGCAACCATTCTTCCACTGTAACCTTTGTTTTCAGAAATTACTTTCCTAAATTTCCTGAGAGCTCCTCCCTCTCACTGGTGTGCACAATTCATGCAGCAATGTTCAATCAGGCATCCAGTGGTGACAGACATTGTCCTTTGTGTTGCAATGGAAAAGAGCAAGTGTTTAGTAACTACATTTAGTAGCAACAAGGAAGCATTCCTCATTTTGCCGCTCCCTCAAAATTACCGAGCAAGTCAACTCCTCCTTGACATGAGCCAACAGTGTGATGCGGCAGCTAAAAAAGCCAATGCAATTCTGGGCTGCATCAATAGGAGTATAGCATCTAGATCAAGGGAATTAATAGTGCCACTGTATTCTGCTCTGGTCAGACCTCACCTGGAGTACTGTGTCCGGTTCTGGGCACCACAATTCAAGAAGGACACTGACAAACTGGAATGTGTCCAGAGGAGGGCAACCAAAATGGTCAAAGGCCTGGAAACAATGCCTTATGAGGAACGGCTAAGGGAGCTGGGCATGTTTAGCCTGGAGAAGAGGAGGTTAAGGGGTGATATGATAGCCATGTTCAAATATATAAAAGGATGTCACATAGAGGAGGGAGAAAGGTTGTTTTCTGCTGCTCCAGAGAAGCGGACACGGAGCAATGGATCCAAACTACAAGAAAGAAGATTCCACCTAAACATTAGGAAGAACTTCCTGACAGTAAGAGCTGTCTGACAGTGGAATTTGCTGCCAAGGAGTGTGGTGGAGTCTCCTACTTTGGAGGTCTTTAAGCAGAGGTTTGACAACCACATGTCAGGAGTGCTCTGATGGTGTTTCTTGCTTGGCAGGGGGTTGGACTCGATGGCCCTTGTGGTGTCTTCCAATTCTATGTTTCTATGATTCTATGATTCTATGATTCTTCCTCTTCCTCCTCCTCCTCCTCCTCCTCCTCCTCCTCCTCCTCCGCCTCCTCCTCCTCAGGGTATCTTTCAAAATGTAGAAATGTAATGTATGAATGGGGTCAACTCTTTTCAGCCCTCTACCTGTACCTCTGTACAGTCGGGTAGTTTCTCTGCATGCTCACACAACCCTATCTCTATCTTCCATCTAAGAAAGCAAGTGACATTAATAAGAGTTTAAGAGCACATTCCAGGCAGACAAAAAACACTCAGAGCATAAGAGGCATGGCTTGTTGGAGTAACTGGACATGGGAAGTGGTTAATTTCCTTTATGAGCCTAAACCACCCATGGAAGAGCTAATCGCAGGTACAAGTTCAGCTAAACCAGTTCCTATGGTAAAGTAGCCCAGTGCCCCAACGATATATGTGATTAATGTATGCCAGCTCAATTAGTTAGTGAGTCCTCAGTCTGTTGGTGTTCGTTGTCAAGTGTTACATCCTAAATTTCCAAAATTTAAAGCAGTGGAGATACAGAGGCATATAGATGAATGTACAAAGTATCTGCAAAACTCTACAATCTGTATATACTGTATCTATGCCCAGAACGGCTTGAAGGAGCCTTATTTTCTGCAGCAATAAACTATCTGAACCTATCACTGTTTCCATGTGCTTGACTAGTACTCGGAACAACTTCCGCTGTTTGGGTATCTCACCTAGGATTCCCAACACGGCTTGCAGAGAGGGTGTGTGGCCAGGGGAGAGAGGGCCACATAGAGACTCCTGGAGGGCCACATTTGGGCCCTGGGCCTGCAGTAAAGATTCAGGATTGGTTGCAGTTCTTTCTTGAGTCTCTAAAAGTCAAGTAATAAACCTGGGTTTGCTGCCACATAATATGGGAAATAGCTTTGAGAAGTGACTTGAATTCTCTGGTTTAAATCTAAAGCCCAGTCATTCCACCATACTGATACATTTCGTAAAATATTTATTGCCACCCTGAAACTGTTCAGACATTGGTCTCCCTCCTTATATATAAATTTTCATTTGGATTCAAAATGCGGAGGCAAGGATTGAAATACCCCAAAGTCATATCTGAAGGAGGAAGAGGGGGGAGGGAAGCACAGGAAAACTGGAAGGTAATATTATCATACAAATCAGACTGCGTTTACCCGAGAGCTTCAGAAAATATCTCAGGGGAAAGCAAGGTAAAAAAGCGGTTTGCATTGTTTCATTACTGTAAACTTTCAGAAAAATAAATATGATTTAAGATATTTCTAGCATCGAGAAAGGCTGTTCTGTTTCTCAGCAGGGGTTCTGAATGTTGGGTTTGGGTTTGCTTGTTTTTCAGTGGCTCAGAGGGAAGATAATTAGAATGAAAGAGCTGGAACTTCAGAAAAAAACTGAACAGCAGTTGTCAAACTTTTGAAGCTGCCATCACACACAGACAGTTAGAGAAAGAAAATTGTCAGCTAAGATTCCATGAGGTTTAAAAAGAAAAATTCTCCCAGGCAAGACTAAGAGAGAGGGGTTGGGGAGGGAGGGAGGGAGGGAGGGAGGGAAGGGGGGAGAGAGAGAGAGAGAGAGAGAGAGAGAGAGAGAGAGAGAGAGAGACTTTCCTGTCAGGATCCAGGCTGTGTCCAGATGAGGGCACTATCTTGCTAACAAGTCATTCAGATCTCATTTTTCTCTATGTGCACAATTGGCATAAGAAGATCTTCACATTCTCACTTTTCACCCACCACATTCATTGCTATTCTGCTGCTTGTTGTCGAAAACACTGGGTGGAACTTGGCTGAAAATGTCCAAGGTAAGTTTATTCTTTGTCACTCCCCTCAAATACTCGCCCTTCCTCTCCTGGTTATCCTATGCATATTTAGTTAGAAATAACTCCTGCCATTGCCACTTGGACTTGCTTCATAGGGAGGATGCCTAGGATTGTAGCCCTATGGCACATTCCTATGCATGTCTAACTGTGTTCCACTAGGTTGAATGGGACTTACTCCCAGTTGAGTGAGAATAGAACAGCAGCCTTAGTTAGGTAAAAAGGAAGAATTTCATTTTACTTCTCCTGCCACACCAGCAGTTAATCCACCCATCGCTTACTCCCAAGTAAGCACACATAAGATTACAGTCTGAAAACATTCTTCTGATGACTCACTTACCTGTTTTATTTTATCAGATAAAGGATGGAATACCAAATCGCTTCATGGATTTCATTTGGGGAAGATTGCTCTTAAACACAGGTATTAAAAATGCACAGGCTCTGCCTCATACAACTAGAGGAAATAGTTGTTGGCTTCAAAAGTATGGAGCAGCAACCTTCAAGCTTAACGTGAGTCAACAGTGTGATGTAGCAGCAGCAAAAAAAAGGCCAATGCTATTCTAGGCTGCATCAACAGAAGTATAGTGTCCAGATCAAGGGAAGTAATAGTCCCACTCTATTCTGCCTTGGTCAGATCACGCCTGGAATATTGTGTCCAGTTCTGGGTACCACAATTTAGGAAGGATGTTGACAAGCTGGAACGTGTGCAGAGGAGGGCAACTAAGATGATCAAGGGTCCAGAAACCAAGCCTTATGAAGAACGGTTGAAGGAGCTGGGTGTGTTTAACCTGGAAAAGAGGAGACTGAGAGGAGATATGATAGCCATCTTCACATCTCTCAAGGGTTGTGACATGGAGCATGCTTGTTTCTTCCTGGAGGGTAGGACTCAAACCAATGTTTTAGAGTTACAAGAAAAGTGATTCCGACTGGACATCAGGGAAAATCTTCTGGCAGTAGGAGCTGTTTGACAGTGGAACAGTCTCACTCGGGAGGTTGTGGGATCTCCTTCCTTGGGGGTTTTTAAGCAGAGGTTGGATGGCCACCTGTAATGGATGTTTTTGAGTTCCTGCATTGCAGGGGGTTGGACTAGATGAATCTTGGGATCAATTCCAAATCTACAATTCTATGACTCTATGAGTGAATAGCGGTTGCTCATCCTTCCCTTCTGGCTCCTCTCTGCAGCTCACAGTTTATTTGAGGTAAAGTGATGTCACTTGATTCAGTTCCCTTTTTCCTGCCATCTGGCTTGAAATCACATTGGTGATCCTTTGTATGGATTATGTTATGATGATGATTTATTCAGTTTAAATACCACCCTTTATCAAAAGATCTCAGGGTGGCATACAGAATCAACAGCATGTTTTACAGGGCATAACGATACAAACATAAAACACAGCATAGTAATTGACAGCATCATAATAAAAGCAATTCTAATAAGACACACACCTTCCACCTTTAACCTTTAATGGTGGAAGGAACCAACTGGGGAAGCACCAACAGAAGAAGACTCAGAGCCCAGGGAGTGGTGGTGGGACAATAATGAGTGGTCAGAGGGAGAAGAGGGAGCAGACCGAGAGGAGGAGATGTCAGAAGCTGAAGAGGCACCAGGGCTTAGTGAACTGGGAGAGGCTGTGGCAGAGAGAAGTCCGGAATCAGAGGTAGAAGTTGGAACAGGAGAGCAGGATGAGGGAGACCAAGAAGCAGAGATGAGTCAGGGTGGTGAAGAATCTTGGGTGTCTCCCTTATCCTGCTCTCCTGCTTCAGCTTCAGCTCCCTCAACTGTTCTTCATGTGGCTTGGTTTCCAGACCAAGCAGTTCAGAAGCAGTCCCCCAGCACCACCTTCTGAGATCAGACCAGCAGGGAGGACTAAAACCAGTTCCATCCCAGCAAGGTGTCCCAGAATGGTACTCTGTTGTTAACAAGAGCTGTTAACAAGGATGCAGATTCCCAACCTAGCTCCTAGTTGAAGTTACCAGCTGCAGCAGCTAAATCCAAATCGAAAACCAGATTGAAAGGAATCTAGATAATTATTTTCTTGGTTTTCTTAATGTGGGGTTCATGAAGCAATATAATAGATGTCTTCAGTCTTGCAAGAGTCTTCCAGACATAGTAAAGCTGGTTTCCTTTTCCCCACCCATTTTTCAGTCTTGGGACAGATATCATTTGGTGACAGAACAGGCAGTGATGATAAGGATGACTTTTTAACACCCACTTGAATCACACACTGAAAGCTTGTCATAAGACTCCCGCATGAATCTAGCTAAGTATAAAAAGTGCCTCTTCAGTGGCTCGTTGAAACAGATGGAATTACGCCTACTACTGCATGATTAAATTATTATGCATAATGATGCTAATGATATTATGCCCCATCTCCAAGCAATCTAAGTCAGCCCAGAATGTTATTCCTTTTCTACATCTCTAAAAGAGGTGCCGCCATACGAATCCAACTGTATGAAGAAAAGCTATATATATATATATATATATATATATATATATATATATATATATTCATTCATTTATCTACCCACTCAGGCCATTGACATGCTGCTTTTTAACCAAGTAGTCCACACAATAACCAACAATAACTGAGAGCAGAACAATGAAAATATTAAAATACAGGGTGAGTCCTTTAAAAGAGGCCCCGTGGATACAGAGTACACGTGTTCCATGGGGCGTCTTTTACAAGACTCACCCTGCATGATTTGTTGTTTAGTCATTTAGTCGTGTCCGACTCTTCGTGACCCCATGGACCAGAACCCCAGGCACTGCCTCCTGTCTTCTACTGCCTCCCGCAGTTTGGTCAAACTCATGCTGGTAGCTTCAAGAACACTATCTAACCATCTCATCCTCTGTCGTCCCCTTCTCCTTGTGCCCTCCATCTTTCCCAACATCAGGGTCTTTTCCAGGGAGTCTTCTCTTCTCATGAGGTGGCCAAAGTATTGGAGCCTCAGCTTCAGGATCTGTCCTTCCAGTGAGCACTCAGGGCTGATTTCCTTCAGAATGGATAGGTTTAATCTTCTTGCAGTCCATGGGACTCTCAAGAGTCTCCTCCAGCACCGTAATTCAAAAGCATCAATTCTTCGGCAATCAGCCTTCTTTATGGTCCAGCTCTCACTTCCATACATCACTACTGGGAAAACCATGGCTTTAACTATATGGACCTTTGTTGGCATTATGAATTAGAACACTTAAATCAACAATATTGCACAAAGGGAAAAAGAGAGCAGTGAAGCAGGATCATAAAGGAAGAGCACAGAACTAGCAGAAAAAAACTCAGGAAGGTCTAGTGACTTTTACCTTTTTAGAAAATAACAACTGTTCTTCTCAAAAGGTCAATAGCATGGATCTGATAAGCTGCTTTGTTCAGGGAATTCCAGAAAATAGGGTCATCACCACAAAGGCACACTTTCTAGATTACCTTGCCTCCATGTCTCCATATACATACATGATCCCAGGGAACAAGACATACCGTGAGAAACTAATGCATGGTTTCATTCTGTACTTCAGATCCTAACCAGGGATACAGCAAAAAAGCATGTGTGGTGGTGATGAAGATTTGTGTTGTGTCTGCAATGCCCTAGGCATCTGCTGAATCTTTCCTACAGCAACGTTCCAAAATTTAAGATACATTTGGAAGGTTCAGCTGAGATGTTGGATTTTCAAGAGAAGAAGAGAAGTTAAAGTTTCAATATGGTGAATATTCCTCCTGTGTGTGTGTGTGTGTGTGTGTTTTGTTATATTTTCCAGATCTGATCCTGGCAACCATCTTTCTATAAAGATTCTCCTCCCTCTGCTTTTCTCCATGTATCATCCATAACAAGACCAAGCCTATACAACTGGTTACACTCTGAGACCACAGTGCGGTTCACCATTCATATAGGTAGTCTGTAACCCATAAGTTTTTTAGGACCCCAAATAGGCAACAAAAGCAGATTTACAGTTCAGCCCAAACCATGTCTATTAGAAATTTAGCCCTGTTGAATTCAATGGATCTTGCTCCCAGGTCAGTGGAATTAGGCCTGTAGCCTTATTTAACCTCTGGTGGCTGCATTTAACCTGATTGTTGTTGCCATCCATCTGTCTTGGGAGACCTTTGGGTATGAAGTCAAACTGTTCAAAGGTTACGGTGCCTGCTGTGGCTGTACAGACTGATATGTTCTCACCTCAACTCTCTTTGGCATATTTCTCTCTCTGCTGTTCTCTTATGCCTTCAAGGAGCAACGGACATCTGTTCTACCTGGCACTCCAAGTCAAAAATGTGAAAGGTCCTCATCCAATGGATGTTGTTTTCAGATAATACAGCCTTGACCACACACTTCGAGGAAGCTCTGCAGAGACTCATCAACTGTCTTGCCCAATCCTCCAGGGAGTTTGGCCTTAACAACAGTCTGACAATGACCAGTATCCTGGGTCTGGATGTCACCAGCCCTCCATGCATCAGCATAGGTGAACACATGCATGAGTTGGTAGAGATTTTTGTCTACCTGGGTTCCACCATAACCAGCAACCTCTCCATCGATGCTGTGCTGGACAAACGTATTGGCAAGGTAGCTATGGCAATGGCTCGCCTTGCCAAAAGAGGATGGGAGTATGTGATGTTAACGTCCAATACCAAGATGAAGGTCTACCAGGCTTGCGTGTTGAGCATGTGGCTTTATGGAAGTGAGTCTGGGTGATTTAAAATTTATACAGGTCTGAGCTAGGCCCAATGAGGTTCATATGCCTGTGCTTTCTCTGTGATTCACCTAGCTTTTATTAGGCACCATTTGGGTGAACTTTTTTTCCTCGCACAGATTAATAGTTACTCAGGAAACAGTTACATTTGGATTGTGTGCCATAAAACTTTCAGATTTTTGCTAGCACAGGCATAATTGTTTAAATGTTCTTGGTGTGATAGCACAATAAGTACTTCCAACTAAAACCCCATTGGGCTGTGCCCTGATTTTGTGCAACTTCTGTTCATTTCAGTGGGGCTTAGGCACGACAACGATCCTCTGTATACTTCCCCTCCTCCAAATTCACAGGCCAATGCATTACGAAAATAATATACAAGTACCAATGAAGAAAACATTGGTTTCTTAAAGACATTTCTCTAAGCAAGGATATTCAAGCTTTTTTATCTTCCCAACATTGGAATGTAAACACAATGTGAAATGAGATTATAAATTTCAGAACAGGTTATTACCATTAGGGTTGTATTGATCACTAGTTATAAAATTGCTATATTACACATTATAAAACTTTTTATATATATCCCAGGGAAATATTGCATTAAAACTCTAATAAATTGCAACAGTTTAATCACTTGGCAAATTATTTGACCCCTTCAGCTCCAATTATGCCCTTTCACGGTACTTGCATCATAAAAATTCAGATGGCTTATAGGGGGGTTGGTTTGGGAATAGAATAATTTATGCTACAGCCACTTTTATCTAATATTTCTATTTTTTCTTCCTTAGGTAAGTTCAATTTTTTTAATCTTTCATGATATCACTTACTGCTACAGCTCTCTGTTGCCAGTTGGTGAATTAATGTAAGTACTTCATTTTCAGATAGCATCGTATTTCATAACTCCCAACTTTATTATAGTTTTCTTGACTTAATTATAAATCATTTCAATACCCATTTAGAAAATATGAGCATCCCTGAGATTGCACTTCTGTTTCTAGTCTAGTTTTACAGCACTGCATTCATTAGTTTTAATTAAATATTTATCGAATTTTCCATGTGAAAGAAACAAATAAACACACACACAATAAACTGAGAGTGGTACATGAGTAGAGAATTGCCACATTACTCAAAGGTAGAAAGTGATCACATTAGCAACATGTGAAGCGTCAAGCAGAAACAGGACTTGCATGCAGATAAATTGCTGGGTCAAGAATCTTTAATATGCAACAGGGTACTATGCATAGAAGTAAACATTTCAGCCGTTAACAGCTGTGAGCATGATTCCAGTTCTAGATTGGAAGCTAAACCAGTGTTTCCCAACCGGTGTTCCGCGGCACACGAGTGTGCCGTGAGATGTTGCCTCGTGTGCCGCGAGATGCCTGGAGGGAGGCGGGCGAGTCGGGCGGCGAGAGGCGGGGCGGCGGCGGCGAGGAGAGGCCACGCCTCCTGCTGCTGCCTGGCGCTCCTCCTCGCAGCCGGCAGCGCTGCCTGGGCGCCTCTGCGCGACTCTGCCTCGCTGGGTTTGGTCTCCCAGCAGAGACGGGTCACACGCGCACCTCCCTCCCTCCCTCAGCCTGTGCGGAGGGAGAGCCAGAGAGAGGCATCGCTCCTGCGCGGCGGGAGAGGGAGCAGCCGGAGCGATGCCCCAAACGAAGGCATGGGACCGGAGGGGAACCTCTCCGAGGAGGATTGAGCGCAGCTGAGAGAAGCCTTTCGAGGAGCTGCCGTGTCCCCTGGAAACCCCCTTCCCAGCTCTGCCTGCCTGCCTGCCCAAAGCTTGGAGGTTCCCCGGCAAGGGGGAGGGAAAAAACTTTCACTTTTGTGCGTCCCTCCCGGCGTGACGCTGCGCGCTGACGTCACGGGGCGGGGCTTTAATGGTGGTGTGCCGCGAGATTTTTTTTCAGTAAACAGGTGTGCCGTTGCCCAAAAACGTTTGGGAAACACTGAGCTAAACATCCAGTACCCAGCACAGGTTGGATACAGATACGATACAGATGCGCATCTGAGAAAATAATAGCCGACAGCACTGCACAGTATTTGCCTTCCTAATAATATCATGGCAGTTGGGAAGGCAGATTTGTTGCCATACCTGGGTTCTTGAACCGATCACTTCCCTGAGAACGAAATCTACTGGTGAGTGTCAACAAGTCTGCAGCCAAAGCAGCATCTTTGAGGAACAAGGAGGAGGTATCAGCATGCTCAGCAAAACCCCAAGGTTTGCAGATGGGCAAAAGAGTTTAGCAACCTTGGAAAGGACCCAGTTGTCAGGGACTGGGCAGAGGAGAAATAGCGGAGACCGCCTATCCTGAAGGAGCATCTCCACCCCCATCATTCTGCCCAGACACTGAGGTCCAGCGCCAAGGGCCTTATGGCAGTTCCCTCTGTGAGAAGCGAAGCTACAGGGAACCAGACAGAGGGCCTTCTCGGTAGTGGCACCCACCCTGTGGAATGCCCTCCCATCAGATGTCAAAGACATAAACAACTATCAGACTTTTAGAAGACATTTGAAGGCAGCGAACCAGAGCAGCGCACTGAAACGCCGTTTACCTTCCCGCCAGAGCAGTACCTATTTATCTAATTGCACTTTGACGTGCTTTCGAACTGCTAGGTTGGCAGAAGCTGGGACCGAGCAGCGGGAGCGCACCCCGTCGGGGGGATTTGAACCACCGACCTTCTGATCAGCAAGTACTAGGCTCTGTGGTATAACCCACAGTGCCACCCGCATCCCTCCTTAGGGAAGCTTATAATATTTGATGAATCATTGTATTTTAATATTCTGCTGGAAGCTGCCCAGAGTGGCTGGGGAAACCCAGCCAGATGGGTGGGGTATAAACAAATAATAATAATAATAATAATAATAATAATAATAATAATAATAATAACAACAACAACAACAACAACCCAGCCTGAGCCATCCAGGGAAGAAGAAGACAGTTCAGAATCACAACAGGGGTTTAAGGCAGGTCATAGCTCAGAGGATGATGAGGGGGAAAGCTGGGAAATAATGGGAGAGGAGGAGGCAGAGCCAGAGCAGCTGGCTGACACATTATCACTAGAAAGCATTCCAGACCCCCCATCTCCCAGAACCCGGCAAGCCTTAAAAGTAGGAGAGCAAAGAGCTTAGAGACAGATAGCCTTAAGTGGCAACCGTAGAGGTGGTGGTGGTATTGGCGAATGAGGAAGTGGGAGAGAAGGGGGGTGGAGATTTACTCAGGACAACGCCATTATTCCAACAGGCTGCATTCCCAAGCCTCTCTCTGTAAATATTGAATAAGAAGCAGATGGTAAGGATGGAGACACCTCTAGTTGAGCACGTTGTAGAACACCATCATGCAGATATAGATCTACTCTACACAGTCTTATGGGTTAATCAGAAAAAAGTTGGGATGAGGAGAGATTATGTCAAATTACTGCACCAACAAGAAACCAGACTGATTTATCTGTTTAAACCTCTGCACCCCTGGGGTCTAAATACTGAATTAGATTTTAATTGTTTTGTTTAAGTTTTCTGTCCAGATGGCTACTGTTTGTATGTTCTTTGCCAGGCATAGGCAAGCTCCAGCCCTCCATATGTTTTGGAACTACAATTCCCACCATCCCTAGCTAACAGGAACAGTGGTCAGGGATGATGGGAACTGTAGTCTCAAAACATCTGGAGGGCTGGAGTTTGCCTATGCCTATTCTTTGCTATATTTCGGAGACTGTACCTTTACATTTCCTGTAATTCTATGTGATTCATTGCACCTGTTGAGAGCCTTTATTATTCCACTAGGATTTTGCCAACAGCACCAGCGTACTCCACTTTTTAGTGATAGCTGATCCATGAACTTTTGATGTACCTTTGAGGTCTGTTAATTTGGTATGTATTTATTATTGGTTGGTTAACATGCAGGCCTGTCATTTCTTTCACTGGACTGTATTTGAATGTAATGGTTTTCATTTCATATTATTGCTAGCTGATGAAGATCTATCATTGAAACAGTTCATTATCCTGGAAGAAGGGTACTGTCTGCTGCTGCTGTGCTCAGAGCACCCTATTGCGATGTTTGGAGCACCCATCATCTCACGTTTGTAGGATATTGACTGTGGAAAGGCATTCTGCCTCCATTTCAGTGATCTTTGACAGTGACTTACCACTCCTACCATTCCTGTTCATGGAACATTTATTCGATTCTTATTAGTTTGTGACTCCATGCACATATTATATGTCTTCTGTTTATGAATTTTGAAACAGTACAGTGTTATAAAAATATATTGTCAGTATATTATTAGCCGCCGTGTTGCTTGTTGTTGTTCAGAGTGTTCTGTTTTTCAACACAGGGGATTTTCTTTGGTGCATAACTTTGTACCAGTGGGTACTGAACATGCTTAATGGCAATGGAATGTGGGTGTCAGGCACTTTCAGAGGTGAGCATCTGGTGGAGGCAGGGGTGCTGTCACAAACTGGCAGGACAATGGGGAGGAGGAAGGGGAATCCAACAAGGGGTGTAGCCGCAACTGGGACCTACTGGGGTAAACTGGGGATGGGAAAGGAGAGGCTGGGGTGGCAGAAAGCACTCACAGGATGACAGAGGACAGCGAGGGGATGGGGATCAGTGCGAGGGACCAGAAGAGCAAGACCGCTCATCAGAGCCAGAGAGAGGCTCCCCGTCTCCACAAACTAGGCGGGCTCTGAGGCATAGGGAGCAGTGGGAGGTACGCTCTGGGAGACTGAGGCAAGCAAGGGCCCACAACGCAGGTGGGGCTTTCTGCAATCAACATGCAAGGTATAAAAGGGAAAGCAAAGTTGAGGTGCTGTGTCTGCTCAACTGCCCATGTTGATGGACCTTGGCTTGGATGCTCCAGAACCTCTACGGGATTGTGCTTCCTGGCTGTTGAACTTTGGGCTTGACATACTGCATATGAAGAAGAAGAGTTTGGATTTGATATCCCACTTTATCAGTACCCTAAGGAGTTGGGTGGTGCTATGGGTTAAACCACAGAGCCTAGGACTTGCCGATCAGAAGGTCAGCGGTTCGAATCCCCACGACGGGGTGAGTTCCCGTTGCTTGGTCCCTGCTCCTGCTAACCTAGCAGTTTGAAAGCATGAAGTGCAAGTAGATTAAGAGGTACTGCTCCGGCGGGAAGGTAAACAGCATTTCCGTGTGTTGCTCTGGTTCGCTAGAAGCGACTTAGTCATGCTGGCCACATTACCCAGAAGGTGTACGCTGGCTCCCTCGGCCAGTAAAGCGAGAAGAGCGCGGCAACCCCAGAGTTATCTGCAACTGGACCTAACAGTCAGGGGTCCCTTTACCTTTTAAGGAGTCTCAAAGCGGCCAACAATCTCCTTTCCCTTCCTCCCCCACAACAAACACTCTGTGAGATGAGTGAGGCTGAGAGACTTCAGAGAAGTGTGACTAGCCCAAGGTCACCCAGCAGCCGCATGTGGAGGAGCGGGGAAGCAAACCCTGTTCACCAGATTACAAGTCCACCGCTCTTAACCACTACACCATGCTGGCACTTGCCACTGGGTAGGCTGGGGGTTCAGGACACGTGTGACAAAGCTCTTTAACCTGACAAGAAGCTGTTGCTTTCCACCTGGCAAGGTTTTGGGAGAGCTTTTGGGAGGGCTCTTACATTGGCCCCAGGATTTGCACCTCTTCTTCCTATCAGGATTCAGCACAGGGGCTGCCAACAGGTTGTGCCATCAAAACTCATGAAAGAGATTGCAGCTGACGGGATTACTGGCCCCTTCCCACTGCCCAACAATGTTTTGTGTTTTCCCTGAGGATGGGTGATGTTCCTAGAGATTCCACTCTTTGTTCTGACACCAGTGTCAATGACAGTTTCTGTACGATGATAGATGATGAAGGCAGTGAGTCTAGAGATGAAAATGGATATTAAGCCAGAATATATTGCCATTTGACACAGATCTTTCAAAGAAGTACCGATGTTACAGATGAATACAGCTGGGACTTATCTTTATATATTATGTACAAGGCTAAGCCAAAATCCTTGTACTGGTTTTTTTTTTAATGAACATCTTTGACAGCACTCTGTCAAAAGGTTCAGTTATTTGATGGGTGTTGGGGGCAAAGTGAAGCAGGGAAGTCTTCCCCAGTTTGGATTAAGCTCTGATCCAAGGAAGAGTTTGAGGTTTGTAATGCTCACCTTTTATTTGATGAGAGCATTATGAATCCGGAGACTCATATCTTTGGCAACGGAAGCCTTAGCAACATTACAACAACCCCACCCCCCACCCCCAGTTTGCTACCTGAGATGTTTTCACTACAGAAGACAGAGATTAAATCTAGAACACTATAACAAATAATCCACAGTTTCTCTAAGTTGTACCACCCGTCTGTGATCAAACAAAACAGCCCACCAGGTACTTGAGTACTTGATATCCCCCCTCCCACATTTCTGCTATGATTACAGAAACATGTGGGTTGCCTTGCACATGGGAGACAGTAATGTACATGGTTAAGATGTGATATTGTGCTTTGTGGGTCACAAGTTATGCAAACCTGTTGTCGAATGAGCTCTCCAGATTCATTTCCCCACCTTTTGCACAAGTTACTCTTTTTCTCTAGTTTCCTTTTTCTCCATAGTTCATATCGAGATTCCTTCAGAGGATTTACACAATTGCAAATTGAAGCTAATTTTATTTATCCAACTATGTGTTTCTGTAATGCCATAATTTCTTCAATAATCAATGATACAATTACAGTTGCTTGTTTGTATAATAACCACAGCTCTCATTTACCTTCTTATAACCTATAACACTTGCACGACTTTGTGCGTAATGTTTTTATATTGAGCTTTTTTATTCTAGAACCAGTTATATTTATACTAACACTTTAATGAGTCTTTTTCATTGCAGTACCTTCCAAGTGTTTCTTATACTACAATATTTTATGCATTTGTATTCTATGCCAGATATCTAAAGAAGGAGTAGGTTGTCTCTTCCAATATTTAGCTATCAATATCCGGGTGACTGCCAACATATTCCCAACCATTCTTTTCTGTAATTATTATGTAGTGCCGTATTCTTTCTCCCTGATGATACAACTGCTCTGTGTAATTTTACAAATTTTATGGATCACATCATTCCAGAATATTTTTTGGAATGTACCCAATATGCTAAAAGTTTGCATAATTTCATTCAGATTGCCAATTAAATGTCCAAGTCTGTGAGAGTAAGTTCCATTGCACTAAATGGGGACTAATTTCTGAGTATCTCAACACAGAACTGCCCTGTTAGGATTCTCACTTAACTGGGAATAAACTCAACAGAACCCAGTGCTTTTTTTCTAAAAAAAAAAAAAAGTTTAGGGGTTATATTCTTACTTATATTGAAATACTGCCCCTCAATGAGGCCAAACTTAGATTCACAAAGTGTTTAGGGTTATGCATCTCCCTGCGTCCCCCCAGAAAAAAAGCACTGACAGAACCCAATTAAATTCAGTGGGACTTCCTTCTGAGTAGACATGCACAGGGAAGAGACATAGCCATAGAGTCAGAGGGGAGGAGTTGTGAGCGGGAGCCATTTCCTGCTTCGGCAGGAGGCGTTTTAGCCCCTGCTCAGCTGTCCTGGCTGCCGTGCCACGCCCCCTGGCAGCCAACCAATTGGGCGGAGGCTTGGGGGCGGGGTTGAGCCGCTCAAATGCGGCCGCGGCAGTGCTGCCCTCTCATTGCGCTGCTGGGTTTCGTCGGTTTCCCCGGTGACATCAGGGGGAGCTTACAGTTGTATTTGCATCAATAGGCTCCTCCTACTGGTGGTTAACCCTTGATAGACTCACCCCTTCCTGAGGGGGTGGAGACACGCTCTGTTGTTTTATCCAGTGCCTAAGCCAATACCACTCACATGCTGTAATCAATAAAGCTGTGGCCTTTTTTAACCCATTAAGCTAATATACTGATCGTGAAGCTGAGGCTCCAATACTTTGGCCACCTCATGAGAAGAGAAGACTCCCTGATGTTGGGAAAGATGGAGGGCACAAGGAGAAGGGGACGACAGAGGATGAGATGGTTGGACAGTGTTCTCGAAGCTAGCAGCATGAGTTTGACCAAACTGCGGGAGGCAGTGGAAGACAGAAGTGCCTGGTGTGCTCTGGTCCATGGGGTCACAAAGATTCAGACACAACTAAATGACTAAACAACAACAAACCTAATATACTGCATTCTTGTGTCTTTCTTATCCTCAAGCGGGTAGCAGGTCCTCGACTCACAATAATCTTTGCATGCAGAAGGTCTTTGGTTCTATTCCTTGCATATGCAGGTGAAGCTGTGAATATCCCCATCTGTATCCCTGGAGAGCCACTTCCAATCAGGGCACAGACAAGGCTGAGCTAGACGAACCAATGGGATAAGGCAGCTTCCCATTTTCATATGATTGCACTGTTTGTGAACTTATACATTTTTGCAACTTACGTGGTGTACAATACCTTAAATGAGTAGCGTCCAAGCATTTCAGACCCTTGACACACTTTTAGCCCGAACATGCTTTTGGGCTTACTACACACACACACACACAGAGAGAGAGAGAGAGAGAGAGAGAGAGAGAGAGAGAGACTTTTTGTGGTTCTGTTTTTATCTGTAAACTGCCTTGCATTCTGTCAGAAGAAAAAAGGGGGAATCGTACTACTACTACTAATAATAATAATAATAAAAAATTTGCATGATTGTAGTGCTCCTGTTTTGGTTTTGGTTTTTTTTCTTTTTTAAAATGATATTTATTGGGAATTTAAAGTTACAGAAAAAAGAGAAGAAGGAAAAGCAAAGAAAAAAGAGATTAAACAATACAAATCAATAAAAAGAAAATAAAAAGTATCAAACATACAATACACCAAAATCAAAAACAAGAACAAAAAAATAAATTTAAAAACAAATCCAATATTCCCATACCCTTATCTTCATTAACTTGTTTCCTTGACCTCCTCACACCTCCCTTTTTTGTATTCTAATTATTAATTATCTCAGCAAATCCTTTCCATCTTTCACTATATTCTGTCCTTTAGTTGTCTTAATTTATTTTAGCCTTATCTTACCATAAAAAACCCTAGAACTTAAAATCTATTTATACATAACTCCTTATAACATTTCTACTAAAGCCTAATAGTTTCATTCCAAGATTTTCCTAACAGTCGTTAATTTTGCAATATTTCTCTAAATGAATTTTTAAGCTTTCTGCCAATCTTTATCCACCGTCTCTTCTTCCTGGTCTCGGGTTCTGTCAGTCCTTTCTATCTGTTCCATCTAGTCCATCAACCTGGTGATCTCATGTCCGAGGCTCTTAACTCTTTTCCATGTCCCTTCTGCAGATCTTCTTCATAATTGTACCTGCACTTTACTTTGTCTTCTGCTGATCTTGTTCTTAATTTCCTTCCTTTGTCTCTGAGGAGTAGATCTCGGGGGAACAACCTAAGAGTGTCTTTATCCCTTCTCAGCCTGTCAGCCCGTTCTCCATGGTTAGCACTAAAATCCAAAAAGTATTCCAAAACATACTTCAATGCCCCTCCAAAGTCAAGTGCCTCGACCACTCCAATCTCCTCCTGGCCCAAAACCAAATCCCAAAGGTCAGAGCATCCCTGCATAGGAGAATCTGACCAACTTGCCATCTCCAGTCCCAACAGGACTCCGTCTCTCCAAGTCTGCCTCACTCCAGATTCAGTCCTCAGAAACGACAGCTTATGCTCCTGCAGGGCCGGATCTCTCTCAACTTGTATTACTTGAGATTCAACAACAACCTCCTCAAAACTTGTTTGTGTGTGCTTTTCTTTGTGGCTGATTAGCTGTTTTCCCTGTGTAAAGGTCAGAGGGGGCAGGGTTTCTGTTGAGGCAGGGGATTAGCTGTGGGAGGAGCTTATCAGAGTTTGCAGGGCAGCAGTTTAAGAAGGAGCAGAAAGGGTTTTCTTGTGTGTGTGCTTTTCTTTGTGGCTGATTAGCTGTTTTCCCTGTGTAAAGGTCAGAGGGGGCAGGGTTTCTGTTGAGGCAGGGGATTAGCTGTGGGAGGAGCTTATCAGAGTTATATCCATCTTTTAGAGTTATATCCATCTTTTAGATTTAGGGGAGCTAGTCTCAAACGTTTGTTGGGGGAGACCTAGGTTTTTTTGTGTGGGGGAAGTTATTTGTCCTGTCTTCAAGCTTTTTATGATGGAGGACCTCTGTAGCCACCCCCAACGACACGATTTCAAGATGGAAGGGGAAGGAACAGCTGCAGTCGCCTGCGATTCCTGCGCAATGTTTGCCATCTTGCCAAAGGTTGCAGGCAGCTTTACCTGCAGCAATTGCATGTTGATTGCCCTCTTAAAAGACAAAGTCCAGCAACTGGAGGAACGTGTAGCTATGCTCCAAAGAATTAGAGAGCTGGAGCTCTTCTTGGAAGCAACAGAGCACACCGTCTCCACCAGGGAGGAGACAGGGGACTCCCCTGAGAAGGAGTCTAGTTCACCAACACAGGAGCCAGATATATGGAGAAACGTGACTCAAAGAAGTAGGAGGCCCAGGGTTCACTCTGATTGTTTAGAAATACACAATCTCTTTGAGGTCCTCTCCCCTAGCATGGAAGACGAAGAGCAGACTCCATTTGAGGATCTCTCCCTCATTACAGTCAATCAGGTATATGAAGACGAGCAGCAAAGTCAGTCCTCAGGGAATGTGCAGGCGACCTTGGAACGGACAGCTCACGGAAGAACCCCGACCAAACCCAAGAGGAGGCGTGTAGTGGTGATAGGGGATTCCCTACTGAGGGGAACAGAAGCAGTGATCTGTGGGCCTGACAAGATGTCTCGGGAAGTGTGCTGTCTCCCCGGGGCTAAGATCCAAGATGTACCGTATTTTTCACACCATTGGACGCACTTTTTTCCTCCTAAAAAGGAAGGGAAAATGTCTGTGCGTCTTATGGAGCGAATGTGTGGTCCCTGGAGCCAAATCGCTGTTGCCCTACGCTGCTGGGCTGCTCTTCGGGGATCGGGGGAGGAGCCACGGTGCTCTGCCGGCTGCCTCCGCTTTCCCCTGAAGCCCCGGCAACGTTTGCAAGCAGCGGGAAGGCTGTGCGTCTTTGCCCTGCGCTCCTGGGGTGCTCTTTGGGGGTGGGGGAGGAGCCACGCTGCTCTGCCTATAGCTTTTGCATTCCCCCTGAAGCTCCGACAAGGTTTGCAAGCAGAGGGAAGGCTGTGTGATCCTGAGGTGGAGGGGGGAGGAGCTACACTGCTCTGCCTACAGCCTTTACTTTCCCCTGAAGCTCCGACAAGGTTTGCAAGCAGAGGGAAGGCTGTGCGTCTTTGCCCTGCGCTCCTGGGGTGCTTTTTTGGGGGGGGGGAGCCACACTGCTCTGCCTATAGCTTTTGCATTCCCCCTGAAGCTCCCACAAGGTTTGCAAGCAGAGGGAAGGCTGTGTGATCCTGGGGTGGAGGGGGGGAGGAGCTACACTGCTCTGCCTATAGCTTTTGCATCCCCCCTGAAGCCCCGACAAGGTTTGCAAGCAGAGGGAAGGCTGTGCGTCTTTGCCCTGCGCTCCTGGGGTGCTCTTTGGGGGGGGAGCCACACTGCTCTGCCTATAGCGTTTGCATTCCCCCTGATGCTCCGACAAGGTTTGCAAGCAGAGGGAAGGCTGTGTGATCCTGGGGTGGAGGGGGGGTGGGGAGCAGCAAATTGCTTTCTCTCAGTGCCTCCTAATTCAACTGCAAAGGATTGCCTAACCGGATTCTGAGCTCCGTTTGAAGTTTAAAAATATTAAGTTTGGGGATTTCTTCAGGTAGCCGTTTTGCAGAAATAGTCATAAATACATGCAAAGCATTTCCACAATTCAGTATTAGTGAGCTCAGCTAAAACCGAGCAGGCATCTGGCTTAGTAACAGTTTAAACTAAACAACTATAACCAAAATAAAAAAATTCCTTCCAGTAGCACCTTAAAGACCAACTAAGTTAGTTCTTGGTATGAGCTTTTGTGTGCATGCACACTTCTTCAGATACACTGCTCTGTATCTGAAGAAGTGTGCATGCACACGAAAGCTCATACCAAGAACTAACTTAGTTGGTCTTTAAGGTGCTACTGGAAGGAATTTTTTTATTTTGACTATGGCAGACCAACACGGCTACCTATCTGTAACTGCAACTATAACCAGACATCCTGTGTGTTTGTGTGTGGACCATGTTTCTAGCAGCTAATCTTTACTGCTGAAAAGAGGCTCTGATATTCCACTCCAACTCTATAATTCATTATACAAATTCTTACAAGTACAGTCCACCTATACCAAACCAAAAACATTGTGTTCTCTTGGTATTGAATGGAAGCTATTTATCTGCCCTCTTTTCCTCCTCTGTTCTTTGCTCAGTCACTCCATTTTGAATCTTCCTTTCAAAACAACCAGGCCTGTTTTGAGAAAACTTCAGAGATTTAGGAACTGGAGCGCAATCATTTGATCTCTTTGCTGTTCCTCCATACTCCAAGCACTTCTCATTTGCACAGCCCTGGTTTCTCTCCCTGACTATAAATATTCTTGATTAATAACAGTAAAATGCTCAAATTTTAATTTTTGTGACTGCTGCCAATACTGACTTCCCAGTGATGATGAAAACAGCTACATTATAATGGAATGTCTGTCCTTTTTCCATTCTCTTCATTATATATTGTGGCTCGCTTTAAAGCAGCAAAGTGGACAGGAGCCACCCACTTTGCTGTTTTAAATAGTTTAGTACAACATTTGAGTTGGATTTTTTCTTCTTATTTTCCTGCTCTAAAAACTTGGTGCGTCTTTTGGTCAGGTGCGTCCTATGGAGCGAAAAATACGGTAACTGAACGACTGCAAGGAATCATAAAACCCACTGACAAATACCCCTTCCTCTTGGTTCATGTGGGAACCAATGACACTGCAAGCAATAGCCTCCAGAAGATCAAAAGCGACTACGAGGCTCTTAGCAGGAAATTGAAGCAACTAAATGCACAAATTGTCATCTCATCTGTCCTCCCAGTTGAACGTGGCCCAGGGAGAGAGGGGAAAATAGTGGAAGTGAACAGCTGGCTTCGCAAATGGTGTAAACAGGAACGGTTTGGATTCTTAGATCACGGACTGCAGTTTCTTGAAGATGGACTTCTGGCAAGTGATGGGCTGCACCTCACAACGGTTGGGAGAAATGTTTTTGCCAAAAATCTCAGAAACCTTATCAGGAGGGCTTTAAACTGACTAATGTGGGGGAGGGAGACAGTGCTCCTGAAGGTAGGAGTCTATCAATTAATGAAGATGATCATCCAAATGTCATAGACCAAATGGAGCAAACAGCACATGGACCTAGTGGTGGGAGGAAAAAATCCTTAAATAAGAGACACGGGGGAATGATTAATGGACTTCAATGTCTGTACACTAATGCGCAAAGCATGGGAAATAAACAAGATGAGCTTGAGCTCTTAGTACAGCAAACTAAATATGACATAATAGGCATCACTGAAACCTGGTGGGATAAGTCCCATGATTGGAATGTAATAATGGGGGGATACAATCTATTTCAGAGAAACAGACCAGACAAGAAAGGAGGAGGAGTGGCGTTATATGTCAAGGATGTGTATACCTGTGAAGAGATCCAATATTTAGATCCTCAAAGCCAAAGTGAGAGCATTTGGGTCAAAATTAAGGGAGAGAAGAATAACAGAGACCTCATTGTGGGAGTTTACTATAGATCCCCAAGCCAAACGGAGGACATAGATGATGCCTTCCTGGAACAGATGGCCAAGCATGCAAAAGGAAGGGAGATAGTAGTAATGGGGGACTTCAATTACCCAGATATTTGTTGGACGTCAAACTCAGCCAAGAGCATAAGGTCAAACAGATTCCTCACTGGCCTTGCAGACAACTTCATTGTCCAGAAAGTGGGAGAAGCAACAAGAGGAACAGCCATTTTAGATCTGGTCCTAACCAATGTTGATGACCTGGTTAGTGGGGTAGAAGTGGAAGGATCATTAGGCGCGAGTGATCATGCTCTTCTGAAGTTTACTATACAGCGGAAAGGAGCAGCCAAGCATACTAGGACTCAATTTCTTGACTTTAAGAAAGCCGACTTCATAAAACTTAGGGAAGTGCTGGGTGAGATCCCATGGACAACAATACTAAAAGGAAAGGGAGTTCATGATGGCTGGGAGTTTGTTAAGAGGGAGATAGTAAAAGCACAACGTCAGGCAATACCAATGAGACGGAAACATGGAAGGTGCCTAAAGAAGCCAGGGTGGCTATCTAAAGAACTTAACTGAATTAAGATTAAAAAAGGATGTGTACAAAAAATGGAAAAGGGGGGAAACCACCAAAGAGGAATTCAAACAAATAGCCAGCACGTGTAGACACAAAGTCAGAAAAGCTAAAGCACAGAATGAACTCAGGCTTGCTAGAGAAGTTAAAAGCAACAAAAAAGGCTTTTATGGGTATGTTCGTAGCAAAAGGAAGAACAAAGAAACAGTGGGGTCACTCAGAGGAGAAGATGGTGAAATGCAAACAGGGGGCACAGAAAGGGCTGAACTCCTCAATGCCTTCTTTGCCTCAGTCTTCTCCGATAAAGAAAACAATGCCCGACCTGAAGAATTTGGAGCAAATGATTCAGCAAAGGAAACACAGCCCAGAATAACTAAGGAGATAGTACAAGAATATTTGGCTAGTTTAGATGTATTCAAGTCTCCAGGGCCAGATGAACTGCATCCAAGAGTATTAAAAGAACTGGCAGATGTGATCTCAGAACCACTGGCAGTCATCTTTGAGAATTCCTGGAGAACAGGCGAAGTCCCGGCAGACTGGAGGAGGGCAAATGTTGTCCCTATTTTCAAAAAGGGGAAAAGAGAGGACCCAAATAATTACCGCCCAGTCAGTCTGACATCAATACCAGGGAAGATTCTGGAGCAGATCATTAAGCAAACAGTCTGTGAGCACCTAGAAAGGAATGCTGTGATCACCAATGGTCAGCATGGATTTCTGAAAAATAGGTCATGTCAGACTAACCTGATCTCGTTTTATGACAGAATTACAAGCCTGGTAGATGAAGGGAACGCAGTGGATGTAGCCTACCTTGATTTCAGCAAGGCATTTGACAAGGTGCCCCATGATATTCTTGTAAAGAAGCTGGTAAAATGTGGTCTTGACTATGCTACCACTCAGTGGATTTGTAACTGGCTGACTGACCGAAGCCAAAGGGTGCTCATCAATGGCTCCTCTTCATCCTGGAGAAGAGTGACTAGTGGGGTGCCACAGGGTTCTGTCTTGGGCCCGGTCTTATTCAACATCTTTATCAACGACTTGGATGATGGACTCAAGGGCATCCTGATCAAATTTGCAGATGACACCAAACTGGGAGGGGTGGCTAACACCCCAGAGGACAGGATCACACTTCAAAACGACCTTGACAGATTAGAGAACTGGGCAAAAACAAACAAGATGAATTTTAACAGGGAGAAATGTAAAGTATTGCACTTGGGCAAAAAAAATGAGAGGCACAAATACAAGATGGGGGACACCTGGCTTGAGAGCAGTACATGTGAAAAGGATCTAGGAGTCTTGGTTGACCACAAACTTGACATGAGCCAACAGTGTGACGCGGCAGCTAAAAAAGCCAATGCAATTCTGGGCTGCATCAATAGGAGTATAGCATCTAGATCAAGGGAAGTAATAGTGCCACTGTATTCTGCTCTGGTCAGACCACACCTGGAGTACTGTGTCCAGTTCTGGGCACCACAATTCAAGAAGGACACTGACAAACTGGAACGTGTCCAGAGGAGGGCAACCAAAATGGTCAAAGGCCTGGAAACGATGCCTTATGAGGAACGGCTAAGGGAGCTGGGCATGTTTAGCCTGGAGAAGAGGAGGTTAAGGGGTGATATGATAGCCATGTTCAAATATATAAAAGGATGTCACATAGAGGAGGGAGAAAGGTTGTTTTCTGCTGCTCCAGAGAAGCGGACACGGAGCAATGGCTCCAAACTACAAGAAAGAAGATTCCACCTAAACATTAGGAAGAACTTCCTGACAGTAAGAGCTGTTTGACAGTGGAATTTGCTGCCAAGGAGTGTGGTGGAGTCTCCTACTTTGGAGGTCTTTGAGCAGAGGCTTGACAACCATATGTCAGGAGTGCTCTGATGGTGTTTCCTGCTTGGCAGGGAGTTGGACTCGATGGCCCTTGAGGTCTCTTCCAACTCTATGATTCTATGATTCCTCCTTTGTCTTCTCCTCAACTTGCCCTGTCAGGGCAGATTCCTGGGTCAGTTGTTGAGCAGGTTCTATATCAGTGGTCACTGTTTGACCGAAATTATCAATTGCAGTTGTCATCAAATCCATCTTCTCATGAAGCTGCTCCAACAAAGCACTTGTCCTGCACAAAGCAGACACTAAGGTTTCCTGTGTCAACATTCTTATCCAAGGTCAGAGCCTGTTTCTCACGCTCTCTAATCTCTACAGCTGTAAAGTTCCCCAGGTCCACTCCAACAACAGTTCAAAAGCTCCCTCTAGAGGAAACAATTTCTATTTGTATCCATCCTTTTACAAGCAGATCCAGCAACAAAATTACTTTCGTTTTTCAAATCTTTGTTCCTTTTTAGTGCAAAAGGAAACATTGGAGTCAATATGTTTCTCTTATTTAACGATCTGTCAACACACATTATTATTCACAGTCAATGAACTTTCCCCAAACGTCTATCTTTGACAGCCCATTCCCAGGTTCAAGACGATAGAAATTTATCTTTCTTTACTCCCTCTCCTGCAGGCTTGAACAATTTAAGATTTCCCCCCTCTTCTCCTGCTTCCAAGGGGGATTTGTAGTTTTAACCTATGGAAATTTAGTCCTTTACAGATGACTTTCCAGACTTTAGCTTGTGATTTCTTTGCTTCAAGCTGTTTACAAAAGCGGAAGGCGGACTTCCTGTTTAGACCTTCCCGCTCCGGTGCCAAATTACGAAGTTTAGTAATCCAATTTTCCGTTCTACTCACGGGTACTTGTTTAGAGTCCAATTGTCCACAGGAAAAAAGTCAGCGCTCTCCGACAACAGCAATGCGGCTTCACTCCGTGAAAAGAGCAGTCGATTCGAAGCACCGCACCACTCACCCCACGTCGCTCCGGATCCCTGTAGCCGGGTTTCCCCGTGAGTAGGGGAGGCGCTAAAGGTGCCAGCCGAATCCCAGGTCCACAGGCTTCTCCCACCTGTGGTTTTTGATGGGTCTCCACCTCACCGTGGTGGTCCAGACCCTGATTTTCACGGAGCGTGTTCCTCCAGATCAGAGGAAGCCCGCCATTGCCGGTGGCGCTAACCCGGAAGTCCCCTGTAGTGCTCCTGTTTTGACCCACCTTGGATCAGGCCATGACCCACACACAACAACAACAACAACATTTCTACCCCGCCCATCTGGCTGGGTTTCCCCAGCCACTCTGGGCGACTTACAGCACATAAAAAAATGTAAAACATTAGATTTCCCAATACAGGGTTGCCTTCAGGTGTCTTCTAGAAGTCAGATAGTTCTTTATTTCCTTAACATCTGATGGGAGGGCGTTACACAGTTGAAGACCAATTCCTTAAATATAAGATCTTATATAAAAAAAATTCCTTAGCTGCAACATCGATATAATATTTTGAACATTCTCATACTCCACCTATTTTGTATGTTAGATTGCAAGCCATTTTGAGAATTCCAGTTAATTAATATACTTTTGAATTTTGTAAGTGAGCTAATATGCCACCTTATCTTAGAATTCTTATAAGGAAGCTTTTGATACATAAAATCTCAGATACTGAGAGAGTGAGTCAGATTGTCACATTCAGTTAAATTTACCAGTTTGAAGAAAACATATATCCATGTTAATCCTTTTTATAGCCATACGTCCTAGCTTGCCAAAAAGAATTTATTAAAGGAATGAGCAGAAGGGGTGAGACTTCTGGACCTAAGGGCATTTTAACTGTGCCCCAAGTCTCCATTTATTGAATCCCTAATTGCATTAGGTTGAACTATTGGATTCTCCCCTTTTATTCCACATCCATTCATTTAGCAGTGCTGGAACTCCTTGTTGACCCCTTGCCCAGTGAGAGCTAAAATGGTCAGACCATTGAACCACGGCAGTTAACATGACTGCCTAATTTTAGGTATGGCCATTCCATCATCTTTTATTTTCAGCTGAGTAGCTTTAAATGTAAATCTGAAAACCTCCCCATTAGAAACAAGTTTGCTAATATTACCTTGCAGAATTTCCCTGGTTTCGGCTGGGGAGAGCAGGATACAAATAAAAAATTATTATTATTATTATTATTATTATTATTATTATTATTATTATTATCCTTGGTGGAATTTTTAATGATATTGACAAAAATAGAAATAATATTCCTGCAAAGACATTCATTTTATCTGTTGCAATGCACTCAAGCCAATGCCATTTCTCCTGTGACCATTTGTGTGACCAGGTGGCGACAGCCCCAGCTCCCAGGGATCATAAGGAATGAATAAAGACTCTAACGTTATATGGAATTAAAATTAGACCACAATTTTATTAAACTTCCGAATGTAGGAAGACCTTGGCTTAGGCCTTGGCATGTATCCCTCCCAGCCCCCCAGCCGTGGCAACTGGGGCTCCCCAGGGTAAATGGGATATGGGCGTGCTCTGCGAGACGTAACAATCAGCCCAGACCAGACCTTATCCCCACACGCAAAGTAGTTCGCTGACAACCTTTCAGTGCATGGTCAGTGACACCCATTACACTGGGAAACTTTTTTTTTCTTTTCATTTTCTGTTGCATGAGATTTTTCAACTGTTCTTATATGTTCTTTCAATGCTGATTTCAAATCTGAAATCGATTTTCGTGTACATGCTATAGTTATCTTTCAATTTCTGACTTTTGCCAATATGTCATATTTACACTGGGGATAAGTGGACACTGACACGTTGATCTACCCTAACCACATGGTAATTATTGTTTTGCCATCTTATTTTTTCTTTATTTTTATAGTTTTGTAACCTAAATATTTGCATTTTTCAGATCGGACCATGGCTTCTTTAAGTAGACAAAAATGTGTAAACAAGCCTGATGCCTTTTGTGGCTGCTACGCATTTCCTTGTAAAAGACGCAATATAACAGCATTTGTGAGGCGTGCCTATAAAAGCTGTTTTGAAATTCCCCTGGGTGACTAAGACAAGAAATGGGCTCCGCATATTGTTTGTCACAATTGTGAGTAAATGCTTAGAGACTGGACAAAAGGAAAACGGAAGAGTATGCCTTTTGGGGTTCCCGTGGTTTGGCGAGAACCCAAGGATCACACAAGTGATTGCTATATGGGACTGGCCCCATCTCCCAGCAATGAAACTTGACTACTGAGGCTGGGTGTGAACCTCCCAAAATTAACACTGAGAGGCAGCCCAGTCGCTGTTTGCCAGTAAGTTCCCTGTGAATTGTAGCACCACGCGCGATCCCGCAAAGGGCACCCACAATGTAAAGTGTGAGTGCTCATTCTTCACACCCAACTTAGCTTTGTTAATCGGTAAATCAAAGTTAATGAGTAAAATCCAACAATCTCTGCACTCTTGGTGTAACAGACCCACCTTCTCTTCAGAAGCGCCCCCTCCCCCATGCACCCAAAATATACTCCAGAGGGTGGGACAGGTTTTTCCGTACAATATTTCATATGATGTTCCTTAAACAGCAAGCACTGCTTGGGCTCCATTTTTCTTCCTCTATTAGAAATAACACACTTATTTTTATTTCCAACTGTTGACCTATAGAAAATCCTAGAATTTCCCATTTTGATGAATCTAATATGCCAATCTTATACCGAATTCTTGTAATTTGTATGTTAGGTTATTAACTGACCCTTTGTTGTTGTCTAATGTGAAAACATTGTCTGCACATGTGCTTTTACACATATCTATGTTATGCTTCTGTGGATTTGGTGTGTGTGTGTTTTTGAAAATTGTAATAATAGTCCTAGATAAAGGAAGATAAACACATTTAAAATAGAGTAACATTACTGTACTTTATTTTTATTTTTGCATTTTTGACATTTGTGTCATTGCAAAAAATAATGAATGAGTAGCTGTGAGACTGAATTAAGCAGGAAGCATTTGTTCTTTTAGCTGTTCGCTTTAAAATGTCAACTTATTAGGACATTTTATGGAAGACAAACACATGATATCCCCCGTTTTAATGTTCTGGCAGTAACAGGGCTAGTGGCAGCATGTATTAGTGCAATGTGTCACTTCGTTTACCGTATGGAAGAAGAGGAAAAGAAAGCAGGTACGCTGATCAAAACCGAAGACTTGCTGTGATAGCGAAACACATTTCAGGGAGAACTAAGCCAGCAGTCAGCATCGGCTGAATAATTTTAGTTTCTTTACTGTGTCTATTTCTGCACCCAAATGTGTATGTGATAGACCATGGGTAGGCAAACTAAGGCCCAGGGGCTGGATACGGCCCAATTGCCTTCTAAATCCGGCCTGCGGATGGTCCGGGAATCAGCGTGTTTTAATATGAGCAGAATGTGTTCCTTTATTTTAAATGCATCTCTGAGTTATTTGTGGGGCATAGGAATTTGTTCATTTGCCCCCCCTCAAAATATAGTCCAGCCCCCCACAAGGTCTAAGGGACAGTGGACCGGCCTCCTGCTGAAAAAGTTTGCTGATCCCTGTGATAGGCAATCCCAGAAACATGTCACAATATTATGATATGTGCCAACTAGGAGGGTGTTCAAACTCCATCAGACAAATTCGGTGAATACATGAGCACATGCCCAGAACTGGTGCTTTGATTGACAGCGTGTTTGGTGACCCCACCTTTGGCACTCGTGTTAAGGGGTCCTGCATGCATATAGGCAAAGGGTTCTTCCATGCTAGGAGGAACCCTGGCTTATCTCGGGTTCAGGGACTTGACTATGTCTGTATGTGTTCACCATATGTTACTGGGGATTGTTTGAATAGCCCTTAGATTTCCCTCTCAACTTACGATAATGAACAGGGAGAATTTGATGGTCTTTGATGAGGCGACTGAGACTCCTGGCTGAACTAGAAATAGTGCAAAAGACATGTGAAGTGGCAATTAAACAATAATAATTAGATTCTGAATATGATTGATGCAACAGGATAAGGAGTGCTCAGTCCTTTTCCTGTGTATCTCCCAGCTGTCCTGCTGTTTTTCTCCCAGTGAGGAAGGATTATAGGTTAACGTATGTTTCCTCTTTTGAGGAAAAAGACAATTTATGGGAGATTCTCGTGATTGGGTTAAGCAGCTTCTGATCAAACTCAAGAGTCTGTACAGGTGTATTAAAGCAAAAAAAAAGTGGAGGAAGAAAGAGAGAAACTGTTGAGAAATATCTCCTTTATTGTGTCTGATTTGGCCCACAGAATAATTTGGCTTCATTCAACAATAAATGTAGGCCTCAGACTTTAGACTATGTGATGGGATGATGAGCTGCTTGTGCGTAAAATCGTAGTCCCTCAGAGTTTGTGCAACTCCACAAACCTCTGTGTGTGACAGAGCTCCTCAGACATGTCTGCTCTAATCACTTGCAGATTCCGACAGTGGTTGTTTTCGGAATCGTTTCCAGCATAAGGGCTCCTTAACGGAAACACGTCTTCTGGACTCACGGCGTGACAGTTTCCGGCGAGGCATGGGTCTCCCTATGGGAGCTTCAGATACCTCCCCACTGTTCTCGCTGGAAGTGTCTTTGAGCCCTCCCACCTGCTCGCATTCCCTCAGAGATCCACTCCTCCCCCTGCTGGTTCCTGCTTCAGCTGTTGAGTCTCTCCCAGCCTCCCTGAGCCCCTCCACCACCTGTTCCTCCGATGGCAGTTCCCTGACATCCACCTCCCCTCCAGGGCCCCCCTCACCCCCTCCCGTTCCCTCTCCTCTGGGAGGTGAGGAGGTAAAACCCCGAAAAGAATCTTCTTCATCTTCAGACGTCTCGAACAATTCCCTCCATCGATCGCCGTCCCGGCTCGCTGAATCCTCCTCCTCCTCGGAATCTGTGAACCCCTCCAACTCCTCTTCTTCGTCGGTGGTGGCAAAGTATTCCCTCCGGAACCTCGCTACAGGCTGAGGTTTACGTGGGAACCTCTGATGAAAAGTTTCTATTAAAACCTCGTCATTGACATCCTCTGCCCTGACCCAGGTGTTTTCCGACTCCGGTTCCCCTTCCCACCTTACCAAATACTCTACTTGATCTCCCTTCCACCTGGAATCGAGGATCTCCGCTACATGGTAGCTTTGTTCCCTTTCCTCCATTGCTGGTCCCCGAGTGACCCTCCCTTCTCTGTCCCCTTTATACAGTGACAGCAATGACCTGTGGAAAACTGGGTGCAACTTCATGTGGTTCGGTAACCGGAGTCTGAAAGCCACTGGATTGACCTGTTGTGTTATTTCAAATGGGCCCAATCTTTTGGGTCTTAACTTCTTACAACCCCCTTTGAAGGGTAACCCTTGGGTTGACAGCCACACTTGGTCCCCCACCCTAATGGTTTCACCTTCTCTCCTGTGTTTGTCTGCCTGCCTCTTATATTCCTCCTTGGCCCTGTCTAAGTTAAGTTGGAGCTGGCGATGGATCGCTTCCATTTCTTCTACGAACTGTTCGGCAGCTGGAACGCTCCATCTCTCCCCTTCCCCCCCTGGGAAAGCCCTGGGATGGCACCCGTAATTAGCCAAAAAGGGGCTCATCCCTGTGGACACGTTCTCCGCATTGTTGTAGGCAAATTCCGCCAATGCCAACTTCTCCACCCAATCATTCTCTCTGTCATTGACATAACACCTCAAATATTGCTGGAGGATGCCATTGGCTCTTTCCGCCTGCCCATTGGTTTCAGGATGCCGGGCAGTCGAGAAATTAACCTCTACATGCAGTAAGCTCATGAGCTTCCTCCAGAACCTGGAAGTAAATTGTTTCCCTCGGTCTGAAACCACCCTCAAGGGGGCGCCATGCAACCTAAACACATTTTCTACAAACAATTTAGCTGTTTCTTCTGCCGTGACAGCATGTGAGCAGGCTATAAAGTGTGCCATTTTGGTTAACAGGTCTACCACAACCATGATGGCTGTTTTCCCTCTGGACCTTGGCAGATCAGTCATGAAATCTATGGCCACTGCTTCCCATGGTCTTTCTGGTGTGGGTAGCGGTTCTAATAACCCTGCCGGCGCCCGCCTTTCCCCTTTGGCTCGCTGGCATTGGTCACAACTCCTCACATACTCCCGCACGTCTTCCCTGACCTTGGGCCACCAAAATTCCCTGGTCACCAGCCACATGGTTCTGTGTTGCCCAAAATGCCCCGCTGTGGGGCTATCGTGCAGCTGCTTGAGTACCTTCCCCCTCAACTCTCCTTCAGGTATATATAACGCTCCCTTGTAGTACAACGCCCCGTTTCTCTCCTCAAAACCTCCGGGTTTATCTCCCTCCCTCCTGAGTCCCCTGAGTTTGTCCTGTGCGTATTCATCGTTCTCCGTTCCCTCTACCAGTTCTCTTTGCCCCACCAATGCTGCCCCACACACCCAGCGGTCCTCTGGAATGACATGTCTCTCTTCGGGTGCTCCCTCCCCCTCCAAATATTCAGGTTTGCGTGCGAGAGCGTCCGCCCTAACGTTCTCTGGGCCTGGCACATAACAAATCTCAAAGTTAAATCTGGAGAACTCCTGGGCCCATCTCAACTGCCGTTGGTTGAGCACTCGTGCTGTTCTCCAATACTCTAGGTTCTTGTGGTCGGTGCACACTTGCACCTTATGTTGTGCGCCAATTAGCAGGTGCCTCCATCTCCGAAAAGCCTCATGAATAGCAAGAAGTTCTCGATCGTACACCGTGTAGTTCCTCTCGGATTTGTTCAGCTTCCGCGAAAAAAAAGCACACGGTCTCCACTCTGACTCCTCCTTCCCTGGCTGCAGAAGAAGCACCGCCCCTATGGCTCTGTCTGATGCGTCTGTTTCGACTCTCATCTTTTTTTGTAAATCCACATGCAGAAGTTGTTCTTCAGAGGCGAAGGCCCTTTTTAGCTCCTCAAAAGCTCGCTCCGCCTCCTCAGTCCAAACAAATTTCTTCTTACTGCTGAGACAGTCCGTTATGGGCGCCGTCAGGTGGGCAAAGTTTCGGATGAACTTACGGTAAAAGTTCCCAAACCCTAGGAACCTCTGCACATCCTTCTTTGTTTTGGGTGTTTTCCATTCCAGCACTGCCTGTACCTTGCCGGGATCCATGGCCAATCCCTTGTCTGACAGGCGGTACCCCAGGAACTCCACCTCCTTGGTATGAAACTGACACTTCTCCAGTTTCACCCACAGCCGGTTGGCTAGCAGCCTGCGCGACACTTCTCTGACGTCTCTCACATGCTGCTCCTCATTCTCAGAATACACCAACACGTCATCCAGAAAGGCCACACAATTCTTGTAAAGCAAAGGCCCTAGTACGTGGTTCATCAGCGATTGAAAGCACGCCGAGCCTGCTTGTAATCCAAATGGCATAACGAGATATTCAAATGCCCCCAAAGGGGTGAACATGGTGGTTTTCCATTCATCCCCTTTCCTTATACGTATCAGATTGTACGCCCCCCTTAGGTCCAGCTTGGTAAAAATCTTTCCCTTCCGCACCCTGTTCAAAATGTCATCTATTCTAGGCATGGGAAAGGCCAATGGTTCTGACACTGCGTTTAAGGCCCGAAAGTCACACACAAGTCTCGGCTTGTCCGTGTTTTTTTTTATCCACAAAAAAACACTGGACTACCTCCCACCGCTCTTGACTCTCTGATGAAACCCCTCTTCAGGTTCTTGTCAATGAACTCTCTTAGCTCCTGCATTTCTCTGTCTGACATGGCATATAACTTGCCTGCGGGGAGCTGCGCCCCAGGCAGTAAATTGATTTGACAATCAAAGGGTCTATGCGGGGGTAGTTGGTCAGCTTCCCTTTCGCTGAACACGTCGCTGAGATCTGCGTATTGCCGTGGTACCTTCACCTTCTCCGTTACTTCTGTCCCTGCTAGGGTAGCTTGGGCTCCTGTTGAACCCTTTCCCTCCTTGCAGTGTTCTAAGCAATGTGCGGAACCAAAGGAAACCACTCTCTGATGCCAGCCCACCAGTGGATCATGTAACGCCAGCCAGCTCATCCCCAGAATAATGGGAGCCCCTCCCAAGGTGGCCACATTAAATGCTATCAGTTCTGTGTGCCTTGCCACCTTCATTATCATTGGGACGGTCTGCAAGCTGACTTCCCCTCCCAACAGCTCCCTGCCATCGATCGTGGTCACCTGTGGGGGGTTGCTTAAAGGGATCGTCTGTATCTGGTGTTCAGCTGCAAACTCTTTGCTCATGAAATTGCAGGAGCTGCCTGAGTCCAACAGCGCCTTAATCTTCAGAGGGTATCCGTTTTGCAACTCTAGTGACACTTCTATCACTAGGGCAGGTTTGGGAGGTTCTGGCGTGGGCACTTTCACTGCTCTTTGGCCTGGCTGCTGTGCCCCGACGGTGGCAGCCAGGCGTTGGCTTTTACTTGCTCCGATATCTCCTCCACTCCTCCCTCAACAGCTCCCACCATCCCTTGCCATTCCTTCCTCTGGGGGCAGACTCTGGCAAAGTGACCTGGCTGTTGGCAGAGATAGCATTTCCGGGCGCCTTTTCCCTCCTTCCTACCCCCTTCACTGGGCTTTGAAACTGCGCGCGCGCGCGCTGTTCCGATTTCCATCGGCTCTGCCGGCGGGAAAGCTGGCTCAGGAATGTCTGGAATGCGGAACTCCTTCCAACGTTCCCCCTTACCTTCCCGCCTCTCCAAGGCTCTCGCCTCCTGGCGCGCTCCTATGGTCAGCGCAGATTTGGTCAGCTGATCCATAGAAACCGCCCTGGGACTCTGGGACAGTTCGTCTTTCACAGCCGAAGAAAGACCTTCTTCAAATAGCATCTGAATGGGTGCCGCCGATAAGTCCCACCCCAATCTGTGAACCAGCATGGTGAACTCAGCCCAGTACTCACGGACAGATCGGCTTCCCTGCTTGCAAGCCATTAGCTGTCTGCGCACCACTCCCTCCTCAATATCGCTGGAAAACATGAGATCCATTGCACGAAAGAACTTCATGGTGTCCTTTAGGACGTCATTATGCGTTGCCATCAGGGGTCTAACCCAGTCCCTCGCCCCTTTTTCAAGATGCCCAATCACAAAAGCCACTCGCGATTCCTCGTCAGGGAATTCATCAAACTGCACATTGAGGGCATATTGCATCTCTGTTCTAAAGGCATGGTAGTCCTTGGGGTTCCCCCCCAACTTCTGCACCAATCCTGGTACCTTTCCGGTGAACTGGGTGGCTCTCCCCTTCTTGTCTGCATCCTGAGCCCTTCTCTCCTCAAGCCTCGCCGTCTGCAGCGCAAGTTGGATTTCCAACGCTCGGTACCTTTCTTCCAAGCTTGGACCAGCTCCAACCCCTGCTCCTTCGGTTCCGGCTGGGTCGCTCATGATGCCTTCTCCTGCACAGGCAGCTTACAAAGACTGTCGGAATGCTGTGATGGGATGATGAGCTGCTTGTGCGTAAAATCGTAGTCCCTCAGAGTTTGTGCAACTCCACAAACCTCTGTGTGTGACAGAGCTCCTCAGACATGTCTGCTCTAATCACTTGCAGATTCCGACAGTGGTTGTTTTCGGAATCGTTTCCAGCATAAGAGCTCCTTAACGGAAACACGTCTTCTGGACTCACGGCGTGACAGTTTCCGGCGAGGCATGGGTCTCCCTATGGGAGCTTCAGATACCTCCCCACTGTTCTCGCTGGAAGTGTCTTTGAGCCCTCCCACCTGCTCGCATTCCCTCAGAGATCCACTCCTCCCCCTGCTGGTTCCTGCTTCAGCTGTTGAGTCTCTCCCAGCCTCCCTGAGCCCCTCCACCACCTGTTCCTCCGATGGCAGTTCCCTGACAGACTACGAATGTCTAAATTGCTCTTTAGCAACACTTGGGTTTAATAGTGTGCAGTCTACAAGAAAGTCAAATCCCTTAAGTCCTCTGAACAGCATTAAAGCAGAATTTACGTGCTGCTTTCTCCAGGCAATTGAAGTCCTTCCTAATCATGTATCAATCAATACAAACTTAGCTAATCTGGCTAAAGAAGGTTGCAAGATAATAACCTGGGGTTCTTGTGACTAGCAAAGTACTGTCCACGTGCTCTTGCTGCTGCTTTCAGTTTTGATTGCAATGAAGAGAATGACACAATAAGTGAAATTAAATAAGTCACAATTTTATCAAAGAGGCCAATAAACATGTAGAAACTTTTAGTAATTGCAATAACAGTTCTTTGGCCAGTGACGAAGGAGAGCCAATGTCATTATGTCCCTGGCTGTCCCACTGATTCTCCCCAGGAACCACATCAACACGGCCATCCTGTTTCTCAGAGCCAAGGGAGCTCATCTAGCTGTCCTAACCTACCCTCCCTGCTCTGTGTCTTTCCTCTAAATGGGTCTTCCTCCACCACTGACCTCCTGACGAGATGTGACGAAGAAGAAAGCCAATCAATTATGCAAATTCAAAGGTGGCCCACACCACCCCAGTCCCTTCTCACAGGGAAGGAAACAAACTAAGCTCCTCTAGCAGACACTCCAAGTGTCTCTGTTTTCCTGGGACAGTCCTGGATTTACAGAAGCTGTCTCAGTTTCTGATTTGATCCTGGAATGCCCCACTTTTCCTTAGGACATCCCTGTTTTCATCAGAGAAATGTTGGAGGTTATGGACAGTCCTGTTTTTCTAGAAAAAGAGGTGCCAGAGCGCACCATGAATACCTCCTTCATTCTCTCAGAATGACAATGGCATCTACCTGAGAGGTGTCAGAATTGAGTTCCCTGAGTTCCTGCTGGAAAAAAAGCCCTGGTTTTGGAGTTATGTGACCCCCAAGCCAAGGAGATAAGTAACTATACAACCTTTAGAAAACATTTGAAGGCAGCCCTGTATAGGGAAGTTTTTAAAATGTTTTATTATGCTTTTATATATGTTGGGAGATGGCCAGAGTGGCTGGGGCAACCAAGTCAGATAAATAAAACATAATAATAACAATAACAATAGTAGTGGTAGTAATAGAATAGGATGCCCTTATTTTAATCGGAGAAATGTTGGAGCGTATGGACTAGGCCAGGGGTCAGCAAACTATTTCAGCAGGGGGCACATATTGCGGTGAGACCCTGTGTTGTGGGTGGGTACAATTGGTCAGCCACAACACCCGATTGGTAGGTCCCTCGTAGCTGGGTGGAATCTGGCCAATGGGATGAAGTCCAAATGGTTTGAGGAACCTATTTATGCCCATGCACGTGACCCAGAGCTTCCTCTTTTGGCTCGTGCATTCAGAACACCCGCCCACCTCTCCCTACTTTTAGGGCTTTGCGCTTGACCTTGCTATACCGTCCTTTGTCGTCTGTCATTGGGACAGGGGCACGGCAGGAATTCTCCCCACTTGGCTGATTGGCTGTTGCCATTTGGGTTTCACCTGCCGCATAGCAAATTGTCACAACTTGTAAGGTTGCGGATAGGCTCTGGTTCCGGTGATAGGGATAGGAGAACGCTCTCTCCATCCCTATGTGAAGGGTATTCCGTTAAAGGAATTCAGGGACTCAATGGTTTGGTCAACCCCTGAGCGGGGGTTGGGCCCATGCCTGAGTCCAGGGGGACATTTGGGTAGCCTGTTCCTGGCTTTCCGCTTATCCAGGTGTTCACCCTTGGCTGACCTATGCTAGAACCCTGGGTCAGCGCTCCCTGCATGGCAGGGAGTTAGTCGAACCAGAGCCTATGCAACCAGTCACTTTCTGTAATCAGTAAAGTTGTGGCCTACATTCTGCCAAAAACCCAAACCAAAATTTGAGTCAAGTGTGAATCTATTTAGGGGGGGGTTCTGGGTCTGAACACACAAAAGGATCAAACTGAGAAACAAAGACACACATAGTTGTAAAACTATTTTAAAGAAATATTCCTGAACTCCTCTCTACCCTGCTGCTACCGCTGTTCTCAAAGTCATGGTCTGGGCTGAGGGCAGAGCTAAGCTTAAACTCTCCCGCTTCCCACCTTTGCTTCCTGAGACCAAGAGAGGGTATGTTTATGATGATGACACATGCAAGCCCAGCAAATTACTTGCCCCAGCCCAGTGAGCATTGCTACTTAGATGAAGGCCCATGCAGGTTGTTTTATTTTTATCTTAATTAAATTTATATACCGTCCTTCATCAAAAGATCTCCGGGTGGTTCACAAACTCAAGGGGGGGGGAGCAGTCAGTACTGATGTCATCATGCACATGATGACATCAGTACCCGTGCACAGGCGCGCTTGTAGACATTGATACAACACATTGCAAAAGAAGCACACACAAAGCTGATGTAATATGCACACAAACATACACACTGTGGTATTTTATCAATGTGAAAGAATGTGCGCATGAATCGGTGAAACACCCTCTGATTACACCCTTGCTCAGTGAAGGGACATAAGTGTTATTGATTTATTATTCCGTATTATTCTTATTCTTATTCTTATTCTTATCATTTCTATACCACTTTAGATTTTTAAGAAAAATCTCAAAGTGGTTTTGTTGTTGTTGTTGTTTAGTCGTGTACGACTCTTCATGACCCCATGGACCAGAGCACGCCGGGCACTCCTGTCTTCCACTGCCTCCTGCAGTTTGGTCAAAGTGGTTTACAGCACACTGAAACATCCAGAAAACAATCCAGAATAAAACATTACCGAAGAAAGTAAAATGTAAAGTATACAGTCAAGGCAATGTAATTAACAGGAAACTAAAATATTATCTTAAAGATTTAAATAAAACATTACAAAGGAAGTCAACTATGGAATACATATTTTAACACAAACAAATTTAACCGAACATCTTAAACATTCCAATAGAAAATGTTGCTAAGTGAAGCCAAATATAAAAGCCATATTTATATCCCATTTTACCTCCAAGTAAAGGAGCCAAGCTGACATGCGTGGTTTTCGTCTCTCTCCATTTATCCTTACAACAAAGAGGTAGGCTAAGCTGAAAGACTGTAACTGGCACCAGTGTCATGCAGAAAGCTTCTTGGCTGAGTGGAGATTTGATCCCTTGTGTCTGACACTCATAGTCTGACACTTTGACCACTGCACCGTAGGGTCCATATTCTTTGACTGAGATACAAGTACAGGCATACTTTGTATTACGTTTGCTTCACTTTGCGGCTTTTCAGGTTATGAACACAGCAAACCCAGAAGTGTTTACTTCCAGGATTGCCACGCACACACGCGCTGAAGCGATCTGCATGCTTTGTGCATGTGCAGAAGCGCTCTATTGTGCTTCGCACATGTGCAGTAGCGGCACTCTACTTACGGACTTTTCAGGCTGCAAACGGCACCCCAAAACAGATCGTGTTCGTAAGTAGGTGGTAAGAGGTACCACTGTATGGAAAATGTTCGCAGACCTCCCATTCCAAATACATTGGTACCTCGGGTTACGAACTCAATTCATTCCGGAGGTCCATTTTTAACCCAAAACCGTTCTTAACATGAGGCGCACTTTCGCTAATGGGGCCTCCCGCTGCTGCCGTGCCGCCAGTTCATGATTTCTGTTCTCATCCTGGGGCAAAGTTCGCAACCCAGAGCAACTACTTCCGGGTTAGCGGAGTTTGTAACCCGAAGCGTTTGTAACCCAAGGTACTACTGTATAAGGAATGAGGAAAAGGTGATATTAGTTTATGGGAAAAAACCATACATAGGCATTGTAACTACATTGGACTGCATCAAGCTCTAAATATCATTCATTCAATGTAAAAAAAAAATCATTTATTTATTTATTTTTTAAAAAGACAATCTTTCATCATATTTGCATGTTGTACCTAATTTGGGGGACTGTCTATCTTTTTTTAAAAAGCCAATTAACCAATGTATCTACTTCTACCAGTGATTTCTTCTAAATTATTCATTATTTAAATGTATTCAGTTAGTCTCTCACAGCCTGTTTTCCTTGATAGCTTGATCACAAACATTCTGAATTAAATCAGGTTCCTCATTTGCATCTAGTGAGATAGTTTACCTAATTTTGTAACATGTTTTTTCCCTGACTGTCTGAACATGGAAACATCTCCATAGTCAATAATTTAAGATTCTCTGCTAACGGATATTGTTAAAAGTAGGTCAATAGAATGTCCATGGAAAGTGAGTGTAAAATGTACAAATGTGTGTGAAAGGGAGAAGAAAGTTTCACTAAGTTGTGCTCCCTATCTCCACAGCCCTCTGCGCCGATTTCTTTCTCTGCCCCCCCCCCCCGGAGAGAGGATGTGGAAGGGGACCTAAGTAGGCAGGAGAAAATGGTGGAAAATTAGATATGAGTGGAAGCACTATCCATAGCTGTCAACGTTTCCCTTTTTTACAGGGAAATTCCCTTATTCTGAATAGGATTCCTCACAAGAAAAGGGAAAAGTTGACAGCTATGGCACTATCCACAAAAGCAAGGCACCCCTTTCATTTATGTTTTATGTTTTTGATGTTTTTAATGTTGTTCTTGGGATGCGGGTGGTGCTGTGGGTTAAACCACAGAGCCTAGGACTTACCGACCAGAAGGTTGACGGTTCGAATCCCCACAACAGGGTGAGCTCCCGTTGCTCGGTCCCTGCTCCTGCCAACCTAGCAGTTCGAAAGCATGTCAAAGTGCAAGTAAATAAATAGGTACCGCTCCAGTGGGAAGGTAAATGGCGTTTCCATGTGCTGCTCTGGTTTGCCAGAAGTGGCTTAGTCATGCTGGCCACATGACCCAGAAGCTGTACGCCAGAGCCTTTCGAACTGCTAGGTTGGCAGGAGCTGGGAGAGAGCAACGGGAGCTCACCCCATCACAGGGTTTCGAACCGCCAACCTTCTGATTGGCAAGTCCTACGCTCTGTGGTTTAACCCACAGTGCCACCCGTGTCCCTTAACCCAACTTGTTACCAAACTTTTCAGAAGAGTTGGATCCATTTCAAAGAGGGATTCCTCTCAGCTCCAACAAGAATGGAATTATTGGTTCTCTGCTTTATTAGAATTATATCTCACCTTTCCCTCACAAAGGAGTCCAGGGTGGCAAACACTTCAAGTCATTAAAGTAAAGTTTTAAATAAAACGAAAACACATTTTAAGTGTTTAAAATGGTTAAAACATCTAAAACACAACAGAATATCTGAAGCGAATGCTAGCAAATGTGGGTGCCAGAAAGTGCCCATCACTTTATTTTTGTGACTTCCACTGGCACACCATCATCATGTACTTGAGTCAGCCTCTCACCCCTTGACTACAGAACTAATACTCCTCCAGAGCAAACACCATTCTCCCCACAGCTCAAAACAAAATAGCCAACAAAATTACTTTGACCTTTCCAAGTCTTTATAAAGAGCTTCACAGTGTTCAGCAAGAGCTCTTTGACCTTCTCTCTGCAATCTAGAGCTTCTTGATACAAACCAAAGCCTGTGAATATCAGGCAGGAATTTTTATAAAAGGGATTAGAAACAGAATGAAACAGCCGCAGCCACACGCCATGTCACACAACTTGGGATTTGGAGATGAATTGATGTCATTCGTCAAAGTCTGTCTTCAGCCTCTTCTTCCACATTTCAAATTAAAGGTTTAAGGCTGAAATAAGACATGAGAACTTGGGGCCCACTGGTCTCTGTAGAGTGGTGGCTGGCGAAAGAACACTGATTTGGAGCAGGGCCAGGAAACCTTCTTTATATATTAAGGGCCAATGACCCAAAGAAAAAAATAATTAAGATAAAGTCAACAGCATAAATAAGTTTTGATGGATGCAATAATGGAATACTTAATGGTATAGTTTTTGTAAAATATGCAGGGATTTGTGATATGTAAAATGAACCATGGAAAGAGAAGAAAGGAAGTTATTGATATCTTAAGAATGTAAAATGAGTATTTTAAATAGTAAAAAAGAAAATTATATATATATATATATGTGTGTGTGTGTGTCTGTGTGTGTGTGTGTATATATTAATCAATTAAATAGTTGTGCCCATGGGTTAGGAATTAGGATTTAGCTGCCTGACCCAATGCATTTTTCCATGTAGACATGGGAAATGGATCTTTCAGGAAAGAGATGGTATGCACAGAATACAAGATTTGGTTCAGGCCCTGATTTGGCTCTTTGGAAAACAACACACCTTTCTCCAAAGTGCTTCACAGGTGACCCAGTTCAGTTCGTGGGCAATCTAAGTGCACTTCATTCCTGACCAACCCTACTCACTATTGAGAAAATAACATTTGAACTGGCAGTAAACTAGGCATCAGCCTTAATCTCCATAGATATGATAGGCAAGTTGTGTGCAGTCTATAGGAGACTGCAGTCCATTGAGTAAATCACCAGAAGGAAAATCACTAAAAGTGTTTATTAAGTGTTCGTCTGCTAAATCCTCACCAGCCATAACACACACAACAAAGCACTGCCTGATGGTTCAAACAGTTTTTACTTTTTTCAGGATTTTCCCAATAGAATTAAGGCAGAAATATTAGCCCAATGGGAAAATTAAATCAATATGTGATGGCCAATATGGCATGAGGACGTGAATAGTATTTCAATTGCCCTTAAGTCAATGAATCTGATTCTAAAGAGGCTGTCTAAAATTATGTTTAGCTCCTGATACTGAATCCCATCAAGGTATAATGTTGTTAGAAGGGAAAATATTAAAAAATACCTGGTGCAGCTATAAAACCAGACAGCATTCAACATCTCTAACGAGTTTCTCAATAGGTTTAATTGTGAGGCCTAAAGCAACCTTGATTTGAGAGGAGTCATTAAAAAATTATCTATCTGATAACTGAATCAGAGGCTAATTATGACTGATTTGGTTTTCTGGAGCTGATTTTTTGTTCTTGTTAGAAACCATTTAAAAATGTCCACAATATATCCAGTTTTGGAGTAAATAATCATGTTGATCATCAAAATGTATGTTATTTTATTATTTTTATTATTTATTAAATTTATATACCTTTAAAGAGTTCGAAAAGAATAAGGATTCACAGTTCCTATAGGAGCAATATGGTTGAGAGGCAAATATGTGATTTCTATAGCCTCAAGTGCTGATTTGTCACTATAGGCTGAAAACCTATTTTGACCTGGAACTGATGATTCCATACACACTATCCTGAATTGCATGATGATACAAGAGATCATTAGTCTTGCACTGCTTAATGGCCCAGTATACCTGAAGGAGTGTCTCCACCCCCACCGTTCAGCCCGGACACTGAGATCCAGCTCCGAGGGCCTTCTGGCGGTTCCCTCACTGCAAAAAGTGAGGTTGCAGGGAACCAGGCAGAGGGCCTTCTTGGTAGTGGCACCCTCCCTGTGGAAAGCCCTCCCATCAAGGATGTGAAGGAAATGCTTGGCAAAGATGTCAAGGAAATAAACAACTATCTGACTTTTAGAAGACATCTGAAAGCAGCCCTGTTTAGGGAAGTTCTTAAGGTTTGATATTTTATCACATTTTTTATATTATGTTGGGAGCCGCCCATCGCGGCTGGGGAAACCCAGCCACATGGGTGGAGCATAATATATTGTTATTGTTATTATGTTGTGCTTGATCTGCCAAGTCCACTAAAGGACAAGGACTCTTCCTAGGTATATAGTTTAAATTTCCAGACTTAACAGAGAAGAGCTGAGGACAAACTAAAACCAGTATATCCTAGCATAAAGTCTGAAAGAGGAAACCTGCAGAAAACTATTATTTCCCTAGGTACATGTATTTATTATAATGCACTATAGGGAATTTAATCTTCTCTTTCACCATTTTTTGGAATCCCATTTTAAAAACCTTTAAGAGCACAACAAACTGTGAGCAAGCAGCAGGCAGATCATGGCCAAAGAGGTAGGTTGACATGCAGGAGAAACGAATAGTTAAAAGACTGGGATCACAGTTACTCTGAAAGGCTTATTCCTCCATCTGGGCTTTCCATCCCATCCAGAGTTCCTTCACACTCTTCCAAAGACACTTAATGCATTTTCATATGAGGAGAAACAGCAGCAGAATCCCATACAGATAGTTTTTCTCTTCTGCCTTTGGCCAGTTGGATAAATCAGGAGCAATTCTGAATAAGCAGCAGTGCTTGAACAAGCAGCAGTTCCTGAGTTCAGAGATGCTCCTCCAGCTCTTCTGGCCAAAACAACTCCCCAAAGCATGTTCTCCTTCATGGAGAGCACGTGTTGTGGTGGGGGCTGCCAGGACACTCCAAAGTTGGGGGAGGGCTAAGTGACCGTTGGCCACTGATGCGATTGGGGCTTCCCTCCTTGTTGGGAAGAAGTTAATGTTGCCATTTGTTGATTGACAGCCAGAAATGCTAAAACTCCTGGCACGAGGCCAGGGCTTCCTCTTTTCGCCCGTGCATCAGATTGCCCGTCCCCCCCTCCCTAGAATTTGGGTTGCTCGCTTTGACCTTGCTATGCCTGTCATGGGGTCGTCTGCTCTTGGGGCAGGGGCCCGGTGGGAATTTTGTCCATCTGGCTGATTGGCTGGGGCCATTTGGTTTTTGCCTACTGCCTAGCAAATCGTCACAACTTGTAAGGTTGCGCTTAGGCATTGGTTTATGGTTTGGTTGGTTAAGGGGCATGGATTGGCTGTGCCTGCCCCTCTAATGCTGCTGCTGCAAGGGATTCCGTTAAAGGAATCAGGGGCTAACTATTGCTTGTCCACTCTGTCAAGGGGGCTCGGGCCACTGCAAGAGGTCCTGGCTGCATTTGGGGTGAGGGCAGATTCCCTGCTCCGCGTAACCCCCAAGTGTATTCCCCTATTCTGACTTTCGCATCGTGCGGAATGTCAGTCTGTCCCCCTTTGGGGGGGGGCAGATAGTCGCAACCAATGCCTAAGCAACCACTCACATTTTTGTATTTTAATAAAGTTGTGGCCAAAATTATGCACAAAACCTTAAACAAAAATTCTGTGTAATGTGTGAGTTATTGGGGTGGCTCTCGGGACCTTGACACGCAAAAGATGGGAGGGGGGAAAAATAAACCCCGTTTCATGCAAGGGCCTTGGAAGCTGACACAGTCTTACTGGCATTGTTTAAAAAACAATTACTGTAATCTACAAACTTACAAACTACTACCTACCTTAAGGACTACTCCAAGAGCTAGAAACCACTACTATATTTTTGCAAGGTCTTGTTTCTTTTCCAGACTGTGTGGCATTCAACCATCCTTGTTTCTATTATTTCATCCAAATCACAAAATAGAAACTTAACTGAAATTAATAGGGCTAGTTTATGTAGTTCAGATTTGGGTGTATATAGAACTGGAAGGGAATGTCTTATCATAAATGATAGTTATGGGGAAAGCACATTCCGTATATGTACCAAGTAATACTGTTTCTATAATCACTCATAACCTTCTTAGGCATAAAAAGGGGCTTTCTTTTTCCTTGCCTTTGGTGCTTAGCTTTCAGAAGATGTTTTTGCCTGCTGTCTAAGATACCTGATGACCAGCATGCTGTAAGTTGATAAGCGGTTTCACTAAATGGCTGAGTGATTGGCTGAGTGAGAGATGGGGCATTCAGTTCACACACAGATAAGAAGAAGTCAAAAAGAGAATGACTTGAGCTAGCTAGAACATTTGTGAAAGCCAGATGATGAGATACCAAAACTGTTGGGGGGGGGACGGGACCCACTGCATTTTGCATTCTATCCCTGTGGACATCGCTCCATCAAGGCACCATTTTCTTCTTTCGACTTCTTTTATTGGAAAAAAAAACTTTACAAAAGATTTCTTGGCATTTTGCTCCTTTAATAATGTTAATCTATAAAAAATCCATATCTTTATGCTAGCTCTGTATTTCTTCTTTTATTTCAAAGCCCTTAAAGCCATTACTAAATGTTTACTTTCTTCTTAATCTGAAGTCAGCAGTTCAGGTTTTAGTTCATAAATTTTAATGATCCAACATAACAATGAATTACAGTTATCTCCTGGCAGGTATCGCAATCTGGGCAAGCTGAAATGAATAACATTTTGCCAACAGGCAAAGAAATTACTTTAGAAGCTCATAGGACCCAAGACGCAAATAGGACAAGACAGCTTGTAAGAAGTTCCAGAGATGCATTAACAACAAGGTTCATTACAAGTACCTTACTTTAACCAACTTCAGCTGCTAGGCATTGCTGCATAGGCGAGGGGGCAGGTTGCATCACAAGGAAGAGGGCTGCTACTATTGCACTATGCCGGTATAAACAGCTGAGTGGGTAGACTCCACCATGGGAGCAGGGCAAGGGTGGGAGAGTGCTAGAGTTACCTCCGAGGATGATTAGATGCTGTACAATCAGGGTCAGATTGAGTCATGCGTTGTTGGGGAATCTCAATTTACAGGGTTCCCTTGTGGAGATTTTGATTTATGTGTTGAGGCATGGGGCCAACAGCTACCTGTGCAGGGAGCATAGCTGCTAAGGGTGGCAGTATCAAACGCCGCTGAGAGATCCAGCAGAACTAGGAAACAGCTCTCACCTTTGTCCCTAGCCCACCGGAGATCATCGACCAGTGCGACCAAGGCAGTTTCAGTCCCATGGTGAGGCCTGAATCCCGACTGGAAGGGATCCAAATGGTCCGCTTCTTCCAGGCGTGCCTGGAGTTGTTCAGCAACCACTCGCTCAATCACCTTGCCCAAGAATGGAAGATTTGAGACTGGGCGATAGTTGGCCATTGTGGCTGCATCTAAAGATGGTTTTTTAAGAAGTAGTTTAATAACCGTCTCTTTCAGCGGTTCCAGGAAGGCTCCCTCACGGAGGGAAGCATTCACCACCCCACGAAGCCCATCGCCCAGCCCTTCCCAGCTAGCTTTTATAAGCCAGGATGGGCAAGGATCAAGGAGACAAGTGGTTGGTTTCACTCGTCCAAGCAGCCTGTCCACATCCTCGGAGGTAACAGATAACTGTTATTCTTGTAGTTTGGATCCATTGCTCCGTGTCCGCTTCTCTGGAGCAGCAGAAAACAGCATTTCTCCCTCCTCTATATGAAATATTAATTGCCTCTGATTGCAGATCCTGCAATGCATTTAAGTTTTAACTCTGCTAACTATGCATTGGAATTCCGCTCTGGATCAATATTGAGTAGAATTATACGACACCGCCAACATTCAGAATTGAGATTGTGACCAGGTGCAGACCCCAGAGCAGGTATGACAGGAAGTCCTCCATGTCTGGAGCAACATTCCACTGTATGTCCACTCTAGGCAACAGGAAATGTTGTATTTGACTGCTTCAGTGATGATACATCCCACAAAACTTGCACATCGTTTTGCAACCTTTTGCTTGGCCTAATAAAAGTATGGCTCTATTGCAGATTTTTCAGTTAGTGCCATGTGCCCCAATTGCCAATCTTACCACCTACATTCACACCCCAAAAAAATCTCATCCCTCACTGATTTGGGAGACTGATTTATTTCCTAACATGCACCACAAATGGGCAAAATAATATTGCCAAAAGTATTGGCTCAAGTCTGAGGTAGAGATAAGGGCCCAATGAAAGAGCAGGACTTCCAGAGAAGCGGACACGGAGCAATGGATCCAAACTACAAGAAAGAAGATTCCACCTAAACATTAGGAAGAACTTCCTGACAGTAAGAGCTGTTCGACAGTGGAATTTGCTGCCAAGGAGTGTGGTGGAGTCTCCTACTTTGGAGGTCTTTAAGCAGAGGCTTGACAACCATATGTCAGGAGTGCTCTGATGGTGTTTCCTGCTTGGCAGGGGGTTGGACTCGATGGCCCTTGTGGTCTCTTCCAACTCTATGATTCTATGATTCTATGACTAGTTTAGAGACTCAAACCTCCTGCTTCACCCTGAGATTGAATTTGGGGCTCAAGGCCCACTCTTAAGTAGGATTTGCAGCAGGAAAAGGTCTTTGAGGGCTGAACTGTGAGTTTTACCATCTCCATTACAGTACTGGAGGAAAACTTGCAAAAACGGTATGATTTAAAGACTTGACTTCATAGATTCGAAAGGGCAACTCTGAAGTAAACGAAGATCCTATGGGGCACTTTAAGTCTGAAATGTAGCATAATTTTTAACATGAGAAAATATGCTGGAAGTCTTAGAAGTCAGAAGCCCTTTGGACCCAAGTGAATACTTCCTGTGAGTGGCTCAGTGACCAAAGTTTTAAATTATGTTTGAAACGGTTTGGTGACAACTCAGCACACTTTAAGAACTACAGTATACAATTCATTTAATATGTGCTCATGAATGAATTACATTGCTCTATTCTTCTCTACAGAATTCCCAGAAAGCTGTTCTAGGCAGATACGGTCATGGTTTGCCTTCGCTATTCTACAGTCAGTCAGTCAGCCAATCATACGTTGTTGTTGAAATGAATATTGCGGATATGCCATATTTTTCTGCCTATAAGACACCCCTGTGTATAAGACGCCCCCTATTTTTTGGGACTTAAAATTAAGTAAATACACTATGTACTATCCGTGTAGAAGACGACACCTTATTGTAAACTTCAAAAAATTAGGAAAAATATAGTCTTATACACAGAAAAATATGGTATTCAGTTTCCAGAAGAGGCACTGCAACTCCTCTATGTGATTGCAACATCTGGGGCATTTTAGTTTAAAGAAAGGGCAAGTAACATTGGATATGATAAAGCCGGATTATGCTCTTGCTTAACACCCTGTCTCCATCTCTTATGCATGGTGCACAAGTACATGTAACTGGTTTGGTTGTGTGTGTTTTTTTCAAACTTCCTACCCTAGCTCCCCATTCTCTTCCTCCTGCCAATTTTTAGATTGCAAGTTCTGATCAATATTTATAATTTATTATATTTTCAAGTTGCCGACAGACCCTCAAGGTAATGTACAACAGCTACATTTGACACAACTCCACAATAAATAATGAAAACATTCAAATCAGCAACCATAAACCAACTGTGTGATAAAACAGGTGATAAAAATCACAGGCTAAAATAGACCTAAAAGCACCAATAACAAGTGGAGTAAAATAAACCACATTAGGGAAGGATGTGTGTTTTCATATGGTGCAAAGTGCCCCTGTACTTTGGTTGGTGCCGTAGTGATGAAAATAGCAACTGCAGCAGGAGGATAGCAACCCATAATAAGCAGAATTCTGTTTTCTTTAGGTCAGTGCAACTCCACCCCTCCCCTCAAGCCTCTTTGCTTCAGGGCAAATACTGGGTCCTTGTTCAGTTTGGATCGCTTGGGGGGGGGGGACACTTCACCCCAGATCCTGAATCTGAAGCAATATTCAGAAAACCAAAAGCTTTGGGCCCTCCCACGGACTCACATTTGGAGACCAAAATGTCCACAACTTGTCGAAACCTGCGTACCTTTTAGAGGACTGCCCAATTTCAGTCAGGTAGATCAAGGGGTTTCTGCGCTAGCTACCTTTAACATTTTGCTTTTTTCTAAATATTTTCAGTTTTTCTTTTTAAAAAGTCACCAGTGGCAGCTTTTAAAATGCCTAATTGCTTGGGGGGGGGGGGCGCTGAGGAATGATGGATGTGAGCTGTATGGGGAACCCCCATGAACGACAGTTCCCCAATCACATGCTAAAGGATGACTTTTGGCTTAAAACAATAAAAAAAATATCTACTTTGTTAGATGAAGAATAGTCTGTTTTAGTCCAGGTCAAGTAGAGGAAGGGGTTATGGTATCATTTCCATTATGCGCTATAAAAACTTGTGGGGTTTGGATATTTCTTATATGAAAAGTAATGTAAGTTCTCACCATGCATGCAGATGCATAATTTACTGTCATTTTATTCTCTGAAATCACTTTCATTTAGACATGAATGTAATGCTCATATTGTTAGACTAATCTTTTCTTCTTCTTCCCTCTTAGTTACAGTCTGGAACATTTTTGTATAAGGTTTTGGTGGCCATTCCTCTGGATAGAAAGTTTCAGGTAATCTTTCTCTCTAATTTTCCATATTCACACGTCTGTCTGCTTTCTCCTGGTCTCCTGACCCAGGCAGGAGAGATACTGTCAGAAACTTTGCAAAGAGAGTTAGGTAATAAGCTGGATTTGTTCACGCTGTTACTGACTACCTCAGAGAAATCCCTCCAAAATACCTATGATCCCTAGAAATTACAGATAAGGAAGCCTAGGAAAATTTGGCTCTGTTTCCAGGCTTCACTGCTTTTATGACATCAACAGCCAAAACGCCACTCATTTGTCTCTCCTTATAAATATTTGCATGAGTTCATATCTTAACATTAGTTGATAAGCACCTACTCTGCCCTCCTTCCTGCTGAATTAAAATGTTGTGTCCTAGAGTAAAAGAATGATAGAACTCCATAGTTGGAAGAGACCCCGAGAGACATCTAGTCCAACCCCCTGCAATATGGAAATCTAAACTAAAGCACCCATGACAGATGATCATCCAACTTCTGGTTAAAACCTCCAATGAACTGATTGAATAGGCCTCAGCTCATCTTTGCTGTGAGCAGTTGCATTTCGATGGATCTTTCGGAGGTAGAAAACTACAGCGGATTAAAAAAAAATAGGCCATTAAAATCTCCTTCCTCAGCCTCCCTCGATGGTATTATCTACTGCTCAGGTGGCGTTTGTGATGCACACAGGAAACCTCATGTTGTGCAAGTGTTGCAACCATCAAACAAAGTGCATTCAAATATGAATCAGCCTGATGCTGTGTTAATCTTAGGAATGCTGAGATAATAATAACTGGTATGCAGGATGAGACCCTACCTGCCACAGACTGTCTCGCCAGAGTGGTGCATGCTCTAGTTATCTCCCGCTTGGGCTACTGCAATGCACTCTGTGTGGGGCTACCTTTGACAGTGCAATTAATCCAGAATGCGGCAGCTAGACTGGTGACTGGGAGCGGCCGCCAAGACCACATAACACCGGTCCTGAGAGATCTGCATTGGCTCCCAGTACATCTCTGAGCACAATTCAAAGTGTTGGTCCTGATCTTTAAAGCCCTAAATGGCCTCGGTCCAGTATACCTGAAGGAGCGTCTCCACCCCCATCATTCAGCCTGGACACTGAGATCCAGCGCCGAGGGCCTTCTGGCGGTTCCCTCATTGCGAGAAGCCAAGTTACAGGAAACCAGACAGAGGGCCTTCTCGGTAGTGGCTCCTGCCCTGTGGAACGCCCTCCTATCAGATGTCAAGGAAATAAGCAGCTATCTTATTTTTAAAAGACATCTGAAGGCAGCCCTGTTTAGGGCAGTTTTTAATATTTAATGCTGTATTGTTTTCAGCACTTGATTGGGAGCCGCCCAGAGTGGCTGGGGAAACTCAGCCAGATGGGCGGGGTATTAATAATAATAATAATAATAATAATAATAATAATAATATGTTGTTGTTGTTGTTGTTGTTAACTGTACAACCCACAATCATATTCACTTGCACATGGAAAATGAGTCATTGTCGATCCAGAAGTTTTCTGCTTTTACCTCAAGCCATGATTGATCAAGCAACCTGCCTCTGAGGAACTATTTGTATTCTCGGAGAGTGTAACAAAAACACAACATTTTGGCTGGTCGTGGGATTTCTCCTATATGTATGGTTGGCTGTGTTCCTGAGCATGTGCATTTCTACCAGGCTCTCAGTGCATTTCAGCAGATGTCATCTTATGTATAACTTCTCAGGAAGATCTGTTAATTGCATTTTCTATTTTTAAGCACTGGAAAGAAGAGATCGCATGCTGGGATAATTTGGAAGTATCTTCTAGACAGGAATGTAATCAGAGTTGGAACGAACAATTTGACAGAGAAGGTTTTTTAAAAAACAATGATTTGGGGGGCATAGCTGAATAAATATAATGAAGGGTTGGTGGATTTTTTTTAAAAAAAAAATTCTAAATAATTTGCGGTAAATAAACTTTTTATTCACAACCTGAATCGGGCTTCTTCTTTGCCTTCAGATGCCTTCAAGGTATCAAAAAGGTAGCTTGGAATTTTCAAACATGAAAAGTGGCTTACTGGCTGCTGATGTCATAATTGCCAATTCTGTAATGAAACAGCTTTTTCTTCACTGCTGTTTTGAGACAGAAGAGGTGGCATTTTGGGGGACTCCCTCCTAGAGATGAGCGACTACCCACCTCCAGTTCTTTTCTGATTGGTTCAGGTTTAGCCAAGCTACTCCTCCTCCCCCCTCCAATAATATTTAGAATTAGCTCAGCTAATCCAAGTCAGTTGGGCCATGCCACCCCTTCGCCCCATCACAATTGCGATGGGATCCAATCCCTCCCCCAACCCACATGAACATCCAAATTCACTTGCCAACCCACCCACTTCCAACTGCTGTTTCATCTACCCTCCCACTGAGCTTAGTCTGCTGCTGTTTCAGCTCTGGCAGAGATGGGAGGAAATAAGAGGTGTCTTTTTTTTTAAATGATATTTTATTAAAGTTTCCAAATTATAACAAGACAAATGAAAAAAGAAAAACAAACAAAAAACCCCATAGAAAATAGAAACAGTTAAAAACGCATGAATTTTCGTAACATATCTTCATACACTTATTTCCCCAGACCTCCTCATCCCTCCCTTTTTTGTATTCCAGTTCAATTTGTTAGTTCAGCAAATCCTTACCATCAAGTTTTTACCCTATTCTAATCCTTCATTACATTACATTACCTTACTCTATTCTCCTCATTGTCTTATAAAGAACCTTAACCTAAATTTTATTTTTGATAACTTCTCTTAACCGTTGTATTCTTTCCTAATCCCTTAAACTTTTATACCAGAGCCAAGCAATTTCATTTCATGCATCCTTCTAATATTCATCAATTATATAAAATTGTCCTAATAACAAAAGATAAAAATCTTCATCCAACATCCCTTCCCCCAGGTCCCGGGTTTGTCAGTCCATTTATCCCATTAAGCTGGCACATTAACCTGGTGATCTTATATCCGAGGCTCTTAAATCCCTTCCATGTCCCTTCCACTGTTTTTCTTCATGTTTTCTTTTCACACGTGTGGTCTCCAATTTAGTAGTGCTTTTACCTCCTTCCAACCAAAAGGTCCCTTTTCCACAGTCCAAACTGAACTCCATGTAGTACTTAAATGCATGTTTCAAAATCCCTCCAAACTTTGGGATCCCCATATCTCCAAGCTTTTCACAATCCACTACCACACTCGGAAAGTCCATATGTGGAAATAAGAGGTGTCACCCACCTCCTTCCTTGCAGTTTCATGGCACTTGATGGTGGCTGGAAGATTCATAGGTGTTGGGAAGTAGCTGCATGGGAGAGCTTGAAGGAAGGCAAGTGGATGGGTGGGAGGAACTGAGTTTTCTCTCTTTTTGGCTCAGATTAAAATCTGAGGCGGAGAAGAACTCAGGAGGTCATAATGCTTGTCTCTGATTAGAGATGAACTTCACAAGTTGCCAAAGTTCATATTCAAAGAAGAAGAAGTCGTTTGACAGTTCAGTCATACCTCGGGTTGAATGCTCTTTGAGTTGAGCGCTTTCGAGTTGCGCTCCACGGCAACCCGGAAGTAACGGAGTGCGTTACTTCTGGGTTTTGCTGCTTGCTCATGCACAGACGCTCAAAATGACGTCACGTGCATACACAGAAGCGGTGAAAAGTGACGTGCGTGCTCACAGACGTGCTGTCGCTAGTTATATTTGCTTCTAGATGCGAACGGGGCTCCGGAACGGATCCCGTTCGTATCCAGAGGTACTACTGTATATCTTCTTTCTCCCAAATGAAAAGTGACTGATTTGCTTAACACAGTGCCCTGAAGCTATGAATCATTTGAGGACCTGGGAATGCCTTATATTATCTGAATTTTGATCTATCCATTCCACTGCTGACTGATCTGGTTGGCTGCAGTTCTCCAAGATCTCAGACCCAAAATGGGTCTTCTGGCCCTGGGCCCCTTTTTGTTAGAGATTCCAGCGAGTAAAGCTATGACCTTTTGCAGAAAAAAAACTTCTGTACTCCCTCACCCACCTTATGCCACCTTTGCCCATCAAACAAGGTCAAACAAGATCAGTGTATTTGTTTGCTTATAATAACACTTGAAATGATATCAGAGTTCTGATTTATTTTTTCCTGCTTTGCCTCTTCCTAAGGCACCATAAGAGAGAAAGAATATTGTTATAGGTTTGGGGCAGACCCCCCCCCCCGCCTCCCAAACCCAACAAACTAATGAATCTATCTAATATTTAGGATAATAAAGAAAAATGCTGGCTACAGAATTGTGCCACATGAGCAAGGTAAAAGGTAGAAAAGCATAGGACCCCTGAATGGTTAAGTCCAGTCAAATGCGACTATGGGTTTGCAGAGCTCATCTCACTTTCAGGCCAAGGGAGCCGTCGTTTTTCCACAGACAGCTTTCCGGGTCATGTGGCCAGCATGACTAAACCACTTCTGGTGCAATTGAACACCGTGACAGAAGCCAGAGCTCACGGAAACACCATTTACCTTCCTGCTGGAGCAGTACCTATTTATCTACTTGAACTGGTATGCTTTTGAACTGCTAGGTTGGCAGGAGCTGGGACAGAGCAATGGGAGCTCACTCCGTGGCAGGGATTTGAACCACTGACCTTCTGATTGGCAAGTCCAAGAGACTCAGTGGTTTAGACCACAGTGCCACCCTGGCTGCTAGCTGAGTGCCGAGCCATTAAGGGACAATGGGGGAAAAGGTACTGAGCCATAAAAGGCCATTGGCAATGTAAAATAACTGCCCCCCACCCAAGTGAACAGAGGGGGGAGGGGTGTGAGATGACAGGGGGAATGTGCCTTTTGCAGGAGGCTTTTGAAGCAGAGGGTACAGCGATACTGGGGCATGCTGGGAGCAGAAGGGGAGGAGTTGCTTTTGGTAAAGACTGATGGGGCGATGAAGGGAGAAGTAGGCAGAACCATCTTGGCTGCTAACTGGAGAGGCTGCAACCCAGAGACTGGAAAACATGGCTGGCTGCTCTGGACTCAAGCTGGCAGAAGCTGTGAGAGAAGCAAAGAGAGACACTCTGGAGACGTAATATTGTGAACGCTGTTCTTTCCCGTGTAGATTCAGGGATACACAAGTGTAAAACAAACAATATATCTTCAAACTCTACAGCAGATCACTGATCAATGGTCTTGCTAGCTAGGGCTGTTGGGAGTTGTCCAAAAACAGCTGGAGACCCAAGTTTGGGAAAATCTGCTGCACATCCTCTGCTGAATTCACAACAGTAACACAACCCTGGGGGAGTGCTTGGGACCACTGGAATCTTACTACCACTCGGCAAAGACTGGGGTGGCGTGTAGCAACAAAATAAATACAGGGTCATGAGCTGAGTTCTGCTTCTGCAATTGGGCTTTCCTACTTCTTCTTACACACTGTACCTTTCTGAAACCCCCTCCCCCTCCAAAAATGTGCCAGAGAGTTGGGGAACCCTCTAGAACAACCTTGGGTCCTAGATGTTCTTAAACTACATCTCCCATCATTTCTGGCCACTGGCCATGCTGTCTAGGAATGATGAGAGTTGTGTTGCAACAACATCTAGGGACCCAAGATTGAGGAAGCCTGTTCTAGAAGGACAAAGGAAGTACAGTGGAAAATTGCAGCTGGAGAGGCAAATCTGCAAAAAATGGACATCTCCCTTATGTGAGTGTAAGTGCCTTTCACTAGCCCAAAACATCTAGACCTTATCCAATATAAATAAAACCACTTCACACTTACTTAAACTTGACCATAAGCACCTTCCCAAACAAGAGAATCTAACGGTGCTCCCAGAAGGCATCCAGACTGAAAGTTTGAAAGATATTTTGGAAATAAAGTTCTGTTACTGAGGGCAGTCACCAAAAATGGCTTTTTGAACACTGCATGTTATGCTTCCCCCTTGCATCATCACTATTGCTATTTTCATTAATGGAATGCTGTATCTGAGTATTCCGTTTAGTAGCCCAATATCATTCTGGAGTTACAAAGGCTCCCGTGCAATGTGTCACCCCCAATACACGTGACCATACTGTGGACCAGAATTTATTTTGTAACAAACACACACACACACACACACACCATAGAATTTTTTTAACACCTTCTCTGTAATTCCCACTTAAAGGTGGCTCTGCATTCCACAACTACTGACAATTTCTGCAGCACAGCACAGAATGTTGCCTGCAAAACAAAGTTGCATGTTTTGCAAACAAATGTGCATGAAAGCACACAACCTAGTTGCAAGTTAGATTCATGGATTGGAAAAAGAGGGCTCCTAAATGGTATGTGAGGAGAGATCATGTCCAGTGTAATGATGGGGAGGGGGAAATATGGATTGCATTATTCTGATGATGGACAGCAGCAAGACTGGAGGAACAGGCTGAGGAATGTAACATTCCTCAAAAAGCAAAGGAACAAAACACTTCTCTCTTCCACATCATTTACCCTGCATGATCATTTAAGCATAAAAATAGAGAAAAGGGGGAGAAAATTGGGGATGTTGTCAACTGCTAAGCACTATGCTAATGGAATCACTGTCTCGTGCATATGCTCTTTACATGAAATTGTCTCAAGGTCTTAAAATAGCTCTCCCCAACATAGTTCCTCTGACATTATTCTTTCATTAAATCGTCACTTGGTTAATTGTATCCTATTGATGGTAGCAATCTTATTGATGCTCCATTTTCTGTTTGATCAAATAAAAGGTTGCATCGCCTGAAACCTACTATTAAGTAAATAACAAGAAGGAAAAAACAATAATAGGACAACATAATAATAGACTTTGGAACAGCACTCAAGGTTTGCAGTGAAATGAGGGTGCAAATACACATTTCAGATGAAACCCGTGTAAAAATATTGTTCTGTCATTAAAAAAATAATGTTACAGTAGTAGATGTGACACACTAAGGATCTGTCAGAGGGGAAGCGGCTCACCCTGAAAAGGAACACTGGAACCCCCTGGGAAGAGGAAAAAGCCGAGTGTCTGAAACAACACTCAGATTCCCTTCCTCTCCTTCAGATTCATCCTGATCAGGAAAAAGCGGACCTTGGGGGTCAGAAAGGGGAAAGAACTGGTAATGGCAGTGTTTTCTTCAGAGACCAATGTGGCCCACTGTGCTGTTTGTCCATTTTCCAGGCTTCTTTACAAAATGATAAAGCATTGCTGCTAGTACAACGACATAATGTGATCGTGATGGTTGAAGGTTAGTGCCCAGGACTCCCAGACTGGGGAGTCATTTAACAGCCATGCTCCCTGGCAGCAAAACAGACTGCCAGCAGAATTCTGTTACAACAGGCTTCCTCAAACTTGGCCCTCCAGATGTTTTGAGACTACAATTCCCATCCTCCCTGACCACTGTTCCTGCTAGCTAGGAATCATGGGAGTAGCTATTGTACTACCAACATTACTATATGCTTGTGAAACATGGACCACTTATAAATGCCAACTCCTTGAAAGATTCCATCAACGGTCTCTCCGAAAATTTTTACAAATCACTTGGGAAGACAGGCAAACTAATATCAGTGTACTGGAAGAAGCAAAGATCACCAGTGTTGAAGCAATGATTCTTCAACATCAACTTCGTTGGACTGGCCATGTTGTGCAGATGCCTGATGATCGTCTTCCAAAGCAACTATGTACTCTATTCTGAACTTAAAAGTGGAAAGCGTAATGCTGGTGGTCAACAAAAGAGGTTTAAAGACTGTCTCAAGGCAAATCTTTAAATATGTAGTATAAGCACTGACAACTGGGAAACACTGGCCTGCAAGCGCTCCAGTTGGAGAACAGCCTTTACCAAAGGCTTTGAAAACACTCGAACTCAGGACGCAAGGGAGAAACGTGCTAAGAGGAAGACACGCTTGGCAAACCCTCACTGTGATCAACTCCCACCCGGAAACCAATGTCCCCACTTTGGAAGGACGTGTGGATCCAGAATTGGCCTCCACAGTCACTTACGGACTCATTGTTAAACCATGCTTATGGAAGACAATCTTACTTGGCCACAAATTATCGCAGAGGAAGAAGAAGAAGAAAAGGAAGGAGAAGAAGGGGAGTTGTAGGCCAAAAACATCTGGGGCGCCGAGTTTGAGGAAGCCTGTATTACAAAGACCTGGTTAGATGAAGCTGGAAGCGGGATTAATCTCTCTCAGCTTTACCCACCAGATTTTTCTGCAGGCAAGATCTGGGGGGGAAGGGAGGCAGATTTGCAGTGGTCTATCGTGACTGCATATACTTGACCTGGTGCCCTCTCTCACAGTCTGCTGGGTTCAAGTGTGTATATGTGAAAATTGGTGGTAGGGATGATTGAACTACAACTCCCATCAGTCTCAGCTATCATGGTCAGTGGTTAAGGATGCTGTAGTCCATGTGGCTATCCCTGCTGTTTCCCTGCCTTACCATGTAGTGGGTCTAAATTAGTAAATTAGATGACTTTTCCACCCCATTCCCCCGTTGGCCTTTTTTTGTTTTCCTGGTTGTCCTCTGCATCACTTGAAAACTATACCCTTAATGGTTAGCTGCTGAATGTGTGAGCTGACGGTATCGAAAATCATTGATCTGAGGTGAGGTGAGGTGAAATGAAACGTCTACCGTTGATGTTCTTCTCTCTGTGCCTTGCATATGTAGTTTATCAATTGATTTTGTAGTCGTCGAGTGAAGGGCACCCATGTGTGAGACATTCACAAAGAAGCAGGAACCCCCTTCCCCCACACACACCAAACAAAAAATATGTCCCCAGTCTTATCCAAACATTTCCTGCTTCCCTGGAAATTCCTTTTTATGCTATGCCCAAGCAGAAACATCCATATTCACCATGAAATTTTGCTTTACATGAAACTCGGTGAAAACACCCACCCTAGGGAAATTTGCTTAAAATGCTGCAATGAGTGGGATCCTGTATCATTTGTACTGGGACTTAAAATCCAGCTACTCCTTAAATTCTGAGCTTTTCTTTCTGACCCTTCCCTTTTCTATTCCAATTGCCAGCCTTCTGTTACCCATTCTTGACTATTCTGCTGATTTCAAGATTCCGCTTGAGTCAAATTCCCAAGCATAGGAGCCAAATTCTAGGGGCTGAGGTAAGGTTACCAGATTTTTTTCCAATGAATCTGGGGACACTTTTCAATTTCAATGGATTTTGTATGGGGACTGATTTGTAAATCCGGGGACTGTCCCCGGGAAACGGGGGGTGTCTGGTAACCTTAGGCTGAGGTCCCTTCAGCCTCCGATAAAATATTTGAGGAAGCAGTCCCCCCAAAAAATGATGGGCATTGCCATTCAAATGGTGTGTGTGTGCAGTATCTTGTGATCAGTTATGTAAGGTAGGGCTTACCTGCCCCCCCCATGTTGTTGTTTTTAAGTTGGCACCCCTCTCCTCAAGTACGAGGTTCCTTCTCTTTGGCAAAGGGGCAAAACCTGCCCACAGTCTTTGTCATTTGCACCTGGCCAAAGTCTAAGCTGCAAAACCTTACCTAATAGCACAATCCTAATAATGTCTACCCAGAAGGAAGTCCTATTGAATCAATGGGGCAAGGGCTCAGGTAAGTGGGGCTAGGACTGTAGACTTAAGCTTGCACAAGACCAGTGGGTTATTCCCCGCAACCCACCACTTTATTCCCTTTGCATGGATGACCTCCCTCACACTCCCATACAGGGAGCTTGTCACAAGCTGTTTGGAAACTTAAATCAATTTTAAAAGCCATTTACCACATTTAACATTTATGTCTCGCCACTATGCAAGCATTCATGACTGTTCATGGCAATAAAACAATAAAATCTTCCACAATTAATAATAATAATAATAATAATAATAATAATAATAATAATAATAATAATATATTTATACCCCACCCATCTGGCTGGGCTTCCCCAGCTACTCTGGGTGGCTCCCAAAAGAATATTAAAAACACGATAAAATATCAAAAATTAAAAACTTCCCTAAACAGAGCTGCCTTCTAAAAGTCAGATAGTTTTTCCATTTCATTGACATCTGATGTGAGGGCGTTCCATAGGGTGGGTGCCACTACCAAGAAGGCCTTCTGCCTGGTTCCCTGTAACATCACTTCTCACAGATAGGTAGCCGTGTTGGTCTGCCATAGTCAAAATAAAAAAATTCCTTCCAGTAGCCCCTTAAAGACCAACTAAGTTAGTTCTTGGTATGAGCTTTTGTGTGCATGCACACAAAAGCTCATACCAAGAACTAACTTAGTTGGTCTTTAAGGTGCTACTGGAAGGAATTTTTTATTATCACTTCTCACAGTGAGAGAACCACCAGAAGGCCCTCAGCGCTGGACCTCAGAGTCTGGGCTGAACAATGGGGATGGAGATGCTCCTTCAGGAATACTGGGCCAAGGCTGTTTAGGGCTTTAAATATCAGCACCAACACTTTGAACTATGCTCGGAAATGTACTGGGAGTCAATGTTGGTCTTTCAGGACCGGTGTTATATGGTCTTGGTGTCTGCTCCCAGTCACCAGTCTAGCTGCCGCATTCTGGATTAATTGTAGTTTCTGGGTCACCTTCAAAGGTACTAAGTTATTTAGTATTGTAAAAAAACAAAACAAAACCCAAACTCCATCAAATCAAACACACAAAAGTTTAGAAGGACAGAGGACCCACCCCCCTTCTCACCAAAAGACCATGGTTAGTTTTCTGAACTTGGAACAAAACAAAAAGCCCATGTTTATTTTTTCAAGTATTGCCAGATATCTAAACCCATGGACTGCCTGCATTTCATAATATATACATGCCCTGGCCAAAAATGTATCCCATTTGAGCAGATTTCATTTCAGCCTCTGTGAGTGGATGTGCAGATCCAGAGCATGGGCTCCTCAGAAAATATTGAAATGTAAGGAGACCCATTCCATTGGCTGTGGTGACACACAGAGCCTTTGGCTCTCCGTCACCATCTGCTAACCAGTGACAAACATTCCATCAGGCTGCAGCAGAGGGATGAAAAGAAACAAGACCAGCCCCTTGGTACTGCAGCTTTTGCCTGTTCCTCAGCTGTCTCCAGCAGTGGTCATTCCATCAGGCAACCAGAACTGTTTCCATCTCTGCTGGTCATCCCAAGAACTGTCACTTTAAGAACTAGTGCCTAAGATTGCTTTCGCCTCCTTTCCCTCCCTCCCTTTCCCCCTTTGTTTCATGTCTTTTTGATTAGATGGTTGAGGGCAAAGATTGTGTTGTCATTTTTATTTATCTGTAAGCTGGAGAATGCGGTGAAAGTGCTTTAAATAATGAATACATAAATTGGGGAAAGGCAATCTCTTCAAATTACAACCACTGCAACTTTAGCTCCTCAATCGCCTTCCAATATTTTTGGTTGAGTTCTCAGATGTGTTTTCTGTGATAATAGCTTGTTTCTTAGTACATTGGATAATATTTAATATGATTTCCATATTCCTGGATACAGGCTGAAACCATATGCTCTGGCTTCTTCTCTCTTTCTGTGTCCAGCTCTCCTCTAATGTACATCTGCTCAAAAGCTATTTATCTCTTCTTGTTTTGACAGCAGTTGGCCAACTGATTGATTGTTGACTATTGCATGGGCAAAAAGATCTGTTTTCAAGGATGAAAACTCTGATCCAAGAACATGGGTAGCCCATCCACCTAGCCTGTGGGGCAGGGCGAGCAGGTGTGCTAGCAGAGACCTCTTGTTCTTAAGATCTAAGGTCTGGCTTTAGAGTCTCATAAGAATCAAGACCCTAACGGTTGGTTCCTGCTTGAGAGATTGTGTGGTAGTGCTGCCTGGCTAATTTTGATGAGCAGCTATAACTTGTTCGTATTAAAATGTTGAAATTTGACACATGTCAAGAGTAGTCTTCTACTCTTCTTTCAGTTTTTGATGAAAATGACTCATGTACTTTATTGTGGCAGTCCTTTGATGAAGTTCTTTTTTATTTTCTAAAATGTTTATTAAATTTTTGGTTTTACATTTTAGAATATTCATTTAAACAGCCTTAAAATATCAATGACTTCCCTTCTTCTTTCTCCATGGTTCATTTTGCATAACATAAATCCTTGCATATTTTATATAAACTAAACCATTCAATATTCCATTGTTACATCCATCAAAACCTATTTACACTGTTGAATTTATCTTAATGCTGCCCACGTTTTCAAATATACATAATTTCCCTCCATATATTCAATAAACATTTTCCAATCTTCTTTAAACGTATGTTCTTCTTGTTCTCTTATTCAATGTTAGGTCTGCAAGCTATGCATATTCTATCAGTTTAAGTTGCCAGTCTTCTTTAGCTGGGACCTCGCTCATTTTCCATTTTGGGGCTAACAAAACATGGGCTGCAGTAGTGGCATACATAAATAACCTTTTTTGACACCTGAGAATTTCTGTCTGAATTATCCTCAACAGAAAGGACTCTGGGTTGTTGTTTTTTGGAAAAGTACTTTGAAACATTTCCCCCCCCCCAATTCATTATGGATAACTTCTCAGTATTCTTTTACCCTTTTACAAGTCCACCACATATGAAAGAATGTTCCCTCCACCTCTTTGCATCTCCAGCACTTATCTGATGAAGTTCTGAGCAGCTTTGATGAAGTTCTGAGCAGCAATTCAAAATATTTTAAGACTTTCTTGCCCCAGTAAATTCTATGGCAGCAACTGATGGCAGAGTTATACAGTATTGCATATCCTCAGCTTCATCCCAAAGCTGGAATGCTGCCATTCCTCCTATGTCTGTAGAGGGAACAGCCTAATGGAACTTTACGATGGCCTATATTTGTTATGCCTAATAAAGGTTTGGTGAAGTAAGTAAGTAAGTATGTTACAGTGCAGGGGCGCGGGTGGCGCTGTGGGCTAAAGCCTCAACGCCTAGGGCTTGCCGATCGAAAGGTCGGCGGTTCGAATCCCCGCGGCGGGGTGCGCTCCCGCTGCTCGGTCCCAGCGCCTGCCCACCTAGCAGTTCGAAAGCACCCCCGGGGGCAAGTAGATAAATAGGTACCGCTTACCAGCGGGAAGGTAAACGGCGTTCCGTGTGCGGCTCTGGCTCGCCAGAGCAGCGATGTCACGCTGGCCACGTGACCCGGAAGTGTCCCCGGACAGCGCTGGCCCCCGGCCAATAGATGTGAGATGGGCGCACAAACCCCACAGTCTGTCAAGACTGGCCCGTTCGGGCAGGGGTACCTTTACCTTTACCTTTATGTTACAGTGACTGTTCCTTTGGTACATGACCTCTCAGGGAACAGGGGGCATGGAAGGCACAGGTGAGGGAAGCAGAGAGCCTTGTGTCACAGACTGCCTTTCTGAAAGAAGCACAGCAAGAGGGCCCCTGTTATGTACTGAGTTGAATAGGATCCAAAATGCAGCAGTCTGATTGGTCCTAAAACAATAGGATCCAAAATGCAGCAGTCTGATTGGTCCTAGAACAATAGGATTCAGAATGCAGCAGTCTGATTGGTCCTAGAACAATGCAGCGGTATGATTGGTCTGCAGGAGCCACCCAATCCGGCTCCAGATGGAAGTGAATCCACAACCTGATTGGCCTACAATCACGTGAATTAGCCAATCACGTGCAGCCCATTGTGTAAATAATGTATATAAAGCAGATACTTTGAGGGGACTTCCATTCCTCCTCACTACTATGAGCTGAATAAAGAGTGTGAAATCCACTCTCGACTCTGAGTATATTTCAGCCCCGATTCCTGTCTTTCATCTGCACACCAGAAATGGGAGAGGAAAATGGATTGGGGCAGCACACTGTCTTTCTCGTGTGTGTGTGTGTGTGTGTGTGTGTGTGTGTGTGTGTGTGAACATATCATTTTCAACAATCATTTAACATAACTTCTTATCGTATACAATATTTTAGACTTCCATCAACAATCTCTGAAGATTTTCCATTTTTTATCACTTATTCTGCATTTCTTAGTATCTCTATTACTTTTAATTGTCATTAACTAATAATTCTCTTCATAGTCTTCCTTGCAATATTTCACAAAGTCCTCCTTACAGAACTTCTTGCAATCCTACTAGCGTAATCTGTTTATTACAATTGCTTTTCAAATAGTTCAAATATTTACTCCTAAGAATCTCTGGTCCCGCAGGTTTCGAATCCTTCCTGTTAATTTATCTAATTCTGCAGAGTCCATTAATTTCATTTGCCATTCTTCTTTTGTTGGTAGTTCTTCTTGCTTCCATTTTTATGCCAATAATATTCTTGCTGCCGTTGTTGCAAATAAAAACAACTTACAATCCTGTCTGTTAATATCCTCCCCTACAATGCCAAATAAAAATGCTTCTGGTTTTTTTAGTAAATGTATATTTCAACATCTTTTTCATCTCATTATATATCATTTACAAGAAGTTTTTCACTAGCACACTGTCTTTCTCATGGCAGAATTGCAGCATGCAATTATTTGAGGGACCCAATTGGAGGGGGGCCAAACTGTGGGGATCCAGGTCAAATGTTTCCTTTCTAGTGTGCCAGAATTGGAAGATTTCCCTGGGGGAGAAGTGATTAAAGAGCGAAGAGGAGAAAGGAGGCACAGAAGTAAGAGAAAAAATACTGAAGGGAACGGTGGCGGCTTCTGTGGCTGATATTGTTTCATGATGCTTTGGAAAAGGACAAACAATCCATCTTAAAAGAGACAGAGTGATGGACTTGGAACAGGGAGCCCAGCATTCAAACATTTGTTCAGATATGAAGCTCACTTGGAGACCTTCATAAGCCCATTCTCAGCCATAGCCACCTCCCTGCAATATTGCAACAACAACATTTACTGTATATCACAGGGGTTTCTCTTGGGATTACAGTGAAATTTAGGTCCTCTGCTGTGGGGAGAGGTTTCTTGGTGACATGATGGACAGCAGCCAATCAAACTGGCAGGACCAGTTTCCTCTTCTCCATATAAAGAAAATGCTGTGAGTATACTTTCACAGTGGTCCCAAGATTGTGCTAATTTTATGTGCCTACTTTATGCCTATGCACTCAGCTGTTCTAATCCCAATAAAGACTGTAACCATGGAACTGGGCTTTACACTGAGTTACTGGGTTGCTGTTTTTATTTTGATAATATGTTTTGTGGTTTTATATTTTGATTTTGTTCTGTGAACTGCCCTGAGACCTCCAGGTATAGGGCAGTATATAAATTCAAATAATAATAATAAGGATAATGATGATGATATCGTGCATATTCTAAATATTTTCTTAAACTTCAAATTAAAATAAAACACAAAAAGAAAGATTGCAGCAATTTTTGCTGCTGTTTTTTATTTGCGGGTGGATATGATATTGCGTGTGTAGGTCCCCAGGCCACCCCTCAAATAACTTCACACATAACACGTAATTTAGTTTTAGTTTTTGGGCACTATTTTGGCCACAACTTTATTAAAATGCAAAATCAGTGAGTGGTTGTTTAGACATTGGTTATGACTATCTGTCCCCCCCGCCTGGGACAGAACTGACATCCCGAGGTCCGATCGGTAGCCAGTAGAAGGGAAAGTCAAACTTGGGGGTCATTTGAGCTAAGCGTCGGACCCACGCCGCTCACCCCAGCAGCTCCTCGAAAGCTTGCCAGCCCTGGTCCTATGACAAGGATTCCCATGACAGGGATTGGGTGGCCCTGGTCCCATGACAGGGATTGGACGAAATCGTGGCAAGCCCCAGGATTCCTTTAACGGAATTCCCTTCAGCGCAATAGGAGGGGCAGGCACAGCCTATCCTGACCCCTCCACCACCAGCATATTATAACCATTGCCTAACCGCAACCTTACAAGTAGTGCCGAATTGCTGAGTACAGTGGTGCCCCGCAAGACGAACGCCTCGGAAGACGAAAAACTCACTAGACGAAGGAGTTTTTCGTTTCTTAGCCGCTTCGCAAGACACATTTTCCTATGGGCTTGCTTCGCAAAACGAAGCTTGCCCCGCAAGCTCCGGGGATAGCAGGGAAGCGCAGCGCGTCTTCCCTGCTGTCCCCGGACCTCTTTTGAAGCAAGGGGTGGCGGGGAGAAGATCGCTTCTCCCCGTTGCCAGCCCCGCAATCTCCGGGGACAGAGGGGAAGGCGCGCGTGCCTTCCCCTCTCTCCCCGGACCCCTTTTGAACCAAGGGGTGGCAACGGGGAGAAGCGATTCTCCCCGCTGCCCCTTCCCTTGCTTTAAAACAGGTCCGGGGACAGAGGGGAAGGCGCGCGCGCCTTCCCCTCTGTCCCCGGAGATTGCGGGGCAGGCAACGGGGAGAAGCAATCTTCTCCCCGCCGCCCCTTGCTTTAAACAGGTCTGGGGACAGAGGGGAAGGCGCGCGGCGCTTCCCCTCTGTCCCCGGATGGTCTCCATAGGAACACATTGATTGATTTTCAATGCATTCCTATGGGAAACCGTGCTTCGCAAGACGAAAAACTCGCAAGAAGAAAAAACTTGCGGAACGAATTTATTTCGTCTTGCGAGGCACCACTGTAGTAGGCAAAAACCAAATGGCACAGCCAATCACCAAATGGCAAAATTCCTACTAGGCCCCTGCGCCAAGGCAGACGACCCCATGACAGGCAAAGCAAGGTCAACTGGAAAAGAGGGCGGGCGGGTGGGTGATCCGATGCACTCTGCAAAGAGAAAGAAAAACCAGAGTGCACCAATATTTAAAGACTATGGTTCCACCCACCCAATTTGCAACATACAATTTGCCCCAGCAACCCGGTTATCCAATCACAATGCCAGGCAACAACTATTAACCTGCCTGGCAACAAGAGGCCTGGCCTGGTGGCCCACACCGCAACACATGCTCTCATTTATTGGAGAACACGCTTTGTCCAAATCACAGCTATGCAAAAATGGGCTACTATTACTTCCACCACCCCAAGATAATGGTTTTTGTTGTGGGGGTGGGGGCGTAGGGTTTGTTTGCTTAATCAAGCAGGTCTGCCATCAAGCTGAACTTTCACAAGAAAAACCAGGGTAGCCACTAACAGACGGTGCATGCTGGGACATGAATTCATTGATTTCTGTCTGTGTAGATATGAATGACTGATGCTATCAGCCAGTTTGAGTTCTGCACATAGCTGTCAACTTTTCCCTTTTCTTGCGAGGAATGCTATTCAGAATAAGGGAATTTCCCTTTTTAAAAAAGGAAACATCTATGGTTCTGTAGTGTCTGGAGTGAGATTAGCCTGTTCAAGCACCTGCTCATAACCTCGCTGCTCAGAAGCGCCCAACCAATTCTAGCTTCAGCTTCTTCTTCAATGTCTCTTGGTCAGGTGAACTTTCTGAACAGCCACTTGTCTTTTGTTTGGAGATATATAACCCAGTGACTACTGTATCTGTGTCAGTCACTGGGATATATATATATATATATATATGGTTTTGGTGTCTTCGGGTGTCTTCCCGTGTAAGAGTCGGGGTGTCTGGGCGACGTTTCGACGAGGTCTCACTCGTCATCTTCAGGCTGGTGCTTTCGGCTTCTTGTTACTGGAACAGAGCAGAATCTGGTGTTTGAGTTCCTATAAATACTGTTGAGGGGTGTGGTGTATAGCCTCCAACGTTCTGGGCAGAGAGGAAGTTCCTAGATTAGTGTGCCTTTTCTTCTTTTGTTCCTTAATTACTTGAGGGATATCTTGAGTGATTTCATGAGTGATATTCTGAATACCACTGGGTGGGTCATTAAGTGTAGATTAGTTGCTAAAGCTTTCGTGTCTTGACCTCTTGAGCTTGTGAAGAGTTTTTCTGAGAAGATGGCTGTGCTGCATTTAGTTGTGCTCTGGCTTGGCTTCGTGTATAGGGGCGAGCTGTAATTTTGTGCCTTGTGCCAGCCAGATCTGTGTAGGGATTGCAGGGGGGTGCAGCATCCGGAGGTGCCACTATAGTTTGGCTACTGGATGGAGTCTGTAATATGTCTGTGGAGAGGGTCTGGGTTTGGGTCTGGTGTGGTTGATTGGTGACGGCGTTCTGTGTGCCTCTGGTTCTGGTGTCGGTTTTTGTGGGGAGGGCTAATTTCCAGATGTCAGGCAGGCGGGACGTGTCGTCACGCTTGTTCATGTTGTGAGGGTGTTTCTCTATCTCGATGGCTTCCATGATTATTCTCTTGTGGTGATGTTCCATGTTAAAGAGCAATTTGGAATCTGCAAAATTAATTTCGTGTCCTGTTTCTTTCATGTGTTGGAAAAGAGAGGAAGTTTTTTCTTCTTTTTTGACGGCATTCTTGTGTTCTGCGATACGTGCATTTATTCGTCTGTTTGTTTGTCCAATGTACGTGGCTGGGCAGACTTTGCAGGGTATTTCATAGACCCCTTGGTTTTCGAGCTGGATTTTGTCTTTTGGGTTTCTGAGGATATTGGCTATTTTTTGGTTGGTGCAGAAGGCTGTTTTGATATTGTGTTTATGGAGGATTTTGCTAATTTTGTCTGTAGTGCCCTTGATGTAAGGAAGGAGGGCCATGCCATTGTTTTCTTCTGTGTCTTGGTTTTTGGGGGGTGTTTCTTTTTGGATTAGCTTCGTAACCTTGTTTTTCTGGTATCCATTGGCGATTAACACATTTGAGAGATTCTGTAACTCAGTTGTCAAGTGGTCTTTGTCAGCCAGGCGTTTGGTTCTGGAGATGAGAGTCTTGGCTACGGAGTTTATTTGTGCAGGGTGGTGGTGTGATTGTGCATGTAAGTAGCGGTTGGTGTGTGTTTTTTTCCGGTAGATAGTGTGTCCTAGGGAGCCATCAGGTTTTTTGTAGATTAGGACGTCAAGAAAGGGGAGTTGGTTGTTGTCTTCTATTTCCATAGTGAATTGTATTTTGGGGTGTAGGCTGTTGAGATGTGTGAGGAAGCTATCTAGTTTTTCTTTCCCGTGTGGCCAAATTACAAAGGTGTCGTCAACATATCTGAGCCAAAGTTTGGCACAAGGCACAAAATTACAGCTCGCCCCTATACACGAAGCCAAGCCAGAGCACAACTAAATGCAGCACAGCCATCTTCTCAGAAAAACTCTTCACAAGCTCAAGAGGTCAAGACACGAAAGCTTTAGCAACTAATCTACACTTAATGACCCACCCAGTGGTATTCAGAATATCACTCATGAAATCACTCAAGATATCCCTCAAGTAATTAAGGAACAAAAGAAGAAAAGGCACACTAATCTAGGAACTTCCTCTCTGCCCAGAACGTTGGAGGCTATACACCACACCCCTCAACAGTATTTATAGGAACTCAAACACCAGATTCTGCTCTGTTCCAGTAACAAGAAGCCGAAAGCACCAGCCTGAAGATGACGAGTGAGACCTCGTCGAAACGTCGCCCAGACACCCCGACTCTTACACGGGAAGACACCCGAAGACACCAAAACCTGCATTCCTGTACCCGTGAAAATCTACGAAAGCATATATATATATATATATATATATATATATATATATACGCAAAAAGGATTTTGTAACACCTGTGCCTTTGCCGGTTAATGGAGCATATATTTCTGCCTTATCATACCTTGTGCTAAAGGTTATAAAATCTAACACGGTGTTGGTATCTCCAACGTAATTACAAAAAGCTGGGCTGTGCAAAGGAGGACGAGGAGCAAAGTCAAATAGAGGAGAGAATGCCTGATACAAGTCAATAAAATGTCGGCTGGCAAGAAATTATTTATTTCCACTGGGAAATTAATCTTGTCACCTCACAGGTAGAATTGTCATTTCTATCAATTGGACATGTAGAATATTAAGTAAAAAAAAGAAGAAGTGGGTAGCATTCTAGCACGGCCATTCTGCACGTCACAATCTTCCTTGCGGTTTGCGGCAGCACAAGTTTGAAAAGCCCCACGGAGCAGGCGTGAAACGCTGACTGTTTTTCTTCCTTTCTTGACTCTGAGCTCTGCGGCACGATGGACCTCTTGGGATTGATAAGACCAGAGTCAGGCAGAGAGTGGCATTAGCCGACAACACTGTCATTCTGTGGAAGATTTAGTATGCCAATCAAAGTGGAATGATGAATAGCCACTTAAAACTGATCATCATTCATTTTTTTAATGCAGATCAGGATGTTGGCCTTGCATTCTTTATTTTTAACTACTCCCCCCATGGCTGTGTTTCAACTGCCCTCTGGCTGCTTCTCAGCTAGCAGGAAATGGTTCATCCAAAAAAAGAAAAAAGAAAGGTAAGAAAGGCTCCTTTTTTTGTGAAATCTTCTCCCCACATTTTAAATCTTTGGGGTCATGCAAACACAGGCAAAAATACTTCCTTTAAGGCAACACTGGTTCTGGTAAGAACATACCCTGGTAAATCTGTGTACAGTGGTGCCCCGCAAGACGAATGCCTCGCAAGATGGAAAACTCGCTAGACGAAAGAGTTTTCCGTTTTGGAGGTGCTTCGCAAAATGAATTTCCCATGGGCTTGCTTCGCAAGACGACAATGTCTTCCGAGTTCTTGCTGGTTTTTTTCCTCCCCCCCCCTTTTTCTAAGCCGCTAAGCCGCTTATCAGCTGATCCGATCAGCAGATAAGCCGCTAATAGCGCTAATCCGCTAATCCTTCAATGGGCTTGCTTCGCAAGACAAAAAAACCGCTAGACGAAGAGAATCACAGAACGGATTCTTTTCGTCTTGCGAGGCACCACTGTACTGTGAAAAAACTGAACCTGAGTTGAAATTTCTTACAAGAGCAGTGCATTTTCAACTTGACAAAGAGTGTGTGAGTGTGCTATGGGGAAATTGTGGTAGGGGTTAAAATTATCCTATGAAAAATCACACCACTCTTCTCTCCCTTCCTACCAGCGGCGTAGCGTGAGGTGTCAGCACCCGGGGCAACGCAAGTAATTTGCGCCCCCTAACCCGGGGCAAGGCAAGTAATTTGCGCCCCCCGCTGCCACCCAAACGACGCCGCTTGCCCGGAGGAGGAGGGGGGCAGAGAGGCGAGGAAAATGCAACATGGCCCAGCAGCTGCAGCAGCAGCGGCGGAGGCGGGTCTGTGAGGAGGGGCTGCCTGGCGCGTCCTCCGCGGCGAGCGCTGAGAGCCGCTGCCTGCCGGGCGCCTTCAGCCCGGGCGCGCGCACAGCTCGTCGGTTCCGCGAGACATGCGGCTCCGCTACAGCCTGCGCCCGAGGCTCTTCGGCGACTCCGGAGGCAGCGAGCGCGCCCCCCCCCAGATGTTGCGCCCGGTGCGGCCGGCACCCCTGGCACCCCCCACGCTACGCCACTGCTTCCTACCCAATACATCTGCACCTCCCTTTTCTAACCAGATACCTCCAACTGCACACACTCAGAAGAGCATGCAGAGGAGAATCAGAAGGGCAGAAAGAACTTCAGTCCATGACTGTAATATTCAGTTGCACAACAAACTTGTAGAGAAAAATCGAAGACGGGGCAGATTATGCAGCAGTTGATTAAGGCTACTTTTGTCTGCTTTGGCCTTGTTCATCCATGTAAGTTGAGAGAGCAAGTGTGATGTCACCACAAGAACCATGAATAAACATGTGACCATTTTAGTGTTCTTTTAAAAGGTTTATTATCGAGCACATGTTAATCATTATGCTTCCTCCAACATTTCAATGACCAAATGAGCCTCAAATTTTCACTAAGGCAGAATGTTGATGGGCATGTCATTTGAGTGAAAACTTATTCTTAAAACTCAAACACTTAAATTGTCCTCAAGCAATATTTTACCAAAAACAATGCTCCAGCCCAAGAATTTTTGCTTACCATAATGCAGGCTAACCTACTTTTATTCATTATGTAACCAATGGATAATGTGTTAATTGGACTTACTGATGGGCTTGCCCTTTTTATTTGTACAGTAACAAATGAAAAATAATTTATTTGGCCATTAATGTAAATTAACCTAAATGTATTTCAAAATACCTAATGGAATTTTAATGTTTTATAGTAGTTCCTTTACCCCATTATGGGTATGAAGAAAGTTTTCCTTTGTTAAAAAAAAGTTCACTGCATTAACTCATTAGTAAATAATTATTATTCTACTGAAGACCAATCTATTTATTTCAAAAGGTTGTGGTAATATATTATTTCATGTTCAACTCATATATTCTGGCAATGACATATTTTCTTCCCCAAAACCTGAAGATAAGGACTAAGCCAAAGCTACCTAGCACCACTTTTCTGTGGCTATTGAATTGCATCTTCCGTCTGCAATTTTTGGTAATTGTTGCACATATATACATTTTCTTTCCCAGCTGTTCTTTTTGGTGACAATTTTGTTCTTACAGCTCCATTTGCCCATTTATTTATTTTTTAAAGAAAGTGAGGAGGAATTAAAGAACCTTTTAATGAGGGTGAAAGAGGAGAGTGCAAAATATGGTCTGAAGCTCAACATCAAAAAAACGAAGATCATGGCCACTGGTCCCATCACCTGCTGGCAAATAGAAGGGGAAGAAATGGAGACAGTGAGAGATTTTACTTTCTTGGGCTCCATGATCACTGCAGATGATGACAGCAGCTGCGAAATTAAAAGACGCCTGCTTCTTGGGAGAAAGGTGATGGCAAACCTGGACAGCATCTTAAAAAGCAGAGACATCATTTTGCCAACAAAGGTCCGTACAGTTAAAGCCATGGTTTTCCCAATAGTGATTTATGGAAGTGAGAGCTGGACTATAAAGAAGGGTGATCGCTGAAGAATAGATGCTTTTGAATTATGGTGCTGGAGGAGACTCTTGAGAGTCCCATGGACTGCAAGAAGATCAAACCTATCCATTCTGAAGGAAATCAGCCCTGAGTGCTCACTGGAAGGACAGATCATGAAGCTGAGGCTCCAATACTTTGGCCACCTCATGAGAAGAGAAGACTCCCTGGGAAAGACCCTGATGTTGGGAAAGATGGAGGGCACAAGGAGAAGGGGACGACAGAGGATGAGGTGGTTGGACAGTGTTCTCGAAGCTACAAACATGAGTCTGACCAAACTGCGGGAGACAGTGGAAGACAGGGAGTGCCTGGCGTGCTCTGGTCCATGGGGTCATGAAGAGTCGGACACGACTAAACGACTAAACAACATTGGCTGTGGTGCCCCATGTGATTTTGCAGGTGATAGGGATGGAATGAGCAGCTAGTTCAGCCTCATTCCAGCTTCACAGGTTGTGGGGAAATCACTTTTTAAAATGTGTTTGCTGGAGCAGGATTTCATTTTGATACAATGTATGTGCATGCAGGATCAGGTAAAGCAGGCATAGGTAAACTCCGGCGCATCATCCCTAGCTAACAGTGCGCATCATCCCTAGCTAACAGGGCCAGTGGTCAGGGATGATGGGAATTGTAGTCTCAAACATGTGGAAGGCCAGAGTTTGCCTATGCCTGAGGTAAAGGGTCAAATTTGTTGATGGCTGACAGTTGGCTGCCATTTAGTTACGTTAGCTTGACCTGGGAAAACAGGGTTCTCTTAAAATACTGTGAGAGAGGTTGAAAAATTGCATCTCTGATTGGGTTACCGGGTAGAAATTCTTAGCTGCTCATTTGATGGAAAAGGGGGTTTGATGATGGGGGAAATTCTTTGCCACCTAAATCTGAAAGGTTGGAGAATAGGATGGCTGGAACATAAATAGGCCTATTCTGCTACAGTTGAGAGAGGCAAATGAGCTGAAAATAAAAATGAAGAAAGCAATGGCAGAGAGTGAGACTGGCTGCGGAACAGTGGGCAAGGCTTTATCTGTAAGCCTCCTCAAGTCCCAGTCAGGGGGAAAGGTGGGGTGTAAAGAACAATAACAGCAGCAGCAGCAAACTGTTAAGGTTAGAGAAAGCTGGAAATATAGGCTGCCCACAAAGACTTAAATCACTGACTTAAGCTGAAGGTCATCAGTGAGGCCATAAAAAGGTGTCAAGCAGTAAGGAGAATTCAACTATGAGATTCTGGAGCTGTCCAAAGTACGCTAGGCTTACAGGCAGTTCTCAAAAGTCTGCATTTAAATGGAATGCATTTAGTAAAAACTTTTTACACTTTTTAAATGTAAAATATGTGAACGACTGCTTTCAAATGTCTTCATTCTTGAAATACACATTTTGTAGGTATCTGAAGGAGCGTCTCCAGCCCCATCATTCTGCCCAGAAACAGAGGTCCAGCTCCAAGGGCCTTCTGGCAGTTTCCTCACTGCGAGAAGTGAAGGGAACCAGGCAGAGGGCCTTCTTGGTGGTGGCGCCTGCCCTGTGGAACGCCCTCCCATCAGATGTCAAAGAGAAAAACAACTACCAGACTTTTAGGAGACATCTGAAGGCAGCCCTGTTTAGGGATACTTTTAATATCTGAAGGACTATTGTATTTCAATATTTTGTTGGAAGCCGCCCAGAGTGGCTGAGGAAACCCAGCCAGATGGGTGGGGTATAAATTATGTATCATCATCATCATCATCTTTAGCATAAAATACAAAGATAAACTTTTATTGCACTAGCCAAAGGCCAGGGCATCATCCAAAGAAGGAAAACAACAGCAGCAGTTGCTACATATGCAGTAAAACCATTATCAAATTCACCCAAATGTGGAGACATGCATAATCTGGCTGGGAGTTGTGCTCTAATCTACAAGCAAGTCCAGCAGCATCAGCTCGTTGTTGTTGTTTAGTCGTTTAGTTGGGTCCAACTCTTCGTGACCCCATGGACCAGAGCACGCCAGGCACTCCTGTCTTCCACTGCCTCCCGCAGTTTGGTCAAACTCAAGCTGGTAGCTTCGAGAACACTGTCCAACCATCTCGTCCTCTGTCGTCCCCTTCTCCTTGTGCCCTCCATCTTTCCCAACATCAGGGTCTTTCCCAGGGAGTCTTCTGTTCTCATGAGGTGGCCAAAGTATTGGAGCCTCAGATTCAGGATCTGTCCTTCCAGTGAGCACTCAGGGCTGATTTCCTTCCGAATGGAGAGGTTTGATCTTCTTGCAGTCCATGGGACTCTCAAGAGTCTCCTCCAGCACCATAATTCAAAAGCATCAATTCTTTGGTGATCAGCCTTCTTTATGGTCCAGCTCAGTGTGATGTAAAAAGGAGGCCAAACAATTTCCTCCCACGTCTCAACTCTAGGACATAACAAACACTGCTATATCACCCCAGAAAAGCTGTTTGTTAGTTGATGGTGTCTATGGAAAAGCAGTTATTTCACTGGACAAATCAGTGGCTGTGGTTTCCTATACAGCAGCTGTGATGCTGAAGTTCAAATCCAACTGGACTTGCCAACACTTTCCGATCAATGGGACACAAAACAAAGTTGCATCTGTGGCTCACAATTGTTTAAAATCTACATAAATGATGTGGTTTGTCTCCCCACCCCAAAAAAAATTGATAATCAAACAATTGGATTGCTCCTTTATGCAGACCTCCTTTCATCATCCCAAGCAGGTGTACTTTCTAAATCAGGAACGTCTTATGAGCAAGGAGATTTATCTATTAATTGCAGTGAGACCAAATTGGCAGTGTTTGCCCAAGCATAAGCATCATAAATAGATGAGCATATCCTCAAAGTATGGTGAAGAGGGTGCCACACAGAGGATACCCAGAAAAAATAGCTTTAATACAAAAATGGTATGCCGCTGTTTGCAATGCAGAACAGAAACTTACAGCACAGGATCTGACAGCTGACTGAGGCAGCTCCTGGTATGGCAATATCATCAAAGAGTGTAACTCATTTAAGTAATTAGGGCTTCGTTTTTGTCAAAATACTCTTTGGCACACCCACTGTGAGGCAACGAAAATTCAGTTTGCCTGCCTGTTGATAAAATGATAAAAATAAAAGGCATCTTATTTGGTGCAGTTTTCTGGGGTGTCTCTAATAGAGATTAACTGGGTATATTTCCAAATAAATTCCTACAGGCACTATTCTGAGTCTCACACGCTATGCCTGTTGCATTATTTAGACTGGAAAGAGGTCTCCCTTCTCTGGAGACACACATTCGTGAATCTATGATTCTGTACTTGGGGTGGGAAAACTCTTGCTAATGTCAGCCTGACACTTAGAAAAACTGGGTTTTTTAAAAAAATAAACCTGCAGCATAGAGAAGACTTGCCCAAGGTCTTCCAGTGAATGTCAGAGCTGATCAAGGATTTGAACCCAGGCCTCCAACATCCTAACTATTATGCCATTCCTTGCCAGCTCACTCTTCTTTGACTGTCAACTGAGCCAAATAAATTGGGTATTATATTTTATGTATTGCTACCCTTTGCAGGGGGTGGGATGGGGGTTTTATATATATATATATATATAAAACAGATCAACACAGCTGCCTGCATTTTTTTCAACTTTCTTTGGAGGCATGGCTTTTGGAGCTGTCAGGAGGAGCTTCTGCATTTTAAAATTTACCACTTTTGCACATATCAACGGGCAATGGTCATGTGATTCTGCAGTTCAGATGCCTACTTTAGTGCAGGCATAGGCAAACTTGGCCCTCCAGATGTTTTGAGACTACAATTCCCCCTTTTTAAAAAAAACAAAATATATTTATTAGAATTTTACAAACAATAAAAGGTTACAGAATTAAAGATAAAAAATAGAACAGAATAACAATAACAATAATAATAAAAGAAAAAGAGATACAAAAATACAAAGACAAAATGCATAAAAAGTAAAAAGGTTAGAAAAAAGGGGGGGAAGAAAAAAAGAATCAATATTTTCATGTCTTATATTTCAGTTACTTGTTTCCTGACCTCCTCACACCCCCTTTTTTGTATTCCAGTTCAAATATTTAATTCAGCAAATCCTTACCCTCTATCATTTATCTTTACTTAATATCTTAACCTATTTATAACTATATATTTTCAACCATTGTCAATCCATATTTACATATTCTTACTAATCTTTTTACTAATGCCGCTTATTTTCAATCCAACATCCCTTTAACATTCATTAATTTTACAGTATTTCTACAAATAGTCTTTAATTTTTTTCCAATCTTCTTCCACCGACTCTTCTCCCTGGTCTCAGATTCTGCCGGTCATTTCTGCCAGTTCCATGTAGTCCATCACCTTCATCTGCCATTCTTCCCATCATCCCTGACCACTGGTCCTGTTAACTAGGGATGATGGGAGTTGTAGTCCCAAAACATCTGGAGGGTCAAGTTTGCCTATGCCTACTTTAGTGGCATGAGATCCCAGCAGAGCAAAGTGGTTCCCATACAATGAGTGGCATGTTTGAAAAAGACTAATAACTAATGTGCATTATAACCCCTACCAAGCATCACATGCAATGGCAGTGGGCCAATCTTCCCTTTAGTGATTGATTGAGACCATGGTGAAATGGTTAAAGGATGTGAAGGAATAATTAGCCCACTTCAATATATCTCGAATGCATACTCTTTGGCACGCATGCCTTCTGAAGATTGCTGAAGCGGAACTTTCAACACCAGAGAACTCTGCGTGGCTTCTTAAATATTTATCCTATAGCTCAGAAAGGCAAGAAATAAATGTCTAAGTCATCTTTAATATATCTCTGCTGTTAGAAAGAGCTATTGAAAGCTGCGTGTTCAGTGTGTACTTTTGCTTACAGAACAGTGGCAAGGCTGAATAATACATCATAGTTTTGGCAGGGGGTGGGTGGGATATTCCCCTTTTTACACCTAACTCTATTGTGTAAGCATGAGATATGCAGCTTATATTTTGAAAAATTGTGGATTGCAGTTTTCATCACCAGGTAAAGTGCAATGTGCAATTAAGTGTAAATACCCAAGTGAAATATCTGAGAAGTGTATGGCTTATTTTTTTGCTAGAAGTAATTATCCTAGATTTATAAAAATAGAACAAACAGATGAAGGTGTTTTAAACTGTGACTGCGAGTGTCTCCCCAGAGTCAGGCAGTTGTCTTTCCCAGTTGTCTTTCCCAGTTGTGTAGTCCTTTTAACTGGAGATGCTGGGACTTAACTCTTTCTCCCTCCAGAACGAATTAAGTTTGTAACTAGAGGTACCACAGTATGTGATGTTGTTGTTGTTGTTTAGTTGTTTAGTCGTGTCCGACTCTTCGTGACCCCATGGACCAGAGCATGCCAGGCACTTCTGTCTTCCACTGCCTCCCGCAGTTTGGTCAGACTCATGTGATGTTATCCAATATCAAGATGAAGGTCTACCAAGCTTGCGTGCTGAGCATGCTGCCTTATGGAAGTGAGTCTGAGTACACCGGCTCCCTCGGCCAATAAAGCGAGATGAACCCCAGAGTCGGCCACAACTGGACCAAATGGTCAGGGGTCCCTTTACCTTTACCTTTAACTGTCCAGGGGTCCTTTACCTTACCTTTACCTATTATCACAAAAGAAAAGGTTTCCTGGGCAACCAAATTTGAACACAAAAGAGCACTGGTCCTCTAATGCAGAGATGGAGACCAGTATCATTATTCCAAGACGGCATAGGTGTGTACTGTGTGTACTGTGGTACCTCTAAAGGGACCCCTGACCATTAGGTCCAGTTGTGACCGACTCTGGGGTTGCGGCGCTGATCTCGCTTTATTGGCCGAGGGAGCCGGCGTACAGCTTCCGGGTCATGTGGCCAGCATGACTAAGCCACTTCTGGCGAACCAGAGTAGCACACGGAAACGCCATTTACCTTCCCGCCAGAGCTGTACCTATTTTTCTACTTGCACTTTGGTGTGCTTTCGAACTGCTAGGTTGGCAGGAGCTGGGGCCGAGCAACGGGAGCTCACCCCTTTGCAGGGATTTGAACCGCCGACCTTCTGATTGGCAAGTCCTAGGCTCTGTGGTTTAACCCACAGCGCCACCCTGCGGTACCTCTAGTTACTAACTTAATTTGTTCCGGAGGTCTGTGCTTTCACTAATGGGGCCTTTTGCTACCGCTGTGCCGCTGGCACATGATTTCTGTTCTCATCCTGGGGCAAAGTTCTCAACTCGAGGTTACTCTTCCAGGTTAGCGGAGTTTGTAACCTGAAGCGTTTGTAACCTGAGGCGTTTGTAATTTGAGGTACCACTGTACTAACAACAGGAGATGGGGGTGTGCAAGTTGCATCTCCAGCTGAACTCCCCTTAATGCTGCTGAAGGTTTCCTAGTCAGGGTGCAAGCTGGTGCTTAGCTGAGGAAATGGCATCGATAAGCCCTTCCTGGCTACAGTCAAGGCTGAGCCTGAAGGAGGTTGGGAGGGAATTAACCACAAGCAGAATCAAGGAAGGCTGGCCCTGCCCAATTCAATTCGGTGGACAGTGCCACTTTCTGGAGGCCTACCCTAGGCAGATGGTGGTTTGGCATCTTCCAATACATTAAACAAAGAATAGCCAAATCCAAACGTATCAAAATGCCACCACAAATCATAAAATAGAAGCACCCTGCAATAATACAACTGCCAGCAACGAAAACAGCCCAGGAAAACCAAAACGTTTAAAAATTGTTTATTTATTTTTAAAAGGCAATTTAAAGCCAGAGTGCCCATATCTGTCCTTTAAAAGTCAATCCCTGCCATTTGAACTGGGCGAGAATGCAGAACAAAGTGTGCCATTGGGGCAATATTTGTGCCACACACTTCAGCCAGGCTGTCCTGTCAATACCTCGGCCTAAGCCATCTTCAATGGTAACTCCATGGATGTTTCTTGGTGCTGGATTTATGTATAAGCTAAACAAGCTATAGCTTAGGGCACCACTCTCTTGGGGCCCCCCAAAAAAATTAAAGGAAAAGAGCAGGGTGTACATTTTCAAAATATAAGATAAAAAACAAATAAAATAAAACCTACATACAGCAACAGTGTTTTGTGTTGTGTAGGCTCCTATGGGGTATGTAATGGCCTGCTAGCCTGCTCCCTAAAATATCAACTGGTTTGCTCATTTCTATATATAGGGTGCCTACATTCTGCATGTGCAAATGGCTTGAGATACCTATTAGGTCCATAAATTTCCATATAGCATATATTCAACACAAAAAACAGTGACAATTTGTTGTGGACAAAGGACAGCTGGACATATAAAGGGCCTCAATAGCTTCAGGAGCTTAGGGCCTCATTAAACCTAAATCCAGCCCTGTATATTATGGTAGTCCACAATGAATGCATATGGCGATGGGGGGGGGCAGGATCACAACAGCTGATCTCACCCCAAGGCACAGACATTTCAGTCTGCAGACTAGTTCATTCTCTAATTGAGCAGAGAATTTTCACTGTGTGTCTGGAGGAAGAAAAAGAAGAAGAAGAGTTCGGATTTGATATCCTGCTTTATCACTACCCTAAGGAGTCTCAAAGTGGCTAACATTCTCCATTCCCTTCCTCCCCCACAACAAACAAATAATGAACCAATTCCTATGCCCCACAAATAATCCAGAGATGCATTTTAAATAAAAGCACACATTCTATTCATGTAAAAACATGCTGATTCCCGTACTGTCCGCAGGCCGGATTTAGAAGACGATTGGGCTGGATCCGGACCCCGGGCCTTAGTTTGCCTACCCATGGACTGATGAACCTCAGAGTCCCAACTCTTCAATTATATGATATCGTTATTCTAAATCATAGCACACAATTTGGCATTATACTTAGGTGTCTTTAGCATCTATTTCATACAGCCTTGGTGTTTTGTTGATATTTAGTATTTTTATTAATATTTGAGTACAAGAATGATACCCAAAATAGCTCCCAGTTGTTTTTTAAAGACTCGAAGCAGAAGATCAATTTGAAGCAGTCAGTATGACCCATTAGTTAGAGAAGAGTGACCTAGTTTACACATCTCTCTAATAAGCTTCCATACTGTAGCTTCAGTTTGATCTGTCAATAGTAACCATTAGAGATGGTGATAAATACCTAGTCATTACTCCTAAACATCCGTTGACAACAGCAAGCATGATGGATACTCCTTAATTTTCATTATGCTGGAAACGCAGCTAATTATAAAAGCTTTCTGTTTTGGCTTTCTCCTTTTGCTTTCATTTTCTGGAGAATGTGCTGTAAAGTGAAGTTATTCAAAAGGGGAAACAAAACATTACCAAATCATGCAGGGTCAACATTTAATTGGTTGAAGTTCATTTTACGCAGTCAGTTCAATTTCGCCTTGCACTGCATAAAATGTCTACTGTATTATTACTTGCAAGTGGCTCCATTGAAGTGGTATTTCCCAGTAATGATGCTTCCTTTCCCCCACCCCACCCCCAAAAAAACCATTTGTGTGAGTAGCAAAGGCAGTGCAACATTTCTCATATACTTTAATAGGGAACAAGATTATTCCAGTGGGCAATTTGTCAGTGACTTTCTTCTACCCAGTTCCAGTGCACGACACAGGCAGATGCTGGTCACTACAGACTCAGCTATACAGCTGCAAATAAAATATTTTAAATGTAAAGTGCAACATACAAATGTGACACTAGATGGCGATAGTGAGCTATGGCAAATTCAATATATTTTTCAAAACTTTTTTTTTAAAAAAAGCCATTTTCACGGCATTTTTTATATGTGTGTAGATTCCACCTAGGAATGGATGTTGCTTTTCGCTAGGCACCTGCACTATCCTGCACCCCTTTTCTTACCTACTATTGTACTGCATCACTTAAGGAGGAATGGACAATCATTATGGACTGATCTTACCATGACAAGTGGGTTAATATGCCTCACCCCAGCCCCAAACAACTAAATTCACTTCTGTTGGGTGCATAATACGGTGGTACATCTACATACGGACGCGATCCATTCCGGGGTGCCGTTCGCATCCCCAAAAGTCCGTAAGTAGAGCGCCACTTCTGTGCATGTGCATGACATGATAGAGTGCTCCTGCGCATGCGCAAAGTTCACAGATCACTCCTGCGCATGCGTGAAGCACGCAGATCGCTCCTGCGCATGTGCGAAGTGGTGAACAGGGAAGTAAACACTTCTGGGTTTGCCGCGTTCATAACCAGAAAAAACGCAACATGAACCTGATGCAACTAGAGGTATGGCTGTATATTACATGTACTGAATGCTTGCCCCAGTTCTGGTGGGCTGGAACCGGCCCATGGGCCTTAGGTTGTCAACATCTGGCTTACACTGATCATGTGAGCTAGCCAACATTGCATTGGTCACAGAATCAGTGTAGGAAGTGATACCAACTTGCAAGCTTTGTAGAGAACAGCCCGGTGCTACAGTCTGCATGCATGGAAGGGTTTAATATTTTTTTGTAAAGTTGCTGATGAAAAAGGCACCTCAGGCATCTTATACATTTAACATGGTGAGCAAACACCACCACCCCAATGTCTGCCAAAGTTCTTCTGTTCTTCTGCTCTGTAAAAGAGACAGTTAAAAAAAATGAGTGCTATGAACTTTGGCACAGCATTAATGGAATCATATTCTAGAGGTCCAAAAACAGAAGACCATCTTTGACCTGTCCGTATTTGACTGCGTTCCTGCAGAGCAAGCCAGCCCCTTTAAATCTTTGCAGCCTAATAAAATGCTTTGCAGCGAACCTTGTGTCACCAAAGTTACTTATTCGTCATTACAAATTGGCACATTTGCAGACAGCAAACACATGCTCTTAAGATTAACAACCAAAAGACAAGCTGAAGAGCCAATGGATATACGGCATGTTTTGCTTAAGTAATTATGTAGGGGAAATAACTTTAAGCATTGGCACACTGCAGTTAGTAGAGCATTAGATTCATATTTTCTTCTGGTGCTAAAATGGGAGATGACTGGACATCATTGTGGTGGGTGGGATGTATTTGGAAGGAAGGCCTGTATATTTCAAGTGAGCCTCCATGCTTTAGGTCACAGATATGTCTACATACAGATATGTTGATCCAGTATATCTGAAGGAGCGTCTCCACCCCCATCGTTCTACCCGGACACTGAGGTCCAGCACCGAGGGCCTTCTGGCGGTTCCCTCACTGCGAGAAGACAAGTTACAGGGAACCAGGCAGAGGGCCTTCTCGGTGGTGGCGCCCTCCCTGTGGAACGCCCTCCACTAGATGTCAAAGAGAACAACAACTACCAGACTTTTAGAAGATATCTGAAGACAGCCCTGTTTAGGGAAGCTTTTAATGTTTGATGTATTACAGTATTTTAATATTTTTTTGGAAGTTGCCAAGAGTGGCTGGGGAAGCCCAGCCAGATGGGTGGGGTATTAATAAGTAATAATAATAATAATAATAATAATAATAATAATAATAATAATAATTACTGTTATTCAGTAAAAGGCCAAAGCAATATGTTCTGCTACCTGAAGCAAAGGCAGTGCTGTATCCCGTCACACACTGACTCCTCTCCCTCACTGACATAGAAGGATCCTCTAGGGAAAAATGGAGCCCTTCCAAAGTGAGGCATTTGAGGTGATGTGACCACGAGCTAGAAATCACTAGATAATGTTTGTTCCCAGAGACATCCCTCCTAAATAAAGACACATTTGACTCAAATTTTAGCTTTGGTTTTTGGCAGAATTTAGGCCACAACTTTATTGATTACAGAAAAGTGAGTGGTTGCATAGGCTCTGGTTCGACTAGCTCCCTGCACCCTTGCAGGCAGCGCTGACCCAGAGCTCTATCATAGGTCAGCCAAGGGTGAACACCTGAGGCAGGTGAAAAGCCTAGGAACAGACTCTGTTCACTCCCCAGATGCTCCCCTGGTCTCAGGCATGGGCACAACCCCTTTTCAGGGGTTGGCCAAACCAATATGAGTCTCTGGATTCCTTTAACAGAATACCCTTCACATAGGGATGGCGAGAGCGTTCTCCCATCCCTATCACCTGAACCAGAGCCTATCCACAACCTTACAAGTTGTGACGATTTGCTACGCGGCAGGTGGAACCCAAATGGCAACAGCCAATCAGCCAAGTGGAGAAAATTCCTGCCGTGCGCCTATCCCAACGACAGACGACACACGACGGCACAGCAAGGTCAAGCACACAGCCCTAAAAGTAGGGAGAGGTGGGCTGGTGTTCTGATGCACGAGCCAAAAGAGGAAGCTCTGGGTCACGTGCAAGGGCTTATATAGGTTTCTCGATCCGTTTAGACTGCAACCCCATTGGCCAGACTGAAACCCAGCATCTAGGGAACTACCTTCCTGGTGTCAAATGCATTGCTCTGCTTTCCTTTGGACCACATCAGTGAGGGCAAGAGGGGGGACATGTCATCTGGGAAGCCCAGGACCTCCGCAGACACTTCCCAGCAGGTTTCACTTCAACACCCCCCCCCCCGAGGCACACTCCATTGTCTATTGAGACAGATGGAGGTCAACACAAGGCTATGTATTTTTCTGTTTTTATATTGTAAACCATCCTGTGATCCTCGGATGAAGGGCGGCATAGAAATTAATTAAATGAGATAAATAAATAAGATAAACAATTCTTAGAAATGTTTACAAAGTAACAAAGGAGAAGTCCATTAAAAGAAAAATCCGTTTTACCACCACATATTTTTACAAAATAGTGCCACTATAAAACCAAGTGGCTAAAACATACAGCTGGTGGAATGTAAGTTAAATGAGCTTTATAGCACCTTAGTTTTCCAAGTTTCATTCTTCTATATTGATGTTAATATATCACATTTTGCTTTCCAGACAGCATTAGTGAGGATAATTACACAGTAGTTATAACAGTAGGAATTAACATATTTCCCCTTCCAAGGAAGGTTCTTTTATGGCATTGATTCCCAGTATACTGCAAAAATCCTGCCTTTTATGTGACAAATCGGATATTGAGAAGTCCTGTATGCAATGAAAAATGATTAACTGCACAATAGCCGGCAGATTTCATTTTTTCCAGGCTAATGCAAGAATGTTTTGCATGTTATACAATGTTAAGTTTCGAGAACTGAGTAAATTGAATGCCTAAGGAGTTATATACATTGTGTTTAAAATTACAGTGTTCAAAATTGTCTTGGAAAGACCTCTCTAATATTAAACCGATCATTGCTTATGACACAAAGAGCAAAAATGATTACTTAGACAGGTTTTTTCAAAGAGTGACCCCCCCCAAAAAAAAAATCCATTTTGAATGGTATATAGTGGGATTCTGGAGCAAGCAGTGTGCACAGCAAGAGTATATGACCTTTTTGCTTAAGGGTGTCCCTCACTGGCTCTGGCTATTTGTGAAACAATACCTTTTATTTCTTTCCCCTTTGGTTATTTGGCCATTCTAGCCTCCTGTGTAAATTACGTATCCCAGGGTCCATATGGAAACGTCAGCCACTTTAATATTGAGTTCTTCCTACACAGTGTATGCCCAGTTCAACTGTAATCTTAAACACACCTGAAAATCCTAGCTTGCAGATGAAAATAGCTTGCCATCCTTCACTGCGCCAGGAACGATGCGAATGAATATATTTTTTGTCCCCAGACAACAAGCCGTTTTTGACTGCATCAGGGTGATCCAGTGAGACAGAAGTGATTCCAATTGATTGTCTACTGCACTAATCCACTCTTGTTTCTTTCTTTTGAAGAATTTATAAACCACTTAATATTTTTTTAAAAAAATTGTAAAGTGGTATATAATGCAAAAACAAACAATGCCATTCAAATAAAAGTAGAACCTAAAACCATTATTGTTCCTTGCCTTTTTTCTGACAAGAATCCAGGGTGGCTCTATACATAAAATAAAGGTAAAGGGACCCCTGACAGTTAAGTCCAGTCACAAATGACTCTGGGGTTGTGGCACTCATCTCGCTTTACAGGCCGAGGGAGCCGGTGTTTGTCCACTCTGCAGATAGTTTTTCTGGGTCATGTGGCCAGCATGACTAAGCTGCTTCTGGTGAAACCATAGCAGTGCATGGAAACACTGTTTACCTTCCCGCCAGAGTGGTACCTATTAATCTACTTGCACTTTTTGGCATGCTTTTGAACTGCTAGGTTGGCAGGAGCTGGGACCGAGCAACGGAAGCTCACCCCGTCGCGGGGAATCAAACCGCCGGCCTTTTGATCGGCAAGCCCAAGAGGCTCAGTGGTTTAGACCACAGCGCCACCTGCATCCCCATAGATAAAATAAGAACAGCTAAAAAGATCTATTAGAAACATACATACAATCACAAAAAGCATCACGGCATCAGCCCTTTTATTAAAAGCCATCAGTTCCCCCCAAAGTGTGTTGAAACAAGAAGTCTTCACCTGCTGGTGGAAGGACTACAAGCAGCGGTCAAGTCTAACTTCTCTAGGGAGGGTATTCCAAAGTCTGGGAGGAGTCACTGACAAGGCCGTTCCCATCATTCCTACCAAGAGACAGCAGCATAAAAGAACATGAAAACATATAAAAACAAACAGAACAGAAATTCAGAGGATTCAGACACATAAAATAGGGCCCAATCGTATGGTTCAGGGAAAGCCTGGGAAACTCAGTCTTGTGTAATCCATAAAAAAACAAATTGTGCAAAGTCTTTGGAGGGCCTGGGAAAATTGTGCTTTTATTAGTATGAGCTTGTTGCAAAGTTGCAGGTCAGGGATGGGAAACTTCAGGCCTCGGGGACATCTTCAGGCTTTTCTATATGGCCAAGAAGCCTCACCAGACCACATTCCTTCTTCTCTTTTTTTTTTTAAAAAAAATTATTAACAGGCCAATCAAATCACATTAATTCCAAATCACATTAATTCCAAATTATACAGCCAAATTTTTAATTTTTTTGTTGGGGGTACCCATACTTCAAGCTCCGAAAGGGGTACAAACATCACTCTTGCTGCTGCTTTGATTAAACAGTTCTATCCAGTTCTGTCCAGATAGTCTTTTTATTATTTTCTTCATCTTCTTGTTGTTATCATATATTCCTTTCTTTGTGATCTCTGATAATCTTCACAAGCGGGTGAAAGACAAACATCTCCTGTGTGGGTTTTACACTCTCCAAAAATCATATCACATAAAGGACAGATGCCATTTCCACACCTCCGTTAAAAACATCCCCACAGTCCGTCCGTTGATTTATAGGCTTGCCAATCTATATCTCAGAGGGACCTGCCAGGTCAAGATAACGTTCTGATAACCATACATTCACATTCCAGTGAACCTGGTCCTCCTCCCTCTCATCCTCCTTAGGCAAGCCTGTCTTCGCAAGATTCCATTTATTGCTGCGTCATAAAACTTTCCTTCCATTCCCTGATGTTTCCACCAGTTCTCTCTTTAATCAGTAATTCATTGCCACACAGTTCTTAGTCTCCTGCTTGTGATTAATAATCGCAACAATTCTTCTCTCTGGAGGGGAGGGTTATTGGTACTCACGTAAGGCAAAAAAAAAAAAAGTTTTTTCCTCCCCCCTCCTTTCCGTTTCACTCCAACATACCAGTCTTTTAATGATGATTCTTCACTCGATTTCTTTATCCAACCCGTTGCTCCGCTCCCAGAGATTCCATTAATCAGCAGTCTTTACTCCCGATCTTCACTTGATGTACGTGCATTAGCTTCTTTCCAATTATATATTTCCAAATATATATTTCGAGCTAATGCGAACCAGTGTGCTGATTGGAAACAGCGTCAGGGAGAGCCGATCTCACTCGAGGGCTTCGTGCCAAGTGTCCGCACCCCCTTCTTTTGAATAGGGGGGGTGAACTATGGACACCGCTGGCAAGGCAGTCCCCACACACACACAATTGATCTTCTCAAGCAACTGCTTTGCATTGGACCCTGAGTGTTTTTGCCTGGGTGCAATGGGTCCTTGAAGTCCAACAATCCCTCCTGCTTTCCTGGCTGGGGGGAAAAGAGGGTAGTGCAAGTGTGAAGTAACTGGTCTACTGCACAAAGGCAATATTTCCATTTATTGCTCTGCTCACTCTTGCCTCTGGCCATCATCAGAATGCAGCCCTTGGTAGTCTCTCCAGAAGGAAATGGTAGTCTTTAGTTTAGCCACTCTATTTACTCTGTTACTCTGTTTACCCTACTAACTGATGGAGGCCTCTGTATTTATGTGATTAGTTTGGAGTTGGAAAATGTAGCCAGTCCAAGGCTTGAAAATGGCTGCTGTAGCATGCTGTGCATGGCTCCCACTCCTCTAAACGTTGCTCAAAATGAGAAAATATTGGTGCATTTATTTATTTTAGTTTTTGCCTGGTGCTGAAATATATGGAAGGAAGATGGCAGAAAAGGCTCGTTTCCATTATGCCACCCTCTGGACCTCTTGTGGAGGAGGCACACGAAGAAGGGCCCCTGATGAGGAACACAGAGTCTGGATCGGTTTACAAAACTATCAAAACTATCTAACAGATTCTGACAAAGCACTGTAAAAAGGTTGCCTTCCTTTCATTTCCATCACCTTCACTACAACTATCACAACTTGACTGCCATTTCCAAAAGTGCAGCACAATAAAGCTTGCGAAAACTAAAGTGAACAATCAAATTCTCGAAGAAAATAAAATGATAATCACCATTTTAATAAGCAACAACAATGTGTCTAAATTAAAATGCTGGTCAACAGAATGCAGAGCTGACATTTGGAAAGGTTATGTTTGCTTGTAATAAAATAAATTGCAGCTCTTTGTGTACACAGTTGTCAATTAAGCTTTCATATACAGCTCTCTTTGGTACATTTATTTTTGCCTAATGACTCCTGATTCCAGCTGCAAAAAAAATATTAATAATGTTTGGTAACTCCTTTATGCCACAGCAAATAACCAAAATAAATCATTATTTTATATTATGAAGGATGGAATTATATATGAACTAACATCTGTTATTTTAAGTAGAACATTCATGTGATTGCACAGGCACCTGCCTAACTGCTCCCATTCATCTCTTTTTTTTCCCAGTGGAACTTCTGTGCGAACAATAGTTTGTGCAAAACTTTCCAATTCGTTACATGGAAAACCGTCCTTTCTGTTTCCAGTTGAAGCCCCCCTGTGCTTATGTAACCCAAATTGTACCACCAGCATAGGAGAGAGAGGGGTATCAGCAGACTTTGGGTAACTCCAAGGCTTGCAGAGGTACAAAAATATTTAGAGGGGGGGACACACCTAAGGTGGAATGCCGAAAACACACACAGAGATGTCAAAAAGTGGAGAAACTACCACCCCATGTTTTGGAGTTCCTGGTTCACATTGAGAAGCTACTTTTAAATGTCTAATGCAAAGCTAAGCACGCTCAGTAGGCATGGAATAGTAACTGCTTGCTAGAGTGAAAAAAGCAAGGGGGGGATGGATAGACAATGCCTGGAAATCTGCATGAACATTCTGAAGACATTACTGTGGAGCAGGGATGGGGCGGAGATATCAATAATATATTTGACCCAGGCAGCTCCATAATACGACTGACAGTGGCAGCAGCAAGGAGCCAGAGGCCCTCATTTGGATACTGGCCTGGAGCCTACATCTGGCCTGGTGGTCCATAGACTGGAGGAACCATGAGTGATCCATGGCCCAGCTTTGCTACAGGTGGTCAAAGCTGGTGCTTTGGGGCATCTGGCAAATGTGTTGCCTTCTCAACCAACATAACTCAACATAGGATTGCTCCTCTTAGTCACTCACTAAAACATTGGCTTTATTCTTGCCATTTTCTCTGACCACAGCTTTAAAAAATAGTATCTTTATGATCAACTAGGAAGATCTCGTTGAATGGAATGCATCATTAACCTTTTAGAAAGCTACCAACAATTGCACCTCATTATTTCTCCCGTATTGGAAAAATGTCCTGATGTTTGATGTTTGATGGATTCACTATTCAGATACCTGCAAAGAGGAAGGGCACTTTGAGGGACGGTGTTATTTTACAATGTCTTATCTGCAAACATTTTCTGAAATCCCTATGGTTTTTATACATGAAGCATTCTTGAAAAGTAATTGTAATCTTCATTTTGGCTTGTTTAAATGAGGTACTTTATATGGTAATGACTCAAACAACCTGCAGTGGGAATCCATAATATGAGTTTTTACAGGGTCGCAATTTACATCTAGAACACCCCAGTGCTTCTTTTAAATTAGTAGCCAATAAATTAACTTACATTTCTAAAGCAAATAGCTCAAATAATATCACAATGCAGTAACCTAGTGGTTTTGGGACTCCTTTCCTTCAGAGAACCCCTTTCCACATTGACTCATCTGCTTAGAAATGTGTTCATGTCTGTCACAGAACCTTGGTGCATTCTTTGGGACATGTAGTTCCTGGGGACATGGGAGTACATAGCAGAGGTGTCATTCAGTTTTGCATGAAGCCTGATTACTATGGCGTTTAGACTAGGTATTTGGAGCACTTCCAAAGCAAAGTGGCTCTTGTCCAAAGTGAGGCAAAGTGTATTGGAGTGTTCACAAAGCTTCAGCCTTTGGAGAGTGGCTTTAGTTTTAGTTTGGTGTGAGCCTCAAAACTGAGACACTTTTTGCACCTTCAACGGGCCATTTTTCCCTGCAGGAAGTGGGAGGGGAAATAAGAGGAAGGGTATAGCTTTGTGACTGTCAGCTCTTGGTCCCAATGAGCAAATATATTTACCAAGGTTCTCCTTTCTTACTCTAATCACAGTCTGCCTGCCCTTACATGGAGAGCTTGGGGAAATGTAGCAATTGAGAAGAGGCAGATGGACTATCTGAGTCCTTGGGACCCGGGAAGCAGCCCCAAGATTTCTAGGAGCAGTCCAATTTAGTCCAGGTTGCCTCAGAGGATACCTGCTTTGCCTGTGAATCTGCCTGATTTTGCTCTGGACTCAGGACAGAATGCACACCTACAATTTCCCAGTCTCTGGGTGTTGAAACTCAGAACACAAAATAAACTTCATGCCTGCCTCTGAAAGAAAATGTCATGCCCATTCTGCTGTCTGCCCTGCAACTCGGTTGGCTTCTTTGGACAGGGCTCTGCTCCCTCTTGCCAATCCAGTCAGGGAATCTCTCAGATAAGGACCATTTCTTTTGGTGTGCAGAAGCCTCCATGGACATAAACCAGGAGCCACCTTCCATCAGGCCTGTGTTCCCAACACACTCTAGTGGCAGATCCTGTGTTGCTTGGAAGTACTTTCCCGTGGGGAGTGGGGATATTCTGGGGAACTGGGGAAATGCTTTAGCATCAGAGCCCCTTAGAATCTCTTGGCACCCCAGCCACAAAGGGAGATGTTAAATTCTTTGTATTGTTATAAACCTGTTGCAGCCCTGATCTCTGTTGTGGGATGTGAAACACAGAGCAGTCAACTACAACATCCCTAGAGTGGACATAAAAAGGGGATGTCTGGACCAGCCAGTTGGAATTTCCTGTTTCCTCCTAGGCTGGGACAGACTTCCTCTACATGTGACCAGAAGTGGGCGTGGCCTCACCTGTGCAGGTAGGACTGGCTACCATCTCTCTCTCTCTCTGATAACATTCACTGAAGAAGCCACATCTGCTTAGCCTAAGAGAGGGCAAAGGGACTACTGTATCTCTTTATGGGATAGATTCGAGGTATATTACTTTTGTAACTTAAGTTTGCCTTCTTGGATCCATCTGTGAACAGAATGAGTGAGTGAGTAAACTCTTTTTATACTTTTATAGAAGATTGTGTTGTGTCTATTTCTTTTCTGAGGGACTAAAGGGGAAATTACCAGGTAACTTATTTTAGAGGCTTTAGTGAACCTGAGCAAACGCATTCGCTGTGCAAGTTTAAAAAGGGGAATGTTACTCTGCTAAATTGTAGAACTTGTTAACACAAGTTGATAAGGATATAATCAAACAATATATCCTCTCCTGCATCCCTGAACATTCCCACAGGAACAGATAGGTAGCCGTGTTGGTCTGCCATAGTCAAAATAAAAAAATCCCTTCCAGTAGCACCTTAAAGACCAACTAAGTTAGTTCTTGGTATGAGCTTTCATGTGCATGCACACTTCTTCAGTGAAACAGAAACAGAAGTTGCCAGATCCTTCTATATAGTGAGAAGGTGGGGAGGGGTATTACACAGAAGGGTGGTGGGAATGGGAGATTGGCAGATAGCTGAGATGAGCCTGTTGAACGAAAGCTCATACCAAGAACTAACTTAGTTGGTCTTTAAGGTGCTACTGGAAGGGATTTTTTTATTCCCACAGGAGTTAAAATGAAGAAAAGCAGGTATAAATTGTAAGTGAATATCAACTGTAGCAGCTTGTCTTTTACAAATTCCACACACTGAGAGAGCTCTACAAAGAAGGTTAATTGCATCAGAATGGCAAACCTTGGATAGTCCAAAGCTTAATCAGTCATTGGGTAGGGGCAACATTAAATAAAATACATTAATGACCCTTTTATAGAACAGTCATATATGTGTGGCATTGTATTGTAGATTTGTGATAACACACACACAAAAATCACTTGGTGATTCTAAAAGTTGATTAAAATATCATATTCTGTCTTCTTTCCAAATCTCCTAAAATCCATTCACCCTTCAGTTGTCCAAAGGACTGTAGAGACTCCCATCTGGCCAATTATGTTTTACAAATATTAAAACCTGCTTTCTGTAAAGTACATATAAATGGAGAGATAAGGAAATCTCCTTGGGGAAATGTTCAATACTATGCCTAGGATTCCTAATGGATCCAGATTGACCCGTGAACTTTGCAGCTGCTGGGGATTTGAAATATATCTCCTTTTATGACTCACTCTATCCTTAATGATATACAGTTCATGCTGTGCACTGTTGCTTGTGAGACTCAGCCTATGTCATTGAAATGTGCATGAACGACTTCTTGAAATCCTAAGTCTGTAGAGGTGGATGATATGAAAGTCATTTGGTGTGTTCCAATCTTACATCATAACTTGCAAGAGACCCACAAAATGGTCAGAATTATGCAGCTAACTCCATCTTGCTAGCTCAGAGCTTTCAAATGTGACCAGGAGAGAGGGCAGGCGGATAGGGTTGGTCTGGTGGTTTCTGGTGTCACAACAACTGCATCGAGAGATGTTTTCCTCCACTACTGCAGGGCATTTGGGGAATGACATTGTCCCTGGTGAAAGGTGACAAGTTCCTTAAACTCTCTTAGCTTCTCATGCCTGTCAGCTTTCTGGCAGCACCTCTGGTACCCAAGCCATTTATGTGGTTCAGGCATAGACATATGAGATGTTGTAACAGAAGATATCTCAGCGCTCTGCAAATAAACCTGCTTGCCTTCTCTTCCAGAATTAGTTTTCTGGAGTATTCAGGAGAAGTACCATTTGAAGGCTAACAGCAATGAGAAGGGAATAGTCTGTAGTAATGTTCTGAAACAACCCTTCCCAAAGCATTCATTGAAACTGAACACATTAACCACCCCCTGAAATGATAGGAGAGGCACACGAGAAAGGAGGAAGCCAGAACGATAAATGAAGGAGTAGGAAAGAGGTGAATAAATGGAGAGATACAGGGAGACCAGGGGCAGAGGAAGGCAGATGGAGGAAACCAGAGGGGAAAGGGGAGCAGGGATGACAGATGAAGTGGGATGGTAAATGATCAAGTAAGAGGTGGAACAGAGTGGGTGAAGATGATGGAGGAGGAGAAAAAGGACAAAGAGAGAGGTATGAAACTGGAGACTGGTCCCATCACCTCCTGGCAAATAGAAGGGGAAGAAATGGAGGCAGTGAGAGATTTTACTTTCTTGGCCTCCATGATCACTGCAGATGATGACAGCAGCCACAAAATTAAAAGACTCCTGCTTCTTGGGAGAAAAGCAATGACAAACCTAGACAGCATCTTAAAAAGCAGAGACATCACCTTGCCAACAAAGGTCCGTATAGTTAAAGCTATGGTTTTCCCAGTAGTGATGTATGGAAGTGAGGGCTGGACCATAAAGAAGGCTGATCGCCGAAGAATTGATGCTTTTGAATTATGGTGCTGGAGGAGACTCTTGAGAGTCCCATGGACTGCAAGAAGATCAAACCTATCCATTCTGAAGGAAATCAGCCCTGAGTGCTCACTGGAAGGACAGATCCTGAATCTGAGGCTCCAATACTTTGGCCACCTCATGAGAAGAGAAGACTCCCTGGAAAAGACCCTGATGTTGGGAAAGAAGGGGACGACAGAGGACGAGATGGTTGGACAGTGTTCTCGAAGCTACCAGCATGATTTCGACCAAACTGCGGGAGGCGGTGGAGGACAGAAGTGCCTGGCGTGCTCTGGTCCATGGGGTCACGAAGAGTTGGACACAACTAAACGACTAAACAACAATGAAACTGGAGGCAGAGAGTAAGGAAGCAGGAGCCGAAAACATGACTGATGGAAGCAAGGAAGCGAGAGACAAGGATTTGAGTTCTGAGGGGCACCAATTCCTTTAGCTAAGCCAAGCAGTGTTTTGCTGTGTGTCCTACCTCTGGAGTTCTTTACAACTCATTTTTGTAAGTACTGTTCTGCCACACTGTCCTCTCTTGTGCCACTGAGACAGACCCATCTTCAGCAGCCCTGAAATACCCCCTTTACCAATCAGACTATAATGTGCTGCAAAGAGCGAGGCAACGCAACCAAAATGCAGAGGTTTGTTGGGAGAAAGCTAGGATGGAAAGTGCTGCTTTCCTTTGAGTTTAATTATGAATCATTATCACTTAATGCTTTCCAGATTCACCTTTTATGGACCATCTGGCGTATCCCTTGCAACACTTAGAATCCTGGCCATTATTTATCAAGGCAGTGTGGAAGGAATTATCTATTCTTCTTTATGATAAAACAAAATATTATCATCCTACCAATGGCAAAGTGTGTCATGATGCAGCCATCTGATTTCCCATCTTTGAGGGATGAGAAGGTTTGGAGAAGGTATCAGACTGGTGGAGGAAAGTGCCCTCAGCACTGGCCCCAGATGTCCCCAACTGCCCTGGAAGCTCTGGGGCAAAAGGAACCCAGCACCCAGACGTCACAGAGGAGTCTCAGCCTCCCAAGCACCAACGGATTCAGCATACCGTCCAACATTTTGGGACGCACACACCCTGCACCATCGCCACACTCTTTCTCCCACCCCTCTGCCCGATCTCTGTGCTCCTTTTCCCACCCGCCGCCTGATCTTTGCACTCTTTCTGACCTCCACGCACCCAATCTTCACGCCCCTGCCGCCCCCACCTTACCTTTGCTGTCTCTCTCTTCTCCTCTGCCGCAGCTAGCCCTCGGCCTTCTCTTGGGCTCCATTTCCTTCTCTCAGCCTGCTTGATCTTCTCTCAAATCTGCTCTCACTCGCAGTCTCCTCAAGCCTTCTCTTGCCTTCTCATGACCGCTGAAAGTGATGGACCTGGATCCGCTGCGCCCACACGATGTGCTGCCCCGGATTTGATGACAGCCACTGGCTTAGATGTTTGCAGAGGCAGGTGAGACAAATTCCTGGAGGACAGTCCTGCCAGCACCATTTAGCCATGAAAATAGATAACTTGGGTGCACCCTGCAGGTTCAGAGAGAGTGTAACCATGAATATCAGTTGGAGAGGCGCAGGTAGTGGGGAACATATTGCCATCGGAGCCAGCACATGTATTTCCTAGAAATATCTGTCTGGCCACTGTGAGAAAAAGGGACCTAGACGAAATGCCCCCTTGATTATCCTCAGCATGTTTTTAGATCTCAGGAAGCTACCTGATCCTGAAGTTTTCTTTTTCTAACGTCTGGAAGTAGTGCTGAGACTCAGAATGAGTTTTATCTCCAGGCAACATTAGGGCCATGACAATTTTCCGCATTTGAGAAATGTGAGAAATGTGGTCAATCCGTCTTTAGAATGGGAGTGGATGTGTGCACCCCTGACCATTAGGTCCAGTCGTGACTGACTCTGGGGTTGTGGCGCTCATCTCGCTTTATTGGCCGAGGGAGCCGGCGTACAGCTTCTAGGTCATGTGGCCAGCAAGACAAAGCCGCTTCTGGCGAACCAGAGCAGCGCACGGAAACGCCATTTACCTTCCCGCTGGAGTGGTACCTATTTATCTACTTGCACTTTGACGTGCTTTTGAACTGCTAGGTGGGCAGGAGCAGGGACCGAGCAATGGGAGCTCACCCCGTCACAGAGATTCGAACCCCAGCCTTCGGATTGACAAGCCGTAGGCTTCAGTGGCTTAGACCACAGCGCCACCCATGTCATATATATGTGCTGTATTAATTTCAATTCTTATGCAAGCAGGTATTTCTTATATGGATGATAAAAACTCCTCAGAACTCATAAATATTCTTCATGCTTAACTTACTCAGTAGACTGTACTACAGGGAAAGACAAGAAATTAAGATGGTGTTTTATCTGCGAACAGATGAGATGCGGCCTTTTTCTGGACCATCCCTGGCTATAAAAATGCCTCAGCGGTACTTCACATTTGTTTGGATAATAAAACATAAAATTGCAGTGCTAGGTCTCCAGTGCTTTCAAAACAATAAATTAAACTGGCACTAGATGCTTACTCATGTGAAAACAGAAATAATACGTTGTACTCCTAAACTGTAAAGGTGTTTATTGTAGCTTGGGTATTGATCTAAGTCAATATCATATCCTGTCAGGCTAGTCACTTAATAGGAGTCTCCCCACCCCCCACCCCATTGTGTTCCTCTCAAAAGACTCTAGGAACACCAGACACTCAAATTTCAGACAACAGTAAAATTCTAGACATTGGATGTTTATTGTTAATATTATTATTTAAAGATACAATAACTGTATAATAAATAGGTGGATTATTTTCAGCTATTGTCCCAAAACAGAGCCACAGGGCAATATTAGGCTAAACCTCTAAGGTTCGTTAGGTTCCATTTTAATGGAAGTATTTCATATATCCTGTCAAAAACAGTGCAGAAATCAGAAGCCTGGAGCCTGTCTAGGATTCACTGATGTTCCAAGGAAGCTGTGATTGAAACAAAGAGCTAAGAATTGAGATGTGGAATAGGCTAGGATAGAATAGATCAAGGCTTTATAGATTTTAGCAAAATGAAGTTTCATCCCCCCCCCCCAATATGTCCCACAATAATTGTTTCGGGGGAAATAGAATTGCAATTAACGTGGTATGGTTCTGTGGCTGCAATAAAAAATGATAACTTTTGCCATTCTATTCCCAGTTCCATTACTATGGTGGTATATTCTACAAACAAGCACGCAGTCCAGTGCTGTGGTATGAAATTCATTGGAGCTGATGCAGGCAAGCAGTAATGGGCCAGATATGGGCAAATTGCAACTAAACCCCTGTAGCCCAATCTAGGCAAAGCAGAGGTGATCATGGTCACTGGAGCTTTTTCAGGATGGGGGTTTGTGGCGATCACACAGGGTCCTCAGACGTTTCACCGTCTATTGATCCCTGTGCCACCACTTTATTTCTCGCTGCCACCACCCAGGCCCTACCTGGTACAATACTGAGTCCAGTCAGGGTTAAATTGGAACATAAACTTCTGTTTATTTATTGCAGTTTAACAAGCATGTGGTTTCATAAACGGTATTGGTCCATTACAATCATGGGGTGCCTATCCAGACCTATAACTTCCACTACCTGCTCTCACTCACTAAACCACCTCTCAGATATTTACTTGTCTTCCTAGCCCCTAACTATTCCTAAAACAGCTTATTTCGCTACACGAACTCAACCTATCCCCAAACTCTATCCCAATTCACTCCCATTCCAACCAACCACCGAACTCCCAACAAACTCCTCCCTTTGCCCCTCCCAGAGCTGGTTTTATAGTCCCTCTTGACTTCACCCCCCTGGGTCCTGATTGGGTAACCTGTTTAACTATTTCACCTCCAGCACTCTCATATGTTAACGTCACAGGGTTCAACCCATGGTGTTAAGTTGTGGGCGAACATATCAGACAACACAGCGATTCTTCCAAAGCAGCTCTTTATTTGTAAGCTGGAACAGAACTGAACTGAGGAGCTCAGTCAGCCTGCTTATATAGAGCTCCACTAGAATGCAACAGTAACCATTTTCTGTAACTAGCCAATCACTGAACGTCACTTTCGATCCTTCATTTGCATACAAACTATCCAATCACTGAACGTCACTTTCGATCCTTCATTTGCGTAACTATCTACAGTATCCCCCTGCTGGCTCAGGGTGAGAACTTCAGTACATAACAGAGGGAATGGCAGTTGCATAGTTTGGGGGCTTATTCTGGAGACAGCATTGACCTTGGATACTTAGGTATCAGCTGTGGCCAGGACAGCCCTTTGCCCAGCTCACAATGGTGCACCATTTATGCCCATCTCTGGAGGGTGCAGACTCTGGCCAGGGTGACATATACATTACATGGCATCTGGATTATTTCTTCCTTGAAGAGTACTTTTTCAGCCATGGCACCCACCTGGTGGAACGCTCTGCCACAAGAGATCAGGGCCCTGCAGGATTTGACATCTTTCCGCAGGGCCTGCCAGGCCTTTGGTCAGGGCTCAGTCTGACTCCCCTTCTCTTTTTGTATAAGAACTACAGTGGTACCTTTGGTTGCAAACGGGATCCTGTTCGCAACATGAAAAGAGCGCAACCTGCAGCGGCACATCTGTGCACGCATGGGTTGCAATTTGCCACTTCTGCGCATGCGTGTGGCGTCATTTTGCACCCCTGCACATGCACAAGTGGCGAAACCTGGAAGTAACCCTTTCCACTACTTCCGGGTCACTGCGGGACATAACCTGAAAGAACGTAACATGAAGCGGACATAACATGAGGTGTATGAAAGTATGAAAGAGTATGAAAGAGTATGAAAAGAAGTATGAAAGAGATCTCCCAGCATTCTCACAGGCCCATATAAGAACAGCATAAACAGTTGGGCCTGATGAACATTTAATGTTCCCATCCCTAATCCTGCGGAAAGCCATCTAATTAGATTTTAATTTGATCCTGACTTGTTTTTTAGGAGGTAATTTAATTATTGTTTGATGTTATACCAATGTTATATATTTGATGTTAGCTGCCCTGAGCCCAGTCTCGGTCGGGGAGGGCAGGATGCAAATAAAAGTATTTATTATTACAGTGGTGCCCCACAAGACGAATGCCTCGCAAGACGGAAAACTCGCTAGACGAAAGAGTTTTCCGTTTTGGAGGTGCTTCGCAAAACGAATTTCCTATGGGCTTGCTTCACAAGACGACAATGTATTGCGAGTTCCTGCTGGTTTTTCTCCCTCCCCCCCTTTTTCTAAGCCGCTAAGCCGCTTATCAGCTGATCCGATCAGCAGATAAGCCGCTAAAAGCCGCTAATAGCGCTAATCCTCTAATCCGTCAATGGGCTTGCTTCGCAAGGCGAAAAAAACCGCTAGACGAAGAGAATCACAGAACGGATTCTTTTCGTCTTGCGAGGCACCACTGTAGTATTATTATTATTATTATTTGGAAACCATAGTTGGTCCATAATACCCTCACCTCCTTTCTTCGTCCTCTTCCTCCAATGCCTCCCATGTCTATTTTTTAGTTTGTAAACTCCTAGAAAAAAGATCTGTTATTTATGTCGTTCCTTGTGTGCCACCCAGCTGCGAGCTGCGTTCCTTTCTCCACCTTTTTCTGGCCAAAGTTATGCTATTAGATTTGTTGGTTGACCATACTTTATTTATGTACCAGTTTATGGTGCTATATAAACAGCAATGCTCAGTTGTTTAAGGGAACAATTAATTCCAGTAATATTTCCCTTTTCCCTGTTTTATGAACTCTTATTCCCCATTGTAGCTTTATTTATAGCTTCCTCTTTCATTCATTTCATACTAGACGGTGACAGCCCCTCGTGCACTTTCCTCTTCTTCTTTTTTGCACTTTTAAAGAAGTTCAAATAATGAAAAATAGATTTGTGAATAAACCTGCCAGCTTCCCTCTGCAACTCTCCAGGAGAAAAGAAAGAAAGAAAAAGATTACGAGTCTTCAAATGAGTCCTGGACCTGCATAGGAATGTCTCTGAATCCTGAAAGATTCATAGGCATGCTCACTGAACGGTTCTTGGTTTGAAAGCGCATTTTACTCCAATGAATATTTAGTATTTATTCCTTTCTGCTTTCCCGTTTTAAAGCTTCATTCATTCCACTGCGGGGAAGAAGTGATGCTGTAAGTCAGGGGTAGGCAACCTAAAGCCCGGGGGCCAGATGCGGCCTAAACGCCTTCTAAATCCAGCCCACGGATGGTCCAGGAATCAGTGTGTTTTCACATGAGAAGAATGTGTGCTTTTATTTAAAATGCATCTCTGGGTTATTTGTGGGGCATAGGAATTTGTTCATTATTTTTTTCAAAATACAGTGGTGCCCTGCAAGACGAATGCCTCGCAAGACGAAAAACTCAGTAGACGAAAGAGTTTTCCGTTTTGGAGGTGCTTCGCAAAACGAATTTCCTATGGGCTTGCTTCGCAAGACGAAAATGTATTGCGAGTTCCTGCAGGGTTTTTTTTTCCCTCCCCCCCTTTTTCTAAGCCGCTAAGCCGCTTATCAGCTGATCCGATAAGCTGATAAGCCACTAAAAGCCGCTAATAGTGCTAATAGTGCTAATCCTCTAATCCGTCAATGGGCTTGCTTCGCAAGACAAAAAAACCACTAGACGAAGAGAATCACAGAACGGATTCTTTTCGTCTTGCAAGGCACCACTGTATAGTCTGGCCCCCCACATGGTCTGAGAGACGGTGGTCCGGCCCACGGCTGAAAAAGGTTGCTGACCCCTGCTGTAAGTCATGGGATGGCCCATATGGCAGCTTCTAATGTAGTCAGTTGGTTATATTGCGTGGCCAGGCAGAGACCCCCCGACCCCAGGCGACCCCCAGGTGGAATAATGACTCATGACAATGTGTTATGGGATTAAAATTGGCCGCAAATTTCAGATGTTGGGAGACTTACATAGTCATCCAAAATAGACAACAGTGTAGTGGTTAAGAGCGGTAGTCTCGTAATCTGGTGAACTGGGTTCGCGTCTCCGCTCCTCCACATGCAGCTGCTGGGTGACCTTGGGCCAGTCACACTTCTCTGAAGTCTCTCAGCCCCACTCACCTCACAGAGTGTTTGTTGTGGGGGAGGAAGGGAAAGGAGATTGTTAGCCGCTTTGAGACTCCTTAGGGTAGTGATAAGGCGGGATATCAAATCCAAACTCTTCTTCTTCTTCTTCTACATGGAAGAGACCACCAGACTACTTTCTGATTCTTGGTTCTATGCAAAAACGGCCAAAGATCCCACAGATTCTATAGCTATCATCCTTAAAACGGTATTATTACAGCATGCATATTCTATTGGGGTGATTGATAAGCACACTTTTGAGTTTCTTTTGCTTTCTTATCCCCGCACCCCTATTTTTTATTGTTTACCCAAAATCCACAAGGACATATCTTCTCCGCCAGATAGACCTATAGTACCGGGCTCCGGGTCTACTCTGGATCCCATTGCGAAATATTTAGATTCTTTTTTGCAACCTTTTGCGAAGGACTCACCTGCCTACCTACAAGATACATCTCATTTCATCTGGGTTATAGAGCATACTAAAGTTACTGATGCAATGGTATTGGCTTCTTTGTTGCATATTCTGTTGGAAAATATCGGCTGATGAAGTCTAGTACGAAACAGTAGCATCATTCTAGAGACACTGTCCTTTTGAGGCTTTTGAGACGTCTTCTGTTGAAACTTTTGAAAAACTATTGAGAGACTTTACTTTTGAAGCTTTTGAGACGTCTTCTGTTGATACTTTTGAAAGACTATTGTGAGATCTATTTTGAACACACGGTTTGACGGTCTTCGCTACCACTCTGTTATATTGTATATAAGAACTTTGATAGGCTTACTCCTATAATTTGAATGACATCATTCTTCTATATATATTTTCATATATATATATATATATAAAATGTAGTATTATTCTTATATATTTTCTGCTAACTATCAGCCAACATGTTGTGTTTGTATTGTTGTGAGTGATCTGAATAAGCCAGGAGTCAGGCTCAAGAGCAATTGGGTCCAAAAGGCAAACCAGGAATCTAAACCAAAGACCAAGACAAGAAACCCAAGACACCCAGAGCTTGTTGCTAAAGCAAAGTTCTACTGAGACCCTCTTCTTTCCTTCTCAGAAAGAGGCAATAGCTCATCTCTTCTGGAGTCAGTCCAGAAGGTTCTTCACCGAGAAGCTGTAGGGATGTGGCCAGCACTTCCCAATGCCTTCCCTTTATTTGTCTGGTAGCAGCAATAGAAGCGGTGGGATGGCATGGGAGAAGAAGGGTCTGCCCATTTCCCCATCCATCAGACAGAATGGCAGGAGGAAAGGTACAATGGCCCTTGTGACATATGGTTTTCTCAAAAACTACTAGTACTGCAGTATGTTTTGGGACAACTGCCCAAGGGCCACTGGACTCTTACTTCCTGATACACTACCATGTGGTCTATCAGGGCAACAGAGAGAAATGAGGGGAAGGGGAAGGTCGCCGTCATCTCCTTCCCTTGTGAACGTATCATGGGCAGATAGTGGCACCTGTGTATAAAGGGAGGAGACAGTGGAGGGTGTTTGGGGTATGGGGAGGGTAAGTGGGGAGGGTGATACTAGCTCAGAAAATAACTGGAGTTCTATTCAAATAACAGCTTCGGCTGAGAGAAAGGTGGCGAAAATTGGAAAAGCATTGGGACAGTGTAACTTTTGTAGCTCGAAAATGATGGAGATCCTCTGAGACAACAATGGGACACTAGTACCTCCCAAGGCATGCTGGAGAACAACAGCAATTGACAGAAGATAGACAATAATATATTACAAGGACAGGAAGAAATATTACGGACACACAGGAAAGAGAGAGTTTGAATGCTTCATCTGTAGATACAGAAATTATTCAATGTGTCAATACGAATGGAAGTCATTAAAATTGCAGCTGCGATATAAGGGACTAGTATCTGGACTGGAGCGTAATTGAAATTTATAAGACTTTGGAATGCAGAAACAAAGGAAAACATCAAACCATTAATTCTAGCATGTGGGAGGCCACCTAAATTTTATAATTTGACATCTCAATGATTGGTATTATTAATTGTATTAAAATTTGGCATTGTTATAATGAGGACGCTATTGGATTGGATTGTTGTAATTGAAAACTAATAAAAAATATTATCCAAAAAGAAAGAAAGAAAAGAAAATAACTGGAGCTCTCGGAACATGTCCAAGCCAATTAAAGAAAGTGGTGGGTCTGTCTTGAGGTCAGACCCTGAGTACTGGCCACCCCAAACAAACACAGAAGAAGAATTTATTCACACCATACTACGAGGGGATAAATATAACATCCAATTGTTTCCATTTTGAACAGGTTAATTAGAAGTCAGCACCCTTCCATCAACAAGTTTATATACTGTAGCAGTGCTCCCAAGTCAGTTATAAAGGTTTCCGATTTAATAACCACAGGATAAGATTTTGCCGCCTTTATTTTCTTGGTAAAGTTTGGATTTACTTCTGGCACTTTTGAAACATGGACATGCCAAATGAAATATAATGAACCTTATTTCTGTCTTCACTTCCCTTAAAATATTTACAAAGTTCTTTAAATATTTAATGTTTCCTTTATTATGGATTATCTGGAGAGATTTGGGGATCAATAAATACATCTCCCTATCCTCCGGTATCCAAAGGATTATTTAAGTGATATACCAAAGCAGTTTAATGCGCAGGTTAACTCAAAAAGACATCACACATTGCTCCAGATCGAAATAATGCATTCAAGGTCTTACAGCAGCATGACATGAAATATAGTCCCTGCAGGACTGAAAATGCAAATATAGGGAAGGGGAAACTTGTGAGTCAAAAGGCTCTGTTTCCTACTTATTTTCATAACACTGCAAACAGATCTATAGAGCAGTGGCTCTTACAAGCTTTGTAGTGAAACTAGGCATGGGAAAGAAATTTGATTTTGTCTGCATCTTAGCAAGAAACTACTTGTGCTTTTTGAACCAATACACAAATAGAATCCCGATTAGCATTCAAAATTTAGATTGAATTTAAATATTTGTTGATATATTTTTTTAAAAAATAAAACCTATCAAAATATGCATCTCTACATGTACCTCCTCTGAGAGCACACATTTCAAATATACTTTACAAGTGAAAAACTTGGAAGTGTAAAAGCTGGAACCTATTCGTCTATTAGTCTGAGAGTTATGGATCAGGTACAAAGATATGCGCTGCAGATCATCTAACACATTGAGTGATGGTCTTATTGCTTGTCTAAGTTTTACTCTGCCTTTCATAACTAAACTGTTAATACTTTGAGGACAGGGCATGAGAATAGTTTCTCTTTAAGCAGCTCAGCAAAAAGCAATTTACTCGAGAGGCTTAATCAATTCTCATTTTGAATGTGTCCACCTTTCAGCATTTCAATGACAGTGTTACCAAAAATATACTTCAAATATGGCTTTCAATTGTGCCATGTTCTCCTGACAGTGTTCATCTTTTCTTGAGTACTGAGATATGTTATTAACCACAGATTTGTTAACTAAAGTTTTTGGGGGGAGCATCTCAGCCCCGTAATTCACACACATTTGGGTAGCTTGTATCATATACCGTGTTTTTCGCTCTATAAGATGCACCAGACTGCAGAACACAACACCAGACCACAAGACGCACCTAGTTTTTGGAGGAGGAAAACAAGAAAAAAAATATTCTGAATCTCAGAAGCCAGAACAGCAAGAGGGATCGCTACGCAGCGAAAGCAGCAATCCCTCTTGCTGTTCTGGCTTCTGGGATAGCTGCACAGCCTGCATTCACTCCATAAGACGCACACACATTTCCCCTTACTTTTTAGGAGGGAAAAAGTGAGTCTTATAGAGCAAAAAATACGGTAATCCTATGAAACGGCATTTGAAAGACTATGTTAGATGCATCATTAAAACCCTCCATGTACATTCATTTCACTATTTGAATTTATTCATTTTGCCATGACTTCATTTTAAAAGGACCATAGTTGCTGCTTTAGAATCACACATTGGAAAGAAGCCAGTAGTATCTCAAAAATATTGCCAAAAAATGTTACCAGGTTTGCTGTGTTGATTGGGTTGTTCCTGAAAGGCAATCAGCCATTCATAAATAACAAAGATTTGAACAATCCATCAGGAATTTCTTACAACCTTTTTATATGTGTTGCTGGACAACATCCAAAACTTAAAAGATGCTCTGAAAAACAGATTCTTATCTCATTATCTCATTATCTCATTATACATGACTAAGCCATTTCTCACCTTCTCACCCCTTGCCTTTTCCTGTAAGACCTATTACAGTTGCTAAGAGTCATCAACAGGCTCATCTCAGCTATCTGCCAATCTCCCATTCCCACCACCCTTCTGAGTAATACCCCTCCCCACCTTCTCACTATATAGAAGGATCTGGCAACTTCTGTTTCAGTGTATCTGAAGAAGTGTGCATGCACACAAAAGCTCATACCAAGAACTAACTTAGTTGGTCTTTAACGTGCTACTGGAAGGAATTTTTTAATTCTGACAAACAGAAAAATTGAATGTGCACTTTTCCTGAAGTTCAGAAGAATACCGTGAAAACTATTGTTAGAGATATCATTGGCTAGATCCTCCAGGCATTCAATAAAGTAACACAGAAAAATAATTAGTTCTGTATGATCTCTGGCCCTGTTTCAACATCATGAACCATCTTTCTATCACATTTATTCCCCCCCCCCAAGTTACTGGGGTGATATGAGGGTCAGTCTTGGGCATCACAGTGTCATTTGTTTGTTTATTTTGATGTTTATGTCTCTTTAAATGCGTTTTTCCATAATTGCATTCCAAATAGTTTAAAGAAACTTGGAGCAAAACTTTACTATATACACACAGCAAAAATGTGTAGATTCATAAAACCCTTAGACACATCTCATGCTTAAATACATAAATTAGCTAACAATGGCATACCAATTAACATTTCGCTAATCAATTCCTTTCATGAAATGACAAAATTTAGCTAATTAAGAAACTTCATTAAGTAATCTAAATCACAAACTCTACTTACAAAGTAATGCTATAAATGACCGCTTTATGCTCTCTGGGGAAAGGGAGGGGTTTGTGGAATCTACTTAATGTTGTTACAGAAAACTGATGAAGAGAGAGAGAGAGAGAGATTTAAAAGAATCTAAATCACCAGCAAGGGACACGGATGGCGCTGTGGGTTAAACCACAGAGCCTAGGACTTTGCGATCAGAAGGTTGGCAGTTCGAATCCCCGCGACGGGGTGAGTTCCCGTTGCTCGGTCCCTGCTCCTGCCAACCTAGCAGTTCGAAAGCATGTCAAAGTGCAAGTAGATAAATAGGTACCGCTCTGGCGGGAAGTTAAATGGTGTTTCTGTGTGCTGTTCTGGTTCGCCAGAAGCGGCTTAGTCATGCTGGCCACATGACCCGGAAGCTGTATGCTGGCTCCCTCGGCCAATAAAGCAAGATGAGTGCCGCAACCCCAGAGTCGGCCACGACTGGACCTAATGGTCAGGGGTCCCTTTACCTTTACCTAAATCACCAGCATTGCAATCCTATATCCTCTGTCCTTCCGCCAGTAGGTGAAAACTTTCTTGTTCTAACTGGCTTTTGGGAACTGACTGCGTTTAATGAAAGGGCTGCTTTTATTGAATTATGGGTCTGGTTTTATTAGATTTTATATATGTATTTAGTTTTAATTCTATCACTGTTTAATTGTTTTTAAATTATTCTTACTTTTTAATTGCAGATAGGTAGCCGTGTTGGTCTGCCATAGTCAAAATAAAAAAATTCCTTCCAGTAGCACCTTAAAGACCAACTGCTGAATTGCAACTCATTACCAAACTTGAAACCATGGAGAGACCTGGTCTGAACAAAGACATTGGATTCTTATCTCATTATACATGACTAAGCCATTTCTCACCTTTTCACCCCTTGCCTTTTCCTGTAAGACCTATTGCAGTCGTTAAGAGTCGTCAACAGGCTCATCTCAGCTATCTGCCAATCTCCCATTCCCACCACCCTTCTGAGTAATACCCCTCCCCACCTTCTCACTATATAGAAGGGTCTGGCAACTTCTGTTTCAGTGTATCTGAAGAAGTGTGCATGCACACGAAAGCTCATACCAAGAACTAACTTAGTTGGTCTTTAAGGTGCTACTGGAAGGAATTTTTTTATTTTTACTTTTTAATGTATTTAATGGTTCTTATTTTTATCTGTAAGCTGCCTTGAGTTCCATCAGGGAAAAAGATGGGATGATGATGTCACTGAAATGACCCATGTACAAGATGGAGGGTTTATGTTTTCCCCCATGAATAAATTTGATTGCTCCATATGAAGGGAAAGAGAGCTGCTACAGGCATTGTAAGAAGAGGTGGTCATTGTTAACTCCTTGTATCTGAGAGTCCTTAATTCGTTGGACAGTTGCAACACTTTCAACTTTCACCAAAGACCAGGCCAGCTGCACAAAACATGGGGAATGTTGCCGCTCCAACACCAATGTATAATTTACAATGGTACCTCTAGTTATGAACTTAATTTGTTCCGTAGATCCATTCTTAACCTGAAACTGTTCTTAACTAGAGGTGTGCTTTCGCTAATGGGGCCTCTTGCTGCTGCTCCACCGCCAGCACAAAATTTCCATTCTCATCCTGGGGCAAAGTTCTCAACTCGAGGTAACTCTTCCAAACTCTAGCAGAGTTTCTAACCTGAAGCATTTGTAACCTGAGGCATTTGTAATAATAAATAATAATAATAATAATAAATTTGTATTTATACCCCCCTTCCTGGTTTAAAAACCAGGCTCAGGGCAGCTAACAGCAAATATAAAACATTAATTAAAATGTGACTTAAAAACAACATAAAATACAACATAAATGCAGCATCAATGTCAATAAAATTCAAAAATTCAGAGGTCATTTAGGGGGGGGAACCCCAGTCAATAGACATCAAATGATCACCAGGGCTAACTGGCCAAGTTGGTCCTACTAGGGCCAGCAAGGAGACCAGGGAAGAGTTTAAATGTGGGGTCCCAGAAGGGTTTATTCCTAGAAAAGGAAAGGGAAAAGGGAATAGAGGATCAGGCTAATTCAAATTGAAGGCCAGGCGGAATAGCTCTGTCTTACAGGCTGTGCGGAAGGAGATCAAGTCCTGCAGGGCCCTAGTCTCACGGGAGAGAGCATTCCACCTGAGGTACCACTGTATTGGGATCAGCTGGATTGGCATATACAAGATGGAGGTTTCAGCAGGTTTGGGACCACTCAAAGGTCTGCAGAAGAACAAAACATATTTAGAAAAAGGGACACAGTAGAGGGGGGCAGAAGCAGTCCAATGAGGACTTAAGATACTAAGTGCCCATTGACTGATGATTGGCAGAACAGAAACTGGGGAGGGGAACAGAACAGAACAGAACAGAATATGGAAAGCATGGCTGATTGGCTGGATCAGTGAACACGGACACTTCATGCTTCAACATTTTGTTTCCAGTCCCACTTGTCTGCTGTAACTCGTATTCATAAAAATAAAATGCTGTTAATTGCCTTTTAAACCCTGTAACAGCCTCCTGCAATTAAAAAGATGAAGAATGAAATAGTAATAAGCATCAAGATGTACACAGTAGTTCTCTCTTAAGAGCAAATTGTGGTGGTTCTTGGCTGGAATAATATAAAAGCTTGATATAGACATCAAAGTCCCTTTGAAAGTATTAAGGAGCCTTCCAATTTATAGTCCAGAAACACTATGTCCAATATTTCGCCAAAAGCAACCTCTGAGACTATATCCTTGGTTTTAAAGCTTTGTGTAATTCAGAATGCCAAAGTCGTCCCAAGAGTAAATCCACCGATTTCATTAGAATTATCCTAGGAAAGATTTCCCCCAAAATTGCCTTGATCTCCCTTCAAAAAACACAACTGCCTTACTAATCACCCAAAACCACATTTAGATTTGTGATGAAAAGAGAACAATGTTGAAAAAAATACATTTTATGTTGGATTATCCAATAGTACGTTCAGAAAAGCTGTGATGTGAAACGAGCAAAACTTTCTATGGAAATTCTGCCAGTGTGCTCTACTGACCCATCCCATAACTGAATTAATTAATGTGTCTATCCTTTAACATGTCAGATCTCTCCACTGCCTAATTTTCAAAAGCTTCAGTTTTCATATCAAAAGTGCTCATGGGCTTCGTGAGGACATCATGGCTGTGCTCATGCTAAGCTGCCTTGCCAATACGATGGTCTAGCTCAGCGTCAAAGGAAAGGTTGCTGGTTATGGTAGACAAAATCATCCACCACCTAAAGCATGTAATCACCAATGTTGGGACATGGAGTGCTGGTGACATCCTAAACCAGGATCTTGGTCTTCTTCAGATTGGTGGTAAGGCCAATGAGTCTTTGCAGAGCTTCCTTGGAGTGTACTGTCAAGGCTGTGCCATCTGCAAACATCATCTCTTGGGTAAGGACTCACCACCCCTTTGTCTTGGTGCAGAGACGTGACAAGTTGGGCAGACCCCCATCGCTCCTTGAATGGATGTACACATCATCTTTAGAGAATCTGAAGGCAGTTGAAAGCAACAGGGAGAAGAATATGCCAAAGAGGATTGGGGTGAGAACACAGCCCTGTATCATGCCACTTTTTATGTGCATTAAAGGTAAAGGTAAAGGGACCCCTGACCATTAGGTCTAGTTGTGGCCGACTCTGGGGTTGCGGTGCTCATCTCGCTTTATTGGCCGAGGGAGCCAGCGTACAGCTTCCGGGTCATGTGGCCAGCATGACTAAGCCGCTTCTGTTGAACCAGAGCAGAACACGGAAACGCCATGTACCTTCCCACTGGAGTGGTACCTATTTATCTACTTGCACTTTGACATGCTTTCGAACTGCTAGGTTGGCAGGAGCAGGGACCGAGCAACAGGAGCTCACCCCGTCACGGGGATTCGAACCACTTACCTTCTGATCGGCAAGTCCTAGGCTCTGTGGTTTAACCCACAGTGCCACCCGCGTCCCTTTTTATGTGCGTTATGACCTCTAAATTTATCCCATCTCAGATTTTATTCTGAGCCAGAGAAGAACAGACCCCTACCCCTTCATCCCATCTGCCCAAGATGGACATAGCAGCTCTGAGAAAATTCCATTTGATGGGACTGTTGGCACCCCAGTGATTTTTACTGCAGTGCTCCATGAACTGGATGAAAAGAGGGGACTCGGGGAAGTAGATGGGAAGGAGGGAAAACATTATCCTAGCACTTGTTTGTTTTGCTTTCCTCCAACCTAAACCTTTCCCCTAGAAGCCCACAGAAGCTTCTGTTCACATCAGGAACACCAAAATGGAATTTATTGCAGGGCAATTAGTCATCATTCAAATCCCTTTACTATAGGCTCAGAAAATGTTTGAAATTCACAGCATGCCTAACAGTAAAATATCTAAAAGCCATAATAGCAGGATAGTTGAGTATGTGGTGTGTATATTTAGCATTGGTTATCAAGATTTACTGCATGTAAATTAAGAATAACTGCCAGATGTGTTCTAATAAATATGAATGAGGATCCTTCTCCATGCCCCCAGAGTTGTAATAATGCTTCAATACCTTGACTTTGCAGCTGGAAGGGGGGAAATCACTTCACCTTGGAATGGAGTTCTTCAAATCTTCCACACCTTTGTTAATCATCTAATCTCAATGGACTGATTCAAATTTCTAAGCTCCCAGAGGCAAACGACAAAGTTAATACGTAACACAGAAAACTCCAGGGGAAGTGGGTTGGAGAATAAATCAGCACCCAAAAGATGATGGAAATCACGTTTCTTGTTCTATATAAAGCAATGTACTGTGAATATTTTATAATGCTGGCCTTCCACCTTTTCTCGCTATACACGCTGCATTGAAGAAGACAACTGATGTTGCTCATGCCCAGAAACCGACCAGAAAAACTTACAGTCACAGCAAAGCTCGATTTATTAAAAAAAAACAAACGATCCAGGCATTTCCCCCAAGGCTTCCTCACAATTCATTTCAACTCCAAAACAGAAACCAGAAGAGGGTCATCTGAAAAGATGGAGGCTCAGTCCTGAAGCGCTACGTCCATTGCAAAGGCTTGGACAAGTTTCGAAAAGCAGATTTGGGTGGGAGACAGAGAAATGGCAGGTAGGGAATGTATCAGGTGCCTGCTTCCCTGGCCAACAAGATTTCCACTATAAATCTCCCTTCCGAAACTGGCTTTTCATTAAAAATAAAATAAAAATGAACCAAACTTCAGCAACAGTTGTTTATTTGTAACATGTTGTTAGTGCCTTCATGGCTGCGGACACATTAGTACTATGAGTGCACTCATTTATACGATAACCAACTTTTTATTAGAGGTACCTCAGGTTACAGATGCTTCAGGTTACAGACTCCACTAACCCAGAAGTAGTACCTCGGGTTAAGAACTTTACCTCAGGATGAGAACAGAAATCGCATGGCGGCAGCGGGAGGCCCCATTAGCTAAAATGGTACCTCAGGTTAAAAATAGTTTTACATTAAGAACGGACCTCCAGAATGAATTAAGTTCTTAACCTGAGGTATCACTGTATTACAGTGGTACCTCTGCTTATGAACACGATCCATTTTGGGGTGCCGTTTGCACCCCGAAAAGTCCGAAGTATAGTGCAGCTACTGCGCATGCGTGAAGCATGATAGAGCGCTTCTGCGCATGTGCGAAGTGCATAGATTGCTTCTGTACATGCACACGTGGCGAAACTCAGAAGTATACACTTCTGGGTTTGCCGCATTCGCAACCCGAAAATCTGCAACATGAAGCGAACGCAACCAGAGGTATTACTGTATTATCCTGGACTGGGACTCAAAGCGACTTACACAGTAAAACAAGGTGGATTAAATACAAAAATCATATATATATATATATATATATATATATATATATATATATATATATATATACAGGTTTTGGTGTCTTCGGGTGTCTTCCCGTGTAAGAGTCGGGGTGTCTGTGCGACGTTTCGACGAGGTCTCACTCGTCATCTTCAGGCTGGTGCTTTCGGCTTCTTGTTACTGGAACAGAGCAGAGTCTGGTGTTTGAGTTCCTATAAATACTGTTGAGGGGTGTGGTGTATAGCCTCCAACGTTCTGGGCTATACAACGTTGGAGGCTATACACCACACCCCTCAACAGTATTTATAGGAACTCAAACACCAGATTCTGCTCTGTTCCAGTAACAAGAAGCCGAAAGCACCAGCCTGAAGATGACGAGTGAGACCTCGTCGAAACGTCGCACAGACACCCCGACTCTTACACGGGAAGACACCCGAAGACACCAAAACCTGCATTCCTGTACCCGTGAAAATCTACGAAAGCATATATATATATATATATATATATATATATATATATATATATATGAATGATAATCATTAAAAACTAATTACACTCAGATAGGACTAAAAAATAATAATATTAAAAACAAATCAGTTAAAATGCAGATGACAAAAAGAATAAAAACAACACAGAAGAGGGGAAGCAGCCCTCTTTTCTGGGGATACTCAGGGGTACACTGTATCAGCATATATATTTTTTCCTAAAAGAAAAGCACTGAAGGGAGGGATTCTTTGGGGTGAGCTGTGTGGATAAGAGTTTTCTTTGGTTAGCTGTAAGGAGAAGGGAGGTTGTGTGAGATGATTTGGAGGTGGAGGGGGTTGAGACATAGCAGCTATCTCCTAGGGGCCGTGGAGGCTTCGGCCCACACAATAAAATATTTCTGGGGGCTGCCCCCTCGCCAGTTGATGGGCATTGCCATTCAAATGCACAACATCCTGTGATTGATTGTGTGGGGTGGGGCTTACTTGGACCCCTCCAATGTTTTATTCAAGTTGGCACCCCTGGGTTGAGGGCATCCTCTGACAGGAGGAAGAGCCATCAGCCATTGAAGTTGCACTGCCACCGTGTTCAGCTCTCTGCCTCCTGGCTCCTCCACAGTGGCAGAGCTTTATGCTCCGGCACTGGGGGGTGGAGAGCAGGTGGGAGCGGGGCTGGCGCGCATCCCAGGGGCGTGGTGTGTGTCCTGGGGGTGTGGCGTGCCGCCTGCAGGGGCGGAGCACCCAGCGGAGCACCCAGCGCAGGCGGGGAGCAGCCACAATGGCACCCCACTGGGATCATGCTGCCAGGGGCTGTGCGCTCCCTCCGCACTCCTCTTCCTCCGCCAGTGCTCCTCCGATGTCCCGACACAATGTCTGAATGTCACACATGCTACATCGGGGGCAATCTCCCTCAAAAGTTGGCGCCTCTGCATATGTTCATCTCCCAGGAAGGTGTTGCTAATCTTGGCTAGGGTATACATATTTCCAAACCGGTTTCATTTACGCATTAAAACATATGGTTCCGGTTAAAAAAAAACAAAAACCCTATAGTGTATAAATGAAAACATGTAATGCGTGAAGGCAGATTTCCCTGAAGTTTCAACAAAGTACAGTGGTACCTCCGGTTATGAACTTAATTCCTTCCGGAGGTCCGTTCTTATCCTGCGACCGTTCTTAACATGAGGTGTGCTTTCGCTAATGGGGCCTTCTGCTGTGTGCGCGCCTCTGGCACGCGACTTCCGCTCGCATCCGAGGGCAAAGTTCGCTTCCAGGAGCACCTACCTCCGAGTTAGCAGAGCTCGTTACCCAAAGCATTTGCAAGAAGGACGGTACGTAACCCGTGGTATTACTGTACCTGTTAATTCAGGCAGAACTGCAAAGTGTTGGAGGGTGAATAACAGAGTCTTTGATTACTTCAAGACTTGTTTGTGATGGTGATAAGTATTTCTTAATTAAACTCACTGTGAAATGGATATAGATGGGTGGGAACAGATTTCCACCCCCAACCCCTTCCCATTTTGATTCGACTGTTCCAGCTTGAGTTATTTTTACTGCAAAAATTATAATAAAGTATAATTTTAAAAATGTGATCTGTGAAAAGGCTCCAAGGCAGAAATAAAAATAGTGTCCTTTATATTAAAATATTGCAATAATACCTGTCAATTGGATGCCCTTTAGGAGACACCAAAGCTGAGTTACCTTAGGCTGCTGCCTCATTCCGCCTAATGGTAGAGATATCCTTACTGTATAAGCATTTTTTTGCTGCAGTAAAATTAAACATTGTCAGCGGAGCACCCCAAAATGGAAGTGATATAGTCAGAAGACGCTCACTGGGTGGGGAAGATATGCTATGCTAGCTTCCTGGCGAGCGAGCACTGTTGCTTACCAAGAAGGTGAGGGATGAGGCAGTGGGATAGTCAGCACAGCGCGAATGCATTGGCAAGATTGCCAAATGAGTTCCTGCAGGGTGTTTGCATCATGCCAACCTGTCTCCTTTTTGCCTCCTTCACACCCCAGTAAGCACAATGATCTACCTGCTGGGAAGCTACTGCAGAAGCTTCTTCCTACTCAGTAAACTGTTTCCACATATGCACACAAGTCCTTCGTTCCCAGGAAATCATTTGCTAGGTGAGCGTCCGCATCACAAGGTGAAAATTTTCAATATTTCCTGTTGGAACATTTCTAACCCATGATTTGTCCAATCTTCCACCGCTCCCTCCATAGTTTCTACCTGAAATGACTGTAGTCAACCATTGTCTAGTTTGGTAATGCTGGCTTATTTCCAACAATGCAACTGTCTAGTTCTGGTGGCTGCCATTTCTGTTGCTGGGCCCATTGAGCACATAACACTTAGGTACATAAGGAGCTCCAAGTTGCAGCGTTCAGTGTTGGGAAACTTCAGAACTGTGGAAGAAAACTACAAAGAGCTGCAGGAGATTTGAAAGCAACTGAACTTGGTAATTGCTGTGCAGTGGCGTAGCGTGGGTTTTCAGCACCCGGGGCAAGGCAAGTAATTTGCGCCCCCTAACCCGTGGATTTTAGCACTCGAGTCTCTTCCGTGCCCCCCCCAGATGTTGCGCCAGGTCAGCAGGCCCCCCTGCACCCCCCACGCTACACCACTGCTCCCACCACAAGTCTTCAGGACAGCCATCCGAAGGCTGGCGCGGGGAGAAGGTCTCTCCGCCCCACCGCCAGGCTTTGGAGCATCCTTCCGAAGGCTGGCGCGGGGAGAAGGTCTCTCCGCCCCACTGCCAGGCTTTGGAGCAGCCTTCCGAAGGCTGGCGCGGGGAGAAGGTCTCTCCGCCCCACCGCCAGCCTTCGGGGGAGGTCCGAGGACAGTGGGGTTCCTGCTTCCTCGAGGAAGGCCGGCCAAACACGCCCCCCCAAATGTTGCGCCCGGTGCGGCCGGCACCCCTGGCACCCCCCACGCTACGCCACTGTTGCTTGTGGCAGCAAGAACTCTGAAGCAAAGAACCCTCTCTGAGATTAGAGAGAGACGCCTACATGTAACAACTGTCTATAGAGTTTCATGTTGTGAGCTTTACCGATTAACTGAAGCTTCCATTGCACATTGACACAGAATATACCCAACATCCTGCTCCCTGATTTGTCCAGTCTCTCTCCCTCCCTCCTTGCATGGTTTCTGCCCCCCAATGGATGCTGCAAAGCAAAAACAAGTAAGGAAATGGGCAAACTCTGGCTGTTCAGGTATCTGAGTCAGCTATTCATGTAGCGCGGTTTGAGAATAGTTATTTATGTTCAGATGACTGAATTTGCATATCACAAGCGTTCTGGTAGTGGGACCTACTTGTAGTTGTACTTGCAGTACACCTCATCTGGAGTATTGTGTCCAGTTCTGGGCACCACAGTTCAAGAAGGACACTGACAAACTGGAACGTGTCCAGAGGAGGGCAACCAAAATGGTCAAAGGCCTGGAAACGATGCCTTATGAGGAACGGCTAAGGGAGCTGGGCATGTTTAGCCTGGAGAAGAGGAGGTTAAGGGGTGATGTGATAGCCATGTTCAAATATATAAAAGGATGTCACATAGAGGAGGGAGAAAGGTTGTTTTCTGCTGCTCCAGAGAAGCGGACACGGAACAATGGATCCAAACTACAAGAAAGAAGATTCCACCTAAACATTAGGAAGAACTTCCTGACAGTAAGAGCTGTTTGACAGTGGAATTTGCTGCCAAGGAGTGTGGTGGAGTCTCCTACTTTGGAGGTCTTTAAGCAGAGGCTTGACAACCATATGTCAGGAGTTCTCTGATGGTGTTTCCTGCTTGGCAGGGGGTTGGACTCGATGGCCCTTGTGGTCTCTTCCAACTCTATGATTCTATGATTCTATTCTATGATTCTAGTTGCATCAGAGATCCTTTTAAAATTAGCACCTTTGTGCTCCCCAGAGGTATTTGAAATTTGCCAAGTCAGAGTGCATATTCAGGAGGTCTTCACAATTAACTAATCTGTGAAAACTGATCCTGAACATGCAATCTTGCTTAGGAAGATTGGAAGTGACTTCCTGGATCAGATCAAGGTCTACATCATTCACCGTTCTTCATGAGGGACCCTGAAGAACCAGCAATCCACTGGAAATTGATCTGCCATGACTTACCTCCATCTTGCTCAGTTGTACGCAATCTCTGTGTTCCGCTTCCTTTGGAAATGTCTGCCTCCACGAGCATTCGTAAACCAGAGTGTAAAACCTTATACTGCAGTCACCTCCTCGTTCCAGAGAGAACAAGAACTTTAGATTATTTTTTACAAGGGAAACAAGACCTTGCCGGTTCCTGTTGGGTTTCCATAACCACAAAAGCTACTACTGCGCCTGAAATGCCATTTGTCAGCTCTCCTGAGAATGCCTGACATTCACAGCTTTATGAGCAAAATGTATTTATGGAGGTGGGAGGGGAAAGAGACAGAGAGCGAACAGCGCACACAAAATGTAGCATCTCTTCCTTTTCCTTAAAGGTCAGTGCAGCTCTTAGTTTTAAACTGCTTGGTAGAAATTGCATGAATTGGCTTTGCTGCAGTTTTGGATTGCAGAGGTTTACATGGAAATAAAAACCAAAGCCACACAGATGCTTTGACCGGTCTTGGTCTGATATGCTTCCATTTTAGTGAGCATTTATCAGGTGAACTTTCTGGAAAGGAAAGAAGAACGTCAACGACATATCTCAAGAACAACTTAGCAGCCAGCAGCAAAAATATAGTATTGGAAAGCAAGGATGATAGTTACCAACTTTTTCCCCCAGGTCTTGCTACTACGGGCTTTAACAGCAGCTCAATGCAGAGAAATTTTAGCAAGTGACATTTTTTCTTCCTGATATGGTAAAAAGTGGTAGAAATTCCACTCCTTCTCCCCAATCCCTGGAAAGGTGGCAGGGGGATTGCATTTCATCTGGTCCCAGTTGGAGGCAGGACATGCAAATATTATTATTACTACTACTACTACTACTACTACTATTTAGCCTACCATTATCCCTGATAGGACTCAAGGTGACTTACAGATAAAACAAGGATTGTTAAAAACAGAGGGGGGGACCATTAAAATCAATTAAACATAGGTAGAATTTAAACTATAGGCATACAGTGGTGCCCCGCAAGACGAATGCCTCGCAAGACGGAAAACTCGCTAGACGAAAGAGTTTTCCGTTTTGGAGGTGCTTCGCAAAACGAATTTCCTACGGGCTTGCTTCGCAAGACGACAATGTGTTGCGAGTTCCTGCTAGGTTTTTTTTCCTTTCCCCCCTTTTTCTAAGCCGCTAAGCCGCTTATCAGCTGATCCGATCAGCAGATAAGCCGCTAAAAGCCGCTAAAAGCCGCTAATAGCGCTAATCCGCTAATCCTTCAATGGGCTTGCTTCGCAAGACGAAAAAACCGCTAGACGAAGAGAATCACAGAATGGATTCTTTTCGTCTTGCGAGGCACCACTGTATATAAAATCTGTTTAAAACATAAAAATAATTACAATGAAGAGCACTAGCTCTTTAGAAGCAGCCAGTTCCCGAAGGCCTGTTAGAACAAGAACAGGTAGATGGTGATCTGCTAATAGATCACTGGACGTCTGCGGTAGATCACTGGTAGATCACGGGCTTTCCTCCTCCCTAAAAAAAGCTACACAATTTAGACCTGGATCCCTAAAAAATGGGCCTTCCTCTTCCCTGAAAAAAGCTCAACAACTTTGACCTGAAGCCCCCCAAAGGGGGTAGATCACTGCCGGTTTTTAACACTGAGAGTAGATCGCAGTCTCTTGGGAGTTGGCCAATCTGAGAGCAAACACCAAGGCGGTCCTCTTCCATGTCCCCCGGCATATGAGGAAATATGGCCCTTGAGTAAGCTGTGTAGGGTTTTAGAGTTCATAAAAAGGACTTTGAATTGTGCCCGGAAACAAGACGAGTAGCCAGTGGAGATGTTGTAGCAAGGAAGTTCTGTGTAGTGTGCAGACATACAGCATTAAGGAAACAGCCAGCCTGGAGGCAGCTCCACATTCTAATGTATATGTCAGGAGTGGAGCTGGAATAATTTAGGAGGCTGTGTCAATGAGCTAAGACATGCAACACAAGTCCAGATGGACCACTGATGTGCCCAATTTTGCTGTGTGTTTCCTCTAGGGATTCTGGGTAGGGGCGGGGGAGCGAAATTCAATTCAGTTTACATCTAAAGCAAATCTATCAGGTTCACACTTTCCAGAATAATACAAGAACCAAAACACAGCCATCTTTTGAAATTCACACTTTTCTGAATTTTGCGACACAGTTGTCTAATCAAACCTTGTTCACAAAAATGCATATATGAGAGGCAAAGCTAATGTTCAAAAGTGCTTTATATTAGGGGAGATCTCTTGCAAAAATGTGTGCATTAGGTAAAACTGTATACAAAGATGTGTTTATCAGGATAAATTCGCACTAAAATGTTGAATAATTTTCATGAAAAATCCAACTTCTCTCCAAACATCAGTGATTCTTAAATACCACATAATTTTGCAAGTGTCTTTATGACTTCAGTGGAAATGGTTAAATTTGGGACTTCATTGCTCAACATTTTACATCTGCTGGATGTTCTCTAAAATCCTGACTGACCTCTGCTCTTGAATATTATCTCCCAAAGGGACAGAAGCTGTCTTACGCATTTGTTAGCCTTTCAGCACAATACTAATTCCTGAAATCTGTGCAGTGTGTTTACTGCACCATTCCAGAACACTGGTTTTTAACCTCCTTCACCTCAATTCCCTCACGGAGCACAATGAAACTTACTACCAAGTAAATATGCTGAGAATCAGATTAGAGCCTTAGAAGGCTGAGATTCTTAAGGGTCTACCTGTCCTTTATGTCTATCCCAGACCCAAAATGAGGAATTACTAGCATTGTTAGATTTGCTATTGCTTGAGAATTCTAAGAAACCAGTTTTGAAAGGTTCAGTCCACCATTATTGATTCATAATGGTATCCCATTGAATCCAAACATAAACCAAAACCTCCTGCTTGATTGCAGGAGCCACTGTGAAAAAATTGTTATCAATCCATCCATCCATCAACCTTTGTTGGCATGCAGAGAATACAGGAATATATGAATCAAAACATTAGATGGGCATCTGTTCACAGGAGGAGATGTTTTGAGATAAAACTATAAAACTATAAAAAGTACCACTCTGGTCTTACGATGACAAAGCTTCATGGCATTGCTCAGATATTCTGCTACTTTTTCCATACTATCACGTCCACAGCTATTCAGTAAAAAGGAAACCCTGTAGGAGTCAGAAGACTTCAACCACTCCTTCAGCATGGGCCTCAAAAATTTGTCGCAAATTACTGCATAAAATGGACAGCAGACAAGACATGTGCAATTGCCTTGACACCACAAAGACATTACCTCTCTGAATATGGAAACTTTGAGATCTTACCCTGCAGAATTGCAGACTAAATATTGCAAGGGAAAAAGCTCAATGTTAGAGAAGATTGGGATAGGTGATGTAGATATGGAATGGCCTTGCCAAAAAAAGGTAGGCTTTATAACACGAGTGGTGAGCAAGATTTGTTGGCTGCACTATGGAGATTTTGAAATTCAATCTCTGGCAATCTGCACTTAATTGTCTGGAATGCTTCCAACAATTGGCGCATAAGTAGCAAGTTAAAAAATTAGTTTGTTATCTTAAGAAGTGTCCAAATGCATACTGAAGAAACAACATTCAAAAATATACAGTAGATTACCTGAAGAGTTATAGCAGTATTACAAAAAAAAAACCCCTATCTGACAGTGTCTTGTGACCAAGTTCCTTCTCTCCTGGGAATAAGCAGGGAGTAAAAACTGCCCTTTCCAGAAGACAGGCAAATTAGCAGAATGTTCCCTTCCTTTCCGCAGCTGCCCCAATTGCTCTGCTCAACTGTATGCTGTAGTAAGATGTACTGACTATGTTTGCTCTGCCTTAGACTTTGTGACAACAGACTTGGTGGAAGTAGACATTTCTTCCCACCACATGTCAGGGACTGGGCAGAGGAGGAAGGGTGGAGACCACGTCCCCATCCTGACCCTTCCAGGGAGGAAGACAGGATAGATTTACAACAGGGAATTGAGGGAGGTCGCAGCTCAGAGGCAGATGTGAGGGAAAGCTGGGAAATCATGGGAGAGCCAGAACAGTTGGCTGACACGTTGACATTAGAAAGCATCCCAGACCCTCCATCTACCAGAACCCGGCGAGCCTTAAAAGTAGGAGAGCAAAGAGCTTGAAGACAGGGGACACTTAGCAGCACCCCTAGAGGAGGTGGTGATGATGATGAGTGAGAAAATGGGAGAGAAGGGGTGGAGATTCACTTGGGACGACGCCATTATCCAAGAAGCTGGGTTCCATAGCCTCTCTCTGTAAAGACTGAAATGAAAAAGGACTGAAAGAAATGTTTCCTTGTCTTTATACTTTCCTGGGCAACCAGCCGGGAGCCGCTGACAGCACCCTGACACCTCAGTGAGTCCCTCCCATTCACTTCTGGAGTAAACATGTATAAGAGGGACTGCAGTGCCAGCAATCCATTTTGCTGTGCTTCTCTGCTCCACTTTGGAAATCTCAGAAATATTTTCCCGGAATTAATACAGCTCAATGAGAGCAATGATCCGTTGAATCCATTCTGCCATGAGCCAAGGTTCCATGCTGATCTCTGCATATAAAGGGCAAGGACCTCCTTACCTCTCTCGCCCTGACCTAGCCACTGTGATCCACGCGACGGTCACCTCCAGACTGGATTATTGTAACTCGCTCTACGTGGGGCTGCCCTTGAGACTGACCCAGAAACTCCAGCGGGTGCAGAATGCTGCAGCGAGACTCCTTACGAGGTCTTCGCTGCGAGATCACATTCACCTGGTGCTATACCAGCTGCACTGGCTCCCGGTGGAGTACAGGATCAGGTTTAAGGTGCTGGTTTTAACCTTTAAAGCCCTATATGGCCTAGGACCCTCGTACCTACGGGACCGCCTCTCCTGGTATGCCCCACAGAGAAACCTACGGTCTTCAAATAAAAACATCTTGAAGGTCCCAGGCCACAGAGAAGTTAGGCTGGCCTCAACTAGAACCAGGGCTTTTTCGGCTGTGGCTCCGATCTGGTGGAACACTCTGTCACAAGAGACCAGGGCCCTGCGGGACTTGACATCCTTCCGCAGGGCCTGCAAGACAGAGCTGTTCCACCAGGCCTTTGGCCAGGGCACAGCCTGACTCACTCCCTCGGCAATCTTCGCAGAGCTCTGGCCCAATGGTTGCTAGCGGCTTGAATTAATTAATTTTTATAATGAATGATTTTAGAATGTTGTTTATGTTGTACTTTTGTACTGTTTTATTGTTGTTAGCCACCCTGAGCCCGGCTTCGGCTGGGGAGGGCGGGATATAAATAAAATTTATTATTATTATTATTATTATTATTATTATTATTATTATTATTATTATCTGTGCATCATTCAAAACAACAACTAAGGGTCAATTCCCACCATGCATTTTCATTGATTCAGGTTCATGTGCTAGGATGGGGGGATATTTTATAATGCATTATTCCACCCCACACATCTTGATACTTCCAAGGGGGTGGGGGAAAATGTAATTGACTTGTGAACTCATTTCGCATAGCCATTTTTGTGTTGGCAGATGTACCGGTATTTCTTCTCCAAAATGAGTTCAAACCTTAGTGTAGTCTAATGTAACAGGAGAATCAGCCCACCAAGAAATAACATTATTGCCTTCATTCTAAGCAGTAACCAAGTTTAAAATGACCTAGTATTCATTTCTTGAAATTCAGTCAATGCAAAATTACTACTTCCATCCGCTAGACATCTTTAGATAGCGGAATGAATTAAATGCCAAAAGATGTTTAATTTCTGAGTGACGTGTCATAATCATATTAAAAAATGCTATATAGGATTTTCCATCATATAAAATAATTTGATAAAAATCTTACTTTCTCTTTGTCTATTCGATTCTTCCCTCATCAGAGAAATTATATTACTTGCCAGTGGTGTTAATTAGTTACCGGGAGCAGTTTATTACTGCAAATAATTCATCATAACTGTTAGTACTTTCATGGCCATTTTTAGCAATTAAAGCACTGCATTATGGCCAACTTTATCTCCTCATGAAGGACACAGACTCATTCAGAGAGATGTTGTGAAGGCTTAATATTAATTAGCTCCTTCTGCTCACTGCAGCTTCGAAAGAGGAAAATCTTAGACCTATTTCGTTGTTAAAATTCTATGTGTGACAGGAGAGATACTGATCATGATGGAGATATGAGAAGCTGGAGTTAGACTTCAACTATAGGCCACAAACTTTTAACTTTGGTAGTCTTGTTTTATTTATTAACAGTCAGATTAACGCTATTTACAGTCTATCAGGGACGTGGGTGGCGCTGTGGTCTAAACCACTGAGCCTCTTGGGCTTGCCGATCAGAAGGTTGGCGGTTAAGATCCCCATGACAGGGTGAGTTCCCGTTGCTCGGTCCCAGCTCCTGCCAACCTAGCAGTTCGAAAGTACGCCAAGTAGATAAATAGGTACTGCTCCAGTAGGAAGGTAAATGGCATTTCCGTGCGCTGCTCTGGTTTCGGTGTTCCATTGCGCCAGAAGCGGCTTAGGCATGCTGGCCACATGACCCGGAAAAATTGTCTGTGGACAAACGCCGGCTCCCTTGGCCTGTAAAGCAATATGAGCGCCACAACGCCAGAGTCATCTGTGACTGGACTTAACTGTCAGGGGTCCTTTACCTTTTACCTTTACCTTTAACAGTCTATTAACACTACCTTGGCACCTGTTGTCAAGGTAAGAGTCAGGCACACAGTTCCTGCAACTTATCTTGCACAAGCAGCAGCACCTAGGCACTGAATGTTGGCACTTGTGGTTGGTACCCTCAAAGGCCAAGGGTAACTTGCCTTCTCACATCTCCTCACCCTGGTTCACCTTCAAGGGTGAGTTTGGCAGTCTATCTGTCACCACTCTCATGCCTCGGGATACTAACTGATTCACTTGTGTTTTGCCTCTTCCATCTTCTCCTCATTGAACCTACAACTGCAAGCTAATCAAGAACAAGGGAACTTGCTACCACCAAAGAGTGCAGGACAAATCCCCAAATTCCCCATAGTCTTGGCCAACCTGGGTAGAAGAAGAAGAAGAAGAGTTTGGATTTGATATCCCGCTTTTCACTCCCCTTCAGGAGTCTCAAAGTGGCTAACATTCTCCTTTCCCTTCCTCCCCCACAACAAACACTCTGTGAGGTGAGTGGGGCTGAGAGACTTCAAAGAAGTGTGACTGGCCCAAGGTCACCCAGCAGCTGCATGTGGAGGAGCGGAGACGCGAACCCGGTTCCCCAGATTACAAGACTACCGCTCTTAACCACTACACCACACTGGCTCTCAGGGGGAATAATAATAATAAAAAACACCTCCTACTTGCTCCCAGTAGCAACTACCGTATTTTTCGCTCTATAACACGCACCAGACCATAACACGCACGTAGTTTTTAGAGGAGGAAAACAAGAAAAAAAATATTCTAAACGAAATAGTGGATATATGATTTTTGTGGTTCATGCTGTGGCCACAGACATGTGATCTGACAGTGAGTTTGGAGTAGCCCAATGCAAAAATCCTGAGGATCCATGTGGATCCATGCTTTGTAACCACGGAGGAGGGAAGGAAGGGGAACCATGGATCCTCTGCTCACGACTGCAGCAGATCCCTCCCGCCACCCGCAGGCATTCACTCCATAACACGCACAGACATTTCCCCTGACTTTCTAGGAGGAAAAAAGTGAGTGTTATGGTGCAAAAAATGCGGTAGCTTCCTACCCCACCCCCGTCATTGGATGGGTGAAGGCAAAGTCTTGAGGTAGCCAAAACAGCATAATGAGCACTCACACTTTACATTGTGGGTGCCCTTTGCAGGATTGCGCAGGATTCCCAGGGAACTCACTGGCAAAGCAGGGACTGGCCTGCCTCTCAGTGTTATTATTTGGAGGTCCATGCCCAGCCTCAGTAGTCAAGCTTCATTGCTGGAAGGTGGGGCCAGTCCCATTATATATAGGGGGTGGGGACGACAGTAGCCAGGCACTTGGCTCAGGAGATTCACCCTCCCTCCTCTCCCTTAAGTTTACTGTTTTCTGGTTTGCAGGTTAACTTTTTCTTCCTGTTTAGTGGGCGCTGCGACAGTCTTTGACTGGTTGCTGTTGAAGGACCGGGAAGAAATTTTCCTGCATTGGCAGGTTTTTGTCTTCCCTGTAGCAATTCATCACAACTTTGGTGGTTATGGCCTTGGGTGGAATCCTTTAGTCTTTTCTTCCCTAAAATGGGGGGGGCGTGAAGTGGTGACTCACCCCCCTGCGGCGGTGATTCCAGGGTCCCTCCTTAAAAGGGGTTATATAATGGGTGTCACTGGTCATACACTGAAAGGTTGTCAGTGAACTACCCTATATGCAGGGATATGGGCTGTGCTGCCTGCATACACATACGTCTTGCAGACCACCCCCATATCCTATTTACCCTGATGAGCTCCTGTTCCCCCCAACTGGGGGGCTGGGAGGGGTACACTCCCAAGGCCAAAGCCAAGGTCTTCCTACATTCGGAAGTTTAATAAAGTTGTGGCCTAAAATAATTCCATAACATGTTGTCAGAGTCTTTATTCCTTCCTTATGATCCCTGGGGGCTGGGGCTGTAGTGGCCTGGTCACGCAGTTTGTTCCATGTATGTAGTTTCTAGGCAAATATAACATCCAGTACATAGGTGTCAGGCATGCCAAGGGACTGGTGCACCCCTGCCTCCGAAAAAAACAACAACCCATGTTCTTTGTTCAGTACTAATTATTGTGTTGCTCAAGACCCAAACTGTGCAGAAACAGATGCATTTTTTTGGAGTAGCTACCAAATCAAGGTGTAAGTGCCTTATAAGACTAGCTTGGTCTTTTCAGAGGATCACTTCTCACAGCGGAAACCTAGATAATATGTTTTGCTTCAGTAGGCTTACAGACCACTAATTAGTGGTTTCCTATTGTTTGGGCTATCAGGATAAAGATCTCCAGCTTTTACATTATCCCCAGAAGAGCTTAATTCATGTCTGCCAAAGAGAGAATCCTTTAGGCAAAAATTATTGCCCTTTGCTGTTTGTCTTCAAAGTTCCCCAGGGAATCTTATCAATTGATTGCCCACATGGACTTGAATGTTTCTTCCATGCGTCTTGTGTTATTCTTTTATGCAGTCTCAAAAGACAGTTTAAAAGGATAAGGTGTTCCTCCCCCAACTACTCTTATGCACAGATCTCAGTCGAAATTGTTCTTTGAATGCTGGTTTTCTGGAGAAATAATTTGTTCCAGGACATTATACACAATTGCTTCATTCTCATGCTCGCCTCAGGCTTTAGGATTGGGGTTAGCAGATTTTCGCATTTTGAGGTGGGCATTAGAATCTGTCCCTCACCTCATAAAACAACACTAATCCAACACAATTATGTTTTCTTCTTTTGAAATTACGTTTCTTTCCCAAGCAAAGACATCAACATTTCATTTTAGGAGAAATTCTCCCACCACGGGGAAATGATGGAAATTCTTTTTGCGTGGACAGGCGGAGTCCCCAGATCCCACGCGGTCCCCCCCGTCATGCGGAATAACAACTCAAGACAACGTGCTATGAGATTAAATTGGCCACAACTTTATTAAATTTCAAATGTGGGTAGACCTTGGCTCAGGCATTGGGCGTTCTCCCTCCCCAGTCCCCAGCCAGGGACCTAGGGAGCATCAGGGTTATCCAATGTGTTTGGGGGGGATGGGCCAGCTCTGGAGAACATATGTTCAAGCAGAGATAGCCGCCCCCGTTATGCCGCTGCCGCAGGGGAGAGCAATGACGACCTTTCGGCGTACGGTCAAAGCCTCCCTTCAGAAACCCCTTTAATGGGGAACCCTGGTGTCGCCGCCGCAAAGAGGAAGATGGACAAAAGGATTCCGCCCAAGGCCTGATACCGCCAAAGTTGTGACGTTTTGCTACAGGAAAGGCAAAACCTGCCAATGCAGGGAAATTCCTTTCCGGCCCTTTAACAGCGACCTTAACGTAGCAGCGCCCGCATACCTGTGAAGAAAAGTTAACCTGCAAAACCTGTGAAGAAAAGTTAACCTGCAAATAAGACATTAACTGAGGGTGGGTAGGGTGGGAGAAGCTCTGGAGCCAAGTGAGGATTCCTAGGTAGGATCCTCCCTCTATTGTGTGGGCAGGTAATCCCTCCCCTACCTGGCCTGGTCTCCTTGGCAACGCTTCCCCCAGGTGGGATTGGACAACTGACTGAGGTAGGCGGAGACCTCCAGGTATCCCACCTGAGGGAAGGCAAAGCCAAGCCTATGCTGTTGGAGCCGCTCCAGATCTAGGGGCTGCGCGCGTCCACGCCAAGGGCGCCCCCCATTTTAAGCGTGGAGCGGTCATTGCTTTCCTCCAAAATCCATAGACATTTTACTTGTCCCTTCAATGGCAACTGTGAGCAATGTTCTCTATGATCCTATCCTCAGTTTATGCCAGCTGAGTCCTCCTGTGCTAGATCACAATGCCCTACCGCTGCAGAAACGTTGCAGAAGCCACCGGTGACATAGCTCTTACAATGCCAGCAAGAAAACTGGGTCAGGGACAGGAAGTTAACCTGAATCTTGTGTTTGTTCGGGAACTGGTCCCACACGGATAGCACAACATGAACATCCACGTGTAGAAGGCTCCCCCCCCAACCAAAAACTGTCCCTGCCTTCCCTTCCCTTCCTGTCCATTTCACTAATTTTTGCTGGCCCAAGACATTTTGGCATCTGAGGCAAACCACAAAATGGTGCCCCCTCCCCTCCAGGGAAGAAGAGGTGAGTGAACAAGGTAGGAATAAGTATCTGTTGCCCCTGTGAATCCTGCAACCTGGGGCAGGATTACCTTATACCTTACCTTATGTGTGAGCCACACCTGGCAGGATACATAAGACCAAGCAAAGATACGGGCAACTCATATATCACAATGTAAAGCATCGGCATACACCACTCCCACTGATGTCTGGAAATTATAAGTGCACAAAACCATCTTGCCTGTGAGTCCTGGCCTAAAATTTAAATGTGTCTGTGGGAACGAGGATATTGGTTTGTTTTTGTTTTATTCTGTATCTTGAGTCTCATTTTGTATTTTTATGTTGCGAACCTCCCTGTGATCTTCGGATGAAGGGTGGCATACAAAATTAGTTAAGCTGAGGCAATTTTAATCTGTTTTAGTATTTTGTGTGTTTTAAAGTAGGGTTGTAATTTTTTCTTGATTTTCTTCTTTTATCTTTGGTAAGCCACTTTGAGGGATTCTTTTTATAATAAAGTGATGTATAAATTTTATGAAATTTATGTGGAAATGTAGAGAGCCAAACTTAAGACTGGAGAGACTGAGATTGGCATATTTGACCACCACTAGCCATAACCATAGCATCTTAAAAAGCAGAGACATCACCTTGCCGAAAAAAGGTCCGTATAGTTAAAGCTATGGTTTTCCCAGTAGTGATGTATGGAAGTGAGAGCTGGCCCATAAAGAAGGCTGATCGCCGAAGAATGGATGCTTTTGAATTATGGTGCTGGAAGAGACTCTTGAGAGTCCCATGGACTGCAAGAAGATCTAACCTATCCATTCTTAAGGAAATCAGCCCTAAGTGCTCACTGGAAGGACAGATCCTGAAGCTGAGGCTCCAATACTTTGGCCACCTCATGAGAAGAGAAGACCCTGATGATGGGGAAAATTGAGGGCACAAGGAGAAGGGGGCAACAGAGGATGAGATGGTTGGACAGTGTTATAGAAGTGACTAACATGAGTTTGACCAAACTGCGGGAGGCAGTGGAAGGCAGGATTGCCTGGTGTGCTCTGGTCCATGGGGTTATGAAGAGTCAGACACAACTAAACGACTAAACATCAACAAAGCCATAACCCCGCCACTAACATCCATTCTTTAAACTCCTTTAGCTGAGATTTTTTCCTCCTTTCTCATTTGTACAAAGAGGAATACAGCTGGAACTTGCCCACTGCTTGGGGGCCAGGTGAAAGGAGTGCAATGAGGGTACATCGTGTCACTGTGATTTTACACCCCTATTGTCAACGAACAGATACTTTTTGTCTTGCATTCTGTCAGCAAGGATTTTTGCTGGAGTATCAGAAACAGCTGAAGGGCAGAGGTGGAGAAATATAACATAAGAACAGAGGTTGCTCCTAGTTAGCTCCTTACCAAGAGATAGGTGGGGGATAAGTGGCTGCTCTCAGAGGTAGCCAACTGTTTTAAAAGGAAAGAGCTGCTAAGTAAACATCCATTTTTTAAAAGAAAAAGAAAAAACACCTGATAGCTCCTGAGTGAAAAGAAATGCTCTGAAATAAATATCCAATGAAATTTAAACCACTGAAAGCGGACATTTTCCATGCACCAAGAGCCAACATTTAAGAGCGTCTCACTACACTCTGGTTTGCAGCTGATGTTCATTACATCTACAGGAGATTTATCACATTTACAATGTGGATTTATTGCTGTATAAGTTGCTCAGGCACCTGGGCCTCAGCATAATTGCATGTCCTTTACATTTGCAGCTGCCCAATGTATAAGTTCTTCTCTATCATTCACAGCTGAGTACATCTCAAATAGAAGTTGAAATGCAAATGTATAGCAGCAAGCCTTATTAGGAACTTTGCTTTCTCATGCCGCCTGGGAATCTCTCACCACTTGTAAGGATACGGCAAATGGGAACTGAACCGGCAGTGGGTGCAAACATAAATGCTGTGCAATGGCAAAATAGGGAGCAAGTTTGTGATAACAAGGGACGCAGGTGCTGCTGTAGTCTAAACCGCAGAGCCTAGGGCTTGCACATCAGAAGGTTGGTGGTTCGAATCCCCACAACGGGGTGAGCTCCCATTGCTTGGTCCCAGTTCCTGCCAACCTAGCAGTTCAAAAGCACATCAAAGTGCAAGTAGATAAATAGGTACCGCTCCGGTGGGAAGGTAAACGGCGTTTCGGTGCGCTGCTCTGATTCGCCAGAAGCGCCATAGTCATGCTGGCCACATGACCCAGAAGCTGTCTGCAGACAAACGCCGGCTCCCTCAGCCTATAGAGTGAGATGAGTGTGCAACCCCAGAGTCGTCCGCGACTGGACCCTAATGGTTGGGGGTACCTTTACCTTGTGATTAACATGTTCCACTTAAAAGGAGAGAATCTTGTTGTGCTGGTTATTCCTATTCAAATGTTGTTGTTGTTTTTTTAAGTTGCATATCTTAAACTGGAAGGACCATAACCCACTGTAAACAATGTCATATTGCACGACGAAAAAAAAAATTGTAAATCATTTAACTTTTCAAAAAGCACATGCAAAAGGGTTTAGCATAAAATTCTAAAAGAAGAAAAAGGATTTAGAATAAACGCCTGATACATGGATTCCAGATTCCATCAACTCCATTAATGGAAGGTAATTTGACTCCCAAAACCACCCCCAAAATAAAGACACAATAAACACAGAATTTAGTTTAAGGTTTTGGGCATTAACTTTGGCCACAAAAATTCTGATGAGATCTCACCAAACTCTCCAGATTTCATGGGATCAAGGCAGAACCTGCTGTTGCCACCATTGCTTTGTGCCACTGCATCATAGCGTCCTTTGGCAGAGGAGGTGTGCAAAGCAAAGCAGGACATGTGGTCCCTGCACAAAAGGAATGTGTAGCCAGGCCTGGCAAGTAGAAGCAACTCCTCTTGGCCCGACTAATCCTCCCTTGTCAATCTCACAATGAACCAGGCTTTGGTAACTGGCTGCTGAATATGTGAATTAACTACCTTGAATAGCACTGTGCAGCTGAAGTGAAGTGTGCCGCTCTTGAAGTTCCATCTGCTGTGATATTTGATTTGCATTGGCTTTTTCACACATGCAAGCCATCACTTTATGTTCCAGTCATATATAGCTCTGTAAGCAGCATCTTGGGGGGAAAGGAGTTTTAAGTTTTATATATGTATGTCTAAAATGTCCCTCCCTCACCTTCCAAGTTCAAGCACTTCCAGGTCCCTTTTTGCTTGACTTTGCTTGATGAGCTTTGCTTAATTGTTGAAATGTCTTCATGTCTTGTAATTGATAGTGCTGATCTTAAAAGGATCCATAAAAATGTAAGGGCAATTGCACCTTCAGGTATTGTTCTCTCACCATCCAAAACAGTGTGACTTGATGCTTAACAGAGGCTGGTTCTAATTTGTCTGCCACTGTCAACCTAACGTCCCTGTGTGAAGTGATTCTCAGTAAATGTAGTGTATTGAGCAATTTTAAAGGAAAATAAGTATTATAATTATAATTAGTAATGCTGCCCAGAGTGGCTGGGGCAACCCAGTCAAATGGGGGGCATATGAATAAGGTACCACAGCACAACCCCAATAAGTGAGGCTTAAGCAGCGTAGGGATGCACAGGACTGCACCTTCTTATTTTGCCTCAGGTGGCAAAATGGGGTGGGCCTTTCTGGTTCAGAGAGTGCCGTTGCACTAAGGTCCTGTCTTCCAGCTTTACATAGGCATCTGGTTGGCCACAGCAGGAACAGGAGGCTGGGCAGGATGAGACTTTGACATGATCCAGAAGGGCTGCTACTTTGTTTGTAAGTTCCAGGAGTGCAGGTCATATCCAGGTTTCGTTTTCTCTGGAATGTGGCCTCTGGGGGAGGCTTATTGTGTTTTGAAATATGTCTTTCCAAGTGTGCCCATTGAAAATAATGGAGGCACACAGCTCCCCCCCAAAAAAATTACAGTGCCCCACATCAGTTCTCCAGAGAGGCAGGCAGCTGTTTCAAATTGTATTTTCCAAACCTGTTTCTCTCTTTGCCTGCCTGTGTCTCCTTGAAAACTGCAGTCTGTTTCCCAAAATGTTTCTATTGCTTTTCTACTTAAAACCTAACTTGCCTCTCCCTTCTGGCTAGATGGTAAGTGGGTGGGAATAAGAATGAGTCCTCTTCTCCAACAACCTCCTTGTCTTCTTGGGTCATTTACCTTTAATTTCTTTAAGAGGCGCCTAGCAACTTTGCCATTGAGGATGGAGGGACATTTGCAATAATTCCGACCCCCTTTAACTCTGTCCTGTCCACCCACTGACATAATAGGCTGTTTATACTTCCTCTCCCTCCAGACGCAATGCACAGAAATCACAATGATATATCAGAGACAGGGATTTCTCATCTGCTACACAGGGTGAGAAATGGCTCCAAGCTCTAACAGATGTTTCTGATATAAAGGCCATTAAGAACTTTATGGGCCTTTACTTACCTCTTTCTTTTAGCAATGGGGCTTGCTAATAGGGGCTTGAAATTAATGTAATAGTTCCATAAATTTCTGCAGCTTTTGGAGCCAAATGCTTGTGGTATTAAATACAGAAAGGGGAAAAAAATTATTTCTTCATGTTTTGAAGCCAAATGTGCATGATACTAAATTGAGGAAGAAAAATGTCTCCAGCTTAGAAGAGGTCAAACAATAAAATATAAGGGTGGTATTCAATGCCAGTTCTACTCAGAGAAGACCTATTGAAGTTAACAGGCAAGACTAAATTAGGTTTATTAATTTCAGTGGGTCTATTCTGAGTGGGACTTAGTTGAACACGACCCTAAGGTTGCCATCCTGCACCGTCTTTGACCACAGAGCAGGGTGATGAGGTGTTGTGTATGATGGCAACATCACCCTACCATACCCCACAATGCCACCCTTCACACAGAGTGAGACACAGTTGTATCACAGTTGTATCACCAATACAAGATGGGTGACACCTGGCTTGAGAGGAGTACATGTGAAAAGGATCTAGGAGTCTTGGTTGACCACAAACTTGACATGAGCCAACAGTGTGACGCGGCAGCTAAAAAAGCCAATGCAATTCTGGGCTGCATCAATAGGAGTATAGCATCTAGATCAAAGGAAGTAATAGTGCCACTGTATTCTGCTCTGGTCAGACCTCACCTGGAGTACTGTGTCCAGTTCTGGGCATCACAATTCAAGAAGGACACTGACAAACTGGAACGTGTCCAGAGGAGGGCAACCAAAATGGTCAAAGGCCTGGAAATGATGCCTTATGAGGAACGGCTAAGGGAGCTGGGCATGTTTAGCCTGGAGAAGAGGAGGTTAAGGGGTGATATGATAGCCATGTTCAAATATATAAAAGGATGTCACATAGAGGAGGGAGAAAGGTTGTTTTCTGCTGCTCCAGAGAAGCGGACACGGAGCAATGGATCCAAACTACAAGAAAGAAGATTCCACCTAAACATTAGGAAGAACTTCCTGACAGTAAGAGCTGTTCGACAGTGGAATTTGCTGCCAAGGAGCATGTTGGCGTCTCCTTCTTTGGAGGTCTTTAAGCAGAGGCTTGACAACCATATGTCAGGAGTGCTCTGATGGTGTTTCCTGCTTGGCAGGGGGTTGGACTCGATGGCCCTTGTGGTCTCTTCCAACTCTGTGATTCTATGATTCTATGATTCTAAGTATGTCATGATGTGCCAAGCAGTTCGTGCAAACAGAGGCCTTTCCATGCATCATCCTGTATCATCAGGTAGCCCAGTCCATCTCAGGACCATATGCACAATTTGAAACCTATTGTGTGCCAAGGCTTTAGGCCCCACAGTTCCCTTGGTAATGAACACATGGGCACGAGTATTTAGGTTTATGGGATAAAAAAGGCTACAACTTTATTGGCTACAGATGTGAGCGGTTTGGCACTGGGTGAAGCCAGGCTATATCTCGACCCCTGTCCATCTGCAGGGAGCCCAACTAAGGGTAAACCACCAGTAGAGGGAACCCTATCACTTACTTCAAATAGGGACACCCCAAGGGATCCCTGTTGGGGTCATGGCATGGCCCTAGCCCACATCCAGGCATTGGACAGGATCCACACCCCCAGATCCCTTTAACAGGATACCCTTATTGAGGAGGCGCAGGTGGAGGTTACAACTTCCCCTCCCTTAAACAAAGGCTTACCCAATGCCAAATCACCGCTCGAGCCCAAACGGCTCACCACCAACACCCTCACACCTGCAACCAATCTCTGATGCCCTCTGCAATGCCATTCAGCCAGATATCGTTTCCAGCATCAGAAAGGTGAACGCCATCATTACAGAACAAGGCCTCCTGGTTGAAAGTGATGGCATGGTGACAGGCTGGCCAAAGCTAGTGAAGAGCTTTTGGCCTCTGACAAACTACTCCCAAGGTTTGTCCTGTGCTTGTTTGTTAGGAGAACAAACCTTTCTCACTGGTGTTCTTGTTCAGAGTGGACTTTTGGAGGCTCCTTGCCTGTCTGCTCCTGCTCAGCTTTACCTGGGCAGTCCACTGACTCAGAAGGAAACAAAACCTCTGGTCTAACAAGCCACCCACCTCTCTCCAGCTGGTCAAGAGCTCCAGAAGCTTTAGGTGACACTAGGGATGTAAGCCAAAGTGGGCAAAATGGAAATGTGAAATACATTTATACTTACACGAGGGTCCTGCTATCCGCCCACTCGCTATCCAAAAATTCACTTCTCTGAACATAAAGAAATATAAAGGTAAAGGGACCCCTGACCATTAGGTCCAGTCATGACCGACTCTGGGGTTGCTGCGCTCATCTCGCTTTATTGGCCGAGGGAGCCGGTGTACAGCTTCCAGGTCATGTGGCCAGCATGACTAAGCCGCTTCTGGCGAATCAGAGCAGCACACAGAAACGCCGTTTACCTTCCCGCTGGAGCGGTACCTATTTATCTACTTGGACTTTGATGTGCTTTCGAACTGCTAGGTGGGCAGGAGCAGGGACCGAGCAACGGGAGCTCACCCCGTCGTGGGGATTCGAACCGCCAACCTTCTGATCGGCAAGTCCTAGGCTCTGTGGTTTAACCCACAGCACCACCCGCGTCCCTTTAAAGAATTATACCCAAATCTTAATACATGCAAAACTAATTCAGATATCTGAACAGCCAGAGTTTGCCCACTTCCTAATTGCTTATGCTTTGCTGGTCATTCAGGCAGAAACCATGGAGAGCAGGAGGATCAGGAGGGAGAGACTGAACTATTCAGACAGCAGTGGAGATCAGTCAAACCAGTTTTTCCATTGTCTCTCTTTTGCTGTTGGGCTCCAGCCATTTTAAGAAGTAACCATGGTGGGAGAACAGGGGGAAGATCACAAATTGGAAATGTTCTCATAGGAAATAATGGGAATTGCCAGCTCATTATGCAAACACTTGCCTAATGAATGATTTCCTGGGAATGCACTGTGTTCTGAAAGCGGGAGTTGCATGTCCCTGGCGCATATATATCCCATTTAACATCCATCATTGTACTCAAGGTGGTGTCAGTGGGGTTCCCCATCTAGGCACTGAAAAGGCAGATCAGTTTGGCTTCAGCAGTTCTTGACTTTCTCTTATCCCTTTCACAAACGTTTTGGCCAATGACCCTTTCAAACCTTGGGATATATTTAATACCTGGCTGATAGGTCACCGAACACTTGAGAGCCTTTTGGACATCCAGTGAGTACACATGGGGGCAGGATCATAGCATCAGACCCCTGAGGGGTTTCACGCAACCCCTGACCCTAGTGGTATGAAGATAAGTAAACAGTCTATACCCAGGTACGATTGTAAATTCATAGGACTCTATTTGCAGACTCTAGAATGAGAAACAAATCAAATTGAATCATTTCGAAGAAAAGCAATACCTTATATTTTATTTGATAGGACAGCATGCCGCAGAAAAAGTGTGTGTACATTTGTACATGTAGCACAGACTCTCTAGAAATCTTTGTAAGAACATGGGGAGGTTTGGTGCAGCAATAGTCTACATAATATTGTCCTCTCCACCTCAACCTTGAACATCTGAAATCTGGCCAATGATTTGTCAGCTACGTGTTAAATGTAGATCTTCTATGGATTTAAGACTGCTGCACTAAACACCCACATTGATGAATAAAACTCACTGAACACAGTGGGATGTACAGGACTATGCTGCACTGCCACTGGATTTCATTAAGCTTTACCTTCAGGTAAGATCAGATCTGCCTTTTGAAACCACAGAGATATAAGACTATTCCTTCATGGGTAGACAAACTCCTGTCATTTAATGCTCATTGATGTTAATGTTCACGCGTTTTTAGATGCCAGCCTGTGATAACTCTTGGGGTGACGTCTGTAGCCTTTTACAGGCTATATCTTGGCCACACCATCACAGATCTGAAGTGGGAAAATTAAACTGTAAATATAGAATCCATTATGAAATGAATCTACAGGATGCATATCACTTTTGACATCACTTATGAGTTTTGCAGAGAGATTCCCCCTCCCCCGAGTTATTTCTTCACTCAAATTGCTCCAGGAATGCCAAGAACATGTAATTATTCCTATTGGATGAAGCTACGGTTCAATCAGGTGTTTCAATTGTTTTCCTATTGCTGAGCATGGTGTAGCTTTACTCCTACTGGGTGCAGATGTCTGGCAATATGTGGTTTGCCTTGGAGCAGAATAAGCAGGGGCTGGTGCCAGCCAAATGTCAGTGACTATCCCCACTTCATTGGGATATTCTGCTGTTCAAATCCATGAGTGATTTCCATCTGTCCTCTTGCAGGATATTAATTTATAACCACTGCCCTACCCACCCACCCCAGATTTTTTTAAAAACACACACACAAATCCACACTGCTTTATTTAATCCTTTATGTGCAGGTGATGCACATCTTTGCAAGAAGCCCTCCGCAAATTGTGAAGGGATTATTCCTTGTGGGTATTGCTTTTACTGGAGATAGCCAAGCAGCCCCGTTGCAAGACAGGGTGTGATGGCATCGAGCACCCGTGTGCCAGCTGGTGGCCAGACAACAAAGCAGATACAGCCAATTATGGCAGCCTCCTGGTAGTTGGAGTGGCTGTGTGAACATTCTGAATACTACTGTACCTAAGACTTAGGCTGGGACTCAGTTTGAATAAGCATCATATCTGCCAAAGAAGTTGAAAGGGATTGGCCTCACAGCTGTGCCAGAAAATGCTCTGCCAAACCAGCTAAAGGTGAAAGTTGGGTTCTTTTTAATCCCCTCAACTTTTGTATAACAAATACTTAGAGCACCTCTTCTTTCTGGAACACCTAGAATTGAGTGGGGTGGTGGGGGGAGGAAGAGAGAGAGAGAGAGAGAGAGAGAGAGAGAGAGAGAATGAATTCTGCTTTCTGCAGCAGACTGACCTAATCCAGTCGGATTTAACTTCCACTTCTCCAGATCTTGCAATGCAGCTTTGCAAAACCATGTGCATGGAAATGCACATATTGCATTGAAATGAATATTTTATGTTAAAAAAAAATTGCATTGAAAAGCACTGAGACTTGTAAGTTACAGGGAAATCTTTTCTTTTCCATGCTAAACATACCTGAAATATGCTCAGAGTCCTGCAGCAATTTCATGCTTTTTATTGTAGCTTGCAAAACAGTGATTAAATTGCCCCCCAAACCTCAGGCTTTTATATACCATTTTTTTTGCTCCATAAGACACACTCCCCCCCCCCCAAAAAAAAGTAAGGGGAAATGTGAGTGTGTCTTATAGAGCGAATGGCGCTTTGCAGGAGAGGCGCTGTGCAGAGAGGGAGAACTGTGCAGTGCCCCTTCAGTGAAGCACCTGTCCTGCGAAGCGGGAGGAGGAATGGAGCCCCTTCTGTTCCTCCTCCCGCTTCGCTGAAGGGGCGCTGCGCAGAGACAGTGGCCAGCACTGTGGCCACACAGTGGCCAGCTTGATGCTTGTGGGAAGCCCCCAAGCAGTACATGATCATCATAGCACCTCTAAAAACTAGGTGCGTCTTCCGGTTGGGTGCGTCTTATAGAGCAAAAAATACGGTACATTATTTACACAATGAGTCCTGTCTGATTAGTTGGTTCTGCTTCCCTCCTGGAGCCTGATTGGTCTTTTCCTGCAGGCCAATCAGTTGTTGCATTCTAGGATCCTACTTGCCTATTGTTCTAGGATCCAAGCTTAGTACATAACAATACCCAACTCCCTCAACCATTCAACAAAAGGCTTGGTTTCCAGATCCTTGGTAATCTTGGTCGACCTCCTCTGCACACTTTCCAGCATTTCAATATCCTTCTTAAATTGAGGCACCAAGAACTGGACACAGTATTCCAGGTGTGGTTTGACCAAGGCAGAACAGGGCGGGACTTTTACTTCTGGAAAGCGTGTTCTCTAGGCTAAGATCCCCAAGATCAATGCCAAGTAGATCTGCATTTCCATGTAACCTTTAATTAAGATTTTTGAAGAATACATGGTATAGATTAATAAAGGAAAGCCAGAGTAAGTCCATACAAAACGTTTTTCTTCCTTTTAAAAATGAAAAGTTTACCATGTAAAAGTTACCACACCATAATAAATTATCAGCAAATTCCAGTGGCGTAGCGTGGGTTGTCAGCACCCGGGGCAAGGCAAGTAATTTGCACCCCCTAACCCGTGTATTTGCGCCCCCTAACCCGTGGATTTGCGCCCCCTAACCCTAACCCCCAGATGTTGCGCCCGGTGCGGCCGGCCCCCCCTGCACCCCCCACGCTACGCCACTGGCAAATTCATGCTTAATGGAAAAAGCTGGGGAAGGATACAACAAAATAAAAGATGCACACAAGCAAACATTACATCACACAATCCCATATGACTCACAATAAATGTTCATTTTTAAAACAACACATTGCTTGTATTTCCTTTCATTCGCGCTATCAATAGGGGTTGTGTGCGCTTGTTGCTGGCAAGAAAATCCCCGAGTAAATTCAAAGTTGAGATTAGACAGGTTGCAATTTATCCCCAACCCTCTTAACCTGTAGCTAACCTCGTTTCAAAGTGAATGGCCTTCATATTGATCAGCACTGGAATGGAGAGACTTATATCATTTTCTGGGCACATAGAAAAAGGCAGCCGGCCAATGAATTCTTAGAATACACTATAAAATTATGTGGCCATCCATCTACATGAAACAGTAAGTTTTGCTGTTGTTGCTGAAGCGATTCTGACACCTGCACCCCGATTTTTCGTGCTTGCGACTGGGGCCTGCATGTACTGAACCCACTAAATCTTTGCCAGGTTCTGAATAGTGGTGTGCTGCTTGCACCCACATCCAGAACAAACATTTGCATTATGTTGTCTAGGGCCACAGCTATATTAACATATAACAGAGATCTGCAATGAATACTGGTCGTTTGCATAAGCTGTTTAGGGTGAAGGATAACAAGGTGAAGTAGGGTGATTCAGGGTGTGTGTCCCCCTTCAAGTTGAGGTGTGAAGTCAATAGCCCCCATGTCAGTTCAGGATCACCCAAAGTCTTATGTCACTGTGTTGTCTCTGCTCCTTATAACACTATGTTTCCCTCTGTCTCTGGTCATAGAATCATAGAATCATAGAGTTGGAAGAGACCACAAGGGCCATCGAGTCCAACCCCCTGCCAAGCAGGAAACATCATCAGAGCACTCCTGACATATGGTTGTCAAGCCTCTGCTTAAAGACCTCCAAAGTAGGAGACTCCACCACACTCCTTGGCAGCAAATTCCACTGTCGAACAGCTCTTACTGTCAGGAAGTTCTTCCTAATGTTTAGGTGGAATCTTCTTTCTTGTAGTTTGGATCCATTGCTCCGTGTCCGCTTCTCTGGAGCAGCAGAAAACAACCTTTCTCCCTGGTCTTCCAGGTCCATTGACTATGCAAGAAGTGAGGCTGTCCAACCTGTTGCCTGCAGAGCTTGGAAGAACTTTGGTTTGGTTGCTGTTGATAAAGCATTTTTTTCCAAGTTAAGACCTCCATTGAACAGTTTTATTAAGTCTATGTTGCTTCAGACCTCGGCAAGCAATCTTTTGAACAGCCATACTTTGTAAAGTCTATCGCGAAGGAAACAAGCATCAGACAGTCAAGTGAGAAGCCCCACAGCTTAAAAGAAAAGAATACACAACCACTGAGTGAACACTAAATTACAGTGGTACCTCTGGTTACGAACTTAATTCATTCCGGAAGTCTGTTCTTAACCTGAAACTGTTCTTAACATGAGGTACTACTTCAGCTAATGGTGCCTCCCGCTGCTGCCGCCGCACTGCCACCACAAGATTTCTGTTCTCATCCTGAGGTAAAGTTCTCATCCCGAGGTATTACTTCTGGGTTAGCGGAGTCTGTAACACGAGGTGTTTGTAATCCGAGGTACCACTGTACTTTATGATAAGAAACAGCGAGAGATGACCCTCTGCTCCCACCCATATGAAACTAAAATGGATTTTGGAGTTTTCATCAGCCTAATAAAGATATTGTCCCAATATAGATTATGGAGGAAAGTGAATCCCTTTTGCTTCCCCTATTTGTCTTCTATTTGGTAGGCTTAATCCATTCTGGTCCGTATAGTTAAAGGTCCATATAGTTAAAGCTATGGTTTTCCCAGTAGTATGGAAGTGAGAGCTGGACCATAAAGAAGGCTGATCGTCGAATAATTGATGCTTTTAAATTATGGTGCTGGAGGAGACTCTTGAGAGTCCCATGGACTGCAAGAAGATCAAAGGAGTGCTCTGATGGTGTTTCCTGCTTGGCAGTTGGTTGGACTCGATGGCCCTTGTGGTCTATCCCAACTCTATGATTCTATGATTCTATGAAACCTTTCCATTCTGAAGGAAATCAGCCCTGAGTGCTCACTGGAAGGACAGATCCTGAAGCTGAGACTCCAATACATTGGCCACCTCATGAGAAGAGAAGACTGCCTGGAAAAGAACCTGATGTTGGGAAAGATGGAGGGCACAAGGAGAAGGGGACGACAGAGGACGAGATGGTTGGATAGTGTTCTCAAAGCTACCAGCATGAGTCTGACCAAACCATGGGAAGCAGTGGAAGACAGGAGTGCCTGGCGTGCTCTGGTCCATGGGGTCACGAAGAGTCGGACACGACTAAATGACTAAAGAACAAAAAATCCATTCTGGTGGGTCTTCTGTGTCTGTCAATTTCATCCACTTTGGCCAAAAGTGGAGCGGGGGGGGGAGTTACAGTCATTCTGAGATTCCCTGTTATAGTGAGCTTCATTTCAAACAGAGCATCTCAGCATCCACAACATCTGGAGGATACCATATTGGCAACTGTGCTGTGCATGAAATGGCTAAGGTGGGCTTGCTTGTCTAATTGAGACTGAGCATGATCCTGCTCACAGCCAGAAGCCCTGTGCTTCTGTCTCAACTGCCATGTCTTTGCAATGGTTGGGGGAAGCCATCCTGAGTCACTACTCCACCAAACCACAACTCTGGATAGCAGGGATGTATATGGGAAAATAGAGGGAGAGAAAGGTGGCACGGAGAGGGGGGAAGGTATGTCCACACCAAGGTGCACCCCAACAGATTATCCCTAAGGGAATTCTGCCCTTGACAGAATAAAAGCTTCCCCACCTCTGGCCAAAAAGTTATATAGATAAAGACGAGAGAGAAAGGAAAGAGTTGTAGGTAACAATGTAGAAGGATGAAGACTGCAGAGACAAAGGTAACTAAGGATGAAGGTAAGCAAATGCAATCACCTGAACAGAAATTTCATTTTTATAGAGGAGGAATAGAAGAACCAGTTTGTGTCTGACCGAAAGTACAGTTTGGGCTGGTTTCCATTCTTTCTCTCTCTCACATGCTATGTCCAAGTATAGCTTTTATAAGAACAAAAACAACAACAACAACAACAATAATAATTTATTATTTGTACCCCGCCCATCTGGCTGGGTTTCCCCAGCCACTCTGGGTGGCTTCCACAAAGACCAAAAATACACTAATATGTCATACATTAAAAACTTCCCTGAATGTCAGGTAGTTGTTCTTCTCTTTGACATCTGATGGGAGGGCGTTCCACAGGGCGGGCGCCACTATCGAGAAGGGCCTTTGCCTGGTTCCCTGTAGCTTTGCTTCTCACAATGAGGGAACCGCCAGAAGGCCCTTGGCGCTGGACCTCAGCGTCTGGGCAAAACGATGGGGGTGGAGATGCTCCTTTTATGCAGTGATTCCTCCATCCCTTGCCACTTATATTTGTATTTCCATTCTGATTACACTTCCTCTAAACTTGTACAATTGTTCCCAGCAATAACCATCAAAACCAAATGCTGTAACACCAAATGGCTACCATTGTTGCCCTTGTCTGTGTAACACAGGCTTTATCTCAGACAAGAATATTCTGCTGCTAAGGTTTCTGAAACTCCAGATACTATCCTATTAAATTCATGCACAGAACAGGCGCATGATCTGGCAGTCAAGCAGAACAGAACAGATGTATACTGGCAGTCCCCCTGGATCCCTTTGTCTAATCTCTCTTTTTAAAATTCTGGTAGTTCCTTTTAGAGTTGACATTGGCTGAAATATTGGTGTTAGTGTTCTTGCAGGAGACAAAAAAGCATCCAGATAAAAGTACTCAGTGTGAGTCATTTGTATGCAGCTCTTCCATTAACGGGTGAAGGCCTCTCCCTCCTCGTTGTTGTTGGCAACCGCCTGCCTTGAGCGACAGTGGAAGAGCATGCCTTCAGAAAAAAAACTCCAGGGCACAAGTCTGGGCGGTGCATTTGGAACTTCAGGGCTGCCACCGCCCTCTCAGCCTCATTGACGTGGTCCAAAGGAAAGCAGAGCATTATGTTTGGCACTAGCTTGGCTGCAGGAGTTGCTGGAAGGAGGCATACAAGGCATAATCCAAGCATTTTAGAGACTCTACTCCGGATTTCTTTTTTTTAAAAAAAATTAATTAAATTTTAACAATGCAAAGTATAAAAGAAAAAAATACAAAGACAAAGACAAAAAGAATATAAAGACACAAAATACATACTACAAAATACAACAATACAAACATTAAGCACAAAAATACAAAATACATACATTAAAAACTAATAATAAAAAGAAAAAGCACATATAGGAAAAACACAAAAATTCCCTCTTTCTTAATTTTACATCTTAAATTCACATATTTTCCTGACTTCCTCACGTCCCCCATTCTTGTATCCCTTTTAAAAGTTGGTTCAGCAAATTCATAGCCCATTAATTTATCTGTTGTTGGTTTAATCTTAGATTTTACCTTGTTGCTAGAACCCCAGCATTTCATTTCAATGTCATCAACATTCAGAAACTTTACAATATTTCTGCAAATAGGTTTTAAATTTCCCCCAATCTTCTTCCACTGAGTCTTCTCCCTGGTCTCGGATTCTGCCAGTCATTTCCGCCATCTCCATATAGTCTATTAGTTGCATCTGCCAGTCTTCCAAGGTGGGTAGATCTTGTGTAGGGTTCTGTAGGGTTTACTCCTTAGCCTTTCTGTAGGGTTTACTCCGTAGCCTTTCTGTAGGGTTTACTCCTTAGCCTTTTCTTCTCCTGAAGATCTCCTGCAAGGCAGCGGGTATGGATATTTCCTCAGGTTTTACTCCTGAAGCCTTTCTCACAAATGAGTACAGTGGTACCTCGGGTGATGTCACGGAGCCATCTGCGAAGGCTCCGGAGTTGGAGGAGGGGGAGACCGGGGAGCCAGTAGAAGAGAGAGGACTGAGAGAGGGTGGAGTGAAAGGGGAAGTCCCTCAGGCAGAGGCAAGGCTCCATGAGGTTAGAGAGTAGCAGCACCCCTCTACCAGCTCAGGCATGGAGGGAGAGGGAACATCAGTTCCATCAGCCCAGGACAGGAGGGGTTTGTTTTTTTTAATTAATATTTCATAAGGTTTTATCAATAGAAAAATTCAGAAAAATACAAAAACAGAAAAATACAAAATTACAAAATACACAAATTAAACACAAAAAAGAAACAAAAAAGAAAAGAAAAAACACATACACATATACAAGAAAACAAAACTCCCTCTTTCTTGGTTTCTCATCTTTAGTTAACTTATTTTCCTGACTTCCTCACGTCTCCCTTTTTTGAATCCCTTTTAAAAATTGGTTCCGCAAATTCATGTCCTATTTAGTTTATCTATTATCAATCCCATCTTACATTTTATCTTATTGTTAGAGCCCCTTCAATTCATTTCAATGTCATCAGCATTCAAAAATTTTACAATGTTTCTGTAGATAAGTTTTAAATTTCCTCCAATCTTCCTCCACCAACTCTTCTCCCTGGTCTCGGATTCTGCCAGTCATTTCCGCCATTTCCATGTAGTCTATCAGTTGCATCTGCCATTCTTCCAAGGTGGGTAAGTCTTGTGTCTTCCAATGCTTTGCGATAAGAATTCTTGCTGCTGCTGTAGCGTACATAAAAAAAATTCTGTCCTTCTTTAACACCGATTGGCCAGCTATGCCCAGGAGAAAGGCCTTTGGTTTCTTCGGGAAAGTATATTTAAATACCTTTTTCAGTTCATTATATATCATTTCCCAGAAAGCCTTAATCCCTGGGCACGTCCACCAAAGGTGAAAAAATGTACCTTCAATTTCTTTCCAACACTGATATATTTTTGCAAGCTTGACTGGAGTCATGTACCACCTGTACATCATTTTCATAATATTTTCTCTTAGGGCATTACATGCCGTAAATTTAATCCCGGTGGTCCACAACTTCTCCCAGTCAGCAAACATAATATTATATCCTATATCTTGTGCCCATTTTATTATTGCAGATTTTACCGTTTCTTCCTCAGTGTTCCATTTCAACAGCAAATTATACATTCTTGAAAGTATCTTAGCATTGGGTTCTAACAATTCTGTTTCTAACTTTGATTTTTCCACCTGGAAACCAATTTTTTAATCCATGTTATAAACCTCTCTTATTTGAAAATAATGTAACCAGTCTCGCACCTTCTCTTTGAGTTTGTCATAACTCTGCAAGGACAGGAGGGGGTTTTAATGCAGAGAACAACGTAGGCGTTTGGGATTGGCCAGGCTGCTTTGCTGGAGGAGGAGCAGGAAGTCCCCACTCCCGGGATCTGTTACGGACTATTCGAACGCTTGCAGAGATGCTCTGTACTTTGTAAATAATGTACAAATAAAAACTGTAAATACAACTCCGATCGCGCAGAGGGATTTATTGCGAAGGGCTCATCAAACCCATCACAGGTTACATACGCTTCAGGTTACAGACGCTTCAGGTTACAGACTCCGCTAACCCAGAAATAGTACCTCGGGTTAAGACCTTTGCTTCAGGATGAGAACAGAAATCGTGCTCCGGCGGCACGGCAGCAGCAGGAGGCCCCATTAGCTAAAGTGATGCTTAAGGCTAAGAACAGTTTCAGGTTAAGAATGGACCTCCAGAACGAATTAAGTACGTAACCGGAGGTACCACTGTATAGCTGCAAAGCAGCAGAGGTTTGGATCAGAGTTTTCCTTCCCCAAGATGTAAAAATTGGGATTTGGCTTTTGCTGCCCAACTCCCCATGGGACTCCCCTAAGTCCATGATTGGTCAGAGAACAATGGATGGAGACAGGATCCAGTGGAAAGCAAGGCAGATATTTATTTTACTGTCGCAACAGAGTTCCCTCCCCTGCTTCGAAGGCGAGAGATACCCTGAACAAAAGTGTGCAGGAACCTTGGAAGACTTTTGACATTGCCCAATCCCCTTAGCCAAAGACCACCCTAAAATCATCATACATAGGAGGCAGTCCACAGCAGAAATCCTGTCTGCCAGGATACCTGATAATGGTCACTGGTTGCATTACCTGGGCAGCCTGGCCATTCTTTTGTGATGGTTAATACTTTAGTTCCTGAATCCAGGTCACAGGCTCACCCTATTCATATGCAAATAAGCCCTTAAGAAAGGATTTGTAAGCGAAAAGACAATGGAAAGGCTTTCCCCATTTGCCTCCCTTACTGCAGAGGAATATTTGAGTCAAACATTGGGAGAGTCAAAATGATATTTGGATTGCTCTCCTGTACTATTACAGACACATGGTTTATATATTTAGATAGGTGAGCATTTCTGAATATTCTATATTTAAGACCTTAGAATTCTTATGACACTACTGAGCACCTAAGAATGGCGCAGATGCTGATATTTGTTGCTTAAGGGCTGGTTTACCTTTTATCTTTTAAAAAAATGTGTTTACAAAAACAAAACATTGGTGGTTTTTTTTAAAAAAAAAAGATGAGCCACTATCAGGCACACAGTTGGAAGCCTCCCCCCCCCCTTGCTATACTTATAGGAAAGACTAATTTGTTTGTTTTTTAAATTAGTTTTTATTTAAGGTTTTCTTAAAAACCTCCAAAAAAAAGTGTATATAGCGTCTCCACTTTCAATTCATGGAGTCTTTTTCACAGTTCTTTTGCATTCGGTATGAGACACTGTTAGTAGAGGTGACACAGCAGAATTTGTTTAACATGACACTAAAATGAGGCACATTCGGAAAAGGTAGCCGACCCAGAATACAGCTAGTAACCTCCCAAAGGACTTGTGTGATACCTATTGTTAAGGAGCTGGTGCTTATTGCCATGTTTCCAAAAGCAATTCAAAGTAAAAACGGCTAATTTTCAGACTCTTAACAAAAGGATATCTGAAGGACATGGGTGGATTATATAGTGGGATATATTACAATTAGCTTGAAAGCGTGTCATTTTCCTTTGGCTTGTTGGTTTGTTTGAAAGGTTTCCAGCCCATATTTCCAAAGCCCTAAAAACAGCTGAAAGAAAGATAGCTAGATTCTATCCTGTTATTTCATGACAGCTCTGAGTGGATTATGTTATGCCACAAGTGAAAAGATCATTAAAAGCACAGGAAGTCATAATAGTAAAGCTAAACAAGGAAAAGTCTGTGTAGGAGCAACGCGGCACAAAGGAATCCGGCAAAAAGCGCAGGTCATATCAACTTAGATTCTATCTGAAAACCTTTGATGCCGCAAGAGGGTGCATTTGACCTATTTAGATCAGTAGCATGACTCAGAACATTTCCAGAAGTCTTATAACCCCAGAGGAATACAGCAGATTCGGCAAATCCACAGAACAGCAAAACATCAGATGGAATGTAATCTTAGCTAACAGTGCCATCTAACTCCCAGCCATTTGGCATTTGCTTTCGTCACAGTGAATGTTGGCACTAAGCTACTTGGGAAGGAAGGCAAATTGTATGCAGTGTAATAGCACTCGTCTGCCTGCAATCTGACTTTTATGTCTTGCGTCTGCCTCAGCTGTAAAGTGGCACTCGCACACGTGAGCACTCCAGAATAAATGCCGAGTAAGGACTGGGGGCATAGATGATTGAACAGCAGCACTGAGCTAAATGTGTGTGTATATATATATATATATATAATCTCCTGCATGAAAGGACTGTTTGATGTTCCATGCTCCTGCTAGGCACCTTCTTTGTCCTTTCAGCTGTGAAAAGAGCTGAAAGGATTGCCTTCATTTTCGTTTGTCTTCTTGACATTTCTTGGCTAAATCCAATGGGCTACTGCGTGTCAGCATCACAAAGCCATATCAGAGTAAGAGAAATGCTTCCATTGTGATCACTCTTAATTGGATTCAGTGCAGCCCAGAGAGAAAATGGGCCTGAGCTGCAGCGGAGACCAAGATTACATCCACATATAAAACAACAACAACATTTCTTTGCTTGTTTAATTAATTTCTATACCATCCTTCCAAAGTGTCTTACAAGAACAAAATAGAATACAAATATAACAGGAACACTGTATGTGGAAGATCATCAATACAGTGCAATTCTGTACATGTCTGTTCAGAAGTAAGTCCCATTGAGTCAATGAGACTTACTCCCAGCTAGGTGGGTACAGGATTGAACCTTTGTTGTTGTTGTTTAGTCGTTTAGTTGTGTCCGACTCTTCGTGACCCCATGGACCAGAGCATGCCAGGCACTCCTGTCTTCCACTGCCTCCCGCAGTTTGGTCAAACTCATGCTGGCCTCTTTGAGAACACTGTCCCACCATCTCGTCCTCTGTCATCCCCTTCTCCTTGTGCCCTCCATCTTTCCCAACATCAGGGTCTTTTCCAGGGAGTCTTCTCTTCTCATGAGGTGGCCAAAGTATTGGAGCCTCAGCTTCAGGATCTGTCTGACTGATTTCCTTCAGAATGGATAGGTTAGATCTTCTTGCAGTCCATGGGACTCTCAAGAGTCTCCTCCAGCACCATAATTCAAAAGCATCCATTCTTCGGCGATCAGCCTTCTTTATGGTCCAGCTCTCACTTCCATACATCACTACTGGGAAAACCATAGCTTTAACTATACGGACCTTTGTATACATGTAAAACCTTTATATAAACCTTTATGAAACCTTTATATACATGTAAAAACTTGTATGTAATCCTGGTCTCTACTTCACACAGGGAGCTTACCTGAGAAGAGGCTTCCCACTTCAGACTGTTGCTTTCTAACTCAGGGAGGGTGATAAGGTCAAAATGATTGGCAAAATGATTTCTACTCTAGAGGGGAAAACCCATTGAGTTCAATGGAGCTTACTCCTAGGCAACTGTCTGTAGAACTGCAGCCTTACTGCAGAACCAGCTCTGAATGTTTGCCTCCTTGAGTGTAGAATAGATTATTTTGCTCTGTGGGGTGAAGCTGAATGCTTGAATATAGTCATCTTTGAATTATTACAGTGTTAAAGAAGGACCAAAAATTCAATCTCTAATATTTCTCATCCGAAAAGTAAGATACCTTATTACTCTGGATACTATATTGCACAAGCTTTTTGGGATTTCTTTGCTGCTGCCTAAATGAGTTACTAAAGCCTCATTTGTTACTCAGAGGTTTTTATTTTTATCCTGGTACTCTGCAGCTGCAGGCATGACAGAATAATACCTTATTCATCCAGCTGTTTGTTCCAGAAGAATCCACAACAGCTATAATAGGTATATAAAACAGCGAACACGTTGCCACTTTAGATTACAGCATCCAAGCAAAACAGGAGCAGCTGGCATATTCTCAAAAGCTCCGTGTCACCACAGTAGATTGAAATATATGAATGAGCGGAGATGCCGGAAAATTAATCGGAAGCTCTAAAGGCAGCAGGTGCAGGCCTGTAAGAATCACCACAATCAATGGAAAAGTTGCCAGCCTTCATAAAAAAAGAGACGGTGCTATTGATCCCTCAAATGATTGCCCTGCAAAACTTATTGTGGCAGCAGCTCTTGGGCGAGGGGGGACGGGGACACCTCAGACTTTGCAGCAGTCCAAGATTAGAAATTATTACCCCTCACTAGTTTGGGATGTAAAGCAATGCTGTTTATTTTACCAGGGTAGTTTGCACCGAAATCTATCATTAGAAAATTACTGCTTTGGAGCTCCAGCATCCTTTGCTTTGGGACTATTAAGTCAACTGCAAGTTTTTACAGTGGTGCCTCGCAAGACGAAATTAATCCATTCCGCAAGTCTCTTTGTCTAGCGGTTTTTTCGTCTTGCGAAGCAACCCTATTAGCGGCTTAGTGGATTAGCGCTATTAGCGGTTTAGCGGCTATTAAAGGCTTAGCTGCTATTAAAGGATTAGCGGATTAGCGGCTAAAGGGCTATTAGCGGCTTAGCGGCTTAGAAAAAGGGGGGGAGTGAAAAAAATCGGAACACTTGCAAGACGTTTTCGTCTTGCAAAGCAAGCCCATAGGGAAAATCGTCTTGCGAAGCAGCTCAAAAACGGAAAACCCTTTCATCTAGCGGGTTTTCTGTCTTGCGAGGCATTCGTCTTGCGGGGCACCACTGTATTTCCTGTTTTGAAACTTATTTATTACTTGTAAACAGTATGAGAAAATACAGTCTAGTTCAGGCTTCCTCAAACTCGACCCTTCAGATGTTTTGAGACTACAATTCCCATCATCCCTGACCACTGGTTCTGCTAGCTAGGGATCATGGGAGTTGCAGGCCAAAAACAGCTGGAGGCCCAAGTTTGAGGAAGCCTGCTCTAGTTAGTTGCAGTGGGTTGCATACACTTCAGGTTACAGACTCCACTAACCCAGAAATAGTACCTCGAGTTAAGAACTTTGCTTCAGGATGAGAAAAGAAATCGTGCTCCGGCGGCGCAGCAGCAGCAGGAGGCCCCATTAGCTAAAGTGGTGCTTCAGGTTAAGAACAGTTTCAGGTTAAGAACGGACCTCCGGAACGAATTAAGCATGTAACCAGAGGTACCACTGTAGTTAGTAAGTAAGGTAAAGGTAAAAGGTAAAGGACCCCTGGACAGTTAAGTCACATAAAGCCTCTTCCCGGCGGAGGTGACTCCACCCTCCTTGCCCCCTATGCTGGAATCTCCCTCCCAGAAGGTAAAAGGTAAAGGACCCCTGAACGGTTCAGTCCAGTCAAAGGCAATTAAGGGGTTGCGGCGCTCATCTTGCTTTCAGGCCGAGGGAGCTGGCGTTTGTCCACAGACAGCTTTCCAGGTCATGTGGCCAGCATGACGAAACTGCTTCTGGTGCAACACGACACTGTGATGGAAGCCAGAGCGCATGGAAACGCCTTTAACTACTTGCACTCGTGCGCTTTCAAACGGCTAGGTTGGTAAGAGCTGGGACCGAGCAACCGGAACTCACTCCGCCGCGGGTATTTGAACCACCAACCTTCTAATCGGCAAGCCCAAGAGGCTCAGTGGTTTAGACCACAGCGTCACCCGCACCCAATAGTTAGTTAGCAGTTCACAGACAGCCACATGTTTCACTTGCTGCTTCTGCAGGACACCCATGGAGTGCAGATGAGAGAGAGAGAGAGAGAGAGAGAGAGAGAGAGAGAGAGAGAGAGAGAGTCCTGAAGAAGGCAGCGGTTGTGTCTCAGGGAAGATGAAGTCTTGGAGAGTGGCAGTAGATGAACAAAAGAAGAGCCTTCTGGTTCAGGCCAGTAGCCCCTCTGGTCCATCTTGGTCTCACATTGGCCAACCTGATGCCCCACTGGGAAACCTGCAAGCAGAGCCTGACCACAAGTTTCCTCTCCCATCCCGTGGTTTCCTGGAATCTGGAACCATTGCTGCCTCCAAATGTGGTGGGAGAACATAGCCATGTGATGGGAAACTAGAGAAGAGACAACCACCTGCTTCAGAAGGAAGCAAGGAACTGAGGGATCTGGTACCCTGGGAATAGGACACATTTCGACACTAGAGCCTGACCACAAGTTTCCTCTCCCATCCCGTGGTTTCCTGGAATCTGGAACCATTGCTGCCTCCAAATGTGGTGGGAGAACATAGCCATGTGATGGGAAACTAGAGAAGAGACAACCACCTGCTTCAGAAGGAAGCAAGGAACTGAGGGATCTGGTACCCTGGGAATAGGACACATTTCGACACTAGATAATTCACTGATTAAAGAAAGTAAGCGACTTTGCATAATTTCATATTCTGATAATTTTCATATTATGTTTTGACCCACCTTGGATTTACAGCTGAGATGGGATAACACTAATATATATATATATATATATATATATATATATATATATATATATGCTTTCGTAGATTTTCACGGCACCTCCGGATGCTGCACCCCCCTGCAATCCCTACACAGATCTGGCTGGCACAAGGCACAAAACCACAGCTCGCCCCTATACACGAAGCCAAGCCAGAGCACAACTAAATGCAGCACAGCCATCTTCTCAGAAAAACTCTTCACAAGCTCAAGAGGTCAAGACACGAAAGCTTTAGCAACTAATCTACACTTAATGACCCACCCAGTGGTATTCAGAATATCACTCATGAAATCACCCAAGATATCCCTCAAGTAATTAAGGAACAAAAGAAGAAAAGGCACACTAATCTAGGAACTTCCTCTCTGCCCAGAACGTTGGAGGCTATACACCACACCCCTCAACAGTATTTATAGGAACTCAAACACCAGACTCTGCTCTGTTCCAGTAACAAGAAGCCGAAAGCACCAGCCTGAAGATGACGAGTGAGACCTCGTCGAAACGTCGCACAGACACCCCGACTCTTACACGGGAAGACACCCGAAGACACCAAAACCTGCATATATATATATATATATATATATATATATATATATAGCAGTTGGTCCCTTACCTTTCCCGCCCCGACCTGGCCACAGTGATCCATGCGACGGTCACCTCCAGGCTTGACTACTGTAATTCGCTCTACCTGGGGCTGCCCTTGAAGCTGTCCCAGAAACTCCAGCGGGTGCAGAATGCTGCAGCGAGGCTCCTCACGGGGTCTCTGCCATGGGAGCATATTCACCCAGTGCTTTTCCAGCTGCACTGGCTCCCGGTGGAGTACAGGGTCAGATTTAAGGTGCTGGTTTTGACCTTTAAAGCTCTTCATGGCCTAGGACCCTTGTACCTACGGGACCACCTCTCCCAGTATGCCCCACAGAGAGCCTCAAGGTCCATAAATAGCAACACCCTAGAGGTCCCAGGCCCTAAGGAAGTTAGATTAGCCTCAACCAGAGCCAGGGCCTTTTCAACACTGGCTCCGGTCTGGTGGAATGCTCTGTCTCATGAGACCAGGGCCCTGCAGGATCGGATTTCTTTCCGCAGGGCCTGTAAGACAGAGTTGTTCAGCCTGGCCTTTGGCTTGGAGCCAATTTGATTCCCTCCCTCCCTCCCTCTCTTTCTTTTTTCTTTTCCTTCTCCTTCTGCGATGAGGCAACATTTTAATATTTTAATGTTTCAATATTTTAATGTTGTATTTTTTAATTTGTTTTTAAGTTGTAATCATTTAACTTGTTTTTATTATTGCTTGTAAGCCGCTCTGAGCCCGGCCTTGGCTGGGGAGGGTGGGGTATAAATAAAAATTATTATTATTATTATTATTATTATTATTATTATTATTATCATCATCATCATCATCATCATCATTATCATTTTCATTATATCATATATTAAAAATAAAAAAATCAATAAGAAATAAGGAAATAAAGAGGGGAAATATAATGGAATGGAAATTAAAATTAAATGCACACAAAGGTACAAATGTGGGATGTTCACAATCCCTGTGCGTTTATGCTTTTTGCACAGCTATCATTTTGGGGGAAGATTGGCGTTTATAGGATTGTGGTGGCATAGTTCCTCCAACAAAAAGTTAATAAATAAATTGTTTCTCTGAGAAGCTACAGAATGAGAATCTTATTAATAATAATATAATAAGGCATAATATCCTCATGCATTGGTTATTTCAAAACTGGATAACTGCAGTGGACTCTTGTTGGGACTTCCCTCACACTTGATCCAGAGACTGCCGTTAGCACAGAATGCTGCAGCACGATTGCTGACAGGAATAATTATTGTTATTGTTGTTATTGTTATTATTTATACCCCACCCATCTGGCTGGGTTTTGCCAGCTACTCTGGGCGGCTTCCAACAAAATATTAAAAATACAAGAAAACATCAAACATTAAAAACTCGGGTGCCACTACCGAGAAGGCCCTCTGCCTTTCCCCCTGTAACCTCATTTCTCACAGTGAGGGAACCTCCAGAGGGCCCTTGGAGCTGGCTCAGTGTCCAGGATGAACGATGAGGGTGGAGACGCTCTTTCAGTTATACTGGGCCAGGACATTATACTGAGTGAGACATTATCGCCGTACAACACCTGGGCTCAGAAGTCTGCGCTGGTTGCCCATCTGCCGCTGAGTCAAGATCAGTGTGTTACTATTCATTTATAAAGTCCTTAACAACTTGGGACCACTTTACCTATGAGATCAGCTTACCTTGCATGTTCTCACTTGACCACTTTGATGGGTGTAATTGGCATTTTCACAAGTTTCACACAATACCTGCACTGCATCTATATGTACTTCATAGTGAGAGCACTTTGGAACTCTGTGCCTAGTGATATTTAGAAGGAGCTTTCATTGTGTATGTGTTTTTAATATTCTGTTGGGAGTCACCCAGAGAGGCTACAGAAACCCAGCCATTTGGGCGGGGTATTATTATTATTATTATTATTATTATTATTATTATTATTTTCAGTGCCTGCTGAAGACATTCTTATTTAGAGACGCCTACCCAGGTGTTTTGGGGACGCGGGTGGTGCTGTGGGTTAAACCACAGAGCCTAGGACTTGCCAATCAGAAGGTCGGCAGTTCGAATCCCCATGACGGGGTGAGCTCCCATTGCTCGGTCCCTGCTCCTGCCAACCTAGCAGTTCGAAAGCACATCAAAGTGCAAGTAGATAAATAGGTACCACTCCCACGGGAAGGTGAATGGCGTTTCCATGCACTGCTCTGGTTCGCCAGAAGCGGCTTAGTCATGCTGGCCACATGACCCGGAAGCTGTACGCCGGCTCCCTCAGCCAATAAAGTGAGATGAGCGCGCAACCCTAGAGTCGGCCACGACTGGACCTAATGGTCAGGGGTCCCTTTACCTTTACCTTACCCACGTGTTTAGAAAGTCGGTATGAGTTTTAATTTGTTTCCATCTATTCTGTTGTTATTTTTTACCTTCTGAATATTTCAAATGGTGGCTGCATTTTTTTCTGGTAATTTAATTTTTTAATAAATAGTCCTTGTAAACCACATTGAGGTTTTTCCCTACAATCAAGCGGTATATAAATTTTATGAAATGAAGAAAGAAAGAAACACCCAGCTGGGGAAAATCCAGTTAAGTAGCTCCATGCTCTTCAGTCTCTTCGAACACAATTTCCTACAACATGGCCAAGAACCTTCCACTACAGAGAGTCAAGTAGCCAACATCCTCAGTGCAATTTCCCTGTAAATAAATGTTCCTCTATGGTGCATTGAGTCATAAGGCATTATCTCTGGCAAGCGTGAGGGCACAGCCCATTCATTACTAGCCTGTTCTGCATCCAAACAAAATGATCAACATTAGATTTAATGAGACCCATAATTCCACACATAACTACGTTACTGCAGATATCAAATTTAATTATTACAAACAATATATGTTAAAAACAATCCTGAGCACACCTTGGGGACCATTAAAAATAATTCCCAATTCTTCCTTGCCATTCTAAGCATAGCAAGGGCAATGAACAGCCCTCAAAAACTTGCCTAGGAATAATAATCTCTCCACTTGAGCACTAGCCAACGATAGAATCGTATTTACAATGGCCAGGTAGCTCATTGCTGCAACGATCTTTTCATTGGCAATTCCAGCCTTCCTTAACCATTGGAGCACTAAGCATTTCCACTTCCCTCAGTCACCTGTGTTGGGTACTCTGTCCTAGCATCCCACTCTGACACCAGAGGTCTAAATCCAAAAAAGAGAGAGTTAAAAGTGGAGGGAGAGATTGAGGCAAGCAGAGCAGTTATGTATCACAACATGTGTTCACCTTTATCATGTTTAACTGTGTGGGGTGGCATCTCCTGACTTCAAGCAGGTATTTTAAACTTCATGCAGGTATTTTTGTCTGGGGTCCTGAGAAGGAGGAGTGTTGGCAACAAGTGTGCTCAGGAAGCTGCAATTATTATTATTATTATTATTATTATTATTATTATTATTATTATTATTAAAGTTCAACCCTGGAAGCTGCTTGCCAGCAGCAGATGTAACCAAAAGTGCACACACACAAACAGGGAAACAGATGTTCTCCTAGGCAAATCCATGCAGATCAGCTAAGGAGTGGTTATGATCTGTTCTCTGGTCATCAAATGATCAATCTGATTACTGGGGAGGAAGTCAATTTGCACCTCAAGCAGCCTTCATTTATGGTTGGTTTTTCTTGCATTCTGAGACATTTTAACAATAAATTCTATGTGCTACTGAAGTGTAGTTGTCTTTGCACAGTATCGACCCTGATTTTCACATGCATTGCAATGTCCTGTTTTATGAAGGTATATATTTAACTTACATGCAGAATTCATCATGTGAAAGGCTGGGCTGGATGAATCCGAAGCCGGAATTAAGATTGCCGGAAGAAATATCAACAACCTCAGATATGCAGATGACACAACCTTGATGGCAGAAAGTGAGGAGGAATTAAAGAACCTTATAGTGAGGGTGAAAGAGGAGAGCGCAAAATATGGTCTGAAGCTCAACATCAAAAAAACGAAGATCATGGCCACTGGTCCCATCACCTCCTGGCAAATAGAAGGGGAAGAAATGGAGGCGGTAAGAGATTTTACTTTCTTGGGCTCCATGTTCACTGCAGATGGTGACAGCAGTCACGAAATTAAAAGACGCCTGCTTCTTGGGAGAAAAGCAATGAGAAACCTAGACAGCATCTTAAAAAGTAGAGACATCACCTTGCCAACAAAGGTCCGTATAGTAAAAGCTATGGTTTTCCCAGTAGTGATGTATGGAAGTGAGGGCTGGACCATAAAGAAGGCTGATCGCCGAAGAATTGATGCTTTTGAATTCTGGTGCTGGAGGAGACTCTTGAGAGCCCCATGGACTGCAAGAAGATCAAACCTATCCATTCTTAAGGAAATCAGCCCTGAGTGCTCACTGGAAGGACAGATCCTGAAGCTGAGGCTCCAATACTTTGGCCACCTCATGAGAAGAGAAGACTCCCTGGAAAAGACCCTGATGTTGGGAAAGATGGAGGGCACAAGGAGAAGGGGCCGACAGAGGATGAGATGGTTGGATGGTGTTCTTGAAGCTACCAGCATGAGTTTGACCAAACTGCGGGAGGCAGTGGAAGACAGAAGTGCCTGGCGTGCTCTGGTCTATGGGGTCACAAAGAGTCGGACACGACTAAACGACTAAGCAACAACAAAATTCTTTAGCTGCATGAAATATGCTGCAGAAGGAGGATGTCTGGGTGCAACACACCTTGTTCGGGGAAGAAAGAGAAAGAAGCACCAGTGGTTGTCATGCTAATGTTCCTTTTAGCAAAGTTATCAGGGCTGTAATTATGCCATTAAAGAAGGTATTGAACTCCTACAAGAATGTCAAACTCATAGATCAGTGTCTCATTTAATAATGTATCTAATCCTTTGTAGTTAGCAGTGCCTACAAATCAATCAACAACAATTAGGAATGTTTCATTCCACCAACAGTTAAAAAGAATATAGATTCCTTCTGGTGGTGGAGATCTGGTGGTGGAGATCTAGGGATGGGAGAACACTTTAAAAATCAGGTCCTCCCTGAAAGAGGGCACGTATTGTGGTGAGACCTGGACAACCGACACCCTGTGTTGTGGGTGGGTACAATTGGTCAGCCACAACACCTGATTGGCAAGTCCTTTGAAGCTGGGTGCAATCTGGCCAAAGGGATGCAGTCCAAATGGTTTGAGGGACCTATTTATGCCCATGCACGTGACCCAAAGCTTCCTCTTTTGATGTGTGCATTCGGAACACCTCTCCCTACATTTAGGGCTTTGCGCTTGACCTTGCTATGCTGTCATGTGTCGTCTGTCGTTGGGACAGAGGTATGTCAGGAATTTTCCCAACTTGGCTGATTGGCTGGTGCCATTTGGGTTGTCACTGTTTTTTGTGCTGAATGTATGCTATATGGTAATTTATGGACCCAATAGGTCCACACACAACACAAAACACTGTTGCTGTATGTAGGTTTTATTTCATTAGTTTTTTATCTTATATTTTGGAAATGTACATCCAATTTTTTCTTCTTTAATTTTTTGGGGAGGCCCCAAGAGAGTGGGGCCCTAAGCTATAGTTTGTTTAGCTTATACATAAATCCGGCACTGCCAACATCATAGTCTATATGGTGTGGGGGACTTGAAAAAATTGCCTGTCTTCTTAAAAAAGCAACATTTCCCTTGGCATTCCTTAGAAGCTTTGCTTAAGTGGGAATCTCCAAAATTCCCTCTAATGTCACTTTAATTTAAATTTCAGTGACAACTTGACATTTCTCAGATATTTCATTTTGCATAGAAATCCAGTGCCCACCTGAACAGCTTTTCAATGTCACGGTTCCTGCTGGCTCCTGAAGAAAATAAAATGAGTTCCTGATAGTTTAAGGGCTGTTTTATATTCTTCCTAAGGAGAGTGTATGAAATACATTTTTGTCTTTCTTTGGTTACCTGATTGGTTAGGCTCAATATAGGTTCATTTATTAATATCCCATCTGCAGTCATATGCAGCTATACCTAGATTAGTAAGAAAACATGCTATAATTTAAAATATTTAAAATAAAGGCAACAATTAAGCACCATATATAGTGCTATACAGTGGCGTGGCGTGGTGGCTGCCGGGGGGGCCTGCCGCACCGGGCGCAACATCTGGGGGTTAGGGTTAGGGGGTGCAAATCCACGGGTTTGTCGGATTTCAAGCCTTATCAGAGGAACTGGCCACTCTCCAGGCACCCGGCTTGATCTCCTTGTTGACCTACCTGTCTGCGTTTCCCGGCAGGATACAGGCTAGGTCACGATCGGCGATCCTCCTCAAGCGTGAGAAGAACACACCACTCTTCCCTGCTCCCTGCTTCCCCCAGGGAGGGGAAAGAGATAGACAGAAATGTATTTACATGCCTTTATTTCCGTCCTTGCAGCATTACAGAGAAACACGTCTGCTCTCTCCAAACACCATCAGCAGAGAGACAAACTCCACCTCCTGTACTTCCTGTACAGGTCAAATGACACTCTGAGCTAACATCCGGTGCTCAGCATAGTGAACAGACTGCTCCTTTGTTCTCACGGTACAGTCCCAAACATTCCCATAATGTTTTGCTTTCCAGCCAGCTGCAGCTCGCTGCTGCATTGCTCCTTTTCCGTAACAGGGTTAGGGGGCGCAAATTACTTGCCTTGCCCCGGGTGCTGACAACCCATGCTACGCCACTGGTGCTATAGCACAGTGGAAGTGTGGTTTTGAACCCAGGTATCTCAGGCCCTAGCTCAGCAGTCTTATTGCTAAACGTGCACATTGCAGTAGCTCTATAAATCACAACAGGAGTGCCGGCTTGGCGCCACGACCGTGGGTGCCCCGGGTGCCATACAGCAGGCATGGCCCTGGTACCAAAATTTGTGGGTACACGGCCCATTCAAGGGGAATTTTGTGGGTGCTCGGGCAACCAAAGGACGCAGGGCATTGGAAACTATGAATCACAATGTAAAATACCACAGTATACATTTGTTTATTGGAGGTCTTACAATAATTGATGGCATAGATTAGCAGTGGTGCATGAGGGAGTGGAAGACACTAATAATAATAATAATAATAATAATAATAATAATAATAATAATATATTATTTATACCCCACCTATCTGGCTGAGCTTCCCTAGCCACTCTGGGCAGCTTCCAACAAAATATTAAAATACAGTAATCCATCAGACATTAAAAGCTTCCCTAAACAGGGCTACCTTCAGATGTCTTTTAAAAGTCTCATAGTTGTTGTCCTCTTTGACATCTGGTGGGAGGGTGTTCCACAGGGTGGGTGCCACTACCAAGAAGGCCCTCTGCCTGGTTCCCTGTAGCTTGGCTTCTTGCAGCGAGGGAACCGCTAGAAGGCGCTTGGTTCTGGACCTCAGTGTCCGGGTAGAACGATGGGGGTAGAGACACTTATTTGCAGTACAGTGCAATCTCTAAAAACAGGTTTACTTGGATGTTAAACTCATGGAGTACTATGGGACTTACTCCCAGGTAAATGTGTGTAGGTTTGCAACCGTAATATAGGATTTATTATGACGTACAGCTGATCAATGAAAAATTATGCTGGAGGAAGTTACAAAAAGGAAAAGTGTACAGCATGATTATTGCGTGCTGAGGTCCCCAAAACACCCATAACCCCAATAACTCACACATCACACGTAATTTTGTTTAAGGTTTTTGGCATAATTTTGGCCACAACTTTATTAGCATACAAATTGTGAGTGGTTGCTTAGGCATTGGTTACGACTAGCTGTCCCCTCCCCCCGCCTTGGGGGACAGCACTGACTCCCGGATTCCAGCGGAAGCCAGTGTGGAGGAACAAGTTCGGGGATAGGCGGAGCTGCGACACAGACCCTCAGCTTCTCCCCGCATGCTCCTAGGGGCTTACACGGCCCAAACCCGATTCCAGGGGTTTGGACGAAAGGATGGTAAGCCCCTGAATTCCTTTAACAGAATTCCTGTGCAGCAACCTCATTGGAGGGGCAGGCACAGCCAATCCATACCCCTCCACCAACCAATTTAAACCAATGCCTAACCGCCAACCTTACAAGTTGTGACGATTTGCTAAGCAGTAGGTAAAACCCAAAAGGCACACACTAATCAGCCAATTGGGAAAATTCCTACTAGGCCCCCGCACCAATGCGGACGACCCCATGACAGGCAAAGCAAGGTCAAGGCGCAAGCCCAACAAGGGAGGGCGGGCGGGAGATCCGATGTCCAGAGCGAAAGAGAAAGTAGCCTGCTGTGGACCTCACTTAAATAACCTCTGACCCCACCCCCTGAAATTGCAACATCAAATTTGCCCCAGCAACACCAACTCCGGCCAAAAGTAGGCCCCTTAAACCAATCCGCCTAATTACTACAGGGTGCTTTGTCTGACCCATCCGCAACACGTGCTCTCCTTTAGTGAGAACACGATTTGTATAAAAGTGTGTTTCTAAATAAGTGGATTGACTCTAAGTCAAGCTTAGGGTAGAGCCATTGAAATTAATGGGTGTAGATTAGCCATCATGGCTAACCTAGGTCCATTGCTTTCAGTGGACCCACTCTGACTGTGAGTGTCAAAAAAATTATCCTTTGGGCTGTACCCAAAACTAATCCTACTCAAAGTAGACGCACTCTGTTAGTGAAATTAAGTTAGTCATGTCCATTAACTTTAGTGGGTCTACACAGAGTTAGACTAATGTTTGGATACAACCCTTAATGTGTGGTTTTCTTTTTTTTAATAAAAAAGTAACATTTTAATGAATTGTTTTAAACTATAAAGCACAGCTTTCTTGTTTTAGCCACCGAGTTCCCCATATAAAATAGTGACAGCTTCATTGCCAGTTTTAACTTTAATAAGTGTGTCTGCTTCCAATAACTTACATTCTTAATAAGCTAATGTGTCACTGAGTATTAAAGTAAAAGGATTATAAGTCTGTAATGCTCTTGTTCAGATGTGCCTCTGTGCTAATAAGGTTGAATAGTAAGAAAGCAGGGTTTAACTTTTTATGAACATGCCTGTCCACAGTGCAAAGCTGATTCGTGACAGTGGCTATAATTAACTTTACATATCCTTAGACAGAAATCCCAACCATGTAGGGCTTCATGGAATTGTTAAACAGCTATTCTTTATTCAGCATAAATGTATTTATAAAATATTTTATACTGCCTTTTAGCTCTAAAAAAAGCTCCCAGGGTAAACTGCAACAATAAAATATCAGTTACAGATAGGTAGCCGTGTTGGTCTGCCATAGTCAAAATAAAAAAAATTCCTTCCAGTAGCACCTTAAAGACCAACTAAGTTAGTTCTTGGTATGAGCTTTCGTGTGCATGCACACTTCTTCAGATACACACATGCATGCACACGAAAGCTCATACCAAGAACTAACTTAGTTGGTCTTTAAGGTGCTACTGGAAGGAATTTTTTTATTTTGAATAAAATATCAATGCAATTTGAAAAGGGCATTAAAATCAAACAAACAAAGCCACAACTAGGTAAAATTAAAATAAAAGAACTGTGCAATAGAAATGTCTTAAGCTCCCTCTTAACACAGACTGCTCCAGTCTAACCTCCCACAGTCTCGGCACTGCTGCTAAAAAAAGCCATTTCCTGTGTCACCACCATTTGCACCTGCCATTGTGTCAGAACACAGAGGAGATGGTCACAGCGGACAGGCAGGGTCACGCAATTTCATGGACTGGTTGGACACAGAGGAATGGTGGGAGGAACTAGCTGGGGGACCCCCAAGGCAAGAAGGCTCAAACCCCGGGGATTGGTGGCAGGGCAATGAGGAATGGTCGGAGGGAGAAGAGGGGAAAGACTGGGAAGAGGAGATGTTGGGAGCTGAAGGGCTTAGTGAGCTGGGAGAGTCTGTGGCAGAGAAGTTCAGAATCAGAGGCAGAATCAGAGGAAAGAGGCCAAGAGGCAAAGATGAGTTAGGCTCGTGAAGAGTCATGGGTGTCTCCCCTTCCTGCTGCAACAAGCTTCCCTTGCCCCTGGTCTCCCAGAACCAGAAGAGGCGTGAAAAGGGTGGAGGAGAGATTGGTGATGCACAGATGCAGTCTCTGATTGCCTGGGGGAAAACCCTGGAGAAGTGGGGGACATAGGCAGCTGCGGGGAGGCAGGGAGTTTCAGTCTCAGCAAAGAACTCATTTTTCCTGTAGTTTCTACACATTTTTTGCAAGCACTTTCCCCCAAGATAATTGAATTGAAATACTTTATTGTACAACTTGTATACAGTGAGATTACATGAGCGCACCCCCCACTCAGCTCTCTTAGTCTTAATTCCCCTCGTTTACTGACACACACACACACACCAAACCTGAAAGTCACCTGGCCTGTTGTTATCTTTTCATTCAGTAGCCTAACAGCCCACAGATAGAAGCTGTTCTTTACCCTGTTGGTGCGACTAATCGTGCTTCTATATCTTCTGCCCGAGGGCAGGAGATCAAGAAAGTGCAGGCCAGGGTGTGAATCATCCCTGAGAATTTTCCTCACTCTCCTGAGGCAACGATCTTCCGCTATTTCATCCAGCGGATTCACGGGACAGCCCATAATATCTTGTGCTGTATTCCCCACCCTCTGTAGGCACTTCCTATCAGTTGATGTCAAACCATCATACCACACCTTGATGCGGTATGAATGGAATGCATTTATGCCTGTTATTTTCACTAATACAGTGGTACCTCGGGTTACATATGCTTCAGGTTACATACGCTTCAGGTTACAGACTCCGCTAGCCCAGAAATAGTGCTTCATGTTAAGAGCTTTGCTTCAGGATGAGAACAGAAATCGTGCTCCAGCTGCACGGCAGCAGCAGGAGGCCCCATTAGCTAAAGTGGTGCTTCAGGTTAAGAACAGTTTCAGGTTAAGTACGGACCTCCGGAACGAATTAAGTACTTAACCCAAGGTACCACTGTATATGGCTTTGTATGCACACTTCACCCCTAATATATACATTTTTGTAGATATTGGTTGGCTAGAGAACTACATCACAAAGTTTGGATAAATGTGAATTTTGTAGGATGTCTTTCTTTCGGTTTGCATATAGTTTCAGAAAGTGGAGATTTGATAGTTTTGGCCTAAAATCCCTACTTGAAGGGTGGCCAAAGTATTGGGAGATTTTGGAACAAGATGGAGACAAATTGAAATTACAGAGTCAAGAGAAAATGAAACCTAAAGTACGAGATTGGCTCCATTATTTTCAAATAATGGAGGTCTATAAACAAGATAGGAAAATTGGCTTCCAGGTGGAAAAATCAAAATTAGAGACTGAATTGTTAGAACCCAATACTAAGAATTTGTCAAGAATGTATAACTTGCTGTTGAAATGGAATACACAAGATGAAACAGTTAAATCAGCCATGATTAAGTGGGCACAGGACATTGGTCATAACATTTTGTTTGCTGACTGGGAAAGGTTGTGGAACACCGGTATTAAATTTACGGCATGTAATGCCTTAAAGGAAAATATTATGAAAATGATCTACAGGTGGTACATGACCCCAGTCAAGCTGGCAAAAATTTACCATTTGCCCGATAATAAATGTTGGAAATGTAAAGAAACTGAAGGTACTTTCTACCACCTTTGGTGGACATGCCCGAAGATTAAGGCTTTCTGGGAAATGATATATAATGAAATGAAAAAGGTACTTAAATGTACTTTCCCTAAGAAACCAGAGGTCTTTCTCTTGGGCATTGTCGGCCAATTGGTGTCAAAGAAGGATAGAACTTTCTTTATGTATGCAACAACAGCAGCAAGAATACTTATCGCAAAGTATTGGAAGACACAAGATCTACCCACCTTGGAAGAATGGCAGATGAAAGTGATGGACTATATGACATTAGCTGAGATGACTGGCAGAATCCGTGATCAGGAAAGAGAGACGGCGGAAGAAGAATGGAAGAAATTTAAAACTTATTTAAAGGACTACTATAAACTTGATGAATGCTAGAATGTCAAGGTTTTCAGAAAGAAAGGGTTACAGTGATATAAGATTAGATTAAGGAGAAGACTAAGATGACAGAGGCTTGAAAGAAATATTTACAAGTTGCTAAAAAACTATGGACATTGGAATGCAGAAAGGGGAGGTATGGGGGAGTCCGAGAAAAGAGGTTTATGAAAAAATATTATGAAACTATACGTGTTTGTATGTCTTTTTATGTGTTGGTTTGTTATAAAAAATTTTGTAAAACCAATAAAAAAAATTTATAAAAAAAAACGTGGGGCTCAATCCCACAACCCTGAAAAAAAAAATCCCTACTTGAAGCTTACTTGAAGGTAAGCCATGCAGCGTGTGACATGATGATAATGATAATGATGATTGCTGAACAGAACATCTTTCATCTCTCAATTAAACCTCAGCTCGTTAGATTATATCTAATCCATCATTGTGTTCAGACACCAGCTCAGAAACTTGACAGTCTCCTTGGCATCAGCTCAAAAAGAAGAGTCAGATATCACCACCATATTGATGGCTCTCAAACCCTGGATGACTTCTCTCAGCCTGGACAACTGGACAACCCATGCCAGAAAAGGCTAGGCAGGTTGCAGAGTCCCACGCTAACTAGATGATGCAACCTTGGATTTACAATTTGGAAAGGACTGAATATTCTGAATAATAACTAGATTTGCTCTGTGATTAAAAGTCGCCCTTGAAGCCTATTTCACACACACACACACACACACACACACACACACACACACATCTGCTGAGATGAAGGAGAACAATCTCCCTTGCCATGGCAATTGTTGTAAAAGGAGCTAAGGTGAAAAACCTAACTGCTAGACTCAGTGCCTGCTGTGTAGAAATCTGACTTAGATTTCAGTCTAAAAGCAAAATCGTCGTACACCAACTATTCAGTTCCAACCAGTCACGTACCTGTAAACTTGAAAAAAGAAATAGCCCCGAGGCATGTAAGGAGGAAGGAAAATATTTTCTGAGTGAAAGGAAATATTTATGGGCATTTCCCCTTTATTATTTAATCATACAGCTGTGCACTCAGTTGCATCAACTTTCTTTTAAAGTGGTTGATTAGCCGGAGGATCCATTTTGCCAGAGTTAAATAGATGGGCTTTGTTTGGTGCTGTAACAAACTCCAGCTAAACAGAGCCTCCAGCTAAATGGACTGGGTGGTAGTGAAGCCAAACGCTATGGCCTGTACCATCCTTGAACTGCAAGTGCAGCTAAGAACAGCTCCCAGAATGCACTGCAATGTGCAGGGCTTCTGGGGCAGATACACAAGACAGATGAGTTGATGTTGAAAAGATTGCTTGAGGGTAGAAGATTTGAAAACTACTGCTGTGAAGGCGAAGGAAGGTTTGCTTTAGGGCTATTGAAAAGGGTGGCCTTGCTTAAGCTGATTGAAAGCGTGTGGGGTTTTCTAAAAAAAAAGTCCAAGTATTTCACACCTCACTGCTGAATAGAGATCTTCAAGGTATACAGCACTCGAAACAGAGATGCCACTGGATTTCTTCTAAATGAAAATATTGGGGTGAAAATGGATGTTCCTGTGTATGATATCTGAGTTTTGACAAAATTGGAAACGTTTATCAGAGGAGTTGTACTAGAGGCTGACAGAAATACAAGTTCCAGGGGAAGAACCATGCTTGCAGAGTGCAGCAAAAAGTCATTGCGCTTTGAGACCCCCAACCACCCTCAAAAATGAAGACACCGTGACAAGGGATTTTAGTTTAAGTTATTGGGCAAAATTTAGGCCACAACTTTATTGAATACAGAATGTGAGTGGTATTGGCTTAGGTCAGGCACAGGCAGCCTCAGCCCGCCAGATGTTTTGGGACTACAATTCCCATCATCCCTGACCACTAGTACTGTTAGCTAGGGTGCCCTCCTTGAAGAGGACCCAATCAAGCAGTCCTGTGGTCCTTGTACAAGATTTTCATATCCTACAAAATTTCGAAGCGAAAAGCCAGGATGCGCATCTTCCTGGGCCACGCTCCTGCACAAGTCATGTGACCCGTGACCTGAGTGAGGTTGCAGCCCTGAAAGATGTGCGATTGTGAGTGTGAGATTGTGGTGCCCAAAATGGCTGCGGTGCTGTTGTGCAAGAAAAGGAATGTCCCGGTTTTACCGGGACAGTTGAGGGTACGTTTTCATTAGAGTCCACTTCTTCAGTAAGAAAGATGATTTTCTGTTTGTAACATTCCTCAGAAAATGGAATGTCCCTATTTTATGAGGAATTTACTTGCCTTTTCATCTTTTATTTCATTCTGTGAACTGCCTTGCAATCTTGTGATGAAGGGCAGGATATAAATTTATTTAACAACAACAACTCACCATGGGTTTGAAACCCATCGGCTACCCACATCTAGTTTAGCCGGCCAGTCAAAGCCATTTCACCTCATATACTCCCAAGCAGTTAGACAGAAGCAAAGTACTCTCTCCTGCACCCGAATCCATGATGGTCCAGATTCATAGGCATTGGCCTACTCTGGTTTGGGTTGTAATAAAAACCTGGAAAAAGTCTTGCCTTCCAACCTTATGAGGAACGGCTAAGGGAGCTGGGCATGTTTAGCCTGGAGAAGAGGAGGTTAAGGGGTGATATGATAGCCATGTTCAAATATATAAAAGGATGTCACATAGAGGAGGGAGAAAGGTTGTTTTCTGCTGCTCCAGAGAAGCGGACACGGAGCAATGGATCCAAACTACAAGAAAGAAGATTCCACCTAAACATTAGGAAGAACTTCCTGACAGTAAGAGCTGTTCAACAGTGGAATTTGCTGCCAAGGAGTGTGGTGGAGTCTCCTACTTTGGAGGTCTTTAAGCAGAGGCTTGACAACCATATGCCAGGAGTGCTCTGATGGTGTTTCCTGCTTGGCAGGGGGTTGGACTCGATGGCCCTTGTGGTCTCTTCCAACTCTATGATTCTATGATTCTATGATTCTATGAACCTGCACCCCACACTCCTTCCTTGGCTGCAAGAGCAGAGAACGAGGCTTCTTCCATTTTCTTCCACCTTATCTTGCACATTGTGTAATACTAGAGAAGCATTAGTACTACAGGTACGGTGGGTGGGGGATTGTATGACTTCCCTCTCCTTGAAACAGCAGCTGAACCCACCAATGGTGCTGTAACAGCCAAGTAACCGGAAGGGCAGCAGAAGAGATTCAGACCCGGTCATTGGAAGAGGAACCAATCTTACTTTCTTACAAGATTGTACCCAGAGCAGCTCACAGTGTATCAATAGGGCAGTACTAAGAATGAGGGTGACGCTGTGGTCTAAACCACAGAGCCTTTTGGGCTTGCCGATCGGAAGGTCAGTGGTTCAAATCCCTGCTTGGACCTCTGCTTGCTAGGCATGGGGCAGGCGGAAGTAGGGATGAGCCGCAAGTTACGACTGTTAACCAATCTAGCCCAATATTATCCAGAAAACGGAAGACACTGGTAATGGGATGAATCCTGCCACATACAACCTTTATCATTTGCAATCACAACCAGCTCAACAGGGATCAGGGAGAACTGGGGGAGGGTGGGAGGGGTTTTCCCTGTTCTACTTCTGTGGCGCTGTGGTCTGAACCACTGTGCCCCTTGGGCTTGCTGATCAGAAGGCTGGCAGTTTGAATCCCCATAATGGAGTGAGCTCCCATTGCTCTGTCCCAGCTCCTGCCAATCTAGCAGTTCGAAAGCACGCCGGTGCAAGTAGATAAATAGGTATTGCTGCGGCAGGAAGGTAAATGGTGTTTCCGTGCACTCTGGTTTCCGTCACGGTGTCACGTTGCACCAGCAGCGGTTTAGTCCTGCTGGCCACATGACCCGGAAAGCTGTCTGTGAACAAACACCGGTTCTCTTGGCCTGAAAGCAAGATGAGCGCCACAACCCCATAGTCGCCTTTGTCTGGACTTAACCTTTACCTTTTACTAAGCATAACAATTCAAAACACACTCACACAGTAGCGACAATTGCAAATAATGATACGGTCAATATGCAAATATGCAAGGGAGGAAACCCATTCCATACATCTTTGTATAACTCAATGCAAATAAACTAAGCTGAGCCAACAGTTTAAAATTAAACAGAAGAGAGAACAAGGCCAAATAGCTCACCGTCCCACAAAGGCAGCATGCAGTTACACACATTGGTTGGTAATCCCCACCTCTCACTTTTGCCGCCTTTCCTCCCAGTTCTCTCCCAGTCACTTTCTCATATTTCGTTTGGGGAGGTAGAAATTTGTACTAGTGCAACATAGTGCTCTCTCATTTGAAAGGCTTCATCAGGCTCAGGAGATGGAGTAAGGCCACAAGTGGTGGCCTCTCCCTTCCAAACACCCATTTCTGGCAGCAGTTTTATCAAGCCCAAAGATGTGGGTTGTGTGAGCCAATACATGTGGAAATGCTCAGTCTCTCTCTCTCTCCACCAAACACCAAGCGATTTCTTCATTTCACTGGCTCGGCTTGCTGAGCCTGATTTCAGATGGAAATGGCAGTGGAAACGGGGGTTTCACTTCTTAGTAATTTTAGCCAAGTTAAAGCAATTCACTGTTCAAGAAACATACCATGAACAGATGCATAGGATCCTTCCCCAGCATTAAACCACATGCTAAGAAAGTTCAGACACAGAATGGGGAGAGGCATTCATTGTTGCCTATGATTAACTTGTCTCCACCAACATGGGATAGCATGGGACAACTTGCCCTATATCTGGGGACAATGAGAACACATTGCCAAACAGGGCTGGTTGATGACTTAGAGATGCTCTACCACAGCAATTGTACATGAATTTAATTTAAGAAGGTTTTCTTCCATTTTGGGTGACTGGCCATACAAGTGAAGACCCTCAACTTCAGTCACCTATTTTGGCATTCTCTTTGCTTGTTAACACAACAACTCTTCTGATATTAAACATCATGATGGCATCCAGTGTTCATGTTCAAGGGACAAGTCTACATGACATGTCTGAATTTTCAGGTGTGGAAGAAGGGAAGTTCCAGAATATTTGTTAAGTGGTATCTCCCTTGAAGATTGAGGTTATCATAATAAAGGTTAGTGTGCTTTTGAAAGCAAGGAAACTTTCATATACCATAAGGTGCTGTTAAAGAGAGAACAGCCAAAATCCCACTGGGTGTGCCCAAGCTGTTGAGTGTGCTGAGGTAGTATTGTGGATGCCCATCCAGTTGTGACACACACACACACACACATATATATATATATATATATATATATATATATATATATATATTGCTTTCGTAGATTTTCACGGGTACAGGAATGCAGGTTTTGGTGTCTTCGGGTGTCTTCCCGTGTAAGAGTCGGGGTGTCTGTGCGACGTTTTGACGAGGTCTCACTCGTCCTCTTCAGGCTGGTGCTTTCGGCTTCTTGTTACTGGAACAGAGCTCTGTTCCAGTAACAAGAAGCCGAAAGCACCAGCCTGAAGATGACGAGTGAGACCTCGTCGAAACATCGCACAGACACCCCGACTCTTACACGGGAAGACACCCGAAGACACCAAAACCTGCATATATATATATATATATATATATATATATATATGGGGTAGGGAGAGGGCTAACATTTCAGTTGTCATTGCTGTACATCCAGTGAGGAGAGAAGTGCTTTCAACTTAATGGAAGTCGAATGGGAAGAAATTCTCTTCTAAATCAGGCTTCCATCCATCATGTTCAGGAAGAAACCCAATCCAGCATCTGATTAGTTTAATTAAACTTCTTGCAATGAGATCATTTAGTAAGCTACTCTTATAGCTAATTTCTTGGTATGATTATTCTCTTGCTATTTTTAGCTATGTAGAGTTGATGGGAGTTAGTTGGAGTTCCAGAAAATGTCACTCCTTGGCTTCATTTAGTGCATCCCAGTCTCCATAATACCATAAGTCGGAATGAGATCACAAATTTCCCCCGTTATTTAATTGCTATATATGTATTTAGACTAAAATAATTTCCCAGTTATTTGTTTTCATATGCAATCTTCATATCCTAATTTTTGGCTCTTTCACAACATATGAGATTTGATAAAACAACCCCAACATAATCCAAGTTGTAAGATGGGTTTTGCTTGTTTGCATATTTACATGCTAATATGTACCTTGCCGTGATTCCTACCACCCCAGAGAGGAGTGGCATAGATTGATGGATAGATTCTACTGTAGCCTTCTTCAACCTGGTGCTTACATTGCGACTACAATTCCCATCAACTCTGACCAACAGGGGGTGCTGTTGACGAATAAGGAAGTGGAAGAAAAGTGTGTGTGTGTGTGAAGATTCACTCAGGACGATGCCATTATTCCAAAAGGCTGCATTGTCAACCCTCTCTCTGTAAATATTGAATAAAAAGCAGATGGTAAGGAGTTTTCATTGTCTTATCCATTCCTGGCAACCTGCCGAGGGGGTTGGTTCCTCCGCCGCCTGACACACACTTTATGAATAGTCTTAAAGCTGGTTGTGCATTTGGACGGGAATCTGCAACTTATCAGAATGCTTATTCAGGCCGCATTGAACTCGATGGGTTGATACCTCTGCTGCACAGTTAAAGTTAGGGCACCAACTGTTCCTTGAGATGTCTGATTTGGCCACAGTGATTCTGGCCTTGGTTACAACCCACTTGGATTATTGTAAGGCTCTCTATGTGAGGCTGCCTTTGAAAAGTTCTCAGAAACTTCAACTGGCTCCAAGAGCTGCAGCCAGATTGCTGACTGGGGTTGGTTATACATAGGGAGGTGAAGACTCTGTTGCTAGAACAGCTCCTCTGGCTACGGTCTGTTTCCAGAGAAAATTCAAAGTGCAGGCTATGATCTAATAAGCCCTATGTGTCTCAGGTCCAAGATATCTGAAAGACCTTATTTGCTCCTACAGAGCTACCCAGGTTTTAAGATCTTCAAGGGAGGCCTTTCTCTCAATCTTGCTATTGTGTGTCAAGACCTTCAGGCCTCCCTGTTATGTTCAATAAAGACACATGGACACATTATATTTGGTTAATGGTTATTGGGCAGAATTTAGGCCACAACTTTATTGGCTACAGAATGTGAGCGGTATTGGCTTAGGCGTTGGACTGAACAGACTATATCTGACTCCTGCCCATCACTCAGGAAGTCTAGGAAGGGCCAACCATCAATAGGGGGATCCCTGCTAATACAAATCGACTGGAGCCCCCCATGGTTCCCGCTGGGACCGTGGCATGGCCCTAGCCCCTCCCCGGGCTTCGGACAAGATCCACATCCCCAGATTCCTTTAAACGAATATCCTTAAAACTGGAGGGGAAGGTGATGGCCACACCTCCCCTCCCCCAAACCAAGTTTTTTCCAGTGTCTAACCGCCAAACCTTACAAAACTTGTGACGATTGCTAGGAGGTAGGCGAAAACCAAATGGCCATTGCCAGTCTGCCAAGTGGAAAAATTCCTACCAACCAGATTAGCCAGCCGGGGCCATGATGCGGCCAGGGACTTCTGAATGATATCGGGGTATAGTCCAGCCTGCTGAGAGCGGGAGACCACGTGGTCTGTCCACAATGCCACCTACCCTGAAGTGGAGCAGACCTCTCAAAGGCACACAGGAGAGGGACTTCTTGGTCCCAGATTTTGGAACACCTTCCCTACAGAAGTTGGACTGGCTCCCTCCTTGTTGTCCTTCTGCCATCAGGCAAAGACTTTCTTTTTCCAACAGGATTTAGGGAAATGGCTGCTTTCGATGAAAAGGCTGGTGCCATGTTGTTTTTATGGAAATTATCTTTATGTCATTAATAGATCTACTGTATATGTATAGTTTTAATTCTATCAATGCCTAATTGCTTTTTAAGGCTTGGACTTATTTTCTATGTTTTTAGCTGCTGTCATTTTACCTGTAAGCTGCCTTGAGCCCCTGTCAGGGGGAATGCTGGGGTGTAAATAAATTATAGAATCATAGAATTGTAGAGTTGAAAGGGATCATTCTAGCCCAACCCCCCGTTATGCAGGAATATATCATCATCATCATCATCATCATCATCATCATCATCATCATCATCATTGATACAGCCTCATCCAGAGCCACATGCCCTGCTCATCATGTTTCTCGCATGCAGCAGGAACTGGCAGTGGCGTAGCGTGGGTTGTCAGCACCCGGGGCAAGGCAAGTAATTTGCACCCCCTAACCCGTGGATTTGCGTCCCCTAACCCTAACCCCAAGATGTTGCGCCCAGTGCAGCTGGCCCCCCCTGCACCCCCCACGCTACGCCACTGGGAACTGGGTGAGGAAAATGAATTTGTGGCGAGTCCCTGGTTGTGATTCAAAGCAAGCGTATGTCCAAGCTTTCCACTGATTTCTGGAACTCTGGAAAGGAAAATGTCAGGAACGCAAGGCTGTTCCTTTTAAACATGCCAACATCTTCTTTCTTACAAAATATAGATTGAAGTGGGAGACCTCTGGTCAATATTGTATAGAAGTAATTGTCTGCAGAATTTGCACGGGATAACGGAGCACTTGCTTCGATACAAACAGAATTCAGTCCGTGATACTGCTGGAGGCATTTTAAGAGATGCCTTATCCTCTCTCCCCGCAATTTCCACCTGTTCCTTTGGCCTAGTCCCCACTTCTATGAAACAGGCTTTCTTCTTGTTCATGAGTAATGCCTCATTAAACTGGGTTTCACCTATGAACTGATTCTCCAAACACTCCTCTACTAACAGACTGAGTTCTTAAGCTAGAAACAAGATTAAATAGCCTCTATAAATCCCTCCTGCCAGAAGGATTATAAATTTGATTCTCTGTTTCCACATCACTAATCATTCTCAACGGTAAATGCAGCACAAGGTCACACTGTTCATTATAAACAGGCAGTGTGCAGAGGAGGAAGGAGGAAGGACAAACAGAGGTGCAAGAAGCTATTTCGACATCTTCAATCAGGCCTGTTTTCTTTTTTGCATTTAAGCGGCGTGAACTTAGTTTTTTTTATTAAGAGCCATTGTTTGGAAATCATGCTGCGCTGAAACGTATCCCATGTACACTGGGTGGGGAAATGGGAGAAAACAAATGTTTATTGAAGTGATATGAAGTGATACATAATTTAAAAGGTGCATTTTATCAAATGTAAACATTTGCAAATTACTTTGACATGTTTTAGTAATGAAGAGCTAAATTATTTAAATTTCCAGTTGCAATCAGGATAGCCAAAGGAGGTCTTAAATGAATACATTGGAGGGGGGATTTTCATTCTGCAAGTGGGTTTTTGATCCCCAAAAGGTAACCTAGTGCTCAATAATTAATAGGCCAACACTTCTGCTTCCAGTTTCTCGATTTTTGCAATTTAGATGCAGTTAATGGTATATGAACATTAAAAATCGCCCCATACCAAGGGCTTATCAAAACCTGCTCTCCCCCCACTGCTTTCCCCCGGGGAAACCCAAACTTTACTGCTGAATCAGAACAAACGTTGATTGAGTTTTATCCAGGTTGACATTTGCTCTAATTTATCGCTAAGCTAGGGGACGCGGGTGGCGCTGTGGGTTAAACCACAGAGCCTAGGACTTGCCAATCAAAAGGTCGGCGGTTCAAATCCCCGTTAGCTCCCGTTGCTCGGTCCCTGCTCCTACCAACCTAGCAGTTCGAAAACACGTCAAGTGCAAGCAGATAAATAGGTACCACTCCAGCGGGAAGGTAAATGGTGTTTCCGTGCGCTGCTCTGGTTCGCCAGAAGCAGCTTAGTCATGCTGGCCACATGACCCGGAAGCTGTACGCCGGCTCCCTCAGCCAATAAAGCGAGACGAGAGCTGCAACCCCAGAGTTGGTCACGACTGGACCTAATGATCAGGGGTGTCCTTTACCCCTTTACCTATTGCTAAGCTGCGAGTTTCCCAGGTCAATTGGCAGGGCAAGGGCCAAACCACTCTGGCCGAGGCCTAGAAACTGTGGAACAAGTGGGAATCTGCTTAGAACTCTGCTTTCTAGGCATGGGGCAGGTGGACGTAGGGATGAGCCGCAAGTTACGACTGTTAACCAATCTAGCTCAATATTATCCAGAAAAGGGAAGACACTGGTACTGGGATGAATCCTGCCACACACAACCTTTATCATTTGCAATCACAACAAGCTCAACAGGGATCAGGGAGAATTGGGGGAGAGTGGGAGGGATTTTCCCTGTTCTACTTCTGTGGCGCTGTGGTCTAAAGCACTGTGCCTCTTGGGCTTGCCAATCAGAAGGTTGGCAGTTCGAATCCCTGCAATGGAGTGAGCTCCTGTTGCTCTGTCCCAGCTTCTGCCAACCTAGCAGTTCGAAAGCACACCAGTGCAAGTAGATAAATAGGTACTTCTGTGGTGGGAAGGTAAACGGCATTTCCGTGCACTCTGGTTTCCGTCACAGTGTCCTGTTGCACCAGAAGCAGTTTATTTAGTTATTATTATTTTTAATTCAATCTTTATTATTTTTTAAAATATACATTTATACAACACTCAGTTTTTATTTGTAACAAAAAAAGAAAACAAAGGCAACTGAAGCAAATATACTTTGTATACCTCACAATACACATGACACTACAACTTATGGAAAAATAATAAATAAATAGATTTAAAAATAAAAATAAAATAAAGAAGAAGAAAAGGTAGTTGAGGTTTTAAAAAAGACTTGTACATTATCTGTTAAATACACTTTTACCGCACAGTTACTTATTTCTTCTATTTTTTATCATATTTCTATGTAAATTGTCAATTACCTTTTACAATTACAATTACCAATTACAAGGCTCAGTCTAGGTCTCCCAGGAGATTACCCTTTATGCCATGGTTTTTCAAATATTCTTTAAATATTCTCCATTCCTTGTGGAGTTTTTGTTTCATTTGGCCTCTAACTCTTCCCGTCACCTTTGCTAGCTGCAAGCATTCTACCATTAACGTTTGCCAGTCTGCTATATTAGGTGTTTTAATATTTTTCCAATTTCTTGCCACTAAAATTCTGGCCGCTGTAACCCCATACATGAACAATGGTCTTTTCGATTTTCTTATTTCAGCTGGCAATATACTTAAAAGAAATATTTCTGGTCTTTTTAAAAATGTTATTTTAAATAATTTTTTTAAATTCTTCATATACATTATTCCAAAATTCTTGAATTTCCACGCAGTTCCACCACATGTGCAAATAAGACTCATATTCCTAATTGCATCTCCAACATATGGATGACCTGTTTTTATACATTTTGGCAAGGTGTACTGGTGTTTGATGCCAGCACCAGAAGCAGTTTAGTCATGCTGGCCACATGACCCGGAAAGCTGTCTGTGGACAAATGCCATCTCCCTCGGCCTGAAAGTGAGATGAGCACCACACCCCATAGCTGCCTTTGACTGGACTTAACCGTCCGGGGTCCTTTACCTTTTACCTTATTTCTGTCCAAGGAAATGGCACAGGTTGCCCATGCCACAGTTGCCCCTTGGTTGCAATGCCCATGCTTGAGCTTAGGCAACTGTGCTGAGGCCTCTTGCCCAGCCATAGCCTAGGCCAGGCATAGGCAAACTCAGCCCTCCAGATGTTTTGGGACTACAACTCCCATCATCCCTAGCTAACAGGACCAGTGGTTGGGGTGATAGGAATTGTAGTCCCAAAATATCTGGAGGGCCAAGTTTGCCTATGCCTGGCCTAGGCCAAGAAAAGGTCCCATTTCCAGCAGCTGCCCAGGTCAGCCGACTGCCCCCTGCCCCTCTGACCTGCATGGTAGCTGAGCATAGGCATCTCTTGGACATAGGGGAGACGAAGAAGAAGAGTTTGGATTTGATATGCCACTTTATCACTCCCCTAGAGGGGGACCCCTGACCGTTAGGTCCAGTCGTGGACGACTCTGGGGTTGCGGCGCTCATCTCGCTTTATTGGCCGAGGGAGCCAGCGTACAGCTTCCAGGTCATGTGGCCAGTATGACTAAGCTGCTTCTGGCGAACCAGAGCAGTGCACGGAAACGCAGTTTACCTTCCCGCCGGAGTGGTGCCTATTTATCTACTTGCACTTTGACGTGCTTTCGAACTGCTAGGTTGGTAGGAGCAGGGACCGAGCAATGGGAGCTCACCTCGTGGCGGGGATTCGAACCGCCGACCTTCTGATCGGCAAGTCCTAGGCTCTGTTGTTTAACCCACAGCGCCACCTGTGTCCCTAAGGAGTATCAAAGCGGCTAACATTCTCCTTTCCCTTCCTCCCTCACAACAAACACTCTGTGAGGTGAGTGAGGCTGAGAGACTTCAGAGAAGTGTGACCAGCCCAAGGTCACCCAGCAGCTGCATGTGGAGGAGTGGGGAAGCGAACCTGGTTCACCAGATTACAAGTCTATTATTCTTAACCACTACACCACACTGGCTCTCACTATCCTTGCGTCAGAAATGTTAGGACAGAAGAATAACTTCTTGCTTAAGAGCCTTACTTAAGAGTAAGCCCCTGCTTGCTCTCCCACTTGCCAATGAATGCAAGGATGCTATGGAAAACTTCTAACAAGGGAGTTACAACTCAAAAAAAAATAATATATGAAAAATATGCTGTCCACAGTCAATCAAGGTTGCATGAAAAAAATCCCTCTTTACCCCCCAAAGAGCAAACAACCAAGATGGAGTGAACCTGTTATCAGAAGTGGGATGGTGTGTGCTGTTTGCTGGCTCCAAAAAAAGTCCGGGTGTGATGGGACTTTTAAAGCCTTGCCCGAGTCTTCTTTCTGAAGTCTCACAAATTCTAGCCTCATGAAATGTTTGGTTCCTTCGAGCTTGCAAGCTGCAGTTTTCTTAGCAGAAGAGGATGGGGGCAGCCATCTTTCCTCCTGTACATTTCTGCAGGGAGGGATTTTGCATAATGACATAGAGATTTCTTGGGAGCATTTCTACCTGGGCAGTGACTGTGAATGTGCTGTGAATGTTCCAGCTGCTCCTGGATCGCCTCAGAAGCACAGTAATGTGCAGAAGTGCTATGAGGATTTTAACAAAAGATCATTTTTCTTTAAAACCCACACAGAAATGGACCTGCACTTGCATGCTTCTCTGTATAATATAATTTGCGTATTCAGACACAGAAATCTCCCCCCTAAATCCACACATGACTCATATTTTTGGTTTTGGTTTTTGGCAGAATTTAGGCCACAACTTTATTGAATACAGAAAGTGACTGGTTGCATAGGCTCTGGTTCGACTAGTTCCCTGCCATGCAGGTAGCGCTGACCCAGGGCACCAGCATAGGTCAGCCAAGGGTGAACACCTGGATAAACAGAAAGCCGGGAACGGGCTAACTCCGCCACCCAAATATCCGACTGGACTCAGGCATGGGCACAACCCCCTCTCAGGGGTTGACCAAACCATTGAGTCCCTGGATTCCTTTAACGGAATACCCTTCACATAGGGATGGCGAGAGCGTTCTCCCATCCCTATCACCTGAACCAGAGCCTATCTGCAAGCTTACAAGTTGTGATGATTTGCTACATGGCAGGCGAAACCCAAATGGCAACAGCCAATCAGCCAAGTGGGGAAAATTCCTGCAGTGCCCCTGTCCCAACGACACACGACACACAACAGCATAGCAAGGTCAAGTGCAGAGCCCTAAAAGTAGGGAGAGGTGGGTGGGTGTTCTGAATGCACACGCCGAAAGAGGAAGCTCTGGGTCATGTGCATGGGCATAAATAGTTCCCTTGAACTGTTTGGTCTGCGTCCCATTGGCCAGATTGTACCCAGCAACGAGGGACCTACCAACTGGGTGTTGTGGCTGACCAGTCGTACCCACCCACAACACAGGGTGTCGGCTGTCCAGGTCTCACCGCAATACGTGCCCTCTTTAAGGGAGGAACTGATTTATCATTTGTACTTGTAGCCTAAACAGCCTTCACCCAGAGGTTCCAGGTCACATTAAAAAAATGTCAGAATTGAAAATCTTAAAGCAGAACCACTAAACAATGAATGGCAAAGCAACGAAACAGGAGCACAGAAACTCAGTGTGAAGCCGTGCAGGAGGAGGGAAGACAAGCCTCAAACAAAGTCATTGATCAATCTTTTTTCCAGTTTAAATACTTTATTGAAATTCATAGATAACATACACAATATACCAAGTTGAAAACAATCATGTACTAATACTCTTATATATGTTTACAAAAAATAAACTTAAATTAAATTAATGCAATCTCTTTTTTCCTATCTTTTTGCTAACACAGAATAGACTTCCTATCATTTCCCGATGCATATAACCTTTCTGGTGATGAATGTACTTATCATTATTACCTTACACTTTCTGTATTTTCTAATACTTTCTTACAAGAATTTGTACCTTTTTGCTTGTTTCTTAACAGTTCGTTTAGACAAGGGTCATTCAAACGCTGCCATAGATATTAAACCACTATTATTATTCTGTAGATATCTCATTTTTGAATAAATGATTGTCTTGTATTACCTCTTAGACTGTTAGTCAATTGTGCCATTTCTGCATATTCCAATAATTTGCACTGCCAATCTGATAAGGTTGGAACTTTTCCCCCTTTCCAATTTGTTGGGGTCAGTATTCAGGGTTGCAGCCATTGCATATAGAAAAATTTCTCTAAGATTTTTTGGAATGTCTTTACCTAAAATTCTAAGCAGAAAGGCTTCTGGCTTTTTTAAAGAATGTTACCTTAAAGATCTTTTTCAGCTCATCATAAATGAGATTCCAAAACTCTCTAATCTTTCTGCATGCCCACCACGTGTGATACATATCTCCTTCATCTTCCCCGCAACGCCAACATTTGTTCGCTAGGTTTTTATACATCTTTGAGAGTTTTGTTCAATGGTCAAAACTCTCAAAGACTTTGAACAATCATGGCTTCCCCCAAAGGATCATGGGAAGTATAGCTGGTTAAAGGTGTTGAGAATCATGAAGAGATGATAGCTAAAATTCTCAGAGCTCCTTGGGAAGAGGCAGAGGCAGTTTTAGAGTGGGGCAACTGGTGCAGTCACACTGGGCACAACAATGTGTGCTAGCCCCGGGGGGTTACCGTGCGGCGTGGTTTGAGTCCAGTCCGAGGTCGAGGGTGTGGTATGGAGGCTGTCCATCAAGGCTGAAGCGGGGTCCAAGGCAAGGAGTCGGGGTGGTCAGGAACTCTGGCAGAAGAGCAGGACAGGGTGCCAGCTGGAACAGGTTACCAACAATGTTGCTCCCGCAACCTGGGACTGGGTGGGCTGACTGGCTTTTATCTGCCCCAAGGCATTGGGCAGTCCCAGTCCACAAGTGACTTGCCTCTCCTGGCCTGGAGGCAAGCACTCCTCCTGCCAGAACTTAGTTCCCTCCGCCTCTCTGCCCTGAACCTCTGCAACTCAGGAGAGGCTGGAGGGTCACTGGACCCAGAGGCAACCTCAGCTTTCTCTGACGGGGCTGAGAGTGGAGCACCTGCAGGCAATGGGTCCTCCATCCCCTCAGGAGCCAGAGCAGACTCAGCTGGTGCCTGCACCTGAGGATCCAGCACAGGTGAGGACCCTTCAGGCTCATGCCTCAGCCCTGGCTCAGCTGGTTCTGGAGGCAGGGAATCCTGTACAGGCTGGGATTCCTCAGGTTCAACCTCTGAATCCGATTCCCAGACCATCACACAATGATGGAGAACAGAGCGTGAGTGGCGCCCTGAAATTTGAGAGCTCAAAGTCAATCAACGGAAGAGGGATTGACTGTTGAAGCGCTCGGGAAATGGTAGCTCTGTGCAGGGCGCAGGGGTTTCCTAACAAACTACACTTCCCAAAATTCTTTGAGGGGGAAGCTATGACTGTTCAATCCAGCCTTTCTCGACCTTGGGTTCCCCAGACGCTGTTAGACTACAAAGCCCATCATTTCACACTAGCAGGACCGGTGGTCTGGGATGATGGTGGTTGTAGTCCAACAACATCTGGGGACCCAAGGTTGAGAGCAGATGGTTTAATGTCTTCAGCTGAAGGGGAGTCTTCCCTCCTCCTGCAGTGCTGTGCCATGCTCTTCAGTGCTTCTGTTTTGCTTTTGAAGTGGTATGGAACTGTTTTAGTGTATAGTACAGGTGGGGCCTTGAAGCCACAGCAATCATAGATGATGAATGCAGAAAGGTACCAATGGCAGTCCCTGGCATCTGCAGTTAATAAGTGTTCAGCAGTAGGTTTATGTATGCCCATAAGCATGGAGATAGTTCAGTAATCTGTTTCAGTCCGTGGCAACTTCTTATCTTCAGACTGCAGGAAAGGGAGGCACCCAGTAGCTAGTCTGCAGGTTGTGTTCTGGACATAGTTGCTTTGACTTCATGCACAATTTTCTCCATCCATAACAGTAATCTACCAAACCCTCAATTATCCAGGAATGTGATTTCTGTGTGGATTAATGTAAAATAGGTCTGACGAAGAGAGACAAACCCTGCCTGACATTTTGCGCAAAACCATTTTTCTATTCTGCAAGTGTGCACCAGCTCTAATTCACTTCTTCCTACTCCACTAAATATTTCATTCTGCATTCTCTCCAAAAAGCCGGTCTGGGTATGACTCAGTGTTTTCGTGCACTTTGACTAATGGCCGTGTGTGTCTGAACACCGACAGCTTTTCTATGCAGGTGTGTTTGCAGTTACTGCAGTAATGGGCAGCATCAACTGAGAGAAAGTGGGGGGGGGGTTGAAGTGAAGCCCCAGGAGTTGCTATGTTAAAAAGAAGGAATACAAACTTCACACTAGATGCTCTCTGAGGCCAAAAGCAGAGATGCTCCTATGCTGTTATCTTTTCTACTGTACAGTGGTACCTTGGGCTACATACACTTCAGGTTACAGACTCCGCTAACTCAGAAATATTACCTCAGGTTAAGAACTTTGCTTCAGGATGAGAACAGAAATCGCACGGTGCCGGCGCAGCAGCAGCGGGAGGCCCCATTAACTAAAGTGGTGCTTCAGGTTAAGAACAGTTTCAGGTTAAGAGCAGACCTCCGGAACGAATTAAGTACGTAACCAGAGGTACCATTGTAGTAATAACAAACCTAACATGAAACACTAGGCCACACCTTAGCCCTTCGGGAATCACAGGAAACAATAATTTTGAGAACAGAAGGAAAATTATCCCTCTTAATGAGTCCTAAGAAGGTATTATTGATGTCAAATTTACAATGGAACCTTTAACCAATTTGTTGGCTGTATTCGTTTTAGCACCCATTTAATTGCTTGGGAATAGCTCCCATAATAGCCCGAGGCTGATGTACTCTTTGACGTTTGTTTGTGATTTTAAAGTTTATCAGAAAGCCCAGCACTTTGGTTCTGGGGAAAACCTCCCACATTCCATCCTTCTGGTGAATTTGCGCACTGAAATTTGACAGGAAATCTCGGCCTACAGAGCAGAAACATAGAAAGGATGCAAAGAAAGGGATTGGTGGAGATGACAAGGGTCCAAATGAAGAATGGAGTTGGTGGAGGTCAACTCTTGTCTTCTCATATCCTTGTGGCTTTCAAACATGGAGTTGGAGTCATATGATACCAACAGTCATATGTCATACCCACCACCACCCCAAAAAAGCTAGGGAAATATTTCAACAGTGCCAACAGTGTGACGCGGCAGCTAAAAAAAGCCAATGCAATTCTGGGCTGCATCAATAGGAGTATAGCATCTAGATCAAGGGAAGTAATAGTGCCACTGTATTCTGCTCTGGTCAGACCTCACCTGGAGTACTGTGTCCAGTTCTGGGCACCACAATTCAAGAAGGACACTGACAAACTGGAACATGTCCAGAGGAGGGCAACCAAAATGGTCAAAGGCCTGGAAACGATGCCTTATGAGGAACGGCTAAGGGAGCTGGGCATGTTTAGCCTGGAGAAGAGGAGGTTAAGGGGTGATATGATAGCCATGTTCAAATATATAAAAGGATGTCATATAGAGGAGGGAGAAAGGTTGTTTTCTGCTGCAGTAAGAGCTGTTTGACAGTGGAATTTGCTGCCAAGGAGTGTGGTGGAGTCTCCTACTTTGGAGGTCTTTAAGCAGAGGCTTGACAACCATATGTCAGGAGTGCTCTGATGGTGTTTCCTGCTTGGCAGGGGATTGGACTCGATGGACCTTGTGGTCTCTTCCAACTCTATGATTCTATGATTCTATGATTTTCTGATTCTGACCAATTAAGTGATCTCTCCATCACATCATGATACATATCTGAGAGAGGATGCCCATCTATTAGGACTCTGGCTGATGAACTTCTGGATCAAACTGTAACGCTACCATCTGTTCACCCTATGGTGGGTCAGATGTGTCTGCCTGGATTTGCTCCAGACAAAACTAGTAAGCAGGAAAATGTAGAATTATTTCAAAGAAGCAGAATGGAGCCAGCCAGCCAGCCAGTTCATGATTGTGCTTGTTGTTTCTTGCCTTTATTGACTGCCTTTCTGCCCCAAGAGTAGTCAAGGTGGCCTATAGGAAAACCACAAGCAGAAACATAATATAAGCTGAAGCAATTAAAAGCGTAGACATTTAAAATAGCATTACAAATAATCACTGCTTTTTTTCTGGGGGGGACGCAGGGGGACACATACCCCTAAACATTTTGTGAATCTAAGTTTGGCCTCATTGACGGGCAATATTTCAATATGAGCAGGAAAATGAGAGTACCCCTAAACATTGTTTTTTAGGGAAAAACATAGGCACTGCTTATAAATAAACCAGAGCAGCCACTGTATCACAGACTGCTCAAAAGTCCCACTGCTCAAAAATTGTAGCTTGTGGAGCAAATTACTTTCATTTTTCCCATTTCCACAATCTCCATTGTGAAAGCCTTCCACATTTAATGGAATGAGCCATTCAAGTTCAGAATCTAGCATAGAGCGTGTTCTCCCTAACAGAGAGCACGTGTTGCGGTTGGGGGAACAAGCCACCCTGCAGTGACTAGGCAAATTTGGTAGGGAACCCAAGCCTTTAAGTGGTTAAATTTGGGTTGCTGGGGAGTTTTGATTGTTGCCAATTTGGAGGAGGGGTCAGAGTTTTAAATACAGGGGCCAGACGTTGGACGTCCTCTTGGCCGTTTTGCACCGGATCACCCGCCCTCCCTCCCTTTTATAGGGTGGTTTTTTCTTGATCGCTTGACCTTGCTATGCCTGTCATGGGGTCGTCTGCCTTGGAGCGGGGGCCTGGTAGGAATTTTGCCATTTGGCTGATTGGCTGGTGCCACTTGGTTTTTGCCTACTGCGTAGCAAATCGTCACAACTTGTAAGGTTGGCGGTTAGGCATTGGTTAAATTGGTGCTTGGAGGGGTAAGTGCCTACCCCTCCAAATGATGCGAGGGGAATTCCATTAAAGGAATCCAGGGGCTTGCCATTCTTTTCGTCCTTGTCCCCGGAGTCGGACTTGGGCCGTGCAAGCCCCACCGGAACATGAGGGTGAGAAGTAATGGTCTGATTCCCAGCTTCATTTCTCACCCAATACTTGTTTCCCATGCTGGCTTCCGCTGGAATCCGGAAGTCAGCTCTGTCCCTGGGCATGGGCAGGTAGTCATAACCAACCACAACCACTCACATTTTTTGTATTTTGAATAAAGTTGTGGCCAAAATTATGCCAAAAACCTTAAACAAAAATTGATGTGTGAAGTGTGAATTTTTTTGGGGGGTGGCATTGTGGGACTCAACATGCAACATGGTCATTCTCATAAGTCTTTGATTTGAGCAGATATGTTTTCTTTCAGATGACTCTATTATTATTAATTATTATTATTTTAAAAGCCTGAATACATCTGATCATTCAAGGGTGATTTATCTGCCAACTTTCACACTCAGCAGATCTCTTGCTTCTGCCCAATATTTACACGAAAGTACGTGGCCTCAGTTGCCAGCCATCTGCCTATTTTTGGTTCTGCAAATATCAACATCAGGAAGCTCCTTCCATGTGTTCCAGTCATTCGAAAGGCTTTGGATTTCCAAATTCAGAAATGAACTATCCCTTTCGTGTCCATCTCTCAGTTTTGATTAACGTCAAGGTTGATCAAGAGTTCTGCGAAGGCTTCGTGACATTTTGGCTGGCCTAATAAAAACATTAGCCTGACTCTGAATTTTGATTATTCTGTCTCTAACGGTTCGACACAATCTCCTCCTCTGCCTTTTTTGTGAGGTTGAGAGGCGGTATCTCAGATATAACAGCCAGCACAATTTGGTATTTTTAAATCTCATTTTTAACTTCCATGGATTTCAGTCAGATTTTGGTCCACCCACAGCCAGCCACCATGACTGGAACAAATGAGACAGGGTCTCAAACAAAGATGTGCTCTCCAAAGCCCATATTCCCAGCATGTTCACATCCCTGCCTCAGCAATGGCTATGTTGGATTGTGAAATATATTTGGAGTCGAGTGTGGATTTCATGCTGTTTATTCAGCTAATAGTAGTGAGGAATGGAAGTTCCCCAAAATTTCTGCTTTATATACTTTATTTACACAATGGGCCCCACGTGATTGTCTGATTCAGGGATTCTCCTGTAGGCCAATCAGGTTGCGGATTCACTTCCACCTGGAGTTGGATTGGGTGGCTCCTGTGGACCAGTCAGACTGCTGCAGACTGGATCCTATTGTTCTAGGACCAATCAGACTGCTGCATTCTGGATCCTATTGTTCTAGGACCAATCAGACTGCTGCAGTCTGGATCCTATTGTTCTAGGACCAATCAGACTGCTGCATTTTGGATCCTATTCAGCTCAGTACATAACAGATTGGTCATGTTGACAGGATGGAATATGGCAGGATCCCCAAGAACGTGCTCTATGAGGAACTGGCTTCAGGCACCAGACCAACTCTGTGTTACAAAGATGTCTTCAAAGAAAACCTGAAGGCTGGCAACATCGACTCTGCCATGTGGGAATCCCTTGCAGATGACTGCAGTGCTTGGAGACAGACAGTCGGGTTGTGTATCCATAGCACTGACCAGAGGAGGAATGACCACTGGGAGGAGGGCAGAGAGAAGAATCTCTATGGTGCATCTGAAGCACACTAGACACCTTCATCTGCCCTGGCTGCAACAAAACATGTCTCTCAGATATCACTCTCTACAGCCACGGCAGGCACTGTAACCTTCCAACAGTTGGACTTCACCCCTAGACATTCACTCCTCCATTGTCTCCCAGGACAGACAGGTGCCAACTTATAAAAATAAGTGTACATTTTCTGGGGTGGGCAGTGGTGGTGGGAATCTATTATCAATGCAACACTAGAGATGAAGGTCAGTCTTGCTGGCTTTCCAAGTGAATGTGAACAGCTTGCACAGATTTTTTCACCTGACAATTCAGGTGCCCCATGCGCCCGTGGGTGCCCTAGACGTGGTACCCTACACAGCTGTGTTCATCACCTGTCCCAAAATTTGGCCCCAAGTCCCATTCTAACCATCCACAGCACCTACAGATATATCTCAGGAACATATAAGAGGCAAGCTTAGGCTCATGAATCTGGGCAGTGGTCATGGGGAGGCACCATCTGTGCAAACAAGCAACTCCTAAAATAATAATAATAATAATAATAATAATAATAATAATAATAATAATAATAATAATAATAATAATAATTTATTACTTCTACCCTGTCCATCTGGCCGGGTCTCCCCAGCCAATCTGGGCGGCTCCCAACAGAATATAAAAAACATGATAAAACATCTAACATTAAAAATTTCCCTAAACAGGGTTGCCTTCAAACGTCTTCTAAAAGTCAGATAGTTGTTTATTTCCTTGATATCTGATGGGAGGGCATTCCACAGGATGGGTGCCACTACCGAGAAGGCCCTCTGCCTGGTTCCCTGTAACCTCACTTCTCGCAGGGAGGGAACCACCGCCGGAGGGGTACCTATTTATCTTCTTGCACTTTGATGCGCTTTTGAACTGCTAGGTTGGCAGGAGCAGGGACCGAGCAACGGGAGCTCACCCCATCGTGGGGATTTGAACCACCGACCTTCTGATCTGCAAGCCCTAGGCTCTTGGTTTAGACCACAGCAGCACCTGCATCCCTTGTTATCACAAACTTGCTCCCTATTTTGCCATTGCACAGCATTTATGTTTGCACCCACTGCCGGTTCAGTTCCCATTTGCCATATCCTTACAAGTGGTGAGAGATTCTCAGGCAGCATGAGAAAGCAAAGTTCCTAATAAGGCTTGCTGCTATACATTTGCATTTCAACTTCTATTTGAGATGTACTCAGCTGTGAATGATAGAGAAGAACTTATACATTGGGCAGCTGCAAATGTAAAGGACATGCAATTATGCTGAGGCCCGGGTGTCTGAGCAACTTATACAGCAATAAATCCACATTGTAAATGTGATAAATCCCCTGCAGATGTAATGAACATCAGCTGCAAACCAGAGTGTAGTGAGACGCTCTTAAATGTTGGCTCTTGGTGCATGTGTGTTTGAACTGCTAGGTGGGCAGGAACCAGGACGGAGCAATGGGAGCTCACCTTGTCACGGCGATTCGAACCGCCAACCTTCCGATCGGCAAGCCCTAGGCTCTGTGGTTTAGACCACAGCGCCACCCACATCCCTGTTCTGATGTAGTATACCGTTAAAGGTTCTTGGCATTTTCCGAGCATATAAAAAACTAAGATCCCAGGACTAACAACATTAAAGACAGTGCCTCCCACCCAACATTTCACATACAGGGACACATTTCTGTACTTTTAAGATTCCTATTCTCACATTCTTGGAAGAGCCTCACTCACAACATTACACAACACTGAAGGGTATTTGTTTCCCATCTGCTGTATTTATTTACTTTGCAATGGCATGTCCTGCACTGATTTAAAAGCAGATAAAGTGCTTTGTTCAAAAAAGAAAGAAAGAAAGAAAGAAAGAAAGAAAGAAAGAGAGGGAGGGAGGGAGGGAGGGAGGAAGGAAGGAAGGAAGAGAAGAAGAAGAAGAAGAAGAAGAAGAAGAAGAAGAAGAAGAAGAAGAAGAAGAAGAAGAAACAACAAGGGGCAAGAGTTTATTTTATCTTTGATAAAAATATATTTGATATTAACCTTTATTTTCTTTCAAACTTTCATAAAATTTATTGAAGATAAATGAATACTTGACATGACTGTCCTATTCTTGCCCTATGATATTGGGAAGGGTTGCCATGTTCATCTCTTGTCTTGTGGCAACTTAAAGACTAACAATTTTTTTACGGCATAAGGTTCAGTACACCATAGTCCATGTCATCAGCTGCATGTAGCCCATGTAAGGTAATCCTTTTTGGTGCTTGCTAAAAACACCATTGTTTAGAAAAGCCCACCGAAATACTTAGAAAGTTTAGGCCATTTTAATCTGCTTAAGTTTTTTAACTTTTGTATGTTTTATGTATGGTTTTGATTTTTTCTCGATTTTATTGCTTTATCTATTTGTTAACCACTTTGATATTTGATTTTTTTTTAACAATCAAGTGGTGTATAATTTTTATTAAACAAATGAATGAATAAAATCCTGAACTGGCAAGTAAATATACACCTGTGGTGGTGATGGTGTGGGAGATTCATAGTTATAGTGACCAATTAACAAGTCAACACAAACATCCTGGCATTGGTGTCCTCATTAACATAACTAGTCAGGTAATCATAACTATCTGTTCTTTTCCATTTCAATTCCCTTTGAATTCACTTCTCTACACACACACACACACACCATACCCACAAAAAGTGTGTGTGTGTGTGTGTGTGCTTGCCAATTTGGGATTACACCTCATGTAGCTGACAAATTGGACTAGGGTCCACCATATTGCATGCCAAAATAAATAGGTTAGTCTCTTTGCTGTTTGCCCTGTTATATACGTATCATCTGTAGTTCAGATGTCAGCATTACTGGCTGTGTCATGCAAAATAGGTTGTCCTATTAATATTTGTCTATTTATTTCTCTAAATTCCTGTATCCGACTCAAGCTTTCAAAACGTGACTGTCAATATAACAAGGCAAATGTAACCAAAGTTTGTAAGTAATAAATAGGGGTGCACGGGGGGGTGGGGTGGGGACGACGACAAGAATTGGTTCAGACTTCAAAATGGGGCCAACCACAAAGCTCATAACTTTGGTCACCATCCTTCACTATGGGACCTCTCTCCCTCCAACAGCAGGACATAGATGCTCCTCTGTGGCAACCCTGAATATGGAGAGGCCAATGGCAGAGCAGAGGCTCCCTGACATTGGAGAGCTGTCACCATTCCTCCTAAATGCTCAGGCGTCCCACTGCAAAAGCACCCCTGGTAAAAGCTGAGGAGAGCACCAGTGCTCTTTGTTGCCATAGTGCTTTATCAAATTCAACAAAGACCAGTGCAAATGCTTGTTTTGCCATTTTCTTTACTTTCCACCCTACTGTAAACTGATTTCCCTCCTCTTGGAACTATTCTCCTGCTGAGCATGAGAGTTTTTCACCTCCTGAAGAATGCTTTCAGTCAGATATACGAGGAGAGTTGTAGGAGGTCAAGATGAAACACTCTTTCTCCTTTTATGAACCCAACAGTTAACTCAACATAGAGCAAGTGGATTCACACCTTTGCAAACTACAGCACAATGCAGCGTGTCTTCCTGGCTTATTCTTTTAACTCCAGTGTTGAGTGAGAGTCAACAAGAAGGGCAACGTCAAGAGGGCAAAAGCTTAGAGAAACAAAAGAAGAATTCATTTGTTTCAATAATATTGTTTAGCTGCAGAAGCACATCTCTCGAGGCTCCACCCTGAGCTCTGTGGGGAAGTGGCTTTGGCTACACAAGTTCTCCTTGACCTCAGGGAACCACACTAGGAAAGCTGTTCCACCACATAATCTACGAGGGGCCTTCAGAAATGTGTGCATCTCAACAGGCTTTCATACATGAGTTTGGGCGTGCAAGGATGGAATGAAGAACTGCAGCAGAGTAACAAAGGAGACAGAAACAAAAGAACTGAAGCACCAACAATTACATGTTTGGCTGCAGAGAGGCATAGGAGTGAGCTCTGCATGTAGGTTTCATGTAGGTTTTGACAAGCATGCAGGAGAACACTGGAACCTTAAGGACTCTTAGCATAAGTGGCAATGAATCATGCACTGATGCCCCAGAATGAGCTTCCAGAGTCAACTATTCAGATAGGAATGAAACAATAACAAAATGTGCCCCTGGTTCCTGATCCAAGGTTTATTCCTCCACTCTTTCCAGGCATGGTCCACACTTTAAAGCTCTGTGTCCGAGAACCTTTTTTTTATTTTTGGGCTCCGGAACTTTCCCTTCAAAAACACACTCTTTAAAGTTCAATCAGAGCAAACAGCAACCCACAGAAAATCCAAACTGACATTTGCTCTGAGGAGCAAAGGAAGGAGGGGGAAAAACAAACTTGGACATGGAGGTTTTAAGCATGGACCTGTGCCTGGAAAGAGTGGGGCAGAAGCTAAATGTGGATAAACCCCCAGACCACTTATTTAGATGAATTGATGGCTGATGGCAGATACTGAGAGGTCTAGGAGAAACAGTAAGGTCACACTCTGCCCCATTTCCCTTCCGGAGAAGGTTATCCAACAGAATGACCAAGGCAGTTTCAGTGCCAAAATTATAGGTAAAGACCAGCAGCAATGGATACAGCTAAGACTGCAATGACTGCTCCCCACATCAAATGGGGGGCGCATTTTAAGTGGTTCTGCACAGCCTCCCAGATCCCAGTGCGTCTCCTGGCAGTTTGGACTGGCTTCACCCTCCCCAGGCTGGATACCTGGAGGTCTCCGCCTACCTCAGCCAATCGCCCAATCCCGCCTGGGGAGGCGTTGCCAGGGGATCAGCCAGGTAAGGGAAGGGACCGCCCTGCCCACAGAACAGAAGGTGAATCTTACCTGTGAAGCGTCAGTTGGCTCCAGAGCTTCTCCCACCCTGCCCTCCCTCAGTTAAGCCTTCTTTTGCAGGTTAACTCTTCTCCGCTGGTACGCGGGCGCTGCTACGTCAAGGTCGCTATTGAAGGGCTGGAAATGAATTTTCCTGCATTGGCAGGTTTTGCCTTCCCCGTAGCAGAACGTCACAACTTTGGCAGTTTCAGGCCTGGGTGGAATCCTTTAGTCTATCTTCCCTAAATGGGTGTGGGCGTGTAGCAGTAACCAGCGCCTTCCCTTGCAGCGGTGATCCCAGGGTTCCCCGTTAAAGGGTCTTGAGGGGAGGCATTGACCATACGCCGAGAGGTTGTCATTGCTCTCCCCTGCAACGGTGGCAAAATGTTCTCCTTGAATATATGTTCTCCAGAGCCAGCCCAATCCTCACACATTCTGGATAACCCTGATGTCTCCCAGATCCCCGGCTGGGGACTGGGAAGGATAAACGCCCAATGCCTGAGCCAAGGTCTCCCTACACCTGAAACTTAATAAAGTTGTGTACAATTTTAATCCCATAGCACGTTGTCTTGAGTCATTATTCCGCTTGGGGGTCGCCTGGGGTTTGGGGGGACTCCGCCTATCCACGCAATATACAAGACAACTCAGAATGGTCTAACCCACACAGGTATTCTGCAGCAATTATTCTGGAGTACCTTCATAATCAGGTCAATGTAGGGAGGGTTTATTAGCACCACTTTCAACCTGTTTGTGGCTATCCTAAATAGCTTACTAAATTATCTCATTTTCTAAAGTGCTTTCCATTTATGCTTTGTTATGAATCACAGCAGGCATCAAAGCAAAGAAAGAAAGAAAGAAAGAAAGAAAGAAAGAAAGAAAGAAAGAAAGAAAGAAAGAAAATTGTGATATTTCTACAGATCCATCGGGGTATTTTTCAATAATTACACTGAGTACTGTAAAATGAGAGTAGTCAATTCACACTACTGTATTGAATTAATAGTAATTCTACATATGAAGAAATACACACCACCATTAAAAATTAAAATTTTCTATTATCGATCTTGAAGGTAATATCTTACAATTTACTTCACACTGTCAGAGAGTGTAATAAAATTGGACTACTTCTTCAACCTTGGGTGGCACCACATTTATTTATTTTATTGATTTAAGATTTAAAACAGAAAAATGACAGAGATGTTATAAAATAAATGTGAGGTCATAAATGCATGGGCCTACATAATAATAAAAAGTCTAGTTCTAAGAGACATGAGGACATTAGAAAGAGAGCTATTAAAGTATGTTTGGGAAAGCAAGGAATGCAAATTAAGAATTACCTTCTCATGAATAAATTACAGAAAACTGTATAGCCCACAGGTAGTTTGATATAGGTTGGGATTAATTTTGTTGTAGAAATGGGAGATCTTCAGTAAATCTAATGTCTATATTAGAACCTCTACTTTTATACACAATCGTGATGCAGAAAAACCTTCAGCTTTTCCACCACATAATCTCAAATACTTTTGGAAACTCTATACAGCTGAGTACATTTCCTTGATTTTAGGATGTGTATTATATGCACATAAGCATATTTTTCATTGTTTTCTATAGGATGAGTATCCAAATTCACTCTCTTTCTGGGACTAGAGCAGGGGTGTCAAACTCAAATTCATTGGGGGCCGCATCAGCAGTTTGTTCACCCTCAAAGGGCCGGTTGTATCAGCCTAAAATATTTGAGCAGGCTGAGACCCCTGAAGTTGATGGGCTTTTACATTTAAATGGGGTGTGTGTGGCATGTGATAAATTATGTGATGTTCGAGCTGGTCTTTGACCAGTAATAAATGATGATGATGATGATGATGATGATGTGAGGTGGGGCCTACCTGCCCCCCTCAATATTTTATTCAGGCTGACACCCCTGTTATGAAAGATTACTAAAGTCTGCCCCTGTGGTGATGTATCATAACATTGTGCAGGCCCAGTCTGAGGGCACCTTTACTGGACTGCGTCTTGTGGCTGGGGCTTGCCTGAGCCTTCTCTTCCTTCTCCGCCTGTTGCTGACTCCTCCCTGTGCCAGGCGCTGGTGGGGGGGGAGATGTGCCGGTTGCACCCCAGTTTCTGACAGGGGCCAATGCTGCTCGTTCCTCCCTCTGCTTTCAACACTGCAATATATCGCTACCGTATCACAACATCACTATCACAATGTTGAAAAGTTGGTATCGTCTGCTTTTAGGGGCTGAGGGGCTTACTCAGTACAGACACGGGCACTCCTAGGAATTTATTGAATTTCAAATCCCTGGATTTCAAATCCCATTGAGGGGGGGCAGGGGCTGACTTTGGTAATATGGCACCCACCCTGAGTGAGGACAAAATTTGGTGCCCCCCATAGAATAAATAGGCATCGTTATCATTATTTTGTGCTCCCTTGGCTCAGGGCGGGTGAGGCGCCCGCGCGGCCCCAAATCTGGCGCTGGTGGAGGAAGCACATTTCCACGACGGGCCGAGCTGCCCCTGTGGATCCTGCTGCCTGAGGCAGCCGCCTCACCTTGCCCTCCGTGGCAAGCCGAGGCTGAGGGGGACGTTCACTTGCCCAGGCACCGGGCTCCCGTCCACTTGCTCCGGCGCGCCCGCTGCAGCCCTGCTGCCAGCAGCCGTCGGGGAAGGCGGCCGGCCGGGCTCCGGGGCTCGTGGGGCCCGCCGGCAGAGGGCGGCGCTGCGCCTCGCCTGGGCGTGGAAGCCCTGCTGGGACGTTATTTCCCGCGCTGCGCTTCCGCCTCCATCTCGGCTCGCTCCCTCCCGTCCTCCGCGCCTCGCCTGCCAGACTCACATCCCTGCCCGGCGGTAGTGGCGCAGCGGAGGCCGAGCATGGCGCCAGCAGCAGCTGCTGGGGTGCGCGGAGGAGCGTCCGGCCGGGCAGCTCCGCTCCGCTTGCTGCTGCTGCTCGCACTGGGCGCCTCCTGGGCGACGCGCCCACCGGACCGGAGCCGCCGCCAGAGACTCGGCAGCCCGTGGGACGAGGCGGGCGGCCTGCGGGGTCGCGCCGGCAGGGGACCTCCGGAGGCGGCCTCTCTGCTCACCACCTTCTTTGTGCTGAAAGGCGACGCGGCGCACAACCAGGCGATGGTGCACTGGACGGGCGAGAACAGCAGCGAGAACAGCGGCTACACGGGCCACATGACGAGGTCTGGCGGGCCGGATTCGGCCCGCGGGCCTTGTGTTTGACACCCGTGGACTAGAGAGAAGAAAGTTACTGAACTGCATTAAAGACTAGAAGACAAGACTGTTTAAGAGCAATGTGCAACTTTGTATCTTGTAACTATTTTAAGACTGTTTACAGTAAAGCTGTAACACTATTGTCGTGACATGCAATAAAGGCTCATAGCATCCTGCAATTTGTACCCAGTTCCATCCTTGCTTTTGTACATTGTACATTGTCAATAAAGGTATTATTATTATTATTATTATTATTATTATTATTATTATTATTATTATTATTATTATTTGCATGGGAGCTGTTCAGTCTAGTCTTGGGAAATATAAATTCCTGCAATTCCTGCAATTTGCTTCCTCACTCCCTCTTCTTAGAGCCCCCAAAAGACTGAGGGGCAGCTGCTAGAATGCCTTTCAGCTAACCATGATAGAGCATCCAGACTCCCTGCCATCTTGAGTTGTTTTCAAATGGATTTGCTTTGCAGACAAAAATAGGTGCTTCATCTTGCCCTGCTGCCTTGCCTGTGCTGATTAATCTGTCTTGACTTTGACTCTCACGTGCCTACCTCTCTGTCTGACTGCTGCGTTCCTCCTTAGATTTGGAGGAAGGTGTGTCACTGCCGTGCCAAACACAAGGAGTCGGTCATTTCTGAGAAAACGCTCTCACATCCCTAATCCTGTCTACCTGCTAGCACAGAATCTGAAAGGTGTCTTTGCCACAGCAGGTGACATTGTATGCTCACAGTTTGCAACTGCAATTAGGACAGAGATTGGCGCTCGTTAAAATCAACCTGTTACTTAGCTAGGCTAAGCTGCTCCAGAGCATCGAAATATAATCCCTGCGCACTCAGCTGCAAAACTGTGGAAGGACGTGAATCTTTATCACGTCACAACAACCCTGTGAGATTGGTTAAGCTGTGGCAAATTGGCTTAATGAAGGCCACAGAGCGAACATCAGCTCTGACTACAAAGTTCTCATTAATTTCCAAACTGAGAGGTGTTCGGGCCCCTTATGCTCACTGCCCCCCTCTGATCTGAAGCCTTGCTCCATAAACAGAGTAAATAGGCTGCTGCTTTTACGGAGTGTCACCATCCACGATTTCATTTTACAAAGATTTTGCTTCTTTTTCTTTTTTATCGAATCTAGATAACAACTGTTGATGCTTGGATATATCATGGTGTGAATCTGGATTGCTTGATCATTAGCTCCACACAAACTGTACCTTCCCAGGAAATAGTACTGAATGTTTTGAGCTTCTTAACTGGGGGAAAAATGCTTTGGGGGTGTAATTGGGAGTCAGGAAGGGGGCAATTAGCCCATTCCATTCCTACTACTGGTTCATGCAACGCCGCCGCCCCCCCCCGCCCCTGCACGTAAAAACTCTCTCTCTCTCTCACACACACACACCACAATGCAGTTTGCAGAAGAACATATCTTTTTTTATGTGCGAAGAAAACAATTTGTGGGAGGTGATTCTTACTGGGCAAATGCAAGGAGGATGTAAGAATAATTTGAAGCCTTCAGATTAAAGATAATCCCATTTCCTAAGAACAGCTGAAACAAAGAGAGCAAAACTTTAAGACACACTCCAAAGTGTTTCTTTCTTCCTGCTGTCTGTTCAGAAGCACTCTAACAGGACAGTGTAAATTCTCCCTTATTCGTGGCATGGCTTTGCATCAAAATCTATGAGCCCAGGCTAAGCCTATCCTTTCCTCTTCTTTCATAACGAGTAGGTTTTCATATTTCCTTCAAAGAATAGTCCATCTTGTTGCCCTGCCTCATTTAACACAAATCACCCTTTGACTATCACTCCTTTTCCTCCCCTGCCACAGAGGGGCAGTAACCCAGTATCAAATGAGGTCATTTGCAGAATGGTCCCACTTCTAATCACTTTCAGAAATGAAGAGGTTAAACGTTCCCGGTGGCGTAGCGTGAGGGGTGCAAGGGGGGCCAGCTGCGGAACCGACGAGCTGGCAGCGGCTCTCAGCGCTCGCCGCGGAGGGCACGCCAGGCAGCTCCTCCTCACAGCCCCGCCGCCGCCGCCGCTGCAGCTGCTGGGCCATGTTGCATTTTCCTCACCTCTCTGCCCTCCTCCTCCTCTGGGCAAGCGGCGTCGTTTGGGCGGCAGCGGCAACTCGCCTCAGATCACCTGACGCGGCAGGTTAGGGGTTAGGGGGCGCAAATTACTTCCCTTGCCCCGGGTGCTGACAACCCACGCTACGCCGCTGAGCGTTCCTCCCCTCTGCCACCCCTCCACTTCCACATGGTCTCCCATACATGCATTTAAGTTCAAAGCAAACCTGTGTCTCCCACAGAACATCTAATTTGTTCCTGAGGTTAAGATTAGATGGGATTTGGGGCAGGAAGAGAGGCTTAAGTAGCTGTGGGCCCAAGCGCAAGGAGTCTGCGGCAGGCTGAGGGTGATAAAATAAAGAAAACAGAATCTTGCGTTCAAATAGGCCACAACTTTCTTGTGATTGCAGATGTCAGTAGGCTTTGGTGTAGGAATTCGATATGTTGTGAGACTCAGCCAGCCCAACTGCTGGTTGGTTATTTTGGTTGGGTTGGCCCTGGGTTAAGGGTCATCCTATGATGTACATCAAATCTGGGTGATCCAGGATTGCCATTCTGGAGGGGTGCCTATGGCCCCCACCTAGGCATCTGGACAAAAACATCCCTGGACTTCTTTAACAGGGCACCCAATTATTTGTAGAGGGCCAGGTGGACTCTCAACTCCTGTCCCCTCCTGGGCCAAAGGTCCAACCCAGTGCCTAGGACCTTCATACCTACAGGACTGCCTCTCCCAATATGCCCCACAGAGGACCTTAAGGTCCATAAGTAGCAACACCCTAGAGGTCCTGGGCCCTAAGGAAGTCAGATTAGCCTCAACCAGAGTCAGGGTCTTTTCAACACTGGCTCCGGCCTGGTGGAATGCTCTGTCTCATGAGACCAGGGCCCTGCAGGTCTGATTTCTTTCCGCAGGGCATGTAAGACAGAGTTGTTCCGCCTGGCCTTTGGCTTGGAATCAATTTGATTCCCTCCCCCTCTTTCTTTTTTCCTTTTTCCTGTGTTGGAACTCCTATTTGGGGACTTCCCTGGCTTTTTTCTGGCCCATGTAGGACCAGTCTGGATAGTTAGCCTTAGTGAAGACTTGATGTTTTCATCCCCCCAAAAGTTTTTGATTGAGTTTCCGCTGAAATGAGGCTGCATTTTAATGTTTTAATGTTGTATTTTAATCTTGTTTTTAAGTTGTATTTCAATCAATTGTTTTTATATTTGGTGTTAGCCGCCCTGAGCCCGGTCTTCTTCTTCTTCTTCTTCTTCTTCTTCTTCTTCTTCTTCTTCTTATTATTATTATTATTATTATCCAGCACCCGAACCAACAATATCTGGAGGCCTTGCACTACCAAGTCACGGAATGACCTAAGGAGTGTCAAAACAGCAGCACTACCACCTTACGTAAATTTTAGAAATTCTTCCAGGTAAATCCAAATGCAGTGCAGGAAAGCAGGGTCCCATGGAACTATTAGGGAACACCTCAGGAGGGAAAATAAAAAATTCCTTCCAGTAGCACCTTAAAGACCAACTAAGTTAGTTCTTGGTATGAGCTTTCGTGTGCATGCACACTTCTTCAGATACACTGAAACAGAAGTTGCCAGATCCTTCTATATAGTGAGAAGGTGGGGAGGGGTATTACTCAGAAGGGTGGTGGGAATGGGAGATTGGCAGATAGCTGAGATGAGCCTGTTGACGACTCTTAACGACTGTAATAAGTCTTACAGGAAAAGACAAGGGGTGAGAAGGTGAGAAATGGCTTAGTCATGTATAATGAGATAAGAATCCAATGTCTCTGTTCAGACCAGGTCTCTCCATTGTTTTAAGTTTGGTAATGAGTTGCAATTCAGCAGCTTCTCTTTCCAGTCTATTTCTGAAATTCCTTTGTAGTAAAACAGCTACTTTGAGTTCTTGTATAGAATGTCCTGGGAGTTTGAAGTGTTCTCCTACTGGTTTCTCTGTTTTGTAACTGGAACCTCAGAAGGGAGACTCTCATCCCTATGAATTCTCAGGCTGAAATCAATTTGGACTGCAGACTGCTTAGCTTTGGCTTCATCGTGCCCTGTGTGGTTTTCTGATACACCCTGTAAGCAGCTGACGCTTCTGCAGGTTAATGTTTATTTTGCTCGTCTAGGCAGCTCCTCTTTAATATGATTTTAATGCATGATTTTGTATCCTTTACTAGACAACTCAGAGAGCAAAATTATAGCTAGCAGAAGCAATATGGAACAGTAAGTGCTTTTTAATTACAGTATCATTTAGATGCTTTAAATAGAAGAGAAATGATTGCCACATCATCTCTCGAGAACAGCACTGTTTGCTTCAAAGGATTAGGAGATGAGATTGAGAGACCAAGCAGAGCCTGGGAGAGCGAGGAAAGAGTGTGTTTAAAAATATAAATAAATGTGCACTGTCAGAGCGTTTGAATGACAGTTATCTTCCTGCTGTTTATGACAGGGGCAATGCAAGAGCCACAAAATGTAAGGTATAGGTAAAAATATAGCTACATGTGGACTTACGCTGGGGGAGCAGTCCTAGAGAGCTTGAAAGGGGTCTCTGTACTCTTAACATCTCGAAAAGAATTGCCTGCAAACCTCCCACTATGCTACCAGTTGGATTCATACTGCTAAATTTGTATACAGTGGTACCTCGGGTTAAGTACTTAATTTCTTCCGGAGGTCTGTACTTAACCTGAAACTGTTCTTAACCTGAAGCACCACTTTAGCTAATGGGGCCTCCCACTGCCGCTGCGCCACCGGAGCACGATTTCTGTTCTTATCCTGAAGCAAAGTTCTTAACCTGAAGACTATTTCTGGGTTAGCAGAGTCTGTAACCTGAAGCGTATGTAACCCAAGGTACCACTGTACTGCTGGATGACCCTCCTGAAATAATTTGACACTGTGACTTGGGGCTAATTCTGTGCCGGGTATTGCACATTTTGGGTGTTAAAAGAATTTGCATAAGGCCTGCACATTTCATGTCCTTTAGGCCAAGTTTATTTTTTTTTAGGGTTGAGTTTACAACTAGGTCTGATGTGTTTTCCCATTGATTTGTGGGCTCAATGGACAAGTAGTATTACTTCAGGCAATGCCATGGCGGCTGAATACATAGGCCTGTATCCCAAGGGCAAAGACTTTTCTGAAAAGATTTTGCTCGCCCCAGGCAAAGAGTTTAATTGCTGCAGGAGTCAGAAAAGGTTATTCACGTATGCAACAACTGTGGCCAGTCTTTCGTTAGCCCAAAAACTAACGAAAGTGAGCGAGGTCCCAACTAACGAAGATCAGCAACTTACCTTGGCAGAATATGCAGAGTGAACTTATAGAAGACAGCAAGAAGAACATATGTTTAAAGAAGATTGGAAAATGTATTGAATATATGGAAAATAACTGTATACAGCTGAAAACACTGGCAGCATTAAGATAAATTCAACAGAGTAAATAATTTTTGATGGATGTAATAGTGGAAAACCAATTGGAATGGTTATTGTAAAACATGCAGGGGCGTAAGATATGCAAAACGAACCATGGAAACAGAAGAAGGGAAGTCATTGGATATTTTAAAGTTTGTAAAACGTTTATTGGAAACTGAGAAACAGAAAATTTAATAAAAATTCTTATAAAAAAAAAGATTTTTTTCTGAAAAGATTTTGCTTGCCTCATTCAGGCAAAGAGTTCAATTGCTGCAATGGGAGAAAGGCACTCGGCACATGGTCAAAGCTACTGCCTTCTTTACAATTCTGTGTTTTTAATGCTGCCACTGATTAAATAATTTTAGTTGGTTATCTATTCTCAATTCGAGGGATTAAATATTCAATTACATTTCAATATGTCTGCTTATTTTCAGAATCTCATTCTAAGTGCCTTTCTGACAAATCGTGCCCTCCAAATCATGGAGAGCCACATGTTGCAGTGAGATCACCAAACTGCTTTCTTGTTGCAGGGACGGGCCCATTTGGATGACCTCTGCACATCATTGGTTGCCCCTTTGTTGCTGGGAAAAATTTTCTGTTGGTTGGCGTTTGATTGGCAACTAAGGGGCTATTTAAGGGGCTGCACGAGGTGAAGTACTTACTCTTTCACATCATGCAGCAGATCTCCCGCCCTCCCTCCTTATAATTTAAGGCTGTGTTTTTGACCTTGCTATGCCTGTCTAGGGGTCATCAGTTTTTGGAGCAGGGGCCTGGTAGGAAATTTGCCACTTTGCTGATTGGCTGGTGCCATTTGGTTTTTGCCTACTGCGTAGCAAATCGTCACAACTTTGTAAGGTTGGCGGTTGGGCATTGGTTCATTCTTTGGTGGAAGGGATTATAGATTGGCTGTGCCTGCCCCTCATTTTTGTTGCTGCTGCTAGGGAATTCCGTTAAAGGAATCCAGGGGCTCGATTTGTTCTGTCCGATCCCCTCTCAGGGGTAGGGCCAGGCCAGAGTTCCTGGGAGCATATGGGGTAAACTAAGAGACAGAAATCTGCCTCTGTGCTCCTCCAGTATGTTTTCCCTTACTGACCTCTGCAGGTTCCAGTTGTCAGTCCTGTTCCTGCCGGTGCAGGTTCAGGTAGTCCAAACCAATGCCTAAGCAACCACTCACATGCTGTAATCCAGTGTTTTTCAACCACTGTTCCGCGGCACACTAGTGTGCCGCGAGATGTTGCCTGGTATGCCGTGGGAAAAAATAAAAAATTCGAAAGATTTTTTTTTTAAAGTCAAATTTTCGATTGGGGCGCCGTCCCCGGAGGGAGGCGGGCGAGTCGGGCGGCGAGATGCGAATCGGCGGCGGCGAGGAGAAGCCGCCCAGTGCGGGGCTCTCGCCGTCTGCCTGCCTGGCTGCCTGCAAGCTCGGCGGGCAGCGCCTCCGTCCGCAGCGCCCGCCTCGCGGCTCTCATTCCCTGCCCCTGCCAAAGCTCACCCAGCCAAGCCACGCTCTCCTTCCTGCCTCGCTTTGCTGCCTCCCCCCCCCACCCCCAAAGCTTGGAGGTTCCCCGGCGCCGGCCCGCAGGTTTGACCCCCTTCTCACACCTGTTCGCGCTCCTTGCACGGAAAGGGGCAGATGGGGAGGAATGGGTCTCGCCGCTGCCTCCGCTCGCCCTCCCCCCCTCCTTCGTGCGTCCCTCCCGGCGTGACGCTGTGCGCTGACGTCACGGGGCTGTAACGTGGTGTGCCTCAAGATTTTTTTCATGAGACAAGTGTGCCTTTGCCCAAAAAAGGTTGGGAAACACTGCTGTAATCAATAAAGTCGTGGCCAAATTAATGCCAAAAATCCTAAACAAATATTCTGTGTCCTGTGTGATTTATTTTGGAGGGGGTTTGGGGGTCTTCACACACAAAGGGGGCAGTAAATATTTCTACAGCAGCTTCTACAGTAGGTTGTGTTTGAATAATTGTTAAAACAACTTTGCAAGACAGGTGAGTGCTATCTTAGACTGAGCAGGTCTATGACCATTCTTAGTCGGTATGGTGCACCGTACTTAAAAGGGAGTCTTTTATAACTTTTCTAGCAAAAGGTATTGCTCGTTGTAAGAAGGAAAGGCCATTTTGGCAATCTTTTTTAAATATCCTATTACAGTTACATGCAACAACCAAAACACATGTAAATCAGTATATTTAACTCCCAGGATTCAGTTAACATTTATCCTTGCCAATTAGAATTAGCACCCATCAATGAATCAATTAATGCTTTAGTATATTAATCTACCAGTTAATCCAATTAAAGCTCATTGCTGTACTTATTTAACTATCTGTCCCATATTCTACAGTTGGGTCTTGGCGCTGAAAACTAGCCAATAGTAAAAATGTTTAAACATACAGCTCTCAGGTTTCAGAGCACTCAGATTTCAGAGCCCTTCACCTGCCACTGTTTCAATAAACTTTACAAAAACTACCATTAAAAAGAAGCCATTTTTTAATCCCCATTTTGCAGGGAATGGGGGTAAGGTATTAGCAAGTTGTTCACCAATGTCTTTCTGATTAATATACCAGCCTCTTAGTCACTATATTTCAATGAGGCCAAGCTTAAATTAAACTCATTCTCTGGTCATTATGTGGGGGGGGAAAGGGTTTCAAATGGTTGGCATAACAAAGACCTCAAAGGAAGGTCATCCTTTGACATGCATGTCTGAGTGCAGTATACTTCCAGCAGGAGGAAGTGTTTCCTCAGAAGTTATTTGACCTTGGATTCAGTTTTGTTGTTTAGTCGTTTAGTCGTGTCCGACTCTTCGTGACCCCCTGGACCAGAGCACGCCAGGCACTGCTGTCTTCCACTGCCTCCCGCAGTTTGGTCAAACTCATGCTGGTACCTGGATGAATCCCAAACCGGAATTAAGATTGCTGGAATAAATATCAACAACCTCAGATATGCAGATGACACAACCCTGATGGCAGAAAGTGAGGAGGAAGTAAAGAACCTTTCAATGAGGGTGAAAGAGGAGAGCGCAAAATATGGTCTGAAGCTCAACATCAAAAAAACGAAGATCATGGTCCCATCACCTCCTGGCAAATAGAAGGGGAAGAAATGGAGGCAGTAAGAGATTTTACTTTCTTGTATTCAATAGTGCAGCTCTTTTCTTACAATGGATCTTCCTCATTTCTCCACCCCCACCCCTCTCCACCTCAAAATCAGATCTGGATGTTCTGGAGATGCTCAGGACAGATATGGGAGCAGGGCTAGTAAGAAAAGGAAGTCCCATCGCATGAGCAGAACTCCACATGTGCAGCACTGGAGACCTTAATTTTCACAAAGGGCATATTTAAACGAGGCTATTTTAGCAGGAGAAGTTTCAGGACGCTACCCTTGATGTCAGAGTCCCGTATGAACATCGACACACATCCAGAAAGAAATGTGCACAAAGAATCAGTAGAGATCAGCAGAAGCAGAGTTGTGTTGGAATTGTAGCATCAAGCATTTTTATTTACAGCAAAGAAATAAAAGCAACTGTTGTGTGAGCTGATTCTCACACATCCTCTCTGTCGGAGAGAAAAAACAAAGAGCGGAAGTTTATCAGCCTGACTTCCATTCACACATTCATAACAAATGACATCATCCGGTCATGTGACCTCTGCGATAGTTGCAGTGAAGATACTGACATGGGATGGGGGGAGAAGTTGAATAAGGTTGGCTCATTCATTTTCTTGCTCCTTCAGGAGTTGATCTGACTATCCAGAAGGCCTATCTGTCAGGCACAATATTATTATTTTCCATATGTCATGTATCAAGGAATAGGGAAGAGAGCTCTGTGAACTGATTTCATACAATCTTGTACATCAGTTGACATCTCATCATTCAAACTCTATACAGACATCATGTTGAATTCATGGAAGATATTGCTCCCTCGGTTTTAAAAGCTGTGCATTTGGGGTACAAATTGTGAATCCAGTTTTAACATTATTTGAATAGCCTTGAGGGTATCCAGGGGGCCATTCCTTTCAAGCACCCTCTCTTAGCCCATTGATTCCTTTTTGCATGTTCAGACCCAGAAACCTCCCCCCTAAATAAACTCACACATGACTCAATTTTTTTGGTTTTTGGCAGAACTTAGGCTACAACTTTATTGATTACAGAAAGTGACTGGTTGCATAGGCTCTGGTTCGACTAGCTCCCTGCCATACAGGTAGCACTGACCCAGGGCACCAGCATAGGTCAGCCAAGGGTGAACACCTGGATAAGCGGAAAGCCGGGAACAGGCTAACTCCACCACCCAAATGACCCCCTGGACTCAGGCACGGGCACAACCCCCTCTCAGGGGTTGACCATACCATCGTGTCCCTGGATTCCTTTAACGGAATACACGTCACATAGGGATGGCGAGAGCGTTCTCCCATCCCTATCACCTGAACCAGAGCCTATCCGCAACCTTACAAGTTGTGACGATTTGCTACACAACAGGCGAAACCCAAATGGCACCAGCCAATCAGCCAAGTGAGGAAAATTCCTGCCGTGCCCCTGTCCCAACGACAGACAACACACAACGACATAGCAAGGTCAAGCGCAAGCCCTAAAAGTAGGGAGAGGTGGGCGGGTGTTCCGATGCACGAGCCAAAAGAGGAAGCTCTGGGTCATGTGCATAAATAGGTCGCTCGAACCCATTGGCCAGATTGCACCCAGCTTCGAGGGACCTACGAATCGGGTGTTGTGGCTGACCAATCATACCCACCCACAACACAGGGTGTTGGTTGTCCAGGTCTCACTGCAATACGTGCCCTCTTTCAGGGAGGACCCGATTTCCCCCAATCTTTAAATTTCCTCTAAATATCATTTTGCGGGGGGAGGGGGGAGATTATTGAACGTTTTTAGCCTCTCTCAAAGTCCTTCAAAATTTCCCCCCTGAATAAAACCTTTCCCCACCACTGCACACACAGAATGCTTCACATTTTACTTTAGATGATTTCACGGAAGCAACTCTGCTCTTTTTTTGAGGAGGAAAACTCAACAAATTAAGCTGCACCACTGTTACAAAACCAGACGTATCAATCTTTTTGTACTGTGTGGGGCGGAGGAGGTGGAATCTTCATCAGATTGCGGTCCCTAATTTTTGTAGGCAAAATATTTTCTCTTCTGCCCTGACTCATAAGAACTAAGAAGCTCTGCTGGATCAGTCAGAAATCCCGTCAAGCCTAGCATTCTGTTCTCATACTAGCAGGAGGGATAAAAATCAATGATTTTTATTTATTTATATCAGATTAAAAAATAATAATCAGATTTTTAAAATAAATAAATCGGATTTTAAATAAAATGCTTTTGGAGGAAAAATCTTTCCCAAGATAGTTTTCTATTCAAGTTACGTTATAGTCCAAAGGCTATTCATCAGGAAATAAGGATTTTTAAAAGTTTTTCATGTGTGCTAAAACTCATTCTAAGTTGTTTTTTACCACATCATTTAACAAACATGGATACATATGCCATAATGGTTTTGTTTAAGTTAAATAAATTGTTTAAATTGTTATTAAGGAAATTATTATTTTTCTCCTTCCAATAAAGGACAGCAGAAAAGTTGTCCAAACATAAACAGTTACCGTATTTTTTGCACCATAACACTCACTTTTTTCCTCTTAGAAAGTAAGGGGAAATGTCTGTGCGTGTTATGGAGGGAATGCCTACGGGTGGCATGCCTACGGATTTTCCTCCTCTAAAAACTACGTACGTGTTATGGTCAGGTGCGTGTTATAGAGCGAAAAATACGGTAACTTATGAAACCTCACAATAATTTCATAATTACCGGCCTATGTATTTCTAATAGTATAACCAAATCAGGAATTTTTTATATAACTGTAAAAACTACTCTGAAAACTTATTATTCCAAAAATGAAACCTTCATCTGGTTGTAAATATTAAGATTATACCAGCAAGAATGAGTCTTTCTGTAAAAAAATGATTTAAATCAAGTTGTACTGACTAGTGATTTAAATTGTGATTTAAATTGAGATTTAATTCGATTTGATTTAAATCAAATCCACCCTGCATAGTAGCGAACCAGATTCCCATTGGAAGCCTCAAAGCAGGACACGAAAGCAACTTGTGTTATCCAACAACTGGTATTCAGACACATTTTGACAATATTTATTAATACCATCAACATCATTAACAGCATTTGTATGCCATGCTATTACCAAGTTCTCCAGGCAACTTACAACAAACACGTTTAAATACAATTTAAATACAAAATAAGACGTCAAACCATAAGAGCAGAAGCAATGTGAATACAGCAAGAAAGGAAAACTCGCCAAAACCCCAAAGCTAAAACACAGATTTAAAAACCGAGAGGCCCAGGCCACATATTTTTTTAAAAAATAATGTGTGCTCAGAAAGATCTTCTCACTGAGGCAGCCTTAGATAGCCTGGGGTTGGCTTAGTACAGTTTTGGCACAGTGATTCGGAACGGAAACCACCTCCAGGACAATAGCTTTAGGGTTGCACGATGCCCAACTCCAGCGGCAAGGAATGTGGTACTCCAGGGTATTGATGGATACATGTTAGATACTTACATATGCAGTGCCAGATTTACATATAAGCTAAACAAGCTATAGCTTAGGGCCCCACTCTCTTGGGGGGGGCCAAAAAAAATAAAGGGAAAAAACCCCTGGATGTACATTTCCAAAACATAAGATAAAAAAACAAATAAAATAAAACCTACACACACCAACAGTGTTTTGTGTTGTGTAGGTCCCATGATGTAAGTAATGGTCCCTGCCTGCTAGCCTGCTCCCTAAAATATCACTGGTTTGCTCTTTTCTATATATAGGGTGCCTACAGTCTGCATGGGATGCGGGTGGCACTGTGGGTTAAACCACAGAGCCTAGGACTTGCCAATCAGAAGGTCGGTGGTTCGAATCCCCGCAACGGGGTGAACTCCCGTTGCTGGGTCCCAGCTCCTGCCAACCTAGCAGTTCGAAAGCACATCAAAGTGCAAGTAGATAAATAGGTACCGCTCTGGAGGGGAAGGTAAAAGGCGTTTCTGTGCGCTGCTCTGGTTCGCCAGAAGCGGCTTAGTCATGCTGGCCACATGACCCAGAAGCTGTACGCCCCAGAGTCGGCCACGACTGGACCTAATGGTCAGGGGTCCCTTTACCTTTACAGTCTGCATGTGCAAATGGCTTCAGATACCCATTAGGTCTATAAATTACCATATAGCATATATTCAACACAAAAAACAGCCACAATTTGTTGTTGACAAAGGACAGCTGGACATATAAAGAGCCCCATTACCTTCAGTAGCTTAGGGGCTCATCAAACCTAAATCCGGCCCAGTACATATGATTACACTTCCAGGCAGTGATAAAGTACTTTTACAGCCTGGATTTAACGGTGTTTTGGGGAGGGCTGCTTTTAGAAGTCGATGTGTATTACTTCAGTGGTGAAGCATGCAATTAATGTTTCTCTACTCCTCCCCGCTGCCATTCCATGCCTTCCACAACTCCTTCTACATTCCTCATACGTCAGAGCAAGCGACAGAAACAAAGCCATTTGCCCACTCTGATAAAAAGAAAAAATAAATGTCTTGAGAATGTTCAGTTTTGCATTTTTAGACTCACTTACTGTACCGCCGAAAATAAAACGGAGTTTGCTTCTGCTATCCTGATGCTAAACACATTGGGAATAAGCACCATCAAAGAACAATACATTTCGAAGTAATAAAATGAGTATCTGAACCACATGCATGCCTGACCTTGATGGTATTTAATAATAAGGAAAAGGAAAAGGGATGCTGCAATGACTGATCTTTCAGTGGGCTTCTGGTCCACTGAGCAGAAGGGCTTTGATGTGTGAATCGTTTGGCCTCTGAGTAACATGGAGTCAGCAGCGCCACCCCGTGGACTGCAGAGTAAGCAATGATTAGAAAATAAGAGTTCCCCAACAGTTGAAGCCTAGGGGAAGATTTCGTAATCAACCCTTTTATGTCAAAGAGCAAATTGTGGGGATTGGTACCAGGCACACCTAACTCTGGAGCCACAGTCCAGAGAGCGGTCAATTCATCTGGGTTACTTTTGCTGTAGCAGTCATAATAATAATAATAATAATAATAATAATAATAATAATAATAATAATTTATTTATTTATTTATTTATTTATACCCCGCCCATCTGGCTGGGCTTCTCCAGCCACTCTGGGCGGCTTCCAAAAATATTAAGATACTGTAATACGTCAAACATTAAAAGCTTCCCTAAACAGGGCTGCCTTCAGATGTCTTCTAAAAGTCTGGTAGTTGTTGTTCTCTTTGACATCTGGTGGGAGGGCATTCCACAGGGAGGGCGCCACTACCAAGAAGGTCCCAGGGCACACCCAAGCTGATCATAAGATTTCCTAACTTGTTTTAAGAAATCAGAGGGGCAAAGAGGGATGCATTAGAGGCAATGTGTCTTTATTTGACTTTAATGCTAAAACTAAATGAGTTTTTAAAAAACCAACCACCTTGGAAGCTCAAAGGAATTATTTAGGAAAGTAGTAGTGTTGATCAGACTGGTCTGAACATGTAGCAGGCTTTTGCAGGGTGAAGCTGCCCAAGCAGACCACAGACTTTATTCCTAGAATTTTGAAGGATGTTAACTGAATCACGTTTCTCCCCCATCCCCACCCCCTCTCTATATATAATGCATGGGACGCGAGTGGCGCTGTGGTCTAAGCCACTGAGCCTCTTGGGCTTGCTGATCAGAAGGTCAGCGGTTCAAATCCCTGCAGTGGAGTGAGCTCCTGTTGCTCTATCCCAGCTCCTGCCAACCTAGCAGTTCAAAAGCACACCAGTACAAGTAGATTAATAGGTACCGCTGCAGAAGGAAGGTAAATGGCATTTCCATGCACTCTGGTTTCCGTCACAGTATTCTGTTGTGCCAGAAGTGATTTAGTCCTGCTGGCCACATAACCCAGAAAGCTTTCTGTGGACAAATGCCAGCTCCCATGGCCTGAAAGCGAGATGAGCGCTACAACCTGATAGTCGCTTTTGACTGGACTTAACCATCATGAGGTCCTTTACTTTTTACCTTTTTAAGCTATATTTTAAAATAAATCATTGAACCAGAGAGGGGAGCTGGGAAAAAAATTTCTATAGACCTAGCAAAGTCTATCAAGTTCCACTCCTGACCTGACAAACTTGTCCCTGGTTCTATCCAGTGACTCGCCAATGGGCCAGGCGATTTTAAAATTGCAGGTAGACAACCTTGTTTGTAACTGTTTTATTCACAGGCTATGAGTTGTCATCATTAGGCATATTACCAAGATGATTTCACATCCACAGCAATGCTATCTGAGCAATTTACCTGAATAAAGTTGCATAATTCCTAAAAAGGAGAAAACATATTCAGGGGCGGGGGTGGAGTTTGACAAGAATGTTGCTCCAAAGCTAAAACTGACACGAAGGGCTGATAATGAGCTCTTGCGCTGCAAAGAGCCTTGAATCAGTGACTCAACAGATAAGCGTGACTTGAGGATGGCGTTATTCAAGTGCAAATTACAAAATCATTTCAGCTTGCAGCGGGCTCAGCATTTCAACTGCTTGGCAGTGCTTTGACATCTCTGACTGGTGTGCAACATCCCACTTCATTTTGCCCTTTTCCTGATTGGTAGGTCTGGATGTAACTACACTGAGCCATTATTGTCTCAAAGGATCAGATAGCCAGGAGCTTCCATGCTATAATAATAATAATAATAATAATAATAATAATAATAATAATAATAATAATTTATTTATTTATATCCCGCCCTTCCCAGCCAAAGCCGGGCTACAGTAAAATAAATACAACATTCTAAAATCATTTCATTATAAAATTAATTCAAATCAGATTAATGGCAACCATTGGGCTAGATTGGGCTTATTATTATTATTATTATTATTATTATTATACTGCACTCATCTGGCTGGGTTTCCCCAGCCACTCTGGGCAGCTCCCTACAGAATATTAAAAACACAACACAACATCAAACATTAAAAACTTCCCTAAACAGGGCTGCCTTTAGATGTCTTCTAAAAGTCAGATAGTTGTTTATTTCCTTGACATCTGATGGGAGGGCGTTCCACAGAGTGGGTGCCACTACCGAGAAGGCCCTCTGCCTGGTTCCCTGTAACCTCGCTTCTCGCAGTGAGGGAACCTCCAGAAGGTCCTCAGAGCTGGACCTCAGTGTCCGGGCTGAACGATGGGGGTGGAGATGCTCTTTCAGGTATACTGGGCCGAGGCTGTTTAGGGCTTCAAAGGTCAGCACCAACACTTTGAATTGTGCTTGGAAATGTACTGGGAGCCAATGTAGGTCTTTCAGGACTGAAGATGGTCAGTGCAGGCCCTACCTGTCCGAACATGTTGCTCATCAGATTTAGTTATTTTGGACCTATTAGCGCAAGTCAGCATGGTCAATGGTCAGGAATGATGGGAGCTGTAGTTGAAAACATCTCAAGGGTACCACATAGGTGCCGAATACACTACAGGATGGAAAACTGTCATCCCTACAAGGAGTCGGGATCAAGTGCCAAGGATCCATTGGGACTGCCACTTGCTGCAGCATTATTTTTATTACATTTATTAGTCACTTAAAAAAAAGTGACCCAATGCAGCTTAAGCATTTGAACTAAGTATAAAATCCAAACCAGATGAAGAAACCAGAGGCCTTTCTCCTGGGCATTGTTGGCCAATTGGTGCCAAAGAAGGACAGAACTTTTTTTATGTATGCAACAACAGCATCAAGAATACTTATTGCAAAGTACTGGAAGACACAAGATCTACCCACCCTGGAAGAATGGCAGATGAAGGTGATTGACTACATGGAATTGGCAGAAATGACTGGCAGAATCCGAGACCAGGGAGAAGAGTCGGTGAAAGAAGACTGGAAGAAATTCAAAGACTACTTACAGAAACATTGTAAAATTAATGAATGTTAGAAGGATGTTGGATAGAAACTAAGCGGTTTCCAGCTGTAATGCTTTAAGAGATATGAAAAAAGAAAAGAAAAGAGGTTTCATAAATGGGTAAAAGTTTAATGGTAAGGATTTGCTGAACTAACAAATCGAACTGGAATACAAAGAAGGGAGGTATGAGGAGGTCCAAGGAAATGAGTGTATGGAAGTTATGTTATTGAAAATTAATGTGTTTTTAACTGTTTTTTATTTTGTATTTCTTTTTTCTTGTTATATCTTAAAAACTTTTAATAAATATCTTTTAAAAAAAATCCAAACCAGAATATAAACCTAAAAATGTGTCAAATGTGTTGTCTTCAAAATCAAGTTCAAAATTCACTGAAGTAATTTAGAAGGGATATTTTATTTTGTTGTGTTGTATCTTTCAGATAAACAGAATCTTAAGGACAGGCTCGTTCTTAAGATTCTGTTCATCTGAAATATACAGTACAGGCAACACCTGGTTTAGGCACATCTGAATGACATGCAATTGTGCACACACGCATGGCGCCAAATCTGTGTCACAGAGATGTCATGAAAGGGGTGGTTACTGACCTGAATGTTCTCTTTTGGGTACAGGGAAATGTGATTTCTGAAGTACCTCCAGAAGCTCAGCATCTGACAATCTGAGTGATCTGTCTAGCCTATAAGGAGTGAAACGCTCTTTCAGGTAGACTGGTCCTAAGTTGTTTAGAGCATGGGCAGGCAAACTTGAGGGACGCGGGTGGCGCTGTGGGTAAAACCTCAGTGCCTAGGGCTTGCCGGTCGCATGGTCGGTGGTTCGAATCCCTGCGGCGGGGTGAGCTCCCGTCTTTCAGTCCCAGCTCCTGCCCACCTAGCAGTTCGAAAGCACCCCTAAGTGCAAGTAGATAAATAGGTACCGCTTACTTAGCGGGAAGGTAAATGGCGTTTCTGTGTGCTGCGCTGGTGCTGGCTTGCCAGAGCAGCTTTGTCACGCTGGCCACGTGACCCGGAAGTGTCTCCGGACAGCGCTGGCCCCCGGCCTCTTAAGTGAGATGGGCACACAACCCTAGAATCGGACACGAATGGCCCGTACGGGCAGGGGTACCTTTACCTTTAGGCAAACTAAGGTCCGGGGGGGCGGCTCAGACGCAATCGCCTTCTAAATCTGGCTTGCGGATGGTCCGAGAATCAGTGTGTTTTTACATGAGTAGAATGTGTCCCATTATTTAAAATGCATCTCTGGGTTATTTGTGGAATATAGGAATTCGTTCATATATTTTTTTTTTTCAAAATATAGTCCGGCCCCTCACAAGGTCTGAGGGACAGTGGACCAGCCCTCTGCTGAAAAAGTTTGCCGACCCCTGGCTTAGAGCTTTGTAAACAAAACCTGCAACCTGGTCCAGTAACATTCAGATAGCCGGTGCAGTTCCTGCAGCTCAGGTGTTAGCTAGACGCTGTCGAGATGTCAGGACAGGTGTTAGTTATAGGCAACTGACATGCCATGTTCTGAAGCTTCCACAACAGACCCAAGAGTTGTCCCACTTAAAGTCCATTGCAGTAATATTGAGAATAGCAACACATGGTCTAGTGTTGCCAGTCCAGGAATTGCAGCAACTGTCTCACCACCCAAATATGCATCTCCAGTGATATCGCTGGATCAAGGAGCACCCCTGGACCGTAAACTTGTTCCTTCAGAGGGAGAGCAACCCCATCCAGGGTAGGTTATTGACTAGACTTCTGGACTCAGGAACTGCTTGCCCACAGTGCCTCTATCTTGCCAGTATTCAACATCAGCTTTTTGCCCCCTAGCACAGCCTGACCCCCAAGTAAGTAGATAAGGGGCAAACCATTCCAACACCAGGAGGGGTTACATATTTACATGAAGGCCTCTTGGGGTGGATTTCTCTCTTATTTTGGACTTCCCTACTGCACTTGCCAATTACATGGACAGGTGGAGTCCCCCCCAGCCCCAGGCGACCCCCCCCCCAACAGAATAATGACTCAGGACAACGTGCTGTGGGATTAAAATTGGCCACAAGTTTCAGATGTAGGGAGACCTTGGCTAATTGGCAAATGCGGGGGGCATACCAGCTGATTGGCATTGGGCGTTTATCCTTCCCAGTCCCCAGCCAGGGATCTGGGAGACATCAGGGTTATCCAGAATGTGTGGGGATTGGGCTGGCTCTGGAGAACATATGTTCAAGCAGAGAGCCCGCCCCCCGTTTTGCCGCTGTTGGAAGGGAGAGCAATGACAACCTCTTGGCATATGGCCAAAGCCTCCCCTCAAGACCCCTTTAACGGGGAACCCTAGGATCACCACCGCTTCATGCCCCCCCCTTTGGGAAGATAGACTAAAGGATTCCACCCAAAGCCTGAAACCACCAAAGTTGTGACGTTTGCTATGGAAAGGCAAAACCTGCCAATGCAGGAAAATTCCTTTCCGGCCCTTCAACAGCAACCATGATTTAGCAGTGCCCATGTACCTGTGGAGAAAGGGTTACCTGCAAAAGAAGGCTTAACTGAGGGAGGGAAGGGTGGGAGAAGCTCTGGAGCCAACTGACACTTTGCAGGTAAGATTCACCTTCTCTTGTGTGCGCAGGGCGGTCCCTCCCCCTACCTGGCCAATCCCCTGGCAACGCCTCCCCAGGTGGGATTGGGCGATTGGCTGAGGTAGGCGGAGACCTCCAAGTATCCAGCCTGGGGAGCATGAAGCCATCCCATACTACCAGGAGCTGCACTGGGATCCGGGGGGCTGCGCATGACCATGCAAAAGGCTCCCCCCATTTGATGTGGGGAGCTGTCATTATGACTTGAGAGGCATTTTTTTTTATTATTATTTTTAAGGGTCCTTTTGGTCTTTCCCTGCCAAATGATTGAGCGTCAGCTGGTATGCCCCCCGCATTTGCCAATTAGCCATCTGAAGCTTTAGATTTATTTGTAGATGAGGTGGGGATTAATCACGGCTGCTCTGCTAAGACAGTAATGTATAGTCAGTGGACTAATTCTATCAACAATTCTTCCATCTCCACAGCAGGTTCACTGTTTGAGACACAATTACATTTTCTCGCCTCTCTCCCCCCCCCCCCCCGTGCTATTATTAGCTGGTCCTTGGTGAACTGGGTGGCAGCAAATTTTGGGTTGGAGCTGCACAAACAGATGCCATCGTTCAGCAATCAGGACAGCAAAACCCTTATGCAAATGATTGAAATAAGAAAATGACGTAATAAAAGGAGAAGCAGAATATAAACACATGAGACATGGGACCATCTCTCATCAGCTTTTGAAGGTCTCTGGCAGTGGCAGTTTTTGAACCCTGGTACAAAGATCTGTTTACTGGGAATGCCAAGGACTAAATCTAGGATATTCCATAATAATATTATTATTATTATTATTATTATTATTATTATTATTATTATTATTATTAATTATTTTTATTATTATTATTATCATCATCAATACCCCACCCATGTGGCTGGGTTTCCCCAGCCACTCTGGGTGGCTCCCAACAAAATATTAAAACATGATAAAACATCAAACATTAAAAACTTCCCTAAACAGGGCTGCCTTCAGATATCTTCTAAAATTCAGATAGTTATTTATTTCCTTGACATTCAATGGGAGGGTGTTCCACAGGGTGGGTACCACTACTGAGAAAGCCCTCTGCCTGGTTGGAGGACGGATGGCAGCTAACAGATTGAGGCTGAATCCTGACAAGACAGAAGCATTCTATATGCAACATTGGCCCTGTTTCAAAACCATAATTCGTCCCTGTGTGGGGTTAGTGGAGGGAATGCCAGAGGGCTCAAAGTATGACTCTCCCATTAGATGTGGATTAAACAAAACAGATTACATACATATCTTTTATAACTGTTCTCAAATAGACGTATGATGGAAATACATTCAGACCAATGTATCTGATACATTAGGATATACCCTTATATACATATACCCTTGGGACCTAAACAATTTCAGCTTGGTTATTTAAAAGGTGTTATTCCAGAAAATGATCAATAAATAGTATTTGACTTTATAGCTGCTAGTATTATAATAGCTAGAAGCGTGGTGGGGAAAGAGACATATCATGGAATCACAGTGTTGGCAGGAACCCAAGGGGCATCTAGTTCAGGGGTCTGCAACCCACGGCTCCGGAGCCACATGTGGCTCTTTCACACCTTTGCCGCAGCTCCGGGGCGGATACTAGCGAGGGGAGGAGGCGCATTGTGCACCCCAACACTCCCCCACTGTGGCGGGCGCTGTACTGGCTGTGACGTCGCATGGGGGCGGTGTGTGCGTTAGTCACGCACCGTCCCGACGTCACCTTCCCGCCTGCCCGCCCGCTACATTGTAAGGGGCATGTACGCTGGTCACTGCATTGAAAGGGGGCATGTACGCTGGTCACTGTTTTGAAGGGGAGTGAAGAACACACACACACAAAAAGGTAACTTGTTAATTTAACGTTTATTTCTATGAGGAGGAGTAATTCTGAGGGGTCAAACAAAGAAATAATAAAAAAGTGACAAAAAAGTTATTTTTATAATGACGAGTTTTGTGGCTCCCAGTTTTTTTCCCTTCGGAAACGGGTCCAAGTGGCTCTTTTTGTCTTAAAGGTTGCAGACCCCTGATCTAGTTTAACCCCCTGTGATGCAGGGATCTCAATTAAAGCATCCATGACAGATAGCCACCCAACCTCTGCTTCAAAACCTCCAAGGAAGGAGAGTCCACAACCTCTGTTCCACTGCCAAACAGCTCTTACCATCAGAAAGCTCTTCCTGATGTTTATAGTTGGAATCTCCTTTCTTGTAACTTGAAGCCATTGGTTCCAGCCCTGCCCTCCAGAGCAGGAGAAAACAAGCTTGCTCCATCTTCCATGTGACAACCCTTGAGATATTTGAAGATGACTACTCTGTCTCCTCTCAGTCTCCTTTTCTCCAGGCTAAACATCCCCAACTCCTTCAACCATTCCTCATCAGGCTTGGTTTCCAGACCTTTGGCCCTCTTGGTTGCCCTCCTCTGCACACGTTCCAGCTTGTCAACATCCTTCTTAATTTGTGGTGCCCACAGTTGGACACAGTATTCCATGGACTCAGCTATACAGCTGTAAATAATATGTTTTAAATGTGTTTAAAGTGCAATATATAATGCGACACTAGATTGCAATGGTGAGCCTTATGGAAAATTCAATGTATTTTTAAAAACGCTTTTAAAATAAGCATTTTCAGAACAGAGCGTGTTCTCCCTAGCAGAGAGCACGTGTTGCGGTTGGGAACAGGCCACCCTCCAGTGACTAGGCAAATTTAGTTGAATCCCGACCATTTAAATGGTTAAACTGGGTTGCTGGGGTGTTTAGATTGTTGCCAATTCAGAGGAGGGGTCAGAGTCTATATATACAGGGGCCAGACGTTGGCACGGCCTCTTGGCCGTTTTGCATCGGATCACATGGAGCACTTGGACAATCTTCTCATTGTCTGGTTACATTTCTTTATTTCTTTATTTTCCCCTTCTTTTTAATCCTCTCTAGTCCATTAAATAATTTAATTACCCCCCTTCCCTGTTCAATTTCCCACCCCACCCCTTACCCTGCCCCGTAGGAAGATTCTCCCTGTATCTGTGGCTTGCCTTTCCCAATAGTGAGAGAGCCCCCCGTTAGGGGCTTTCTTTCGCAAAAAGGTTTCCCTCATTTCTCTTGTTGAAATTGTGGGGCTAGTCAGGGCTGTTCCCAGCTTAGCTGGTATCACTTTCGTTTATAGTATCCCCAAAGGTTGGCTTTATGGCTCCCTGTGCCTCCAAGGACTATGAGCACTCTGTATATGCTCTTGAACTATGCTGTTTCTGAACAAGTTTATTTTCTTTAAGTTTGTTTTGCCCTGATAGTGGCGACTGCCATTTTAGAGATGCGCCATTGTGGATTAGTGGCTAAAGTGTAGGACTAGGACCTGGGAGACAGGGTTCATATACCCCTCTTAGCCATTGTTATAACAAAACAAAACAAACTGCTCCTTATGGGCTATTCTGTTGCTGGGTAGTTCGGCCCATTTGTGATAAAAGAACTTTGGGTTTCTTGAAGGGGTGCTTCCCTCTAAAAGGGCAAGCAGGGGCACCTGGACAAGCTGTGGGCTACCTCAACTCTGCTATTTCACTGGAAACATTTATGCCTGGCCTAGCAGGTGACCCTAGGGCTTTGCCCTAGAATTCGATGGCCTGTAAGTGTTTCCGGCCTCAATAGTGTCCCCATGTGGTCCATGAAGAATTGGTTTCACTGGGTCAGCGGATAGTGCCGGTAATGCCTAGGTTGCAGGATTGGTCCCTGTATGGGACAGCTGCATGCTCCCCTATTGCTCTACCTGGACACTTAAGTCCTTTTGGTGGTTACCTCACTGCGAGGGATGTAACGGGCGCCATGTTTGCAATATGCAACTGGGAGAAAGCACCTTTGCGTGCGTTGCAGAGCACGGCGCTGCACGGGCTGCAATTGCATTGCATTGCTAGGAGATTTGCAGTTGCATTGCACGGAGGGTGTGTGCATTGCACGGAGGGTGTAGTTGCATTGCACGGAGTTTGTTGTCGCATTGAACAGAGGGTGTGCAGTGCACGGAGTGTGTAGTTGCATTGCATGGAGTATAGTTGCATTGCAGGGAGTGTGTAGCTGCATTGCATGGAGGGTGTAGTTGTATTGCACAGAGTGTGTTGTTTTGTTTTGTTTTTGCATTGCACGGAGTGTGTGTGCATGGCACGGAATATGTAGTTGCATTGAACAGAGGGTGTGCAGTGCACGGAGTGTGTAGTTGCATTGCATGGAGTGTAGTTGCATTGCATGGAGGGTGTGTGCATTGCAGGGAGTGTGTAGCTGCATTGCATGGAGGGTGTAGTTGTATTGCACAGAGTGTGTTGTTTTGTTTTGTTTTTGCATTGCACGGAGTGTGTGTGCATGGCACGGAATATGTAGTTGCATTGAACAGAGGGTGTGCAGTGCACGGAGTGTGTAGTTGCATTGCATGGAGTGTAGTTGCATTGCATGAAGGGTGTGTGCATTGCAGGGAGTGTGTTTTGCATTGCACGGGGTGTGTAGTTGCATTGCACGGAGGGTTTGTGTGTGCATTGCATGTAGTGTGTAGTTGCATTGCACAGAGTGTGCTTTTTTTTTTGCATTGCACGGAGTGTGTAGTTGCATTGCATGGAGAGTGTGTGCACTGCACGGAGTGTGTTTTTGCATTGCACAGAGTGTGTGTCTGAAAAGGAAGCTGGCTTGGCGGCAGCTTGGTTGGGACTTCTTTAGGGGTTCAGGCCAGCATCGGCCCTGTAAATTTACATATCATGATGGCAGCACAAGATGCCCCCTGCCCAAGCGGGGGCTGGAAGCTGGCAAGCAATAGCTCAATACCATTTGCCCATATTCCCATTTTATTTAGGGATCCAGTTGGATATCGTTGCTAAAACATACCACTTGACTATGGAGAAGCTGTCTGCCTTGAAGGAAGTTAATTTGTAATACTTCCTCTGTAGCAAGTGATGCTTCACCAGATCCGATCTTGCTGGGTCACTTAACTAATCTTCCCACTAGGCCAGGCTGCCTAGATTTCACCCCTCCCATATCCAAGAATCTCCTGAGGAGTCTGCTGAGTCTCCAGAGAGGAGGAGGCATGTTCTGGTCTCTACTTATTCTGCTCCAGCACCAAGTCAGTCAGTCAGTCAGTGTCAGAGAGAGAGAGAGACTGAGTGTTAGAGATCATGTGTAGAGATAAGGTTGCTGCTAAGGGCAGCTGCAGACACTCAGTGCAGTGCAGCATTTATTTATACTTAGACCTATTAAGCTCTGTATATAGTTTGCATAGTTGTAGATAGAATAAAGAAGATATTCTACAGAGCTGCTCTCCGAGTTGTTTATATGTTCTGCTGTGCGACGACTGTCTTCTTGTTGGAGTGAATCCGGTGCTCACAAGTCTAAGCTGTGAGTCCACAGCACTTTGACCTGTCCCTGTGCAGAAGGTGGTCTCTGGAAGTGCTACCCAGCTCGCCTAGCCCAGTTGGGGCTGAAGTGGATGAGTCCAGTTGGTGGCACTGGCTCAAGGGCGATGCTGACAGAGGTCCCCTTACCTTTGTGTATGCCTACCAAGCGTGGTGAAGGCAGATATCAGGCGATGGTAGCAATTCCTGAATGTATGCAATAGTAGTTCGCCATGGCAGGATACCTTGAACCCGCTCAGGGATTTTCAGGTTCATGGTGGTGCTGCTGGATCTTTGCCCTTTGGTTTTTATTTCAAGGGCTGCTGGTGTGCAAAGCTATGGCCTCAAGCCTGGTGTGGTGAGGCAATCATGTGACATAACTTTTCTTGAGTTTTCCCCATTGTAGTAGCAGTTCATGTGGCCCGAGGAGTTCAGTGACCATCGGATCTGCTTTTGGTCTGATAACCAGGTGGTGGTGAGCGTCTTGGCAAAACAGTCCTCATGCTGTAACACAGTCTCTGCCCCTCCGCTCATGCTTTCGAGCTGCGCCACTTAAGGTTTAACATTGTGCTTTCTACTCTCCAAATTACGCTGACACTATCCGATTTTCAGATGAAGCGCTTCAGATCCTGGGCTCCAGACTCAGCTATTGCCAGACTTTTCCAGTCTTGTGGCATTTTGACAACAATTAGTAATTTCAGAGAGCGGCAGCTTCCATTTCCCCTTCTGCTTTTACCTCTTATGGGAAGGCCTGGATGGTTTTCTTAGCCTTAAGCTGGCAGTTCTTGGCCATTCGGAAGAATTTGCCCCCATCCTCTGAGCAGATCCTGCAGTATTTGGTCCACCTGCTGCAGATTGGGCATGCGGTTATAATTATCCGAATTCAGTCCGCTGCAATGTCTGTTACATTGAAGCTTTATTTTTTCAGAGACCCTTGTATAAAGTTTGCAGCGCGCAGGGCCTTGGAAGGTTGCAATAGGCTCCAACCTCATAGGACAGTGGGCAGGGAGTCGGTCAATTTTACCTATGCAGTATCTGCAACAAGTTAAAACTTGTCTGCGGGTTAAAGATCAAGGTGAGACTCCTTTCAGTAGTCCATTGCATTTTCGCACTGAGGGTTGGGGAAATGGTTGTTGGAGCCAGCACGGGGCTGAGAGTCTGGAGGCTTATTGCTTCAGGACTTTTCCTTATCCTTTGGAGCTTGTCATTAGAGCTGGTAACTCTAAAACAGACTTAGTGGGCAGGAGTGCCACAATCAGGCTTCCCGCCACAGGTGAGGAGGGCCCTTGCCCGGTTATGGATAACAGAATATTTGGCTTTTTATTCCCTGGGGGCTGGCCCGCTCCTAGTGCATGAAAACGGGTTCCCGTTAGCCCGGCATCAATGTGCTTACGTCGTGCACCAGTTATTACAGCCTGCGGCTTGCTTACCGCTGAACACTCCTCATTCCTTACGATTAGGTGCTGCTGCAAAGGCTGCACACTGGGGGCCTGTCAGTAGACAGGATTGTGAATACGGGTCATTGGAAGTCTGACGCTGACAAGGGCTATATCAGGAAGTGTCACAATGATGTCTGTGCTGATGCTTGTCTGTTGTTTCCTTTTTTCATAGGAGCAGCTGTGCACATTTGGGCCACAGCATTGTACACTAGGCTGGCAAGCATGTTGACAGGTTTGGACTGGGGCGTCATCTCAGTCTTCCTGCCCATGTGAACATATACAGGATGTCTAGATGGGGAATGCTTTGGGAGGAGATCCTTCCTTTGGTGCGGTCGAGTGTGACCTGTGCAGGTCCTCCCGCAGTGCTGGTGGTACAGCTGTGCGAGAATGTTTGCTGTCTTCCTCCAGCATAAGTTTGCATTCCTGCATGCAAGAGGGCTTGGATTGAGTTGATGGCAGCTCTCCCTGGACTCAAAATAATTTAAGGCATTGGTTCAAGGTGGTCTGGAGGGGGGGTTGGAGCACCTGTCCCCTCCAATGCGCAAAGATGTTCCATTAAGGGAATCCAAGGATTTGCCATGCTTTTGTCGACCCCTTTTGAGGGGTAGGGCCATGCAAGAGTCCCTGGGAGCATTTGGGGTGAGCTTGAGTCTGATCCTGGTTCATTCCTCCCCCATGCTGTTTACTGGAACTGACGATATGGTGGGGCCCAGTCGTCAGTGCTGCCCTGCTGAGGTCAGGTGCAGCTAGTCGGGAGCCAATGCCTAGACAAACTACCACCGAGCAGGCCAGAAAGCATGTTAATAAGGCGGTGGATAATAGAATAAAATAAATAAAGTAAATAAAATAACAAATAAAATAAAATAGGTCCTTGCTTTAGGTGGTTCTGTAATATTGCACCCTCCTAATTTTCTTCAAGGCTATTGCCCTCTTTAGGGCAGATGGGGTGCATCTTTCCCCTATGGGGAACGACACCTGGCGGGATGCGATTGCCTTGGGACTCATTGCTCCCCCACAATGTTTGCTGGTACTGACGATATGGTGGGGCCCAGTCGTCAGTGCTGCCCTGCTGAGGTCAGGTGCAGCTAGTCGGGAACCAATGCCTAGACAAACGTACCACCAAGAAGGCCGGAAAGCATGTTAATAAGGCAGTGGAAATAAAATACAGGTCGTTGGAAATCGAATGCATTCAAAGATTATGTTCGTTAACATTATTGGTGTCTTACAATTTTTGCTTGTTTCATCTTATTTATCAGGTTTAGCGGTGACCCGTGTTTGGATTGTGGGGCACAGTATCGTCCATTGGGCTGGCATCGCAGCACGGCAATCTGGATTGGGTCCAGATTTCGGCTTTCCTCCACATATTCGCTTGTCTTGGCTGTCCAGACGTGGGATGTGCTGGTCGGAGTTCCTGCCAAGTATCCGGAGGCAGTTGCCCCTGGAGGGGCCGCCAGCTGCTATTGTGGTGCAGATTGGTGAGAACGACCTGGTGCCCATGGACTGTTTGTCACTATGTGCTGCAATTTTGGGTGACCTGGAGACGCTGCGTGCAATGGTGCCGACAGCGAAATTTTTTTGGTCAAAGCTTTTGCAACGCTGCGTTTGGAAGGGCAGTCGTTGCCCGGCTGCCACTGAAGGCCCGAAAACGCATCAATTCTGCTGTGGTCAAAAAAGTTTTGGAGCTGGTGGCGATGCAATTTCCCACCCCGAGATTCTTTTTGAGAGGCCATCCTTTTTCCAAGCTGATGGCGTGCACCTTTCCGCTTCAGGGAATGAGGCTTGGATTGGTGCGGTGGTGACCAAGCTGAGGTCTTGGTTGGGGCTGTGAGTGGTTTGGCGGTGAGCTGAGGGCTCCATGGCGGTTAGGCACTGGTTAAATTGGTGCTTGGAGGGGTAAGTGCCTACCCCCCCAAATGATGCGAATGGGAATTCCGTTAAAGGAATCCAGGGGCTTGCCATTCTTTCGTCCTTGTCCCCGGAGTCGGACTTGGGCCGTGCAAGCCCCACAGGAACATGAGGGTGAGAAGTAATGGTCTGGTGCCCAGCTTTATTTCTCACCCAATACTTGTTTCCCACACTGGCTTCCGCTGGTATCCGGAAGGCCAGCACTGTCCCTGAGGGCAAGGACAGATAGTCGGAACCAGTGCCTAAGCAACCACTCACATTTTTGTATTTGAATAAAGTTGTGGCCAAAATTATGCCAAAAACCTTAAACAAAAAATTGATGTGTGAAGTGTGAATTATTGGGGGGCTACTGTGACTCAACACGCAAAGCGTGTTCTCCCTAGCAGAGAGCACGTGTTGCGGTTGGGAACAGGCCACCCTCCAGTGACTAGGCAAATTTAGTTGAATCCCGACCATTTAAATGGTTAAACTGGGTTGCTGGGGTGTTTTGATTGTTGCCAATTCAGAGGAGGGGTCAGAGTCTATATATACAGGGGCCAGACGTTGGCACGGCCTCTTGGCCGTTTTGCATCGGATCACCCGCCCTCCCTCCCTTGTTTAAGGGGGGTGTTGAAGGATTGCTTGACCTTGCTATGCCTGTCATGGGGTCGTTCGCCTTGGTGCGAGGGCCTGGTAGGAATTTTGCCATCTGGCTGATTGGCTGGTGCCATTTGGTTTTTGCCTACTGCGTAGCAAATCGTCACAACTTGTAAGGTTGGCGGTTAGGCACTGGTTAAATTGGTGCTTGGAGGGGTAAGTGCCTACCCCTCCAAATGATGCGAAGGGAATTCCGTTAAAGGAAATCCAGGGGCTTGCCATTCTTTCATCCTTGTCCCCGGAGTCGGACTTGGGCCGTGCAAGCCCCACAGGAACATGAGGGTGAGAAGTAATGGTCTGGTGCCCAGCTTTATTTCTCACCCAATACTTGTTTCCCACGCTGGCTTCCGCTGGTATCCGGAAGGCCAGCTCTGTCCCTGAGGGCAAGGACAGATAGTCGGAACCAGTGCCTAAGCAACCACTCACATTTTTGTATTTGAATAAAGTTGTGGCCAAAATTATGCCAAAAACCTTAAACAAAAAATTGATGTGTGAAGTGTGAATTATTGGGGGGCTACTGTGACTCAACACGCAATTGTTATATGTGTGTAGATTCCACCCAGGTGTGGTCTGACCAAGGCAGAATAGAGTGGGACTATTGCTTCCCTTGATCGGGACACTATATTTCTGTCAATGCAGCCTAGAATAACTTTGTTGTTGTTGTTGTTGTGACACATGTAAAGCTTGTAGTCTGCTAAGCCAAATGTCCCACATCTTGATACTGTGCAGCTGGTTATTCCTGTCTAAATGTGGAACCTTACATTTGTCTCTACTGAAATTCACTTTGTTAGTTTGGGCCCAGTTCTCCAGTCCGCTAAGGTAATCTTAAATCTTGATTCTGTCTTCTACTACATCTGAATGGATTGAAAAACAAACCCAAAATAGTAACTATGATTAAGCTAACTTATTATAAAACAATACACACAAACCAGCCTAACAGATTTATGGAAAAGTAGGATTTTTTTTTAATGTTATAGAACAACAAGTTCAGTGATAATGTCCAACCTTATGCTGCTTTCAACCTACTGTAACACTATTTCTTTATGCTCTTTATACAGTGGTACCTCTGGTTGCGTACTTAATTCGATCCGGAGGTCTGTTCTTAACCTGAATCTGTTCTTAACCTGCAGCACCACTTTAGCTAATGGGGCCTCCTGCTGCTGCCACGCCGCCGGAGCACGATTTCTGTTCTCATCCTGAAGCAAAGTTCTTAACCCGAGGTAATATTTCTGGGTTAGCGGAGTCTGTAACCTGAAGCGTATGTAACCCGAGGTACCACTGTATATGGTTTATTTGGTTTATTAATACAATAAAATACATTAATTTGTTTTTAGAAATATGACCCTCCCATTGCAGAAATTAATATGTTCTGTGAAGACCATTCCAAGTGTTGCCATCCTCAGATATTCTCTTTAATATGCAGAAAAGGAATTGAAGAAAGGTGCTCTTTTTAAACACCTCTTGATGCTCAGCACTAGTCTAACATGAAGGAACGGCAACACAGATTAAACTGTCCCTTTTAGCCTTTTCCTCTGCGGGATGTTAGAGATACAGACAGCTTGTTGTGGTTTGTTCCCATAGTGCTAACTTTTGGGCTGGGACACATTTGCAACTTGACGTAGATATATTCCTGGTTATGAAGGTGGCAGCATTCTACATTCGTTAGATTTTGAAGATAGTTTCATCACTAATGCTGTTCTATGTTGATGATCTCTAGGTTATTATGTGTGAGGAAAAGGAGGAACATTGGACACAGGGCCAATTTTGTTTGCCCCTGTAAATACAGTTTCAGTAACCAAAGGCTATAAAACTACATTTGGTGATTAGCTCTCCCAAGTCTAATGTGGTTACTATGTTTAATACGTAAAAAGAATAAATTTATAGGGCATTTTAAAGATTAACAGCATTTTTTAAAAAAATATATTAATAGATCATGTGCTGTGGGTTATTACCATAGGTGAAGACTGGAATTAATTAACTGTTAATGAATTTTCCAGATACTAACACTAGTATGCGAACAGATTCATGAGTCAACAGGGAATTAATACTGTAGCCAGTTTTGGATGTGCTGAACTTTTCTCTGAGATAGACACAAACCCTGTATTAGAATTCCTGCTCCATAATTGCAGTCATGGGATTTTTGACTATCACATGACAGTATATGTTTTGACTCCACAGAGTGGGAAGTGACGGAGACAGGATGTTTGTGTTACTGTGTTCTGTGAAGTGGGACTATTGTCCATTGTTCTTTTTCTCTTTGCTATCTGATGCTAGAAGGAGAGGGAGCCATGTTGCAGTGCTCCATGTGTGTTTATATGTAAATAAAGTAGATCAGCCAAAATGCTGAGTTGCTGAGGTCTGTCATGCAAGCTGCAAAGACTCTGCAGATACCTAAGTGTGCTGATGTCTGTTGGCATCGGTCGCTGTGATGTTCAGGCTGAAAAAAACTTTTGAAGCCCCCGAACGATCGACCAGGAGGGAGAGAACATGCCAGTCAGGCATGTGTCTCTGCCAGGGTCCTACTCAAGAGTAGGACGAGCTCCTGACACCCTGATCTTAAAGGAAACCAGCTCCTAACAAAGGAGGCTTGGCGGTGGCCTTTCATATTATTCACACAAAAGCAGAATCAGATTCTATAATCAGTGGCATAGCGTGGGGGTGCAGGGGGAGCCAGCCACACTGGGCGCAACATCTGGGGGTTAGGGGGCACAAATCCACGGGTTAGGGGGCGCAAATTACTTGCCTTGCCCCGGGTGCTGACAACCCACGCTACGCCACTGTCTATAATAAAAAGTCAGCAGACCAAAGGCCTCAAGAGAGCCAGTGTGGTGTAGTGGTTAAGAGCGGTAGTCTCGTAATCTGGGGAACTGGGTTCGTGTCTCCGCTCCTCCACCTGCAGCTGCTGGGTGACCTTGGGCTAGTCACACTTCTTTGAAGTCTCTCAGCCCCACTCACCTCACAGAGTGTTTGTTGTGGGGGAGGAAGGGAAAGGAGAATATTAGCCACTTTGAGACTCCTTAAAGGGAGTGAAAGGCGGGATATCAAATCCAAACTCTTCTTCTCTTCTTCTTCTCGACTTACATTAGCAGAATGCTGTGGCTTTTCCGGGGCCCTATGCCTGGGTTCTCAGCTAAAGTTTATACACATGAAATAATGTGGACTGGCCTGGTCCCGTCCCACATGAGGGTCACCCACATCTAGGCAGAGGTGGTGTTGTTGTGGAGAATAACCATGTCGCCCATCTATCTCACAGACGTGTAACTAAGGTGGATTGACACAAAATGCCAGTCCATTGCCGAATGCACTACAGGAATAAACTGGGCATCTAAGAATAACACTACATCCAAATTCTCCTCTTCAAATCTTATTAGTTTTCATTTTTGAATTTTGCGCAGCAAGTCTCGATTTCTGGTCCCCCACCGGTACAATACCAATCGCACTTGTGTGTTGCTGAAACACTGTTTCTGGTTTGTGCATCGCTGTTGTCACCCATGCATAATGAAACACATTAGAGCCGTTTTAAATACTGGTGGAGATTTGGAGAGCCACTTGAACCCTGTGAACATGGAATTTTTTACCAGCAGTGCCCTTATAGGTACATCACTGGGGAATAGCGCAGAATGACAGCCTACCATTGGTGTGTTACAGCACTGCCATCCCATGTGATCTCCTGCATGCCAGCAATATTAAAGTGGTTAATGCCAGGAGAGGGAGGGAAGGAAGGAAGGAAGGAAGGAAGGAAGGAAGGAAGGAAGGAAGGAAGGACAAATGGACACTATGTATTCTTTGCAATTCTAGAACAACGCCTTAGGGCTGTGGCCTAAATACATATGGTTGGCTACAAGCACTGGAGGTTTTCCTTTCAGCAGATGAAGCTAAATATTCCCAAAGCTTGGATGCAAAAAGCTGCAATGGAAACCAGTCCCTCCTGTACAAATACATACTGTATATCTGTTCTGAGTCAACTAACTTTAAATTCTCTTCTCACACACACTGTTGCAAAAGGCAGGGGAGGAGACGAGAGCTCCAATGGTTGTCACATAAGGAAGTGACCAAGATTCAAGATTAATAGCATAGATAGATTTCAGAATAATAATTGGTACCTTGTAAATTCCATCACAACACAACCTTAAGATGCCCTCCCTCTGAATGGGCTCATACATCTTCCAGAAAAGCTCTCCAGGCTTGAGGACTCTATCCTAAATAATTTATATCTGCATTTTTTTTGCAAGTTGTTTTCGAAGAAAACCTACCTGCCTGATTCAATTCACACCCCTGTCAACAAAGGGATGGCATAACTCCAGAGAGAGCTTGGGTGTCTTTATTTGAACAAATGCCTCTTGTTCATTATCCTTAAAAAGTCTGCTTCTTTCTCTTCTTTTTATTTATTTATATTTTATCGAAAGATTTTTATTTATGAAGGGAAAATGTAATAAAAGAAAGGGGGAGGAAGAAAAAATGTGGGGGAAAATAAAAAGAAAGAAAGAAAAAACATGCAAAAGTACCGTGTAATACATTAAGTAAAATCAATTTCATTTCTATAGATTATAGTAAAGATTTAAGTGATGTTATTATCCTAATATATATATGGTTGCTAATAACCTGCTACATTCCGTATAAACTAATTCCAGATATCAACATATTTGTCCAAAGAAAGTCTACATTTATAGACAATCCATTCATACGTTGCAAGTGTTATTATGTTGCCAATATATTGATTAAAGGGATCATGTCTTTGTTCTTCCAGTTCATCAGTATTGCTCTCTTGGCAATCATTAGGGCACATAGAATCCATTTTCATTGTCTCGTTTAAACTTCCACAAAATAGGTATATAATTCAAAAGAATATTCTCCTCTGTGAGATTTAACTTTTTCTATGCGGTCATATTTATGCAGTCTCCATTCTTTTTAATAAAGGAAGATTCACCCTCAGGATGATAAGAAATACACACATAACTGCGATTAAGGCAACATATTGATCTCCACATCACTAAAATTCCTGAAATGCAAGGAGTAGCTTTAATAACATATTTGCTCAGGTGAGAAGTTGCTGCCACTTTTCAACAAACCTGTTTTGGCCTCTTTTACAAAACCCATTTTGTAGTGAATGCTTTTTTTTGTACTGTTGTCATTTTTAAATTCACTATTTGCACTGTTAAATTGGGCCTGTGCTTGCTGTGCCCTCCAGTCTCCAATTTCAACAAACTAAGGTGTGAGGTCCTTTCTCACAATGCCTCGGTTTATGAACTTAATCCATTCTGGAAGTCCGTTCTTAAACCACAACCGTTCTTAAACCGAGGCGTGCTTTCCCTAATGAGGCCTCCCAACCACCGATGCCCTTCAACCATTTGGATTCCATTATTAGACCGAGGTCAAGTTCGCAACTTCCGGTTTTGCAGAGTTCGTAAACTGAATAGTTCATAAACAGGGCTATTCTTAAACCGAGGTACCACTGTACTTTTAAGGCCACACTAAGTATGAGTACTTCCATTGTTTTATTTTTGTTTAGTTGTCTTAGTCATGTTCGACTCTCCGTGACCCCAAGAACCAGAGCATGCCTTGGAAACTCACTTTCTTCTCAAAGCTTCTCCTTTTTTATGTCCATGGAGTTTTCTTGCAAAATACTGGAGTGGTTTGCCAGTTCCTTCTCCAGGTGAATCACATTTAGTCTAAACTGGCGGCTATGACCTGTCCATCTTGGGTGGCCAAGCACGGTGTAGCTCATAGCTTCCCTGAATTATTCAACCCCCTTCGCCACAACAAGGCAGTGATCCATGAATGGGGAGTATTTCCTTAGGGGTATCCAATTTAATTTAGTGGGGTATTCTTCCAAGTCAAGTTGCTAAGGATCTAGCTCTAAAATCATTGTAAACCTCTCCACCCCCCCTCAGAGGGGAGATGATCAGCTAAAGTGGCCATATTTTGCAGCTTTTGATGCAGCACAATATTATGTTTTAAAGTCACCCATTTGCAATTCAGATGCAAGATACTATTGCCCTGACATCTTCTGCATAATTGTTTTACAGAAGGCATGAATTCAATGTCATCAGACAAAATTGGAATTTCAGGTTATGCTGATTAAAAGAGCCATTAAGATAATGTATCTATTAACATCCACATGAAGGAGGATATGAAGCTGAACTGAATAATTTCAGCTTTGCTGATTTTTTGGCATGCAAATGTCACTGTGGAAGTGTCTTTTTGTACATCTGAAAGTTTGTTAGTGTAATGAGTTGTGTGGAGAAGAGTTAGCCTTTTTACTCTGTCTAGAGGACTGCAGCCCATAATTCTGTTAGAATATTCCAGCACACAAAATGTACCCTAGTTATCCAATCACTGACCGTGGGTAAAATTATTTATTTCCCCCTGTCTTTCTCCCTTTGGTGTCTTTTTTCCTCACATTTCACTCTAAACATACCTTCTGTCTAGCTGACCAACCCAGAGGACTCTCCGAGGAGTTATTCCTTATGTGATGGAATGGGGAGCCCATATCCATTTTCTCTCAAATAAGGATTCATTCCAGATGGGTATAGGATAAAGCAATAGCTGTGATGAAAACAAAAAAAAGGTTCCATAGAGGAAAGCAAAACACACACAAAAAAACCATACGGCCTCTCAAAAACCTGAGTGAAAATGGTCTCCCAAAATTATCCATCCTATATACAGATGGTGAAATTGATGAAATATTTGCTGAATATTCTTGTGGAGGGAGGGAAATTCTCCAACTTCTTTTTTGTCAGACTACTCTTTCCTGAGAACTTTTGCCTAACTGAATTTTGAACGCAAATCCACTGTTGGTTCATATTGGTGGATGAAGGATGCAATGCGTTAAGAGAGGAGATATGGAAGGAGAAGGGACTATGTCCGCCGTGTCTTTTAGCAATAATAAAATAATATTAAACAATATCAAAACTGGATCCAGAGTTGCAACTAAAATGAATGGATGGTAAAAGCTGAAGCTATTTCATGAAATATTAGCGAATAGTTCAGAGAGCACGCAATAAAGACTTAGGCAGGGTCATATCCACAGGAAGTGCATACCCGTCAACTGCCCCAGAAAAAGACAGGACATCCCATTTTTTTGTCATGAGAGGACGGCAGCCCAAATGGTCACCACAATCTCACACAATTTTGGACTGCCCTTTTTTGGGGCACAGCACCCAAAAATGTGTGTTTGGGGGTGCTGTGCAAGATTGCTGTCCCAAGGGAAAGCACTTTTTTCAGGGCAGCGATCTTGCGCATCACCCCAAAACACGAGTTTTTGGACTCTGCGTTTGGAAAAAGCACTTTATGCGGGGCTGCGATCTCACACGGGACACGGGACTCATGCAGGAGTTTGGACCCAGAAGATGGCACCTCAGATTTGGGTCACAGCGTGTTGGGAGGTATGGAAGTACCTGAAGTTGTTTGTTTCTTTTGGTTCATACAGGGGAATGAATGACTGCTTGGGAGAAGACCTCTGCTGTTGTCTACATGTGTCTCAACTGAGGCCCCATCTGCACTTTCCATATAAAGCAGTATTATCCCGCTTTTAACACACAGAATCCTGGAACCTGTTGCTTGTTAAGGGTGCTGAGAATTGTTAGGAGACCCTATTCTCCCCCAAAGAGCTACAGGTCCTACCATGGCTCAACAATCAAGCACTCTTCCCAGGGAATCCTGATAATTGTAACTCTATAACAGGAGTACTCCTAGCAATTCAAATTAGATTTCCCAGGTTCTTTGCAGAAAATGGTGGCTGACTGAAATGGCAGTGACACTGTTTAGTGCAGAAAGGGCTCTACAAGGGGTGAGAGTTGGTGGATGAAGCTCGTGATTATCCCCTTAACCCTTGTCTACAATTAAAACTGCCCCCTCCTAAAAATTAATTGCTGGTCATAGGCACACAGGCAAATTAAATAAAACATACATATTTTGAAATGTATATTGGTACCAACCCAAATCAAAATTAGAATCTTCCTCGGGTCCAAGAAAGCCAGACAACAAAATGATTGCTTTAATACAAACATCCCAGCAATATTTTGCATTCCCTAATTGTAAGCTCATGTCTCTCCCTCAGTGGTCTAGAAAATTAAAACCACCTGTCACATTACCAAATTAATTATATAGCTGCAAGCCAAGAACATGGAGAAGTAATAGAAGCTGTAATGTACAGAAGTGTTCATGAGCATATTAACTACTATTCATTGGAGGGACTGTTACTGATGTTATCTATTAATAAGCACACAACAGTTGCTGTCTTGCTGTACTGTGGTGATTATAACAGTATATTTGCCTTTTCCAATAAGGGGAACGGCCTCCCTTGTGAAGTTCTCTCTTATCTGGCATCAAGGAAATGGCAAATAACTGATCCCTTTTCCCCATAAGTTTGCCTGTGATGGCTTAAATGCTCCCCAAGCAAGCTTCATTTTCCCCAACAGGAATAGAAGGCCTTGCTTTCATGAATGGTTGACTTAATAGTGTAATAACGTTCTCTGAGAAAAATGAATGTTTAGTGAGCAAGAGAGGCCATTTCCATCATAAGGCATTCATAAATAACACCGCTCATTAGAGAAAGAGGGCAAGGCTTGATGGAATTGAGAGTTCCATTGTTATAAAGCATTAATAGGGGCCGCAGAAAGAGTATCGACTGAGTCTCATCCCCTGCTGTCTGTGTGTATATTTCATCTGATCTGTAACATTGGGACCATCTCTTAATGAACTGAACATAGAAGGAAGGAAAGAGTGATCTGACCAAGTAGGCTAGATGCAGATGGACAGAAAAGCCATGGGTGTATGAGCGATGGAAATAAACAATAAATGGAGTAAAGGAGCAATCTCCTCCCATGTGGGATTCAGTTACAGTCATGCACGACACTCATAGCCTCCTGCTTAGACGAGAGCAATAGGAACTCAGCATTAGCTTGCCTCCGTAGGTGAAGTAAATATGGACACTGAGGTTCAGCTCCAAGGGCCTTCTGGCGGTTCCCTCACTGCGAGAAGTGAGGTTACAGGGAACCAGGTAGAGGGTCTTATCAGTAGTGGCACCCGCCCTGTGGAACGCCCTCCCATCAGATATCAAGGAAATAAACAACTATCTGACTTCTAGAAGACATCTAAAGGCAGCCCTGTTTAGGGAAGTTTTTAATGACTGATGTTTTATTGTGTTTTTAATATTCTGTAGGGAGCTGCCCAGAGTGGCTGGGGAAACCCAGCCAGATGGGAGGGATATAACTATATTATTATTATTATTATTATTATTATTATTATTATTATTATTGGCATATTATACCAGCATGCATTGCTGGGTGGTGTTAAGTTTGAAAACAGGTTAAAAGAGAACTTAAGAAGTCCCTGAGCCCAGCTCCTGCGTTTGCAGATTGAATGGCATATATGCCAGTGAGTCAAACACTGGATCACCCATCAGTCCTGTCACCCCCTTGCAAATTACCCCTTCAGGTAGACAATTGGAAAAAGAAGCCGAGGCTCAGCACCAGGGAAGTGGTGGCTGAGACAGCTGAGGAGCAAGTAGGACTTTCCCCCACCTATCCCATGCTTCCCTTTGCTGCCATGTTGATTGAGTTGAACACATAGTGACAAAACAGGGCCTGCTTCACAGCAGTACCAACACCCAGCTTCAAGCTGACTTCCAAGGGAGAGTAGCTACCTAGTAGGCCACACTTGGGTAGCTGGTTGCCAATGGCAGGGCAGCCACGAAGCAGGGACAGAGGGGGCGCATCGCCCTGGGCACCACTCGGGGGGGGGGACAAGATGGCCAGATGGCCCCCCACTGTAGAGTGGCCGAGGGCACACGTGCAGTTAGGTAGGACGCCGCTCGTGTGAAGAAGAAGAGAATCATAGAATCATAGAATCATAGAATCATAGAATCATAGAATCATAGAGTTGGAAGAGACCACAAGGGCCATTGAGCCCAACCCCCTGCCAAGCAGGAAACACCATCAGAGCACTCCTGACATATGGTTGTCAAGCCTCTGCTTAAAGACCTCCAAAGAAGGAGACTCCACCACACTCCTTGGCAGCAAATTCCACTGCCGAACAGCTCTTACTGTCAGGAAGTTCTTCCTAAAGTTTAGGTGGAATCTTCTTTCTTGTAGTTTGGATCCATTGCTCCGTGTCCGCTTCTCTGGAGCAGCAGAAAACAACCTTTCTCCCTCCTCTATGTGACATCCTTTTAGAAGGAGTTTGGATTTGATACCCCACTTTATCACTACCCGAAGGAGTCTCAAAGCGTCTAACATTCTCCTTTCCCTTCCTCCCCCACAACAAACACTCTGTGAGGTGAGTGGGGCTGAGAGACTTCAAAGAAGTGTGACTAGCCCAAGGTCACCCAGCAGCTGCATGTGGAGGAGCAGGGAATCGAACCCGGTTCACCAGATTACGAGTCTACCGCTCTTAACCACTACACCACACTGGCTCTCAGTGTGGCGTCCGTACAGGCTGCCGCTCTTGTGCGCTGTCCATACGGGCGTCCATATGGGCTGCCTCTCGCACGGTGACTTTACAGGCTGCTATGCGTGTGCAGTCCGTATGGGATGTCATGCGTGCTCAGTCTATATGGACATCACGCATGTGCTGCCAGGAGGTTCGCCTCGCCCCTAGGCATCCCGCCCCAGGTGCCGGAGAGGGTTCCTCTGCCACTGCCACGAAGGGGATGGCACCCAAAGGCAGCCCCTTCTTTGCCAGAGTTACTTTATGGATTCAATTAGAGAAGAAGAAGAGTTTGGATTTGATATCCCGCTTTATCACTACCCGAAGGAGTCTCAAAGCAGCTAACAATCTCCTTTCCCTTCCTCCCCCACAACAAACACTCTGTGAGGTGAGTGGGGCTGAGAGACTTTAAAGAAGTGTGACTGGCCCAAGGTCGCCCAGCAGCTGCATGTAGAGGAGTGGGGAAGCGAACCCGGTTCACCAGATTATGAGTCCACTGCTCTTAACCACTACACCACACTGTGGCACCCCGATTTTTAAAAGAGAGAGGTGGGAGAAAGGTCCCCAATCTAAGGGAAGTTGGAGTTTTATGCATAAGTGGAACCTGGATGAGGAGGCTGCTGTATTAAAGCTTTTCACTAAGATTTAGCGAGGCTTATCCTTCTCCATCTGGTTATTGTAACTAATCGTCTTGACAATTGAGGAAGTGTGTGGTGCATTTTAGTAAAGTGAGCATATTTGAGACATTTCTCTCACAGGGACTTTTAATTATGGATCTGGGAGAGATGGTGTGCCAGTACTGAGGGAGAAAAAGTAGAGCCCCAAGCAATGTAATCATGGGTAGGAAGAGAATTACATCATGGGCAAAGGGAAGGCCAGTGAGACTTCTGATACCTGCTTTGGTTTCTCCCCAAACCATGAGTAGAACTTAGTCGGATGCTCAACCCATTGAGCATATATCTGACTATACACTTTGTTACAACTGCATCCAGCCGCCAGTGTAAAAGGATTTGCTCTCTTCTAGTGAACCAGCTGTCTTTAGGAAATATGGATATTGACGATCCCCAAATCACATCACAAATGTTCTTGGGCATGTCTCATCTGTTTAGCTGCAACTCCAGCTTGAAGAGCCACTGCCAGTCAATTTACAGACATTGATCTAGATGGACTAATGATCTGCTTTGGTGTAAGGTAGCTTCATATATGTGCTTCTAGACCAGTGTTTCCCAACCGGTGTTCCGCGGCACACTAGTGTGCCGCCGGAAGTTGCCTGGTGTGCCGTGGGAGGGAGGCGGGCGAGTCGGGCTAATCCTCCGACGAGCTCCACCTCCAGACCCATTGCTCAAATCCTTTAACCCAGGAAGGCAGGAGGGCGGGGAGGGGGGGAGAAAGAGAAAAAAGAAAGGGTGGGAAAAAAGAAGGGGAAGAGAAAATATTTTTTTAAAAAAAGGAAAGAGAGGAAAAAAAGCGAGGGATGGAGGAAGGGGAAGGGGGAAGAAGATGGGGGGGTCTTTGTGTATAAATAGAAGGGGAGGACAATGAAGAGGCGCGGGGCTTGGCAGGCAGCAGATAATTGGGGAGGGGGGCGCGGCTGGCGGCGGCTCAAGGCAGGAAGGGAGGAGCTGCCTCGCGGAGAGTCTTGGGCTGCAGAGATTTCCCGTTCAGGAGCGCGGGAGGCCACGCCGTGGATGGGAATCTCCTCCTCCTCTTCCTCCTCCTCCTCCAGGAGAGAGGGTGGTCCGCCCCACCGAGTCGGGCCTGCTCAAGCGTGGGAGCCTATAGTTAGAGCTCAGCTCCTTTTCTTGCCTTCCCCGCCCCCCCACGGAGCACATTTTCCTCGCCCCCAACCCCCGCATGTAGAATAGAAGCCCTCCAGCCTCCACAGTGCACAAACTCTCCCCTCTGCAACGAAGCGCTTTGTTGCATATCTTTGGTGAGGTTTTTAGGCAGTCTTGGTGCACCTTAAATCAGCGCTAATTGCGCCTGGACGCAGTATTTACTTCCGAGTAGGCCCCCTTCTCTCCCCCCCCCGGTAGCACCTGACGTTGCTATTTGTATCATCAGGTTTGTTTGTTGATAATTTAATTGTTTTAAAAGCATCATGCTAAAGAGCTCTCTCCCACCCCCAGACCCTTGGGCAAAACAGAAACACACACATACACAAACACAGAGATTGAGCCCTGCAGGTTTTATGAAATGAATGGATTCTGAATGCCTGTTTCAGTGGCTTGTCCGCTTTAGGCTGCTGGGCCAGACACCTGTTACACGGTGCAGTCCGTAAGCTGTGAGCGCTGCTACCTGCCGCCGAGACCACGTAACGACAGTCTTGAAAGACCTACATTGGCTCCCAGTACCTTTCCGAGCACAATTCAAAGTGTTGGTGCTGACCTTTAAAGCCCTAAGCGGTTTCGGTCCAGTATACCTGAAGTAGCGTCTCCGCCACCATCGTTCAGCCCAGACACTGAGATCCAGTGCTAAGGGCCTTCTGGCAATTTCCTCACTGTGAAAAGTGAGGTTACAGGGAACCAGGCAGAGGGCCTTCTCGGTAGTGGCGCCCGCCCTGTGGAATGCCCTCCCATCAGACATCAAAGAGATAACCATTACCTTCTATGCTGTTACTATTTTTTTATTTTTTTTTACATAAGTAAAAAGTAACCTTTCCCCATCTGGCATGGTGGTGTGCCTCGAGATTTTTTTCATGAAACAAGTGTGCCTTTGCCCAAAAAAGGTTGGGAAACACTGTTCTAGACCATTCATTGAGCAAAAGATGAGCATTACTCAGACTTCAAATGCATACACTTACTCAGGAAATGCCCTTGTCTTTTTTAAACCCCATCATTTGAGAAAGCCTTTGTTTTGCCCTCCATTTAATGTCTCTCTCTTTCTGCACTCTGAATTTATTACTTATTAAAAATGAAATATTTACATCAGAAGGCTGATTTATTCATTCATGAGCTAAGAAGCTTGACAGATGGTTTTCCTCACACACAACCTTGTTAATGCATTGCATCCTTGACCTGGAAAGGCCACTGACATAGTAAATGGGACTTGCTACAACCTTTGGATTTATTCCATCTCAAACCCTGAACATCAAATTGTATCTAATTTTCTTTCTTAAATGTGGATTTTTTTAAAAAAAAAAAGTCTCCAAGGGCAAAGGACAGAAATCTACTCTTCTTTCTCTAACCCAAATTCTCTCTCCTTTTCCCTTTAACTAATTAATTTTTGGTGCTCTTAATTTAAGAAGGAATTATGCAAAAGAGGATTAAAGAACAAATGACAATATCCTGGCTTAATTCAGAACAATCTACAGGAGATTTAGTGGCAAGAAAGGAAAGCAAAACAAGATTTCGCTTCAACCCACCTACCTGCAATTGTCTGAAGGGTAACAGGAACCCATAGAAAATTAGGGTAAAATCAATGTGCACATTTCAGTAAATCAAGTACCCCAAATGTCAGATAAATAATACAGAAAGAGTTTTTTTAAAAAGCAATCCAGCTAAGAGTAAGCGCATTTCAGTTGTTCTACTGTGCCAATATGTTTATTAAAATGGACACCACACAAGAACACATACCTGGGTGTTAAATAAATGTTGTTAGTATTCATCTTGCCACTCCCCACATATTATCTTTGGTATCCTTTAAAGCATTGGAGAACCACATTGGTGGTTCAATAGAAGCTTCTGGAATGGTCAATCATCCTTCCTCCTTTTAAGCCTGGCTGGGCACTTATGCACAAGCAAAGAAATTCATCAACTGTATCATTTAGTCCATTATCCTTCCGCTCACCATTAGTTTTAAACAGAGTAATCCTATTGGGGGTGGGCGAAGAAAGAAGAGTCCGTGGTAGAGAAGCCACTATTTCCCCATCTCTGCTGGGCTCCCACCAGCCAGGACAGAAGAGGGGCAGTTTTTCCCTCACCCCCTTTTCATACTTAGTTGTCCTTTTTTAACAGTTTCCGTCCCATTAGGTTCACCTCCATGGCTGGATTAATTTATTTTCCCTTGTCTAGAGTGTGTTGGGGGATAAGGTAAAGGACCTCTGGACAGTTAAGTCCAGTCAAAGGTGATTATGGGGTTGTGGTGCTCATCTCGCTTTCAGGCTGAGGGAGCCAGTGTTTGTCCACAGACTGCTTTCTGGGTCATGTGGCCAGCATGACTAAACCGCTTCTGGCACAATGGGACACCGTGATGGAAACCAAAGTACATGGAAACACTGTTTACCTTCCTGCTGCAGCAGTACCTATTTATCTACTTGCACTGGCATGCTTTCGAACTGCTAGGTTGGCAGAAGCTGGGATAGAGCAATAGGAGCTCACCCCATCACAGGGATTTGAACCGCCGACCTTCTGAGCGGCAAGCCCAAGAGGCTCAGTGGTTGAGACCACAGCACCACCCACATCCCCCTCTACATCGGGAACAGGGAGGTCCCATCAACCTTATGGTTTCATCATAAGCTCCCTTATGAAGGCTCGCTCTTAGGGCTAGAGAAGGTGGAAAAAGTCTCTCACCCCTCATAATTCTTCTTCTGGAAATTGTATGAAGAAGAGGAAAAGGTAGGTATCCTCATGTGCTTATGACAGCAGACATTATTTTTCCATACCATATCTCTTTTGGTGCTTTTGAAACTTTTATGCAAATCTATGAATGCTAGATATTTAAACAGTGCAGAAAATGTATACGCCCAAGTGCAAGGAGAATGGGACTCTCTGCTGGCCATTAAAAAGGTAAAGGGACCCCTGACCATTAGGTGAAGTCACGGACGACTCTGGAGTTGCACGCTCATCTCGCTCTATAGGCCAAGAGAGCCGGTGTTTGTCCGCAGACAGCTTCCGGGTCATATGGCCAGCATGACCAAGCCGCTTCTGGTGAACCAGAGCAGCGCACGGAAATGCCATTTACCTTCCTGCCAGAGCGGTACCTATTTATCTACTTGCACTTGACATGCTTTCGAACTGCTAGGCTGGCAGGAGCTGGGACCCCATTGCGGGGATTCGAACTGCCGACCTTCTGATTGGCAACCGCGTCCCTGCTGGCCATTAGGCAAGTGTTGGTTCCACCTGCCTTGCCCCACCATCCACCCTCAGAGCCTGAGAATATGGCTCTCCCATCATCCTCAGGTACTTCCCTGTAGTTTCTTCTGCACACACAAGAGAATTCAGCTATAGAATCAGTCACGTGGTTTTTAAATTTTGGAGACAGCTCTCCCAGAGCAATGGAGCCAGTAGAAAGTGAAGCCCTGCCAACTTTTTAAGGCTTCAGCTACGTAATTCCAAGCCTTTGCTGAGACAATGTATTTCTATAGTTCTATAGTTTCTATAGTTTCTATAGTTTTTAATGTATTTCTATAGTTCTATAGTTCTATTTCTATAGTTCAGCTTGAAGAATCGTAGAATTGTAGAATTCTCTGCTGCTCCAGAGAAGCGGACACGGAGCAATGGAGCCAAACTACAAGAAAGAAGATTCCACCTAAACATTAGGAAGAACTCCCTGACAGTAAGAGCTGTTCGACAGTGGAATTTGCTGCCAAGGAGTGTGGTGGAGTCTCCTTCTTTGGAGGTCTTTAAGCAGAGGCTTGACAACCATATGTCAGGAGTGCTCTGATGGTGTTTCCTGCTTGGCAGGGGGTTGGACTCGATGGCCCTTGTGGTCTCTTCCAACTCTATGATTCTATGATTCTATGTAGAGTTGGAAGGGACTTGGGCTTGTGGATGGGCCTCGTTGCCACGAGCTGGAATGTGCTGTGACTGAAGCAATCATGAACTGGCTTGCCTTGACTTCACCTGACAAACCCTGGACTTATCTCAGCCTGACTGAGCCTGACTTACTTCCGTTTGCATCTGCCTAACTCAGCCTGTCTCTTTCATAGAGGGCCCCAAACCCTGACAAAACAGAACATGCATATTAAACCCCACTGAACAAGGTGAACTGACTACTGAGTAAACATGCATAAGATGATGTTGCACATCTTTATTAGGATCCGGAAAAATGCTTTAGGGGCTTTAAAATGTCACCAACAAACAATGAACATTTCCTATTCGTTTTAATGACTGAAGGGCTGGTTTCTAGTCCTAGTATAACCTGGTGTGGGAGAAGATCAGCGCTCTGAACTGGAAGCATGACAAATTGGCTTGGCAGTGATCCAAGCTAGCAGCTAACAATTTCAGATACTGCAATCGCTCTTGGTCCTAGTGCTATTCTTGGGGGAATAGATTCTAAATTCATCTCACAAGCACCTGTTATAAATCCTTAATGTAACAGAGTGATTTATGGGTGAAGATGCTCTTGGCTAGAGCATTCCCAGGACACCAAATTAGACATCTCCCCCATCTGACACACGGATGCAACGGTAAAGAGAGAAATGTATCAGGAACTTCTATTATCTTTCCTATGTGTGGCATTAATATTCTCTAAATAGTTCATATATAATCAAAAACTTGAACTTCATGGAAAGATTTTTTCCCTGTGATTAGGCAAATATTGCTATCTTTACACAATTGCTTTGCTATTGTTTAACATTTCATTGTTAAACATTTCTGCTTATTTGAAGGTTCTGTAACCAGCAGTGGAGGAAGCCACTCAGGCCCCTGGGGCAGCGCACCCAGGGGCAGGGCAAGCCACCCATAGGGGTGGGGCACAGCATGGAGCCTCCGGAATCTGTCCTGCCTCCTCCCACTTAGCTGCCCTACAGCTGGGGAGGAGGCAGCAGGCGGACCAGGAGAGATATGTGGCTCAGGTGCGCTGCAGGCCCCACAGTGAGTGCCACCCACCCCAGTGGTGACACCCGGTGCGGTCCGCACCCACCGCACCCCTCTTCCTCCGCTCCTGTCTGTAACATTTCTACACCAAGGAACCTGTCCCCTGAAGGATAAGAACACAGGCTTAAAGAATAGCCTGCTGAACTGGGTCAAAGACCCAACTAAGTCCAGCATCCTGTTCTCAGAGTCTCCAACCAGATGCCTGTGGGGAATTAGGGTGAAGAAGATGAGCACAAGAGCCATGCTCTTTGCTCCTATGGCTTCTAGCAGCTGATACGCAGAAGCATTGCTGCCTCCAACTGGGGAGGGCAGAGCATAGCCATTGTGGCTAGTAGCCCTCTCCTCCATAAATTGGTCCAATCCTTTTTTGAAGCCACCACTTCCTCCTGGGAGAGCAAGTTCAATAGTTGCACTGCGTGAAGTCCTTTCTTTTATCTGTCCTGATTATTCCCGCATTCAGCTTCATTGGATGTCCATGAGTTCCAGTTACAGATAGGTAGCCATGTTGGTCTGCCATAGTCAAAATAAAAAAAATCCTTCCAGTAGCACCTTAAAGACCAACTAAGTTAGTTCTTGGTATGAGCTTTCATGTGTATCTGAAGAAGTGTGCATGCACACGAAAGCTCATACCAAGAACTAACTTAGTTGGTCTTTAAGGTGCTACTGGAAGGATTTTTTTTATTTTGACCATGAGTTCCAGTGTTATGAGAGATGGAGAAACACCCTTTTCTATCAACTTTCTCCATGCCATGTTTGATTTCCTGAACTTCTATCATGTAGCCCAGGGGTTGTCAACCTGGATCATCATCATCATAAATTTTATTGATACCCCGCCCTCCCCAGCCAAAGCCGGGCTCAGAGCGGCTAACAACAGTAAAAAATACAACATTCTAAAATCAATTCATTCTAAAATCAGTTCAAATCTAATTGATGGCAACCATTGGGCTAGAGTTCTGTGAAGATTGCCAAAGGAGGGAGTCAGGCTGTGCCCTGGCCAAAGGCCTGGTGGAACAGCTCTGTCTTGCAGGCCCTGCAGAAAGATGTCAAGTCCCGCAGGGTCCTAGTCTCTTGTGACAGAGTGTTCCACCAGATCAGGGCCACGTCCGAAAAAGCCCTGGCTCTGGTTGAGGCCAGCCTAACCTCTCTGTGGCCCGGGACCTCCAAGGTGTTTTTGTTTGAAGACCGTAAGGTCCTCCGTGAGACATGCCAGGAGAGGCAGTCCCGTAGGTACGAGGGTCCTAGGCCGTATAGGGCTTTAAAGGTTAAAACCAGCACTGGTGGGCATTTCAGGATTCCTAGGTGGGCGGTAGGGGGTTCTATGGCACAAGCTGAATCCTCCTTCCATAGAGCACTGGTGGGTGGTAAGGAAATTTTACCATCAAGAAAGATGCATTAGTGGGTGGTAGGTATAAAAAGGTTGACTACCCCTGGTGTAGCCTCTTACTCACTTTTCTAGGATCTTTCACTAATGATAATTACAAAGCCCAGTGAAATCATCCAGGAAATGTTTCGGATGAAAACGAAACTGCTTAAAACAATGAGGATAACTCAACAGAACAATGACACTCTGCTATTGTGGAAAGAATCATTGAAATTGACACAGAATTTCACTCTCAGCAAAAGTTTCAAGGTGAATTTGGAAGCTCCTCCTCTGATGACAAAAAACGCCTGAAGAATTTCATGGGTTGTATGATTAAGACCTCTCTCTCTCCATATCCCATACCTTGGGAACCTGAAGTTTAGACTGCTGCATTGTGGTATGTGAGGAACCTGTTCAAGGAACTTCAGCTGATCCAGAATCCAGAGGCCACAATTTTCACTAGAGTAAACTGCTGGTTGTAGAAGACATTGGTTACCAGTTGGCTTGGTTGGACACAGGGCTTGTTTGATCTTTAAAGCATTACATGGTCTGAGTTATGTAAAAGAAAGCCTCCTCCCATATATTCCTTCTCATGCCTTAACAACACTACATATCTGGAGAAGAGCAAAGGACTGTAATCTGTAGAAAGTTATCAGTGATTGCACCCCAGCTGTGGATCCCTATCCATGGATATCTGAATATAATCCTTCTTATAAGCTTATCGATGGCAGATAAGACGACTTCAAATATTAGTGGCACCACCTCTATTCCAGCAGTATCAAGGGAAGATCAACTTCATTCCAAATGGATGTAAATTCCTGTTAATAGCTCCTCTCTTTGTTCTGGCATTAACAAACTGATATCCTACCTTTCCCATCAAGTTTCTGTTCCTCGTCTATTTTGTATATTAGATAGCAAATAAGAAAACAAGAGGGAAACCACAGCAGCTTGATTATTTTCTCTTTACCCAGTTTGTCTTGAGTAGTGCTCTCCCCCTAAAAAACTATCATCTAACTTCTCGAAAGTTTTATTCACCTACAAATGAGAAATTTATAGTTTATTTATGATTTTGGTGGGTGGGACGTACTTTATCGTTGGGTGGTGGCCGTGGGTGAAGAACTAGTCTTTCCATTTCTCCAGTGCTCTGCAGCCAGCACTCTGCCTGGACTATCGGATCTAGAAAATCCCCATGGAAAGACTGACGGCATGACATTTTCCCTTGAGCCAGGAAAGCCAGTTTCTGAAAACCTGGGACAGGTGTGAGCGCTGGCTTTGCTTGTAATGGGAGCCTTTCCTTTAACTTAAAAAAACCCCAACCTTAATATTAATATTAAAAAGGTGCCACCCTCTCTCCATCCTTCCCTTTCAAAATCCCTTTGTCTAGGACTCCTGTGGCACAATGGGCCAGAAGGTTGGTGGTTCAAGCCCATTGATGGATGGCTATGGACAGGATCCCTGCACTGCAGAGTGTTGGACTAGATATTCCTCAGGGTCCTTCCAACTCTACGATTCTATGATTCTGTGATTCCATTGAAGTTCCTCCACTACCTGGCCAAAGAACAACTGATCTCTCTTTTAAAAAATTGCTCTATGTGAAACACATAGGCATCTGCTTGGCCACCGCTGGAAACAGAATGCTGGACTAGGTAAACCTTTGTTCTCCTTCAGCAGATAGGATGTCCTAATTCGGTAGGATTGGTACTGCTCATCATTTACCCAAAGGGTGCTCATCAATGGTTCCTCTTCATCCTGGAGAAGAGTGACTAGTGGGGTGCCACAGGGTTCTGTCTTGGGCCCGGTCTTATTCAACATCTTTATCAACGACTTGGATGATGGACTCAAGGGCATCCTGATCAAATTTGCAGATGACACCAAACTGGGAGGGGTGGCTAACACCCCAGAGGACAGGATCACACTTCAAAACGACCTTGACAGATTAGAGAACTGGGCCAAAACAAACAAGATAAATTTTAACAGGGAGAAATGTAAAGTATTGCACTTGGGCAAAAAAAAATGAGAGGCACAAATACAAGATGGGTGACACCTGGCTTGAGAGCAGTACATGTGGAAAGGATCTAGGAGTCTTGGTTGACCATAAACTTGACATGAGCCAACAGTGTGACGCGGCAGCTAAAAAAGCCAATGCAATTCTGGGCTGCATCAATAGGAGTATAGCATCTAGATCAAGGGAAGTAATAGTGCCACTGTATTCTGCTCTGGTCAGACCTCACCTGGAGTACTGTGTCCAGTTCTGGGCACCACAGTTCAAGAAGGACACTGACAAACTGGAACGTGTCCAGAGGAGGGCAACCAAAATGGTCAAAGGCCTGGAAACGATGCCTTATGAGGAACGGCTAAGGGAGCTGGGCATGTTTAGCCTGAAGAAGAGGAGGTTAAGGGGTGATATGATAGCCATGTTCAAATATATAAAAGGATGTCACATAGAGGAGGGAGAAAGGTTGTTTTCTGCTGCTCCAGAGAAGTGGACACGGAGCAATGGATCCAAACTACAAGAAAGAAGATTCCACCTAAACATTAGGAAGAACTTCCTGACAGTAAGAGCTGTTCGACAGTGGAATTTGCTGCCAAGGAGTGTGGTGGAGTCTCCTACTTTGGAGGTCTTTAAGCAGAGGCTTGACAACCATATGTCAGGAGTGCTCTGATGGTGTTTCCTGCTTGGCAGGGGGTTGGACTCGATGGCCCTTGTGGTCTCTTCCAACTCTATGATTCTATGCTTCTATGCTTCTATGCTTCTATGCTCCTGGCAAGCAGGTACAACTGAGCTGTTAGTCTTGGCCAGAGTGACAGCTATAGACAAGCAAGATGGAGGCTTTGTGACAAAATATAGATGCTCTGGCAACTCTGTGTAAGATTATTTGTGCTTACAGAATCACACTACTGGGGCGAGAAACGATTCATGCTTAAATCACACCACTTCCTAAAACTATACTCACATTTCATTGCCACTCCACGGATAGGAGGGCTGTGACACAACTCCCATGGGATAGATGTAGTAGGGCTTGGGCCAGAATTCCATGTGAGACCTTGGGCAGACACTGCCACTGCCAGATTTCGGAGACTTAAAGAGCTCATTGGTCCATCTCTGTATACGGCAGTCTCATACATCATAGACCTAGGGAGGTCTTCTCATCTGTCATCATCTGCTTCTGCTGTAGGGCAAATTAGAGTCCCATCAGTCACAAAGATGGTATTCATTTTCTCTATTTAAAAAACCCCAAAACACAAAAAATTAAATATCTGTATTTACTGTCTATGATACAAGCACCTATAGATTGCCTAACCACATTCATTCCAACATTTAATTTATTTGTGTAGACTCCATGCTTAATTGCATTTAATACCATGTTTAAAATTGAATGAATGATGCATGCACAAGTTCTTGCATTAGGCTTTCATGCCCTTGTCAAGAAAATGGGGCAGTGTAATTATGCTAAGAAATCAATTTTCCTGAAATTGCAGAGAGGTAGCTTTTAGCAAAGTTCCCAACACCATTTTAAAACAAATTGAAGGCATTCATTGGCAACACTGGATTTAGTTTTACAGTTCCTTAAGCTCCTCTTTAGGCAGCTGCCTAACAGCTGGATAATCACAGGATATTATTATTTTATATTATTCTGTGTTTCAAGAGAATGCTTTTTGTGGGGGTTTTCTCCTGCGGGGACCTTTCTAGGAGAAGCTATGAGCTAAATTTTTCTTTGTTAACAGAATAGCTCTCTCCTGATTCTTTTCATAATCAAAGTAATTTGTGAAACTACAGAGCTGGTGAAATGTGTGATTTAGGAAGCTGAACCAGAAAGATCCCAGTTCAAATACTATTCGGGATGGGGACAAAACCAAATTCTGGCTGTTCCTGGTTCTGCATGGGATTAGAGAAAATCCCACCCAGTCACAGTTCTCTCTGTGTGTGTTAGTGTGTGTTAATTTTTGCAGGAGAAATCTTCATGAACCTTAAAAACTACATAGAACTTTTTTAAAAAAATTAAAAAGCATCTACAAGGTAGTTGAGGGTTCCCTTCTCTTTGTTGCTTTAGAAGCCTACCAATGGTTAGCTAGGGCATGAGACTTTTGTGAGTACTTAGGTTGAAAATAAATTGCATTCTCCTAGAAGCAAATGGACTTGTTGACATGCTATCACTCAGGGTGGAGGGAGAGTTGTATGGCGGGGGAAAACATGACTGCCCACAGTTGGCGGGGGAACGGGGACAATGAGGTGAAGCTTTAGGGCATAAGCAAGAAGGGTTTCTCAGTCTGAGGGGGTCATCCTACCACCATTGTGTTTTTGCAGAAGCCAACCAGATCATTGCAGAAGTCCATTAGCAGGCCATGAAGACAACACATCTCGCCCAGATATTCCCTCCAGCAGCTGGCATTGTGAGGAGGAGAACAAATTATTTTTGTCCCCTTCCTCTGTACCATTTGTAACCTTAAATAAGAAAGGCCAATCTAGTCCAATATCCCAGATGCCAGTGAAGACCCTACAAGAGTATTCTCTCCTCCTGTGGTTCCACAAACTGGTATTGAGAGGCATCCTGCCTTATACACTTCTATCATGTCCCCTCCTTCTCCCCTGAACTAAAAAGTCCCCAAATTGTAACCTTTCCACAAAGGAATGTTGCTTCAGTCCTCTTATCATTTTAGTTGCCCTTTTCTGCACCTTTTCCAGCTGTACAGTAATATTTTTGAGGTGCAGCGACCAGAATTGTACAGTGAGTAAATTAAAGCATTGTACCTCTCCATTCTTAAGGAAATCAGCCCTGAGTGCTCACTGGAAGGACAGATCCTGAAGCTGAGGCTCCAATACTTTGGCCACCTCATGAGAAGAGAAGACTCCCTGGAAAAGACCCTGATGTTGGGAAAGATTGAGGGGACAAGGAGAAGGGGACGACAGAGGACAAGATGGTTGGACAGTGTTCTCGAAGCTACCAGCATGAGTTTGACCAAACTGCGGGAGGCAGTGGAAGACAGGAGTGCCTGGCGTGCTCTGGTCCATGGGGTCACGAAGAGTTGGACACTACTAAATGACTAAACAACAACAACAACAAATAGTAATATTTCCAGCAAAGTTATGCATAAGTTTTTAGGGGGGGGTTAGTTTCTGTCCTGCATTCTGTCAAGTAATATATCCTATATTATTAGTGCTGGAATTTCAAGATGCACACTGGAGCATTTTACATTTGTGTAAGGACTGAAGCAAGGACATCTTGATTATACAATTATTTTCCCTTCTCTGGCCCAGAGTTTATTCTTGTGAAGGAAATGCAGGAAGACCATACTTTCGGGCTCCAAGTGAGATTAGTACCTTCAGAATGTGGTGTCCCTGGTCTGTGGTGAGCCTCTCTGCTATTACAGAGCCAGTGGCTGGAGGACATGGCACTGAGTGATAAATTGAAAAGAACTCTGGTGAACGGCTTTAGCAGTAGACAACACGGGATTTACATGAGCCGCCTGAGCCTATTGTAGCCTCCCCATTGTAGTCAAGGTCCCTGCTAGAAAGATAAGCAAAACTCTCCCTGAACAACGTGCTCCACCAGAGCTTGGACAAGGCACAATTGCATGGGGGAAGTTAAGCTATGCAAATCTCATTACTCTTAATGGAAATAAGTGCATTGAAATCCCCGTGTGCTTCCCCAACACCACCCAATTGCCCCCAAATGCTTGTTATCTTAACACAGGCAGGGAAATATTCCCTAAATGCTTATTGTCTCCATCAAAGCTGAAGACTTGGATCAGGAGAGGTTCGCATGAACACACTGTTTATCTCTTCTATATGGAATCTCTTTCCCAGCCATGAAACTTGTATTTGGAAACCCAAAAAGAAAAAAAAGGGGGGGACAGCCAATGGATTCAAAAGATAATTAGGTTAAAGGAAGTGGGAGCTCTTGAACAAATTCAATGCCATTAAATCTTCTGGGGTGTATGTTTTAATAGCCTGGCACTGTCATGCATAGTGCAAGGAGAATCGCATCCTCCCCGGAGCCAGGATTAGGCCTTGCAGCAAATTGGAATAGATCAGTTTGGCTCACTGGACATTTAGCTGCCGTAAGAAGCCCTTCAAAATCCATTCATCTGGCTAGCCATCTGGAACAGAACAGACTTAAATTTTGCTTAACTCAGGCTTACAGGCATGTCTTGGAAAAGGGGCTGAAAACAAATGCCTGGGACTCAGAGCTTGTTAAAGTCGGGGCCAAAAATGGTTGTGTGCTTTTAGCATCAGAACTGCTGGTGTTAGTTGCTTAACCCTAATATTCTTGCTGTACCAGTTAACTATTTGAGGCAGTGGGAAACTAACCTAGAAAAGTCTGTTTTGAACATATTGGGTTCAATGGGAAGAAATTATCGTTTACAGCTGGTGGGCTACAGCGAAAATGACCTAGTGAAAATGTCAGTTATTGCATTTTCATTTTTTGTGTTAATGATGTTTATCATTTATCTAGTTAAAAAAAAAGTAGGGCAATGGCTTCATTCCCTTTTCAATTCCTATTATTTTTGGCTTCAACAATAAATGTGTTTAAGTGTAGTCTATATAAATATGACTATAAGAACAAGATTCGAATTTAAATTGTTTTTTTTTTTAATTTTTCTGTATTTTATTGCAGCTGTAAGTGCAAGTAGATAAATAGGTACCACTCAGGCGGGAAGGTAAACGGCGTTTCCGTGCACTGCTCTGGTTCGCCAGAAGCGGCTTAGTCATGCTGGCCACATGACCCGGAAGCTGTACGCCCGCTCCCTTGGCCAATAAAGCGAGATGAATGCCGCAACCCCAGAGTCGGTCACGATTGGCCACTAATGGCCAGGGGTCCCTTTACCTTTACCATTTAAGGCAGTATTGGCCAAACTCGGCCCTCCAGTTGTTTTGGGACTACAACTCCCATCATCCATAACTAACAGGACCAGTGGTCAGGGATGATAGGAATTGTAGTCCCAAAACAGCTGGAGGGCCGAGTTTGGCCATCACTGATTTAAGGTGACTTAGGATTTAAAACCTTTAAAATAATATAATAAAGAGCTTAAGAACAAGAACAAAAGTTTTAACAGTCCATCTATATCTAATCGAATAGGAAGTCAATCTGACCTCCCTGGGGACCTCCACAGCTGAGGTTCTACCACTGAAAAGTCTCTGTCCTGTGTCCTATCTATTAGATTTGTATCCCGCATTTCCTACAACGGGCTCCTGGTGGTGGCAGACATCGTTTTTCACTTTGCCTTTTGATCCCCACAACACTTCTTAAATCTCCCAGGACCTCAATACCTCAAGGACCACCTCTCTCCATATTAACCAAACCTCACCCTGCAATCATCATCTGACACCCTTTTTTGTGTGTCTCTTCCATGAGAGGTCCAATGGGCGCCAACAGGAAAATATGCCTTTTCTGTGGCAGCTCCCAGGGAGACTTGATTGGCACCCTCATTACGTATCATTAGGCCCCAGATGAAAAAAGTTTCTCAGTAATCATGTCTTTGGGTTATTAAACCATCTATGGCCTTTTAAATGTATTTATGGGAAGGGGTTCTTGGTTTTAATGTTGTTATTATGTATCTGACACGGGAGTTTGTTGACTGCTGGGATCTTGAGGAAGACGAATTCAAAATTACAACAGCTTTTAGACTGGGCAAAAAGCAGGACAGAAAGACCCCGAGAGATTGCCTGATTATATTTAGATCCAAGGACGAAAGAGACAAAATATTAGGACTACACTTTGAAAAGGCCTTGCAAATTGGAAATTCAGCCAATACAGATCTTCAAAGATATCCCAAAATATATTCTGGATTTAAGAAACTTCTACAAGGATTTGGCTCTTCTGTTGAAGAAAAACTCCATCCGCTTCAGGTGGGAATTTCCACAAGGACTGTCATTTGACTACAAGGCAAAGAAGGTGAAAATAAAGACTATTCAAGACAAAGACAAATTCTTGGCAAGAAATCAGGAGGACCTGCAGAAGGGGACAGTGGACGTACTTGCAGAACAGAGGAGAGTACTAGACATTCTGAATCTCTCGTTTGGACAAAAACCACCACCATCAGAAGAAGAGCAACAACTTGGAGCTGTTGGAGGAGCTTCAGAAAAATAATAAGATGGCTCTGCAATTCCTTAGTTGGAATTGTAATGGACTTAATGGGCCTTTGAAGAGAAGACAAGTATTCCATATTTTGAACAGAGAACAATTGGACTTGATATGTCTACAAGAAACTCATATAACTAGAGCCCACAGGAGACTACTTACAAATAAAAGACTAGGACAAGAATTTATTGCATCAGATAAAGTTAAGAAAAGAGGAGTTGTAATATATGTGAAAGAGAAATGGGCCCCAAAAATGATATTTAAAGATGAACAAGGGAGATATCTGGCAGTGGAGATACAAGTACAAGGAGAAAAATTTTAGTTGTTGGAATCTACGCACCAAATGAAGGTAAATCTGACTTCTTTAAGAGACTCCATGAAACCCTGATGGACTATTTGGATTACAATATGATAATCATGGGAGACATGAATGGTGTGGTCTCCACTAACATGGACAAGGCACACAGACTAACAGTCAGCAAGGAAGGGAGACTTCCTAAGACTTTTTTCGAAATGACGGAAAACATGGACTTGATAGATATATGGAGAACAAGGAACCCTCTGGAGAGAGAGGGAACCTTTTTCTCTCAAGCAATGATGACCTGGACCAGAATCGACCAAATCTGGATTACTAGTGGTATGGCTCCAAAGGTGAAGAAGGTGGAAATCTGCCCAAAAACTTGCTCCGACCATAATGCCGTGAGGATGGAGATGAAACTTACAACAACTGGTCAATTTAGATGGAGAATGAATGACACCCTCTTTCGAGATAAGGAGATCCTTATGAAGGCCCAAAAAACCCTAAAAGACTATTTTGAAATAAATTTGAGGGCCGACGTGGAGAAAAGAGTGATCTGGGACGCAAGTAAAGCGGTGATGAGAGGCTTCTTGATTCAACAAAACTCAATAAAGAGGAAAAAACAAAATGAGAAAAAAGAAAAGATTTTGGAAAAGATAAAGGAAGGAGAGAAAAAATTAAGAATAAAACCAAAGTCCCAGGAGATTTTAAGAGAGATTAAGTTATATCAAACACAATATATGGAATTGATGAACCAAGAGATTGAATGGAAGATAAAACAAATGAAACAAAAGACATTTGAATCAGCAAATAAATGTGGCAAACTTCTGGCATGGCAATTGAAGAAAAGGCAGAAATTAAATACGGTTACAAGCCTAGAAGTGGATGGAAAGAATATATCTAAACCCAATGAAATTAGAAATTGTTTTTTGAGTTATTTTAAAAAGCTATATACTCAAGGCCTGCAAAATGAAGAAGATATAGACAAATTCCTTGATAAATATGGATTACAAAAAATCTCTCATCAAAGTAAGATGGATCTGAACCAGAGAATAACAGAACAAGAGATAGAGGCTGCCATTCAGAACATGTTGTTGTTGTTTAGTCGTTTAGTCGTGTCCGACTCTTCGTGACCCCATGGACCAGAGCACGCCAGGCATTCAGAACATGCAACTGGGCAAATCTCCAGGACCAGATGGACTGACTTCTAGATATTACAAATCATTGAAGGAATGGTTGATTCAACCACTAAAAGAAGTTTGCAATGAGATCCTTGAGGGAAAGAAGGCACCTGAATCGTGGAAAGAAGCATATATTTCACTCATACCAAAGACAGAGACTGAAAAGACTCAACTGAAGAACTACCGCCCAATATCACTACTTAATGTGGATTATAAAATTTTTGCAGATATTTTGGCAAAAAGATTTAAAAGAGTGTTGATGGAAAGGATTCATAAGAACCAAGCAGGCTTTCTCCCTAAAAGACACCTGGCAGACAATGTAAGGAATGTAATAGACATTTTGGAAAAGCTAGAGGTGAATATAAATACTAAAGCAGTACTGATTTTTGTGGACGCGGAGAAAGCCTTTGACAATATTTCTTGGAGCTTTATGATAAAGAACCTTCATGGGATGGGGGTAGGCCAAGGTTTTGAGAATGGTATGGCTGCAATATATTCTGAACAAAAGGCTAAATTGATTGTAAACAACGTAGTAACTGAGGAACTTAAGATAGAAAAAGGAACACGACAGGGGTGCCCAATTTCCCCATTACTTTTTATTTTAGTTCTGGAGGTGTTGCTGAATATGATAAGGAATGACCAGCAGGTTAAAGGAGTGCAGGTCGGAGCTAAACATTACAAGTTAAGAGCGTTTGCAGATGACCTAGTATTTGTTGAGGTTGGAACTTAACGGGTTAAGTTCTTACCATGATGCCACACCATTCTGACGTCAATTTTGGAAGCTTGGGAGGAGCTTGGGAAGAGTATGCCAGTCCCACTCGGTACTTTGTGGGGAAAGGATGCAGTTTTGTCATGGCTGCAAATAGTCCTGGAAATTCCTGAGAAATGTTGGAATAAAAGCTGTAAATAGACAAACCTGGACTGTGTGTGTTTGTCTGGAAGCCAAGCTACATGACAGTTTTACACCGCTTTGTTATCTCTGCTACGGCGTGACTGAGAGCTCGGAGCAGAGCGTGCGGCAGGAGAAGTGTGCCGGGCAGTAAAGAGCTAATTGAGGATCGCAAATCAATTAGCGGGGGTCGCGCCAGATCAATCAAATTCCACAGGTTATGGGTAACCTAAATCACCTATCGTAAACCTGTCACGGAAGAGCTGCCGGGAGCTGTGAAATCTGCGGTGTCGAGCAGAGACGCACGGAAGGAGGCGGAGGCAAGCAAGCAAGCAAGCAAGCTGAAAGACGCTGTTGCTGAATGCTGTGGAGCTGTGAGCTGAGAGCAGCAAGGAATCGTTTCTCCACGCCAGAGGAGCTGGTGCTTTTGTAAGTACAGCTTGGGGCCCACTTGGGAGAACGGGAGAACATGGCAGATGGCCAGGAGGTGATTCAAGCTCCGTTTGAACAGCTTGAGGAACTCACCGCCCAAGCGTGGAATACCTGGGCAAGATGGGTGAGAGCGTGGTTCATAGCCACGGAAATTTGGGACATTTCCCAGAGGGAACCAGTGCAACTGGTGGACAGAGATGCAGGAAAGCTGAAGTCTGTTTCTCTGGAGGAGAAAATGCAGAGGGAGAAAGCTATGAGAGCTGAGGTCTGCATGTTGAGAGCAGGTGTTCATGCTAATTTGCAACATCACCTGGATGGCGTTGAATCTGCGTGTGAGGCCTGGAGTGTGCTGAAACGTCTGTGTGAAGGCTCAGCAGGAGGCCTAGGGCAGATGGAAGCTGAAAGCCTAGAGATGGCTGGAGCCCCTGTTCCTGATGATTTAGCCTCAAGGAGTGCTAGTGAGCAAGTCGGGGGGGCGGAAAGTTCCAAAGGCAAGTTTGAAAAGTTTTCCACTGAATCTGCTGGAATGGAGCGGCAGTTCAGGGGGGGCGGATCTGGCAAGGAGTGCTTTTCCGGAAGAAGGAGCACCAGGCAGTGTTTTTCCACTGGATTTCGTCGGTGCTACGTGTGTGGATCTCACAGTCATTTCAAAAGAGACTGCCCACAGAAAGCGAGAGCAGCTGCACAGGAAGGTTTCAAGGACACTTTCCATGGGAACCAGTCTGGAAGGGGAGGTCAGCGTGGGAACGCAAGAGAAGAACGAGGAAAACAATGTCAGGACATTTATCAGATCACGGCTAGTCTGGCATTGGCTGAAGACAGCTGTGGGGCAAGCCAAGAGCTAAGTTTTGTTATTGACTCTGCAGCTAATCGCAATTTGATTCCAGAGACACCTGCTGTCGAGAGGTGGAACTGCACGGCAATTCCTGCCGGGAAAACTGTACTGTTTGCAAATGGACAGAAAAGACAAATGACTAATGCTGTAAATTTGCATTTTTGTATGTTACAGGAAACGTTGGAGTGTTGTACTGTTCCTGGGATGCACCACTGTCTTTTATCTGTGCCTTATTTACTGATAAGGGGATTTACGGTTTGTTTTCAGGGTGATGTTTGCACAATCTCCAAAGGAGGGAGGATGCTTGCCAAGGTTAAAAAGGGGCAGAATGATCTCTTCATTCTTAAAACGTCTCTGGAGGGTGGTGGGAAGGTTGAGAAAGCACAAGCACTGCGTGCTACAATTCCCAATCATGGTTCATGCGTACATGCTTGGCATACACGTACAGCTCATAGTTCTCTTGAAGAACTACAGGTGCTGCCAGAGGTTTCCAATGGTTGTAATATCTCAGAATGTGGACATGCTGTAAGTTGTGAAACTTGCAAACTGGCAAAGGTAAAAGGATGCAGTTATCCAAAGGTTGAAAGGATAACCACTAGGCCTTTTGAACTGATTCACATAGATTTGTGGGGTCCTGTAAAAGAACCAAGTCTGGGAGGGTCAAGGTTTCAGCTTACGATGCAGGAGGATTTTACTCAGAATACCTGGATACATGGTCTCAAATCCAAGGATGATGCAGCACAGCTGATCAAAGGGTGGATTGAGGGGGTGGAACAAAGGTTTTCCACCAAAGTGCAAGCTGTCACAAGTGACAGAGGAGCTGAGTTTACAGGTTCTGCTTTGCAGAAGTACTTTCACAAGAAAGGGATACGTCACACAGTGACTTCACCCAATCAGTGGGGGGTGGCAGAGCTGAAGTGTCAGGCTCTGGTTAAAACTGCACAGGTGTTGCTGGAAGATTCTGGGTTACCTCCAAGGTTTTGGCTGGAGGCAATCAAGTATGTAAGCTTCACCTGGAATCGCACCTACAATTCCATGGTAGGGGACACACCATTTGGTTTGTTGCATGGCAGGAAACCCCAGATTCATTTTTTGCGTATGTTCGGGTCACGTGCGTCTGTGCCGGTACCTGCTGCTTTGCAGGGGCCAGATGGATCCAAGTTCCGAAAAATGATCTTCTGCGGGTATGAGCCAACAGCAAGTGCATGGAGGTTTGCATTTCCATCAGGTGATCAGAGTAAGTTACTGATCAGTAAACACGCTGAGTTCTATGAGCAGGATAAAAAGACACAAGCTGCTGTCAAGCGTGATGTTCTTTCAGAGTGTCTCTCTGATTCAGAACAGGAAGATTCTGAGGGGGAGGAAGGAGAAGCTGAGTCTGATGATGACGATCAGACAACTGACCAAAGTCAGGAACAGGAGGAGGTATCGGTAGTTTCTCCACAAGATGTTAGGAGAACACCCAAAAGCGAGCCCAGTTCCCCTGTGAGTGTAAGGGAGAGGATTCGAAAACATTTTAAGTCAGAGGGGGAATCCCGTGATGCTGAGGACACATTTCCTGGTGGCAGTGAGTCAGAGGTAACATCTGAGTTTATGCCCAGAAGGTCTAGTCGCACAACAAAGGGCATTCCACCTGAAAGGTACCAGGCAACATGTGCGTGGGCGAAATTCGCACAGTGTGATTCTGGAAGTGTTGAAAGGGTTCAACAGGTGCCTGGGAAAGATGCTGGGAAGGAGCACAAGGCAAAGGGTAAGGTGTTGGGCTCAAAAGGGTCTTGTCAGAAGGTGCAGCAAGGGGGGGTGTTGAGGTTGGAACTTAACGGGTTAAGTTCTTACCATGATGCCACACCATTCTGACGTCAATTTTGGAAGCTTGGGAGGAGCTTGGGAAGAGTATGCCAGTCCCACTCGGTACTTTGTGGGGGAAAGGATGCAGTTTTGTCATGGCTGCAAATAGTCCTGGAAATTCCTGAGAAATGTTGGAATAAAAGCTGTAAATAGACAAACCTGGACTGTGTGTGTTTGTCTGGAAGCCAAGCTACATGACAGTTTTACACCGCTTTGTTATCTCTGCTACGGCGTGACTGAGAGCTCGGAGCAGAGCGTGCGGCAGGAGAAGTGTGCCGGGCAGTAAAGAGCTAATTGAGGATCGCAAATCAATTAGCGGGGGTCGCGCCAGATCAATCAAATTCCACAGTATTGACTTTACAAGAGCCAATCACTAGTACGAAAAAGGTTTTAGAAATAATACAACAGTTTGGCCAGGTAGCTGGATTTAAGTTGAATAAACAAAAAACCAAAGTTTTAGGAAAAAACTTAACAGACATGGAAAAGGAGAAATTCCAAGAAGAGACAGGGCTGACAGTGGTTAAGAAGGTGAAATACCTAGGGGTTTATTTGACATCTAAAAACGTGAATTTGTATAAGGACAATTATGAAAAATGTTGGTCAGAAATCAAAAAAGATCTAGAAATATGGTCAAATTTGAAATTGTCAATGTTAGGCCGAATTGCGGTGATTAAAATGAATGTATTGCCTAGAATGTTATTTTTGTTTCAGACCTTGCAGATTCTTGACAAGATGGAATGTTTCAAGAGGTGGCAGAAAGACATTTCGAAATTCGTCTGGCAGGGCAAAAAGCCCAGAATTAAATTCAAAATATTGACAGACGCAAAAGAAAGAGGGGGTTTTGCCCTGCCGGACTTAAAATTGTACTATGAGGCAGCAGCTTTTTGCTGGCTGAAAGAATGGATGCTCCTCGAGAATACAGACATTTTGGATCTGGAGGGTTTTAACAATGCTTTTGGTTGGCATGCATATCTATGGTATGACAAAGTTAATAGTGCCTTTAAAAATCATATTATTAGAAAAGCATTATATAATGTTTGGATAAGATATAAAGATTTGTTGGAAAACAAAACCCCTAGATGGGTGTCACCAGTGGAGGCTAAAGCAGTGAAGAAACTCAATATGGAGGTCGGATGGCCGAAGTATTGGGAAATTTTGGAACAGGATGGAGATAAGCTTAAACTACAAAGTCATGAGAAATTGAAACATAAAGTACAAAACTGGTTTCAATATCGCCAAATAATGGAGTTTTTTAAACAGGACAGGAAAATTGGCTTCCAGGTGGAAAAATCAAAACTAGAAACTGAGTTATTAGAACCCAATACTAAGAATTTATCTAGAATGTATAACTTGTTGCTGAAATGGAGTACACAGGACGAAACAGTCAAATCGGCTATGATTAAGTGGGCACAGGATGTTGGGCACAACATCATGTCAGCTGACTGGGAATGGTTATGGAACACTGGTATTAAATTTACGGCATGTAATGCCTTAAAGGAAAATATTATGAAAATGGTTTACAGGTGGTATATGACTCCAGTCAAGCTGGCAAAAATTTATCATTTGCCCGATAATAAATGTTGGAAATGTAGAGAGACTGAAGGCACCTTCTACCACCTCTGGTGGACGTGCCCGAAGATTAAGGCTTTCTGGGAAATGATCTATAATGAAATGAAAAAGGTACTTAAATGTACTTTTCCTAAAAAGCCAGAGGCCTTTCTCTTTGGCATTGTCGGCCAATTGGTGTTAAAAAGGGATAGAACTTTTTTTATGTATGCTACAACAGCAGCAAGAATACTCATCGCGAAGTATTGGAAGACACAAGATCTACCCACTCTGGAAGAATGGCAGATGAAAGTGATGGACTATATGACATTGGCTGAGATGACAGGCAGAATCCGTGACCAACGAAAAGAGACGGTGGAAGAAGAATGGAGAAAATTTAAAAGCTATCTTAAGGACTATTATAAACTTAATGAATGTTAAAGTGTTGTGGTTTTTAGAAACAAAGGGATACAGTGATATAAGGTCAGAATATAGAGAGGACTAAGATGACAGAGGTTGGAAGTAACAATTGGGAGTTGCTAAAAATTATGGACATTGGGATGCAGAAAGGGGGGGTATGGGGAAGTCCAAGAAAAGAGGTTTATGAAAATATGTTATGAAACTATACGTGTATGTTTGTCTTTTTAAGTGTTTGTTTGTTATTTTAAAAATTTTGTAAAACCAATAAAAATTTTATATAAAAAAAAATGTTGTTATTATGTATTTTATGTTTTCATTTTTTTATGCTGTAAGCTGCCCTGTGGTCTTCACATGAAGGCAGTATATAAATTTGATAAATAATAATAAAAATAACTAACCTGTGATGTAGGTTAGGCTAAGAAGACTGGTCCAAGATCACCCAATGGAGTAGGCATGTGAAGCTTGGTCTCCTAGGAACTTAAACTAGGGTTAGCAGACATCCCCAGTTCCCGGAGACAGTTCCTGGATTTGCACATCTGTCCCCAGACAAATTCCGTCCCCGGAATGTCCCTAGATTTGCAAATCTGTTCCCAGGAAACGTGGCAGCGGAAGCCTCAACAGCCTGGAGCCAGCCTGTTAGCGCAGTTGGCTCTGGCTGGCTTCAGGAGCTGCTCACTGCTCGCTGCTGTGGCGCCCACCATTTTTCCTGCGCCACGGCCTGCCCATGACCCCCAAGCCTCCCCTGAGCTGGCTGTCAAAATGAAGGGGGAAGGGGGAAGGAGATCAGGGAAGGCTCAGGAGTCATGGGCGGGCGTCGTGCTGTTGCCCAGTTTTTTTTTAAGAACACTGTGCATTTATGTTTCACAGGGTGTGAAAGAAGGGCTTTGCACCTTAATACTATATGCATGTGTGCTTGGGCCCAGGGTCTTTTGCCTCACCATCCCCACTACTGACTCCCTGTTGATACTCAGCTTCAAAAAAAACAACAACAAAAAAGTTTCCCCGGATTCATTGAAACAAATCTGGTAAGCATAAGTCTTAAACTACAGGAAGCTCCATACTGGAGGAAGTGGTTTTTCAGAGATCCTAGCCACAGACCACTTAGAGGTAGGAACCAGCACCATGAATTATGCCTGGAAGCTGGTTTAGTTGGTGCAGGACCACTGTAACATAGTCAGCAAAGAGCATACCACAAAGCAATCTCCCCACCATATTTTGCCTTGGCCACAGTTCCCAAATACTATGCAAAGATTTGTGGCGTGATTTGAGACTGGGTTGACAGGAATTCATGCCTCCCTAATCCCATGTCTGCCCTTCACTCTTTGCTGGCTGGGATACCCTGGAAACCAGGAGAATATCCATGTTTTCATAATAGGATTGTCTCGTCCCATCAAACCGAGAGACTGCTGAGCCCTTTGAGAGCTAACAACAGTTTAATTATTGTAATGTTTATATGCGCATGTACAGCATATCCAAAGGATCTCTCCTAATATAATTACACGAACATTGGAAGTGCCCAAAGGAGAGGCAGAGGGTGGGGGGGGGATATCAGGAACAAAAGGCCAGAAATAAATTGCTTCTAAGGAACTATACTGGAGACAAAATAAGCTGTCTCCTTGAAGGCAACTAATTTCATTGCTCAAGGCAAAGGTGAAAAATCTCTTAGACTAGACTGAACATGAGTGTTTTTCCGCACTAAGAATGAATAGCTCTGCTCAAGTGATGAGCAGAACGCTTGTGTGCTGCTGACAGCTTATTAAATGCTTTTAAAATTAACTTTGCTGCATTAATTTAGCTGCAGATCAGTGGACACTCCTACCAAAATACTAATTCTGTATTAATTCCTTTGTGCCAATAGCTGGGCTGTTTCAATCATAAACACTCAGAGAAATGCGTGGACATCTATTAAAGAATAAATGAAGTTTCCTTTCCACGTTAGCCTTTCAATGTGTCAATGGAGGGATAATTTTGTAGCTTCAGAGTTTAATTTAACTTAAAATAGTAACACATGTTGTGAAATCTGGAATCTTAAGCTGTGCGCAGCTGACCTGTTTTGTCTTTTTGGCAAGCATCAATTCAAAATCACCTACAATTTCAAAAGGTATGGAAAGAAGGACCTTCTTCTCCCATAATACTGTAGTTCCATGAAGCCAATGCTACATAATACTATGCCCAGAGATGGAAAGAAGACATAGTCCCTACCAGAGAAGAATGGCAGATTAAACTGGTGGATTATGCCTAAATGGCAAAAATGACCAGAAGAATTAGAAACCAGGAAGCAGAGGCGTAGGAAAGGGGGGCGGACGACCCCAGGTGGCATTGGGGGGGTGACATTTGGCGTGTCGCCCACCCTCGACTCCCAAGCCTACCCCGAGCCGGGGTGCCACCTAACCTTGCTATGCCTCTGCCAAGAAGACCAAAATTTTAATAAGGAATGGGGAAAATATATAATTTACCTTAAAAACCATTGTAAACGATTAAAATTATTAGTAGGATTAGAATGATACTTGTAGTTTAACGTTGAACTATGGTTGCGATGGAGATTTAATAGATTTGGATTAATAGAGAAGATGCAGGAGGGAAAAAGTTAACATAAGGAATTCTCTTTTTATTTTGGTTGTTTGGTTGTTTGTAAATGTCAAAATCTGAAAAATAACACACACACACACACACACACATATTAAAAGCTACATAATACAGTGGTACCTCGGGTTACATATGCTTCAGGTTACAGACTCTGCTAACCCAGAAATATTACCTTGGGTTAAGAACTTTGCTCCAGGATGAGAACAGAAATTGTGCTCTGGCAGCACGGTAGCAGCAGGAGGCCCCATTAGCTAAAGTGGTGCTTCAGGTTAAGAACAGTTTCAGGTTAAGAACAGACCTCCAGAACGAATTAAGTACTTAACCCGAGGTACCACTGTACTACAGTCCAATGATAGCTCCCTTCTTCTTGACTGGGCCAGTTCCATGTTTAAATGGAAGATATGGCTCCATCAGATCCAGTTTGGTTCTCAGACATAATCTCTCCATGCCATATAACAATATTCTTTCAAAGGGATTTTCAAAAGCAGTTTGTCATATGACCTCTGTGTCTGTCGAAGGAAAAGGCATAGCCAAAACTTCCTGTGTGCCTGAAGCTGCTCTTTGAATCCCACTTCCAGTTTACGAAGAAGTTAAACCAGACAGATGTGTTTACCTAAAATGGGACATGCTCTGATTCCCCCTTCCCCCTCCACGTTTGGCCTTCCATATGTTTGTCACTTGCTCATAATCAAGGTCACTTAACTACCTGCTATTGCCCATGTTAAACTGCTGCCTCTGAATTGCTAATGTGGCATTTAGGAGACTTTCATCATCAGCCAAGGCACACACCGCAATATGAAGTACTGTTCTGTCCTATTTGTAAAGGAATAATTCTGAGCTGGTCGCTTAAGTCAATTTGTTCATGCATAAATTTCATCACTTTTGCATAAGAAGAAAGACCAACTTCTAGATCTCTGTTCTTGTTGAATGTATGAATTTAACTGTGGGCGTTGTGTGTGGTTTTATTTTTTTAAAAAGAAGGAAGCTAATATTAATTGGCTGGAAGAAGAGTGTGGTTGTTGTTTTTTAAAAAAAATGATATACTAATGCAGTTATAATAGTACTCACAGTGGGAAGTCTGAGTTCACAAGATCATCAGGATTAACATAGCTTTTTAAAAGATGGTAATAATTAATTGTTCTGTATCCCCAAAAAGCTTTCTTAATCTCAATGGTCTCTTGAATCCAGAATTCCCACTGTTACTGTTATTGTTAGCAGAACAGTAATAATAGATATAATTTCCAGTGTTCCTTTATTACAGCCTTTTTTATTATTACCAAAGTGGCTTAGCAACCATGCTGGCAACATTTAATATTTGTCATGAATCCCTTAATCCAACTGGGTCTCATCAAACAGAACAGTTCTTGAGACATGTTTTCCTTCTTAGCAATATATTCAGCAATAGCTAAAAGCTACACCATAGCAAGATCTACAGGATCTGGAAGGAAACCTTTTGATAAATGAACCATGCAGCCAAGATTAAGAAGCAGCAGATTGAAGTTCAAGACTTGTCTGCTAGTTACAATTATTGAGGCTCTAGTTTACTATTGTGGTTGTGAATATGTGGATTAGGGCTGAGTTAGAACTTCAAGGGGGCCTGTTGTTAATCTCTTGAACAGTGTAAAAAAAAAAATGCCTGTAGTGTTTTTCTAAAATATATATTTTTTCGACACTCCTTGTGAAATATTTGCCTATTCACTTACCATGATGTGTTCCCCTTCTCAATTGACTTTACCTGCTATCAGCCATGCCATCGCCTATTTGAAACTGATCAGCTGCATGGTCTAGGGATGGAAGTGCATTTATTAGCCATGTGAATAATTTAAAGAACATTGTTCTCTCTCTCAGCTGACTAAATTTGCCCTCTGTGACGTGATGGCATGGCTTCGGTCGGCGGAATTGGCAGTGCTACAAAGACTCTCCTCCCTGAAGGGAGGGGAGTGGTTGTGGGCGGGAGCCCGAGCACCGCCCCTAGCAGGGGGCATAGCCCCCTGCCTCCACCTCACCTGGCTGGCGCCCACGCCCCTCTGGAGGCATCCAACCAGGTGCCTCGGAGGGGGGCGTGTTCAGCAGCCTTTTGCGGCGGCGCCAGCCTCTCCTCGGCCTCATTCTTCTCCGTCCTCTCGTCGCGAGTCACCCACCCTCCACTCCCTTAGAGTTAGGGCTTAGGTCACTGGCCTTGCTATGGACCTTAGGTTGGTCGCCCTGGTTGTCTAGGGGGCCTGGTAGGAGTTTTTCCATTTGGCATTAGGCTTTTTGGTTTTTTCGCCTACCTCGTAGCAATCGTCACAACTTTTGTGGTATTGGTGGGTAGGTTAGGCATTGGAATAATGTGTTGTGGTGTGTCGAAGGGCTAGGTGTGGCCATCGCCTATGCCTTCAATTTTAGGGGTATTCCGTTAAAGGAATCTGGCGGTCGTGTGTTCTGTCCGATGCCTGCTTGGCGGGAGGCCATAGCACGACCCTCGGTGACATCAGGGGGTGAGCCTATAGTTGGATTAGCATCAACAGGCTCCACCTACTGGTGAATAAACCCACTTGTTTTAGAGATCCAATGCCTAAGCCAATACCTTTTCACTGCTGTAATCAATAAAGTTGTGGCCTTTCCATGCCCATTAACCTTATATCATGTGTCCTTGTGTATTCATTTCGCATCGCGGGGGTCGGGTCCTCGAACCACAAGTGCCATATAATTCTTGTCCTGCATTTGTAAGAACATGATGGTTTAGCGTGGCAGCAGCTACATACCCTCCAACATTCCTCAGAAGAAAATAGGGACATATTCTACAGCAGAGCCCCTCTCCATCCATGCTTCCACCTCTGAGGGTGGGGCAGCAACGCAGACCAGACATAGCAGCTGAACGAAGCAAGTTAGAGCCAAGAAGCCACTGCTTTCTTCATAGGAAACCAACCAACTGAGGAGCAGGGAAATGTTGAAAATCTTTCTTGGGAGCATTCAAGTGGCCCAGATCTTGTTTTCATGAAAACAGGAAGTGAAGCCATAATTTAGTGAGGGGGAGGCATCGATTCAGTCCTTTTTTGGTGGGTACCCAAGGGTATGCAGTGCCAGCACATTCCCCTCCCCTCCAAAAAAAATAAATGTTAAAAGTGTTGCAGTTACTGTAAGAACTTCACGGTGAAAATCTTAAAAAACAAAACACTGCATGGATCTAAGAAATGTGGGGTGCACAGACCTGAACTTCCAATAAACACATTGAAATACTGCACTGAAGGGAAGGCTGCTTGGGAATTCAGGACTGCGTGAAAAAGTGTGAAGCTGCAGTGGCTTAAGTTGATGATCTTGTCATTTCCTATACACTTAAAAAAAAAATTAATTAAATTTTATTTAACATAATTATTACAAAATACAAGTAAAATACATACAAAATGCATACATACATATATTTTTCAGATAAGCACACATATTTTAAAAAGAACAAAAAAGAAAAAAGGAAGAAAAGAAAAAAGAAAAAATAAGAAGAAAAATTGGAAGAAGAAAAGAAATGTATTCTACAAATATCTCAATAATAAAATTTCATCGATTGACTTCCATCGCTTACACTGCACTTCCTATATACGTTTTAAGCAAATTTGTATCTGTTATTCCGTATTTTCCCCATACAATCTCATACAAATATTCTATTGATTAGAATATTTCCTATGCACTTGAAGCTCCTTGCCCATCAATATCAAGCAGGCACTTGCAGTGTATTCTCTTCATCACCTGTTAAAAACAATCTTGTTTAGGCAAGCCTACCCAGGTGCTTAGAAATGCTGGCATGAACGTTAATCTGTTTTAGCACAGTGGAACCTCTACTCACGACCACAATCCATTCCGGAGGCCCATCCAGAAGTTGAAACAGGTCTCTGGGAGAGTCGCCATTGTGTGCAGGCGCGGGCAGCGATTGCCCGCTTCTGTAAATGTGCAGAACGGCTGCAAACCCGCCGGTTACTTCCGGGTTTGCCACGGACGTTGGGCGAAATGGACACGAGCAGAGGCGGACGTAAGAAGAGGTTCAACTGTATTTTGAATTTTTGAAAGTTTTAAAGTATTGTAATTCCCCCCCCTTGATTTTATTGTTCTACCTTTTTGTCAACTGCTTTGAGTTTTTCTTTCTTTTTTACAATCAAGCGAAATAAAATAAATAAATCAGATTGGTTACAAAATTATGTAATACTTGCTCGGTGGAGGTAACACGCTTTGACTGATTCAGAATGACGGAATCAGTAGCAGCTAAATCAGAGTCAGGGAATCTCTGGCCTGTAATTCCCTGACCATTAACCATGCTTGCTGGGGCTGATCTGGGCTGGGGCCCAACAGCAACCCTGAACAAAATTAAGGAAACGGTGCAGAAGAAGTTTGCATTATGAAATCTATATGAATTAGATGTCCATGACTGGATAAAAGTTCAGAAGGCATACTAAGGGAAATGCAAGGATCCCTCAGCATCGCTTGCCTGCATCTCACTTTTGATGTTAAAAACAAGCAGGAGGCTTTGTACACAAATAGATCCAAAAAACCCCCCGCACTGCTTCCATCATATCTAGCTTGGCCCCCCAGAACCTTTTGAAGATAAAACTGAACTTTATGAAACAAAGCGTCAGAACAGAGAAGCAGAAATATGACTTTTTCATAGTGTAGAAAAACAAAGGGATCTTCTCTCTCTCTCTCTCTCTCTCTCTCTCACACACACACACACACACACACAACCCTCTGCCAAAATGAATGTTTCAAATAAGCATCTGAATGTCCTCAGTTTTTTCTTTAAACGTCCAATACATTTTAAGCCCCTACAGGCTCTTCCTCGGGGAGCTATGAAAATATCCAAATCACTTTTACAACAGTGTAAAATGCAATCATTCATTCATATTATTCATTTTGGTGTGAAACGCTTCACATTCTGTAAAAAATACTATATGCAACTCTAATACTCCAACATTTCATTTTAAAACGCCGCAGCAATTTCTCAGAACATATATATCCTTATCAGTGGATATATGTTTTGGGAAATGATTATAATATGAGTGATTGCATTTTACATGACATGAATTGATTTGTATATTTTGGGGGCTTCCTGAGAAAGCGTCTGAAATGCATCAGATTGATACATAAAGAGAACATTTAAAAAAAAATAGTTACAACTGAAGTGCTCTGAGATTTTGTTGCTGTTTAGTGCAGCTGGCTTTGGCTTCATATATACATGTTTCACCATCAAATCACAGAACAATTCCACCACTCCAGTGTTTGTGGGTGGGATGGGGGGTAGGCAGGATTTCACACAACCACCTCTCTGCTGGCCCAAGGCTGGGTTTAGGGTGGTGTGAACGGTTCCACCGCACAGGTCTATTGTGAAGATCTATAATTAAGAAGATCCATTTGGGGGCGCCAAATGTTGGCCTTGCTCAGGGCGCCATATTACCAAAGATTACTAAAGTCCGCCCCTATGCTGGCCTGCATTGGCAGAGAGGGTTGCCACTGATGGGGAATGACTATGCTGCGGTGGGCGCGTCAAGAAATATTGCATATTTACAGGACTGTGAAAGACAAAAACATTCTGCCCAAATAAGAGAAAACACCTTAAAAGCTAACCCACAGATGGTACTTGCATCCCACATTGCTAAGCAAAATAGACAAAAATATTTCTCCGCATTGTTCGAGAAATTGTGGGAATGAAGGAACATTTATACACATGTGGTGGAAATGCCCATTGATTAAAAACTTCTGGTTAAAAATATTTCAAGAAATGGAACAAATCACATCTCAATCGATCAATTTAGATCCCGAAATAGCACTGCTTTCTATATTTGCAGATGAAGCATAAAATCTTAGAGACAAAGACTTAATTGTGTGTCTTATAACTGCAGCACGTCTTGCTGTTGCTAGACACTGGAGGACATTAAACATGAACCTATATGACATTCGGTATGCTTATGTCTGGGAATTAATGTTGATGGAAAAGTTAGCAGAAAGGGTACATGAAAGAAAACAACGTGATAAACTACATAACTTTAACATAACATGGTCCTCCTTTATTACATATGCATCAAAGAAAAAACATGCATTTAAACCACCTTAGACACATGGGAGCATTTGGAATGATATTTTTAAAACCAGCAACTGTAGAAATGGTTTTTTTATTTGATTATATTGCTAATGTAATTACCTGGACGTAGTTGGGGGTGTTTTTTGGGGGGTTAGGGGAAAACTGTATTTGATTGCTTGTATTTGATTATATGTTGATCTTATATTCAACTAAGAACATATTCAAAAAGAGAGACAAAAACACCCTAGAGCAATGCAGGAAGCACTGGACTGCAACCATTTGACAACAACATTATCTGGATTCTCTATTAAAAAGTGAGTCAGCAAAGGATGGAAATTCAAAGCAAAGGGTCAAGTGCAGGAGCTGAGGTTTCCCTTCTTGTAAAGCAAGATGAAGCCTCATTTCCCTCTTTCTCGTTAATGCACACACACACACAAGCAAATTAAAAGGTATATTCTCTTTGCCAAAGAAAAGCACCTGGGAGAGTCAATTGCTTGAAGACCAAGGAAGAGAAATATGCTTCTTCTACTGTGAAATCAGTTCAAGGACCACATCCTCCTGTCTGCTTTCATCATTATTAACTCCTCTTAAGAAACTGCAGGTGTTCACTTCTCTAAGGATCCTCTTCACAGACTATAATATAAGAAGGTGACAGATGAAAAACACGTCTGAGAAATAACCAGTTTATTACCGGCTGCTTTTTCACAGACATGTCCTTTATAAAATAGGAGCATTGTATTGTACTCTAGAATTTCATATTTGAATGAAAATTGCCCTTCTTCCCAGTTTCTGCTTATGAACGGGGATGAAAAGTATGGCACTCTGCCTCTAACAGTGGTATAATATTTTCCATACAAGAAAACAAACCAAGTGAAAAATCTGGTCTCAGCAATTATCAAAACCAGCCACTGAGCTATTGCTATTGTGTATGGAAATTGTGGGCTGTTTTTAGGGCTCTCTTGGTTTGGGTAAGGCAAATGATAGGTAAAGGTAAAGCTATTTTTTTTTATAATCATATTTATTAAAATTTCCAATAGTAACAGAATAAGAAAAATAGAAAAGATAAAGAAAAGAAAGAAAAAGAAAGACAAATTTAAACCCTTATTTTCGTAACCTTCTTTCTAGGACTCCCTCCTTCCCCTCCCGACTGTATTCCCCTTTCCCTAAGTTGGTTCCACAAGCTCTCATTCCCAATTTAAACCTAATATGTTGTACCCATTAGCCAATTTAAATTTATACAATCTCAGCATCACTCCTCATCTTTAACAAACTAGAAAAAAGATTTTTCCCCCAAGATCTGCTCCCATTTCCTTCCACGAATTCCCCCCTTTTTAAAAAAAAACATGTTAGATCAAAATACCAAAGTTATATAAAGAAATAAAAGATAAAAGATATAAGAAGATTCAAAAAGTTGGTTACATAGCCTTTGGATTCTAAGATTCCCCCTCCCTTCCCCGGTTTGGATTCCCCATGTCCATCAGTCTGTGTGTTGTCGGCCTGGAGGTCTCAAGTCCGCAGCCAAATTTTTCTCAATCCATCTTGCCGGTTTTCTTTAAATTTGTTTGTTTTGATGATGTTTAACTTCAAATATCCAGTCTAATAGAGGCCTTTAATTTTCCTTGATCATTGTTGCTCCCATTGTTCTTTCCGTGTCGTAGCTGGTCCTTTGTTCTTTTGTTTCTTACTGTCTCAGGTTTCTTGTCTTGTTCAGCTGCTAAAACATTCTTATTCCGAGATCTAGTATCTCTACAGAGGTTTGTTATTCAGGAACAAAAACTTACGTCCAGTTCCTTCCTTGCTTCAATAGAAGATTCTATTGTAATGTAAACACCTCTGTAGACAAAATAGTATTTCAGTTTTGCAGCTTTCCCAGAAGATAAGACCTGTACACATCCCAGAGTAGTTTTCCACATACGCCACTTGTAATGTCCCGGAACCCCTCTAGGGGGATTGCAGTAACTTTGTATCCTCTAATCCAAAAGTCAAATTGTTGTTTCTTTTTCCCCCGACAGTTTATATCCATATTATATCAAATTGTAACAGAATTAACCAGCAAAATACTTGTAACAAAGTCCTCTTTATATTCTCAAGATTTGACAGCTACTTTGACAGCTGTCAAATTCTCCGTCTCTCTTCGCCAGGTTCTCCGAATCGCCCCGGTTCCCAGGGGGGGGTTGCCTTTTCCCTCTCACCCTCCACTTTTCTCCTCCAGCACAATTCTTGTAGTTTCCCATCGTGGAATTAGTAATTTTTGTCAGCAATAAACTTCTGGATCGATCTTGGTTTCCCAGTCCTTGTTTTAGCATGTTTACAATCAGGGGGGGGCTGACTTCCTTTTTAGATCACCCCCACTTGTGCCGAATCCGAAAAAAAATTCTTTTTTTTCTCCTTTTATACCCGGTTACCCAATTACTCACGGGTTGTTGTTAAATGTCCGAATTTCCATTGGAAGAAGCCAGCGCTCTCCGTCAAATGGCATGCGGCTGCGCTCGGCAGGGGAAGTGGAGGACTCACAGCACCACGCCGCTCCCCGGCACCCGATCCGTAGCCTTTAAAAAGGCTCCTTCACGAGCCGGGAGGGCGCTAGCGGTGCCAGCCGAGTCACCATGTCCACGGGCTCCGTGCCCGTGGTTTTTAAGTGTCCCCGCGTCGCCGGCGCGGTAGGACCCAGCCCCTGCCGAGCAGACTCCCTCCGGAGCTCGGAGGGAGTCCGCCATTCGGCGATGGCGCCAACCCGGAAGTCCTGGTAAAGGTAAAGCTAAAGGACCCCTGATCCAAACTACAAGAAAGAAGATTCCACCTAAACATTAGGAAGAACTTCCTGACAGTAAGAGCTGTTCGACAGTGGAATTTGCTGCCAAGGAGTGTGGTGGAGTCTCCTTCTTTGGAGGTCTTTAAGCAGAGGCTTGACAACCATATGTCAGGAGTGCTCTGATGGTGTTTCCTGCTTGGCAGGGGGTTGGACTCGATGGCTCTTGTGGTCTATTCCAACTCTATGATTCTATGATTCTGACAGTTAAGTCCAGTTGCGAACGACTCTGGGGTTGCGGCGCTCATCTCTCTTTACTGGCCGAGGGAGCCGACGTTTGTCCGCAGACAGTTATTCCAGGTCATGCGGCCAGCATGACTAAGCCACTTCTGGTGAAACAGAGCAGCGCATGGAGATGCCATTTTTACCTTCCCACTGGAGTGGTACCTATTTATCGACTTGCACTTTGACGTGCTTTCAAACTGCTAGGTGGGCAGGAGCAGGGACCGAGCAACGGGAGCCCAGCCCGTTGTGGGGATTCGAACTGCCGACCTTCTGATCGGCAAGCCCTAGGCTCTGTGGTTTAGACCGAAATGAAAATCAGGAAATGGCAGGCACCACTGCTTCCCTCTTCAGGGCTGAGCTGTTAAATTCAAAAATAATTTCTGTCAAGATGGGGAGAACTCACTGTTCATATGTAATTAATAAATAATTAAACCAGCATTTAGACACATGGTGGCAGATGTTTCAACATTATGTCTTTATCTGTCACACTTCAGACAGCTGTTCCAACATTTCTAAGTTAGCTTGATTTATGCAGAAAGATTTTTTTATAGCCTCAGGCAATAATCTGAAGATTGATACTGAAATTCAAAATGTATAATAAGTACTCTTTCTAATAATGCCAAGTAACGTGGTTTATTTACAACTCTTGGACACAACTTAGCCCTGCTGCCTTGGACAGCTGCCATGCACAACTAGGCATAGGGGATAAATTTGCATTGGTTTGTGTTTTATTGCAAGCATATCTAATTTGCACTTCCTAAAACAATATGAGAACCAAAATACAGCTATCCTTTGAAACTTGCACTTTTGCGAATTTTGTAGTGCAGTTCTCTGGCCGAATCATTTGTATAAAAATGTATATATTAGGGGAAATCGTGCATTAAGATGAAGCTATTAGCATCATGATAGGGACAACTGATTGCAGATATGTGCATGTTGGGTAAGATTGTATACCTAAATGTGCATATTAGGAAAAATTTGAACATTTGTCCATGAGATTCCCCCCCCCCCCGAAAATTGAAGCTAAGGCTGGAAAAAAAATAGAAATGAAAAGAAACTGAAACTGACAGATTGCTCTATATCTATTTTCAGCACACACTGGAAATACAGTATATTTGAAATGGTTCACAATGTGTGTGTTTGCGGTCTCTAATATTTTAAAATGAATTTCAAATAGTGAATAAAATAGACCTCTGAAAAAGGTTGTCAGTGAAATGGTCCCTCTGACAAATAATAAGCTTTTTGTGCTACAAAAGTAAAAAATAGCAAGTTTGCAAATCACAGATTTGTCCAAATTAGAAAGCAAGTAACAGCTTTTCACGGACTCCAGTTTAGCAGACATGTCATTACAAATATAAGGGAAACATACCTGTGCCTCAGCAAGGCATACAATGGGCAGTTCAATAAATAAAGAATAACGTCCTCAACCACATTATGACAGCAAATGCCTCAAAGGCAGTTCATAGGAGTCTTCACATAGCTATTCATTAGGTATGCAGATTCTGTTCTTTGGAAAAACAGAGCCACGAATAACTTCTTCAGAGGAATGCTAATATTAAGTAAGTAAATCAAAATGACACTTCCTTATGACACTGCAATGGCAGTGTTGTCTCCAGGTTCTGCAGAGAAGTTGGAGGGGAGAGATATATATAAGAAGAGTAGGAGAAAGGAATTATTCTCTGGTTCTGACAAAAGAACTAGGAGCATCATGCTACGAGTGCACCCAATTTATATTTTGAAATGGCTAATTGCCAAGTTCCACGATAACACTAATTCTGGAGGGTAGAAGGGTCTCTGCCATCTGGACATGATTCCCTTCCTCCTTGGAATCTATATCTGGCTCACTAAGGGTGGCCAGGATAACCTGAGAAAATTTGCCTTTTTAAGCTTCCTTTGAATAAGCTTTTTTTTTCTTTCCCCGATATGCACATAGCGACCTGCAATCCAGATCCAATGCAAACTGTGGCCTGCTTGCAGCTGGAATACAATATGGGAATGACTTTCAGTTAGCCTCATATCTTAGGAATTTGTCCATACCCATCTACTGGCGTTTATTTACCAAAGCTAGATTAAATGTATTTCCATCGGAAGTTCTAAATGGTAGACTGAGAGGCATTCCCTACCAGAATACGCTTTGTTTATGTTCTCAGGACGTCAGTTGCATGAACCATATCCTACGACATTGTGGGCAGTATGGGCAAGCAAGGGATGAACTGATCAAACCTTTACTAGCAAATTTGCCAGGAAAATCTGAAGCCTCCCATATTAAATACCTTCTGGAGGATAGGTCAAATGATATTACACTTACCGTGGCAAAGTTTCTTTCGGAGGTTGCAAGAAACAAAGACCATCATGCTATAGACTACCTTGGTCTCTTTCGCCTGTTGTTTGGTTCTCTTAACTGTATCTTGTTTTGAAACTGTTTTGTGGGTCTATGGACCACAATAAAGATATATAATATTTTGCCAAGATGGGAAATTCAAATTGCTCTCTTTGTTCCAAGGTCGTGCCAGTTTTATCCACAGAACGGTGGCAGCACTGCGTCGGGGGGGATGAGTGTGTGCTCAGGGGCAGCTGTGCCCTTCCAGTGGTGCTGCAATTGCCAGGGCAGGGGTGGGCTGGGCTGGGCTGGGCTGGGGCAGCAGCAGGGTCCAGGAAGCTCTGGGTTGGCAGTTTCCTGCATGTGGCCGCCACCAGTCCAGACCTCCCCGACATCACCAACATCTTGCCCTGCTCTGCCCTGGCAAATGTAGCACCCCAAATGTGGGAGACTGCAGCAACATACCTGCCCTCCCCACATCATGTACTGCTTCTGTAGAGGAGTGGGTTTGTTCACCAAACATGGGTTCCCAGCAGGATAGGTAAAAGGTCAAGGTTAAAGACCCCTGGGCACAGAAGGAATTTTCCCCACTTGGCTGATTGGCTGTTGCCATTTGGGTTTTGCCTGCTGCGTAGCAATTCGTCACAACTTGTAAGGTTGCGGATAGGCTCTGGTTCAGGTGATAGGGATGGGAGAACGCTCTCGCCATCCCTATGTGAAGGGTATTCCGTTAAAGGAATCCAGAGTCTCAACTTGGTTTGGTCAACCCCCGAGAGGAGTCCAGGGGAGCATCTGGGGAGTGAACAGAGTCTGTTCCCAGGTTTTTCACCTGCCTCAGGTGTTCACCCTTGGCTGACCTATGATAGAGCTCTGGGTCAGTGCTACCTGCAAGGGTGCAGGGAGCTAATCGAACCAGAGCCTATGCAACTACTCACTTTCTGTAATCAATAAAGTTGTGGCCTAATTCTGCCAAAAACCAAAACTAAAATTTGAGTCAAATGTGTCTTTTATTTAGGGGGGGGGTCTCTGGGTCTGAACACGCAAGTAATCATTTCATGAAAAGCTAGTCAGGTAGTTTATTAAATATGACCAAGAGCACAGAAAAATTTTAAGGGGTCCTGGTGTGCATATGTGATATTTTGCTGTATGTTGGTCTGAGCAGTACACACGTAGTACTGAGAGAATATAAAACACCTAATAATGCAGATTTATAGCTAGGCAGAATGGGTATTTCAGAATAGTTTTTATTCACAGGGAAGATAAGAACCAATTGCAGAAGTGCCATGGCATATTGGCCATTCCTCAACTGTTTTTTACAGTGAAAGATTTTCAATAAATTATTCCAAATTAGAAGCAGTGCTCCAGTTCTTTTCCTCTTTCTCTGCCCCTGCTCTCAATGCACGGAGAGGCGTGGCCAGATATCAAACAGAACGCCAGTTTATGCTTCATTTTCTACAGATATGTTATATATCTTTGAATTTTTTTAAGCAGAGGTTAGATGGCCACCTGTCATAGATTTCTGCATTGCAGAAGGTTGAACTAAATGACCCCTGAGGCCCCTTCCAGTTCTATGATTCTCTAATTCTATGATTTTTGGTCAATTAAGACATAATGTACGACACGAACTGCAATCGTTGTGAAAATCTACTGCACCTTTTGCCTCTACTATTAGTTCAGGAACAAAGGGCCAAATTATTTCACTGCCAGATTACAGCTGCATATGGTATATGGATGTTGAATAGGTTTGCAAATCACCTGGGAGACATTCTGTCACACAACCCAGATGGAGTGTAGGGAAAACTTTCCAAAATGGCCCTGGAAGGTGACTAAAGTCCCCCACGAAGCCATAAAGTCAGTGCACTGCCTGGCAGGACAAAATTTAATTTTTGTCAGTCCTCTCCAAACTTTCCTCAATAATACTCAATATAGATTTCCCCCCCTAATATGGCTTACTATATAGCATGTGTGGGAAACCTGTGGCTCTCCAGAAGTTGTTGGACTCTGAGTCCCATTATCCCCAACTGGCCGGGGCTGGTGGGAACTGGAGTACAAGAAGAAGAAGAAGAAGAAGAAGAGGAGGAGGAGGAGGAGGAGTTTGGATTTGATATCCCGCCTTTCACTCCCCTTCAGGAGTCTCAAAGCGGCTAACATTCTCCTTTCCCTTCCTCCCCCACAACAAACACTCTGTGAGGTGAGTGGGGCTGAGAGACATCAGAGAAGTGTAACTAGCCCAAGGTCACCCAGCAGCTGCATGTGGAGGAGCGGGGACGCGAACCCGGTTCCCCAGATTACGAGACTACCGCTCTTAACCACTACACCACACTGGCTCTCTCAATAACTAGAGGGCCACAATTCCCCACCAATACCATATAGAATTTTCAAAATATTATAGGTCAATTCAGGTCACTCCACCCCTTAGGACAATGGTTTTCAACCAGTGTGCCATGGCACCCTGGGGTGCCTTAAAGGATGGTCAGGGGTGCTGCGGGCAACACTGGCTTCTGTCCTGCTTTCCTTCCCTCCCTCCTCTGATGCCCTCTCATGTCTCTGCCCAGGGCCATCTTAAGTATATCCGGCGCCGTGGTGCAAAGCTCCCTCTGCCCCCCCTCCATTTCCCAGAGTTGTCCACCTTTTTTTAGGGAGGACAGCACTGCCGGCAGGGCTGGCTGGAGGAGGTGGGCAGCGGTTGGAGGGCAGCCCCTCCAGTGAGGAAGAGGCGGGGGCTGGACACGGCGCCTTCTGGCTCAGCTGGCTGCTTTGTGCCACGGTGGCCATGGCACACAGAGGCTCCGGGCGTGGCGCTGCTTCGGTGTGGCATGGCGGAGGTGGGCGAGTTCGGTGAGCTGATGCTGGGAGGTGCCGCATCCAGCCTCCGCCTCTTCCCTGGTGCTCTCCTGAACTTGGTGCCCTGGCGCCCTGCACCACTAGCTTCTATGGGTAAGATGCCCCTGTCTCTGCCTCCCCAAGGCTTGCACAGCTGTTTGTTGCAGAAGCCCTGGCTGCAAGCTTCCCAGACAAATGGTGCCTCTAGGGCTGGCCAGCCTTGGAGTAAGCAAGCAAGCAGGCGAGGGAGCCACAGGCGAGGGAGCCAGCCACTTCTCCAACCCTTGCTGTTGGGAATGGACAGATAAATCCCAGGCCCTGTGGGGCAGTGTGAGGAGGTACCTCTCTTTGGGGTGGGGGGGCAGCAGAAGCAGTGGGGCAGAAGCAGTGGTGGCCCAGAGGACTCCCAAGGAGAGGGGAGAGGAGAGGAGACTGAGGGAACACTCTACAAAGGAGGGTGTTTGAAAAAGAGTGGGGCTGCCAGCTCCGCAAGCAAGGGGGTGACATAACTGGACTCCTGAGCCCCACAGGGGTGCCGCAGAAAGAATGTAGTTGGTCAAGGGAGCCATGGACTCAAAAAGCTTGAAAACCTCTGCCTTAGGACATTCCCCTCCAATGGAAGCTCAGAGTATCATTAAATCACAACAAATACAAACAATCTAAAAATAATTAAAACCAACGAAGGCAGCAGCATTAACAAGGCCAATTTTCAAAATAAAAAATAAAGAAGACTAATATAGAAACCAACAGAACTAAATTTTGCAGCACAACTCTTTAATAATAAAAAACTTTTTAAAAAAGAAGTCAGCCCCCACCCCCAATGATGGTTTTAAAAAGTCCATAGCTGAAAAGACAAAAACAAAGAAACACTTCGCAGTCGTTTTGCAGCACTCCACAAATGGAGTAATTGAAACATCAAACCAGGGTTTCTACTTAACACTCCAAAACCCAAAGTCATCCTATTCACTCCAAACAGGTGCCAAATTTTGGTAAAAGTTTTGCGATATTTTGTGGCACCCCCCCCCCTACCCCTTGCATTTTGCAGCATCCCACAATTGGACAATGTTGGGTTTGGGGGTGTTATCTACGAATCCCAGTGTGATGTTTCAATTGCTCTGATTGTGGGGCGCTGGAAAACACGGGGGTTTTGCTGCAAAATGCTGCAGAACAACAGCAAATCTTTGGCACCAGTTTCAAGGGGATCCCAGATATTGAGGTTCATAGTTAATGAAGCTAGCCATGGGATTTACCTTGGAGTAAACATGTATATAGGTTCATGTGGCATGTAAGATTGCTCACACAATCATTCCATCCACTAATGAACTAGGACAAATGAGTGCTTATCAGTTTGGAAGTAAAATGAGGGTTATGTGCGGTTTGCAAACTTCCGTGCTTAAGCAATCCAAACTGGACATAGCATCCCAACAGCTGGTAACTACAAGTGAAATATTTTTCACTGTGTTATAAGCAGCCAGTCTGATAGGTGTCTCTATCCCATATGTAATACAGACACACCCACTGTTGTAGTGCTGTTTATTAAGCTTTTCATCATTCCTGTTTTAAAAGCACCCAGGGAACAAAACCCTGCATAGCATGCCAAGCTGTTTGCATCATATGTTTCAGATAAATTCTATACAGCATCAATCATTTCATCTGCATAAATCTACCCGCTCGTGGACATGCTTTGAGACATCTATGTCTGACATAATTAAAGCTCCTCTTAGATGCTAGAAACTCCCCCAGGCAGGCACATATCTGCAACTTGAAAGCGCGGTGGAAATAACTCAGACCAAATGCCAGTGTTGGGTGAAATCAGGCCACGACTTTATCGACAGAAGGCAAGTGGGGCTGGCGTGGCAGTAGGGCAGGGATCAGTTCCTTATCTCACTCAGCTCTTGCAGTGAGATGAGATGAAATGGCACTCCACTCAGGACTGGGTGACACCCAAACTCCCACCATGGGGATAGGCCAGTGTTGAACCCACTGGGGGAAGGGCTCACAGGGGTGCTTGCCCCGACCTCAAAATTGTTAGGGGCACAAAATTTCAACACCCAGTGCTGCCTCGATACAGCTTTTGTAGGTGGGCACCCTTGAAAATAGGGACGCGGGTGGCGCTGTGGGTAAAAGCCTCAGCGCCTAGGGCTTGCCGATCGAAAGGTCGGCGGTTCGAATCCCCGCGGCGGGGTGCGCTCCCGTCGCTCGGTCCCAGCGCCTGCCAACCTAGCAGTTCGAAAGCACCCCCGGGTGCAAGTAGATAAATAGGTACCGCTTACCAGCGGGAAGGTAAACGGCGTTCCGTTCGCTGCGCTGGCTCGCCAGATGCAGCTTGTCACGCTGGCCACGTGACCCGGAAGTGTCTGCTGGCCCCCGGCCTATAGATGTGAGATGGGCGCACAAACCCCAGAGTCTGTCAAGACTGGCCCATTCGGGCAGGGGTACCTTTACCTTTACCTTTACCCTTGAAAATGGCTTCTCCATGAGAACCAGAAAGTGTCCTCTCCAGGCAATGGAACTTCCCTTTTCTTTATCTGCAGCTGCAGTCTCCTGAATGGTATGGATGCCTATGGCGTTTGCCCATTCCTTGTGATTATTTTTGTCGGGGGGGGGAGGTTTGGAAATGGTTAATGTAGATTGACCAATGAGAAAGCTCAGAGGCGGAGCCTACCTGGTTTTGAGGCTCAGTCCAGGGGTTTACCATTGGGAGATAGATGAGTGAGGGTCAGACAGAGGCAGAAAAGTCGAATATAGTGGTTGTAACAGAGTGAGAGACAGGGTAGAACTGAGAGAGAAGAGTGTGACAGTGTGAGATAGTGCCACATCTAGTCAATGGCGCACATTTGAGAAACCGTTCTGAACATATTTAAAACTTGTTTGTTCGTCAATAAACTTTAATCTTTGTTGTTGACTTTACAACCTGACTGAGACTCAGTATTTCACCAGAAGAAACCTGGTTGGTGGCAGCGGAAGAATAAAGCAGTGGTGTACCGGTCAATAGTCCGTGTAATGTGTCCTAAGGTGAAAGACTTCTGGGAAAAGATTTATAATGAGTTGAAAAAAATGTTGAAATATACATTTATTAAGAAACCAGAAGTCTTTCTACTTGGAATATTAGGACTGGAAATGCCCCAAAAAGATGTTAGACTGTTTTTGTTTGCCACTACAGTGACAAAACTTTTATTAGCCAAAAACTGGAAATTGCAAGAAATACCAACAATAGAAGAATGGCAGATGAAGATGTTGGACTTTTTGGAGCTGGTCAACCTGACTGGAAGAATCTGCGACCAGAAAGAGGAGGAAACTTATGAGGATTGGAAGAAATTTAAATAATATTTAGCTAAATATTGTGATATAAGATAAATAGAAAATTATTGGAAATAATAAATAGGCTTAGGGGTAGAATTAGAATATGTGATTGTAAATATTAATTAAATATTAATATTAATAAAATTAATTAAATATTGATTAAAATATTAATAAAGGAGAGGAGGTTAGTAAAGGAAAGGAGTTTAATATTATTAGAAATATGAATTTGGAGAACTGTTATGTAGGTGATATAATGAAATTCAGTTAGAGGGGATTTGTGGAAGTCAGTTATCAATGTAAAGGGAATTAGTTATTTGAAGAATCAATTTTTCTTTGTGTTTAATTTATTGTAGTGTAATGTGTTTCTTTTGTGTTTGGTTTGTTTTGTTATGTCATTTTTGTGATGAACGTGGAAAATCAATAAAAACGTGGAAAATCAATTTTAAGAATTGGGAGAAAAAAAATAGTCCGTGAAATGACCGGGGGCTCTGTACAAACACCACAATGCCTTTAGGCAGTTGAATACACATGCACCCTCCATCTTCTTTCCTCCCTCTTACCCTCATTCTCTAAGGACAAACACAGCCCAGGGCACTGGCAACCCATTCTACACCACTGTTTCAACCCTGGTATGGTGCAAACCAAGCATCCAGGGGCCCATTGGGCAACTTGGGAGAGAGATTTCATCCAGGGCATGCCTTGAGTTAATGTTTCCTCTACAGGCCACTTATGGGAGGCCCTTTACTATGCTGGTCCCTCCCAGTGCCGTTTCTGCCAAATTGGTGGCGAAATGTGCAACCGCCTGACATAATGAAGCATTTCACTGAGGGAACGGAGGAAGAAAACACCCAGCTAAGGTTGGAAGAGGGGAAAATTCCTTTCCGGCCCTGCCAACCAGGGGAAAAAAAACAAGTAGCCCAGTCAACATCTAACACCAATGGTGGGTAAGATACTCACAGGGCAAAATGGCCCAGAACCCATAGGGATAATGCCTTTCCAAGGCCTTGGTCCTCCCTCCCTCTCGTGAGATCCCTTGGGATGATCCACATCCTGCAGGATCTAGTGATCCTAGGAGCCTTTCCCAGACCATGACTTTGAGAACAGCAGTAGCAGCTGGGAAGAGAGAAGTTCAGAGATGTGTGTGTGTGTGTAATTTTGTAAGTTGTATGTCCCTGTTTCTCAGTTTGATCCTTTTACATGGGTATTTTTTTAAAAAAAATTAATTTATGCTTTTCAAGTTTATACATTTCACTGATTTTACAATCATTTTAACATTTCAAAATTTGACCTCATTCTCCCTCGTTCTGCAGTTCCTTAAATTTATTTTTAATATCTTCTGCATAGCCAAATTAACTTAATTAGCTCATTTGTTCATCTACTTTAAATATATACTCTTATAAAACTGCAGGTTATTACAATAATACTGTCAATGTTCTTATCTGTTTACAATTTATCTGTGAAAATTCAATAAAAGATTTCCATTCTTTTATAAAAAGTTTGTTATCTGGATTTCTTATTCTTCCGGTAAGTTTCGCCATTTCTGCATAATTTTTTGTATCCATTCTTCCTTTACTTGTTTTGTGGTATTCTATGCATTGAGTCTTGCAATTATTTTTATTGATTATAGATTAGTAATTTATTGTAATTGATAAGTGTAAACTGTTTAATTATTATTTGCTGATGTTTAATTTTCCTGTTTACTATTATATTCTAATGGATTATTGAATATTGCTTTATTTCAGTGATGGCCAAACTTGGCCCTCCAGCTGTTTTGGGACTACAACTCCCATCATCCCTAGCTAACAGGACCAGTGGTCAGGGATGATGGGAATTGTAGTCCCAAAACAGCTGGAGGACTGAGTTTGGCCATCACTGCTTTATTTGATATACGTTGCTTATTTTAAAGTTATTGTAACTTTTTATATTGGATCAAATTGTTAATATTAATGTTTGTTGTTTTGTTGTATTTTTATGTGTGTTGGAAGCCACCCAGAGCGACTGGAGCAATCTAGCCAGATGGGCAGGGTATAAATATATTTTTTATTATTATTAATATATTGTGAGAGCCTAATGGGGAGGCGTGACTCTGCCCTCCCCCATTGTTCCCTCAGTTCCTGCAACATCTGGCAAAGTCACCCTGAATGCAGGGCACAATCAGAACGGGACATCTTTAACACCAATATAATTGGAATTGTGATGGCTTTTTGACTGATAATTAATGTGATTAACAGAGCAATCCTAGACATGTGTTTTCAGAAGTCCTACTGAGTCCATCAAGGCTTGCTTCCAGGAAAGTGTATACCATTGCAGTCTAAATGAAGAAAAACAAACAGTTTTAAATCATGTATATGTCTAGCGAAGGAAGTTTGAACCAGAAATGCCCTTTTGGAGACATAACCTTCATGCAGCTGCTCATACGTAGAACTAGGGGGTGGGGACAGAAATGGATCTCATCTAGTTTTAATTGTATTTCGTTATAGCAATGCTAAAATCTATGAATGTGCAAAGAATAGTAGAATTATAGAGTTGAAACGGACCACAAGGGTCATCTAGTCCAAACCCTTGCAATGCAGGGATCTTTTGCCCAGTGCGGGTCTCAAACCCACAACCCTGAGATTCAGAATCTCATGCTCTACCAACTGAGCTACCTCTCCGGAATCATATTCCCAGATTCTCCAACATGGACAATTTTGAACTGGGCTGAATTAATCCACTTACTGGCTGCATGGAACCTGCTCATTGGTGTCCATATTTATCAACTGCAAAAAAATAAATAAAAAATGTATGCAGTTGGCCAGCTACTACTATGCCATAAGATCCACTGTCTTGTAATATTACATATGTGCTTGAATTACTGATGAAGCCCAGGATGGCGAAACAAGGCCAATATTCCGGAAATCCTTGTCTAGACTCTGTGAAAGGATTTTGTGGAAGTGTAACAACCTTTCATGTGGATTGTTTGGACTTTATGAACAGACAGGTGGAATGGACACCATTACACAGATGAACCTTATGCATGAACTGACTAGAGAATGATCTGATCCACTGGGTCTTCCGCTTTGTTCATTCATTGAACTTTATGAGTTACTTCTGTTGAAATTTACAATTTGATATAATGAATTGTTGTTGTTGTTTAGTTGTGTCCGACTCTTCGTGACCCCATGGACCAGAGCACGCCAGGCACTCCTGTCTTCCACTGCCTCCCACAGTTTGGTCAAGCTCATGCTGGTAGCTTCGAGAACACTGTCCAACCATCTCATCCTCTGTCGTCCCCTTCTCCTTGTGCCCTCCATCTTTCCCAACATCAGGGTCTTTTCCAGGGAGTCTTCTCTTCTCATGAGGTGGCCAAAGTATTGGAGCCTCAACTTCAGGATCTGTCCTTCCAATGAGCACTCAGGGCTGATTTCCTTCAGAATGGATCGCTTTGATCTTCTTGAAGTCCATGGGACTCTCAAGAGTCTCCTCCAGCACCACAATTCAAAAGCATCAATTCTTCGGTGATCAGCCTTCTTCATGGTCCAGCTCTCACTTCCATACATCACTACTGGGAAAGCCATAGCTTTAACTATACGGACCTTTGTTGGCAAGGTGATGTCTCTGCTTTTTAAGATGCTGTCTAGGCTTTTCATTGCTTTTCTCCCAAGAAGCAGGCGTCTTTTAATTTCATGACTGCTGTCACCATAATGAATAGTATACCTTATTTATCTAAGAACACAGCCAGTTACGTCTCGTGTGTTTATTGAGGATGCTTTACGTGACCATAGGTTTGTTTGTTGTTGTTTTGTTGGCCAATATATGCCATGGGTTAGTGCTTGAGATGGGGATGACCGGCCGGTCAGCAGCCACACACCCAGCCTCTCCTGTCACCTGCTTACTTGTCCTCTGCCGCCCTCTGCACAACACACTCAGCTTCCTTAGAATGTGCTCAAGCCATTGTACACAGGTCCAACATTATCCACTCACGGGAAGCAGGGAAATGCAGACTGTTGCAACTCAGTGACCCTGGTAAACTCAAAGCACTGCCAGAGATTAAGGAGATAAGAGTTGGAATCGCAATGCAAGACTTCTTTTTGGCAGCAACTGGGTGCAGCATAGAGCTATGCCAACAGACTCTTGAAATCGCCCCACTCCGTTTGTGGGCACAGAAACTGGGAGATCATTTCAGCAATTGTTTTCCCCATGGAAACTGTGCTGGCAGCCTGACTATCATTTGGTACATCCCACAATGTCCCAAGTCAACCATCATTCTGGGTCCTTGGAGGACTGGGCGGGAAGGTGGACAACATTCATAGAAAATTGGGGAGGGAAAGATCGCAGAAAAAAATTATTCTGATAAATTTTGGCTCAGTTGCAGTTCAGCACAAAGTCCAGCCTGGCCCTCAGTTTGAAACTTTACTTGAAAGAGCCACATGTTAACCTTTGTCTTTATTGCAGCCTGGTTTTCAGAACACAGCAATTAAATCTGAATGCAACCAAAATCCCATTCCTTCTATATATTCCAGGCATTTGATAAACAGCTGTAGCTAGATTTTGCGTGCTCTTTGTATCCTAGTCGGAATGCCAGAAGAGGAATGGCACTACTATTTAACGGAACTTAAAACATTTCAAAGGCACACAGAAGCTTTATAAAAATGAATCGCGGCTATTACAATCCCGGAGGCAACTTAATAGACTTTGATTGCTTCTGTCCCAGGGTGAAGAAGAAAAGATCAAAATAGAGATTTCTCTGTTTCAGACACATAGAATAATTGCTCTTTGGCCCTTAATTGTAATCCTGCCAACTGCTGAATGCCAATGACTGTAATGTTCTCTACGAGTTTATCTAAAATGTCTGAAAAATTACTTCAAATAGCAGAGAGTGGATGCCACATGCGACACACTTCAGTTTTGACCAGAGGAACTGTATAACACAGTGATCATAATCGAAGGGTAGAGGAGAAGAGAGATCCTTTGTCCTTGGAATTCTCCTTCCTTGGAGCATTTGATTTCTGCTAAAGTGGTCGGCTCTTTTCCCCCCATGCACGCTCTGGAAACCCTTTTATTTTCAAGTCATCACCATGCCAGTATTTGTTTTAAAAGGAATTGCTGTTCCATGTCCACAAAGCCCTCAGTGTTGTGTTGCTTCCCTTGGATTTATGTCATAAATCCATACCACACAGCACTGCACCACAGAGCAAGAGCATAACTGTCAACGCTTCCCTTTTTTAAAGGGAAATTCCCTTATTCCAAATAGGATTCCTCGCAAGAATAGGGAGAAGTTGATAGCTATGAGCAAGAGAGAAGCAACTGGTGGATTTTAGGCTGCATGGGCCGTTCCCAAATACACTTTTATTTCCTTTTCCAGGCAAATGCTTGCAAACATGTGCATCTTTGCAGATGGTTTTCTTTGGGGGGGGGGTTCATCACAGTCTCTTCTGGTGATCCACCCCCCTTTACCCTTTAAGGGGAGGTTAACAATGGACATAAGGAAACAGTCATGGACCCCACAAGACACACACACACACACACACACACGGACACACGGTTCTTCTCCTTCTCTCTCAAGAGAGGCATGCATCAGCCCCACCGCTAGCCTAAAACAGTGGGGTGCACCAAAAAGAAGGGGCAGTTTAGCCCAGTATACCTGAAGGAGCGTCTCCACCCGCATCATCCAGCCCGGACACTGAGGTCCAGATCCAAGGGCCTTCTGGTGGTTCCCTCACTACGAGAAGCAAAGTTACAGGGAACCAGGCAGAGGGACTTCTCGGTAGTGGCCCCTGCCCTGTGGAACACCCTCCCATCAGATGGCAAGGAAATAAACAACTATCTGACTTTAAGAAGACATCTGAAGGCAGCCCTGTTTAGGGAAGTTTTTAATGTTTGATGTTTTATTGTATTTTTAATATTTTGTTGGAAGCTGTCCAGAGTGGCTGGGGAAACCCAGCCAGATGGGTAAGGTATACATTATTATTATTATTATTATTATTATTATTATTATTATTATTATTATCATCATCATCATCATCATCATCATAATCCCTATGCAGATACACATTTTTACTTGTAGTCTTTAAGGCTATATTAATGATATTAATGGAAGATGGAGCAATCTTGCTTTCTGCTGCTCCGGAGAACTCGAACCAATGGATTCAAGTTAAAAGAAAGCACGTTCAGACTCAACAACAGAAAGACATTTCTGAATGTAAGTTGTTCAACCTCCCTCAGAAAGTGGTGGACTCTCCGTCCTTGGAGGTTTCTAATCAGAGGTTGGATGCCCATCAGCCATAGATGCTTTAGCTGAAATCCCTGCATTTCAGAGGTTTGGATTAGATGACCCTTGGGATCCATTCCAACTCTACAATTCTATGATTCTATGAAAACGATAATAATGAACATTATTGCACAGGTCTTGTGACAGTAGCAGGCCAGGTCAGAGGGGAACTATTTCTGGAGTTGCCAGAACAAAGCATCTTCCTCCTGCTTTCCAATATTTTCTTCACCTCTTTGTTTCCATCCTTCCATTCTTCCTCTGATTGCCTCCTCTGCCTCTCCCTCTCCTCTTCTCTTCCTCAGCTTCCTTTAGTTCCATTCACTTCCTTGTCCCCTCCATTCCCCTCCAACTCATCCTTTTTCTTTCTACTACTCTTTTTCTTTTGCTCCATCCTTCAATCCCCCCCCTCTTTCCACTCTCCATCTCCATCTCCCACCCTCCCCATTTCTCTCCAGCTGCCATCCATTCCCTCTGCAAACACCCTTCCTCACCTCCTCCCACTGACAGAACTATAAGAATCCTTCACTCCACTCTCACCTCCCCAAGAAGTATGTGCATTTACAATTTAAATTACTCTCTCAAAGGGAGACCCACATTGTGGCTGTCTTGTGTCGTTGCTGATCTTTGGAAGCAACTCTGGCAATGTTTAGTCTGAAGAGAGGAGTGGAATACTTCGTTCCACTCTCAGCTTTATAGTATGCAGAATACCTTTGTGCTTCAGAGCAGTGGGGTTTGCCAAGGTTCTTGAAGCGCTGAGTTGTGTTGACAGGTTAGCAAAAATAAAAAGTAAGCTGAACTCAAAAAACCAGACAGGAAGGAGCAATCTTTTCTCTCAAAGGGAGTGGGGATCCTTTGAATGTGAGAGCAGCTGTGCTGGTTCAGGCCAGAGGTTCAGCTAGAGAGACAGTGTGGTGTAAAAGTTAGGGACATTGGTCTACGAGCTGGGAGACTTGGGTTCAAATCCCCACTCAGCTGTGAAGCTCACTGGGTAACCTGGGCCAGTCAATGTCTCTCCGCCTGCCTCACAAGATTGTTGCGAGGGTGAATTGGGGAGTCAAAACCGGGAATACCAGCTCCTTGGGTGGGTGAGTGAGGTGGTGTAAAAAATGCTAATGTTGTTGTTTAGTCGTTTAGTCGTGTCCAACTCTTCATGACCCCATGGACCAGAGCACGCCAGGCACTCCTGTCTTCCACTGCCTCCCGCAGTTTGGTCAAACTCATGCTGGTAGCTTCGAGAACACTGTCCAACCATCTCATCCTCTGTCGTCCCCTTCTCCTTGCGCCTTCCATCTTTCCCAACATCAGGGTCTTTTCCAGGGAGTCTTCTCTTCTCATGAGGTGGCCAAAGTATTGGAGCCTCAACTTCAGGATCTGTCCTTCCAATGAGCACTCAGGGCTGATTTCCTTCAGAATGGATTGGTTTGATCTTCTTGCAGTCCATGGGACTCTCAAGAGTCTCCTCCAGCACCATAATTCAAAAGCATCAATTCTTTGGCGATCAGCTTCCTTTATGGTCCAGCTCTCACTTCCATACATCACTACTGGGAAGACCATGGCTTTAACTATACGGACCTTTGTTGGCAAGGTGATGTCTCTGCAGAGACAAAAATGCTAATAAATGTAATAAATAAGTGATACCACTCCAGTATCCTGCTTTCAAAAACTGATGAAGGAACCTAAATTGTACGTTATCTGAAACAAGACATGGAATCGCATCCTCTCTTCAAATACAAGAGGATGCGATAAATGTGTTGCTGCCATCCATCTAGAATTGCAGAGGGCATTTGTTGGCATCTCAGCAAAATGAATACTCTCTGCAAATTGCATGACCCCAAGAAACGATTTCCTCAGCTTGCTTAACCAGGATGCTCACTCAGCTGCCGTGGGCAAGTGGCTATATCTCAGCCAAGCTTACTTCACAGGATGAATTGGGTGCCCCATATATGCTGCCCTGATCTATAGGGCAGGGTGGAGGGGGGCAGAGGCAAAGGGGCATGTCCATGTGATAAATAAAATCCACAGTGTTTTCACTTACTTGCTTCTGTTTCCTTTTGTTTCCCTGCTTTCCCTTCCTCACACATCCACTTACACTGCTTTTATCACTGAGAATTGCTCTTGCTCAGTGACAAGTATTGTGTCCATAAGGCAGGAAAATAGATGCTTCTTGTGACTTAAGTTCCATTATCTGCCAAATGACCCTTGAAAGTTAATGAGAAGAACTCTTCACATTGAATCATTTCCCTTAAATGTAAAAATTGTGTATATGGGGTGGTTTTTTTTTACCTGTTCAAAAATAATGTGACTTTATGGGCTGATTTCTTTTTTGGCTCCTTGAACTGAGTTTGCACACAATTTCACTGCTGCCATGCCTATTACAGAAAATTGCCACTTTCGCCTTGTAAAAACTGGTGCTCTGTCTTTATTGACATAAATTACTGACTATTCTTTTTCCCCTTTGCTTTTTGCTTCTTCTTCTTTTCTTTCTTTTTTTGTATGCAGCATACCAAAGGTGGATAGTCATTATTTGGATGTCTTCCTCCAGAATAGAAGAATTCTACAATGCCAGTGTCTGAGGTGCAACAAGGACAAAAACATTTAATGTATCATGTAACACCTAGTATATCACTTCCTTAAACAAAGCACATTCTTGCACAAACTTTCAACATTGCTGATATTATTGATTCGCATGATACCGTCCATGTAACAAGGCACATGCGCAGTAGGAGGTGAGGATGGAGCTGAGGCTCAGAAAACCATTGTGAGGTGACAAGACAGATATTCCCTTGAGAGATGGTGGACATGAGGGAGCTGGGGTGGAAACAGGAAGCGGGAGTCAGTGAGAAGTGTTAAATTTATACCAAAGGTTTGTGAAATAATGGAAATATTCTTTGTTTAGCATGGTCATGTTGCTGTTAGCATGCTCTTTTTAATCATCTGGGCAAATACTCATTCGTTTGACACAGAAACTGCTATGGTCACCCTGTATGATGACCTGTGTTGTGGGGGAGACAGAGGAAAGGAGCCCTTGTTAATTCTCCTTAACCTCTCAGCAGCTTTCAATACCATTGACCATGGTATCCTTCAATACCATTGACCATGGGGATAGGAGGCACTGCTTTGCCGAGGTTCCAGTCCTACGTGAATGGACATTTCCAGAGGGTGATGCTTGGGGAAGGCTCTTCAGCCCCATGGAGCCTTCAATGCATGGCTCCTCAGGGTTCGATTTTATCCCCTACGCTGTTTAACATCTACATGCAAATGCTGGATGGAGGTGTGGCGCACGATGTCAGCAATATGCTGATGACACACTGCTCTACTTCTCCTTTACATCTGCAGGTGAGCCAGTGGATATGCTACCTCAGTAATGGATGGGGTGAGAGCCAGTATAAATTGCATTTTGAGCTGAATTTGGGGGAACCAAAGCATCTGTTTTGGGGAAACTTGAAGCATCTGTTGCATTGAGCTATTTCATGGCTTTTGTTCCATTTGCTCATTGCAAACAGCTGGAAGCCCTGTAAATTTTGACAACGAACCCCATTTGCAATGGGGGTTTGAACAATTCCAACTGCAACTGTATCTATCTCCTTTGAGAGCAGTGTTTCTTTCTCCGCCATTATTAAGGGCCGAAGCATGGTAAAAGGCAAATATGTGGGAAGACTTAAAATAAGGAAGGTATAAGATGTCATCAGGCTTACTTTGAATGAATCATCTAGCTGCAGTTTTCCCCAGAAACAATCACTGGCAGATTCAATCCACATAATAAAGGTAAAGTTACCCCTGCCCGTACAGGCCAGTCGTGTCCGACTCTAGGGTTGTGCGCTCATCTCACTTAAGAGGCCGGGAGCCAGCGCTGTCCGGAGACACTTCCGGGTCACGTGGCCAGCGTGACGAAGCTGCTCTGGCGAGCCAGCACCAGCACAGCACACGGAAACACCGTTTACCTTCCCGCTATAAAGCAGTACCTATTTATCTACTTGCACTTAGGGGTGCTTTCGAACTGCTAGGTGGGCAGGAGCTGGGACCGAAAGACGGGAGCTCACCCCACCGCGGGGATTCAAACCGCCAACCATACGATCGGCAAGTCCTAGGCACTGAGGTTTTACCCACAACGCCACCCGCATCCCAAGAATCCACATAATAAAGAGTTTTATTTCTGTTTCCGTTCGAACCTTCTCCTTCCAAGAACCTGGAAATGATTCTCTTTTAAAGGCTAATCAGGGACACTAAGGCACAATAAAAATGCTGTATCCTTGAAGTGAGGGTGGGTGTGTGGGTGTGGGTGCGCGCGCGCGCACACACACACACATGCATGCATGCACACAGTTTACTATCTTTAAAAAAAGAAACAAAAAAGACCCGTCTCTGTTGCTAAGCAACTTGATCCAGCTAGGAGACAGGGGCCTGCAACTTCAGGTCGCAGGCATGCTTTCAATTTATTCAAGGCGATATACTCTTTGGCTCAAGAGCTGGAATATATACAAACCTGCTCATAGCCCCCTGCTCTTTATGCCATTTAAGCCTCAAAGATGTATCGCTCTCCGTGATATTATCTCTTATTTAATCCGCAAGTTTCTATTACAATGAAGGAGAGAAGGAGATGTATTTTTTATTAAAAAGTACATCGTTCCACACCCCCAACCCCCAACACCAAATCCTTTAAACTCAAAAATGAGCTAATTACAAGCTGGAATACCTGTGGGAATATATTGTGGAAAATACCTCTGCCACATGAATGAATCATACGTACGTCTTGTTAAGAGTTCAAGCTTTCCTCTAGAGATCTGCCTCAAGTGCAAGACTGGTATCCCTTTGGGAAGGAAATCCTTCCAGTCTCTCAGGCAAAACCTGGAAACTAGGCAGTAAATCGCATGCATGTGACGAAGAAAGCAATAATTTAATGAAACTGTATCATTTTGTTGATTCCATTTTCTTTTGAGCCTATGGCCTAGCTAAACTGAAAAGAGCTATGCGTACCCTTCTTTTCCAGTACAGAACTAACTGCTTTTAGGTACTGAAAACAATAAATAATCTATCGTGGCCACTGCATGCATGAAAAGAGAATCGGCTAGGCATGGCAATTGTGATTAATCTTGAATTGTTTTGTAGATGGATGAAAGAGGATATTGGGAGACATTTAATGAATAGGAAAATTAGTCAAAGTCCAAATAAAGAGAGGCATTGAAAAATGGTTATCACATGATATTATGATGAGAGCTGATCCAAAGAGCCAAACGATTTTGATTGGTTCAGGATGATGACATTGGGTTGCAACTATTAAGATTGCTGTGACCCTTTGATTGGGGAATAGAGATCATGTGTGCAACTGAAAACACATATTCTCCAAGTGTCCCATTTTAAGCTGAACATCACAGATTGACAGAAGTCCTCCCAGCTGCTGATCCCAATCCCAGATGTCCGATTTTGGCTCAGCCAGAGCATGGGACCAAGAGACTTTGTTGTTGTTGTTGTTGTTCTGCTCTATGGCGCAAGTCAGTAGGCTCACACCAGAGCATAGAACCCCAAAAGAGAAGGGGAACTCCATGCGTCGTCACTCTTCTTCCTCCTCCAGGAAGTATGCCTGTGGCAGTGATGTGTGTGTGGTCAATGAACTAGGAGGACTAGGCTACTCCCCTAAATGTTCCCCTGGCACCTCCTTCCCAAAGCTGGGGAAGCGATCCCCATCTTAGGGAGGGAGGCATGATGGATCCAAGAGTCCATCCGGCACCTTCCCAAAGCCCACCCAGATTCTCTTTGGGCTGCAGGTGTGCATTTCAAGGAACTATGGAACTTGAAAGGGGAAATCCTGCACATGTTCTGATCTCCATCCTGAATCAAATGCATTCTGCCAGGTATGTATTGTGGCCTAATAGGATTGTGACAACACCCCTGTTTTTGCTATCATAGATATGCAACAAAATCAAGAGCCCTTGGCAGGCCTGTGATACCTGGGCTGTGCTTGGTTTGGTGGCTCTTAGTTTCTGCAGGCCTGGGGCAAAGTTTCTGCATGGCTGTCCTGTTCCTGAACACACACTGTGGCAGAAGAACAGACCACACTTCTTGGTGTTTTGGAGTCATGTGGCCTTTAAACACCACAGGCTGAAGATGGCAACATGCATCCAGATAAATGTGTTTCTAGATCGCATTCCAAATTTCTTGACCGTGAAACAACATGAGAGACTGTCACAAATGCTTAGTTGTTGGAGCAGGTGGCAAATTAATGGTTGCCTTGTAGGCAACATCCATGTATTCAACAGGAAACACCTTCAAGGTATCATCACTCTGTCAGGAATAATTTGATAATACTAATTATATTCTAATGTGTTGAAACGCTCTGAAAGCATGAACTTATTAATCCACCCAATAAACATGCTGCCACTCTAGGAAATGATGTAAGTATTTTTCAACATTGCAGACACTTCTCTCTTCAGAAAACTCTAACATTTCTAATGGCATGCCATTCTATCACCCACCGGGTAAGGATAACATAGGAAGGTATCACTAAATATTTTTGTTTCAATAGTGTTCTTCCCTTAATTATGTAAATTATCCAGCTTCAGACCCCGATGAGGATTTGCAGGGCTCCTGGACAAAATCATACGTGCTATGAGAAAGAAAAACAAATGCCAGGACGACAGAAACCTTTCCAACCCTTGAATATGTTAATCAGTCAGACACCCACCTAGAAAATTTTACACAAGAAAATTGGGCAATAAGAGTAAAGTGAATATAATGTGATTAAAGATTGTAAAACACTTTGTGCATGCATGGCTGTTTGTTATTGTCTTGTCTTTGCTTGCCTCCTGGGCAAAAACCCAATGCATGAATTATCTCAACTGGTTTTGTTGTGCAGTTTAACTTCTCGCACAAGTGATCTACTCAAGCAAGCAATGGAATACCAGAGGAAGGGCTTGCCAACCTCTTTGGGTCTGCGAGCACATTTCCACATCAGAGAAACCGTTGTTTTATAATCATTGCACAACACACAGACGACCTTACGGGTACCAGGGAAGGCCTCCAAGGACAAATGTTAGCGGCCTCTGGATCCAAATGAAAACTGATGTATTCCAGACAAAGAGTAGCCCAGCTGTTAATCGGCCTCAGAACCTGCATGTCTTTGTCATATCCTAATACAGCAGGAATGGGAAGCCTGTGGCCTTCTCAATACTTCTGGAGTGCTACTCAGATAATCCCTAATCATTGGCCATGTTGACTGGGACAAATGGAAGCCCAGTGATAAGTGGAGAGCCATAGATTCCTCATCACTGTTCTAGATGTTCGTGCTGGTTGGAGCAGAAGGTAGGGGAGTGGATTTTCTCGCCGTACTGTGCTTGTTCTTTTCCCAATCCACTTCCCATTAACTGAAATGGGTGGATTAAGTAACTCAGCTCTATGGCTGGTATATTTTTGTGATCTACTGGGGCAATGTTTCAGGAGGAAGAGGAGGACACTGCCCAAATGTTCCTGATATTTCCATTTTTAGCCCATGCCCCCACCAAGTTCTGAAGGCAGAGAAGCAGTGATGTTGCCGCTTTCCACTCCCACCACAAAGAGGCCTCTGACAGTTGACCCTCTTCACCTATGGTGGGAAAGGGTATGCCGCCCCCACCTAGAGAACAGTAGTGCTACCTATATTTCTTTCTTTTAAGTGACTATACAAGGTAAAATCAGCTATTTACAGAAGCATATTCTGCTCCATTTCAGATAAATCATATTACTATGCATGACACGGTGCAATGATTATTACCTGGCACAGATGGAGAGCACCTTATTACCACAATTTATATTAAAGAGCATAGCATACCTACAATACTATTTCAGAGAGATGGAGTTGCAGGAAATGATTCAGTTTTGTACAGAATGCTATTTTAACTTGCTTTTTGCCTCCAAGAAATGGAATTAATTCCATCTTGCTAGAATTGTGCATTACTTTTTCAGGACTAGATTAGAATATTTGTATGGGAAGTACAACTATAATTATTACAGTGCAATACACTAACCTAACAAAGCTTTTAAGAGCAAGCTATTACTTAGCCTGATCTGTCCTTAATATATAATCTTCAGGATGGAAAATACCATGAAGTTATGCTATGAATATACTTCCTTGGTTAAAGCTTTTCTTGCAGTGTAGTCATGTTCACTGTTAGTTTTTCTCAGAAGCTTCTCAATGGATTTTAAGTGAGGAGATCCACGTTAAGTTTGAGTGTCCCAAGCATAGCATACTGCAGTTCTCCAAATGAGTTCTTAAACACTAAATACAGTGGTACCCTGGGTTACAGACGCTTCAGGTTACAGGCTCTGCTAACCCAGAAATAGTACCTTGGGTGAGAGCCAGTGTGGTGTAGTGGTTAAGAGCGGTAGTCACGTAATCTGGGAAACCGGGTTCGTGTCTCTGCTCCTCCACATGCAGCTGCTGGGTGACCTTGGGCCAGTCACACTTATCTGAAGTCTCTCAGCCCCACTCACCTCACAGAGTGTTTGTTGTAGGGGAGGAAGGGAAAGGAGATTGTTAGCCCCTTTGAGACTCCTTCAAGTAGTGATAAAGTGGGATATCAAATCCAAACTCTTCTTCTTGGGTTAAGAACTTTGCTTCAGGATGAGAACAGAAACCGTGCTCCGGCAGCACGGCAGCAGCAGGAGGCCCCATTGGCTAAAGTGGTGCCTCAGGTTAAGGACGGTTTCAGGTTAAGAACGTACTTCCAGAACAAATTAAGTTCTTAACCAGAGGTACCACTGTAACATTTTGTAAAGCATCTTTAAATGTATTCCGGCTCTCATTTAAGCCAACTTAAAGGATGGTAAAGGATAAAGAGGTTACTGTGAACCCTAGCACCGCTCTCAGCCAGGCTGATACAGAAACAGACATGCAGCTTCCATCGCCCAGTTTTCGCAAGGGGGTCAAACGTAAAGAAAGGAGGCAGAGACTTGGGGTGTCTAAGTTCTTATGCTGCGGGGGGGGCAGACAGGAAGAACCCACTCCAGGAATCTGCAAGTGGCTGAGAGAGACTTGAACTCTGGGTTCCTGCACTGTACATAGTTGTGCACTTAATAAAACCTGTAAAAGGCAGGTCAGAGTCCTGGCTGTTTACTCGTGAGCAACCACCTGCATCCCTGACAGCATGCTATGGTTGTATCCTGCACTGTTTGATTTGATATATTTCTATGCCACTTTTCATTCAAATGAATCCCAAAGTAGCTTACAAACAATAAATACCAGCAACATGATTGGACATCACAAATAGAGCACCAGTCATATGGAATAATGATCCTTCATTGAGCCAGGGGAGAACTTATTAATTAGAAGGCCCCTTCCAACTAATTACCTCATTTGCACTTCTAAACTAAAGCACAACTGTCATTCAAAATTCAGGCTGCATTTTGTAATGCAGTTCTCCTGCCAAATAACATGTACATTACTAGATCAAGTGTGCAAAGTACAGTGGTGCCCCGCAAGACGAATGCCTCGCAAGATGGAAAACTCACTAGACGAAAGAGTTTTCCGTTTTGGAGGTGCTTCGCAAAACGAATTTCCTATGGGCTTGCTTCGCAAGACGACAATGTCTTGCGAGTTCCTGCTGCTTCCCCCCCCTTTTTCTAAGCCGCTAAGCCACTTATCAGCTGATCCGATCAGCAGATAAGCCGCTAAAAGCCGCTAATAACGCTAATCCGTTAATCCGTCAATGGGCTTGCTTCGCAAGATGAAAAAACCGCTAGACGAAGAGAATCACAGAACGGATTATTTTCGTCTTGCGAGGCACCACTGTATTGCATTATATTAGTAAAAATGACATACAAAAAAAGCTGGTGTGGGCAAAATTCCATACCAAAGTGTGTATGTCATGAGAAAGTGTGTTCTCATTAAAAGAGAGCGCGTGTTGCGGATGAGGCCAAGCAAGACACCCCGTAGTTGCCAGGCAGGATAGGATAGAGGGGCCTGGCAAGGATTGGTTGTTGGTGTTGCTGGGGTAAAATTGATGTTGATGTTGGAGGTGGGAACAGAGATTATTTAAACAGTGCTCACAGCGATCTGCTTTCTCTTTCGCTGTGGGATCACCCGCCCGCCCTCCCTTGTTGGGCTTGTGCTTTGACCTTGCTATGCCTGTCATGGGGTCGTCTGCTCTTGGGGCAAGGGCCTGGTAGGAATTTTGTCCATTTGGCTGATTGGCTGGTGCCATTTGGTTTTTTGCCTACTGTGTAGCAAATCGTCACAACTTGTAAGGTTGGGGGTTAGGCATTGGTTTAAATTGGTTGGAGGAGGGGTATGGATTGGCTGGGCCTGCCCCTCCAATGCTGCTGCTGCAAGGGAATTCCGTTAAAGGAATTCAGGGGCTTACCATCCTTTCATTCAAACCCCTGGAATTGGGTTTGAGCCGCGTAAGCCCCTGGGAGCATGCGGGGAGAAGCTGAGGGTCTGTGTCGCAGCTCCAGTTATCCCCGATCTTGTTTCCCCACACTGGCTTTCGCTGGAATCCGGGAGTAAGTTCTGTCCCCAAGGCAGGGGGACAGATAGTCATAACCAATGCCTAAGCAACCACTCACATCTTGTATGTTTAATAAAGTTGTGGCCAATATTATGCCAAAAAACCTTAAACAAAAATTATGTGTGATGTGTGAGTTATTGGGGTAGGGGTGTTTTGGGGGACCTCGGCACGCAAATTCACCTAAAGTACGGATGAATTTTCATGAGGACTTTAAAAAAAAAAAAGCAAGCTGGTATGAAAATGTGGAGAACTAGCTGAAAGACTGGAGAAATGAGAAATTGAGAGAAAGCAACAACGACAGATTTTCCCATCCTTGCTTCCAACTTTCTGACTCTCTGATTAGAGAAAGAGTATCCTCCCTGTCTTTTTGCTCACTGCCTGTGGTTCTTCACCCGTGCTAAAAATAAATGTGTAGTAGATATTTGCATTCATTCAGATAACGTTGCTAAAAATATGATATAACCATAAGATATAAGACAGAAAATTGCTACATTTAAGTTTCCTTTGCTCTGTGCTGCTAATCTCCTAACAAGTATTGATTCTCTTGATGAATTTGAAAACCAATTAGAGTCTGGTTTCTGATTTATGATAGCAATACAGATCTTACAAAGCTCGTTCTCCGCCTTCTAATGGTGTTATGCCTATTTATTGTAATGTTATCCTATGGGGTGGCATACATACAAATAAATAAATAAGCTTATTTTGATTAGCTAAATAATGGTTGCAAATAAATCATTTTTGATCAAGCAACTGAGAATTTGCAGAGCTTGCTGAAAAGGTGAGAGATTTTTTTCCCCAAGGGACATTGCTTTGTTTCAGCACCTCAGGTTTCACAAAGCTTTTGTAATGAAACTTGAGGGAACCTTCATTTCCACTAGGACTCTTGGTTCTTGCTGAGCTTATTTTATACATATCATCATTTCAGCTCTTTCTCTCATGCTTCAGGTGCGCTGTTTCTAAGCAAGAGATTAAACCAGCATATGCAGTGGTACCTCGTGTTACAGACGCCTCAGGTTACAGACTCCGCTAACGCAGAAATAGTACCTCAGGTTAAGAACTTTGCTTCAGGGTGAGAACAGAAATCGCACGATGGCAGTGCAGCAGCAGCGGGAGGCCCCATTAGCTAAAGTGGTGCTTCAGGTTAAGAACAGTTTCAGGTTAAGAACAGACCTCCAGAACGAATTAAGTTCTTAACCCGAGGTACAGTGGTGCCTCGCAAGATGAAATTAATTCGTTCTGCGAGTTTTTTCGTCTTGCGAATTTTTCATCTTGCGAAGCATGGTCAAGTCGCAACTGCACCTCTTCAAGCGGTTTTAAGAAAAAGGAAACAAACTTGCAAGACGTTTTCGTCTTGCGAAGCAAGCCCATAGGGAAATTCGTCTTGCGAAGCAACTCAAAAAATGAAAAACTCTTTCGTCTTGCGAGTTTTTCGTCTTCCGAGCCATTCGTCTTGCGAGGTACCACTGTACCAATGTATATGCTTATAGTTATAAATATTAACCTTCACCATATTAAAACTAATGGCAAGGTTATTTTTAAAATGGTTACATTGACGTGGTGACTGGGAAGGTGGTGTGTTGATGATGTCACAACTGCTAGCCAACAGGTACCTCTCCCCACTCCCTTGAAACACACTGAAAAACTGTAGAACAGATTTTTCAGAGCATGCCTCATGACCTCATGGGGTGATGCTTTCAGACTGATCCCACTCTATGCTTAATCACATGCTTAAACCACTCCTGGTGAAATCAATGAGATTCAAAAGTGACCAGCTTTGGGCTAAATCATTTCCTTGCTCTCTAATGAAATTTTGCACCGGGTGGAATTACAGATGATCCATTTGTTCTTTAAAATCTAGAGAGCTCACTAATGAAATTCATGTTTGAAATGTTAAAAGTAGTAAAATGCAGGAACGTGTGTAAGAGAGAAAGAAAAAATGCAGATGATTAATTCACTGGTGTTCATAAAGGGAGAAAGATGGAGCGTTCCAGAGATTAAAATCGACAATCCAGCTACAGTGCAGTGAGATCCATTTCTGGTCCCCTTGTATTGCACTATCAATATCCTTCCATCTTAGTGTGTCGAGATCCGCAGAAACCAATTTCCACTAGGGGAAACAGGGTTGCTTTTCTCATGCCAAGCACGGAATACATTTTCAAGCATGCCTACCAAGAATATAAATGTGGAGAGTCTGCTAGAACGTTGCTCAACTCTCCTAATGGCTCGAGTAAAGCAGGAACATGCATCCTGTTAAAAATTGTATATGATGTGTTTCATTTGTAGTGTGCTTACATTATGGCACAGAGGGGTAAAGGGAGAGATGACAAGAATTACAGCAAGGGCAATGGGATTGGAAATGCACTGGAAACCCAAAAAGCACCATGGGGGAAAGGAGCCAAGAAGAAAGGACTTCTGCTTTTTCGCAGGGTGTGTGTAACCCTAACTGAGGAATTATGTTTGTGTGTGTGTGTTGCTGTAACCCTAACTGAGGAATTACACATGTGTGTGTGTGTGTGTTGCTGGACCTCAATGTAAGTGTCAAAGGCACAAAACTCAATGTGCTGGTAGCAGGAACCTGGCACCTTGGTCTCTGTACCACCATACTAGCCTATCAAAAGAGGGAGAAAGTGGTCTGTTCTCTAAAGTGTGGATGGACAGACTCCCAATGTATGCTTTTTACTATGTCTGTTTTTATCATTGATGTTTTGTAATGCGTTGTAATGTTGTACACCACCCTGAGACGTTTTAATAATCCATTTAATAAACAATGATGTAACGTTGGAAAATGTCAATCACCTCTTCTACCTGGGCAGTTATATTTCCACAAGGGCCAACACCGGTGCCGAAATCCAGCATTGCCGGAGCTCTGCGAGTGCAGCTTTCTCCCAATTGAAGTGCAGAGTATTTGAGGACCAGGACATTCACAGGGAAAACAAAATGCTTGTTTACAAAGCCATTGTACTGCCAACCTTACTGTATTCTTGTGAAACATGGACCACTTATAAACGCCATCTCCAATTCCTCAAAAGATTCCCTCAACAGTGTCTCTGAAAATTTTTACACGTCACTTGGGAAGACAGGACCGATACTAGATAGAGCACTGATCTTTAGTGTGAATCTTATTTACAGTAGTACCATTCCGGAGACACTGTCCTTTTGAGATGTCTTCCATTGAAACGTTTGAAAGACTATTGTGAGACTGTCCTTAGACATCTGTTTTGAACACACGGCTTGATGGTCCTTGCTATCACCCTGTTATGTCGTACATATGAACTTTGTTTGGCTTATTCCTACAATTTGAATGGCATCATTATTCTATTATATATTCTCTACTAAGCATTAACCTATGTGTTGTGTTTGTATTGTTGTGATTGGTTCTTATTGCAACACAGGGGTTTGTTTTTTGGTTCAAGGGAGGAAGTTGGCAACAGTAGCCATGGAGATGCAATTGAGTGTTTCCTCACAGCTACAGCCACCATCACAGCCACCGTCACTCAAGACAAGCACAGGCTCATTCTCCTCCCTGAGTTCAGCAGCAGCACCGGTGGAGGAAATAGGGACATTCCAGGATCAAATCACGATCTGGGGTGGCTTTGTGATTCCGTGACTGTCCCTGAAAATCCAGGACACTTGGAGGGTATGCGTGATGAATCTCTCTCAAGGTGAGAGCCAGTGTGGTGTAGTAGTTAAGAGCGGTAGACTTGTAATTTGGTGAACTGGGTTTGCGTCTCTGCTCCTCCACGTGCAGCTGCTGGGTGACCTTGGGCTAGTCACACTTCTCTGAAGTCTCTCAGCCCCACTCACCTCACAGCGTGTTTGTTGCGGGGGAGGAAGGGAAAGGAGAATGTTAGCCGCTTTGAGACTCCTTAGGGTAGTGATAAAGCGGGATATGAAATCCAAACACCTCCTCCTCCTCTTCTTCTTCTCTCCATAAATTCACTCAACCCATCCTCCTTGTAGCCTTTCCATCATAAGCATAGCTGCCTTGTATAGAGTCAGACCCTTGGTGCTTCTCGTCCGCAGTTGTACACTCACATCTGAAGAGGATGAGACACTTGATTGCTGCCGACAGCTTCATGCTCAAGCCTTGTAACTGCAGAGCATGGTTTCCTAATGACAAAGGCAATTAGCACCCAGACGCTTTAATGGCTGTATGTTATCAAGCAATAATGTCTTCATTAATGCAAGCCTGGACTCTTCCTGGAATAAATCTGTCACTTTTATCTGCCATGGGATTGAATGCCTAAAGTATTTTGGGGGGCTTTTCTATGTAACGAGTGCCCAAGTTAATTAACTAAATGAGGCTCTATCATCTCCATGTTGCAGCAAATGCCCTTTTCTTGTCTTGCACAATCTGAACTTCTCATAATGTTAATGGGGATGTTTGGTGAGCAAGACATTGGGTTTCCCCCACCCCAACTAAAGATGAAATATGAAAATATTAGAGCATCTAGGACTAATGTGATATTTTGCCCAAAGCACTGACTTAAAGGACCATATCAATACAGATGCAGATATGCTGCATCTTCCTGGTTTATCTTAAACCCTATTCTCCTTTTAGGATGGTGGGATTGCACTTCTCTCTCTCCCCGCCCCCCGGTCAAATCAATAGATTATATTCTGTTTTTCATACAAAGATGTTTTGTCCTTAAGAAAATAGAATTGACTCCCTGCATCAGAGTGTAGCATGAAATGACTTCAGTTCTGCTCTTAACATGGTTATATAAAACATCCAAAATTGTCTTCATTGAGTGTTCACAGCTGACAATTATTCTTCATTTTCTGGAGAGAGAGAAACCCAGAGAATATACACTGAAAATAAAAGAATGCATGAGGGGGGGGGGATGCTTAAAAATAGAGTGAGGGAAGCATAACGAGTTTCTTACGTAAAAACTTTAATTACACTGAAGTTTTTGCCCCCATTCTCCCTGCCCACCGCCCATCCCTGTCCCCCTCGGCATTTTAGGATTTTTCTCCCTTCTAAATCTATTGTGTTTGCTTGGGAAAGGCAGTTAAATTGCTTTGTGCAGCCTACCAGCCTTGTCATTTGTAAGATTTTGTTTTCTTTTGACTGAAACAGAACGCTCTGCGTAATACAGATTTTTCCCTTTCAGTTTGTCCATATGGTGAGGAAGAATGCGTCCAAGCAGACTTCTGATGGGGGGGATGCCCTAGTCTTGACCTCTAAGGGCTAAATGATTTGTTACTTCAAGCCCGTGTTTTAAAAACCACTTTATCTCACTGGATTCCACTGATATTATCTCAGCCAAAGGAACCATTTGGACACCAATTCAGGTTGTTCCAGATTGAACTGAAATGTAGGTGGGTTCCCATGAGGCAAGACACAGTGATAACAGCAAGAACCTTTATTCAACTAACAGAGCTGGACAACAGGGGCAAAGCAACTGCTTATATACATTTCAGAAAGCCTGGGTCACTCCCACTCCCAACATGATTGGCTGTCTAAACTAACAAGCTGCGAATCATGACTCAAATGTTTAAGGGCCAATGGCAGAAGCCTAAATCCTGAAATGTTCTGTGATTGGATATCATGTATCAAATCAGAACACAGGGGCTCAAAATTCATAGTACAGACTTAAGCTCAGGCAAACACAGACCACTGAATGGTCTGTGAAAGTGTGGGGAATTAGACTGTTATGATGATGATAATTTTACTATTAGGGTGTCTACCATTTTAATTATTTTATTACAGATGTGTTGGTTTTGTTCCCAATGTACCATTTTGTGCCTCTAGTGCCAAAATGTATTGGGCCAGTCCTGTTCTTCCCTTGCCAATGCTTCTGGGATTCCCCCATAATATACTCATGGACTGTGTCAAGGAATGCTGGTACGTCTTTATACATCAAGGTTTGTTCACATGAGGGAGAGTCTATTCTGCATGTGGACTCTTCGGGCATATTACTGTGTCATTCCGATACCCAGTTTGCCAACTGCTGGGTTGCAGTTTGACTTGTTGAACTGCGTCACGTGGCAACTATTCCACCGCTGTTGTCAGAGCATGTAGTTTTGCATATTGCTTAAACAACATAAAGTCGCTATGCCAGGGTGTGTTACGCCAGTTGCTGGCAGGCAGGACTACTCAGTTCCCATGATTAAGATGGATAGATCTCAGAGCAAACCTCTGAGGCGAGTTGATAGCATACAGGAACAGAAAGTTAGTCACATTATTCAGGCTTATTCAGGGCAAGAAATCAAGGGGTGAAACATGACAACCTTGAGATGAGAAAGCAATCCAGCGTCAAGTAAATACTTCAAGCTGATACTCTAATGGACAAGACAGGAAGAATACAGAATGGTCTTCTCTGCGCACAGACCTTTTGCTTATAAGCAAGTTGCCAACTTTTCTGGCTTCACAGTTTAGTACATCCAACACCTCATTGCCTTTGTTTGACTGTCAGGCACATGGGGAGTAGTTGAGATGTATATTTATTTGCAGTCAGACTTTTAAATGCATTTTGAAAAGTAGTCTTTCTTTTTTCCTAGATCACTTTGTTGAATTCCAAGTGATCGGAATACTAATCAATACTGTTTAACATTAGCCAAGATGTACTTTTTTTTTGGCCACAGACCTTTCCTCAAGATATTTTGGATTTCCTACCCACCGTTCACCATAGGATTCCAGGGCAAGTTGCAACAATTTAAAAATACAATGTTAAAACCGGTTAAAACAAAGTTCAGTCAACAGAACAGAATGGGCAGAATGGGTTCTATTATTGTTGTTGTTGTTGTTGTTGTTGTTGTTGTTGTTAATAATAATAATAATAATTTTCCCAGCCACTCTGGGTGGCTCCCAGCAGAATATTAAAAACACACTAAAACATCAAACATTAAAAACTTCCCAATACAGGGCTACCTTCAGATGTCTTCTTAATGTCAGATGGTTGTTTATTTCCTTGACATCTGATGGGAGGGCGTTCTACAAGGCAGGTGCCACTACCGAGAAGGCCCTCTGCCTGTTTCCCTGTAACTTCACATCTCACAGTGAGGGAATCACCAGAAGGCTGTTGGAGCTGAACCTCAGTGTCCTGGCTGAACAATAGGGGTGGAGACGCTCCTTCAGCTATACAGGACTGAGGCCGTTCAGGGCTTTAAAGGTCAGCACCAACACTTTGAATTGTGCTTGGAAACGTACTGGGAGCTCAGAAATGAACTGGTGTTACAGGAACTATACAGAGGTACATTTTCAGCATATGATGAAAAGTGTGCAATGATCCTGCCAGATATGCCTCTTTGGGGAGAGAGTTCCACAACTTGGAAGCAATCACAGAGAATGTCCCCCTGAAATTCAGATATACCTAGGAAGGAAAACTACAGCGAGCCAGTGTGGTGTAGTGGTTAAGAGCAGTAGATTCGTAATCTGGTGAACCGGGTTCGCTTCCCCGCTCCTCCACATGCAGCTGCTGGGTGACCTTGGGCAAGTCACACTTCTCTGAAGTCTCTCAGCCTCACTCACCTCACAGAGTGTTTGTTGGAGAGGAGGAAGGGAAAGGAGATTGTTAGCCACTTTGAGACTCCTTCGGGTAGTGATAAAGCGGGATATCAAATCCAAACTACTACTACTACTACTACTACTACTACTACTACTACTACTATTCTTCTTCTTCTTCTTCTTCTTCTTCTTCTTCTTCTTCTTCTTCAGCTGTGCATCTGTAACAATGCATCCCCAAAACCTTGAGAGGGGTGTGTGTGGTGGGCCTTTTTAGCCAAATGATGATTTGCGTGTATGCATGAGGCATTGCCAGTATAACATCACAAACAGAATTTTCATTATTGCCTCAAGTGCAATAAAGTCCCTGGGAACACTGAGTGTAGAGCAGCCAGGTGTTGAGAGAAATAAAGTGACATATATCATATGTGAACCATGCGATGAAGTGCAAGAGGAAAAGAATGTTGTCTTCTGATACAGCAGAATATAATTTCATTTCTTAAAGCAGGATAATCTAAATAATGCACGTTGCATGGGCAAAACCAGTGTTATAGAAAACATCGATGAAGAAGGCAATCCAGGCGAAATCATGTTTTAAAAAAGCTTTTCTACTAGCCCTTGGGCGACTTCAAATTACTGAAACATATTTTCCGAAACTTAATTAAAATTCCAATAAACCCTCCCTGTACTAATCAGCTCAGTCAGGTCTTGCCAATTTTCAGTCACAGCCCAGTGGAACAATACTTACATGATATTAAGCCACCAGGAATTATGAGGCCGGCTAATTAGCCAGAATTATTTGCTAGTTTAATGCAACATCTCCCATTTAGCGCTGGCTTTAGATAAACCAAATGCTTCCCATTTTAGTAGCTGGGGGTAAAAATACATTATAGCAGCCATTCATTTTTGGATGCAACCCACACCCCACTGATGACAATGACAAAACTCCCTTCAATTATCTGTTTACTGAAGAGGGTACATGAATGAGATCTATAAAATTGAGAATGGGGTGAGAGAATTGATAGAGAGCAATTTCCCCCAGGGATGAAAGTCTTTGCCACAACAAAATTGTCAGCCTAAAAGATGCCATCAAAGACCTGCTGCTGATGGATTTCATTGGGTCACCCTGAGGGAAATCTATTTATCTGAATACAAAGAAAAACATTTGTACAAGGTGGGGCTCAAAAACCATGAAATGCAAGCACTCACACTAACTCATATTTCTGTGAAGAGCGATGCATTCACAGCGTCAATTAACGGCAATGATATTTACTGGCTATGCCAATTTAACACTTAAAAAGGGGCAAATGCTTTCTGTAGTGAGAAATCTCACTTAATTCCATACTGCACAGAATTTAATTAGCTAATACATTCTAGTTAAGTAATTTCATACTAGGACCTCTCTTTAAAGTCTGTTGTCTGAAGTAAGGTGATTTTCCAGTGTTGCCATTCAAATTATCAAATGAGAAATTCTGAAGCAAAATTACAATTTGCCTTTTCACATTAAATGTTTAATTTGAAATTTGAGTGCCTTAGGCTTGGTGGCATTTTTTACTTTGGTAGACTTCAGTTATGTGGCTCTTTAATGCATTCTTGCATTTCATTTGAGTGTAGTATTTGGGGGAGGAAAAAGAGCTTAGAGCAGTGAATGATGAATCTTGACCAAAGAAAATAAAAGGAAGGAAACTCAAATATGATCTTAGTTCAAGAGTCTTGTTGATGGAAACTTCCTGTCCAAATCACAGAAGAAAATGAATATTTATAGGTTATGATTTGGACTTTTGGAATTTCAAACAATTGAGTGTTAAAGGGTGCTGGCTGGTGACTCTTCTTTAGTTGGTGTTTTCTTGCAAACCCATCAGGAAAAAACATATAAATGTAAGTGAGAATTCACACTGCAAGAAGGTTCTTTCTCTAGAATTCCCTGGCTGTTCCAGAACAGCATTGGTAAACATCAAGGCAAGCTCCTCTGATCGTGCTTTCTAAGTTCACTTTTCTGTTTTTCCCACCACCTGAAGATAGAATTTGTATTTGGTGAGTTACATCCCCTCCAGCCACTCAGTAATGCTATACAACTTTTGCTTAATTGACTCTTTTTATGTAGTGCACCATCCAAAATTAAACCCTGGCTTTGCTTATTGACTGGGGTGTGATTCTATATATTAGAGTTCTACTGCTGCCTCCTCAGGGAGAAGCTGATGATTCCTTGATGAGACGTGTAGAGATGCATCGAGTCACAGCTCATTCACCCTGGCTGCCTGGCACAATAGACAGCAGGGCACTGTCTTTACCGATTCTCTCTGTTCTTCATTTTCCCAACCTTTAAACTCTGTTCTCCACATTTCCAATGCTCAAGAAGAGCTGAAAGGCAGCTTGGACATCTCTACTGAGCTTTGTCACCAGCACAGGATTTTGAGCTCACTATCAGTGATGGTGAGATCCAGCGCTACCCCATGTGTATGTGCCATTTATGGATTGTGTGGCAGACCCACTGACATTCCTTAGCAGATGTAAATATGGCGTTCTTTGTTTGAAAACTCCCACAGGGTTGCCATACATCCAGAATTCCTCAGACATATTCAGAATATTGCATTCAACAGCAGTGTCCGGGTGGAAATTGGCAAATGTATGGCAGCCCATGTAGGCAGTGCTGTTTTTGCCGATTTTCCATAAAAATAGCAATATTGCCCAAAAGCTCGACAACTTTGGGCAAAACCAAAATATTAAAAACCCCTCCAGTGAGCAGAGAAACTAAGGGGGGGGGGATATTTCACCAAGTATTTTCAGGGAAAGAAGAAATTCTCCATTCTTTTCCTGGGAGTCAATGTTCACCATTAGCAGTGGTGGTAGCACAGCAATTCCCTCCCATTTTTTTCTCTGGCCACCATCTTGAATCCTTCACAATACCCCAGTCCTATTGTCATGCCAGGGCCTTGGAGTGGGAGAGCATCACAAAACACATTGGAGAATATTGACAGGAGATTATGTGACCTGGCATTTTTCTACGCAAGTCAGGAAAAGAAAAATCTCATAAATACATAAAAATAACTCCCAGTAAATTTCAGCTCAGCTAAAATAACACTGTATATCAGCTGCCAATATGGTAAGGCCATCGGCCATCAGGGAGGGCACATTTTATGGTGAAATCACCAGAAACTGCCTCCCTGTTGTAAGGCGGGACCATTTGGATGGCCACAACACCCCATTGGTTGCCCCTCTGTTACTGGGGCAGAAATTTGGTCAGTTGGGTTGGCTATTGGCTGCTGAGGGGCTACTTAAGCTGCTGCACGTTGCTGGAGAGTTTCACTTTCTTGCGATGTGCAGTAGATCACCTGCCCTCCTCTCCCTATTTTTAGGATTGCTCTTATGGCCTTGCTATACCTGTCTAGGAGTCGTCTGTTTTGGAGCAGGGGCCTGATAGGAATTTTGCCATTTGGCTGATTGGCTGGTGCCACTTGGTTTTTGCCTACCGTGTAGCAAATCGTCACAACTTTGTAAGGTTGGCGGTTAGGCATTTGTTTCAATGTTTTGTGGAGGGGACATGGTTGGCTGTGCCTGCCCCTCCATTGCTGCTGCTAGGGAATTATGTTAAAGGAATCCAGGGGCTCACCTTGCTTTTGTCTGAACCCTGTCAATGGGCTATGGCCACGCCAGAGCCCCTGGGAGTATCTGGGATGAGCTGTGAGATCAAAGGAGTTCTCACTCCCCGCAGGATGCTTTCCCTTACTGACATACGGTGGTGCCCAGTGTCAGTCCTGTTCCTGCCACTGTGCAGGTTCAGGTAGTCTGGAACCAATGCCTAAGCAACCACTCACATGCTGCAATCAATAAAGTTGTGGTCTAAATTAATGCCAAAAAACTTAAAATAAAATCTTTGTCTATTGTCTTCATTTGGGGGTGGTTTTGGGGGTCTTCACACGCAACTGAATTTCAGTGATCAAATACTGCAAAATAATAATCAGTAAGGTAAAGGAACCCCTGACTATTAGGTCCAGGCGCGGACGACTCATCTTGCTTTATTGGCCAAGGGAGCCAGCATACAGCTTCTGGGTCATGTGGCCAGCATGACCAAGCTACCTCTGGTGAACCAGAGCAGCACACGGAAACGCTGTTTACCTTCCCACCCATTTATCTACGTGCACTTTTGCATGCTTTCGAACTGCTAGGTTAGCAGGAGCAGGGACCGAGCAACGGGAGCTCACCCCATTCGAGCCACCAACCTTCTGATTGGCAATCCCTAGGCTCTGTGATTTAACCCACAGCGCCACCCGAGTCCCTGTATCAGAATCAGTATCAGAAACCAAATATTGAAATCAAATATAATTCAGTATTGAGTATAATAAATAGCTAATGGAATACAATTTAAAGAATATGAGATCTCAACATATGCAAAAGAGAATTGGGGGGGGGGATGTTAGCTGCAAAAATCATTTAAGATATGGCTGGTTTAAGCCCATGGAAAGTGAGAGTAAATTTGGCCTAAACCCTAGATGCTCCCTTGAACTGAATAGAGGAGGCTTAGTCTGTGTCAGTCAGCATACATGGTGAGAAAACAGCTACCACTGAGTTTGTTAATGCAAACTCGGTTGTCCAGCCCAGCACAAAAGCTTACATTGCTAAATGACTTCTACACACATCTATGGTAGTAGCACCAGCTTGGATTTACCAGGCAGAATGGGAATGTTTGCCCAAGATAACCGGACAAACACGCATATTGTTTATGGCACTCCAAATATGACTTCCGCCCCCTTGAAATTTATTGGCTTATTGCACTGAAAAGGACATGTTTATTGACCTGAAGAACGAGCAATAGGAAGGCCAGTCACTGAGCTGTGGACAAGTGAAAAATGGTGATGGATTGTCTGACAAGTCTTGTTTGCCTTTGCAGAGCAAGGAAAGCTGAGGCAATAGCTTGCAAATCATTATTTTCTCCACCGCAGAAAGGTGCGGCTTCGTAGAGGCAGAGCCTGCTATGTTTGCTTCGATTTGCCCAGGCTGAGGAATCCAGGGCCCAATCCACTAGGTAGTTCTCTTGCATGAACCCCGTCGGTTGGAAAGAATGTGAGCTGCACACTTTGCTTGTCTGCTATACAGCAAATACCAAAGGGCCAATCTAGACGTGACATTAAATGCATTTTGGCATTTAACATGGAAGGTTTTTTAAACTGTAAATAACATCTGCTGAGGAAGGGATGATAGTTATCATGACTATAGTGGGTGGAGAAGGTGATTTTAAGCCTTTCCTCCCCTGAAAAGGCCCTGAGGAATATCCCTTCTCTGAGGCTGCTTTTTTGCGTTGAGAGCAAATGCCTTCCAATGAGTCATTTCCCCCAGGACCACAACAGGAGAAACCCTGCCTCCTGTGAACATAATAACTACCCTCACTTTTACTGCATAAGCCTTCCATGTTAAATGCAAAGACAGATTAAAGATTTCTGTACCAATACCAGAAAGGTTCTACTTCAGCATGTGTATTTTTTTATATTTACCCCATCCTTTAGAGGCGCTCTTCTTCTTCTTCTTCTTCTTCTTCTTCTTCTTCTTCTTCTTCTTCTTCTTCTTCTTCTTCTTCCTCCTCCTCCTCCTCCTCCTCCTCCTCCTCCTCCTCCTCCTCCTCCTCCTCTTCTTCTTCTTCTTCTTCTTCTGCGATCACTCATAGCCGAGTAAGAGTGTCTTCCATAAACACGATTTTAACAGTGAGTCCATAAGTGACGAAGCAGGCAGATAAAACCCTGAGTTTAGAACTCCAAAAGCTTAAGAAAAGATCAGTAGGCATAAAGTCTGCAATCCCAAATAGGTAAGATCCTCCCTCTATTGTGTGGGCAGGTAATCCCTCCCCTACCTGGCCTGGTCTCCTTGGCAACGCTTCCCCCAGGTGGGATTGGACAACTGACTGAGGTAGGCGGAGACCTCCAGGTATCCCACCTGAGGGAAGGCAAAGCCAAGCCTATGCTGATGGAGCCGCTCCAGATCTAGGGGCTGCACGCGTCCACGCAAAGGGTGCCCCCCATTTTAAGCGGGGAGCGGTCAATCTAGACGCAAGGACATGGGAGCTAGAAATACAACATTCAAATATGCCTAACACCTCCTTGTCATGAAGAAGGCTACGTGTGCATCCGTCTGATTTCTCCCTAAGCGACAGTGTCGAAGAGGAGGAGTCTGACAACCCTGCCACTCCCATGCTAATAACCTTCAAGGAACCTTATGTCACCAACAGACAGCTGAAACCACACAACAGTACCCAGGCTACACACGGATTTATGCCTAATGCCTCCAAAACTCAAGATCCAACTGGTGTCCAGATATTCACCCTCATACAGGAGGACCAGCTTTCCCCACTAAATCTCTGGCAGAACAGGACAAATTAGGCCCCTGCCCAGGAAGCTGGCTCCTTGCTAGCCAACGACCCCCACTTTGCAGCACATGCCTCCTTAATACTTTCAGGACATTGGACACATCCTCTTGATGAGTGGGAAACTCTCTGGAAGATAAGCATGAACTTTACAGCATGCTACACCATTAAAGGCCAGCTTAGCCTAGCGGTTACTTCGGAAAATCTTTGCAGATTCACCAATTGCTTAATGGCTGTTCGATACTCCGCGGGCACTGTCTGGCTTTCTTTGGGACACGGGTGGCGCTGTGGGTTAAACCACAGAGCCTAGGACTTGACGATCAGGAGGTCGGTGGTTCGAATCCCCGCGATGGGGTGAGCTCCCGTTACTCGGTCCCTGCTCCTGCCCACCTAGCAGTTCGAAAGCACATCAAAGTGCAAGTAGATAAATAGGTACCGCTCCGGTGGGAAGGTAAACGGCGTTTCCGTGCGCTGCTCTGGTTCGCCAGAAGCGGCTTAGTCATGCTGGCCACATGACCCAGAAGCTGTACGCTGGCTCCCTCAGCCAATAAAGCGAGAGATGAGTGCCACAACCCCAGAGTCGGCCACGACTGGACCTAATGGTCAGGGGTCCCTTTACCTTTACACCATTAAAGAAAACATGCTAAAGATGCAATATAGATGGTATCTCACCCCATCAAAACTTTCAAAGATGTATAAAAACATAGCGAACAATTATTGGCGGTGCAGGGAAGGTGAAGGAGATATGTATCACACGTGGTGGACATGCAGAAAGATTAGAGAGTTTTGGAATCTCATTTATGATGAGCTGAAAAAGATCTTTAAGTTAACATTTTTTAAAAAGCCAAATCTTTTCTGCTTGGAATTTTAGGTAAAGACATTCCAAAAAATCTTAGATAAATTTTGCTATATGCAACGGCTGCAGCCCAAATACTGATTGCAATGAATTGGAAAGGGGGAAAACTTCCAACCTTATCAGATTGGCAGTGCAAATTATTGGAATATGCGGAAATGGCGCAATTGACTAACAGACTAAGAGGTAGTACAAGACAATCATTTATTCAAAAATGAGATAAGTATAAGAGATATTTACAAAATAATAACAGTGGTACAATATCTATGGCAGCGTTTGGATGACCCATGTCTAAATGAACTGTTAAGAAACAAGCAAAAAGGTATGAATTGTTGGAGGCGAATATTAGAAAATATGGAAAGAGTAAGCTAATAATGATAAGTACATTCATCACCAGAAAGGTTATACGCATTGGGAAATGATAGGAAGTCTATTCTCTGTTAGTAAAAAGATAGGGAAAAAGAGGTTGCATAAATTTAAATTTAATTTTTGTGAACATATATAAGATTATTAGTACACGGTTGTTTTCATCTTGGTATATTGTGTATGTTACCTATGAATTTCAATAAAGTGTTTAAAATGTGTGTGGGGGGGAATACTTCCATGCTCAAATTCAAGAGGTCTTTAAGTTGGATAAAAAAAACAGGATTCCAGGTGGAAAAATCGAAACTAGAGACAGAACTGTTAGAACCAAAGACTAAGGTATTATCGAGAATGTATAACTTGCTGCTTAAATGGAACACTCAGGATGAGACAGTTAAATCAGCCATGATAAAATGGGCTCAAGACATTGGGTACAACATTATGTTTGAAGACTGGGAAAGGTTATGGACCACCGATATGAAATTTACGGCATGTAATGCCTTGAAAGAAAATATTATGAAAATGATATACAGGTGGTACATGACCCCAGTCAAGCTTGCTAAGATATACCATTTGTCTGATAATAAATGCTGGAAATGTAAGGTGGCTGAAGGGACATTCTTTCACCTTTGGTGGACCTGTCCAAAAGTGAAGGCCTTCTGGGAAATGATTTATAATGAGTTAAAAAAGGTGTTTAAGTACACCTTTCCTAAGAAACCAGAGGCCTTTCTCTTGGGCATCGTCGGCCAAAAGGTATTAAAGAAGGACAGAACGTTTTTTATGTATGCAACTACAGCAGCTAGAATCCTTATTGCAAAATATTGGAAGACTCAAGATTTACCCACACTGGAAGAGTGGCAGACGCAATTGATGGACTATATGGAATTGGCTGAGATGACTGCCAGGATCCGAGATTTGGGAGAAGAAGCAATGGAGGAGGACTGGAAAAAATTCAAGGACTATTTACAAAAATTTTATAAACTATATGAATCATAAGATTTGCATGATTTGGAAATGTCAGCTTCAGCAACGAGTATAGATGGTATATGGAATTAAGTTATAATAAGGAAAAGACCAATGTTTAAAATGATATTATATTTGTTTTTAGAGTAAATTGATAATAAGCAATTTAAACTTAAAATGCAACTATTTGAGAGTACAAAAGAAGGCATGAAACAAGGTTATAATTTGCTGATATTTTTATTGTTGAGAATGCACGGTGAGGGAGATGTGGGGAAGTCCGGTAGAAGACTGAAAAAAGCTTGGAAACGATGTATCTTCTTTTTTTCCCCCTGTTCTTATTTCTTTGTATATCTGATTCTGTGTTTCTATCTGAATGAAAAAAAGGTAATAAAAATATTTTTTTAAAAAAATAAAATGTGTGTGTGTGGGGGGGGGAATACTTCCAAAGGCACAGAAGGAACTAACAGCCCCCCAACCATCTCATGAGGGATGGACAGTCAACAGGCCAGCATAGGGTCACCCTCCTAACCTGGAATGTAGCCAGATGGGCTGCATCTATCAGGGAAACCTGTTTCACTGATTTTCTATCACAACACCACATCCTATTGATTCAGGAAACCTGGACCAGGGATGACACATCATTAAATGGATTTGAACCGCTGACCTTCTGATCGGCAAGCCTAAGAGGCTCAATCGCTTATACCACAGTGCCACCCGCATCCTATAGTGAGTAGTCACACAGCAAACTTCATCACTGAATGGGGATGCAGTTTTCTCATGTCCTGAACATTCTAACCCGTATACTGATATATATATACCCGAAGAAGCGTCTCCACCCCCATCGTTCTGCCCGGACGCTGAGGTCCAGTGCCGAGGGCCTTCTGGTGGTTCCCTCATTGCGAGAAGAAAAGCTACAGGGAACCAGGCAGAGGGCCTTGTCGGTAGTGGCGCCCGCCCTGTGGAACGCCCTCCCATCAGATGTCAAAGCGATAAACAACTACCTGACATTCAGAAGACATCTTAAGGCAGCCCTGTTCAGGGAAGTTTTTAATGTGTGACGTTTTAGTGTATTTTTGGTCTCTGTGGAAGCCGCCCAGAGTGGCTGGCGAAACCCAGCCAGATGGGCGGGGTACAAATTAATAATAATAATAATAATAATAATAATAATAATAATAATAATAATTACATGCTACTGGAGGACTCCACAACCTGTGTTTTTGCTTAAGTAACTGATCTAGGTATGCCTCACGATCTGAGCAATGATTCATGTAAACTTCTTTCTGTGGGCAAAAGAGAATGGATGTATGAAGGCGGTATTTTCCATTTTGCCCTGCATTCAGCACTGTTTCCATTCTGCTGCAGTTTGTCTTTTGCAAACAAAAAAGCCCGCAAAACCCTACATTATTCCGTTCATCGTTCACTTTAGCAAAATTATGCAACTTAGGTAATTGATTAAATTGTTGTTATGCTATTCCACCCCATTCATTTCAGTGCCAAAGAAACACAAAGCAGATGGAGGAGAAACATAATACAAATCCTATTCCCTGGACTGATTTCTGTTCCAGACGTGGGGCAATAAGTATTTCCATTTTCATCAGAATTGTCCAGCATCCCTAATCAGGAATGATTGAATGGTACATTCACAGTGCAGAAACTAAAAAGAACTACCTGCTCCAGAGACACGGGCAGAACATTAAATCATTAAGAGAAGCAGTAGGCTGACTCCTCTGTGAATGGGCTTGCAAGAGCATTCAATGTTATTTCTTCCAGCACAGTAACCATGGCATAAGATGCAGGCAGCCATACGTCAGTGTAGTCTCTAGCTTCTGAAAGGTTCTGCCGCAATAAATTTGCTAGTTACAGATAGTAACTAAGTAGCTGTTTTACTACAAAGGAATTTCAGAAATAGACTGGAAAGAGAAGCTGCTGAATTGCAACTCATTACCAAACTTAAAGCCATGGAGAGACCTGGTCTGAACAAAGACATTGAATTCTTATCTCATTATACATGACTAAGCCATTTCTCACCTTCTCACCCCTTGCCTTTTCCTGTAAGACCTATTACAGTCGTTTAGAGTCGTCAACAGACTCATCTCAGCTATCTGCCAATCTCCCATTCCCACCACCCTTCTGAGTAATACCCCTCCCCACCTTCTCACTATATAGAAGGATCTGGCAACTTCTGTTTCAGTGTATCTGAAGAAGTGTGCATGCACACGAAAGCTCATACCAAGAACTAACTTAGTTGGTCTTTAAGGTGCTACTGGAAGGAATTTTTTTTATTTTGAATAAATTTGCTAGTTTTTGAAGTGCTCTAGAACTCCTGGTTTGTTTGCAATCTAGGATATTTGCCGAAATAAATTGTGGCATCTCTATCCCAAGAAGCATCGCTAATAATGTTTTGAATATAGGAGACTTTCTCTCTTTACCGGACTGGAATTTGTATTTCTTTTCCCAAAGGAAAGAGAAGCCGCTGCAAAGGAGCCATCTCTTGGCTTGAACACAAGTGCACAGGTTTGTTGCTTGCTGGGATATATACTTATTCAGTATTTTGATTAGTCCAGTGTTTACTCCACACTTTTAGCTTTGCTTTATGGAACGCCATATGGATTACTGCTCCAGATATTCTGTCACTGCAGGTAATAACAGCCGCAATGACCTCTGGCATAAAAGCAAGTGTCTATTAAAGTGGGGAAAACCACAGTGGGAGTAATTACCCCCTTGGATGATATTACTACTGGATAAAATATACAATAATAATATCCATAAAGGCAGAGCTTGGCAGTGGTTTTGGAGCATAAGGAACAGCTGGCCTCTTATTCTAAAGCAAACCACAAAAGCATCTGTTGTCCAAAACACACTCCATTGCACTTTGCTTTTTAAAAAAGCAGCAGGAAAAGAAATGGATGACCGGATAGAGAGATATTCTGGGAAGGGAGGGGAGGACTCTAACAATGTTGCCAATACAGTGGTACCTCAGGTTACATACGCTTCAGGTTACCGTATTTTTCGCTCTATAGGATGCACCAGACCATAGGAGGAGGAGAACAGGAAAAATAATAATTCTCCCCCTCTCTGCTCAGTGCCCCTTCAGCGAAGCGGCAGGAGAAACGGAGCCCCTTCCATTTCTCCTCCTGCTTCGCTGAAGGGGCTCTGCGCAGCTCTCCCTCTCTGCTGAAGCCAGGAGAGTCTTGCTCTCCCGGCTTCAGCTAAAGGAACCTGAAGCCTTCGGAGCGCAGCGCGAGTTCCCGCTGCGCTCCAAAGGCTTCAGGCGGCTATCCCTAAAGGCTGGAGAGCGAGAGGGGTCGGTGCGCACTGACCCCCCTCGCTCTCCAGGCTTCAGCGAAAGCAACGTGTAGCCTCCGGAGTACGGAGGGAGCACTCCCTCTGTGCTTCGGAGACTTTGCGTTGCTATCTCTGAAGCCAAGGAGCCTGCATTCGCTCCATAGGATGCACACACATTTTCCCTTAATTTTTGGAGGGGGGAAAGTGTGTCCTATAGAGCGAAAAATACGGTGCATACGCTTCAGGTTACAGACTCCACTAACCCAGAAATAGTGCTTCAGGTTAAGAACTTTGCTTCAGGATGAGAACAGAAATCGTGCTCCAGCGGCACAGCAGCAGTGGGAGGCCCCATTAGCTAAAGTGGTGCTTCAGGTTAAGAACAGTTTCAGGTTAAGAACGGACCTCCAGAACGCATTAAGTACTTAACCCGAGGTACCACTGTACATGATTGCTGTGTTGAGAGTGAAGCTGCTTCTGATAACTGACTCAGAACGTGCTCTAAGGCACAGTAGTGGTGATTCTACCCCTCAGAGAGGCTCAGCCCAGCTCATGAGCCTGAGGAACATGGGAAAAGGTAGGTGGCAGCTTTGACTGTGGTGAGCCACAGCTCTCTGATCATTAATTAAAGACAACTTTTGTAAACCGAGAATATCCACTTCCTTCTTAAACTGACTGAAAAGAAAAGAATAAGGGAAGAGGAATGGGGAGAAGCATGCTGATAAATGAAGTTAATCTGGAACGGTCCAAACACTGAATTGTATCTCCATTATAAATAAGAGAACAGAAATGCACTATGGGCATATTAATCCACATCTTTCTTAAATGTGGACCAGATTAGCATAGTAAAGCCTGAGTGCATTTGATTCATTTGCATTTTCTTTAGTGTCTGGAGAAATATGTACCTTTCATACACTATAGATGCTTTTTTCTCTATTTGTACTTGATTTGTGGAGAGTTGGTAAGAATATCAGTTCTAAACTTACCAAACATATGGTCTTTTCCCAGGTTGGAGGAAGAGGGAAACTTTGGAAAGAAACTTTGTAATGGGACATTTTGGAACTCACTTGAAGGGACATATTTCATAACACCAGTGGCGTAGCGTGGGTTGTCAGCACCCGGGGCAAGGCAAGTAATTTGCAGTCCCTAACCCGTGATGTTGTGCCCCCTAACCCGTGATGTTGCCCCCCCAGATGTTGCACCCGGTGCGGCCGGCCCCCCTGCACCCCCCACGCTACGCCACTGCATAACACCCACCCCCACTGTCCCAATTTAAGCAGGACAAAATCATAGAAGCCAATCCTGGCTTCTGTTTGCATCCTGGAATGTCCCTTTTTGGATCCGGCAGGAGCAAAAGGGGTTCACTCTGATGCACCCTGCTAATGAGTGCCAGAGCACCGAACCAAAAGATGCACCCCTCCTGATGCTCCAATTTTGGGGAAGAAAATGTTGGAAGGCATTATATTTTAAAGGTCCAGCAGCCTTTTGCTGCATGTTTAATAATTTTAAATCTCTGCTGGGTTTTCTCACCAAAGAGTACTTTCCCAAAATTAGATCTTGGCACCCAGGAGTTCTCCTTCCTCACCAGCAAGACCAAGGGGAGAGGAGGGTGAAATAGACTGAACTGGCTCCATGGTTTAGATTTGCTGATGCTGTGCCAAAAGTTCCAAATGGAACTTCTTTCTACAGACATTTTGGTGGTTTTTGCCACCGCGCCAAGCAGCAACAGTGCCCCTAGTTTGATCTGCGAGCCTTTAGCCTCATGGTGGCTTTTATGCAGTGTAGAATTAATTTAAAGAGAAATGGCAATGAACTTGTTCCACTAACAGAGAGTGGATCGAGACATTCCACAAGTGCAAGAGGTTTCACAAGTGGAAACTCTGTATATGTATGTACAATTTGTAGAGGAAAATAAAAAGTAGTTTTTCAACATTTCTACCAGTGCAACTCTTGCACAGTAGTTCTACCAGTAGACCTGTTGCATTTTATTCCCTTGTTGCACAGCATTGAGAAGCAGACCCATGCTAATGCAAGGGCCCTTGGGCTTGTGGACTGACAGCATGGCAGATAACGCAATGCTGCTTGTGGAAGGATGTGATATCACAACGTTTGCATCCTTCTAAGGACATTGTTGGGCAAGCAATGGCACATCCCAGCAGGGCACCAGGGAAAACCATTTCCATCCACTGCTGCTGCAAATTATATTCCATAATTTGCCTGTCTACGATGTCATCCGTTAACTCTGCATATGGAACAACTGATCTTAGCCATCATGCAGCGGCAATATTTTCATACAAATGATAGTGCAGTTTTTGTTTTTCTTGTTTTATCTTTCTTTCAAAAGCCAAACAACAGGGATATATAAACGGTTTTTTAAATTTCCCTACTGACTCCAGGCATTAGGTCGCTTGTCATATCACATTTTGTCAACTTCATTGTATTATGTCATGCAGTATGACAGACACAGCCCTTGTGACAAATCGCACAACCCAATATGTCAGCAGGGAAATAAGAAAATGACATTTTCATGGACAATACTTTTAAAGGAGCCAATGCTGTTTCATTTGGAATCATTATTCTTTTCCAGATTTTGGCCATCTGCAGTTCTATTCTTGAAAATCTTACTACTGACCAGGATAGTGTGATAAAGTTGTAAAAGAAATCAACCAACAAGATGGATACCCATGTCAAGAATCAGTGTTGAGCTTTCTTGATTTCATACATTTCATAGAATCATAGAATCATAGAATCAGAGTTGGAAGAGACCACAAGGGCCATCAAGTCCAACCCCCTGCCAAGCAGGAAACACCATCAGAGCACTCCTGACATATGGTTGTCAAGCCTCTGCTTAAAGACCTCCAAAGTAGGAGACTCCACCACACTCCTTGGCAGCAAATTCCACTGTTGAACAGCTCTTACTGTCAGGAATTTCTTCCTAATGTTTAGGTGGAATCTTCTTTCTTGTAGTTTGGATCCATTGCTCTGTGTCCGCTTCTCTGGAGCAGCAGAAAACAACCTTTCTCCCTCCTCTATGTGACATCCTTTTATATATTTGAACATGGCTATCATATCACCCCTTAACCTCCTCTTCTCCAGGCTAAACATGCCCAGCTCCCTTAGCCGTTCCTCATAAGGCATCGTTTCCAGGCCTTTGACCATTTTGGTTGCCCTCCTCTGGACACGTTCCAGTTTGTCAGTGTCCTTCTTGAATTGTGGTGCCCAGAACTGGACACAGTACTCCAGGTGAGGTCTGACCAGAGCAGAATACAGTGGCACTATTACTTCCCTTGATCTAGATGCTATACTCCTATTGATGCAGCCCAGAATTGCATTGGCTTTTTTAGCTGCCGCGTCACACTGTTGGCTCATGTCAAGTTTATGGTCAACCAAGACTCCTAGATCCTTTTCACATGTACTGCTCTCAAGCCAGGTGTCACCCATCTTGTATTTGTGCCTCTCATTTTTTTTGCCCAAGTGCAATACTTTACATTTCTCCCTGTTAAAATTCATCTTGTTTGTTTTTGCCCAGTTCTCTAATCTGTCAAGGTCGTTTTGAAGTGTGATCCTGTCCTCTGGGGTGTTAGCCACCCCTCCCAGTTTGGTGTCATCAAGGGAATACATTTGATGAACTGGAGATGCATTTACTATGGGTCGGATCCACACCAAGCTGTCTATGCTTTAGTCCCATTGAAATCAATGGGGCTTAAAAACATATTAGGGTAAGCCTTTATTAGGTCAACTCAAAATAAGACAAAATAGTTTGCAACCTTTTGAGTTCTTCAGAAATCTTCATCAGGCTAAATGCTAAACAAAGCAGAGAGGAGATGAAATCTTGACTTATGATAACGCCACGCATCCTCATCTGATAACAACCTTTAAAGAGAATTTTGGAGGAGGTAGCCAACATATAAATGAGGTCATTTATGTGTTACTAGGAGTGTCATGTTGCAATAAGGCCTGCTGGGAAACAAGAAGCTAACCATGACCAACCCACAAGCCAACCCCAAATCTCTGGAAACACAAAAACACCTGTTATTCAAGTCTTCCTCCATCCTTAGGCGAAGCACACAGTTTTCTTGATGAGGGAAAACAGGAATAAAGAGGAACTAGGCAGTCTTTGTGTTGGCAAAGGTGGAAATTAATTTTAAAATTAATTGTGTGGCTAAGTAGGATAAAAACCTCTCTCTCTCTCTCTCTCTCTCTCTCTCTATATATATATATATATATATATATATACATATATATTCCATAGTCACTTCACTATAAGGAAGATGCAACACCAGAATCTGCCCAATTGAGGGTTTGCATAGGATTTCCTAATTTTGCATGCTGGGGAACATTCTCTTACAACCCACAAGCCATGTGAGACCTCTGTACTTTTTGTAATGAGCAGACATTTGGGATCATCATGCAAACAGTTCATTGTGCTTCATCCATCTTAATATATTTGTTTACTACAGTTAACATTTGCCAAGTAACCTCTGGAGTCAGCAAAGCAAACATAGCCGTTTTAGACTGTGTAAGGTCAGGGCATTTGGTGGTTTTTGCAGCTGAAGCAAACAGCATTTGCACTTCATGAATAATTGTTACGACCTTTTGATGAATCCTCTTGAGTTTGTATTCTGACTTTTTCCTGGATGGAGCATCGCTGTCACATTTTGCACATGGGGAACACAGCATTATGTTAGGAGCTGGTGGATACATGGGGGCAGGGAACATTATCTCAGTGCTAGCCATTCTGGGTCACAGGCAGGCCTCTCAGCTCAGCTCTAGGAATAGAATCTGGAATATTGTGAATGGGAGACATCTGCTTAGTTCATGGCCAATCCTTTTCTGGGAGTCTTGAAAATAAAAAAAGGATTCTAGCCTATAATGAATACATGATGGTCAAGGTGCACATGAATATAAATAGTGAGTAGGCATATTTTCCCCTTTTTGGGGATTTTCCCTTTTCTCCTGTACATTGTCGATGCACATTTTGGACATTTATCTGCACAAGCAGGTATGTGATTTTCATTCAGCAGTTCCAAATACCGTATTTTTCGCCCTATAGGACGCACTTTTTCCCCTCCAAAAATGAAGGGGAAATCTGGGTGCGTCCTATGGGGCGAATGCAGGCTTTTGCTGAAGTTTGGAGAGCGAGAGGGGTCGGTGCGCACCGACCCCTCTCGCTCTCCAGGCTTCAGGAACACATCCGCAGCCTAGGCAGCCCTGTGGGAGGTCCAGCAGGGATGTCTAGGCTGCGGATAGCAGCCTGCCGCTCGGCGGGCGGGGCGCCCTGAAGCAGAGCGCCCCCCGCGCCAGGCAGACATCCGCAGCGTGGGGAGCCTTGCAGGAGTTCCCGGCAAGGCTCCCCATGCTGCGGATAGCAGCCTGCCGCCCCGCAGGGGGGGGGCACCCTTATGCAGAGCGCCCCTCACGCGGGGCAGACATCAGCCAGCCCCACAAGCTTGGGGGACAGCAGGGAGGCGCAGCGCCGCCATCCCGCTGTTCCCCGACCTGGTTCTGTTTCCCCGACCTGCTTTTGGGGGGGAAATAAAGGGATTTTTTTCCCTTTATTTCCCCCCCCCAAAAAAAAACCTAGGTGCGTCCTATGAGACGGAGCGTCCTATGGGACGAAAAATACGGTACTTACGGTGCATTGTATGTAAAACTGTGCGTCAGAGCACATTCACCATTTAAAAGCTCAGGCAGGAGTGTAAACTCAAGCGGACTAACCAGTTTTGCTAGTTGTCTCAAACATGGCAATGAAATATATATTAAAGAAATAAACAAATAAATGAGGGGGGGATTCCTGAAAACTCACGCTTGTCAAAATCAGGGCTGTATCAAATGGAGAGAGAGAGAGAGATGAGTTAGATGGGTCTCAAATATATTTTATCCAAAGGAAATTCAGTGTTTATTTCAGGTTTCTGAAGGGTGAAAGCAGACAATCCAAGTGTCCCTGTTTTACAGAAGTCATTGCAGTTTCTGATTTGATCCCGGAATGTCCCGTTTTTCCTTAGGACGTCCCTACTGTATTTTCATCAGAGAAATGTTGGCAGGTGTGGAGTTATATGATTCCCGAGTCAAGGAGATAAGTAGCTATACAACCTTTAGAAGACATCTGGAGGCAGCCCTGTATAGGGAGGTTTTTAATGTTTAATGTTTTGTTATGCTTTTTATATATGTTGGAAGCCATCCTGAGTGGCTGCTGCAACCCAATCAGATGGACAGAGTATTATTATTATTATTATTATTATTTAATTTTTGTTGTTGTTGTTTAGTCGTGTCCGACTCTTCATGACCCCATGGACCAGAGCACGTCAGGCACTCCTGTCTTCCACTGCCTCACGCAGTTTAGTCAAACTCATGCTGGTAGCTTCGAGAACACTGTCCAACCATCTTTTCCTCTGTTCTCCCCTTCTCCTTGTGCCCTCCATCTTTCCCAACATCAGGGTCTTTTCCAGGGAGTCTTGTCTTCTCATGAGGTGGCCAAAGTATTGGAGCCTCAGCTTCAGGATCTGTCCTTCCAGTGAGCACTCAGGGCTGATTTCCTTCAGAGTGGATAGATTTGATCTTCTTGCAGTCCATGGGACTCTCCAGAGTCTCCTCCAGCACCATAATTCAAAAGCATCAATTCTTCGGCGATCAGCCTTCTTTATGGTCCTATTAATTTAATAGGATGTCCCTTTTTCATTGGAGAAATGTTGGAGGGTACATGAAAGCCTTTTAGGGGGTAAGTTTTGACAGTTCCCCCAAAGGACCCCCAAAAAACCAGAGATAAATTATCCAGCAACTTGGATCCAACTGTTTCTCTAACCAAGCCTATATTTGTCAATTTTCAGCCATCTTGGAGTTCAATTGTTTCTTTGGTCTGCAGCCCGTCTCTCTTCCTTTCATTTCTGCTCCAGCGCATCAGGCATGCTCTCTGACTTCACAGTGTTCCAGCTCCTTCAACAGACCTTCAGCTCTTTCTCTCAACATCTCTTCAAGTCTCTGCTTATATACATTATTCATCTCCCTAATTTGTATTTGCCCCTTATCTCCCAATAACCTTTCTGTTTAGAGAAGCCCCCAAAAGAAGCCCCACAGCCATTTTATAACAAAGAGTGAAAAGCAGGAACGATTCCATTCCTTTACCACTGCAAACCAATCAAGCAAACTGCTGCCAATTTGACTTGCCCAGTAGGCACAAATTAAATAAGGTAGAAAACACTGACACAAACATACAAACGTATACCGTACCATTTTTATACGTATGCTGGCTTTCCATGGTTAAAACCATGCTCAAGGCAGCTTACAACATTAAAAAAATTACATAATTACAAACATAACAAATAAAACATCAAAGGGTGCACAACCAAATTGAACAATATCCACGTAAATCATAAGATTTGAAATAAAGATACTAAATTAATATCAATAACAGCAACAACACCCTCCCCCCAAAAAACCCTAACGCAGTAATCCAATCCAAAAGCCTATTCAGCAGCCTCAATTTTTTGTAGCTGGAGTCAGTCCTGTCCCCACCTTATCAGACCAGGTGGGGAAAGGCTTGCAAGGCAGGGAGCAGATCTTCCAGGACTCACAGCCAAGACAAATTGAAGACACGTGATTTTTTCCCCCTACTGCTATTTAAAAATGCAACTACCTTAAGTCTCCCCCATCTCTTCTGAGCACTGCAAACATCTTTTTGGAATCATAGGGCTGGAAAGGAACCTCAGTAGTGCCATATAATAAATGTCCCAAGTGTTTGTTGCCTAGTGGTTGGTCAATGAGCCAAAACAAGAAGCCTTTATTCCTGATCAAGAATTCTGTCCTGCCAAACTCATGGTTCAGGCAAGAGACTCTGATTACAGCTTTCCTAGTACTTTCATACCCTGAAGGAAACAAGCTTCACACTAGCTGGCAGATATCTGCAAGGTTTCCATCAACCAGGGTTGCCAGTTACATGTCTCACATAGGAGTACTGCCCATACTCCTATAAATCCACCTAGCATCTGCCTCATCTTATCCACATTTTACAAGATTGCCAGCCAAAATGTCATCGGAGACCTTGGAAAATCCTTGCCAAAATCCACAGAATTCCCCTGATCTACCAGGCTAGGTTTGCCAGAAGCAGCTTAGTCATGCTGGCCACATGACCCGGAAGCTGTACGCCGGCTCCCTCGGCCAATAAAGTGAGATGAGAGCCGCAACCCCAGAGTCGTCCATGACTGGACCTAAAGGTCAGGGGTCCTTCACCTTTACCTTTACCAGGCTAGGAACCCCCTTTTTAAAAGGTAGGTGTTAGCCTGCCATGATGAAACCCATGCTGTCTCTTTGTGGTCAAAGCATATCGAGAGCAAGTTTGGACAGCAGCAGCTCCACTTCCTCCTCCAAACACTCTCTCATTGGGAAATGGTAGAACTGTTACAATATGAGCTCATTACAGCTGCAGACAGCCAGCTTGTTGTTGTTTTTTATATAAAATTTTTATTGGTTTTTCACCTTTTATAAAGACAAAATACACACAAAAAAGACAAAAGACAAAAACATGTATAATTTCAGAAAATCCTACTTTCCTAACCCTGTTCCCTGACTTCCCCCCACCCCCCCCTCGTGCATCCCAATTCCCAAAATTGTGTCAGCAAATTGGTATTTCTCCTCTTAACCATCTTAATATTACCTCTTTTATAAAGAAAAATAAATTTTTCCTAAGTTGGACTCAAATTCCCTTCCATCGATTTCCCATTTTGTCTTAGTTAAAGGTCCTATTAACTAAACCCAAAGGTCTTGAGTGTTTTTAAAATTCTATTCTTCCCTCCCTCCCATCCCCGGTTTTCGTCCCTTCCCAATACATGTCCAGAATATCAGCTCTTAGCCTGGGTTCCTCACGTCCGAGGCTTTCAAGTCTCTTTCAGTCCCTCTCCACCGGTCTTGTTGGTAGTCCTTTATGTCGGTCGTCAAATCTCGAAAGAGTTCTATCACCATCAAACCATATTCTCTTCCCACAAGGACATTTGAAAACAGCTGCTGGAAAATTTCCACAAAGCCTGCATCTTCAGAGTCAGAGTCAGAGTGGAGGCCCCAATCATATTTCTTTATTTTAAGTTCCTGTATTCCATAAACTCCCGGGACCTCCTCCTTCGTCTTTTGCATCTTTCGCAGATTTGTGGTAGATATAATCCAAAAGTCTCCTTGCTTGTATTCCACAGATGTCAGCTTCTGGTTGGTACTTTCCAACTTTACTTTCTCTTTTTCTTGTTTAGTCTCTTCCACTTTTTTAGATATCATTTCCGATTCAGCTGTGGATTCTTTCTCATTCAAGTCCTCAATACATTCAGCAGAGCTGCTTGTTCCAGAAGTCAAGGTCATGAGTTGTTTATTCATAGCCAGACTCTGCTCTTGTAAGATTCCCACCAAATGAAACATTCTTTCGATTTCCACTAGTAACTTTCCATCCACAGCCATTGTAGTTTCACAGAGTTCCCCCTAGAGGGAATCTGGTTACTTATTAGTCTTTTCTCCAACAATCCTCTAACTTATTGTTATTACTTTGTTTCCAACAATTTTAGTTCAATTGTAACTCATTTTAGTCCAGAGGGATCTTAAATGACAATTTTTCCGCTCTAAACTGTCCGTTTGACAGCTTTGACAGCTGTCAAACTCCGCACCTCTTACACAAGCTCAAAAACAGGACGCTCCCGGGCCCGGGAGGGGGGGTTGTTTACAACAAAAAGAAAGCTTCCAAAACTCCACTCTCCAGCTCAAAATTTCTTTTTGCCAAATCTTGGAAGTTAATGTCTTTTTTAACTCACCCCTCAAAGGGTAGGCTCTCCAGCTTAGCTCTTATATTGTTGCTTTAGATCGTCTGCAAGGGGGGGTGCGGACTTCCTTTTAGCACACCCCCCGGTCGTCTCAAATTCACGGGATAATATTCTTAAAGTCCAATTCTGTCTTACTCACGGGTTATTCTTTTCAGTCCGAATTTCAAGGAAGGAAGTCAGCGCTCTCCAGTCATGGCTCACGGCTTCGCTCCACCGAGGTAGCGATTGACTCTCAGTGCCACGCCACCCTCCGTATCCTCTCCGCAGCCTTTAAAAAGGGTCTTCGTGGATCGGGGGGCGCTTAAGGCACCCGCCGAGTCTTCAGTCCGCAGGCTTCAGCGCCTGCGGTTTTTAAGGGTCCCTGCGTCGCCGGCGCGGCAAGACCCGTCCTCAGTTGAGCCGATTCCCTCCGCAGCTCGGAGGGAATCCGCCATTTCCAGATCGCACCAACCCGGAAGTCGCAGACAGCCAGCTTGTTGACATCATGTGATATGGCTAGCTGTGGGAAAGAATCTTCCCGGAAGTTCACAGGCTGGAAAAGTCTTTGTGAAGAGTGTAATATGAGACCTTCCTCTTGTGTATGTACAGGAAGTCTCTCTCACTTGATTGCTGAAGTTTGAAGTGATCGGACATGTTTTCTGTAGTGCTGCAAAGTCAGAAATAAAAGGATGTAAATAGACGTTTCTGACTATCTCCTTTCCCTGCCAGGGAAGCAGGAGGGAGTGGGTGTGCACTTCCCAAGCTGGGAAGTGTCGCCTATCGAGACCTAGCCTGGAGCCTGCGGGTATTGCAGCCAGGGAGGTCGCCGGAGACCAAGCCGGGAACCTGGGAGAGTTGCCAGCTTCTCCCGAAAAAGGCTTGTTTTCCAACAAGAACATCCCACAGATCCTTGTGTCTTGATGGGGAGCAGAACCCAGCCCAAGCGAAGAACTCCCAAAGAGTGGGTATGCTCAGATACACCTGCTTCTCCACACAATGCATTAACAGCTCACAATTAACCCGATCAACCCACTACCCTTCTGAGGAAAACCCCTCTCCACCCTCCCACTATATATAAGGGTCTGGTGACTTCTGTTTCAGTGTATCTGAAAAAGTGTGCATGCACATGAAAGCTTATACAGTGGTGCCCCGCAAGACGAATGCCTCGCAAGACGGAAAACTCGATAGACGAAAGAGTTTTCCGTTTTGGAGGTGCTTTGCAAAACGAATTTCCTATGGGCTTGCTTCGCAAGACGACAATGTCTTGTGAGTTCCTGCTGGTTTTTTCCCTCCCCCCCTTTTTCTAAGCTGCTAAGCCGCTTATCAGCTGATCCGATCAGCAGATAAGCTGCTAAAAGCCGCTAAAAGCCACTAATAGCGCTAATCCGCTAATCCGTCAATGGGCTTGCTTCCCAAGACGAAAAAACCGCTAGACGAAGAGAATCACAGAACGGATTCTTTTCGTCTTGCGAGGCACCACTGTACTCAGAACAAACTTAGTTGGTCTCTAAGTGTTCTCGAAGCTACCAACATGAGTTTGACCAAACTGCAGGAGGCAGTGGAAGACAGGAGTGCCTGGTGTGCTCTGGTCCATGGGGTCACGAAGAGTCGGACACGACTAAACGACTAAACAACAACAACAAGGTGCTACTGGACAATTTTTTATGTGTTTTTTTTATTAATTAACCCAAAGGTCTATTTTCTAATTGAGGCACAGAGCATCCATTGATTAATTGGCTTGATTTGATGCATAACATCCCCATTCTATGCAGATGGCTCCTCGCCCAACTAGGGAACTACACATGAAATACTCCTTCAGCATGTGTATGATACTAGCTGATTAGGAAAAGGGCACAGAACACTTTAAGATCTTTCTTTTCAGACTAATTCACAGAAGAACTGAACAAGCATGAGATAATCCTCTGTGTGTGTGTGTGTGACCCAAAAGGTAATTTTGTTCTTGAAATGCTGGCTTCTTGCATAGATAAATCTCATATTATTTTATGTCTCCAAGATCAATGCAATAAAAACCTAATTAAGCAACAAACTCCAGCATTTTTACAGAAAAATGTCAGAAGAGATATTGCTACCAGCCAAAGGGATGCCAAAATCCATGCACTTGTTTTCCGACAAGATGTAACGTTATTGATTTTTCAGTGCTGGTTGTGGTGGGAGGGACCTTTCAGGAGCATAAATTTTGCTGCTTGCTTTACCTGTTAAAATCAAGTGCATTACTGCTGATTTACAGTTGTACCCTGGATAAAGGGGGGGGGGGAATAGGCTCTCATTAAATAATAAACTAAACCAACTGCTTCAAGGGAGCAGATGCTGGCCATGTTCATTAAAGATCCTGATATTATTACTATTGTTGTTATTGTTATTGTTATTAGAAAAACAAGTTTTTTAAGGCAAATGACAATCAAAAGACAACAAAAGATGAAATGAACCATAATATAGAATTACAACACTCAAAACTACAACTCAGCATCACACCACATTTTTAAAATAAGAAAAACAGTAATAACAATAATGTGATTTGTGTTCACGCTGTATTGTAATGACCATTAGCTACAAACAATAAAATTGTTTGATTGATGATAATAATAGGAAGACCAAAAAATAATAATCCATAATTTAACCTGACCATCAGCCGGCTCATAAACATCATGCCTGGAATGCAAGCTGAAAAGCGAGAGCCAGTGTGGTGTAGTGGTTAAGAGCGGTAGTCTCGTAATCTGGGGAACCGGGTTCGCGTCTCCGCTCCTCCACATGCAGCTGCTGGGTGACCTTGGGCCAGTCACACTTCTTTGAAGTCTCTCAGCCCCACTCACCTCACAGAGTGTTTGTTGTGGGGGAGGAAGGGAAAGGAGAATGTTAGCTGCTTTGAGACTCCTGAAGGGGAGTGAAAGGCGGGATATCAAATCCAAACTCTTCTTCTTCTTCTTCACAAGGTCCCCAGGGCTTTCCCAAAACCCTACAATGTAGAGATTTTATGCAGGTTCAATTTACCTAACCGCATGATGGAACGGCTGAAGTTTCCAAGCCATCTTTAAGGGCAGCCCCATGTAAATAGCACTGCAATGGTATAGACTAGACCATCTAGTCTGCATGTGGTCAAAGCGTGGAACACCGTGGCAAAGTTTAGCCCTCTCCAGATAAGAGTACAGTTGGTATACCAGACAAAGCTGTTAAAAACCACAGCTGTTTTGGATTTAGAAAGTTTTAACAATATATTTGGTTGGCATGCATATTTATGGTATGATAAGGTCAAAGCTCATAAAGCATTTAAAAATCATATTGCCCGATAACAAATGTTGGAAATGTAAAGAAACGGAAGGTACATTCTTTCACCTTTGGTGGACGTGCCCAAAGATTAAGGCTTTCTGGGAAATGATATATAATGAACTGAAAAAGGTATTTAAATATACCTTCCTGAAAAAACCAGAGGCCTTTCTCCTGGGCATTGTCGGCCAATTGGTGCCAAAGAAGGACAGAACTTTTTTTATGTATGCAACAACAGCAGCAAGAATACTTATTGCAAAGTATTGGAAGACACAAGATCTACCCACCCTGGAAGAATGGCAGATGAAGGTGATGGACTACATGGAATTGGCAGAAATGACTGGCAGAATCCGAGACCAGGGAGAAGAGTCGATGAAAGAAGACTGGAAGAAGTTCACAGACTACTTACAGAAACATTGTAAAATTAATGAATGTTAGAAGGATGTTGGATAGAAACTAAGCGGTTTCCAGCTGTAATGCTTTAAGAGATATGAAAAAAAAGGAGGTTTTACAAATGGGTAAAAGTTTAATGGTAAGGATTTGCTGAACTAACAAATCGAACTGGAATACAAAGAAGGGAGGTATGAGGAGGTCCGAGGAAATAAGTGTATGGAAGTTATGTTATTGAAAATTAATGTGTGTTTTTAACTGTGGTTTTTTTTGTATGTTTATTTTTCTTTTTTCTTGTTATATCTTAAAAACTTTTAATAAATATCTTTTTTTAAAAAAAAAACCACAGCTGAACCCAGGACCACACCACTCTTGGTCTCGAGGGCCACTCCACTCAACAGCAGCTTCCACAGCAGGAGATCTCCCTATTCACAGCAGCTCTCTCGCTCTCTCCCTCCCCCCCCCTCTCTCACACACACTTGGAGCAAAATGAGAATACAGTGTCTGTTTGACGTTTTCGCCCCTCCTTTTTCACATCCCTTTAATACCCATTTGTCACTCATTCAGGACTAGGAGGCTTTTCTTTCTCTGGCGACAGCAACTGAGGCCACCTTCTCCCCCCCCCCCCCACGAGACCTTCCAGGTCACCATCGGGGGCCACCATTCCCTGCGTCCAGGAATTATGCAGTATCTGGGGCATTACAGAAAAATCAGCTGCACTTAGTGGACTGAAGGGGGAGAAAGGAAATGCGCAATAAAAAACGAACGTCATTTAAATGGAATGAATGACAAAATAATAACAATGAATGAAGTATTTAATAACAGAATAAGCAATATTGCAAAATAAAGACATTACACAGCCCTAATTGATGTTGCAACAAAACTCCTTTAAAACAAACAAACAATTTGCAGCATTTTCAGTTCATCTGAAGAGTAAGCCTTTTGCTAAGTATAAAACACTCTTCCCAGATATGAATTCTATCCAGGCAGTCAAGTAGATGAGATGTTGAATTTCCACCCAATGGGAACCTGCGGTGGTTTAAATTAACATTTCCCTGACAGCTTTATAGCTTTCGGAATCCATGGCTGCTACTTCTGATAAATGCTACCCTGTTGAGAGGCTTCAGATACTTTCAGTGAGCTGAATTATTGATGTACGCTGTCACCCTCAGCGCATGGCGTCTGTTCAAAGGACCCCACCCCCAATTTCAGCATTCGAAGTTTCACTTAAAAGGAGAAGAAGCTTGTCATCAAATTTAATTTGGTGTTGCAATGCTTAGGCCCCGGCCAGCTGCCATCAGCACAAGGAGGGAGTTTATTCAGTAAAGGAGACTTGATGGTTTTCCACAGCTCTTCACTAGGACTGAAAGTGCTGCAAGAAAAATTAAATGCCCCCTCCTGAAGGAGGAAGAGACTCCTTCTGTGTGGTTTTAGTGGTTGCTTATGCAATTTAAATGCTGCTTAATTTGCGTGTGCAGACCCAGAAACCTCCCCCCTAAATAAATTCACACCTGCCTCAAATTTTGGTTTTGGTTTTTGGCAGAATTTAGGCCACAACTTTATTGATTACAGAAAGTGAGTGGTTGCATGGGCTCTGGTGAGACTAGCTCCTTGCACCCTTGCAGGCAGCGCTGACCCAGGGTTCCAGCATAGGTCAGCCAAGGGTGAACACCTGGATAAGAGGAAAGCAGGGAACAGGCTATCTCCACCACCCAAATATCCCCCTGGACTCAGCCACGCGCACAACCCCCTCTCAGGGGTTGACCAGACCATCGAGTCCCTGGATTCCTTTAATGGAATACCCTTCACATAGGGATGGCGAGAGTGTTCTCCCATCCCTATCACCTGAACCAGAGCCTATCCGCAACCTTACAAGTTGTGACGATTTGCTACGCGGCAGGCGAAACCCAAATGGCAACAGCCAATCAGCCAAGTGGGGAAAATTCCTGCCGTGTCCCTGTCCCAAGGACAGACAACACACGATGGCATAGCAAGGTCAAGTGCAAAGCCCTAAAAGTAGGGAAAGGTGGGTGGGTGATCCAAATGCATGCGCCGAAAGAGGAAGCTCTGGGTCACGTGCATGGGCATAAATAGGTCCCTCGGCCCATTTAGACAGCTCCCCATTAGCCAGATTGCACCCAGCTACAAGGGACCTACCAATTGGGTGTTGTGGCTGACCAATCGTAAACAACCAGAACACAGGGTGTCAGTTTCCAGGCCTCACCGCAATACATGCCCTCTTTAAGGGAGGACCTGATATAAAAAAAAATAATCTCTTAAGCAGTTTACAAAAACGCTAAAACTTTAAAAATCAATATAAATCCATACTTCTATTCCCTGCTTTTTTTCTAAAAAAAAATATATTTAGAGGTACTTTCATTTTGACTCAAGAAAACCACCACTTTATAGTTCAAATCAGGTAAAATAAATACAGTAAATTGACAAAAGTACAAAGATTCACAAAATGTTTAGGGGTGTGCATACCCCTGTGTCCCCCCGGAAAAAAGCAGAGCTGATACTGTATTATATTTATATAAATGTCTCAGGACCACAATACCTCAAGGACTGCCTCTCTCAATATGAACCTACCTGGACCCTGTGATCAGCTGAAGACCTTCTTCATGTGCCTTCTCCACGAGAGGTGCAGAGGGCGGCAACACGAGAACTGGCCTTTTTTTGTAGTGGCCCCTATTTGCGGAGTGCTCTCCCCAGGGAGATTCGGCAGACACCGTCACTGTACACCTTTAGGTGCCAGACAAAAATGTTTGGCCTTTGTCTGATTGACGTCTGATGCCCTTTTAGATGTGTTGTGAGATAGGGGGGTTCTTGGCTTGCTTTTGGTTTTGTTTATATTATGCCTTTTGTCTTTTTCAGACAGGTACAGGTCGGTATGTGAGATGCGGGTGGGGCCGTGGGTTAAACCACAGAGCCTAGGGCTTGCCGATCAGAAGGTCGGCGGTTCAAATCCCTGTTATTGGGTGAGCTCCCGTTGCATGTTCAAAGTGCAAGTAGATAAATAGGTACCGCTCCGTCGGAAAGGTAAACGGCGTTTCCATGCGCTGCTCTGGTTCGCCAGAAGCGGCTCAGTCATGCTGGCCACATGACCCGGAAAAACTGCGGACAAATGTCGGCTCCCTCGGCCAGTAAAGTGAGATGAGTGCCACAACCCCAGAATAACAGTCAACAATCACACCTCTCTCCCCGACACCTTTTATTTCTTTTTTTCTCTGGGGCCCCATCTATCTCCCCAACCAACAGGCTTGTCTGGAGAGGCAAAGATCAGAGCAAACCTCTGCTTTAAATATATATGCCCTGGAAGTGTAGGCCCATGCCAGAGTGTTGTCTGTTTAATATACTCTGGGAACACAAGACAATAACATCGCCCATTCTCTAATGAACGCAAAACATGATATTCTCGACCTTTTCAGCCTGATATGTGACTTGAGTGGTGGCTAGTTGAAAATAATCTTTGATGCCTGCTGACCTATCCTAGGTGAGTGGGGAAAATTGAATCACAATTTGATATGCTTAATGGTTTCCAGCCACAGGCAATCATTGCAATTGTTGCTGCATTAAGGTAAAAAGAAATCATAAGATTCCTGTGCTGTGGTTTTTTCCCCCAAAAGAGTCCAATCTAAATGCAAATTTTGTATCTGAATAAAATCCAGGAAGTGTATACAAATTACTCCTGAGAGGGGGGAAAATCCTGTGACGAGGCACCTTTGCAAGCTGGTTTATAGTTTTAAACTACCATTTGGAAGATATGCCATTGCTTCCATGTTAAAGTGTTTGTGTATAGAACCAATATAGAACAACAACAGCAACAACAACAACAACAATTTATTTATACCCCACTCAACTGGCTGGATTTCCCCAGCCACTCTGGGCAACTTACAACAAAATATTAAAAATACAAGAAAACATCCAACATTAAAAACTTCCCTGAACAGGGCTGCCTTCAGATGTCTTCTTAAAGTCAGATAGTTGTTTATTTCCTTGACATCTGATGGGAGGGCATTCCACAGGATGGGTGCCACCACCAAGATGGCCCTCTGCCTGGTTCCCTGTAACTTGGCTTCTCGCAGTGAGGGAACTGCCAGAAGGCCCTCGGCACTGGACCTCAGTGTCCAGGCTGAACGATGGGGGTGGAGACACTCCTTCAGGTATACTGGGCCGAGGCCATTTGGGGCTTTAAAGGTCAGCACAAACACTTTGAATTGTGCTTGGAAATGTACTGGGAGCCAATGTAGGTCTTTCAAGACCGGTGTTATGTGGTCTCGGCAGCCACTCCCAGTCACCAGTCTAGCTGCTGCATTCTGGATTAATTGTAGTTTCCGGGTCACCTTCAAGGGTGGCCCCATGTAGAGTGCATTGCAGTAGTCCAAGCAAGAGATAACTAAAGCATGTACCACTCTGGCGAGGCAGTCCGTGGGCACGTAGAGTCTCAACCTGCATACCGTGGGAATGTTCTGGGGTGCAGGAGAGGATATATTGACTAATTATATCCTTATCCAACTTGTGCTAACAACTTCCCAAAATATCAGCAGAGTTTATAAACATTCCCCTTTAAGTTCGCAACGGTAACATGTGCACAGGTTCGCTTGAACCTCTATAATAATTACTCTGGTAATTTCCCCTTTTGTTCCCTCTTAAAATACAAGACACGACACAATCTTTATAAAAGTATAAAAGAGCTTACTCACGTTCTGTTCACAATATGATCCCAGAAGGCAGATAGCTTAAAAAGGTTACATACATTCAGAATCTATCTTGTAGCAAGATAGACCTTATCTCCTCTCTTGGCTGGGAGCCAAGAGAGCATCTTTAGATCTTTCCTCATCGAAGGAAAATGGCAGAGAGAGAGAGATGGCTGCCTGCCCTGTGCTTTTATCATTTACCTGCACAGGTGAGGCCACACCCACCTCTGGTCACATGCAGAGGAAGTCCGTCCCCAGGAAGTTTACCTGCTTGCTGGACAGACATCCCTCCCCATGTTCTAACATGTACACTCTAGGAATGTTGTCATTGACTGCTCCTGTGTTTACATCCCACACGTACCAGATGGAGCTGGTAGACAGCTGCCCTGGACATGGTCTCATTAACTGTATTAGGCTGCTTTGGCTACTTATCTGCCCAGAATATTCAGGGCAAACTAACCTTGTAGCTGACCCGCCCATGAGATAGATTGAAGCAGCAGCTTCTGGTGGCATAATATCATGGGGGGCAGCCCTACAGACAACCCACCCATGCCACTGCTGCCAGAGATTCAAGGAGAAGCATCAGCTTCCAGCAAAATTTCATCAGAGCTCCTTGAGAGTCACTGGAAGCTGCTGCCACATGAGCCCAGTAAGTGAGGCTTCAGCAGGGGGAGGCATCACCTTCCTGTTTTGCCTGCAAAACAGGATAGCTACCCTTGCCAGGAGTCAACCCTGCAGCAGAATTAGTCCTAGTCAGGACATGAAATCCAGCTCCTTGTGCCATCCGAATTCCTCTTCACCTTATTGCCTCCTCAGGTTTGCCAGATCAGTGGTTGTAGAAGCCAAAGGTGGTAGAATTATCCCTTGTATGTGCTCTTGCAAGGCCCAGGAGGGTCTAGATCTGTAGCCCATAACTGCCAAGCCTTTTTCCTTAGGCCTCCACCTCTTCTCCCGCTTGCTTGCTTGCTTGCTTGCTTGCTTACTTACTTACTTGCTTGCTTGTCTTCCACTCCAAACTCTTTCTCATACAATGGCCTGTGTGCGGTGACTCGGTGCCTGTGTGGGGTTTTAATATCAGACAAAGTAGACAAGTATTCCCTTCTCACAGATCCTGGATTCCAAATATTCATACGCCAAGAGCTTTATCATCTAAACCAGGGGTCTGCAACCTGCGGCTCCGGAGCCGCATGTGGCTCTTTTACACCTTTGCCGCGGCTCCGGGGCGGATACTAGCGAGGGGAGGAGGCGCATTGTGCGCCCTGACACTCCCCACTGTGGTGGGTGCTGTACTGGCTGTGACGTCGCATGGGGGCGGTGCGTGCATTAGTCACGCACCGCCCTGACATCACCTTCCCGCCCGCTGGCAGATCGGACATTAAGGTAAGAAACAATATATGCAGTGTTATACTTGTTTTAAATGTCGCAATGGTTTTGCAGCTCCCAGGTGTTGTTTTTTCTTCAGAAACGGGTCCAAGTGGCTCTTTTTGTCTTAAAGGTTGCAGACCCCTGATCTAAACAGTCATGGACATTCCACAAGAGTGCACCAGCTCAACCAGTCAGTGTCGTGAAGCTTCACAGCCACAAGTGCAATACAATATAATAGGCAGAGAATGGCACTAAGGTGTTGTATATTATATCCCTTGAATGGGCATCTAACTTGACTCAGTGGTTGAGGGGGAGCAGTTCTCACTTTGGTCCCTGGGGACATTTCACAGAATCCAACCCCAACTTTTTGCTCAAAGCCACGAATTTGAGACTCTGAGATTAAGAGCCTGAAGCCCTACCAACTGAAATATTCCATTTAAGAATAGTTTCTTAATATGAACAAGGCAGTGACCTCACTAGACACTAAGATAATTCTGTGTATATCCTTTGTATGTCTAGGTGTCTCTTCTACCGTCTTCCTTTTCCTGCACACTCGATTCTCCACCACACACCCCTTGGGTTTTCATTCCACCACTACCCCAATCGTTGGTCAACCTCAGCATCCTAATGGACAACAAGCAGACCAAATTCCTTCCCCATACCCAATTACCTCCCACCCCTGCAACATTGCAAAGTACAGTGGTACCTCGGGTTACATACACTTCAGGTTACATATGCTTCAGGTTACAGACTCCACTAAACCAGAAATAGTACCTCAGGTTAAGAACTTTGCTTCAGGATGAGAACAGAAATCGTGCTCCGGCGGTGCGGCAGCAGCAGGAGGCCCCATTAGCTAAAGTGGTGCTTCGGGTTAAGAACAGTTTCAGGTTAAGAACGGACCTCTGGAACGAATTAAGTACGTAACCGGAGGTACCACTGTATACACTGTCGATGTCCTCTTATATTCATGGTTGTGCGTTGATCAACATTTGTGGCCCTTTTTTCATGTCAGAAAAGGCTGTTCTTCAAGGCAAAAGAGTGGACAAACAAGGAAACCGTTTTAAAAGAGTTAATAGTCCTAGGATCAACATGGCTCATGTGGAACAGAAATGTCAGAGTTCAGGAGACACTGGATGTAGGGAGAGGATAAGTAAATCATAAGACACAATTCAGCCACACCATCCTCCTTTACAAACCTCTGATGAGCTTCTTACGTACAAAGGGTTGCATAATCAAGTCATGCTTCAGTACCATTGCAGCCAATTAGCACCTTAGTCACATCTAAAGCATGACTATTCTAGTTCCGACCCAAGCATTGTATTTGCCTTCTCTCTTCTTTGAATGCAGCTTTCAGTCTTTTGTGTTTACTCTGCAGGAAGCATGACTGATGCAGTTGGCTGACAAGGAGATAGACTTCAGTAGTTGTGCCACTTCTTTTCTGCCCCCCCCCAACCCAAACTATGTCTCTGTGCTTTCAATAAAGCAATGAAGTATACCAAGTTGTGTTATTAAATTGTATTTCAAAGTTCTGGCTGTAGAGAAGCTTTCACTCTGAACCTTCTAAAGAAAAATAGAGAAATTCATAAACCAACCACTGTCAAAGTGTGCATGAAGGCAGCCAAGTATTAGAGTATTAGTATTAGAGGCAACCTCTGAACGCTGAAGTAATTTTAAATTGTAAACCAATTTTGCTTTGCAGAATTACCACACTGAATCAAGCAGCTACCAAATGTTTAGCACTGGGAGTAAGCCTTTACACCACATGTAAATGAAAACGCTTTCTCTCAACTTTGAGGCTTCAGAAAGCTTGTAACTGCTATAAAAGCTGTGTCATTTTAAAAAGCCATCTTGAGCCTCAACAAGGAATTCCGAATCCAGTCCCTTCTGCGCTTTGGTGACTCTGAGAAAAACAAATCAGAGCATCAATCAATATCATAGCATCACAAAAATCAGCATAGTCTGATAATAAAAGCTTTTGTTGGGCTACATAAGTGTATGTTGTAGACACGGGGTGGGGTGGTTGCATATTTGAATGTTTTTTCAAGGCGGGGGAGAACCATTGAAAAGTAGAATTTGAAGTATATTGCTAGGTTGAATCCCTTACCCGAGCAACAGGAGCTCACCCCATCGTGGGGATTCGAACCGCCGACCTTCTGATCGGCAAGTCCTAGGCTCTGTGGTTTAACCCATAGCACCACTGCAATGAAAAATAAAACTCAAAGTTACTTTGGAAATTATTTTCTTAAGTTGTTAAAGCTAGCAGGTCTAAGAATCCAGTTGGACGGTGGTAAAACCATTGAGAATGTGCGTATAAGCAGTTTGCAGTTGGCACTAAGATCTTCATACTTCATTGAGCTGTATGGGTTGGGGTAGCAGGAGAATCCAGAGGCTATATTAGGGAACCAGATGGAAGAAAGGGCAGCTCAAGGTGCATCTCTGGGTACAAAGGAAGCACATCCCAGGGGCTAGAGGGTGTGGGAAATGGCCAGTCTAACATATGCCTTTAGCTTTAGGGACGGTGTCTAGAGCGGGAAAGCCTGAAGTGTCTTAACCTATGTTTATTTGCTGCACCCTATTGCCCCATTTGGAGAAAGTTTTGGGTGTATGGAACCATTCTTACGTCAAAACCTTTTCCAACTCTGCAATATCCTTTTTTAGGCGAGGTGACCAGAAGTGTACACAGTATTCTAAATGTGACTGCAACATAGATTTGTACAATGACATTCCCATATTGGCAGTTTTACTTTGATTTCTATATGCTTTGTTATTATACCTTTAAAAATATTTTCTGCCAGTTTCCCCAGGTCAGACTTTAAGCTAACTTGCCTGTAATTTCCAGGATTGTTTTTTTTATAATTGTGGTGTTATATTGGCTATTTTCCTCAGGTATGGAGGCTGAGCTGAGGGACAAGTTACATCAGGGGTACTAACTTGAATAAAATATTGTGGGGGGCAGGTAAGCCCCATATTGCACGATCACAAGACATGGAACATGGACTCCATTTGAATGGCAATGCCCATCAACTTCATGGGAGCGGCCCCCTCAAATATTTTTTAGGGGGGCTAAGGGACCTTGGCCCCTAGGAGTTGGCTCCTATGAGTTACACATTTTTGTTAGAAGATCAGATGTTTTGTTAGAAAACCTTTTAAGGAACAGAGTCCATAGAGCAACATGGGACTTTAGGGAGTCTCTAACCTGACTCAAAATGCCTCCTAATTATGTAATGTGTCTCAGTCACCTCAATCGCCCCCTTTTGCCTTGTAATTTGAGCTGGATACATATTCAATGCATACTACTACTAACTACAGCCTTCACTGAGTCCTGTATCACAGCTCAAGGGAAGTAATAGTGCCACTGTATTCTGCTCTGGTCAGACCTCACCTGGAGTACTGTGTCCAGTTCTGGGCACCACAGTTCAAGAAGGACACTGACAAACTGGTCCAGAGGAGGGCAACCAAAATGGTCAAAGGCCTGGAAACGATGCCTTATGAGGAACGGCTAAGGGAGCTGGGCATGTTTAGCCTGGAGAAGAGGAGGTTAAGGGGTGATATGATAGCCATGTTCAAATATATAAAAGGATGTCACATAGAGGAGGGAGAAAGGTTGTTTTCTGCTGCTCCAGAGAAGCGGACACAGAGCAATGGATGCAAACTACAAGAAAGAAGATTCCACCTAAACATTAGGAAGAACTTCCTGACAGTAAGAGCTGTTCGACAGTGGAATTTGCTGCCAAGGAGTGTGGTGGAGTCTCCTCCTTTGGAGGTCTTTAAGCAGAGGCTTGACAACCATATGTCAGGAGTGCTCTGATGGTGTTTCCTGCTTGGCAGGGGGTTGGACTCGATGGCCCTTGTGGTCTCTTCCAACTCTATGATTCTATGATTCTATGATTCTATACCAGTCTAAATGTTTCCTTTTAAGTAATGAAGGATGTTCTCTCTAAGCTCGTCAGATAATTATTTTCTTCAACAGAAGGTTGGGACTCAGGTGCCAAATTGAAATGTGCGGCTGCAGATTCCTGGTGGCTAGTGATATTAGATTTGGGGCAGGAGCAGAGCTCAGTGCCAAAGGGGGGTTGTTACTCATTTGTTCTTTCCTGTTTTCTCATTGCTTATCCTTATTTCCAAAATTTTCATTTATTTGTTGTTGTTGTTTTAAAAAATAAACTCTTGCACTCTTGAACATCCAATTTTTCTTTCACATCTTCAGTACTGAAATAAAGCCTAAGACAAAATTCCAAATGAATTTGGTAGTACCTGCTTTTCAGTGGGAAATTTCTTGGAGGGCAGGATTTACCCATCCTAATATGAACAAAATGAGAAAAAGCTGGATCATATTTCATTCAACCGAAAGAAGACAGGTGGCATCTTGAATTCAAGGCAGTTGACACAGCGGTGTTTCCAAATTCCTCCCTTTCAAATGGCAAAAATTAAAAGGAAAATTCTGCACTTTATCTCTTTGTAGTAAAAACAATGCATTCTTCCAATTATTTTTCTAGGGCACCCATTGGTAGCCGTCAGCCTTAACAAATGAATGCCTATTAACTGTTACATGTTGTTGCTTTGTATCCTTAGCTGAGAGGCAATCTAACTCCCTACATATGTAAACAACATGTCAGGTTTTCTGACATTGCATTACATAATCCTAAGAAGCAACAATTACATTTTGTAAGATGACAAGCACAGGTATACAGACGGAGACTACGGATGAGAAACTTTATTGCTTTTCTGGCTGCCTGATACATTTTGAATAATAATAATTGCTGACATAGAGATGACTACCTATTTCATCATTCATGATCTCAGTTTTCATTTCTCATGCTTAAGGTTTTAACAGAGGAAAACAAAACAAAACGAAATGAAATGAAATGAAAGCTACTCGACAAGAGAATTGGAAACAGAAAGAGAGAAGATGGACTCTGAGCTATTAAAAACAACCTAGCACCTTAAAACTAACCAATTTTTAATGGTGTAAGCTTCCAAGGATAATTAGTAACCCTGAAAACGATTAGTGTTATTTGTTGAAATATGTTCATGAGTTACATAACTTTCCTTGGAATAATAGGAACGCTAACTGATGGGCAGTCAAATTCAGCTACGGATTCAGGTCCCAGCAACTATCCTGCCCTTTGGGAATCGAGCTGTGATGAGTGGAGAGACTGAGCACGGGGAATATTCGCTAGAAGAGGAATAATCAGGGGAAAAACTGGGGGTGGAGGACTCACCCGACGCCTGGAGGAGAGTGCTGGCCGCTTGGTCGGACGGCGCCTGGTGGTCGCAAGGCTCCCAGATGTGTTGGGTCAGCCAACCAAGGGAGCATTCTTGCCTCCAGTGGTAACATGGGGGTGGAGTGGTGAGCTTCCTCCCCGCAGAGAGTGCCCTTTTCTTAATCTTCTTAGCCACCTGCACAGCTCAGCTGGGAGTGCCCCTTGCCATGCCCTTATGCATGCGAGGTGGAGACATGATCCCTTGATGGTGTGCTGTGCTAGCAGATGGTACTGTAATAGCGCATGAGACTGTAGCAGGGTTATGTTGTTATTATTGTTGTTGTTACTATTATCGATGTTAGTATTATGGTAATACAGTGGTACCTCTGGTTACGAACTTAATTCGTTCCAGAGGTCCATTCTTTTTTCTTTTCTTTTTTCCTATTTGAACAATTTATTAGTTTGCCTGTTTTTACAAGTTTAGAAAAAGAATCCCAAGATTTTTCCTCCTGTGTGTTTTCGCCTAGCTTCCTCATGGTCTATGATGCCAGCTGAAGTTGTTAGCACAATGTACCCAAACTGACGTGAAGGTAGTAGGTTGTTCTGCCACTTTTCCAAATCCTTCAGTTGGACATCAAATCTGGGGCTGATCACACCACACTTGTTGAGTCTGCCTGTGAGATTAACAACAATCTTCCCAGCTCTGTGATCATCAATGAACTCAAATTCACCTATGTAACCATGCTTCATCATCACAGTTAAGAACCAGACAATAACTTTGGAGCACGGTCTGATGAGAACTTGACGTTTTACACTCTTCTCAGCATTGTTGATGCTTTTAAGATAAGCTGAAACCGTTCTTATCCTGAGGCGTGCTTTCACTAATGGTGCCTCCTGCTCACACCCTGGGGCAAAGTTCCCAACCTGGAGCAACTGCTTCCGGGTTAGCAGAGCTCGTAACCCGAAGTGTGCACAACCAGAAGCGTTCATAACCAGAGGTACCACTGTACTGGAAAGGACTGGAAAGAAATAGGAAGTGATATAGCAAAGAATTATATGGAAGAGCCACAGAGCCGCAAAAGATAAGCACGCGCTTAGGGAAAGCTATAAAAGTAAAGCAGAAAACTGTTACCATATGAATTTGTACGCATTCTTCGCGCCAAGCCATTTGAAACCTCCAGAGTGTAAGGGGGGAAAATTTTAAGGGCATAACATACAAAGGCAACATCAGCAGGCCCCATTTTGTCCATTTGATTTGCTAAAATTGATAATAAAACAACTCGCAAGTTGAGAAGGGACAAACGCACTAAATTACAGCACATAAAGGTTCCATGTGTGTGCAACACAGATGGTATTACTGTTCTAACAATTTATATAAATTGCAGAGATATAAGAGAATACATATTTTCCCGGTACATTTCTGAGCACGATGCAAAGTGTTGGTGCTGACCTGTGAAGCCCTAAATGGCCTCGGTCCTGTATACCTGAAGGAGCGTCTCCGCCCCCATCGTTCAGCCCAGACACTGAGATCCAGTGCCAAGGGCCTTCTGGTGGTTCCCTCCCTACGAGAAGTGAGGTTACAGGGAACCAGGCAGGGGGCCCTCTTGGGAGTGGCGCCTACCCTGTGGAACGCCCTCCCACCAGATGTCAAGGAAATAAGCAACTATCTTACTTTTAAAAGACATTTGAAGGCAGCCCTGTTTAGGGACGTTTTTAATGTTTCATGCTGTATTGTGTTTTTAATATTCGGTTGGGAGCCACTCAGAGTGGCTGGGGAAACCCAGCCAGATGGGCAGGGTATAAATAATAAAATTACCATTATTATTATTATTATTACTATTATATACGTCCACATAAACAGTACCGTAAATCACATGTGTACTAAAACCATACATGGCAGTCCTGCACACATGCACCCACCTATGACCACATGTATACCAAGAGCTAAAATATCATAATGTTAGAATGTAAGGGTTGTTAGGTTATAATGTTAGGTTGTAAGGGGCCCTGGGTCATCTAGCCCAACCCCCGTGTACAGCACATTAGATTTGCCGCACATGCGATTAACCAACACTAAGCACATGCACAGCCACACACAAACCTGTTTAAGCAAGTGAATACATGCATATTCCTATTTATTCTTATAAAACGCACAGCACATGTAGTGATAAGACTATCTGTGTGTATAGTTAAAGTCGGGGGGTCCTGGGTCATAAAGCCTGCTCCCCAACACCTTAAGGCTAGAGGGGATTGTAAGGATCAGCTAGTCCAGCTCCCTGCCAAGCATGAATACGCAGGTGACCCCATACGGCAAATTCCCACCATGCTCTAACTATTAAGCTATGCTGCCTGCAATGCTGAGCAAGTGGGTAATAAGAACAAGCCCATTTCTGGGGTGAAGCACCCAAAGAAGAATCACAGAACTGTAGAGCTGGAAGGGACCTTGAGGAAACTCTAGGTTGACCCTCTGCAAAGCAGGATTATGTAGCTGTTCCTTATGGGGAAACCACACGCCCTGCACATTATGTCAGAGATCACAGAATCGTGGAGTTGGAAATGAGCAAAATGGTCATCCGGCCAAGTCCTTGAAGAGCGGAACCATACCCAATTTGTGCCTCAAAGTGCCTTGCTTAAATAGGCTCAAAATAACACCATATTGTTGGAACTTCTGGACCAACCGAGCTTGCACAGCGGCTGGGGTGATGGAATAAAAACTGGCCCGCAATATCTTTGCTTATATTTATTTTAAGAAATAATCAAACAGCTGCAAAAAACCACCCTTTTCATGACTCCACACTCCCCCAGCGGAATACCAAGCATTTGGTCAGCTGAAATACAATTTTCAAAATAATCAATTACCCTATCTCATTGCTGCATCACATAACTCCACCTCTAATTACTTACATTGTTAAGATACAGGTGTGCTGAAACGTTGATAGTTCACAGGTGTGCTTGTTACGATATAGAAGCAATGCGGCAGCGAGCTGCAGCTAGCTGGAAAGCAAAACATGATGGGAATGTTGGGACTGTACTGTGGGAACCAGAGGGACAGTCTATTCACTGTGCGATGCACCGGAATTAGCTCAGAGTGTAATATGAGCTGTACAGGAAGTACAGAAGGAGGAGTTTTTATCTCTCTCGACTGTTGGAGTTTGAAGGGAGCAGACGTGTTTTCTGTAACGCTGCAGAGACAGAAATAAAGGCATGTAAATACATTTCTGTCTATCTCTTTCCCCTCCCTGGGGGGGAGCAGGGAAGAGTGGTATGTCCTTCTCACGCTGAAGAGGATCGCCGATCGCGACCTAGCCTGTATCCTGCCGGGGAATGTAGACAGGGAGGTCAACAGGGAGATCAAGCCAGGTGCCTGGAGAGTGGCCAGTTTTCTCCTGATAAGGCTTGAATCCCGACAGTGCTGCCATGCAAATCATTATTACAAACAAACACATACTGGGTAGCATCACTGACCACACCAATGTCAAGAAAACCCAACACATATCTGTGAGTAGATCAGCACACATACATACCCACATGACATGCATACATTACAAACTTGCTGGGAAGCAGTTTTGCACACCTGGCGTAACCACTGAGCTGTTCAGCCACACGTGCGGCCACCTATTCCAGGCCCCACCAAGTAATGAGTTGCATGTATAATCAAGTAATGAGTTGTAACATCAAGTAATGAGTTGTATGTATAAGTGGGTCAGAATTCAGTAATCAGGTGGTGTGCAGCAAGGCCTCAGTTGGGAAGGAAAATCAGAATGGGCAAATGGGCAAAGGTGAGGTCATAGCTTTTCTGGCACCTAGATTATAACAGTACTGCATGTCCAAGCAGACTTCATGAATCTGTTAACATAACTGAAGAGCAGCTTGGGAAGATTAAAACTCTGAAATAGTCTAATAAGGTAATGAGAAAGGTTCATACTGTTTCACATTCGGATCTGATAGCAGGAGCAAACCAAGTGGTAAAGTAGCTTATTTGTATGATTAAAAGTGCACCGAAGAATTTATAGGCTCGATTCTGATTGGGGTCAGAACGGTATTAACCCGGAATAGTTATGGAAGGCCTGTTAAAAGATATATAAGCAGCTTAAAGAGTGTTCAAAATACAGAGGATCTCTATTACAATGCAAATTGGAGGACCCTGAATGGAAAGCATGATTTGCCTTCACAAACCTCAGCATCCAAATCTAGATATTCAAAGTGCAACACTGTGATGGACAAGAACATTATTGTAGGTATTTGTTATCTATGTCTTCCCACTCTCTCAGAGGTACTTAGGTAACACACACAGCATAATCCCATAGTATCCCTCACAACATACATATGAGGTAGGTTAGTTTGAGGGAGCCATTGGTACGAGGAGAACCAGCTATATGACTGAGAAACCTTGACCTCCTCAGTCAAATCCTCCACCTACATCTTGTTATTTTTAATGTGATGCAGTATTTTTATTGTGTTTTATGCCTGCAGTGTTCTAAGAAGTCCAGAACGATTGCCACTGAACGATTTGTGTGGCTTAATTAACTTAAAATTAAATTTTCAAGCAAAATGGAAGTGGTATGGTCATTATGTCAAGATAGGCATCTTTCCATATGGGTACCAAGATGAACCATAATATAAAACTGTGCTCACCTCAGGCAGCTGACCTTCCAGGAGAGTAGTTTGCTATTGCACATGGGAATGTCCTTTTGAGGTAATTAGGTTAAATTAATATACAAGAGCTACCATGCATAAATGCCCTTCAGAAGCAGCCCTCAGCTAAGCGGAGCCCATGCTTCCTGTGGTAAGCTCCCACACAGCTTGGGACTGTGTATATTGATGCAGCAGTGTGGGAACTGCTGGTCTTGTGAGTCTTTCCCTTGCATAGGAAAGACCCGGGTGATCAGGTCTGTCTATGGTGTTGCAACACCCCCAGCCATTTGTGCATGCGGCATGAAATAGGGGGACTTATTATGCTGTTGTGGGGGCTCTCCCGCCTCTCTCTCTTTTACAGCTGTGGTGTGCTAGTGTCATTCCCCAAGAAAGATGGGTGGTGGGGGCCATGGTCAAGCTAAAAGCTTTTAAAGTGTTTTTTTTAGAAGGAAGGAAGGAAGGAAGGAAGGAAGGAAGGAAGGAAGGAAGGAAGGAAGGTAAGTGCTGGCACCATGCATTCTCCAGACATCTCAAATTCCTTGACTAAGCCTTAGCCCTGTACAGACTAAGTTCAGGGAGTTTCCAGCTCTACAAATTTCAACATGCCTTCATTGCTTACAATGGGAAAGGTGCAAGTTTTCTCAGCACAACTGGCCTGTTTAGACTATGCCAATTGTTTCTGACCACACTGGGGACCGGCAATGGGCCAGACTCGTAATTAAGCAAAGGTAAAGGTACCCCGGACTGTTAGGTCCAGTCGCGGACAACTCTGGGGTTGCGGCACTAATCTCGCTCTATAGGCCGAGGGAGCCGGAGTTTGTCCGCAGACAGCTTCCGGGTCACGTGGCCAGCATGACAAAGCCAGTTCTGGCGAAACCAGAGCAGCACATGGAAATGTTGTTTACCTTTCTGCCAGAGCGGTACCTATGTATCTACTTGCACTTTGATGTGCTTTCGAACTGCTAGGTGGGCAGGAGCAGGGACCGAGCAACGGGAGCTCACCCTGTCGCAGGGAGTCGAACTGCCGACCTTCCGATCGGCAAGCCCTGGGCTCTGTGGTTTAGACCACAGTGCCACCCTCATCCTAATGTAGCTGCCCCGTAATATTTTGTCCTCAGCTCCTCCTTTCCAGGGGTCACCAGTTGCCATCTGAAGAGCCTCTCAGTTGGGTTGTAGTGACTAAGGAGTCTCTGATGGGGTCCAGGCTGAGCCCCCAACTGCCCAGTCCTAATAGTTTGTTGCTCTTTCTATTGATAGTACCAGTGGCGTAGCGTGGGTTGTCAGCACCCGGGGCAAGGCAAGTAATTTGCGCCCCCTAACCCGTGGATTTGCGCCCCCTAACCCGTGGATTTGCGCCCCCTAACCCTAACCCCCAGATGTTGCGCCCGGTGCGGCCGGGCCCCCCTGCACCCCCCACGCTACGCCACTGGATAGTACTATATAAAACATCTGTGCACAAGTCTCCTTGATTTATACTAATGTTTCTTTGAAAAAGGAACTGTTACCTGCTTACATTTGATGTAGGACTTTCTCACTCACTGTGTATTCTGTGATTATACAGCTTCAATATTTCATCTGTTGCCTTTATAATCTTTGCGTTTACGATCTTAATAATAAAGCTAATGAACTATTTTCATTAACTACTCTCTTTTGGTGCTTCATGCCCAGTGCTAATCTACCGTATTTTTCGCCCCATAAGACGCACCGGCCCATAAGACGCACCTAGATTTTTTGGGGGAAAATAAAGGGGAAAAAAATTATTTCCCCCCCAGGTGCGCTGCGCTACACCAGGAGCTTGGGGCGTGCTGAGCTCAGCGCGCACCAAGCTTCTAAGTGCGCGCAAGCAGTCCGCTGCCACCCCAAGCCTCGCGCACCCGGTGGGACCTCCTGCCGGGTGCGCGAGGCTTGCAGGCATTCGCCCCATAAGACGCACCCCGATTTCCCCTTCATTTTTGGAGGGGAAAAAGTGCGTCTTATGGGACGAAAAATACGGTACTTAATCTACTATTTATTATTATTATTATTATTATTATTATTATTATTATTATTATTATTATTATTATTATTATTGCTTTGATATTATGATTGTGTATATATTGCTCATTACACACCAAATGGGAAAAACAGGAGGCTTTCCTCCTCACTTGTTATACAACCAACGTTCAGGAAACAATTCACAGGCATTGTTCATTCGACTGCCACCTTCTCATTGTTATTAAAATTCTGAATGTGCTATTCTAACATTAGAGAAAACAGGAGCAGATCAATCTCGCTAACTTACACAGAGCAACAAAAACCAAAAGCAGAAGATTAGCAGCCCAGGTAAGTGCTTGAATCCTGATGCAGCCAATAAGTATGGCTAAGAATTCATTGTAAATCACTTCTGGAAGGAAGTGAAAGGATTTGGTGGGTGATGCACATCAAAGGTTTGATATATGCCGCTCTGAGGAAGCAGATGCAGTGAGAGGTGCTGCATAAACATCTATAATTCTTAGGAAGTCTACTGATGCCAATATCAAGTGTTGATGAAACATAGTCAGATAGCTCAGCTGAGCAAAAATCTGTTTGTTCTTATTCCTGGGATCAAGAATTCAGAATAAGGTTTTCTGTATATTCATGCTGAGTTCATTTTTTAAAGTTCTTAAGCCATTCTCCTTAGTTACAACATTAAATATCCTCAGCCCATTATGGCACAGCATTTGAAATGGAGTCCAGCTAACACAAATAAACACATTATAAAAAGGGGGTGCATCACTTAGACCATCTGTTTTTCAACTGACTGATTACATTTTGGTAATGTGCAGAATTGTTAAAATTTATATATATGTGTCTTTTCAAGATAGTGTATGAATGAAACTGTGCTATAACTTACAATTTAATTTTTAAAAGCTACCATTTATTATTAGAAGGAAAAGCAATCTTTTAGTGTAGCTTTTTTAGCATTTGGACTTCTATAGTTTATCATATAAATAAAATTTAATACCCAGAATTTAAAAATAAGGTTCAAATGGAACATTCAGATTGAAATATGCCATCCCAATATGACCAAAAAATAAAATAAAACCCAATCATCAAAGTAGCTCTGCACTATTTTCTCTTCCCTCCTGGATATTAATTAATAGTGCAACAGTATGTATGTTTACAATGGGGTTAACTTTCAGATAAGTGCGCATAAGACAGTAGCCTCAGTGAGCAAGATCTCTCATATTTATCACCTTCCCATTTCTTTTTATCTTGTCCTTGCTAACGGAAAAATCTGAGGGCTCCCTTCGACAAAAACAAAGACACCAACCAGGATAACTTGGCGCAAAACAGCAGCCTGTAGGCTTGGCCTTTATTGAACTGTTGCAACAGGGTGCTCCCCTCACTTGCAGGAGAGAGGAAGGACACAGAAAAAATGGTGTGCAAGGTCTTATAAAGACTTTTGACATTCCCCTCCTGTAGATCAAGCCCACCCCCAGAAACATCATGCATACATCACAGAAAGGAGGGGTTGAGGGAGGAGTTGTGGTGGTAACCTGAGTGTCCTGTCACCTGGCTGGTTCCCCCTTTCCCCCTCCCCATGAGTACTTTCCAGGTGACAAAGGGGAGCTTGCAGTTTCCTGCCCCCAGAGGGAAGAGCTGATTATTGTCCTTTGTTCCAGTCCGTGCTGAATCCACTCCCATATGCAAGTTCTTTGTGATCTTGATGGTCTTCTGTCTAGGACCATCAGGGTTGGCATAGCAACTGGGCAGGGCTCCTGTGTAGGTGCTGGTATGCTCAAGGGATTATGGCTGCCCTGTATCAAACCTTCCCCATTTTGTAGTCCTTCCTTCATAGAGTAAAATAAAAGTGGAACAGTGCAAATCCGATGTATGGTTGATTTTCTATGAATTTATAACAGAAGCGCAGCGTATGTAGTGTGTGAGTGTGAGTGTGTGAAGTTTGTACAAACTGAATGATTGGGGGGGCGTTTCCTGCTACATCCTCAATTAAAGGATCATATGGGACTTTCTTTTTATGTGCCATTTCAGTTCTAGCTAGTACAATTAAGTTAATGACTAGTACTTAACACTATTTTTCTACCACATCTGTTTTACATCAAAACCAGTGAGAGGATTAGGAGTGAAGTGTCTCCTGGAACTGACTTTCCTCTAGCAATTCAACTGGATAGGCCATTTATCTTTCACTCCCACTTAAAGTAACCCACCAAAAACAAAATAGCCCTCACGTCTTCTTTAAATCTCGAGATAATTGATTATAAATGATTTATTACTGATTAATTTTGTTGATTAATGGTTGGTGGACATTTTCAGCCCCAATTTATAAATCTATGTTTTATTTACTCTTCATCACTCATTTTGCATGGATTTAGAATCCTGTATCAATGGGGAGATATTTTTTTTTGTCAGTTTCACTACTCCCTACATCTCTAATATTGTCAGTCATCATGCTTGCTTTGCACATCATGCAAAAAAAGAACTAATTAGCAGTTGGAATATCTAGAACTGCAAGCTTTAATCAATTAACCCATAATCTATTTTTTTCATGCAAAGCAGGGTGCCCTGTTTATGCTTATTCAGGAATAAATCCCACTGAGATCATCAGATAATATCCGCCCTCCCTTCCCCACAGGTAGGCGGGATTTGCGGCACCGAGCGGGGCTCACCTGGACAGGTGCCTCCCACCTGCTTGAGCCAGCCTTTGACCCGCCCTCGGCCAGGGAGGACAATGGACAGCCGGCCGGGGGTGGGCCTAAGGCCAAAAGAAAAGAGGATGACTCCGTTGCTCAAGCCTCTTTTGCTGCTCTTCCTTCCAGGATCACCCACCCACCCACCCTTCCTCAAATTAATAATTTCTTGCCTCCATAATTTCACCCTAGGTCAGCGATCTTCAATTTAATGATTCTTTCTTTACAGACTAATATTTTGCGTTCCAGGTAGGCGGGCGCTGCTGCGGTCGTAAGATGGTTGCTGTATTCAGAACCAGGAAGGAATTTCCCCTGCATTGGCAGGTTTCGCCTTCCCCGTAGCAATTTTGTCACATCTTTGGCAGTAAAGGTGTAGGCACCACAGACAGGGTTAACGTGTTTGCCCCCAAATAGGTATAGAATTGCGGTCTTAGATGTCAAAATGCCCCTCACCCCTTTTCAATGTTTTCCAATCATCACTGCACCTTGGGTAAACTGTGCACTAAAATTCAGCACCCTTGTTTATTTTGAAGTACCATACCATCTACGGAGAAGATACAACCTCCATCTGAAGGCAGGATGGCATAAATTTCTCACTTTTCAACTTTGTTCGTAATCAGTGTGGGGGTCCCACTCATATCTATCACCAAAGAAGAGGACATGCATTAAAAGAAATGACAGATGGGAACACAGTACTATACAATATTTGCATATGTTAATTTATATGCATAAATGCCCACTCAGTCTGCTTTTCAGATGCAAGCTATTGATGAGCTGCAATTCTATTCACTCTGCCTAGGAGTAACTCTGATTGAACACAGTGAGGCATATTTATGAATGAACATACATAGGATTGGGCTGCCCATCCCACTGATTCATTGAGTTTCTGGTGATAGCCTATCGGTACAGATGTTAGACGCCATCAATGCCTAAGTGTGGCAACTTTTCAGAATTTACAAGGCACATATAGGTTGATTAATCTTATTTAATGTAGCATGCGGGTGGCGCTGTGGTCTAAACCACTGAGCCGCTTGGGCTTGCCGATCAGAAAGTTGGCAGTTCGAATCCCTGCGACGGGGTGAGCTCCCGTTGCTCGGTCCCTGCTCCTGTCAACCTAGCAGTTCGAAAGCACACCAGTGCAAGTAGATAAACAGGTACTGCTCTGGGGGGAAGTGCACTGCTCTGGTTTCGGTGTTCCGTTGCGCCAGAAGTGGCTTAGTCATACTGGCCACATGACCCGGAAAAACTGTCTGCAGACAAACACCGGCTCCCTCAGCCTATAAAGCAAGATGAGCGCCGCAGGCACAGAGTCGTCTGCAGCTGGACTTAACTGGATAACACAATGTTCTCATGAAACCATGCGTAACATAGCACTATTGACACACTTTTTGCAACTTGTCCACTGTAGGGATATTGCGGAGTGAGGAGTGGGGTCCGGAGGGAGCACACTTCCCCACCAGCAGGCAGCCACAGTCTGCCTGCACGTGTGACCTTGGGGTGCAGGGAACCCCGCCCCCCGACAAGCCACAGCTGTCTGTACATCGTTTCCTATGTCTAACCTTTTGCGGTCTCAGCAGTCAGCGGTGTCCTGTCTGTAACCTTTGTCTCCGAGACCTTTTGTCTCTATTCGTCATACACTGTGCAAGGGGGAAATGACGCTGTGGAACAGGTGCCAAAATAACTTTGTACCACCCCACGATCTCGGGACGGAAGATGTGTAAAGGTCACAGCCCAAAATGTATCTGCCTAGCTTGCATATTTGTCTCAATAAAAGGAGGCTCCACAGGAATGGCAGCAGCTCGTTTCAGCCCACATGATGATCAACACCTGTCTTGGGCCTTCACTTCAGTCCACTGAAGGAAAAACGTAAGAATAAAATGTTACTAATACATAACCTTATTTGTAGCTAGCTACCATAAATTCTGGGTTTCTTTGTTTTCTTATTTGAAAAAATTATAGTTATGGCAAATAGTCCAGCGATCTGGATTTTCTTTGGCACTTAATTACAGATCTCAAGGTTATGAATGTCAGTTTGCATTTCTTAGTGTAGAAAGTATTGTGTGGAGAATTTTCCTATTCTACTTAATTCAAGAGGGTTCTGGAAGCTTCACTGTGTGAAAGAAACAAGCAGAAGGTTCATGGTGTTTAGGTTATTCCTTCAGAGAAGCTGAGTACTGATAAATTAAACAGGTTGTGTTATCTCTTCTGTCAAGGTCATACTGACTATAATAGTAAGGCCAGAAGGATCCTGGTTTTCACTTTTTCTTTTCCTCCTGGTGTGGTGTTCTGTACATAGTACGCTTAGTGTTAAGGTTTAGACTTATTATAAGTTATTGTAAGTTTAGGTTAAGTCTGTTGCAACTGGATTTCTTATGGACAGTGCCAATCCTGAATGTATTGAATTTGTAACCATTATGCTCATTTGCCTTCAGTAGCAGTAAAGCTCTGCTGGATGAAATATTAATTGCCTCTGGTCTATTTTGGGGGGAATCCTGCAACGTGTTTAAATTTTTACTCTGCTAACTATACGTCGGAGTTCTGCTCTAGATCAATACTGAGTAGAATTCCATGACAATAAATGCATGCTGTTGCTGTAAAGTGAGTTAGAGTATTGGTCCATCTAGTTCTATCTCCTCTGATCTGGCAATTGCTCTCCAAGTCTTGTTGGTTAGCTCAGTTGGTTGGAGCATGCTGCTGCTGAGGTCAAGGTCATGGATTTGATCCCTGTATAGGTGCATATTCCTGTATTGCATGGGGTTAGACTAAATGATCCATGGGGTCTCTTCCATCTCTATGATTCCATGACTTGAAGGTTTCAGGCATGGGTCTATCTCAGCCTTGCAATGTGAGATCCTCTAGCTGGAGAGGCTGGGGACTAAACCTAGCATCTTCTGTAAGCAAAAATGGTACTCTGCCACCGATCTACTATCATTCCCATAATATTTGAGCAGGATCCATATCTGCTGAAATAATTTCAGCAACAGCAGTCAACTGTGATCTGGTTCACACATGCATACATGATCTTCCATCATTTGATGGCTCTCAGGCAAAGGTGTGAACTCTTTAAATTGAAAAGTGTTTGAGAACCATCACCTTTTGCTCACCCAAAGAACTTTTATATCTCTTCATCTCTCTCAAAATGACAAGCACATGGAATATACCCTCGCAGAGGTTACTTTCACATTAGGTAGACATTATTTGAAATATTACCGACACATAGCAGTAAACATAGTAGTTCATTATTGTCACATAACAAACTATCATAAACGAATAAACAAGGGTATTTTTTTGACAATAGCTTGACAGATGAAACCAGGTACCCACAATTTTTTCTTTGTTTTCAGTTGCTTCGATATGTCAAGAACCTGGATATCTAGTCTCAGAAGCTGTGTTTTTGTTTTAAATAATTTTTAAATGGTGTTGAGGAGAAAAGCCTACTTAATCATACCTGTCCTTGCTCCCCGTAGGCTAGACTAGTATGCCGACACTTTTACACTACAACCTTACATTATGTAGTCAGAAATAAGTCCTGTTGGATTCAGTGGAGTTTGGTCATAGGTAAATGTGTACAGAACTGCAGTCAGAGTGAATGTTTGTAAAGTCTGTGCAAGTCTACATTGGAGCCTAACAGATGTTAGTTCATTTGCTGAATAGTAACTCAGGTCTTCTGTCTCTTCTTACACAGAGATGCTGTTAGAATTGGAAGTGCATCAACAGTTTTGATGCTTAGCGGGGCATATTTGTTATTGGTCTCCATGTGGGTGCCGTTAATTTGACTCAGTACTTATTCAGGTATGCAGAAGGTGTTGCAGTCAATCTGCATTTTTCTTTAGAGTCCCCCAGACTGCTATTACCTCTTGTTTCCAGATTGCTTTTTATCCAGGTGAGTGGCCATTTCAGAAAGACTAGGTTTATTCAGAATTATTGCTGGCTTTATTTGTTACAGGATTTATTCACTGCTTTTCTATAAAGTGCTCAAAGAGGTCTGTAAGGGTAAACACCCCCTTTTTAAAGAGAAAAAATCCAGTTAATGAAACATACAGAAATACACTTGTTGTTGCTCAGTCGTTTAGTCGTGTCCGACTCTTCGTGACCCCATGGACCAGAGCACGCCAGGCACTCCTGTCTTCCACTGCCTCTCGCAATTTGGTCAAACTCATGCTGGTAGCTTCGAGAACACTGTCCAACCATCTCATCCTCTGTCATCCCCTTCTCCTTGTGCCCTCCATCTTTCCCAACATCAGGGTCTTTTCCAGGGAGTCTTCTCTTCTCATGAGGTGGCCAAAGTCTTGGAGCCTCAGCTTCACGATCTGTCCTTCCAGTGAGCAGTCAGGGCTGATTTCCTTAAGAATGGATATGTTTGATCTTCTTGCAGTCCATGGGACTCTCAAGAGTCTCCTCCAGCACCAGAATTCAAAAGCATCCATTCTTCGGTGATCAGACTTCTTGATGGTCCAGCTCTCACTTCCATACATCACTACTGGGGAAACCATAGCTTTAACTATATGGACCTTTGTTGGCAAGGTGATGTCTCTGCTTCTTAAGATGCTGTCTAGGTTTGTATCTTTTAATTTCATGACTGCTGTCACCATCTGCAGTGATCGAAATACACTTAGGAGTGGCCAATTGACTGTTTCCCAAAGTTGTCAGAGTGCTTTCACACAATCCAGAAACCTCCCTGTGGAGCACCCTCCCATCAGATGTCAAGGAGATAAAGAGCACATTTTAAGAGAAATTACATGATTTAAATGAATGTGTGAAGCTGCCCTTAGTTCTACAGGAGCTCCACAAAAAGATCATTGTGTGGGTGGGAAGAAATAGTTAATTGAACTCTCCTTGACACCAGGAATACATTATTGCCATTTGGAACTGGGTTTTTTTTGCAGGGAGGGAGCTCTGAAACAATGAACTCGAGTTCTTGCAGCAGTGCCCCTGAACTTTTACATATTCATAGTTTTGTTATGTCTCCCATTATTTACACGAGACATAATTGCATAGTCTAGAGAATTAACCAGTTTCTGAAAACAAGCAATTTCTGACTACTTCTCCCAGTGCACTACCTGTAGTTTTAAGGTATTGATGCTTTGTTTTGGCACAGATGTGCAGTTAGGTTTAACTAGGCATTTGCTGCAAAGAATTTGAGGGAGGAAGCCTACTATAAAAATTCTAAAGATTGTGTTAGATGCCCATCGCTACAGTGAGCACCATGCTCAGCCTCAGAATGTCTACTATTAAAGAAAAACAAGGTTTACAACTCTAGGTAGTTAAATGAACGAAGTGTGGTATTTTTCTCTCTCTCTCCCCAACACCCACATCCTCTGTTTTCATGCTCCTACCACCACATTTTTTTGCAAAGTCAGCTGGGGATGACGACAACAACCCAATTTTTTGTAATACAGGCTATGGGTGGAGGAACCTAACTTTTCTGATTTGTAATTAATTTCATTATCGAATTATAAGTTCCAGTGTGGTGTCAAATTAATTCAGAGATCAAGGTGGAGTATAAAAACAGACTCCTGGACACAGAGGCCAGTGGCGTAGCGTGGGTTGTCAGCACCCGGGGCAAGGCAAGTAATTTGCGCCCCCTAACCCCTAACCTGCCGCGTCAGGTGATCTGAGGCGAGTTGCCGCTGGCGCTGCCGCCCAAACGACGCCACTTGCCCAGAGGAGAAGGGCAGAGAGGCGAGGAAAATGCAACATGGCCCAGCAGCTGCAGCAGCAGCGGCGGCAAGGCTGTGAGGAGGGGCTGCCTGGCGCGCCCTCCGTGGCCCTGACGCGCAGGGACCGCGGCGAGCGCTGAGAGCTGCTGCCAGCTCGTCGGTTCCGCGAGACATGGGGCTCTGCTACAGCCTGCGCCCGAGGCTCTTCGGCGACTCCAGAGGCGGTGAGCGCGCCCCCCCAGATGTTGCGCTCGGTGCGGCCGGCCCCCCTTGCACCCCCCACGCTACGCCACTGACAGAGGCAGACAGCTAACTCTGAGAGCCAAGGGGTTGTGTTGGAGCCTGAAGAGAAGGGCTCAGGCCTCATGAGGTTGGATGAAACCAGGATCTGACAAATGGCTGAGCTGGTGGTAGGGACACGGGTGGTGTTGTGGTCTAAACCACAGAACCTCTTGGGCTTGCCAATCAGAATGTCGGCAGTTCGAGTTCCCGCAACAAGATGAGCTCCCGTTGCTCGGTCCCTGCTCCTGCCAACCTATCAGTTCGAAAGCACGTCAAAGTACAAGTAGGTAAATAGATAACGCTACGGTGGGAAGGTAAACGGCATTTCCGTGCGCTGCTCTGGTTTCACCAGTAGCGGCTTAGTCATGCTGGCCACATGACCTGGAAAAACTGTCTGTGGACAAACGCCGGCTCCCTTGGCCAGTAAAGCGAGATGAGTGCCACAACCCCAGAGTCGTTCACAACTGGACTTAACTGCCGGGGGTCCTTTACCTTTACCTTTTACCACTGTATGACCTCAGGGGCAAGGTCTGTGCAAAACCTTTGACAGCATCAGATGTGTAGTTCTGTTGCAGCAGGACAAGTCTGGGTGTCCAAGGAGGCTGATGTCTGTGCTGTATCCTTTAAAACCTGTTGTTTGTTTCCATGATCTTCCCAGATAATAATGCAATATAGTAGGTGTATCCTTTCTGGAAGACCTGGGGCCCTCATTTATTTAAAACAATCCACCTAGCATTCCAACCCCTAGCACTGTTCACTGTAAACATCTTACAATAGGTTGAAAACCCAGACGTTCTAGTTTGGAATTGTCCAGTTTCCTTCTTGAAGATGGAAAACCAGAGGTTACAGCTTTAGCCACAAAATTTTGCATGACAGCCTACCATAGTAACCAATTTCTAAGGGCTGTGGGGGCTTGGGGGCTTCGGCCCCCACAATAAAATATTTGAGGGGGTGGGCCCCCACAAAGTTGATGGGTATTTCTATTCAATGATGTGTGTGCACTTCGTCATGTGATCGATTATGCGTGATGGGGCTTACCAGGCTCCCACAATATTTTATTCATGTTGGCATCCCAGCAGCCTACAAAATACATCAGTCATTCTTACTGGGCCTATGTAAACTGTCTATCTGTCTTTAAATTATTGAGTCTCCAGTTTTGCTTATCTAGCATTTTTTTAAAAATCCATATTAGTATTTGTTGTATGAAATAGAATATTGTTAAGTACAGGAGTTCCCCTCTCCCTTCCGGTGGCTCACCAATAAGAATTAATGAGCATTTGGTAGATTTATAGTCCTTTTATTAAAACATTCTGTTAAAAGCATAAGCAGGCAACCTTCTGCAAGGATTTCAGTTGCCTACTCTGACTCCTCCTCACTTCTGCAGCCCCCCCCCCCCGCAACTCCTTTGTTCTCTGACACGCTCGGACCTCTGAGTTCGGGGGGGGGGAGGGAGGGGTTCCCCTCCCACTCTCTATTGATGCCCAGCTCCTCCCTCCCTTATGGTTGCTTAGCTACTATCTCATAGCTGCATAGCTCCTCTCTCAACTTTGCAGCTTCTGTGTCTGCCTGTCTCTCTCTGCTTCTGGAAACACAGGGGGTGGGGGAGAATATTCCCCCTCCTCTTCTGTTAGGAACTGATCTTCCTGTGATTGCAATCCCCAGTCTTCAGATCCAGCCCAGCCCCTGACAAGTATGCTGGTTTTAAACTGTATAAAAAATTATAAATTACATGTAACAGGTTGAAAACAGAAGCCATTACTATTAAATTATACAACAACCCAATGAAAAGGAAGTAACAAAAAATAGCTAGAAGGCTTTTTGTTCTTTTTAATGAAAAGGAAATTATATATTCCTCCTAATTAACAAACTGTACTACCAATTTACGTAGACGAGCCAGACTTTCTGAACATTTTTGCAGGTGGACACATTTAGGAAGGCACCATGTATGTGTCACTCCTAACAGGCCCCTGGGAAACAGAGAATGCAAACATTTTTAATGTTTTTTTCCTGTCCTATATAATGTGGCTAATAACTTTCCCCATACCTACAAAAAATACACCTTCCTTTTCTTTTACTTGTGACTAGTTCCCTACTGTGAAAAAACAGCAACTTGCAAACAGCTCAGATAATGTGCACAGATGAATTAATCCTCAAGGGAATAGGTTTTAAATACATTCATCAGGAACCCCTAATAATGAGACAGTTAATTTAGAGCTGCAAACACGTTGCTTGCCTTCAGAGCTGACAATCTGCATTCCGTTGCCATTCCCCCTCTGTCCCTTCCTTCACCCACCCCCCTCCACATCACTGGGTGTCAGGCTTACCATCTGTTAGAGGCTTAGAACTGCCTGAAGAGACATTAAGCAAGGCATACATACTAAAACAGTACAGAGCAGCTGCATTCAGCATGCTGCTATGTGTTCAAAACTGCTATAGCTTTTAGCATCACCCTTTCCCAAAATTATACAGATTTGGAAAGTAAAAGTGTCGGTTTTAGTCTATATTATATTCGGAAGACCAATACATGTCTTATTCTGTCTGTGTGATTAAGATCACCCATAGAGGCCCCAAAATGGAAAACGAGCGAGGTCCCAACCAAAGAAGACTGGCAGCTTAAGTTGACAGAATACAGAGCCTAGGGCTTGCCGATCCGAAGGTCAGCGGTTTGAATCCCCACGACAGAGTGAGCTCCCGTTGCTCGGTCCCTGCTCCTGCCAACCTAGCAGTTCGAAAGCACCTCAAAGTGCAAGTAGATAAATAGGTACCGCTCCAGCGGGAAGGTAAACGGTATTTCCATGCACTGCTCTGGTTCGCCAGAAGCGGCTGTACGCCGGCTCCCTTGGCCAATAAAGCGACATAAGTGCCGCAACCCCAGAGTCGGTCACGCCTGGACCTAATGGTCAGGGGTCCCTTTACCTATAGAGGCCCCAAAATGGAAAACGAGTGAGTTCCCAACCAAAGAAGATTGGCAACTTAAGTTGACAGAATATGCACAACTTGCAGTCTTAACATATAGAATAAGAGGACAAGAAGAAGATATGTTTGAAGAAGGCTGGAAAACATTTATTGGATATATGGAAAATAATTGTGTACAGATGAAAACGCTGGCAGCATTAAGATAAATTCAGCAGTGTAAATAAGCTCTGATGGAAGCGATAATGGAAAACCGATTGGTATGGTTTTTGTAAAATATGCAGGGATTTGAGATATGTAAAATGAACCATGGAAAGAGAAGAAGGGAAGTCGTTGATATATTAAGGATGTAAAATGTTTATTTGAAATTGTAAAATGGGAAATTTAATTAAAAATGTATAATTTTTTTTAAAAAGGTCACCTATAGAGAGATCAAAGTGGTGCCTGCTGGCTGCACCTCACCTCTGCATTCTTTGCCATCCTTGCCCCTACACTGGAGGCGGGCAGGTGTGGAAGATTCCCTGGTTCTGAATGGGGTAACTGTGCCCCTGAAGGACCAGGTGCACAGCCTGGGAGTCATTTTGGACTCACAGCTGTCCATGGAGGCACAGGTCAAATCTGTGTCCAGGGCAGCTGTTTACCAGCTCCATCTGGTACGTAGGCTGAGACCCTATCTGCCTGCGGACTGTCTCGCCAGAGTGGTGCATGCTCTGGTTATCTCCCGCTTGGATTACTGCAATGCGCTCTACCTGGGGCTACCTTTGAAGGTGACTCGGAAACTACAACTAATCAAGAATGCGGCAGCTAGACTGGTGACTGGGGGCGGCCGCCGAGACCATATAACACCGGTCTTGAAAGACCTGCATTGGCTCCCAGTACGTTTCCGAGCACAATTCAAAGTGTTGGTACTGACCTTTAAAGCCCTAAACGGCCTCGGTCCAGTATACCTGAAGGAGCGTCTCCACCCCCATCATTCTGCCCAGACGCTGAGGTCCAGCGCCGAGGGCCTTCTGGCGGTTCCCTCATTGCGAGAAGCAAAGCTACAGGGAACCAGGCAGAGGGCCTTCTCGGTAGTGGCGCCCGCCCTGTGGAACGCCCTTCCAACAGATGTCAAAGTGATAAACAACTACCTGACATTCAGAAGACATCTTAAGGCAGCCCTGTTCAGGGAAGTTGTTAACGTGTGATATTTTATTGTATTTTTGGTTTTTATGGAAGCCGCCCAGAGTGGCTGGGGAGGCCCAGCCAGATGGGCGGGGTATAAATAATATATTATTATTATTATTATTATTATTATTATTATTACTGCTCAGGCAATGAAGGATTGTCTGTCAAAGGGAAGCACAACGAATGCATGTAGATTCTCACCATGAGAGAGTCTTCTGTGCTGGGGCATGTGAACAGAGGACATGATGGTGGAGCCAGCTTTTGTAAAACTTTTCTTTCTCCATATGGTCTTAACCACGGGAAGAGATGGATGCTTGAATAGGGTTTGAGTGCAGCCAATGTGAGGAATAATAATAATGTTGCTTTTTCACCTGGGCCACAATGCTGCTACTGCTAGACAACCACAAATTGCTTACACTCATATTTAGAACAGCTTGTGAGCAGGAAGCTCGTAAATAGGACGGCTTGTGGTTGAAATATTGTTTATTTGTAGTTATTGGTAGATACAGAACTCGCTTACACCTGTGTCTAGAAGAACTAGTGGTCAGGATGTGGCTCTGTCCCTTCGGCTGCAGAAGGTATAGAACACACTTACATTTGGAAATGGGACAACTGGTGGCTAGGATGTGGCTATGTCACTTACGTCAATAGTGTTACGGAAAAATCTGAGTGCGTGGTTGCACTGCCACCCAGCTCGTCGGACAGGGTCCGTGGGTCCTTGCGGAGGAAAAAGGAGCTCAGCCGGACGCAGGAGCAAACTACGAAGATCCGAGTTTATTGCGCAACAGGTTCAAAATGGCATTGAACCCCGAGAATGGGGTGACATAGGCTTTTAAAAGTTCCCTCCATAACCCAGAATACAGTGCAGGAAACGTCATGAATACATTATGGGAAGGTCATGTTTCGCGAATTACATCATGAATATATTTCACACGTCATGAATAGATTAAGGAAGGGTGGGATTACATTCATTAACATTTCGGATGAGGGAGGGGGAAATATGCAGAGCAAGAAATATACATAGATAAACATTTATTGAGTACCGGTGGTGGCAAGACAATGGGTCAGAGATATGCATCGTCTGCCACCTAATATTGCCTAGAGGAAAGGTTTGGCGAAACGATCTGACAGGATTAAGAAGTTCCTGCGTACGTGACCTGCCGCTTCAGGGATTATGGAAGTAGGGACAGCATCATGGAGTCCAAGGGGAACTGAGTTGAATGACACCGAGAGCGAAGAAATCGGAGTTACGGTTGATTTTATATCAATTTCTAAAGATTTCAATGATTTCTAACCCATTCTGTACTATAGAGGAAAAGCAGAAACAGAATGGATACATTGTAACAAGATTTTGACAAGCGGAAACAGAATGGATACATTGTAACAGGATTTTGACAGTTTTACGAGGTCCTTGGTTTCGGATCCATTGTTCTCGTAGTGGGGGGCCGTCAGCAGCTTGTCAGGAGTGAAATGAGGCGTGCAGGAGCTCCCTGAGCTAGTTTCTGCAGGGTGAATGCATGGCTCTGATTGGCTAAAGCGCGGCCATAGGAATAAGCGGAGATACAGCAACACACGGTCTACTTGTTATAAGTATGGAGCGTGAACAGGCATAGCAAGAGATAGGGATATATACATGAGCTTATTTCGCTCGTAGAAAGAAGGGGGAAAAGGGGGGTTCCACTGGGGTCTGGGAGAAGTGTGGTGCTTATGCAACGGTGAGGGGACTGAGGGTGAGTGTGTGGTGGGCACCCTCGAGGTCATCGCCTCGGATGTTCCTAGAAAGAGGGGAGGAAAGGAGCCCCCCCTTTCCGTTCCGTATCAATAGGTAAATGCATAGGGGGACAGACCAAATAAGGAATAAGGTAAATATGGGGGGTGGGCGTTGGAATTCAGAGTAATGGGAGTTGCGTGTCAAGACCCCAGAACACCAGCTGAAATAATGACACAGAATTTAGTTTAAAGGTTAACGGGCAAATTTTAGGCCACAACTTTATTGAATACAGAATGTGAGTGGTATTGGCTTAGGCACTGACATCCATAGACTATATCTGATTCCTGCCTGCCTTGCAGGAAATCTGTTAAGGGTAAACCACCAGCAAAGGAAGACCTGTCGATGGGAATTGACTCGAGTTCACCCGGGGTTCCCATAGGGTCCTGGTACGGCCCTAGCCCCTCCACCGGACTTTAGACAGACCCAAACTGACCCCCGGATTCCTTTAACGGAATATCCTTGATCTTGGAGGGGCAGGTGATGGCCGCAGCTCCCCTCCCCACACCTAGGTGATCCAATGCCTAACTGCCAAACCTTACAAAGTTGTGGCGATTGCTAAGTGGTAGGCAAAAACCAGATGGCTCTGGCCAATCTGCCAAATGGAAAAATTCCTACCAGGCCCCATTACAAAACAGGCAACCAACACAGTCCACAGCAAGGCCAATAAGGAACCTGAAATTAGGGTGGGTGGGCGGGTGATCCGCCGTGCGATGCAAAGAGGACCAAGAAGCAGTGCGCTGTGGGTTATATAGCCCACTCCCCCCCCAACCACGCCCCACCGGCCCATCCAAGCCGATGACTGGGCACGACCAGGAAGAAGGGAACCCACCGGCACAAGGCAGGACTCAGCTCCGCCCGTGCCATATGGTGAGGTGATGCCTGGTGACCCCACGCAATGCATACCTTCTTTGAGGAAGATACGATATGTCAACAAAAGCGGGGTTTTAGTATGGAAATTATGTAGTCGTGAAAGGCTATAAACCTTGCAAGCACCCAGCCAATGGGGAAACAACAACAACAACAACAACAACAACAACAACAACAACAACAACAACAATTTATTATTTGTACCCCGCCCATCTGGCTGGGTTTCCCCAGCCACTCTGGGCGGCTTCCATAGAAACCAAAAAACACTAAAATATCATACACTAAAAACTTCCCTGAACAGGGCTGCCTTAAGATGTCTTCTGAATGTCAGGTAGTTGTTTATCGTTTTGACATCTGATGGGAGGGCGTTCCACAGGGCGGGCGCCACTACCGAAAAGGCCCTCTGCCTGGTTCCCTGTAGCTTTGCTTCTCGCAATGAGGGAACCGCCAGAAGGCCCTCGGCGCTGGACCTCAGCGTCCGGGCAGAACGATGGGGGTGGAGATGCTCCTTCAGGTATACTGGGCCGAGGCCGTTTAGGGCTTTAAAGGTCAACACCAGCACTTTGATTTGTGCTCGGAAATGTACTGGGAGTCAATGTAGGTCTTTCAAGACCGGTGTTATGTGGTCTCGGCGGCCGCCCCCAGTCACCAGTCTAGCTGCCGCATTCTGGATTAGCTGTAGTTTCCGAGTCACCTTCAAAGGTAGCCCCACGTAGAGCGCATTACAGTAGTCCAAACGGGAGATAACTAGAGCATGCACCACTCTGGCCAGACAGTCTGCGGGCAGGTAGGGTCTCAGCCTGCATACCAGGTGGAGTTGGTAGACAGCTGCCCTGGACACAGAATTGACCTGCGCCTCCATGGACACAAGGGAGGGAATCTGCACTTCGGGGGATAGGGAATGTAAGCTTATGCTTTGTCAATTTTGGGTGTGCCTACTCTGGACATCCGCTCTTGCAAGAAAGTATTGCACTCAATAAACTCTTTGCTGCTTCACCAACTTTGTTCAGATTTTATTTCGAGGGTCTCAGACCCACTTCTGACAGCCAAGAACGGGGCACTAGAGGATTTGGTGATGAACTTTGGGAAGGAATAAGATTGTTATTAGAGGACTGGGGCCCATTCTATTCTTTTGATTGCAAATAGTTTTAACAGTGTCATAAACTGCCCTGGGTCCTTATCGCAGAGGGCAGGTAAGAAATGCAATGAATAAAATAGCAATAATAATACTAGAATTTTCTGTGGATAAACTCTACAGATAGGGTGAACAAATGAAGGTATGAAGAATTAACAGTGATTGATTATCACTAATAAGAAACAACTGGCTGACATGGTGAAAGTAATGGTCCTCTTTGTCCCCTAGGAACTCATGGTACTGTGGGAAAGGAAAGTTGAGCATAGTAAGCTATGAACCCTGAGGTTGAGGAAAGCAGATTTCACACATCCTCTTGCTGGGGTTGCCTACAGCAGCCATGGCTCAACAACACCCAAGAGCCAGGAAGTTGCAATCATCTTGTCAGGTGCTAAGTGTATTTAAACATGATGGGAAGCATACAGAATGTTGCCATGGGTAACTAGTTTACCTATGGCCTGTGCTGTGTCACATCCATTTTGACTCTGTTTAGAGAAATGGCGCTATGTATCTGTGTGAACCAGCCTTTGTCTTACGGGGAAGGCATGTAATGTTCATGAAAATTCCTTGAAATGACTGAGTCTAGACCGTTTCTAATTTGGATGTGATATATGGGCGGGGGGATGGAAAGCAAATTACTGTATTTTACAAGCAGTGATGTCTTTAGCAGTAGTCATACTTATCACCTTTAAGCTATGGAGAATAGAAATGTATGACCATTTGAGAACCCCCGTATAGCTCCCTCCAAAATCACTGATTGAATTTCCAAGCTCAGCTGCAGCCCATGAAAGAGGCCTAATTGGAAGTCTGCTGCTGACAAACAGCTTATGAGCTTTTAGCAATCAATACTAGCCAATCCATCTCCAGTTGTAAACAACAGAAAAATTAACCCTTTGTCTCATTTCTTCAGGTGAGAAGCCTTATCTTAACTGAGCCAGAGTATGGGGGTGGAGAGGTCACAGACCAAAAAGCAACCTATTCTTCTCTCATTGATTCTTTCATTTTTGCTGTTAGAATTTGAATTTCTATGCCACCCTTCATCCGAGGATCACAGGGAAGTTTGCAATATAAAAACACAAAAATACATACCATAGGAACAAAGAAAAACAATACACCCTGCGCGTGTGTGCACACACACACACACACACACACACACACACAGAGAGAGTTTAAGGTAAAAAAGGTAAAGGACCCCTGGACGGTTAAGTCCAGTCAAAGGCGACTATGGGGTTGTGGTGCTCATCTCACTTTCAGACTGAGGGAGCTGGTGTTTGTCCACACACAGCTTTCCTGGTCATGTGCCCAGCATGACTAAACTGCTTCTGGCACAACGGAACACTGTGACAAGTGCCAGAGCACATGGAAATGCCGTTTACCTTCCCACTGGAGCAGTACCTATTTATCTACTCGCACTGGTGTGCTTTTGAACTGCTAGGTTGGCAGGAGCTTGGACAGAGCAAAGGGAGCTCACCCCGTCGCGGGGATTTGAACCGCTGACCTTCTGATTGGCAAGCCCAAGAGGCTCAGTGGTTTAGACCACAGCGCCACCCACATCCCTAATACACACAGTTTAAAATGCCATAAAAGGTAAAGATACCCCTGCCCATCCGGGCCAGTCGTGACCAACTCTAGGGTTGCGCGCTCATCTCGCTCAAGAGGCCGGGAGCCAGCGCTGTCCGAAGACACTTCCGGGTCACGTGGCCAGCGTGACGAAGTGGCATCTGGCAAGCCAGCACCAGCGCCGCACACGGAAACGCCATTTACCTTCCCGCTATAAAGCAGTCCCTATTTATCTACTTGCACTTAGGGGTGCTTCGAACTGCGAGGTGGTCAGGAGCTGGGACCGAACGACGGGAACTCACCCCGCCGCGGGGATACGAACCACCGACCTTACGATCAGCAAGTCCTAGGCACTGAGGTTTTACCCACAGCACCACCCGCGTCCCTTCTATCTAAAATGCCATAGATTGCTTAAATAGCCAAAGGTCTGGGAGAAGAAGAATTTTTTGCCTGGTGTCTAAAGATATGTAACGAAGGTGTCAGGCAATCTTCCCTGGAGAAAGCATTCCACAAATAAGGAGATGCTGCAGAAAAGGCCCAGTCTTGTGTTGCCACCCTCTGGACTCCTCATGGGACATAAAGAAGGGCCTTAGAAGAGGATCTGAGGGTCTGGATCGGTTCACATGGAGAGAGACAGCCCTTGAGGTATTGTTGCCCTGAGCCATTTAAGGCTTTATAAGTCAAAACCAGCACTTTGTATTTGGCCCGGAAACTAACTGGCAGTCAGTGCAGTCAGGCCAGGATCAGTGTAAATTGCTCAAGCCAGGGGTCTGCAACCTGCGGCTCCGGAGCCGCATGTGGTTCTTTTACATCTTTGCTGCGGCTCCGGGGCGGACACTAGCAAGGGGAGGAGGCGCATTGTGCGCCCCGACACTCCCCACAGTGGCGGGCGCTGTACTGGCTGTGACGTCGCATGGGGGCGGTGCGTGCGTTAGTCACGCACCGTCCCGACGTCACCTTCCCGCCCGCTGTCAGATCGTGGCTCCAGAGATATATTTGTTTTAAATGTCGCAATGGTTTTGCGGCTCCCAGTTGTTGTTTTTTCTTCGGAAATGGGTCCAAGTGGCTCTTTTTGTCTTAAAGGTTGCAGACCCCTGGCTCAAGCCATCTTGCTACAGTGAGCAACCTGGTTGCCAAATTCTTCAGAGGCAACCCTATGTATAATACATTGCAGTAATCTAACCTATAGGTTACCAGAGTATAGGCATAAGTTAGACTATCCCTGTGCAGGTAGAGGGACACCTGGGCCACCAGTTGAAGCTGATGGAAGACTCTTTGTGGCACTGAGGCCACCTGAGCCTCAAGCGACAACAAAGGATCCAGGAGTACTCCCAAGCTACATACCCACGAAGGAGCGTGACTCCATCAAGAACAGCAACCTCCCACGTCCCATTTGGTCTAGAGAACCAACCATTTAGCCTCAGTGTTACCTGGATTGAACCTCAGTTTGTTAGCTCTCAATCAGTCCATTACTGAAGCAAGACAATGGTCCAGCCCATCCACTGCCACATCTGCAGATTTAAAGGAGAAGTAGAGCTGTGTGTCATCAGCATCTTAGAATCATAGAGTTGGAAGAGACCACAAGGGCCATCGAGTCCAACCCCCTGCCAAGCAGGAAACACCATCAGAGCACTCCTGACATATGGTTGTCAAGCCTCTGCTTAAAGACCTCCAAAGAAGGAGACTCTACCACACTCCTTGGCAGCAAATTCCACTGTCGAACAGCTCTTACTGTCAGGAAGTTCCTCCTAATGTTTAGGTGGAATCTTCTTTCTTGTAGTTTGGATCCATTGCTCCGTGTCCGCTTCTCTGGAGCAGCAGAAAACAACCTTTCTCCCTCCTCTATGTGACATCCTTTTATATATTTGAACATGGCTATCATATCACCCCTTAACCTCCTCTTCTCCAGGCTAAACATGCCCAGCTCCCTTAGCCGTTCCTCATAAGGCATCGTTTCCAGGCCTTTGACCATTTTGGTTGCCCTCCTCTGGACACGTTCCAGTTTGTCAGTGTCCTTCTTGAATTGTGGTGCCCAGAACTGGACACAGTACTCCAGGTGAGGTCTGACCAGAGCAGAATACAGTGGCACTATTACTTCCCTTGATCTAGATGCTATACTCCTATTGATGCAGCCCAGAATTGCATTGGCTTTTTTTAGCTGCCGCGTCACACTGTTGGCTCATGTCAAGTTTGTGGTCAACCAAGACTCCTAGATGCTTTTCACATGTACTGCTCTCAGTCTTGCTGACATCGTGCTCCAAAGCATCAGATGACCCCATTTGGCAGTCTCATGTAAATACTAAACAGCATAGGGTATAAAACTGTACCCTAACGAACCCCACAATGAAGGCTCCATGGAGCCAAAGAGCACTCTTGAAGCTTCACCCTCTGAAAATGACCATTCAAGTAGGACTGGAACACTTCCAGCCCCTCACCTCTCTTTCCTAATCCTCAGCATCTGCTGCCTGAGGCAGTTACTTCAGCCTGCTTAACAGTAGGGCCAGCGACATTTCCATTTTGTCTGAATAATAACCATACATGTGTATAGGTTGTGTGCATGTTGAATGCAATGCGTGAACACCCCTTAGCTCACGAAAAAGTAATTGTGCAGGATTTCTTAATAAGGCGGACACAATTTGTAGCCTTATCCATTAACTTGTTATCACTACAGAGATATAAACATCAGGTTTGTGTATGTTCCTCATCATTCAGTTACTCGTGTCAAGAAGATCTTTTTTTATAAACCTGTAAAACATAAGAGTTGAGCACACTAAGTCAGTTCCTTTTATTAAGAAACATGGAGCAGACTTATGTTTGAGAAGCCAAACATTCATAATATATCAACCATTAAAAAGAGAGATATCCTTTGTATCTTCTTCTAAGATAGATTTAAAAATTTTATAAGGCTAAGTAACAAGCTTGGGGGGTGGGGGAAAGAAATTGCTTCTTCCGATAAGATTGAGGAGCTAAGGGAAATAAACAACATGATTTTGTAACTATAAAAATGCTATCAGTTCTCATTATTTCTTCTGCGAAAAGCATTCTGTTATAAAAATTTTAAGCAGCTTCTTCTGTAGAAATTTTACTGTTTGGGTATTGTATTTAGAACACAATCCTTTTCCTACAGTTCTCTGTGCATAGTACAAAAGGAAGACGAGTTTGGAGCTCCACCTACAGACCTCTGAAAATAAACGTGCTTTTCAGAAAATTCTTAAAAACTGGCCGCTTTCAGATCACAAAACATTTTTATCATTATTGTGCCACAGAAGCAACCATTTTACCATTCCAACCCCCCCTTCCTGTGATAAAATGTGAAAAGAAAGTCAACGAGACCCCAATTATGAGCTGCAATACTATACATAACAAAGTCCCACTGCATAAGGCAGTACCATTAGACATATAGTTCAAAAATTGTGATCCAGTTAATTACAATTGACTTAAACTATGAAATTGTACCAACAGGAATTGTATGATGGGGTAGAGTTGTGGAGGGCAGTTTATTTCCTAGAGGGCTTAACTGAAGTTTCAGCATCAAGTACCTACTGCAATATTAAATGAGAGTTTTTGCAATGCTCAGGCAATTTAGACCTCCAAAAACTTGGATTGTCAGTGTTTCATTTTGCACTTCCTCCCACACTACATTACTTCAGTTGAGATCTAAATAACTCCCAAGCCCTTTCAATGAAACAGTTCAATATAGCACATATTACAGATATTATTATTGCACAGCTGAAGCGACTGGATGCATAAAAACTCAGTCCTTTTGGGATGAAGCATTGTCGAGACCCATTAGATGGTTCAAAACTTTACTTGCATAGCTTTCTTCAAAACAGAACACAAAGCAGTAAATGATACAACCAAATAATTCTATACAATATATTGTGCTGACAAAGTGTCGTGGCAATTTTTCATTGAAGGGTATGGAAGCAATGGGGATAGAGGGTTCATTTATGAGGGGTATAACAGCAATTTATTCTAACCAAACTGCTAAATTAATTGTTAATAACAGTTTGACAGAGTCTTTTGACATCATGAAAGGTACGAGACAGGGATGCCCTCTATCTCCGTTGCTGTTTATAATGGTTCTAGAGGTTCTAGCAGACAGGGTAAGAAAATCATCAGAAATACACGGAATAAAAATTGGAACTAAAGAATTTAAATTGAAGGCCTATGCAGACGATCTTGTACTATCTTGTTGGCAAAGCATTGGAGGAATTAGAGGAATTTGGTAAACTATCAGGATTCAAATTAAATAAAATAAAGACTAAAATGATGGTTAAAAATTTGGACAGGAATGCGACAGAGCAACTGGAACAGACGTGTGGAATTAATGTGGTGAAAAAAGTAAAATATCTAGGGATCTGGCTAACAATAAAAAATATTAATTTATTTAGTGACAATTATACTTTAGTATGGAAAGGAATCAAAAGAGACTTGGACATTTGGAAGAGATTAAAGCTGTCTTGGACCGGGAGAATGGCAGCAATTAAAATGAATATCCTTCCAAAGATGTTATTTCTCTTTCAAACGATCCCTGTGATTAAGGGGTCATCTCAGTTTAAGGATTAGCAAAAAAACCTATCAAGATTTATTTGGCAAGGAAAGAGACCCAGGATTAAGTTTCAATTACTAACAGATCGGAAGGAAAGAGGAGGGTTCTCAGTTCCAAATTTAAAATTATATTATGAGGCATCCTGCTTGTGCTGGATAAAGGAATGGATAATTCTGAAAAACACTGACTTGTTGGATCTGGAAGGGTACAATAACAGATATGGATGGCACTCTTATTTGTGGCATAACAAGGTGAAAATTCATAAAGGCTTAACAAATCATATTTTTAGAGGTGCCCTGTATGACGTATGGGACAAGAACAAAAACTTATTAGAAAGAACCGCACCCTGGTGGCTATCTCCGATAGACGTGTTAACAACAAAAAAACTAAATATGGAGGGAAAGAAAGTAACATATGAAGACATATTAGTGAAAACAGAGAGTGGGTGGAAAATTAAAACATATGAGGAAATAAAAGACGGGTTGACAGGTTGGCTACAATACCACCAGGTAAATGGCTTATTGAAAGAGGACAAAAAAACAGGATTTAGCGAGAAAAAGTCTAAATATCAAATAGAAATCCTGGAGGGAAGAACAAAACTTCTGTCCAAAATGTACAACTATCTGTTGGAATGGGACACTAAGGATGAGTTAATAAAGGAAGTAATGGTAAAGTGGGCAATTGATTTTGGTTACAACATAGAATATGATAAATGGGTAAAACTATGGAACGAAGGGATGAAATTTACAGTGTGTTCCACTTTAAGGGAAAACTTAGGGGAAATGATGTACCGGTGGTATATTACCCCAGTCAAATTGGTGAAAATGTACAAATTGAGCAATAAAGCCTGTTGGAAATGTAAACTTAAGGATGGGGATCTCTACCACATGTGGTGGGAGTGTGAAAAGATGGGGGAAAAATGGGACCTAATATACAATGAACTTAAGAAACTTTTTAAGTACACATTCCCGAAAAAACCGGAGGCTTACCTACTAGGGATAATAGGGGAGTAAAAAGTAAAAAAGGAGGATCATAAACTATTCCAATATGCAACGGTAGCGGCCAGGATTCTTGTAGCTCAAAAATGGAAGTCACCGGAGACTCCAACGGTTATGGAATAGCAGGCTAAATTTTTTGAATACACAGAATTAGCTAAAATGACGAATTTTAGGGGCAAAGTTTGAAGAGGAATGGGGCAAATTTGTAGCATATATAGGAATTAACTGTAGAAGTTTAAAAACTACAGCAGGGCTAATATAAATCCTGTGATGTGTATAGAAATGAATAAGAATCTGTAAGAGAAGATGTGCCGTATTTTTCGCCCCATAAGACGCACCGGCCCATAAGACGCACCTAGATTTGGGGGGGGGGGAATAAAGGGGAAAAAATTTATTTCCCCCCCAGGTGCGCTGCGCTACACCAGGAGCTTGGGGCGTGCGGAGCTCAGCACGCCCCAAGCTTCTGCGTGCCGGCAAGGTCTCCGCTAGCGTGGGAGAGCCGGGCGCCTCTCCCAGGGCTAGCGGACCCCTGTGCTAATCCAGGAGCTTGGGGCGTGCTGAGCTCAGCGCGCCCCAAGCTTCTGCGTGCCAGCAAGCAGTCCGCTGCCGCCCCAAGCCTCGCGCACCCGGCAGGAGGTCCCACCGGGTGTGCGAGGCTTGGGGCGGCAGCGGACTGCTTGCGCGCACCTAGAAGGTTGGGGCGTGCTGAGCTCAGCGCGCCCCAAGCTTCTAGGTGCGCGCAAGCAGTCCGCTAGCCTTGGGAGAGCCGCGGAGCTCTCCCAGGGCTAGCGGATCGCTGCGCTACACCGGGAGCTTGGGGCGTGCTGAGCTCAGCGCGCCCCAAGCTTCTAGGTGCGCGCAAGCAGTCCGTTGCCGCCCCAAGCCTCGCGCACCCGGCAGGAGGTCCGACCTCCTGCCGGGTGCGCAAGGCTTGCAGACACTCGCCCGAAGCAGGGAGAGCTCTCCCAAGGGCTCCCCGTGCTTCGGGCGACAGGCTGCCGCCCCAAGCCTCGCGCACCCGGTGGGACCTCCTGCCGGGCGCGCGAGGCTTGCAGGCATTCGCCCCATAAGACGCACCCCGATTTCCCCTTCATTTTTGGAGGGGGAAAAGTGCGTCTTATGGGGCGAAAAATACGGTATATTAAGAAAACCGCAACTGGGAAGGAAGGAAGTCGAGGCGTGATTATACGCAGTGTAAATAAGATGACATCAATAATGACTGTAAAGATTGTTTTATTTTGTTTGTGGAAAAATTTCAATAAAAAGCATTTAAAAAAACAACAACCATCTGACTTTTAGAAGACATCTAAAGGCAGCCCTGTTTAGGGAAGTTTTTAATGTTTGATTCTGTATCATGTTTTTTATATTTGGTTGGGAGCCGCCCAGAGTGGCTGGGGAAACCCAGCCAGATGGGCGGGGTATAAATAATAAATTATATTATTATTATTATTATTATTATTATTATTATTATTATTATTATTTATTATTATTATACACAGGAAGAAGGAAGGAGAACTTCATTTGCGAATTTACAAATTATTATATGTGTCAATGCAAATTGACGTTAATTATTGTGGCTGTAGTATAATGGATTTTATCAAGAGTGGATTGTATTTGGTTTGAGCAATAGTCTGGAGGCAGAATTACAGGGAATTAGACCTTGAAGTACAGCACATGGGAAGCCACACAAAAATTATAATTGGCTATGTAAATGATTTGTATTTGAATTGGTATTGTTATTTGATATTAATACAATATGGTATATATTAGATTTTTATAATTGAAAATTAATAAAAATTATTTAACAAAAAGAAGCAACAATAGACAACTTTGAATATTACAAAAATACATGGTTACATATAAAAATGTTACGTTGATACAAAGTTTCTAATATGTATAAATCAGTATCAATTCATTTTCCTTCTGACACAAGGAGAATACATGGCAAACTAATCAAGAAGAATCAAATTTTCTTCAGCAATGTACCAGTGGTTGGGGGCTGGGATGGAGTGGCCTGTGCTGTAAGAACTGTGGTGCTCCAAATACACAAGATATTTTATATCTGTGAAATGTTGGAGGGTCTATCAACTACAATATATATATATAAACAAACGGATTTGTAAAATCCTCCAGCCACCTTGCTGAAAAATTCCATGAAGCGCCATTGATTTCTGGGGTTTCGCTTGAGGCTCTTTCATTGTGGAAATAACCGGAAATGTTATAATCAGGACATTATTTTCTCTGTGCTATATTCTGTTGCCACAAATTAGGCTTGGATGGCTTCAGGAGCTGTGTCTTTAAGCCTGTTTCGACCACTCCAGCTACTATCTTTAGATTACCGGACCTTTCACCATTTCTAGTTATGCTTTGTAATAAACTCTACTTCACTTTTGCTCTGTATGCTTTCTCCATTAAACTAATGACAGGGTATAGAATTCCTGGAATTGCACTATTTCAGACTCAAAAAGCAGAGAATCGCTTGAATGCTCCTATCTGCTGCCTGAAATGTGGCCTGCAGGTTGGGCAGAATAATTCTTTATATTACAGGGTTTTTCTGCATACCTCTCTTAAGATGGGGCTTAGCCAACCGCTCAAATCCTGGATAGTAATTGTAAGAGCTGTAGCTACTTCTAGGGAGGCTACTCTGCGCTTAGGGGTAGACAAGGATCAGTAATGGAACCCTTGAAGACTGGGAGATAAAGACCAATTTTATCCTCCCTATCCCTTCTTTACTGCACCTGGTAGCCTGAGCTGCTTCCAGGGAGAAGTCTCAGGGGCAGAATTTGGTCTTTCAAATTTCAACAACACCCTGTGCCTCTCGCCTTTTGTTCTGCGCATGCACTATGTCCTGTGGTGCTCCCCTCGGCTAGGCGTCCATTGCGGGGAAACTGGTCATGGTGTTCTAAATCTACCTCTGGGCAGTTTTGCTGTGCTGAGCGTACAAATGCAACTCATGAATGTATTAAGTGTGATTAATGGTGTGCCTCCATTGGTGCTATTTTATATTTTTATTGGTTTATTGTATTGCGCTTTTGTATTTGTATTTACTATAGTGCTATGATATTTTCTCTTGGGTTAATTTGTTCCGTGCTTTGGGGGTCTTGGACTAAAAATGGCACAGAAGTAAACAGATGATATTAAGATAAAGCCAGACTGATAGTTCCCTTGTTTGCATAGGCCTGACTCTTGCATAGGGGGGATACAATCTATTTCAGAGAAACAGACCAGACAAGAAAGGAGGAGGAGTGGCGTTATATGTCAGGGATGTGTATACCTGTGAAGAGATCCAAGATTTAGAACCTCAAAGCCAAAGTGAGAGCATTTGGGTCAAAATTAAGGGAGAGAAGAATAACAGAGACCTCATTGTGGGAGTTTACTATAGATCCCCAAGCCAAACGGAGGACATAGATGATGCCTTCCTGGAACAGATGGCCAAGCATGCAAAAGGAAGGGAAATAGTAGTAATGGGGGACTTCAATTACCTGGATATTTGTTGGATGTCAAACTCAGCCAAGAGCATAAGGTCAAACAGATTCCTCACTGGCCTTGCAGACAACTTCATTGTCCAGAAAGTGGGAGAAGCAACAAGAGGAACAGCCATTTTAGATCTGGTCCTAACCAATGTTGATGACCTGGTTAGTGGGGTAGAAGTGGAAGGATCATTAGGCGCGAGTGATCATGCTCTTCTGAAGTTTACTATACAGCGGAAAGGAGCAGCCAAGCATACTAGGACTCAATTTCTTGACTTTAAGAAAGCCGACTTCATAAAACTTAGGGAAGTGCTGGGTGAGATCCCATGGACAACAATACTAAAAGGAAAGGGAGTTCATGATGGCTGGGAGTTTGTTAAGAGGGAGATACTAAAAGCACAACGTCAGGCAATACCAATGAGACGGAAACATGGAAGGTGCCTAAAGAAGCCAGGGTGGCTATCTAAAGAACTTTTAACTGAATTAAGATTAAAAAAGGATGTGTACAAAAAATGGAAAAGGGGGGAAACCACCAAAGAGGAATTCAAACAAATAGCCAGCACGTGTAGACACAAAGTCAGAAAAGCTAAAGCACAGAATGAACTCAGGCTTGCTAGAGAGGTTAAAAGCAACAAAAAAGGCTTTTATGGGTATGTTCGTAGCAAAAGGAAGAACAAAGAAACAGTGGGGTCACTCAGAGGAGAAGATGGTGAAATGCAAACAGGGGACACAGAAAGGGCTGAACTCCTCAATGCCTTCTTTGCCTCAGCCTTCTCCGATAAAGAAAACAATGCCTGACCTGAAGAATTTGGAGCAAATGATTCAGCAGAGGAAACACAGCCCACAATAACTAAGGAGATAGTACAAGAATACTTGGCTAGTTTAGATGTATTCAAGTCTCCAGGGCCAGATGAACTGAATCCAAGAGTATTAAAAGAACTGGCAGATGTGATCTCAGAACCACTGGCAGTCATCTTTGAGAATTTCTGGAGAACAGGCGAAGTCCCGGCAGACTGGAGGAGGGCAAATGTTGTCCCTATTTTCAAAAAGGGGAAAAGAGAGGACCCAAATAATTACCGCCCAGTCAGTCTGACATCAATACCAGGGAAGATTCTGGAGCAGATCATTAAGCAAACAGTCTGTGAGCACCTAGAAAGGAATGCTGTGATCACCAATAATCAGCATGGATTTCTGAAAAATAAGTCATGTCAGACTAACCTGATCTCGTTTTTTGACAGAATTACAAGCCTGGTAGATGAAGGGAACGCAGTGGATGTAGCCTACCTTGATTTCAGCAAGGCATTTGACAAGATGCCCCATGATATTCTTGTAAAGAAGCTGGTAAAATGTGGTCTTGACTATGCTACCACTCAGTGGATTTGTAACTAGCTGACTGACCGAACCCAAAGGGTGCTCATCAATGGTTCCTCTTCATCCTGGAGAAGAGTGACTAGTGGGGTGCCACAGGGTTCTGTCTTGGGCCCGGTCTTATTCAACATCTTTATCAATGACTTGGATGATGGACTCAAGGGCATCCTGATCAAATTTGCAGATGACACCAAACTGGGAGGGATGGCTAACACCCCAGAGGACAGGATCACACTTCAAAACGACCTTGACAGATTAGAGAACTGGGCCAAAACAAAAAAGATGAATTTTAACAGGGAGAAATGTAAAGTATTGCACTTGGGCAAAAAAAAATGAGAGGCACAAATACAAGATGGGTGACACCTGGCTTGAGAGCAGTACATGTGAAAAGGATCTAGGAGTCTTGGTTGACCATAAACTTGACATGAGCCAACAGTGTGACACGGCAGCTAAAAAAGCCAATGCAATTCTGGGCTGCATCAATAGGAGTATAGCATCTAGATCAAGGGAAGTAATAGTGCCACTGTATTCTGCTCTGGTCAGACCTCACCTGGAGTACTGTGTCCAGTTCTGGGCACCACAGTTCAAGAAGGACACTGACAAACTGGAACGTGTCCAGAGGAGGGCAACCAAAATGGTCAAAGGCCTGGAAACGATGCCTTATGAGGAACAGCTAAGGGAGCTGGGCATGTTTAGCCTGGAGAAGAGGAGGTTAAGGGGTGATATGATAGCCATGTTCAAATATATAAAAGGATGTCACATAGAGGAGGGAGAAAGGTTGTTTTCTGCTGCTCCAGAGAAGCGGACACAGAGCAATGGATCCAAACTACAAGAAAGAAGATTCCACCTAAACATTAGGAAGAACTTCCTGACAGTAAGAGCTGTTTGACAGTGGAATTTGCTGCCAAGGAGTGTGGTGGAGTCTCCTTTTTTGGAGGTCTTTAAGCAGAGGCTTGACAACCATATGTCAGGAGTGCTCTGATGGTGTTTCCTGCTTGGCAGGGTGTTGGACCCGGTGGCCCTTGTGGTCTCTTCCAACTCTATGATTCTATGATTCTATGATTGCATGACTCCAACCCCTGACCTAAGGCTTATGACTCTGAAGGAGCGTCTCCACCCCCATCGTTCTGCCCAGACACTGAGGTCCAGTGCCAAGGGACTTTTGGCAGTTCCCTCGCTGTGAGAAGCCAAGTTACAGGGAACCAGGCAGAGGTCCTTCTCGGTAGTGGCACCCGCCCTGTGGAACACCCTCCCACCAGATGTCAAAGAGAACAACAACTACCAGACTTTTAGAAGACATCTGAAGGCAGCCCTGTTTAGGGAGGCTTTTAATGTTCAATAGACTATTGTATTTTAATATTTTGTTGGGGAAACCCAGCCAGATGGATGGGGTATAAATTAATTATTATTATTAAGGAGGAGGAGGAGCTGGGCTGACCAGATGCCTCCTCTTATTCCTTTGATTCTGAGCCTTTCCACTTGCATCACATCAACCTGCCAAGTGGTTGAAAATGTTCTCTAGGCCCATTCTCTTTTTCATAATCGATGCACATTTGTTGAAATAAACTCCTTTCAACAAGTCATTGTGGAGAACTTTTCCAGAAACATGCCTGACCCAGGAAGAACAGGGGACTGCAGCGTGGCTTGGGGCCAGTCATGGAGCTGTTAAGTCCATGGCCATGAGCAATACATTCAGCAGTGAGAAAAGTAATAATAATCATAATAATAATACAGTGGTGCCTCGCAAGACGAAAAGAATCCGTTCTGTGATTCTCTTCGTCTAGCGGTTTTTTCGTCTTGCAAAGCAAGCCCATTGACGGGTTAGCGGATTAGCGGCTTTTAGCGGCTTTTAGCGGCTTTTAGCGGCTTATCAGCTTATCAGATCAGCTGATAAGCGGCTTAGCGGATTAGGAAAAGGGGAGGGGGAAGGGGGGGAAACCCGCAGGAACTCACAAGACATTTTCGTCTTGCGAAGCAAGCCCATAGGAGATTCGTTTTGCGAAGCACCTCCAAAACGGAAAACTCTTTCCTCTAGCGAGTTTTCCGTCTTGCGAGGCATCCGTCTTGCGGGGCACCACTGTAATTTTTATTTGTACCCCACCCTCCCCAGCCAAGGCTGGGCTCAGAGCGGCTTAAAGTATTAATACACTTACTGATAAGTCACCAGTTCAGGATAATAGCTGGGATAGGGTGTATGTGTGCTTGTGTGTGTAATGATCTACCCTTGCAAGGATTACAAGATAACGCACACAAAGCACTTTGAAGGACAAAATCCCGTCTGAATTTGAAAGTGAGATTCATTTATGTTGAAAAACTGTAGTTAATGGTAGTTAACACAAGCAATGCTGAAATGAGGCATTCTGCCATAAGCCATAACTTGTTGTGATAAGAACAGGTACTACACTTCATCTTAGCCACAAGGCAGAGAAGCTACTATACGTCTTGAAACTGGAGCCATAAGAATCGAGGCCAGAGTGTCGCTCACCACCATTTATTACTGGTTGAAACTATCCCTCTTCCCGAGCAGCCTTGCTCCCCTGACTATTAAGGACGTTTTCCAAGTGACATGGAAATGTGCAGTGAAAAATATAACTATTTTAGGCTTCAACCCACAGATTTTACTTGACACGGGGCATGAACAAGCAAAAAACAACAATATTAAACAGCGTGTGGAAGACACAGAATGCCAAGCAGACCTAGCCAGGTCCCCAAAATTTCCAGAAGATACCTCACCTCCCAAATGCCATATATAACCAACCTTGAACTCTCAAAACAGCGTAGGGCTTTTACTCTGGCCCATTGTCAGGCCCTCTCCTCAGCCATTCAGGAAGGCCATTATAGAAAGATACCAAAGGAGGAGAGGAAATACCCACGTGGTTCTGGGCAGCAGGAAACAACGGAACATGCCTTTCCCCATTGCCAGTACTATGTAGACATACAAGCCAGGTTTATCCTGCCTATCCTGCACAAATTCCCACATACAGAACAACTCAGCATCTCCCTACTACTCCAGGATGAGAACCCAGATGTCACATACTCAGTTGCTAAATTTTGCGCTGCCATGATGGATATTTGTGCTACAAAACAATCTGAAATTGAAGGCCCATATTGTAAGACCTGTATTCCCTTAAAGCCCCACTTCTTATAGTTGTTTTAATTCTGTGCTTTCTGATTTTATCTGTTTTAATTATTAGTTTTCATCCATCCATTATCTGTGTGAATCCCATATTCTATTCACATTTTTTATCCTATGCTTGCTTCTTTGCTATTAATTGCTTTAATAACTATCTGTTTAAATCCTAGTTGCTATTTTATTCATATGGGTTTTTTTATGCCGGTCTGTGACTGTAATGAAGTTAAAGAAAGACATAAATTGTTGTCACTCTCATTCTCATTTCAAAGTTCAGGGTTTTGTTTTCTAGATTGAGTCGATGCTTTGCTTTTACTTGCTGCATAGAGGTGTGCTCTCAGTGATACAGTAACTTATCATAAGGCGCATCCCATCCGCTCTGGAATGATTTGGCAACAGCTTTGTTTTGCAAAACTATTGGCATTCTCCAGAATATCAAGGCTTTCAGCCTGGTTTATTGCCTTCGCTTTTGAAATCCACACAATATCTTTCCACCTGCTGTGCTTCATTACAGAATCCAATGTTTTTATAAAAACAAAACAGGAACCAAAAATGTGTTTTTTGTTTTTGTTTTTTTTAAAAAAAGCTGGCAGGCACTTTCCTCAAACTTGCAAAGATTTTGAAGGGTGAAGAATATATCCTCTACACAATCCCCCTTCTTATCTTGATGTAAACTGATCCCCAAACCACCTGGATAACAAAAACCTGCACAGTCTGCCGAGTTTAATCTGCCTGCAACGTACTAATGCCTGTGTCTATAAATACGTCTGAATTCCATTTATAAGAAAAGTCAATAATAATAATAATAATAATAATAATAATAATAATAATAATAATAATTTATTTGTACCCCGCCCATCTGTCTGGGTTTCCCCAGCCACTCTGGGCGGCTTCCATAGAAACCAAAAATACACTAAAATATCACACATTAAAAACTTCCCTGAAGTTTTTAATGTGGTGGGGTGCCAGCCCCCACCAACATTCAAATGAGCATCAGTTTGGTGGGCACAAAACCTACATGCATGCAAGAGGAACAGAGCCAATCTGCCCATGAAGTGGACTGAGGCAGCCACCTCTGGTGATGGAATCCCACAGCTTGGTGCCACACCCCACCCCTACTGCCACCAAGAAAGTCAGGAGAAGCCACGAGATCTCACGACAGTTCTACAAGATCTCGCCAGAAGCTGCCACTGCACAACACCAATATGTGAAGCTGCCATGGTGCGGCAGGGGAGCGGCATCTTCCAAATTCACCTCAGGTAGCAAAACAGGACAGGCCACCCCTGAAGAGCAGTTGTCACCTGGCAACTACCAGCAAAGGAAGTGTTATGTACTGAGTTGAATGGGATCCAAAAGGCAGCAGTCTGATTGGTCCTAGAACAATAGGATTCAGAATGCAGCAGTCTGATTGGTCCACAGGAGCTACCCAATCCAGCTCCAGGTGGAAGTGAATCTGCAACCTGATTGGCCTACAGGTGAATCCTGGAATTAGCCAATCATGTGGGGCCCATTGTATAAATAATGCATATAAAGCAGACATTCTGGGGGAACTTCCATTCCTCCTCACCACAATGAGCTGAATAAAGAGCATGAAATCCACTCTTGACTCCCGAGTATATTTCAGGAAGACTTCTTCCATCATGGGCCAAATAATTTCCTACTGCCTCCCTTGCCGCATGAGTTCCCAATGAGAGCTGTTGCCTGGCGACTTACAGCTCTCCCAGAAAATGAAGCTGTAAGAAGGGATAGTAGGATAGTGGAAGCTTTGGGTAGAAGAATATTCCATTAGGCTAACAGTAGTGTGGAGTTCTCTCTCTCTCTCTCTCTCTCTCTCTCTCTCTCTCTCTCTCTCTCTCTCCAATACAACAAAGAGAGAATCCTTGTGTTCTGTCAATTTTTCTGACTCTTCATGTATGCTTCTCCATTCATTTTGTCCTTCACCTCAAGCAACACTAAGCCATATCAAATATTGGTTATTTTAATGGGCATTTAGGACGCTCAGCTTTAGCACAACATCTTTTAATAGACCACTCTGCCAGCTAATTCTAAGACATAATTAACCTTAGTAATACATTTCTGTGAATTGATGCCCCTAGGAGCCAATATGCAGTTCCTCAGTATTTGGGAGTATTAGTCACTTACATCTTCACTTTGGTAAATGGAACACATTTGATGTAATCTATCCATACTTGTGCATACAGATAACTATATAATAGCTTGCTGCTTATCTAAGGCAGCTGTTTTGTCCCGGTTAAAATTAAGCAGAAGTAGCGGTAGATGGGAGAATATATGATTTTATGTAACTAGCAGCAGATTGCAGAAGACTTTCCCATCTCCTTTGCCTTTTTACTTCTGATTCAGGCATACTCAGTAAAACCTTATTGATTCCAAACAAATTACTCGTGATGATGTGAACAACTTTAGAAACACCCTGAAAATGAATTTAAGGCAACAGCTGCAAAAGAGCAAAGCAATCCATAATTCCTGCATTTATATCCCATTTGTGAAGAAACAGCAAACAACATGTCTCTGTGGTATAGTTTAAACAAAAGTGATGTTCTTCTACATTCATTCCTATAGAGAGGCCTGTAGCCAAGGAACTGCCTGGTTAGTTCAAATCAATATATGAAATTCCACCCATCTGTTAAAGCAGGCATGTCCAACAGGTAGATTGCGATCTAGTGGTAGATCATGGAGTGTTCCTGGTAGATCTTGGTCGATCTCTGGCTCAAACCCACACAAGAAACCAAAGCTCAACAACTTTGGTTTAAAAGCTTAACAACTTTGGGTAGATCACTGCCAGTTGTTTTTTTATACTGTGAGTAGATTGCAGTCTATTGGGAGTCAGACACCCCTGTGCCTTTTTGGGCCCTTGAAATCACAGGTTCACAATACTGCAGTGCAAAATAGGATTCACAACTGGCAGAATTGTTACATTCTGGATTCTACAGATGTTGTCAGAATATAACATACCGTATTTTTTGCACCATAACACTCACTTTTTTCCTCCTAAAAGGTAAGGGGAAATGTCTGTGCGTGTTATGGAGGGAATGCCTACGGGTGGCATACCTACGGATTTTCCTCCTCTAAAAACTATGTGCGTGTTATGGTCGGGTGCGTGTTATAGAGTGAAAAATACGGTATTTTTTGCCCTATAGGACACACTTTTTCCTCTACAAAAATGAAGGGGAAATGTGTGTGCGTCCTATGGGGCGAATGCAGGCTTTCGCTGAAGCCTGGAGAGTGAGAGGGGTCGGGTCGGTTCCTGAAGCTCTCCAGGCTTCAGGAAGCTATCCGCAAGCCTTGTGAGCCCAGCGGGAGTTCCTGCCAGGCTTGCCAGGCTTGCGGGCAGCAGCCTGCAGCACGGGGCGCGCTCTGGAGCGCATCCCAGGCTTCGGGCAGATGTCCACAAGCCTTTCGAGCCCGGCGGGAGTTCCCGCCGGGCTCGCAAGGCTTGCAGATAGCAGCCTGTTCTGGGGGCTGGGGTCAGGGGAAGCTTGGCCTTCCCCAGCCCCGCGGCTGGGGGAAAAATAAATTTTATTTATTTATTTCCCCCCCCCCAAAAAAAAAAACTAGGTGCGCCCTATGGGTCAGTGCACCCTATAGGGCGAAAAATACAGTAACTCCCATCATCTGTGACCACTGGCCATTCAGCAAATGGAGTTTGAGTCTAACAACATCTGGAGAGCCACAAACGTCCCATCCGTCTAGTCAAGAGGAAGAGCAGCAGAGGCAAATTTAGGGGAGCACAGCCAGTTTGCCTACTCTGGTTGCTAAGTTGAGAGGGTGCTGCAGGGGGTATCGCAACAATGACTCAGAACAGAAAGCAAGGGGGGAGGCATAATTTTTGTGTTGCACAGGGCACCACTGAAATTTTAAAGCCCAAAGCCCAAAATCTGCCACTGCGAACTCATTCTAACTTCCTGGCACACTTTCTGTGTTTCTCCTTTATCACCTATTATGGGATGGTTCACCTTTTATGGGGTCGGAGGACCACATTGAGCCATGGGCCACCCCTCCAGGGGACAATGATCAAATACATATTCATTCATTCATTCATTCATTCATCCTAAAGCAATATCAGTAAATTCATCTTTGCATTAACTAACAAAGCTCTGACCATTGAACCATACCCCCACAGCATTATTTTTTTCATATTAAATTCATACTTTTCATAAACGATTTCCATTGGAATCATTATTTCACTTGCCAATTCGTATTTCATTGCCGATTTGTGCGTTGTTATTAAGGAAATGCTGACCGCTGAGAAAACACCCCACCTCCCAAGGCTGCTCTTCAGAAATTTTCTCTTGAAATGCTTCCCGTTGCCAAGAGAAATGCACAACCTTTGCATCCCGTCACTTTAGGTTGCTGAGCTTTCCGCCTGCGCTTGAATGGTGTTTTTATGTTGCTTTTCCACTTTGCTGGCTCTGCTACATAAAGTAAAGCACTACCAACAGGACAAGTGGCTCTCAATCCTGGCAGAGAGATAGCAATCTTTTCTGACAGCCTCTGTAGGTCGACAGAGCTTAATAAAGGCATCCAGAATGCTGCGGAAGCTCTCAGTACCTAGAAGCTACAGATAGTGTTCAAAATGTTTGATTTTGGATTTTATGGGACTACAGGCATTTTGGACACCCAAAATTGCCCCCCAAAGGTGGAGCCAGCAGGAGCAAATTTATTATTATTATCATTTGCTATTTTGATGGGCACCTAAATTTAAGGCACCTAAAATGTTTTGGGGGCTAGTTACATACCCTCCAACATGCTGAAGAAAAAAACCAGGATGCCATCTTCTGGGGCTGTGTTTCCGTACAAGTCACATGACCCGTGCGAGATAAAGCCCTGAAAGATGCACTTTTTGGGGGTGAGATTGCAGTGCCCAAAATGACCTCCATGCTCTCAGGCAAAATAGAGAATTATTAGTACCTAAAACCCCCTGGTGGATTTCATCTGGTGGTGAAAAAGAAAAACATGAAGGGAAATTGGGCAATGTATAAAATGTTACTAGAAGAAAATAATATTAAATTGAAACTAAAAGTTTTTGAAGAAATTCACACTTAGTTGTCTGACTGGTTACAATATTTTCAAATTAATGAAAGATTAAGTATTGATGAACGAAAAGGATTGGCAGAAGTAACATCTAAATTGGAAGAGAAGTACATTTATGCACATGTGGTGGGAGTGTAAGAGAATAAGAAAATTTTGGGGCAGTATATATAATGAACTTAAAAAGATACTCAAACTCTCATTTACAAAAAAACACAAAACCTGAGGCCTTCTGTCAGGGCTGCCTCAGGTCTCAGCTCACAAAAGACCAACGCCAAGTTCTTCTTATATACAAGGATGTTTATTGCAGTTCATTATTGGTTCCACAACAAAGGCGTGCAGCCCCACATCTGTTAGCCTTAGACCGTTGAAGTCCCCTCTGAGTCAGTCCCTCCCCGGCACCAGTTTAAGATGCTTGCTTTGCTCCACCTCCTCCTATCTTTCCTTTTCCGCAGGGTCTTTCTGCCCGCTGGAGTTCCGCCCCTCCTGGATTCCTCTGACGCTGAATCTCCCGATGGCTCTCCCTCCCTCCTGCGGGCTTTGGGACCTGGCTCCTCCCCCGAGCTCTCCGTTTCCCCGCGCGCTTGCACATTTGAACTTGGCGCGCGCGCCCAGCTTCCAACCTTTCTCCTGATTGTTACGTCACTCCTCTCACTGCTGCCCTCCCCTTCCGGGAGGATAGCTTGTTCTGACCTCTCCTCCGTTCCCACTGACGGAGCTGCTTCCCCTGATACACTGGAACGTCCGTCCCCCCCTTCGCTACGCTCTGGAGGGGAAGCCGGGCCTGATCTCCAGCTGCTGCTTCGGGATTCCCTGTTGGCTCTTTCCCCCAGATGAGTCCCCCCTGGGGCTCCTCTTGCCCTGGCTACAGGCGCCCCCTCCTGGGAATCCCCCGATTCGCTGGAAAAGCTCATGGAGTCCCTTGGGCCACAGTCCTCCTCCTCCTCTCTGTCCTCGGACTCCGCCCAATCGTCCTCCCTCTCCTGCCTCCGCCCCTGAACCCCTGACACCTTCCTATTAGGAATTATGTCCATGGAAATCAAAAGAAATCTTAGACCTCTATTCATGTACACAGCCACAGCGGCTAGGATTTTAATAGCAAAGAACTGGAAAAGTGATAACATCTCCACAAAAACTGACTGGCAAGCAAAAATGGTAGAATACTAACAACTCACAAGGATGACAGGGAGAATAAGAGAAAATTCAGTACAGAAAGTTAATAAAGATTGGATAATGTTTAAAGATTATCTTAAAAATAATGGTAAACTCCTGGCAGACTTAGAATGAATCTTGAAATACAAAGACAGTATATAAAAGAATATTCTGGATACAAAACGGGAAAGTTAAAAAATAATAATGAACTGTGTACATATTAACAAAATGTAAAATAGTACAATGAGAAGATTCAAAAGTTAGTGTCTAAGGTGTGTTTATGTTGTAAAGTACCTATGTAATGTGTATTGTTCATGTACAATTACTTATGTACCTGTTATACACATTGACGGTATGTACAACTTCAGCTCTCGGATTGTATCAAGATGGCCAGGGGAGTGAGACAGGTCTGCATTTTGGCTTCCACTTTGTTTAGTTTGTTTTTGAATAATCTAGAGGCAAGCCTAATGGACCCAGATGGCCATCTTCCAAGAATAGGAACCAAAAAGACCCCTCTTTTATTGTATGTAGATGATGGCAGCCATCTTCTCTCGCTCTAGACCTGGCCTGAAATACCAGCTGAGGAAGTTCTCAGATTATTGCTCTGTCAATAATTATGAATTATGATTTTTCATAATTTTCATCAATTATGAAAAATCAAAAATACTGGTTTTTGAGAAAAGATTTCCCCCGTATAAATTGGCACTGGATGGCCATAACCTAGAGCAGACCAAATGCTTCCGGTATTTAGGGCTCTTATTTCATCACTCAAAGTCCTGGAACTGCTACAGGCAGGCCGCCTATCAAAAGGCAGAGATAAGCAAACTTGCTATACTACGATTCTTTTTTACAAAGGGAGGCCATTATGTTCCATCAGCCATAAGGGTTTTTTATGCAAAATCTGTTTCCCAACTTCTCTATGCTTCAAACGTCTGATACAACAGTTCATTTGCTAAGTTAGACGGGTTCCAGGCAAAGTTTCTCCAGTCCCTATTACAGGTCCCAAACTGTGTCCCAAATTCTATTCTATTTCTGGAATGCCCACTCTCCACCAAAGCATGGGGGGCTGCCTTGAGATACCAACTCAAGATCTCAGTATTGAGCCTGGGGAAGGGATTATTAATACATTTAACCAACGAGAAGTTTGTCAGCCCATGGCTGAAAACTATGGCCAGAAAACCACCTTGACTGAACTGCCATCATCCCTCTTACATCATCTGGGTCATGACACTGCCCTTGAATCCCTGAGGCAAAGGCTTTGGGACATCTCACATAGTGACCTGCAATCCCGGGTCTTATGTAATTTGTAGCCCGGTCGCAGCTGGAATCCAATACGGGTTCGACTTTCAGATATCCTCATACCTTAGGAATTTGTCTGTACCTACCTATCGGTGTTTATTTACCAAAGCCACCCGACGGTCACCTCCAGACTGGATTATTGTAGCTCGCTCTACGTGGGGCTGCCCTTGAGACTGACCCAGAAACTCCAGCGGGTGCAGAATGCCGCGGCGAGACTCCTTATGGGGTCTTCGCTGCGAGATCACATTCATCCGGTACTATACCAGCTGCACTGGCTCCTGGTGGAGTACAGGATCAGGTTTAAGGTGCTGGTTTTAACCTTTAAAGCCCTATACAGCCTAGGACCCTCGTACCTACGGGACTGCCTCTCCTGGTATGCCCCACAGAGGAACCTACGGTCTGCAAATAAAAACATCCTGAAGGTCCCAGGCCTCAGAGAGGTTAGGCTGGCCTCAACTAGAGCCAGGGCTTTCTCAGCTGCGGCTCCAATCTGGTGGAATGCTCTGTCACAAGAGACTAGGGCCCTGCGGGACCTGACATCTTTCCGCAAGGCCTGCAAGACAGAGAAGCTCCGTCCCCGGCTTTGGCTGGGGAGGGCGGGATATAAATAAAATTTTTTATTATTATTATTATTAAATGGATTTCCCTCGGAAGTTCTAAATGGCAGACTGAGAGGCATCCCTTATCAGAATAGACTTTGTTTATGTTCCCAGGACGTCGATTGTATGAAGCATATCCTACTGCATTGTGGGCAATATGAGCAAGCAAGGGATCGACTGATCAAACCCTTACTGGCAAATTTGCCAGGAAAATCTGAAGCCTCCCATATTAAATATCTTTTGGAAGACAGGTCAAATGATATTACACTGGCCGTGGTAAAGTTTCTTTCAGAGGTTATAAGAATCAAAGATCATTATGCCCTAGATAAAACAAAATGACTGCCTTGGTTTTTTCCATCGGCCTGTCTGGTCTTTTTAACTGTATCTAGTTTTGAAATTGTTTTGTGGGTCTTTGGACAGCAATAAAGTACTGAAAATTACAACTTCTGGATTTTTCAATACTTACTAAAAATATGGTGCACAAATATTATTAACAATACAGCAGATATCTTATTCACTATTATTGTACCTTGGATACCAAATTTTGTATTACCATGCATTCATTTATATTGTATAGATCTAATATCAGCTGAGGAAGCCATTCGGGGAGAAATAGGGGAGATTATCCAGAAACCTTGTTCTGCCCAAGTTAGCAGTTTGCACCTTGTGCTAGCAGTCTACATCAGCTATGTTGTTCTCGATAACTTGGGGACTTTTCTATTCTCACCTAAGGATTGTGTTATACAGGAACTTACTAGAAGAAGCAGAAAGAAAAGAAAAGAAAAGAAAAGAAAAGAAAAGAAAAGAAAAGAAAAGAAAAGTATTAATATTGGAATTAGCCTCCTATGAGGTACAGTACATATGAACTGTATATGTTGCACATACTGGGCTAGACCTTTACAATAGGAAATAATCAGTAAAAAATTTTACAGTTATTATCAGTCAGCCTGTTGTGCTTTTTGTATTGTGACAGCTGCATTATACATCCCATCAGATGTCAAAGAGAAACAATTACCGTAGATGGCTTTTCACAGGCATTCGAAGGCAGCCCTGTTTCAGGAAGCTTTTAATGCTTGATGTTATGTTGTCTTCTATTATTATTATTATTATTATTATTATTATTATTATTGGTATACAAATGATACTGGAATGAAACAGCTGTGAAACAATCACTGAGGTGGCTAGTGAGCCAGTAGCGAAAAACTCATTCCAAAATTGGACCAAAAACAGATGAGAGCTCAATGTTGTGCCTACCAAGTGGTGATAGTGATGACAAAGCAAACTTTATTCGCTGTTTCTGTTGCATCTGCAGAAAACAGTTTCAAGATACTTTTTCAGCTATAACAGTTTCAAGATACTTTATTCATCTATATGTGGGATATAGCTATTAATAATAAATTAACATGTGCGCCATTAAGGTAAGATGGGGAATATGCAGGATAAATGATTTTGAGGAGATATGGAGGGTGTTTGTAGAATTTGCACTGTTAAAACAGAAAGGGGTCAAACCATCGCAAGAGGTGTTGAAATTTTGGGAGGTTGGATAGTTACAATGGAATGGTCTTGGTGGTGAGGTGCTCATGTTTATTCCTAATTATTTATGATTATTACTTTGTCAAAAGAAAAAGAAGAAAAAGATACGTTTTCAGGTGGTTCGTAGTCTAACAGAACCACCCTCATGCTTTCCCATCGGGGTCCAGTAAGAACTTCAAGATCTCCTGCAACAATTTTGCATCCGGCTTGGAGTTTTCTGATTTGCGTTAGAATTGTTAGAAATTCCTAAGCACTGAGACCAAACACAGGTGTCTCCTTATCAGTCCTTGAAGGCCAGTGCTAGTGAAGACCGGTTAATGAAGACCTCTGATGGGAGGAGGTGTTTGCTCCTTCAAGATGGGAGGGGTGAGCACTCATTGTCTTGAAGGTTCCTTGAATCGAACATCATGATCAGTTACATCAGGTCATGGAAAAGGAGCCAGTGTTTTGCTTAAAGCTGGGTTAGGGAGCTTTCTTCACAATGCAGTTACTATTACCTGCTATGCTGCTAAACTGAAAACTGATGCACGCTCAGAGACGTCTCCCTCACTGCGAGAAGTGAAGTTACAGGGAACCAGGCAGAGGGCCTTCCTGGCAGTGGCACCCTCCCTGTGGAACACCCTCCCTTCAGATGTCAAGGAGATAAAGAACTACACAACTTTTAATCAAAGAAAGATTTGGAAACCTGAAACAGGCTGAACCTCTTGTTTTGGGGGAGAATTTCAACAATCAAAATGAATGTCCTTCCAAAGATGTTGTTTCTGATCCAGATGATTACAATTGTGGGTGGGACTGGACGTTTCAGGGATTGGCAGAGGGAGCTATCAAAATTCATTAGGCAAGGGAAGAAACCCCAAATTAAACACAAATTACTAACTTGATATTGAAGATAGAGGGGGTTTTGCATTACCAGACTTGAGGCTCTACTATGAAGAGTCCTGCCTCTGCTGGTTAAAATGAGCTTGCAGAATATTGATTTATTGGATTTGGAAGGATGGGACAATAGATACGGGTTTCATGCCTATTTAGGCTATGGAAAGGTAAAAGTATACAGGGGTTTTCTAAATTATTTAATACGGAAATTCATTATACACTGTGTGGGACAGGTACAAAAATTTATTGGAACCAAAAAACCCCTGGTGGTTATCCCCTCTAGAGGCTATCTCAGTAAGGAGAAAAAACATGGGGGGGGGAGACTGAGCAACCTATAAAGAAATATTAGAGGAAGACCAAAACCAACTTAAATTGAGAAAAGATGAAGAAATCAAACATCATCTTACAGATTGGCTACAGTATCATCAACTAAATTATGTTTTCAAATTAGATCGGAAGGTATCAAGGTTGGAAAATGAAGATGCACACTAACTTCTGACATCTCTGTTTGCATAGGAGACATTCTTCCTGCCCCCACTCAAACCAGCAGAAACCCTGAATCTACCTGTGTCAAATTTGGCAGGATCCCTTCCCACAGAAAGGGTGGCTAAGCCGGCAAATTTCACCCAACTGCCAAGATTTTTGTTAAAAAATAGGAGCCCCCCCCCTTTAATATAAAAAAAGGTTTTTGCTGCTACCTTGTGGTTTTATTATTCTGTGATTTTACAGTAAATTATACCATTGCTGCAGTAGTATTTTATTTTTTGTTTAAATTGTTAATTTTAGTTTCAATGTACATGCATTTTCTGCCCCGGGGTCCAGCTGAGCGGATTATCAATGCTCTAAATGAATAAGTGTTGTTCTGCTTGGGAAAGTAGAGTTTGCGATAAAATAGAATATGCACTCTCTTAGGAAAAATATACTGCTTGCAAAGCTACACCCAGTGGCGATCACACAAGGTCCCCGGACGTTTCACCGTCTATTGATCCCTGTGCCACCACTTTATTTCTCGCTGCCACCACCCAGGCCCTACCTGGGACAATACTGAGTCCAGTCAGGGTTAAATTGGAACATAAACTTTGGTTTATTTATTGCAGTTTAACAAGCGTGTGGTTTCATAAATGGTATCGGTCAATTCCAATCATGGGTTGGCTATCCAGACCTATAACTTCCACTACTTGCTCTCACTCACTAAACCACCTCTCAGATATTTACTTGTCTTCCTAGCCCCTAACTGTTTCTGACTCAGCTTATTTCACTACACTAACTCAACCTACCCACAGACTCTATCCCAATTCACTCCCACTCCAACCAACCAACCAACTCCCAACAAACTCCTCCCTTCGCCCCTCCCAGAGCTGGTTTTATAGTCCCTCTGACTCCACCTCCCTGGGCTCTGATCGGGTAACCTGTTTAACTATTTTACCTCCAGCACTCTCATATGTTAACGTCACACTCCCTAATTCATATTGTGAAGAGTTTGAAGCGAGGGGGAGTAGGCTGTGTGTCAAATACCTTTCTATACCCTTGATCCAGCAAGTGTGAAAATATAAACTAGACTAGCTTCCTGGTTAGACGATCACCTGGGTAATGGGCCATTAAGGGGAAGCGAATCTGGGTGGGGCCAGCAAATGGGTGGGCCCCCTCCCCCAGATAGTTAGATAGACAAAGCCAGAGTTGAAGGCAGAGAGCGAAATGGTGTGACTTAGAAGCCAAAAAACAGCAGTCTTGGAACTGAGAGAGACAGAGCAATGTTTTATTTCTGTTTTGATCCAAGGCTGTGGCTATGAAGGAAACAAGGCTCTCTTGGGGTGTTGATGCTGTAAACCCCTCCTTCGTAGGCTCAGGTTGTATATATGTGTAAACAAACCATATATCATAAAGACACCAGAGTCTCCATTGTGCCACGTTGCAAAGGAAACACGAACCCTGGGTAAAAGCCTGGAAGCCCTGAAATCTCTCTGCTCAGAGATTGGGGTGGCATTAAACAAAATCTCATTTTTGTTTTGGGGGGTACAGACAAGAGCACCGCAAGACATAGAATCATGACTTGCCTTGACAGTGCTTTCCTAGTTTCAGACATTTGTCTTACTTAGCATATTACATTCTATTCCAGAAAAAGCAGCTGTTAACTCAAGTCTCGAATACTGCTGGAAATGAATCAAGAGGTACCAACAATCTCCACGGGTAGTACGTAGAACACGACTGATTTGATACATGACAAATCAAATGTTCCTGCTGGGGGGGGGGGAGAGAGAAATGTTCTGCAGCATGAATTCTTGGAGGTAGGCCAAGTATGTAAATGTCACAATCTTTGCCAGATGCAGGCGCACAGAACAGATAGAGAAGAGGGAACAGAAGTATTTCTCAGTGTCCGGAAACATTGTGTGGGGACAGATAAGAGGAAGCGATTTAGGACTCAGGCTCAATCAGTGAAGATAGCGTTGAGACTCTTTCAAATGAAAGTCCTCCCCCTTCTTTTGGTGGGCATCTCTTTAGGCTCCCGTAGGGATTTTTTGAAATTGGACTCTATCCAAACGCGATTCCTTAGAGCCATCCTTAGGATTCCCCCCTCGGTAGCGGGTGCGGTTATGAGATTAGAGGTCGGCTGGCAAGCTCTACGGCATGTGGCCTTGAAGACGAAGCTCTGGCTATGGCTCAAGCTTTGTTTTAAACCAGTGGGTATTGCCCCCTTGATATTGAGGGACGATTTCCAATCATCGTGGGAAAGGGAGGTCACTAACGAGGTTCAATTCTGCAGATTGTCTCACCTTTGAGTCTATGACGTACAATCAAGCTAGAGCTGTGATCTCCCAGAGACTGAGTGGCATTGCCAGACAAGAGGACATAGCCCAGGTAAAACCAGGGATGTTCCTAGGGGACCAGATTTATCGGACCATACCAGCCCCCTACCTTGCAGAAATTCACTATGTGGAATACCGTAGACTTCTTACAGCGGCTAGATTAAATGTCCTTGACTCTGCGATATTGTGGGGAAGGTACAGGGGAGTACCATACGCCCAGAGAACCTGTCATTGTGCCATGGGTGTGGCTGAGTCCACCGAACACATCCTCTTGACTTGCCCTTCTTATGCAGAGCTTAGACAAAACTTTATAGACCCACTCCTATGTCAATCTAGCTTCCTATCTGGAGAAAACCAGGTTTTACACTTGCTGAATAACGGCACTAGAGCTATAACGGAGCTATACTTCCGGAGGCGGCGCGAAACAGCAATGGCGGTCCTCTTCGCGCTGTGAAGAGGAGCTCCGCAGAAAAGGGCCGTCTGCTGCAGCAAAGCGGTGACCCATCAAGAAAAACCACAGGCAGAGTGAGCCTGTGGCCGTGGGACTCGGCGGGTGCCAGAAGCCCCCCCAGAAACGAAGAAGGGACCCCGTAAGGGGCTCCGGAACGTGGAAGGGGGAGCGGTGCTGTGAGTTCATCGCTCTTTCTGCGGAAGCGAAGCCGCGCGGCTGCTGCTGATGAGCGCTGACCTTTCTTCTGTGCCATGCGTGTGGTTGAGTCCACCGAACACATCCTCTTGATTTGCCCTTCTTATGCAGAGCTTAGACAAAACTTTATAGACCCACTCCTATGTCAATCTAGCTTCCTATCTGGAGAAAACCAGGTTTTACACTTGCTGAATAACAGCACTAGAGCTATACCTTCCTTGGTGGCCAAATTTCTTTTTTTAGCTTTTAAGCGTCGCAAGACTATAATTGACTGTATTGACACGGGGCTATCTGTTTAGCCCATTTTAGTGTTGGCTAAGTTTTAAAATCTTCCTGGAGCTTTTAAGTGTGTTTTGACAAATGTACTTTTTTCTGACTGACGGTTGAATAAAAGGTTGATGATGATGATTGTGTGGGGACAGATAAGAGGAAGCGATTTAGGACTCTAAGTAATTTAAAGGTAAATGTAAAGGACCCCTGACAGTTAACTCCAGTCGCAAATGACTCTGGGGTTGCGGTGCTCATCTCGCTTTACAGGCTGAGGGAGCCGGTGTTTGTCTGCTTCCGCAGACAGTTTTTCTGGGTAATGTGGCCAGCATGACTAAACCACTTCTGGCGAAACCAGAGCGGCGCACGGAAACACCGTTTACCTTGCCGCCGGAGCGGTACCTATTTATCTACTTGCACGTTGGTGTGCTTTCAAACTGCAAGGTTGGCAGGAGCTGGGACCGAGCAACAGGAGCTCACTCCATCACAGAGATTCAATTGTCAGTGGTACCTTTACCTTTACCTTTACCTTTACCTTTACCTTTACCTTTACCCTTCCCTGGTCCCTATACCTTATTATAACTTAGCCAAAGCACATATAATGGAAATATTCACATATTCTTCCCTTTCCTACTAATGCCTCCAAACCCTCCCCCAAGTTGTTTCCTTGTGCCCTTAATTGCAAGGTGGGGCCTCGTCATACCTGTTTCTTTAGAAAGTGCCATGTACAAAGATAAACAAGAGTTGTCTGAAGTATTGGGAGGGGGGGTATTTTTTTTTAGGTCTGGATATATGAAAATGCAACCCTCCTTTCCAAAGCCATTTTCATTCATGGTATTTCTCCATCTGTGACCTTAACCCTAACCCTAATCTGTGTACAAGTCTTGCGTGCTCCCTTCATGTGTGCATTGGGCCATGGTTGTCATGTTTATAAGTCAAAAAGTCCTCAATTTTCTATCACATATGACAATACCTGTGTGCGATTCTTCACAGAATGTATAATTCATTGCCTTCAAACAATTGCCACTTATGTGTCTGAGTGATACATTTCTTAGAGATCTCGGAAGGATATTTATCAATTTGAATAAGTATACATATCAACTTTTATGCTATTTATATATAATCAATTTACTTTGTTTTTTGACATTGAATATTGATGTTGAATATTCATGTGATGCATTGTCTTTTTTTACAGCTCCTGAAGAAGGCCTTAAATTATAGTTGGATCAAACGTGCTGGGCTGTTACAAAAATAAAACCGTCATTTTGTTAGCATCTTGGACACTTAGCCATTTTTGCATTTTATGGTGTCAATTATGATGAAAAGGGATGTGGGTGATGCTGTGGTCTAAACCACTGAGCCTCTTGGGCATGCCGATCAGTGTATTGGCAGTTTGAATCCCCGTGATGGGCTGAGCTCTCATTCATAGAATCATAGAATCATAGAGTTGGAAGAGACCACAAGGGCCATCGAGTCCAACCCCCTGCCAAGCAGGAAACCATTGCTCGGTCCCAGCTCCTGCCAACCTAGAAGTTTGAAAGCACACCCAAAAGTGCAAGTAGATAAATAGGTACCGCTCCGGAGGGTAGGTAAACGGCATTTCCGTGCGCTGCTCTGATTCCAGTGTTCCACTGTGCTAGAAGCAGCTTAGTTATGCTGGCCACATAACTCGGGAAAACTTCTGCAGACAAACGCCAGCTCCCTCGGCCTGTAAAGCGAGATGAGTGCCACAACCCCAGAGTTGTCTGCCACTGGACTTAACTGTCAAGGGTCCTTTACCTTTATCTTGATGAAAAGGAACTTGCTATGACAGACAAGGGCTTTACACCTTAGATGAAGTTTTATTTCTGGGGACTGCCACTTTACCACAGGATTATACCCATGAAGCACCCCTGACCCCATCAGGCTCCACTTCCATTGCTCCTCAAGGCACCATAATTTTATTCTTTCAGAAGCTGTCCACAACACATTACACTGCATTCTCTCCTGTATGTCTTCCCTGCAATCTCTGGGACAATTTCCATCTCACCATCAGATACTGAAGAAAATGGACCTAGCAGGACTGCATTAAACAGGTACAACAGGCTTGAGAAGGAAAGCTCTGATGCATGATGCTGTTTAATGTTTAAGATTCTGAAGTTGCTGTAATGTGCAGGCAGCATTTAGCAGCATACAAGCTTGATGTGTGTAATAAAATTTCTATTCCCAACTGTTTGTTGCAATTATCATCACCCTGCTAACCATGGCAATTGTTTAGTCCATCCAAAAGAAGAATGTATTTAGAGGCAATTTATCTCCACAACAATGCTTTAGAATTTGGCAAGACAATTTGTCTTTAAGATCAGCTGCAGGGAAGAGCATGTTTTCTTTTTGCAGCTGGTGTTGTGTGCAAATGGAAAATTACCCAGACACTTCCTAAAAGCCTTGAAAATAAGTCTCGTGCTTTGGCTCCCACAGTTATTCTGGCTCTGATTATCACTTGCCAAGTCTCAGCTAAAGTACAAGATGCAACATGCACTTGAAGGAGTTTCATGGAGAGCAAACACAAATAGAACCTATGCCCCAAGTCCATGTACCAAGCACTGTGTAGGAATCTCAGAGTGGAAACAAACATTTGTTAGCCAAGGACTTTGAGAATCCCATTCACTTCCTAACGTCTGCTAACTGATGAGGAGAGGTTGCACTTTGCAGGGTACAAGAAGAACTCAGGCAACGAATATTTTACCCTTCCTCCACTAATTACTTTCTGCTGTGAACCCCTCTACATCAGAGTACCTTTCCACCCAACGCTTCTTTACTTCAAATGGCACGCATCTCCCATCACTTTTGCAGCTGATCAGCTGATTCAGGGTTCTTTGATTGCCCCAGCAATTTTAAGATCAATGGTGGCTCCCCACGGCAAAAACAGTGGTCCCAGAAGCCCAGCTATCAAGGAAAGAAAAGGGAGTTGAACTTCAAACATTTTTTCTCCCTCTCCCTGTCCTTAATAACAGAGGCTACCCTCTGAGATCAAGCTAGTTTTGTACGGAGAGAAATATATGCACGTATAGACAGTTTCTGTACACTTTAGATATGCTGCTCCTTGTTGCCCCCCCCCCTTGTTTTCAGACGGCTGTTGCTGTTAGATATGCATTATGTTTTATATTTGCACCCAAGATAAGTAGGTAATAACTTATGCTATCAGACTTTATTTTATAGGAGTTGAGTTTATTGCTGGGATGACATTGTGTATAATTTGACTTTGCTGTGCAGTGTGTATTCACATTCATTATCCTCACTATGTATTATGACTATGTATTGCTTATTATTATGAATTGTATTTATATAACTTCTAGGGTTTTTTTGTATTGTAAGGCTGTTATGTTATGTAGTGACATACATTGTTTATTATGTTCTGCGTTGTAAAGCTTGCTGTGTTCTTTTGAAGGAAAGTATATAATAGGAATTATAAAAATGAATTTAAAATAAATAAGCTATGTGCGGGTAAGGGTTTGAGACTGAACATCCTGAATAGCTGCAGTACTGCTGGCACATCAACAACTTGTAGAGTGCCACACACTCAGGAGAGGTGGGAAGAGACATGTTCTCTTTGTGTGAAGGAGTTTGTGGGTGGTACCCAGACATTCCAATTACAGTGACTGCTCAAAGTAGACCTTAATAGCATACAGTCCCTCGTCCTTACTAAGGTGGCTACAAGCGATAGACCACATGACTAATAATAATAATAATAATAATTTATACCCTGACCATCTGGCTTGGGTTTCCCCAGCCACTGTGGGCGGCTTACAGCATATCTAGAAACATAATAAAAACATCAAGCATTAAAAGCCTTTCAACACAGGGCTGCCTCCAGATGTCTTCTGAAAATTGTGTAATTCTTTATATCCTTGACATCTGAAGGGAGGGCATTTTGTATGAATTTTACACCATACAAAAAAAAAATCCCTCTAGAAAGAACACAGGTATTTTAACAAGTTGGGATGTGGGGTTTTTTTGGAAGGTGTGTGGGGGCATTCATTGATATGAGTTCCCATCTGCTGTCTAAAGACACATGCTTACCATAAGAAGTCTCTCTCCATGGCTATTTCCCTTCATAAGAATGAGCAGGTTGCCCTCAGAGAAACATGGAGATTGGGATCATAGTGGTTATTTGCATCTCACTGTCAGGGAAAGGGGGAAATGCTTGAAATGCAGCCACTTACCCTCTTGATCAAACACATTGCTCTTACAGGGACATAGGAGGTGTGAATGGCGAGCTCGACATGGCCCAGGAGGAAGGAGCAGAACCACTGCCTAACACTGCCTCCAACTCCCAACCCTTCTGGACGGTCCAGGAGAATACCATGGGTCAAGTAGTATCAAACTGCCTCTATCACATACTCCAGTTCAGGGAAGCTTATCTATATAGTCCAGGGCCTGTTAAACATCAACTCCAGGCAATAAGAGCATACATAAAGTCTGCTGGATCAAGTCAGTGGTCCGTCTGGTCCAGCGTCCTGCTGCCACGGTGGCCAACCAGATGCCTATGAGAAGCCTACAAACAACTGAATTTTAGATCCTTCAGAAGCCAACTGGAAAGTATATGCAAAACACTTGAGAAAAGTATATGCAAAACACTTGAATGAAGTTAGTTGCCACCATAGCAAGCTTTACACCACAATTATTGTAGTGTCTCCAGTGAGCTATCCAGCACAACATCATGGGTCCAATTTCAGTTGATGTGGCCTGATGAAATGGACAAGGTGTTTGCAACAATGCACCCAACCACATTATCCCCCTCACTCTTGCCCCTCTCTGTTTCCTGAAGCACACTGCTGGGGTAGTGGCCAACACTTTGCAAATGAGGGGGTTCAAGACAGGGTTGTCAGGATTCCAGCCGCGGTCACAGGTAAACTGGCCTCACTCCAGGCATTTGGCTGGGATCCTTGTTGACCTTCTGTCTGCGTCTCCCGGCAGGCAAGGTCGTAAATCGGCGATCCTCCTCAAACGTGAGGAGAACACACCCTCCTCCTTCTCTCCCTCCCTGCACTCCCCGGGGGGGGGGAGAATGACAGACAGGAGTCCTTTTTACATGTTTTATTCCTGTCATTCAGCAGTACAGAGAAAACGTGTCTGTACCCTCCAGACTCCGGCAGTAGAGTCTCCACTCCGCTCCTGTACTTCCAGCACAGGTCAGATGACACTCTGAGCTAACATCCGGTGCTCAGTACAGAGAATGGACTGCCCCTTTTTCCCACCAGTAAAGTTCCAGACCACAACATCCTGTTTTGCTTTCCAGCCACCTACAGCTGGCTTTTGCATTGCTGCTTTTTCCTGACAAGGGTTACAAAGGAAATGTTTGAAATAAATCAGCTACATCATATGACATCAGGTGATTGGCAGGTGGGCAGCCCCCTTCTGGCAGATTCCAATTCTCTACTCCTGATTTAAACCCTAGTTTTAAAAAAACCCTAGCTATAACAATATAACTCAGGTGGTTAGGAAGGCCCAACAGAGACTCCCTTTTCTCAGGGTCTTGCGAAACAACAATGTTAAACAGCAATTGATGACTGTCAGGAGTGTGTGCAGGAGCCGGGCCCTGTGACCAGTAGGGCTTCGCAGGACTGGGGCCTTCCTAAGTTTGTTCTGGAGAGGCAAGGCGCGGCAGCACAGGTGAGGCCGCTTGGTAACTCACTGCACCTGGTGGCTAGAGCTGGGAAGGGATACAAGGTCAGCATTTCCCTTCGGCTCTTTGCCACAACAACATGTTTCCTGCCTTGCCCTGTTTGGCTTCTTGCTTCCTGATCATTGGACCTCGGATTCTTGACTCCTTGCTTCTTGACCCTAAGACCCTTGACTTCGTGACTCCCTGCTTCCTGACCCCCGGACCCCCGGCTTCTGGACTCTCATTCCTGCTCCCACCCCGCCATCTTGCCCCCGGTCCTGACGTCCTCAGCTGGGACTTCGATCGGCCGTAGACCGGACCGTGACAATGACCTCCTTTTACCAGCCCACAATAGAAAGTGTCCTCTCATATTGTATCACAGTGTGGTACATTGGCTTGACAGCCATGCACAGAACGTCTTTACAGAGGGTGGTGAACACAGCACGTATCATGGGCTGTCCCCTGAGCCCACTAGATGACATTGCAAGGGATTGTTGCATTAGAGTGAGAAGAATTCTCAGGCACGATTCACACCCCGGCCAGCACCTCTTTAATCTTCTACCCTTGGGCAGGAGATATAGAAGTATAATCAGTCATACCAACAGGCTAAAAAAGTTTCGTTTCTATCCGTGGGCTGTTAGGCTGCTGAACAGAAAATAATATAGTGTAACTGACTTTTGGGGTTGGTGTGTTGTGCAACAGGCACACAGAGTGCAATGAGATCGAGTGTTTGTGTGTGGGGGGAGGGAGGCTCGGTAAATTTCATTGTACACAGCTTGTACATTGACAATAAAGGTATTATTATTATGTAAAAATGGCTTTCAGCTGTTCTTCATGACATCTTTCCTCCGTCATCAGCACAGAGCATGCAAACTACAAAAGGGCAGCAGAGCTAAGGGAAGCAGAGCTGAGGTTCTGTGTCTGCTCAACTGCCTGTGTTGATGGAGCTCTAGTAGGATTGTGCTTCAGATTTGACTCTTCACTGTATCCTGACTGCTGGACTTCAGACTTGGCTACTTGGATTTATCCTGACCCTTCAGCTTTACTTATGTGGATTGACCCCTGCACTTTGAACTTTGCATACTGGCTTGCTGCCGGGTAGACCAAGGGTTCAGAAAGGCAAAACAGTTCAGAAAGGCAGTCTGTAAAATTGTAGCAATAAGCGGACACCATGTATTGTACTGTTTCCTCTGACTATCCAATATAGAATCAAAAAATCTCAAAAAATCAACGGTTTGACAGATTTCCTTGGTTCCAACGGCAAATGACTCCTCTGGGAGAGGGGAATCCTGGGCTCCCCCTGCCTCCATAATCCCTTAAGCATAAGGTCACATTCTCCTTATTCCTCCACAAGGTGTGATCTTAGCCACACAATAAATCCTGATACAGGAAATCCTTGCAGGGAGGCTCATTTAATTTCATTGTGCACAGGTTGTACAATGACAATAAATGTATTATTATTAGGGGGATGTGTAAATACTCTTATTGTTCTTTGGGGAATAGGGTAGTTAAAAGGTGTCAGAAAGGGGTTATTGACAGGGGTGGGTGATGGGCCCATGTTTCTACATGCCAAACACTCCTACTTTGTGGCATATTTGTGATGCATTGATGATGCCATTGAAAAATGCATTATGAGAGATGGGAAGAGGTCTTAAAAGTTCACTCAACCCCATGTTCGAGGTTGCCTACTCTGTGTTTGAACCTCGTTGCAACAAATAAATATCAGGTCTACTGACCACTGTTTGCTTCTTTAACTTGGCTGGAGACTTCTTTTGCTGACCGGAGAGACCCACAGGGAGTGGCACCCCGACGAGCTGGGCAGCAGAGTAAATCCACACCCCGGGGTTTTTCCTTATCAGAATCAACCAGCACGTGTCACTATCCTGAACATCCCACCTCGTTGTGGGATCTTCCGCCGCCCTCTCTCTAAGTTCTGCATCATACTCCAGAGCTGCTGCCTCCCCTGCCATTAACTTGGCTTTTAGGATGATATGTTGGTAAGCTGAATAAGTGCCAACCCCTGTCTGGGCAAGCCGATGATATAACCCCCACATAAATTGAGAAATGTGGTCATCCAATTATGGAAGTTGCGTTCAACAGTTACTTTCTTTTCCTTCTGCCGTTTGGCTGGCTTGGACTTAATACTGCAGGATGAGGCTGGCAACAAGAAGGCCTTAAAGCATAAGATGAACACTGAATCAAGCTCAGAAACTCACTGGGAGGTCCAAGCATGTAGGTCACAGAATTCAACTTCTTTTTTAAAGAAAGAGAATTGGGATATTCTCATTAAATAGTGGAAGCTCCCATAAGCTCCAACATTCCTGCATTTCATCTGTTGCCTTGAGCCAATTATAACCTTTCCACCAAACCTAACTCATAGGATTGTTGTACAGAAAAGATGTGTGAGGGAAGGGATGATGTACAACACCTTCCACAGAAAAAGAGAATGAGATAAAAATTTAGCTGTAAGCTGCCTTGAGTCCCTGTCAGGGAAAATGGTGGGGAAATAACAGCAACAACCCACTACAACGGCTGGAGATTCTGCAAAACTCTTTTGCACAAAAGATACTGGGTCTCCCCAAGGGCTCGGTTGCTGCACAGTTAAGAACAGAACTGGGCCTCCCCTCCATTGTTGCGAGAGCCCACACTAGAATTATTAGTTTTTATTGTAAATTAATCAATGCCCCAGGTTCCCTACTAGCCAGGCAAGCCTTTTTAACTTGTTCTCATAGCAACAAATGGTCCAAGGCCATGGAGACTATTACTGCACGCTACTCCCTCCCAGATCTCGACACGCTGTCATCTTGGGACCAACATAAAATCTGGGCCTGGATTCTTTCAAAAGACGAGGCCATGGACCGGGCACAGTCCACCACAGCCCGCCTCTCCATGTGGCTCCCTAAAGTGAAAGTGGTAAGATCACTTGCCAACTACTTGATAGAACTGACGGAGCCCAATCTGAGAAGAGCATTTACTATGGCCCGTTTCCATTCTATACCCACGGCCTTCCTCCAGGGGATTTACTCTAAGACCCCTATTACTCAGCCTCTATGTCCATGCACAATGAATGAAGTAGAGGACTTCATACATTTCTTTTTCTACTGCCCTATTTATGAGCCAATAAGATCTAAGCTCCTCCTCTTGATCCCGCCCACCATTACGTCTAAGGAAGACTGTTTGAAATCGCTTCTGGTGGACGTAAATCCCCAAATTTCACATGGGGTGGCAATCTTCATAGTGCAGGCTCTGAAACTCAGGGCTACTCTGACAGTGTAGTGGGTCCTAGACCTGGACCTGTTTTAATTCTTTTTATTACTTTTTTTCTTTTTTCTTTTTTTAACTCAATGTGCCGAGCTTATTTTTGGGCCATTTTATGCTTTATATATATCCGCATATTAGATTTTTGGCGCTGGCAACTAAATCTTTGCATTATTGTCTTAGGGTAATTTAAATGTTATTACGCCAGCAATATTGCCTTGAATTTTGCTTGGTTGCTTATCTCTAGCATTTTTGTATTGTCTTATTTTGCTATGGCTGTATGCTAATTCAATAAAGGTTTGAACTTTGAACTTTGAACTTTGAACAGCAACAACCACCACCAGAGAATTATCAGGAACATACCAGAGTGTGGATCCTATTGAACTCAGTGGGACTTACTTCTGAGTAAAAATGCTTAGGATTTAAAGTGGATTGGTGACTGTTTCCTCCAAAATTATAGGAAGGGCTTTATATGCTAGCTTCACCATTTCCTTAAATTGGGTGCAGGTATTTTATTTTCAGCCTAACAAAACTCCATTTTTGCACCAATACACATACCGGGGTGCCAACTTGAGTAAAATATGGGAGGCAGGTATGCCCTGCTCCATATAATCAATCACTTGAGGCAGCACCCACCCACCCACCATTTGAATGGCAATGCCCATTAACTTTGGGGGGCTGACCCCCTCAAATATTTTATTAGGGGGGGCTAAGGGCCCTAGGAGTTGGGTCCTATGATACACACACCTTTTAATTGTTCTCATTGACATGGGGAGGAGGGGAAAAGGAAAACCAGGACATCCCAGATCAAATCAGAAACTGGGATGGCTTCTGTAATTCCAGGACTATCCCTGGAAAATTGGGACATTTGGAGGGTATGATCTCCCATGAGATATAGGTCCTTCTTGGGCAAGAAGCCCAGAAAATTGTGTGTGTGTGCAGACACATACAGACAATCCAAGAATTGCAGCTTCACCAAGTCTTAGATAAGGGTGATCTTAATTTGTAGGTTAATCAATTATGTTTCAGAGACATGCAAGTTACAGGGGCATCACTTTGAACCCAATGTGGGTGGCAAAAATTCAGGATGCCCAACAAATGTTTGGCATCATATTGTACGGACCAAGGATATCCATTGCACCACCTCTTGTTCAGTGGAAACATTTGCAGCAGCTCAAACTGCTGAGTCAGAAATGCCATCCTTTATTATCCAACCCAGTTCATCCAAAGTGTTCCAACCACTGACTCCTAATATTTCTTTTATTTACATGAAAAAAGTACTGGATTTAAGTAAATGTGCTTTGCCATGCCTCGTTAATTGCCTCTGTCACCAGGCATAAATCCTCCTGTAGGCAGCAGAGTAGGAAAATCCTCAAGCTGAAAAAGGGTGATCATCAAGCTGAAAAAGACGATATTTTTCGTAGGCTGAATATTTTAAACAATATATTGCAAGTGTTAGAAAGTTATGGGGGGAGGGGGACTTTAGTCTGTGAATAACTTCTGATGTAGGTAAAAGTGGGCCATCAAAGTGCCATATATTATTTACTTTCAAATAAATTTCCTAAGGATTTTGCAGATATATATAGTTAATAACACTGAATTCATTGCAAGCCAGGAGCTGAAAAGATATAACCACCCTGTTACTTATTCATCAAGTAACTAGAGCACTCTCTGGTCGCAGCTAAGCACAATGCAATCTGATCCGATGAACATTTACTCAGAAGTAAACCCTGCTACTTTCATTTGGGTGTACCCAACATTTTATTATCTTGCCCAAAACACTACCATGGAAGAGTCAAATGCTTTGCTGAAATCAAAGTAACTAAATGCTTAATGTATTTGCAGGAGGTGCACGCAACAGTGACCTTTGAGGCTAAACATTTATCTTCTTCAGAAATTATGGTGGCTGGATTTTGTACCATCACTTTCGCTTCCTAAACTAGACTCTGCCTCTTGCATTTGGATATCTTTTCCCTCCAATTAAACATGATGAGAGAAATCTGGTGCTGCTTCTGTTGGCTGTAAAGAAGAATTGTTCACACTTCTGATAAACAAAACAACCCATTTGGTATGGGGGTGGACATTACTGATAAACACACATCAGCAAAACTAATTTGGCATCTTAAAAATAACTTGGGCCATACAGTTATTTCAAAGGCCATTATCGCAAATGTAGCTGCATATAATTAAGTGCCTTCATATGTTTTAGCACAAACAGAAACATAGTTTTATTTTATCATTTCCCCCCCACCCCATATAATCATAGAATTGCAGCGTTCACATCACCTTGCCAACAAAGGTCCATATAGTTAAAGCTATGGTTTTCCCAGTAGTGATGTATGGAAGTGAGAGCTGGACCATAAAGAAGGCTGATCGCTGAAGAATTGATGCTTTAAAATATTTTAAAATATTAAAAGATGATGCTGTTAAGGTGCTACACCCAATATGCCAGCAAATTTGGAAAACTCAGCAGCGGCCAGAGTATTGGAGAAGATCAGTCTACATCCCAATCCCCAAGAAGGGCAGTGTCAAAGAATGCTCTAACTACCGCACAATTGCACTCATTTCACACTCTAGCAAGGTTATGCTTAAAATTCTACAAGGCAGGCTTAAGCAGTATGTGGACCGAGAACTCCCAGAAGTGCAAGCTGGATTTAGAAGAGGCAGAGGAACCAGAGACCAAATTGCAAACATGCGCTGGATTATGGAGAAAGCCAGAGAGTTCCAGAAAGACATCTACTTCTGCTTCATTGACTATGCAAAAGCCTTTGACTGTGTTGACCACAGCAAACTATGCCAAGTTCTTAAAGAAATGGGAGTGCCTGATCACCTCATCTGTCTCCTGAGAAATCTCTATGTGGGACAAGAAGCTACAGTTAGAACTGGATATGGAACAACTGATTGGTTCAAAATTGGGAAAGGAGTAGGCTGTATATTGTCTTCCTGCTTATTTAACATATGCAGAATTCATCATGCGAAAGGCTGGGCTGAATGAATCCCAAGCCGGAATTAAGATTGCCGGAAGAAATATCAACAACCTCAGATATGCAGATGACACAACCTTGATGGCAGAAAGTGAGGAGGAATTAAAGAACCTTTTATTGAGGGTGAAAGAGGAGAGTGCAAAATATGGTCTGAAGCTCAACATCAAAAAAAACTAATATCATGGCCACTGGTCCCATCACCTCCTGGCAAATAGAAGGGGAAGAAATGGAGGCAGTGAGAGATTTTACTTTTTGGGGCTCCATGATCACTGCAGATGGTGACAGCAGTCACAAAATTAAAAGACGCCTGCTCCTTGGGAGAAAGGCGATGGCAAACCTAGACAACATCTTAAAAAGCAGAGACAGCACCTTGCCAACAAAGGTCCGTATAGCTAAAGCTATGGTTTTTCCAGTCGTGATGTATGGAAGTGAGAGCTGGACCATAAAGAAGGCTGATCGCCAAAGAATTGATGCTTTTGAATTATGGTGCTGGAGGAGACTCTTGAGAGTCCCAGGGACTGCAAGAAGATCAAACCTCTCCATTCTGAAGGAAATCAGCCCTGAGTGCTCACTGGAAGGACAGATCCTGAAGCTGAGGCTCCAATACTTTGGCCACCTCATGAGAAGAGAAGACTCCCTGGAAAAGACCTGATGTTGGGAAAGATTGAGGGCACAAAGAGAAGGGGACGACAGAGGACAAGATGGTTGGACAGTGTTCTCGAAGCTACCAGCATGAGTTTGACCAGACTGCAGGAGTCAGTGGAAGACAGGAGGGCCTGGCGTCCAACCCCCAGCAATGCAGGAATTGCTCCAAGGCAAGGCTCAAACCCCCAACCCTTTAATTAACATTGAGATTAACTATCTTCATGTTTTTAGATTACTTTTGACCCCCTTTTCAATGAATTTCAAATTTTTAAAGCTTACATTTCACAACAAGCCTCTCATTATGAACTTGTTTACATTTAGATATGTGATGTTTTCTATATCTAAGCTAATAATTTTCACTAAATCAAAGATGTCTTTAAAGCTAACCTTGTGTTTTAAATATTATTCTATTAAGCTATGGAGGAAAGTTTTGGCCTGGCACCTAAATATATATAAAATGGTCCCAGGCAAGCATTCATGGGCAGAGCATTCCACAAGTGGGGACCCACCACAGAAAAGGGCTGTTCTTATGTTGCCACCCTCTGGAACTCTTGTGGAAGAGGGGCACCCGAAGAAGGTTGTTAACCTATCAGCTAAATAAAGTCTCTCAAACAAAAATAAATGTTACCTGTGGTTTTAGACATTGACTGGGTCATAATCCACTGCCTCTCAAGCCTTTTTCTCCAAGAAAATTCCATATGCAAATGGTGGCTTCGTCACCAAAATCAGGGGAAAATGTTTCCTAAGTGTCTCCTTAGCATAAAGGAAAAGGGACCCCAGATGGTTGGGTCCAGTCATGGCCGACTCTGGGGTAGTGGCAGTCATCTCGCTTTACTGGCCAAGGGAGCCGGCAAACAGCTTCCGGGTCATGTGGTCAGCATGACTAAGCTGCTTCTGGCAAACCAGAGCAGCCCACGGAAACGCTGTTTACCTTCCCGCTAGAGTGGTACCTATTTATCTACTTGCACTTGACGTGCTTTCGAACTGCTAGGTTGGCAGGAGCAGGGACCGAGCAACGGGAGCTCACCCCGTTGCGAGGATTTGAACCACCGACCTTCTGAGCGGCAAGTCCTAGGCTCTGTGGTTAAACCACAGCGCCACCTGCGTCACTCCTTAGCAGACTATAGTACAAATTTTGATGGTGGCAATCTTTCCTTCACCAAGTAATTGCTGAGTATTTATAAAATTGTATACAAGGGCACAATTCTAGGTAACAACCACAAAAATAATTTTGGATCTTTGAGTGGTAGTATCCTCTTGGAATAGAGTAACTTCTTAAGTCTTCCCAGCTGTGAAAATTTCAATTAGAACCTTGAAATGGCCTTGAAACGCCTTTGAGGTACAATCACCCCTTGAAGTTCTTCAAAACAGGACCTTTTCTGGAAGCTTGCCTGTTTTCAGTTACTTAAAAGCATTCTTCAATAATTATTTTTGTGCTATATGCTTTTTATAAGCTTTCTTGAAATGTACATTCTGGAATTGTAATGATGTTTTCTTGATTACTTTAGAGTTAACCTCTTCTCATTATCAATATTGTTAATGCAGCTATGTGCCTTTCAGCACTGTTGTTTGTTAGACATTTAGAATCAAATTGATTGCACAATTTGCACTCAAATTTCACGTTCAGAATTGGAAATAATGTATTAAAGTTTGAATTCCCCAAGCAGTTACTTGGGAAATTCCCGGATTAACTAGCAATAATAAAATTGATAATTTATTCCCGATCTTTAGCTGAGAATTTTATAAGGCCTAGATGACATTGAAAATTTGCCCAAAAAACTTTACCATCAACTTTTAGCTGTGGACGTCTTTGAAATTTCATTTTAACTACCAAAAAATACATGTAAAGGTAAAGGTAAAGGTACCCCTGCCCGAACGGGCCAGTCTTGCCAGACTCTGGGGTTTGTGCGCCCATCTCACATCTATTGGCCGGGGGCCAGCGCTGTCCGGAGACACTTCCGGGTCACGTGGCCAGCGTGACAACGCTGCTCTGGCGAGCCAGAGCCGCACACGGAACGCCGTTTACCTTCCCGCTGGTAAGCGGTACCTATTTATCTACTTGCCCCCGGGGGTGCTTTCGAACTGCTAGGTTGGCAGGCGCTGGGACCGAGCAGCGGGAGCGCACCCCACCGCGGGGATTCGAACCGCCGACCTTTCGATCGGCAAGCCCTAGGCGCTGAGGCTTTAGCCCACAGCGCCACCCGCGTCCCTAAAAAAATACATGTATCAGATTCTAAATCTGTAGTACAGAGAAATGAAGAACCAAAATACTAGATTTTATAATACTGAAATGAGTTTGTTTTCTTACTTTTTATTACTCTGAAACGCATTTGTAAATGGTTTTGTAAATTACTATTAAAGTACCATTATTAAACTTGAAGTTAATTAAAAACACAGCTTTGCTTGTAAATAGTGAGCACACAATGAAAGTCAGTCACTAAAAGCCAATTTACAATTTGTTTTACAGCCAGCACCACACCTCACTATAGGAAAAAACCCACAAAGTTTTCAGAAACCCCTGAGATTTTCTAGCTTTCAGAAAGCTCACATATTTTAAAAGGTGGTTCCTTGTCTTTCTTAAAGAAAAGGAGAAAGGACAGTAACAAAGTTGGTGAAAGCAGCATTGATTTTTCTAGATCAATACTCATGTTGCAATAAATGCTTTTACAGTTTAGGAATACAACATAAATCCACTCTTCGCATGAGCAGGCTTCATTTGTCAATCGAATTCATGGTTTCACATATCCTGGAGACTACTTTTTTATTATTATTAAAAAGAAACATTATTAGGACAGTGCTGCTAAAATACCATTCTCGTATGTCTCCCAAAAGTATATCTAAGCAAGGAGCTGAAGATATTCAATTTTTTAACTACGATATTTCTATAAGTGGTTATTGGGGTTTTTTCAAAAACAAATGAATGATATGCTTGACGACTTAATCAGAGATAATATGAAGTTGGAATGAAGAATTGAACCCACCCTCATTCTGAAACATCGCTAGTCATATCTGAACTTCCAGTTTCTGAAGAAGAGGAGGAGTTTGGATTTGATATCCCACTTTATCACTACCCGAAGGAGTCTCAAAGCGGTTAACATTCTCCTTTCCCTTCCTCCCCCACAACAAATACTCTGTGAGGTGAGTGGGGCTGAGAGACTTCAGAGAAGTGTGACTGGCCCAAGGTCACCCAGCAGCTGCAGGTGGAGGAGCAGAGACGCGAACCCGGTTCCCCAGATTACGAGTCCACCGCTCTTAACCACTACACCACACTGGCTGTTGAATCATCTCCAAATTCTCTTCCACTCTTGTTGTTGTTGAAGTTGTTGGGGGGGTTGGGGGGGAGGTTTCAATCTTCCATACTCCCACAGCACTAATCAAAACTATTTAGGCTTTAGAGTTCCACATGCGTTTCATCCAAGAACGCATTCATCAATTCAATTCAAATATTGCTTCGGTGAAGTTCTAGCTGCAACTCTAATCAGAAGATAATCAGCTTCCATAATGCACCTAAGGCAATCAAGCTACATTGATGCATGCTTCTTTGTAACTCTAAACCACCAAGGAAGAGCTTGATACAGAAATGATGTTAGGAGCATTTCATTTTTAGCCCTGCCAGCCACGTATCGATTCTTCTCATTATCTGCATCTCTGAATTGAGGCGTTTCATTCATACCTTCTTTATGTGGATTTGCTCCGACTAATGGACGCTAAATTGTTTACAAGCTGTGCACCTGAATGCCTTTTGGCATTCCCTCCTGCTTTTAATCACCTTTCTCATAAACTACGCAGTAAGTTAGGACGCCTGCATGCTAGACTCCCCAAAGCTGCTAACACTTTCCTCCTTTGATCTGAATAAGGAGGAAACTTCTGCCAGATGCAGAAATGGGAGCAGAGCTTCATATTTCCCTCCTAAGCCAGTTCACACATAGAAGACTATTTCCCTCCCTCTATGCAGTCATTGCATTGACCCTTTTACACCTCATTTTTCCTTCAAAGAGCTTTGGGCTACTGCACTATTCTTTACCCCATCCCCTTTCAACCCTCAACTTCTCTGTGAGGTCAGTTAGGCTCCCAAGACCCAAAGCGAGCAACTTCTAGACAAAGGTTGTTGCTGTTGTTTCCCTCCGCATCACTTTTCTTTTGAGGTTTCAAACTACGCAAGTATCTAACTCATGGTTAAGCCAAAAGTAGAAGCCCTGCCTAACTAAAGTCCTTTTAATCCAGAGAGCACACCCTCTGTTAGAGGGGGATTTTCCACTGGTGGCAGATGACAGAGACTGTGACTCCATGAGACAGGTGTAAAACCAAATTAAATAAAGGTTTATTACAAAACAACAAACAGCAAAGCTTGTGGGTGTTTTTCTGCAGGCAGGGTTCAAACTGCAGCTTTTCTCCTTTTGTAGCCATGGCCAGCTGCGACCAATTAGCCCAGAGCTTAGAGAAACTGTGCCTAAAGGTACAAACATCTTTACTGTTTCTGTGCAGAATGTTTCTATCCCAACACCCTCCTCCTGCTCTTTATTATGTAGAGTCATGAAGCCCAACTCATCACAGGCACCTGGCTCCTCTCCTAGTCACCTATCATCTTCTGCTGCCTTTAAGCAAAGCAAGACCACTGAGTCCTTAAAGAAGCCCTGCAACTCAAAAGTGTTTCTCTGGTCCTTTCTGAAAGCCTTGACCATCAGCTCTCTTTCTAGTTTCAGCTGCAGGGGGAGAAGTTATCCCAGTTCCAGCCAGTGTTCACTGTTTATGTCCCAGTAGACTGGTCTCTTTTCTATAGCCTCTGCCTCCTCTCTCTCTCTCTCTCCTTTTTCCTTGGTATCCTCTATAGCATGGGTAGGCAAACTAAGGCCCAGGGGCTGGATCCGTCCCAATCACCTTCTCAATCCGGCCCACGGATGGTCCAGGAATTAGTGTGTTTTTACATGAGTAGAATGTGTCCTTTTATTTAAAATGCATCTCTGGGTTATTTGTGGGGCATAGGAATTTGTTCTTTATTTTTTTACAAAATATAGTCCAGCCCACCACAAGGTCTGAGGGACAGTGGACCGGCCCATGGCTGAAAAAGGTTGCTGACCTCTGCTCTATAGCATGGGTAGGCAAACTAAAGCCCAGGGGCTGGATCCGGCCCAATCACCTTCTCAATCCGGCCCACGGATGGTCCGGGAATTAGCGTGTTTTTACATGAGCAGAATGTGTCCTTTTATTTAAAATGCATCTCTGGGTTATTTGTGGGGCATAGGAATTTGTTCTTTATTTTTTTACAAAATATAGTCCAGCCCACCACAAGGTCTGAGGGACAGTGGACCGGCCCATGGCTGAAAAAGGTTGCTGACCTCTGCTCTATAGCATGGGTAGGCAAACTAAGGCCCAGGGGCTGGATCCGGCCCAATCACCTTCTCAATCCGGCCCACGGATGGTCCGGGAATCAGCATGTTTCTACATGAGTAGAATGCGTCCTTCTATTTAAAATGCATCTCTGGGTTATTTGTGGGGCATAGGAATTCGTTCTCTCCCCCCCCCAAAAAAAATATATATATATAGTCCAGCCCACCACATGTTCTGAGGGACGGTGGACCAGCCCACAGCTGAAAAAGGTTGGTGACCCCTGCTCTATAGGGCAACAGAAGAGAGTAAAGTAACCAAGCCACATTTGTCCGGATCATGTCTACCTCTGGTCAGGCCGGCTGCAGTACAGAGCAGATGTAAGCCCCAGCCACATCTGGCTTCCCCACGCCACCTTTCAAGATGTTGATATTTGTAAAAAAAAAAAAAAAATGGTCTGCCTCCTGTGAGATCAGTCGTTTCCTACAATAAATAAAGGAATAGTTAAAGCATAGTTGCAAAGGAATAATAAGTATGATTGGCCACAAGTCCTCTATTATTTCAGAATGTTTTTCATATAAGCACCAGCTTTCTTCAATTTTTAAGAATTATTTATGCACACAACAATATTGTTCAGGCAACTCCCCCAAAAAGAAATATAGTTGACTTTCTCTTGCTTGACAATACTATTGCAGTATCCTGCATTGCATTTCAGTTGAAGACTATCGCTGTAAAAATCATAACCAAGGGCTATTCCCCTGGAGAACTCATGAAGATGAAATATGGTTGTCATACTGCTATCCCAGTAAATATAACAGAGCCAAGGTAGAAGCTCTTCCTTCCCTTCAGCTAATGGATGTGAGAGCTTCAGTCCTGAAAAACATAACCTGCATTCAGTTTCATCATTTTAATCTAATCATAACAGGGATGATGAGAGGAAGAGAGATGGGTGTTGAACAAACAGGCCTAGTTTGCTCAACATTTTAAACCATAAACAGTTATGCTTGACTGTGGCTTAAAGGTGGATGCATCCTGGTGCAGAGGACTAAAATCACAGCTAAAATCATAGGACTAAAATCTGCAGTGTGTCACCCCACACTCAAGCTGGGTGGGATAACACCCTTTGTTATTCCAAGGGTCTTATTTTTAAAATAAAAATAAATTTGTTTTTAATTATTTCAGGGATCTTGTTGTGTGGTGAGTTCCCGCCGCCCGCCTCCCCAGTGGAAATAATGACACATGACACAATTATTAAGGTTAATGGGCTAAATAAGGCCAGAACTTTATTGGTTACAGGTGATGAGCGGTATTGGCTTAGGCATTGGTCCTAAGCGACTATATCCGACTTCAGCCCGTCTGCTTGAAGTCCGGGAAGGGTTAACCACCAGTAAGGGGAGTCCTGCTGATGCACATCAACTAGGAACTCCCCCGGGGTCATCGATAGGGGGCGTGCCTTAGGCCCTCACCTCCCCAGGCTTTGGAGAGGGCCACACCCCCTGGAATCCTTTATCAGACTACCCTTCTATATGTGGGGCAGGTGATGGCTCCCATCTACAGAACTATATCAATGCCTAACTGTCAGTACCAAGAAAGATATGATGATTTTGTCGGATATCAAGCCTTATCAGAGGAACTGGCCACTCTCCAGGCACCCGGCTTGATCTCCTTGTTGACCTCCCTGTCTGCGTTTCCCGGCAGGATACAGGCTAGGTCACTATCGGCGATCCTCCTCAAGCGTGAGAAGAACACACCACTCTTCCCTGCCTCCCCCAGGGAGGGGAAAGAGATAGACAGAAATGTATTTACATGTCTTTATTTCTGTCTTTGCAGCAGTACAGAGAAACGCGTCTGCTCTCATCAGACACCATCAGTAGAGAGACAAACTCCACCTCCTGTACTTCCTGTACAGGTCAAATGACACTCAGAGCTAACATCTGGTGCTCAGCACAGTGAATAGACTGCCCTTTTGTTCCCACGGTACAGTCCCCAAGATTCACATCCTGTTTTGCATTCCAGCCAGCTGCAGCTCGTAGTCGCATTGCTCCTTTTGCGTAACAGATTTGCTATGAGGTAGGTGAATTATTAATTATAAATATAATTATAATAATTTCATAATGAACCTGGTTGCACTTAACACAAGATATCTGCAACTCTTACAACGTTCGCCAGCATTCGCCATTTGGCTCTGCAGCAGTGGAGGAGAGGAAGGAGTGCATTGTTTGTGTATGTTCACAGGAGTCCAGGTCTCCTAGAGACCAAGAAGATAAGAACATGAGAAGAACCTGCTGGATCAGGCCAAAGGACCATTTGGTCCAGGATCCTGTTCACACAGTGGCCAACCGGATGCCCGTGAGAAGCCTGCAAGCAGGTCCTGAGTGCAGCAACAGTCTTGCTACTTGTGGCTCCAACTCCTTGATCGTTTTGCTTGCCATTTGCCAAAGTTTTCCCAGCTCTACAATACAGTGGTACCTCGGGTTAAGAACTTAATTCGTTCTGGAGATCCATTCTTAACCTGAAACTGTTCTTAACCTGAGGTACCACTTTAGCTAATGGGGTCTCCCATTGCTGCCGCACCACGATTTCTGTTCTCATCCTGAAGCAAAGTTCTTAACCTCAGGTACTATTTCTGGGTTAGCGGAGCCTGTAACCTGAAGCGTCTGTAACCCGAGGTACCACTGTATCCTTTTTCAGGTGAGGTGATGAGAAGGGTACACAGTATTCTCAGAAACCTCATCAGGAGGCCTTTAAACTGACTAATGTGGGGAAGGGAGACAGTGCTCCTGAAGGTAGGAGTCTATCAATTAATGAAGATGATCATCCAAATGTCATAGACCAAATGGAGCAAACAGCACGCGGACCTAGTGGTGGGAGGAAAAAATCCTTAAATAAGAGACACGGGGGAATGATTAATGCACTTCAATGTCTGTACACTAATGCGCAAAGCATGGGAAATAAACAAGATGAGCTTGAGCTCTTAGTACAGCAAACTAAATATGACATAATAGGCATCACTGAAACCTGGTGGGATAAGTCCCACGATTGGAATGTAATAATGGGGAGATACAATCTATTTCAGAGAAACAGACCAGACAAGAAAGGAGGAGGAGTGGCGTTATATGTCAAGGATGTGTATACCTGTGAAGAGATCCAAGATTTAGATCCTCAAAGCCAAAGTGAGAGCATTTGGGTCAAAATTAAGGGAGAGAAGAATAACAGAGACCTCATTGTGGGAGTTTACTATAGATCCCCAAGCCAAACGGAGGACATAGATGATGCCTTCCTGGAACAGATGGCCAAGCTTGCAAAAGGAAGGGAGATAGTAGTAATGGGGGACTTCAATTACCCGGATATTTGTTGGACGTCAAACTCAGCCAAGAGCATAAGGTCAAACAGATTCCTCACTGGCCTTGCAGACAACTTCATTGTCCAGAAACAACAAGAGGAACAGCCATTTTAGATCTGGTCCTAACCAATGTTGATGACCTGGTTAGTGGGGTAGAAGTGGAAGGATCATTAGGCGCGAGTGATCATGCTCTTCTGAAGTTTACTATACAGCGGAAAGGAGTTCAGGGGTTCAGGAGCAGAGACGCAGAGAAGGGAGGAAGCAGAGAGCGAGGGGGAGGAATCCGAAGGGAAAATGAGTGATGATGACGACCCGAGATCTCCAAGCCTAAGCAGTGAGTCAGAGGACTCCCAAAAGGGAGCCCCAGTGAGCAGAGCAAGGGGGGGATCCGGGGGGACACCCCAGGAGGAAGGGAACAGAGGAGATTCAGAGAGCAGCAGCTGGAAGTCGGGACCCACGCTCATAACTGAGAGCGGCAGCAGCTGGAAGTCGGGACCCACGCTCAAGACTGAGAGCAGCAGGGAGGAAGGTAGCCAGGCATCGGGTTCCGGAGGCTGTCAGCAGGAGGGAGGGCACGAGTCAGGGGTGGTCACGCCCTCCTCAGAGAGCGAGGCAACGGTTAAGAGGAAAGTAGAGAGTTGGGCGCGCGCGCCAAGTTCAAATGCAGCGGAAGCTGGAGCAGTAAGCAGCCCGGAGAGTGAGCCAGGTCCTAAAGCCCGCCGCAAGGAGGCAGAAGGATCAGGGGGGTCAGCGTCAGAGGAGAGTAGAAGGGAGGAGGCCCAGGGGGGCAGAAGGACCCAGAGACGTAGGGAGAGGCGAAGGAGGTGGAGCAAGGCTAGGGTATTAAGCTGGTGTGCAAGAGGCGGGGACTCAGACGGGTCTTCGCCGACCTAGGGCAAAAGGTGTAGAGCTGCACGCTGCAGTTCGGAAATGAAACCTGTAACTTAATAAAGACTCTTATAAAGTGAACGCTGGCGGACTTGGTCCTATGTGAGCTGGGACTGGGTGGCAGCCCTGACAGTAAGACCCGTCTCATAAAAGCTTCGGACACCTGATATCTCGCAGCGGAGAGAGAGGCAGCTGGAGGAGGGGATCGGTGTTTGGGAGCAAGCTCACGACGGTTAGCAGAGATGACGGAAGCAGAGACAGTTGCAGCGCTGCAACAGGCAGTTACCCAATTGAACGCGGAGGTACTGGCATCCAAGAAGAGGGAGGAGGATGCGGCAGCCGCCTACAGAGATCTCCACGCCAGGTTTGAAGCATGGGTTAAACACGGGCAGCCAGGACCCAGACCGGAGGGGGTTGGGTTGGCACGGAGAGCAGGAGGGCTTGTGGCTCACTTCGATGGGAATTTACAACAGTACCCCAATTTTCGAGCAGACGTAATGTGCGCACTGCAACTGCTGGCAAAAGACTTTAGAGATGAGGAAGAGAAAGTGGGGTTCATACTATCCCATTTGCATGGGGATGCTAAAGCGTGGCTACGCAATTTGTGGAGGGATAAAGATCCGGCGCTTCAGAATGCAGATGCCTTTATCAAAGCGATGGATGCGTGTTTTTTGTCTACTATTGATGTGGATCTTGCCCGACGGGAGATTCATGGACTAAAACAAGGGAGGGCAAGCGTCCGGCAGTACCACGCCCGCTTTTTTGCGCTGGTCAGTGCCTTAGAGTGGGACCGGGATTCGCCCCCTGTCAGAGACCTGTTCTGGGAGGGTCTAAGCTCTGCGGTCAAGGATGAAATTGCAAGGGGCGAGAGGCCCCGAAGCACGCAGGAGGTGGTCCAAAGGGCGCTGACTGTGGGGGTGAGGCTGGAAGAACGTCCATGGTGCAGAGATGAAGGACGTGGAGGGCGCGAAGCAGCGAGAAGTTTCTCTTTCGTTCCAAGAGAAGCAGCGCGTGCGCAATCCACACCTCCGCCTGGAGGGGGAGGGGAACCGATGGAGGTTGGAGGTGCAAGGGCTCAGTCAGCAGCCAGAGCCCAAGCACCGACAGCAGTGAAAGCGAAGCCTCCTAGAGGGAACAGGAAGTGTTACATCTGCGAGGATCCAGGCCATTTGGCGAAAGAGTGTCCCCGGAGGCTCCACAAGCACACTGCAGCCTCAGCAATGGTGACTGCAGCAACGCAGCAAGGAGAACCACAGCAGGGAAACGACGATGTCTGGCTGGAGACAGAGGCACTGGGGCCCAGCCAGACGCATCAGTGAAGCAGTCCCCAGCGATCTTGCAACCCACGGACCCCCTCCCACCCAAACCAGTAGTGCAGCTCACAGCATCTCTCCAGCTACCCGATGGCGTCACTATCGAAGTGCCGCTTTCTGTGGATTCTGGAAGCAACGCAGACTTTATAGCGCAGGATTTTGTGGAGCAGCACGCTATACAGCTACTGCCTGCCACTCTGCCCCTGCAAGTCGTCACAGTGGATGGCAGAGAGTTGCTAGGGGGGCAGGTGGTGAAGCAAACGCCACCGATGGTGATGCGCCTTGGCAACCACAGGGAAGTCATCAGTTTTAATGTCACCCGACTGTCGGACACGCCCATTGTGTTGGGCATGAGTTGGCTGGACAGGCACAGTCCGACACTGGCTTGGTACCAGAGACAGCTGATCTTCGGCTCCTCTTATTGCGCAGAACACTGCATCCTGCCCAGACAGGAGGGAGAGGAGGAGGAATCACAACTGCAGTTGGGAACGTTGCAAGCAGTCCCCCACAAATACGCAGACTTTCTGGAGGTCTTCTGCGAGAAAGAGGCTGACAAGCTACCACCGCACAGGCAATATGACTGCAAGATTGACCTCCTACCAGGGGCGACGCTGCCGAAAGGGAAGCTGTATTCCATGTCTGAGGACGAATTACAGGAACTCAAACAGTTCATAGATCACAATTTGCAGCGCGGTTTCATCCGGGAGTCCAGGGCAGTAGGGGGCAGTCCTGTTTTCTTCGTGAAGAAGAAAGACACGCCCCAAAAAAGACTGGTGGTGGATTTTCGCCTCTTAAACAAGATGACCAAGCCTTCTGATTTCCCCATGCCCAGGATTGACGACCTACTAGCGACGGTGCGCAAGGGACGCGTGTTCACCAAGTTGGACCTGCGAGGTGCGTACAATCTCATCCGCATGAGGGAGGGCGATGAGTGGAAGACAGCCATGTTCACGCCTCTGGGCACCTACGAATACAGAGTGATGCCGTTTGGATTGCAAAACGGTTCTCACTGTTTCCAAGCTTTCATGCATCATGTGTTGGCGGGACTCCTTTACAAGAAGTGCGTCTGCTTTCTGGATGACATCCTGATATTCTCCGAATCGCAGCAAGCCCATGACCAAGATGTTCGGGAGGTGCTGGAGAGGCTGCAGCAGCATAGACTGTACGCCAAACTGGAGAAGTGCCAGTTCGACACGACGGAGGTGGATTTCTTGGGTTACAAGTTGTCGGACAAGGGGCTAGCCATGGACAGCGCCAAGGTTCGTGCGGTGTTGGATTGGAAGAGCCCGCGCAACCGGAAGGAGGTCCAGCGGTTTGTCGGCTTCGCCAACTTCTATCGCAAGTTTATCAAGGGGTTCGCGATGCAGACGGCGGCCATTACGGACACGCTAAGCTCCAAGAAAAAGAAATTCATCTGGACGGAGCAGGCGGAGCAGTCCTTTCAGGCACTCAAGCGTCTCTTCGCGTCGGAAGAGCAACTGCTGCATATCGACCCCAGCAGGCCGATGCGGGTAGAGACAGACGCGTCCGATAGAGCAGTGGGAGCTGTCCTGCTGCAAAGGGACCCACAGGGGGTCTGGAGGCCGGGAGCGTTCTACTCCAGAAAGCTCAGCAAGTCGGAGCAGAACTACACCATCTGGGACAGGGAGTTGCTGGCCATTCATGCAGCTTTCAAGGCGTGGAGGCACTTCCTGATCGGCGCCAAGCACACGGTGCAGGTCTGCACGGATCACAAGAATCTGGAGCACTGGCGCACGGCTCAGTTCCTGAACCAGAGGCAGATACGTTGGGCGGAGTTCTTTGCTGACTTCAATTTCCGAATAGAGTACGTCCCAGGCGACACCAACGTCATGGCGGATGCACTGTCCCGCAAACCGCAATACCTCGAAGAGGCGACGCCAGCGGCAGCCATGCACATCTTCGCGCCAACAGCGTGGGCGTGCGCCTCAGCCACAGTAGACCTGGATGCGGTGCGGCGGGCGTTGCAGGACGACTCCTTCGCGCAGGCGAAGATGGCAGAGGTGCACAAGGGCACGGCGAAGGGCGACGAGTTCCAGATACGAGACGGCTTGCTCTTACGTAAAGGGGCCATCTACGTGCCGGGAGACGAACTTCGCGCCAGGGTACTGCAGCAGCTGCACGACGCACCCACGGCCGGGCACTTTGGCACGGAAAAAACGGTGGAATTAGTCGCAAGGGACTTTTGGTGGCCCAGACTGAGAGGGGAAGTCGCGGACTACGTTGCGAGGTGCGACACCTGCCAGAGGGCCAAACCGGTGCACAAACCACCGGCGGGACTGCTGGAACCGCTGCAAACGCCGTTTGAACCGTGGGAGAGAGTGGCCCTGGACTTTGTTACGGATCTACCCAGCTCGAGAGGCAAGACAGCTGTACTAGTGGTGGTGGACTTGTTCACCAAGATGGCACATTTCATTCCGTGTGCGAAGGTGGCCACGGCGGAACAAACCGCCAAACTGTTCATAGATCACGTGTTCAAAGTGCATGGTCTGCCGCGGTCTATCCTGTCCGACCGCGGGCGCCAGTTCGTCTCGAATTTCTGGCAGAAGCTGATGAGTTTTCTAAATGTCAAGGTCGATCTGGCATCAGCAAGACACCCGCAGACCAACGGGCAAGCAGAGAGGGTCAATGCCATCATGCAGCAGTACCTGAGATGCTATGCCAATCAACAACCTGCGACCTGGGTGGATTACCTGCCGCTCGCCGAGTTCGCTTACAACAACACGAAGCACGTGTCCACAGGGGTGACGCCGTTCTTCGCCAACAATGGGAGGAATCCCAGAACCTTCCCGGGACGGGAGAGAGTGGGGGACGGAGAACCACAGACGGCGGACGCGTTCGCGTCAGAGTTGCAGGCGGTACACGATCAACTCAGACGGCAGCTGGAGCTAGCTAAGCACGCCTACAAGGTGCAAGCTGACAAGCACAGGCGGGTTGGCGAAGAGATCCAAGTGGGAGACTGGGTCTGGTTGGCAGCCCACGCAGTGCCGACCAGGTCACTAGCCAAGAAGAAGTTGGGGCACAAGCAAATTGGTCCGTACCAAGTCGAAGCACAGATCAACCCGGTAGCCTTCCGACTGGCGCTGCCGGAGGGTTCCAGAATGCATCCGGTGTTCCACAGGTCGGTGCTCACTCCCTACAAGGCACCTCACAGATTCCAGGAGCCAGGGACGGCACCGAGTCCGTTCCGGGAGCGGACGGAGACGCGAGGGGTGACGCAGCAAGACCCCATCAACGAGGTCACGGAGATTTTGGACTCCAGATGGGGGGAAGAGGGAGTCGAATACCTCCTAGCCAGAGAGGGCACCCGGGCCAGCGCCAATAGCTGGGTGCCAGACTACGCTTTGGAGGAACCCCTGCTCAAGGACGAGTTTCATGCCCTTTTCCCACACAGACCCATGCCAGCGAGCTTCTTCGACGACTGGCTGTTCACGCCCACACTTTCTTCCAGCACGTTCCATGGATTCGACTCGGACGGGGAACCCGCACTGAGCACCCGTTCCCCAGAAGGATCGCCGGCGGGTTCGGCGTCAGACACCTCGTATTGGTGGGACGATCGACCGGAGGAGCAATGGCGCCGGAAGTGGCTGGAGATGCCAGGTCGAGCGACCGACGCAGAGACTGACATGGACGTGTTCGGGGAGGACCTTGGGTTCGAGCACGGCGGTACAGAGATGGAAGCGGAACAGGTCAACGTCGGCGACCGCGAGGAGGAAGACTCGGAGGTCTTCAGTTGGCGGCCAACCACGGGGAGCGAACTGTATCCGGCATTCCCTCCCGTGATGATGGAGCACCCAGCACCCACACCTGAAAGCGGGGAGGGGGGAAAGGGGGGCTTCGAGGGGGGGATGGATGTCAGGGGTTCAGGAGCAGAGACGCAGAGAAGGGAGGAAGCAGAGAGCGAGGGGGAGGAATCCGAAGGGAAAATGAGTGATGATGACGACCCGAGATCTCCAAGCCTAAGCAGTGAGTCAGAGGACTCCCAAAAGGGAGCCCCAGTGAGCAGAGCAAGGGGGGGATCCGGGGGGACACCCCAGGAGGAAGGGAACAGAGGAGATTCAGAGAGCAGCAGCTGGAAGTCGGGACCCACGCTCATAACTGAGAGCGGCAGCAGCTGGAAGTCGGGACCCACGCTCAAGACTGAGAGCAGCAGGGAGGAAGGTAGCCAGGCATCGGGTTCCGGAGGCTGTCAGCAGGAGGGAGGGCACGAGTCAGGGGTGGTCACGCCCTCCTCAGAGAGCGAGGCAACGGTTAAGAGGAAAGTAGAGAGTTGGGCGCGCGCGCCAAGTTCAAATGCAGCGGAAGCTGGAGCAGTAAGCAGCCCGGAGAGTGAGCCAGGTCCTAAAGCCCGCCGCAAGGAGGCAGAAGGATCAGGGGGGTCAGCGTCAGAGGAGAGTAGAAGGGAGGAGGCCCAGGGGGGCAGAAGGACCCAGAGACGTAGGGAGAGGCGAAGGAGGTGGAGCAAGGCTAGGGTATTAAGCTGGTGTGCAAGAGGCGGGGACTCAGACGGGTCTTCGCCGACCTAGGGCAAAAGGTGTAGAGCTGCACGCTGCAGTTCGGAAATGAAACCTGTAACTTAATAAAGACTCTTATAAAGTGAACGCTGGCGGACTTGGTCCTATGTGAGCTGGGACTGGGTGGCAGCCCTGACAGACGTCAAACTCAGCCAAGAGCATAAGGTCAAACAGATTCCTCACTGGCCTTGCAGACAACTTCATTGTCCAGAAACAACAAGAGGAACAGCCATTTTAGATCTGGTCCTAACCAATGTTGATGACCTGGTTAGTGGGGTAGAAGTGGAAGGATCATTAGGCGCGAGTGATCATGCTCTTCTGAAGTTTACTATACAGCGGAAAGGAGCAGCCAAGCATACTATGACTCAATTTCTTGACTTTAAGAAAGCCGACTTCATAAAACTTAGGGAAGTGCTGGGTGAGATCCCATGGACAACAATACTAAAAGGAAAGGGAGTTCATGATGGCTGGGAGTTTGTTAAGAGGGAGATAGTAAAAGCACAACGTCAGGCAATACCAATGAGACGGAAGCATGGAAGGTGCCTAAAGAAGCCAGGGTGGCTATCTAAAGAACTTTTAACTGAGTTAAGATTAAAAAAGGATGTGTACAAAAAATGGAAAAGGGGGGAAACCACCAAAGAGGAATTCAAACAAATAGCCAGCACGTGTAGACACAAAGTCAGAAAAGCTAAAGCACAGAATGAACTCAGGCTTCCTAGAGAGGTTAAAAGCAACAAAAAAGGCTTTTATGGGTATGTTCGTAGCAAAAGGAAGAACAAAGAAACAGTGAGGTCACTCAGAGGAGAAGATGGTGAAATGCAAACAGGGGACACAGAAAGGGCTGAACTCCTCAATGCCTTCTTTGCCTCAGTCTTCTCCGATAAAGAAAACAATGCCCGACCTGAAGAATTTGGAGCAAATGATTCAGCAAAGGAAACACAGCCCAGAATAACTAAGGAGATAGTACAAGAATATTTGGCTAGTTTAGATGTATTCAAGTCTCCAGGGCCAGATGAACTGCATCCAAGAGTATTAAAAGAACTGGCAGATGTGATCTCAGAACCACTGGCAGTCATCTTTGAGAATTCCTGGAGAACAGGCGAAGTCCCGGCAGACTGGAGGAGGGCAAATGTTGTCCCTATTTTCAAAAAGGGGGAAAGAGAGGAACCAAATAATTACCGCCCAGTCAGTCTGACATCAATACCAGGGAAGATTCTGGAGCAGATCATTAAGAAAACAGTCTGTGAGCACCTAGAAAGGAATGCTGTGATCACCAATAGTCAGCATGGATTTCTGAAAAATAGGTCATGTCAGACTAACCTGATCTCGTTTTATGACAGAATTACAAGCCTGGTAGATGAAGGGAACGCAGTGGATGTAGCCTACCTTGATTTCAGCAAGGCATTTGACAAGGTGCCCCATGATATTCTTGTAAAGAAGCTGGTAAAATGCGGTCTTGACTATGCTACCACTCAGTGGATTTGTAACTGGCTGACTGACCGAACCCAAAGGGTGCTCATCAATGGTTCCTCTTCATCCTGGAGAAGAGTGACTAGTGGGGTGCCACAGGGTTCTGTCTTGGGCCCGGTCTTATTCAACATCTTTATCAACGACTTGGATGATGGACTCAAGGGCATCCTGATCAAATTTGCAGATGACACCAAACTGGGAGGGGTGGCTAACACCCCAGAGGACAGGATCACACTTCAAAATGACCTTGACAGATTAGAGAACTGGGCAAAAACAAACAAGATGAATTTTAACAGGGAGAAATGTAAAGTATTGCACTTGGGCAAAAAAAATGAGAAGCACAAATACAAGATGGGGGACACCTGGCTTGAGAGCAGTACATGTGAAAAGGATCTAGGAGTCTTGGTTAACCACAAACTTGACATGAGCCAACAGTGTGATGCGGCAGCTAAAAAAGCCAATGCAATTCTGGGCTACATCAATAGGAGTATAGCATCTAGATCAAGGGAAGTAATAGTGCCACTGTATTCTGCTCTAGTCAGACCACACCTGGAGTACTGTGTCCAGTTCTGGGCACCACAATTCAAGAAGGACACTGACAAACTGGAACGTGTCCAGAGGAGGGCAACCAAAATGGTCAAAGGCCTGGAAATGATGCCTTATGAGGAACGGCTAAGGGAGCTGGGCATGTTTAGCCTGGAGAAGAGGAGGTTAAGGGGTGATATGATAGCCATGTTCAAATATATAAAAGGATGTCACATAGAGGAGGGAGAAAGGTTGTTTTCTGCTGCTCCAGAGAAGCGGACACGGAGCAATGGATCCAAACTACAAGAAAGAAGATTCCACCTAAACATTAGGAAGAACTTCCTGACGGTAAGAGCTGTTCGACAGTGGAATTTGCTGCCAAGGAGTGTGGTGGAGTCTCCTACTTTGGAGGTCTTTAAGCAGAGGCTTGACAACCATATGTCAGGAGTGCTCTGATGGTGTTTCCTGCTTGGCAGGGGGTTGGACTCGATGGCCCTTGTCGTCTCTTCCAATTCTATGATTCTATGATTCTATGATTCTATGATTCTATGATTCTATGATTCTATGATTCTATGATTCTATGATTCTATGATTCTATGATTCTATTCCAAGCGCAGTTGTACCATAGATTTGTATGTGAAGTTGGCAGATTTATTTTCGACCCCTTTCCTAATCATCACTAGCATCCAATTACTCTTTTTTTTTTTTACAGCTGCTGCACACTGGGTTGACATCTCAATTGAATTATCCACTGCACCCCCACAGTCTTGTTCCTTGTCAGTCACCACCAGGCCTGAATCCTATGAGCATCTAAGTGAACTAGGTAGTTTTTGTGCCCGTGTAGCTTACTGCCCATACACCATTTCACAAGATCCTTTTGGAGCTCCTCACAATCCTTTTTTTGTTTTGTTTTGACCACTCTAAACCATTTGCCTTGATCATCAGCTTTAGCTACCTCACTGCTAACTCATTTAAGATCATTTAAGAATAAGTTTAAAAAACAGGTCTCCAAAAGCAAAGATCCTTGGGGGATCTATATCCATCCATTGGAGATACTGCCCATTTATTCCAATTTTTTTAATTCCAGTTTCTTAACCATTTACCGGTCCATAAGATGACGCCTCCTCTTATTCCATGACGGCTAAGTTTCAGGACTCTTTGGCAAAGTTTCCAAAAACCTTTCAAAAATCTTAAGCACACAACAACAACTGGATCCCCTCTACCTATTACTGCTTTTGACATTCTCAAAGAACTCTAAAAGGTTGGTGAGTCAGGACTGACCATTGCAGAAGGCATACTGGTTTGAGACAGCAAGACTTGTTCTGCTTTGTACAGTGGTACCTCAGGTTAAGTACTTAATTCGTTCCAGAGGTCCATACTTAACCTGAAACTGTTCTTAACCTGAAGCACCACTTTAGCTAATGGGGCCTCCTACTGCCGCCGCGCCGCCGGAACACGATTTCTGTTCTCATCCTGAAGCAAAGTTCTTAACCTGAAGCACTATTTCTGGGTTAGCGGAGTCTGTAACCTGAAGTGTCTGTAACCTGAAGCGTATGTAACCCGAGGTACCATTGTAATTCTAACTTTAGCAATGCTTTTTACCAGTTTTGCCAGAGCATATATTACACTAACCAGCCTATAATTTTTAGGCTTTTTCCTGGATCCCTTTTTTAAGCATGATGTTACATTGGCCGCTTTCCCACCCTCAGATAATATAAACCATGTCTTGAGAGCAAGGGGAGGAAAATGAAACTTGAACACTAGTAGATGTACAGTAAGAATATTTGGGGAGGGGGGACAACAGCACCCCACATATCTCCCTATAAAAAAGAATAGGAACAATGGCAGCTATCAGAAGATAAGGTCCCTCAAAAATTGGAGAAACTGGGAGACATGAAAATACGGCCAAGTTTAGAGCCCAAGCCTCTTAACAGTGTCATGTTTACTGCTAGCATGTTTATGGTAAGCTATATTTCCTGGATTTGTTAAAATCAATATGCATGTAGATGAAATTGGGACCATGGGAGTGAGACTACTTAGTCATCATCCCTTTCTTAATAAATTATTCCTTTATTGCTGTAGCATCAGGCTCCCGCAGTGGTACTAACCTCTGCATCTGTCTTTCTGCTCATTGTGAGTATCTGATGCCAAGAGGTAGCAAGATACCTTCCTTGGACTTGCAATTAAAGGTAAAGGTAAAGGGACCCCTGACCATTAGGTCCAGTCGTGGCTGACTCTAGGCTTGCGGCTCTCATTAGGCCCATCCTTTAACATTCATTTTTAGTCTCTGAAAAAATTGTGGAAGCCCAACACATGGAACACGTGGGAAATGATTCATTTATACAGAGCACACACAACCGAGCCCATCCCCTGGGTGCTTGTGTGTGTGTGTAGAAAAGACACATGCCCACACATCTTATTTTTTTATATAATAATGTTTATTAAGGTTTCACAAACAATAAAATAATTTCCAAAATTTAAACATAAGAAAAACTACAAAAGTATAAAACTACAAAAACAAAACACATAAAAAATACCCAATAGAAGACAAAGTTAACAAAAGGAAGAAAAAAGAAAGAATAAGAACAAAAGAAAAACCAAAAAACAAAACAGAGAATAGATTAGTGTTTTCAAATCTTATACTCCATTCACTAGTTTCTTGACCTCCTCGCACCTCCCATTTTGTATTCCAGTTCAGATATTGATTTCAGCAAATCCTTACCCTCTAACATTTATCCTCACTCAAGATATTAACCTATTAAAATTATCAATTTTCCAGTTATCAATCCCTATTTAGCACATGCCCACACATCAACCCACGTGCCAACAAAGTTCAAGGAAGTGTATGGAACCTGTGATGCTCCTGATGGTGCTGAATACCTGATGATTAGCAAAGTAGGTGGAGGTGATGGAAGTTGGAGTCCAACAGTACCTGGAGACCCACAGATTTCCTGGAGGGATGCAGAACATTATTCCACTTTAGGTCCTCCACATTAGGTCCTCCCAACAGTAGTACTAGATCTTACTAGTGGGGAGCGGGTGGCGCTCTGGTCTAACCCACTGAGCCTCTTGGGTTTGCTGATCGGAAGGTCGGCGGTTCGAATCCCCACCTGACTTTTTGCGATTGTATTCTTTGTGATTTTTAAAAGTTGTTTTAAAGTGTTGTAACCTCCACTGGGACCTTAGGGTGCGGGAGAAGGTAATAAATTAAAATAATAATAATAATAAGATTGTACTTTAAGAAAATGCCAAATATGAGATTGTATGAAAAAGTTGGGACCTGCAGGAAGCAAAATATAGTGAGAGTTTTATCCTAACTTTAGGGGACACGAGTGGTGCTGTGGTCTAAACCACTGAGCCTCTTGGGCTTGCCAATCAGAAGGTTGGGGGTTCAAATCCCTGTGACTGGGTGAGCTCCCGTTACTCTGTCCCAGCTCCTGCCAGTGCAAGTAGATAAATAGGTACCGCTGTGGCGGGAAGGTAAACAGTGTTTCTGTGCGCTCTGACTTCCGTCAGTGTCCTGTTGCACCAGAAGCGGTTTAGTCATGCTGACCACATGACCCGGAAAGCTGTCTGTGGACAAATGCCAGCTCCCTCTGCCTGAAAAGCGAGATGAGCGCCGCAACCCCATAGTCATGTTTGACTGGACTTAAACATCCAGGGATCCTTTACCTTTTTAGATCTTACTCTAATTTCCTTCACTAGGAGTATGCAAAATTCACATAATCTTTCATTTCAATTAATACCCCCCCCTTTTTTTTTTGCAGCTCACACCCACAAGGTATGTAATTTTATCTCATTTAATTTTTGCAACTCTTTAGAACAGGGGTCTCCAAACTAAGGCCTGTGGGCTGGATAAGGCTCGAGGGTCTCGTTTATCCGGCCCGCAGCAAGCCCTGCCACCCGCTGCCGCCACCCACTCTTACCGGCGCTGCGCTGCACGGCTGCCCACTTCTGGGTCAGAGGAGCAATGGAAATAACTTGTGCACATGCGAAGCATTATTTCAGGTGCACATCTGGGTCGGAGGAGGCCCGTGCACATGCACACAAGCTATTTCTGTTGCTCCTCCTACCCAGAAGTGTGCAGGAAATTGCGTCTGCACTCCTCCGCCCTCTGGCCTGCCGCACGATCGGCGCTGGAGACACCGGCCCGAGGCGCGGTAAGTTTGCTGGCCCCTGCTTTAGAATTACTTTTTATGCTTTTTACGAATGAGGTACAGTTTATGGATACAGTGGTACCCCGGGTTACATATGCTTCAGGTTACAGACTCCGCTAACCCAGAAATGGTGCTTCAGGTTAAGAACCCTGCTTCAGGATGAGAACAGAAATCATGCTCTGGCAGCGTGGCAGCAGCGGGAGGCCCCATTAGCTAAAGTGGTGCTTCAGGTTAAGAACAGTTTCAGGTTAAGTACGGACCTCCGGAATGAATTAAGTACTTAACCTGAGGTACCACTGTATTTACTGTGAATGGAACCACCCTAAACAGAAACCCACATGAGATTGAAGTACAGGCTGGCGATAAAGGACATATCCTGGCTTTGCAGAGCAGTTTGCAAGGGCAGAACTATTTCACCAGTAATCCACTTCTCAATGCATATTTGAATCCGCCATTTGCCGATCGCGCTAACCCGGAAGTCCCCGAACCGCCAACCTTCTGATCAGCAAGTCCTAGGCTCTGTGACCCACAGCGCCAGCCACGTCCCATTGCAGTTTTGTTTAGGCTGCACCAATTCCAATTCATACTCATATTAACTCTTGATTTCATAGAGGACAGGCCTATCTTTCTCTTAGCAGGGCTGCTGGTCTTTATGGAGATAATGTTAGAATTTTTCTTTAACAATCCATTCTGTACTACTTCCAGTGAAGCTATGTATATTGCCTTCACCCCATATCTCTTACTCATAACACTCTTGGGCAACTGCTTCCCTTGCAAATGCTTTTAGGGCAGGTTCTATCAATTGCCTTGCCTTTTGAGGGGAAAAGAATTTCAAAATCTGTAGGATATGTCTTGATATAATCAGTTTAACAGCTTCGGGTTGGGTTTTCCAATAAAGTATTTCATTAAAACAGATCCCTAGATATTTGAAAGAGCTGTGAATCTCAGTGGAGTGGCCATCCTTTTTCCATTTATAGTTCCCAATTCCTTTTTTTAAAAAAAACCCCACAACACCATAGTCTTGTTTACTGAATAATTAATACTAAGACGTTGTTCACTACAAAAGAAGCTAAACTTGGATAAAATCCGCACGAACGTATTTGGTTGCCACACAGACAAATTAAAACTCATTTGAAGATACAGTGGTACCTTGGGTTAAGAACTTAATTCGTTCTGGAGGGCCGTTCTTAACCTGAAACTGTTCTTAACCCGAAGCACCACTTTAGCTAATGGGGCCTCCTACTGCCGCCACACTGCCACTGTGCGATTTCTGTTCTCATCCTGAAGCAAAGTTCTTAACCTGAGGTACTATTATTTCTGGGTTAGCAGAGTCTGTAACCTAAAGCGTCCGTAACCTGAAGCGTCTGCTACACGAGGTACCACTGTAGTCTGGAAACTTTCAGTGGTACAAAGTTTGGCAATATGGATTTTAAGTGGACTAGACGTATGAATGTATTTCATCACATACTTTCTCTTCACTGGTTTCTAACCAATTTCCAGACCCACGTCAAGGTGTTGGTTTTGACAGATATGGCTAATCATTACATGGGTCCTTAGTTTTTAGCAGAACAATTTCCCCCCTTATCTTAATATCATCATCAGAGACCTTGCCCCCTCAGTCTCAAATGTGGGTGTATGGCAGAAGGCAGCCACAGTAGGGATTTCCTGTTATGGAATGCCCTCCTTACAGAAGCTTGCCTGGCACCTACATTACTATACAGTGGTGCCTCGCAAGACGAAAAGAATCCGTTCTGTGATTCTCTTTGTCTAGCGGTTTTTTTCATCTTGCGAAGCAAGCCCATTGAAGGATTAGTGGATTAGTGCTATTAGAGGTTTTTAGCGGCTTATCTGCTGATCGGATCAGCTGATAAGCGGCTTAGCGGCTTAGAAAAAGGGGGGAGGGGAAAAAACCCACAGGAACTCGCAAGACATTTTCGTCTTGCGAAGCAAGCCCATAGGAGATTCGTTTTGCGAAGCACTCCAAAACGGAAAACTCTTTCGTCTAGCGAGTTTTCCGTCTTGCGAGGCATTCGTCTGGCGGGGCACCACTATATTTTCAACGGCAGGCTAAGACTTTATCCTCCCAGGCCTTATTAACATCCACTCCTCCTCCTCACTTAACACCCTTCAAGACTGGTACCAATTTTAGGGCCCGTTTTATTGGAGCTGGCCTATCTTCAGCTTTTTAAAAAGTGATTTTAGTATTTGATCTGACTAAATAAATCTGATTGTAGTTGTTATTAGATTTTGTTCTCTGTGTTGTTTGTGGATTTGATTTGGGGTGTTTTTGTAGGGTGTTGTAAACACAATCTGCCCTTTTTCCCTTATGGGGTTTCCAAGAGCCCGTATAGAGTCCTTAAGTGGTTCCCTATCAGTAGGAGAAAATAACAGAGACCAACCAGAGAATATTGAGAAGCAAAGCAGCTAGTAAGCCTAATTTTTATTAAACTGTTGCAACAGGGTGCTCCCCCCACATGCAGGAGAGAGGAGGAGAACCCAGAACAAAGGTGTGCCAGCTCTTACATAGACTTTTTAAATTGCCCACCCTCAAACTACAGACCACCCCCAGAAACATCATACATGCATCACAGAAGGGGTGTAGCCCAGGACAGAAAAACCGTCAATGGGAAAAACTGGCAGAAAACCTGTCAATGGTCACTGACTGGATCACCCAGTTAGGCTGGCCATTCTTTTGTAATGATAAACACTTAATTCCTGAGCCAGGTCACAGACTCACCCTATCCACACATTAAATGTTCCCTTAAGGCAGGATTTGTGAGCACAGAGACAATGGGGAGGTTTCTTCATTTCCTCCCTCCTTTCAGAGAAACATTTGGTCAGTTTGGAAGCAAAATGGTTTCAGGATTGTCTTCCTGTACCGTTTCAGAAATGTGGTTTGTGTATTTATGTACGTGTTTGCCTTGTACATTTAATTTACATATTTGAGACCTTAAATTCTCGTAACAGTGGTATTTCATGTTTCCTTCCTTTGCCATTTAAAACTTGTTTTAAATTCTCCGTACTTCTCTCAGAGAACTGTGCTGACAAATAAATCGCAGAGACTGTAAGTTTGCATCCAGGAACTGTCTGCTTGACCCATGTTATCTCACTGAACTTTTTTTCTCATCAAATGTGCAGGACTAAAAGCACTTGTCTGCTAGAAATGTCAGAGGACTATCCTCAGATGAATGGTTTGATGCATGAATTCCAGCCTTGGGATTTCTAGAATTAGAAACTGGGGCATCTCCATATCAACTTTCCACTTACACTTCACCAGCTGAGGCCCCATATGCATAAATTTAAAGCACCATCATACCACTTTAAACAGTTCCTTCAAAGTATCCTGGGAACTGTAATTTTTTAAGGGTGCTGAGAGTTGTTAAGAGACCCCTATTCCCCTCGCAGAGCTACAATTCTGAGTTCCCCGGGGAAGAAGGATTAACTGCAAGCCACTCTAAGAATTGTGCTGTAACTCTGTGAGGGAGATAGCAGTCTCCTAACAACACTCAGCCTTCTTAATCTTTAAGTTCACTGATCTTTTTTTGGTATTTATCTTTCTTTGAACGATCAGTGAACTTAAAGAACACCTACTGCAAAGAGAATATCCTCCATGTGTAATTGAATTCAACATCCACCAAGCTGCCATCCTTTCTAGGGAAAACCTCCTCCTTCCAGGTGAGGTGTCAACCAGCAAAGAACAATTTACCCCATTTGTGGTAGATTTCCACTTAGCATCTCTTAACTATCACCTGACAATCATAGGTAGCTACCCATTGTTAGCTTTAGCATGCTGTTCGGAGTTTGCTATCAGCAAGCCTCCTGTTACAACATTTTGCCAACCTCCAGGTCTGTATTTAAAGCAGAGCTATCAGCAATACTGGGTATCATCTTTGCAATTTCCAATGCTGTATCACCTGTGCGTGTCAGGACAGAGTAAGTGATTGGATATAATCTATGTCACTGAATGCAAAAAAAGAAAAGAAAAAAAGTGGAGCAACCTGTTGCTAAACACTTTAATTCTGAGAACTGCAGCCAGTCAGACTTGTCAACAAATGCTATAGAAATGGCAACAAACTCAACAGTGTTAGCAAAAAGTGGTCAAGCTGGACGCATTATCACCCTCAACCCATCACCTTTAGCAAATAAAGCCCTTCTGAGCAATCCATTGTCAAAGTCCCATAACTGTCACCTTGAAAAGAGCATCATTTTTATGGAAGCAACTGATGAAATTGGAAGCTCAAATGTTTTGTGAAAAGAATTCAAAATTTCTGGCATTTTAGTCACTTAAATAAATATATGCATCTAGTGATTAACTGCATCCTATCAGTATCCAGAATAAACTTGTCTGAAGTGCCAGTTGATGCTTTCATTGCTCTCCATCTAATTAAGTAGCATAATCAAACCGGGACGCGGGTGGCACTGTGGTCTAAACCACTCTTGGGCTTGCCGATCAGAAGGTTGGTGGTTCGAATCCCAGCGACAAGGTAAGCCCCCGTTGCTCGGTCCCAGCTCCTGCCCACCTAGCAGTTCAAAAGCACGTCAAAGTGCAAGTAGGTACCGTATTTTTTGCCCTATAGGACGCACTTTTCCCCCTCCAAAAATGAAGGGGAAATCTGGGTGCGTCCTATGGGGCGAATGCAGGCTTTCGCTGAAGCTTGGAGAGCGAGAGGGGTCGGTGCGCACTGACCCCTCTCGCTCTCCAGGCTTCAGGAAGACATCCGCAGCCTAGGCAGCCTTGTGGGAGGTCCCGCAGGGATGTCTAGGCTGCGGATAGCAGCCTGTCGCCCGGTGGGCGGGGCGCCCTGAAGCAGAGCACCCCGCGCACCGGACAGACATCTGCAGTGTGGGGAGCCCTGCAGGAGTTCCCCACAGGGCTCCCCACGATGTGGATAGCAGCCTGCCGCCCGGCGCGCAGGACACCCTGAAGCAGAGCGCCCCTCGTGCCAGGCATACATCCGCAGCGTGGGGAGCCCTACAGGAGTTCCCCGCAGGGCTTCCCACACTGCGGATAGCAGCCTGCCGCCCAGCGGGCGGTGCGCCCTGAAGCAGGGCGCCCCTCGCGCCAGGCAGACATCGACCAGCCCCACAAGCTCGGGGGACAGCAGGGAGGCGCAGCGCCACCATCCCGCTGTTCCTCGACCTGGTTCGGTTTCCCCGACCTGCTTTTGGGGGGGAAATAAAGGGGGGGAATTTTCCTTTATTCCCCCCCCCAAAAAAAACTAGGTGCGTCCTATGGGACGGAGCGTCCTATGGGACGAAAAATACGGTAAATAGGTACCACTCCGGCAGGAAGGTAAATGGCGTTTACGTGTGCTGTTCTGGTTCGCCAGAAGCGGCTTAGTCATGCTGGCCACATGAACCTGAAAAACTGTCTGCAAACAAACTTCAGCTCCCTCGGCCAGTAAAGCGAGATGAGCACCACAACCCCAGAGTCGTTCACAACTGGACTTAACTGTCAGGGGTCCTTTATCTTTACCTTTTAATCAAACAAGACATTATTTAACCATATAAATTATTAGCAACTCTGTAAAATATTAGACAGGAACATATAATGGTTATCTGGGAGTCATTAATGTATAAATGTTTTCTTTTTTATTTCTTATACTAACATTACTACCATTATATCTGTATTTGGCTGTTTGGTTGTGCTCATAGTTCTATTTTCTTATTCCATTCTGCAATTTATTATATTAAATTAAAATGATAATAGCAACAAAATAGGAGAGGATTTGTTGCTCCCATAGAATCGCATTGCTAAAATTTTTTTTTAGAAAACACTCCCGACTACTAAGCATGAAGCTGATTCTCTTGCACACCTTCAAAGGTAGCACAAATGACAAATTTAGCAATGTGCTGAGGCACAGCTTGAGCCTTTTTTAAGTGTTGATAAAGCTCCTCTGCTTCCATGCAGGTCCAGACTCTGGCCGGCAGCTTATAATGGCAGGCACAGGTATCTAACAGGGCTAGCACAGCTTCTGCTCAGAGCTGTCTTCTTCACACCTATCGATAGCTGAGGAACAGCTTCAGCAGAAGTAGCAGTCCATTTAGAGGCCATAATGAAAACTCCCCATCACTTCCTCAAAAAGTAAAATTAATTCCTCCGTTCGGAAAAAGAATCCTAAAATATTCAGATGTCAAAATATACACAACAGTAAAAAGTTATTACCGTTTTTACTTCATTAATTAAATTTTTCAGTATTTGGTGCAGATATGATATGCAGCATCATAAACTCTCACAACTGAGACAGAATGCATCATTTGTAAAATACAGTGGTACCTTGGTTTGCAACCGTTTTGGATTACAACCACGTCAAACCTGGAAGTGTGTGTCCCTCTTTTTTTGGATTACAACCCTTTCCCCCCCAAAAAATGACCCCTGAATTTTTGAATTTTATTGAGACTGATGCTGCATTTTATGTTGTATTCTATGCTGTTTTATGCTGTTTTTAAGTCACATTTTAATCAATGTTTTATATTTGCTGTTAGCCGCCCTGAGCCCAGTTTTTTAAACTGGGAAGGGCGAGGTATAAATAAAATAATTATTACTATTATTATTATTACTATTATTATTATTATTACATAATCTTTAGGTGCCAGGTGAAAATTTCTCTTTAACCAGGCCTTTGGCTAATTAACATTCTGTATCCTTTTAAATGTGTTTTCGGGAGGGGAGTTATTGGTTTGTTTTTGTTTTTGTTGTGTATTTTGTGTTGTCGTTTTGTATTTTTATGTTGTGAACTGCCCTGTGACCTTTGGATGAAGGGTGGTATACAAATTTAATAAATAATGATAAGAAGAAGAATGGGATCTTTAATTCCTGCTCCCAAACCTCTCTGACCTACCAGCAGGCCTACGGAATGGACAGTAAATACTTTATATAGCACAGAGATTATACCTTTTAAGCTTCCCAAATATTTAACACATAGAAGCTTGCATGAGGTTAAGGATGTCACATTTCCCATTTTACGAAAGTAAATTTTACAAAATGATTGAATTTGGAAAAACTGAAACCATTTAAGTTCCACTAAGCCCATTTTGGACAGTTTCAGGTGGCAGCCGTTATAAAAATGGTTCCAGACTAGATAAATCCTGTTAGATTCCCAGTGCATATACTAGGGGAACTTAGCATCCTCACAGAAAAATGGATGGCATAGAAAAGGAATGATTGGAGATTCTTTCAGTGCTGAGACATCCATCTCTTCCAACTCTTTAACGTGGTATCAAGGAATGGGTTAGTGGCAAGGCTCAAATTTAACTTTTGATAGCTTCAAAAGGGGGGAGTGTTCTGAAATAGTGTGCATTGGACCCAATCCAATGCTGAACCCAATCCACTTTCACATCTCCTCTTACCACTGAGATCAACTGCTTCATCTAAGAAGCTCTATTGCCCCCTACAGGCAGTCCTCCAGTCAGAAAATGGCATGTTACTCTAAAGGCCCCTGTGTCGTCACACTCTCCAATTTCCTTGCAAAATGGGCTCATGAAATGCTGAAAGTTTGAAGGCACTGATAGATGCACATGTACAAGTCTACAAGACCAGCACCTTATAAATCTCATGCTCATTAGGGTTTTACGGTTTGATTGTATAACTAATTCAAATGAAGTAAAAGGCTCTGCTACTTTCAAAAGATGTAAAAGGTACATATCTTGGTACAAACATACTTCCTTTTTAAGCCTATTACCGTTTCTTCAAAACTTGCAAAATAATCAGAACTACAGGAGCACACAGTTTGGTTGGCAGAAGGGATAAATCTTCATTAGATACTTGGGTTTAATAAATATCTATCATCTGCAAAAGGAGATAATAGAAGGACATTAAAGACTAATCAAGGTGTCCTTGGTTGACTTACACCCTGGTATTTCAACTAATGAGGACTTTGACAAACTCACAGCTCCCAAACATGTTATGTAATTTTACCCTTGCCACTTGCCAAGGTTGGTGTTAATCATTCCAGTCCAAAGCCATTAACGCTGAAAAGTTTAAGCCCTAAAATGAGTGCCCCGTTGAACTCTGCAAGCACTGAGAAGTGTCATGGAAGAACTCCATTCGGTTGAAGTGATTGCTGTGGTTCTGTACAATGTTAGCTTCACTGAATAGTGCTGGTCTCCATTAGAACACACACACACACACACACACACCCTTTCACAGCATGGTATTCCCTTCTACGGTAGTGTGGCCAACTGCAAACAGAGGAATGCAGATAGGATTGACCTTGCTTCTCCGCTCCCATTTTGTTCTGTGCAACAAAGTCGAATGAATGAATGAATGAATAAATTTATTACGGTCATAGACCAGAAGAGTGCAACAAAGTCAATGAGCAACAAATTGAGAGACGCATGGGGGGGGGTAAATAAGATGTAAGAGCCCTGCTGAAATGGCCTAAAGGTAAAGGTAAAGGGACCCCTGACCATTAGGTCCAGTTGTGGCCGTCTCTGGGGTTGCGGCGCTCATCTCGCTTTATTGGCCGAGGGAGCCGGCGTACAGCTTCCGGGTCATGTGGCCAGCATGACTAAGCCGCTTCTGGCAAACCAGAGCAGCACACGGAAACACCGTTTATCTTCCCGCTGGAGCGGTACCTATTTATCTACTTGCACTTTGATGTGCTTTCGAACTGCTAGGTTGGCAGGAGCTGGGACCGAGCAACGGGAGCTCACTCCGTCAGGGATTCGAACCGCCGACCTTCTGATCAGCAAGTCCTAGGCTCTGTGATTTAACCCACAGCGCCACCTGCATCCCGCTGAAATGGCCTAGCTTAGTCCAATTTAGAAGCCAAAAAGGAAGAACGAGCTTCTAAATCAGAAAATGTTGCCAAGGATCAAGTTACCTTCGAGAGAACAATATCTCCCAGGTTCCCCCAAACTTTGCACCTGAGCACACTGTTACCTAGCATCATTCATTCTATTTATAACCCACCATTTTTTCCAGGGTGGTGAAGAGGGAGGGAGAGGGGGATGAAAGAGACCAGCCCTCAAGCTTTATTACTCTTTGCATGTCCACCAGCGCTGCTCTCACCTCTACTTGTCAAGGAAGGGGGAACATGTATTGACAGTTTGTGAACAGAGAGGAAAGTTTTGGGAAATTGGCAGGGATGGAGGACATTTTTCTGATTGTTTTGGGGAAATGCTGTTGTTGTTGTTTAGTCATTCAGTTGTGTCAGAATCTTCGTGACCCCATGGACCAGAGCACGTCAGGCACTTCTGTCTTCCACTGCCTCCCACAGTTTGGTCAAACTCATGCTGGTAGCTTCGAGAACACTGTCCAACCATCTCGTCCTCTGTCGTCCCCTTCTCCTTGTGCCCCCCATCTTTCCCAACATCAGGGTCTTTTCCAGGGAGTCTTCTCTTCTCATGAGGTGGCCAAAGTATTGGAGCCTCAGCTTCACGATCTGTCCTTCCAGTGAGCACTCAGGGCTGATTTCCTTAAGAATGGATAGGTTTGATCTTCTTGCAGTCCATGGGACTCTCAAGAGTCTCCTCCAGCACCATAATTCAAAAGCATCAATTCTTCAGCAATCAGCCTTCTTTATGGTCCAGCTCTCATTTCCATACACCACTGCTGGGAAAACCATAGCTTTTACTATATGGATCTTTGTTGGCAAGGTGATGTCTCTACTTTTTAAGATGCTGCCTAGGTTTGTCATTGCTTTTCTCCCAAGAAGCAGGTGTCTTTTAATTTTGTGGCTGCTATCACCATTTGCAGTGATCATGGAGCCCAAGAAAGTAGAATCTCTCACTGTCTCCATTTCTTCCCCTTCTATTTGCCAGGAAGTGATGGGACCAGTGGCCATGATCTTCGGGGGTTTTTATGTTGAGCTTCAGACCATATTTTGCGCTCTCCTCTAAGTTTTTCCAATTTCCCCTCCAGGAAACTTGAATCGTTTCAAAGTTATTTTGACGAGATTTTTGGAAAGTATGCCCATCTCTATCTGTAAGGAGTCTGTATGGGAGCATATTGTATTTAAAAATGGGGTATCAGAGTTTTTAGGGGGCTAACCAGGTTGGGATAGCTGGGATAGCAGGCTTGTTGGGTTTCGAATGTCTTATGTAGATTTTTTGTTTGTTTTTGTTGTTCTGTATGGGACAATGACAATAAAGATTATCGTATCGTAAAGGATTCATGACACTTGAGTTTCAAGGAGAGAATGGAAGGAAGAGAGAAAACATGCCACCCAAGGATGGAAAGAAATCCACATCCACCATAATCTCTGGGAAAAGAAAGCATTTCTGGGACAGGTCCAGGGTCCACTGCTTTCTTCTTGGTTCCATAAACATCTGGAAATAAATGGAAGATTCTACTGCTAGATGTGTGAGAGTTTTGGAAGATGTGATAGGGTGGTTAGGGGTTTTTCAAAAGAAAGGCATACACTCGTGGAATCACATCTCTGCAGATACAGACAAGTGATCTTTTCTGAGATTGTCCGATGCAGGCAAGAGTAACACATCCAAGAAGCTATAAGATATCCTCCTGAATCTTACAGTCTGATTTTTGAAGCCTCCAACATACCAGCTTTGAAATTTCCTTTCAACACACACTTAGCTTTGAAATTTCCTTCCCTTAATTAAAATGATCATAGGATCAGGAATAGAGATCTCTTGATGTTTTTAGCAATAACGTACAGAATCTTCTTCCAAAGAAGTCTGATTGTCAGACATTTCCAGGACGTGTGGAGGAAATCGGCACCACCCTGTTGAACATCCCAAGCAGGTATCCCTATTTTTATTACCTTATATCTAACTCAGATGTTATGGAGTAAAGCTCCACTTATGAAGCATTTTATAGCTACCATATGTTCTGCTATATTTACACAGGAGGAGTATCCACTCACCAGAGACTCTGGGTGGGCGATATTTTCCTCATGGGGCAGCTGTTATGGGGCATCATCCAATGCAGCTGGGGGAGGGACATGCTTACCACTCATCTCCAGCCACAACGGGCCTCTGAGGTGTGGGTGGGCAGCGCCTGTAGAGCCAATCAGTGGCAAGGGTTTGAGGGCTGTGCCCAGCCCAGCCCTGGCCTGTTTAAGGGGGAAGCCAGAGCCCTCTTGGCTCTTCATCACTGGATTTTCCACCCACCTTGTCTGTTAGGGGCCCACTCAGTGGGTGAGTGGTATATGGACCTTGCTATGGTTTACTTGGTCGCCATATTCAGGACCAGGGAGGAAATTTCTCCTGCAAGCATAGCAACCGTCACAACTTGGGCAGATAAGGCTGTTTGCATTTCTTAGTACAGAAGGTTTTTATCTGATTTGTAGAGATCTTTACTATTCTAATTAGTTCAAGAGGGTTCTGGTAGCTTCTTTGTGTGAAAGAAACAAGCAGAAGCTTCATGATATTTGGGTTATTCTTTCAGAGAGGTCTGTGTCAAGGTCATGCTGACTATTAAAGTAGGGCCAGAAAAGGTCTGGGTTTCAATTTCTCTTTTCCTCCTGGTGTTGTGTCCTGTACATAGTATGCTTAGTGTTAAGGTTCAGACTTATTATAAGTTATTGAAAGTTTAAGTTAAGTCTGATGCAACTGGATTTCTTATGGACAGTGCCAGTCCTGAAAGTATTGGATTTGTGACCACTATGCTCATTTGCCTTCAGTAGCAGTAAAGCTCTGCTGGATGAAATATAATTGCCTCTAGTCTGTTTTTGGGGAATCCTGCAACGTGTTTAAATTTTTACTCTGCTAACTATATGCCGGAGTTCTGCTCTGGATCGATACTAAATAGAATTCCATGACCATGAATACATTATGTTGCCGTACCATCTAGTTCCATCTCCTCTGATTTGGCAGTTGCTCTCCAAGCTCTGTTGGATGAAATATAATTGCCTCTAGTCTATTTTTTGGGAATCCTGCAACGTGTTTAAGTTTTTACTCTGCTAACTAGACATTGGAATCTACTCTGGATCAATATTGAGTAGAATTGGGCTGGATCCTTCTTGTTCTGGATCTACGGGACCGCCTCTCCTGGTATGTCCCACAGAGAAATTTACGGTCTGCAAATAAAAACACCCTAAAGATCCCAGGCCACAGAGAGGTTAGGTTGGCCTCAACTAGAGCCAGGGCTTTCTCAGCTGCGCCTCCAATCTGGTGGAACGCTCTGTCACAAGAGACTAGGGCCCTGCAGGACTTGACATCCTTCCGCAGGGCCTGCAAGACAGAGCTGTTCCACCAGGCCTTTGGTCAGGGCGCAGCCTGACCCCCTCCTCTGGCAATCTGCACAAAATTTTGCTTGATGGTTGCCATTAATTTGATTTTAATTTGATTTAATTAATTTTATAATGAATGTTTTAGAATGTTGGACTATTTTGATTGTTGTTAGCCGCCCTGAGCCCAGCTTCGGCTGGGGAGGGCGGGATATAAATAAAATTTATTATTATTATTATTATTATTATTATTATTATTATTATTATCACCCCAGATGAGCAGCTAAATTATGAGTGTCCAGCACCCAAAAACCTCCTCTTTCCTTCTGAGAGGTCTTGGTGAATCCTTAGCTTCCTGTATAAGGGGGATGGATTTACTTGCAGAAACAGATGCTGCACTCATTACACCTGTGTACAGTGGTACCTCGGGTTAAGAACTTAATTTGTTCTGGAGGTCTGTTCTTAACCTGAAACTGTTCTTAACCTGAAGCACCACTTTAGCTAACAGGGCCTCCTGCTGCCACCGCACCGCCGGAGCACAATTTCTGTTCTCATCCTGAAGCGAAGTTCTTAACCTGAGGTAATATTTCTGGGTTAGCGGAGTCTGTAACCTGAAGTGTATGTAACCTGAAGTGTACGTAACCCGAGGTACCACTGTATAAAGAACTCTCTCTTTTAGAACAGCCAAAGACCAAGAACATATATCAGAGGGTTCAGGAACACATTTAACAATAGATTTGTCCTGGATTAAACAATATGAGGCTCACTGTAGGTGAGCCAGAAATTATTTTGGCTCACATACTCTGAAACAGGAAAATGGCACCAAAGCTTAGATTCTCGACTGTAAAAGCAATCAGTGAGAAACACCTGACATCTCACCCCATTCTGCCCATACAGGAGTCTTCATCTCTTCATAATATTCTGTTGTTTGGTGATCCTGCAGTCTCCAGCCTCCAGATTCATGTACCAGTGAATCACCTGTGGAGAGTAATCAGACGGAGGAACAAGGAAACTATTATTTTTTGTTTCTACTGTTTTTGGAAAATACGATTAAGAGAGAGGGGGAAAGCCAGCTACATGCATTGTTTCATGAGCAGCAGTCTTTAAAATAAATACACAGCCCAAGGGGAAATGGAGTTCAAAGCACCATATGTAGGCAGCAGAAGAATCGTCTTATGCCATTGAACAGTCGTAGTTTGTCTTCCTTGTGTTGCCTTCGCTGTCAGCCTTCCCTTTTAATTTTTCAGAAATGTAATCCCAACAGTTTGGCCTTAGTAGTTAAGTCAATGTCTTCCACAGTGGGAGAAAAATCATTTAAAAAAATAACCCAAGCACATCTTGTTAAGAGGACAGATCAGTAGGGTATATGGCAGAGAGCCTGGAGAGTCCTGATGCATTGCAGCTCCACTGATGGCGAAAATAATAACGAAAAGCAAAATCCTAAGGGTTCATTGCCTCCAGACAAATAGGATTAGACTGGGAGCATGCTTTTGGGGGAGGTCATGGCCTTGACACCAGAAGAAAGCTCCTGCAGCTCACCATTATTGTAAAGGTCCTGGAACAGAGAAGCAAAATGAAGAGTGAATCCAGAGGCAACGGGAGGTTTCATTTTAAACTGCACGTGGCGATACTTTGAATGCCACAACTGCATAGAATCATAGAGTTGGAAGGGAAACCAATGGTCATCCAGTCCAGGAATCTCAGCCAAAGCATCCATGGCAGGTGGCCATCCAACCTCTGCTTAAAAAATTTGCAAGGAAGGAGAATCCACCACCTCTTGAGGGAGACCATTCCACCGTCAATAATAATAATAATAATAAATTTTATTTATATCCCGCCCTCCCCAGCCAAAGCCAGGCTCAGGGCGGCTAACAACAATCAAATAATCAAACAATCAAATAATCTAACATTCTAAAACATTTCATTATAACAATTAATTAAAATCAAATTAATGGCAACCATCAAGCAAAATTTTGTGCAGGTTGCCAGAGGAGGGAGTCAGGCTGGGCCCTGACCAAAGGCCTGGTGGAACAGCTCCGTCTTGCAGGCCCTGCGGAAAGATGTCAGGTCCCGCAGGGCCCTAGTCTCTTGTGGCAGAGCGTTCCACCAGGTTGGAGCCGCAGCCGAGAAGGCCCTGGCTCTAGTTGAGGCCAGCCTAACCTCTCTGAGGCCTGGGACCCTGAGGATGTTATTATTTGCAGACCGTAGGTTTCTCTGTGGGGCATACCAGGAGAGGTGGTCCCGTAGGTACGAGGGTCCTAGGCCATATAGGGCTTTAAAGGTTAAAACCAGCACCTTGAACCTGATCCTGCACTCCACCGGGAGCCAGTGCTGCTGGTACAGCACCGGATGAATGTGATCTCGCAGCGAAGACCCCGTAAGGAGTCTCGCCGCGGCATTCTGCACCCGCTGGAGTTTCTGGGTCAGTCTCAAGGGCAGCCCCACGTAGAGCGAGTTACAATAATCCAGTCTGGAGGTGACCGTTGCGTGGATCACAGTGGCTAGGTCAGGGCGAGAGAGATAAAACAGCTCTTACCTTCAGAAAGTTCTTCCTGATTGTAATGGGTATGGGGTTGCTCGTGTGTAAGTTGCCGCCTCTCCTGGCTATGTTGCCTTGTTAAACCTTTCAGTCTGGGCAGCCCTTCACTTCGTGGTTGCCTCAGTCGCAAGCAGAATCCGTCAGTGGGCGTTTCTTAAACCTCTTCCAACATAAAAGTTGTTTGACTCCCAGTCTCCTCCTACTCTCTCTGCACGGAAGTCTTCTGCGCAGGGTGGGCGTGAGTAGCGGAGGACCCGTGCTCTCCCCGCTGGTGTCCGGTGAAGAGTCCTGGAGCCCTCTCACCAATTCCCCCATCAGCCCCTCTATATCCCTGGTGTTGCGCTGATTTGCTTCCCCATCTGCAGAGCTGCCTCTCTCCCTGCTGGGCCCTTCTCCAGCATCATTTGAGAGCCTTCCCTCCAACTCAGGCTCCGATGTCAGTTCCCTGACACTGATGTTTAGTCAGAATCTTCTTTCTTATAACTTGAAGCCATATTTACCAGAAATAACTTCCAGTTGCCTGTGTAGATCTGGCCTAACACAAGGTATCCCAAGCTCAAAATCATCATAACGAATTTATTTATATGCCAAATTATTCTCAAGTATGTTCACAATAAGAGTAAATAATATATAGAAATTCAACACAATGCTAATGTATCCTACATTAATATATTTATATCTGTATCATACATAAATATATTTATATCTACATTTGCAAGCTAACAAAAAAGCAATTAAAATATCCCTGAACACGTGAAAAACCTTCCTTTCTTTAATATATATATATATATATCACAAAAAATATCCAAATTCAGCTATCAAAGCCTTCACTAAGATCTCAGTAGGAAAACCACAAACACCCTTATCAAAATGAATGTTACCATTTAGATCAACAAGACTTAGCAGCATTATAATAAGGCAGGAGGAAGCAGGTACATTGATCTCAATAAAAGCAGCGGGGGTGGGGGGGTTCACAGTTTCAATCCCAACTACTCACAAAGTCTATGCCAAGGAAGTTCTCACAAACAATGGTTGGGCTCCCCATCTTTCCCATAGGTCACCACAACCCTTATAACCAACCCAGTGCCTGTAAAGGCCTTCCTTGGTGCCCATGGGATGCATTCCTCTCTCAGCTAATAGTAGATTGTCAGCCAATGGCATGACTGATTTATGAAGGCTCCCCATTACCAGAACTATGTGCGCAGTTGCTCTGCTCTGCATTCAGGTGGGCTTCAGACCACATGTTTCTGAAACAGAAGCTCCCCACCTCCACCCCCAATTAAGAGGTTCAGCAGTGGCCATGTAATGTTGTGGATCTTGTGCAAAATCCATTTGGTGGGACTTCCCCAACTGGGTTTCACTTTGGAGATCTTACAGTAACAAGCCCACCGGAAGGTGCACACCGGAAGTAAAAAGGTAAAGGGACCCCTGACCATTAGGTCCAGTCGTGGCTGACTCTGGGGTTGCGGCGCTCATCTCGCTTTACTGGCCGATGGAGCCGGCGTACAGCTTCTGGATCATGTGGCTAGCATGACTAAGCCACTTCTGGCGAACCAGAGCAGCGCACGGAAATGCCGTTTACCTTCCTGCTGGAACGGTACCTATTTATCTACTTGCACTTTAACGTACTTTCAAACTGCTAGGTTGGCAGGAGCTGGGACCAAACAACGGGAGCTCACCCTGTCGTGGGGATTCGAACCACCGACCTTCTGATCGGCAAGTCTTAGGCTCTGTGGTTTAACCCACAGCGCCACCCGTGTCCCGGGTACCAGAAGTAGGAGAACCTTTATATAACTCTTCCATTCTTAAATGTACACAACAATGGGGGGGGGAGAGAGAGAGAGAGGAAACAATCATCAATCACACACCAATTCCAATTTTAGGCATATGTGATTGCTTGTGGTAGTCCTGTCAGGGGAAAAATAACAGACCAAAATTGTCACACAGTCCCTGTGTACAAAAAAGAAAAGAAAAAAAGATTTATGTGCATGAGAAGATTTATGGATTTGGCAGGCCCTTTAAAGCCGATCTCCTGCCAACCTAGCAGTTCGAAAGCACGTCAAAGTGCAGGTAGATAAATAGGTACCGTTCTGGCCTGAAGGTAAATGGCATTTCCGTGCACTGCTCTGGTTCGCCAGAAGCAGCTTAGTCATGCTGGCCACATGACCCGGAAGCTGTACTGGCTCCCTCGGCCAGTAAAGGGAGATGAGCGCTGCAACCCCAGAGTCGTCCATGACTGGACCTAAACGATCAGGGGTCCCTTTACCTTTAAAGCCTATGGGTCATCATACACGCTACAGCTGGCAAACTCTATGTGGCCACCACTTCAAAGGGTGAGAGCACATACTGGGAGCTCTGCAAATCAGACACTTTCTACCTTGTGGTCCAGGTCATCTGGTCGAGGTCCAGTCTGATGGTGTTTCCTGCTTGGCAGGGGGTTGGACTTGATGGCCCTTGTGGTCTCTTCCAACTCTATGATTCTATGATTCTATGACTGCAGGCAGTTGTAGCTGCCAGGTTCTCCAGATTGCCAATAATCCTTATAGGATCTTGGGAAGCACCCTCAATATCAGTGCTAAAAGCATGTATAAGGACCTTTGGGCTGGCACATTTCCTCCATTTTCACAACTCAATGCTGGTCATATGGTTCTGTCTCTAGACTAGGGGCAACCCATCCTGTGTCATCGTCTGAGGTGAAACCAAAAGGTGCTACTCCACCGCGGCACCCGTGAAGTGGTGCTGCTGACAAAGACTCTCCTCCCTGAAAGAGAGGGGAGTGGTTGTGGGCGGGAGCCCGAACACCACTCCTAGCAGGGGGCGTTGCCCCCTGCCTCCAGCTCACCTGGCTGGCACTCACGCCCCCCCCCCCGGTGGCCACCCAACCAGGTGCCATGGGGGGGCGTGTCCAGCAGCCTTTATGCTGCAGTGCCAGCCTCTCCCCGGCCTCATTTCTATTTGTCGTCCTGAGCGAGTCACCCACCCTCCACTCCCTTTGAGTTAGGGCTTAGGTCATTGGCCTTGCTATGGACCTTAGGTTGGTCGCCCCGGTTGCCCGGGGGGCCTGGTAGGAGTTTTTCCATTTGGCATTAGGCTTTTGGGTTTTTTCGCCTACCTCATAGCAATCGTCACAACTTTCTGGTGGTATTGGTGGGTAGGTTAGGCATTGGAATAATGTGTTGTGGTGTGTCGAAGTGCTAGGTGTGGCCATCGCCTATGCCTTCAATTTATAGGGGTATTCCGTTAAAGGAATCTGGCGGTCGTGTATTCCGTCCGAAGCCTGCTTGGCGGGAGGCCATGGCACGACCCTCGGTGACATCAGGGGGGAGCCTATAGTTGGATTAGCATCAACAGGTGTTGACCCCCTGGTGAATAAACCCACTTGTTTTGCGATCCAATGCCTAAGCCAATACCTTTTCATTGCTGTAATCAATAAAGTTGTGGCCTTTTCTAGCCCATTAACCTTATATCACGTGTCCCTTTGTCTTCATTTTACTTCGCGGGGGTCGGGTCCTCGAACCACAACAGGTTCTGGCAAGAACTTGAAAGATTTTGGCAAGATCTCACAATGCCAGGGACAGGGCATATGAAGAGGAGTGGTGGAGACCACATCTCCAGGAGCCTTCCAGAGAGGAGGAAGGGGCAGATAGTATAGATCTACAGGACTGGTTTGACACAGGGCACACCCCAGAGGAAGGAGAAGAGGGAAGAAGTTGGGAGATAATGGGAGATGAGGAGTCAGGTAGGTAGCTTTGAGCAGGCAGAGCCGGAGCAGCAGCTGACTGACACGCTGTCGCTGGTGAGTCTCCCAGAACACATTCCCTTCACTGAGAAGAGAGGAGAGGAGAGGAGAGGGCTTGAAGGCAGGTGGCCCTTAACAGCAACCGTAGGAGAGGCGACTGATGAACAGGGAAGTACAGAGCCATGTTAGATACTGAAAGGTGCTTGGTTGCCTTGACTTGGCATCCAGAATAATAATAAAAAGGACTAAGCAGCCTGCATTTTCTCTGTCTCTCTGCTTCCTGGGCAATCAGCCAGGAACTGTCAACAGCACCCTGACACACAAGAAGTATCAGAGCGCACAAGATCTGGCAATATTTCAACTGGAAGCTGCTGTTGCTTCTCCACCAATGGGAGAAGTGGCAGGGCACCCAGACAAATGCCACTTCTTGGGGTTCCACCACCCAAGGCCTGTTTCTGAGCTCTCTAATGCCAAGAAGCTTGCCTGCCCAAGTACAGCTATATATCGCCATGCTTTGTTAGTAGTTTTTGAAGCTGAGATCTTTTGAAAACAATTTTTTGTGTGGCGTGAGAGAGTTCTTCTGTTCCAGGTCCACAATTCCACCAGGTGCACATAAACCCTTGGATCCTCTTTGGATCCTGGTTTAAATAGGATACATTCTTTTCCTCAGCAGATTCCTTAATCACATCTCAAAATTCAACAGTGTAGCCTTCCTTTGACCTTTAGAAGTGCTACCCAAAACTGAACTTTGGTGCCTAGCATTTAAAAATCAGCACTTAGAGATTTACCTCTGAAACTTTAATTTTATTAGAACATGATTAGTTGTAGTTTTCCTACCAACTATAGGTTGGCATAGAAACACAACTCTTGTTGCATCAAGGGCAATATTAATGGTTCACCAGGTACCCAAATTCAGCAAGGCGCTCAGGAAGAACATCTGCTAGTTTATTTATCTTTAGTTTCATTAAGATAACTCCACCAAAACAGTGCAACAACTTATCTTTCAAAAGATATACGTGTGTGTGTGTGTGTGTGTGTGTGTGTGTGTAAGTCTATATAATCTTAAATACATTTCAGAAGTATTCAAATGAAATTATAAAAATATAGTGATTGAATCTCAGAGAGAAAAACAAAGAATGTGCTCAAGGCAATGTCTTTTTCATTAGCCAAAATACTTTATCTGTTAGTTGTGGGTAAAATTTCCTTTGTTGTTAAGCTGCTATGGTAAGAAGCAGATGGCTGTCTAAATCTCAGAATTCCCAGCAGGAACTGTGAACAGATGTCTCTAACCAGGAATAGAATAACCCTTTTCTATAGGCTTCACTCTGGGAACCAAGCGACTTACGAGATTTTCTAAAAACCTGTTTGAATCCAGAAACCACTGAGTAAGCCACAGTTCTGTCTCATGTTTTCTTCTGTTCTTTAAAATGAGAAGGACACATCTGCAAGAGAGGCAAAGCTTTACTAAAAATAGAATTAGTTCTAAGGGCAAAGACAGTATTGCTAGTCATTCACCTGATGGATTTGCATTAGCAAGAATACTTGAAAATTGCCAGTGTGTCTTCCAGGTTTTATTATAATTATGAATTGATGTTCAATATCTTGAAGAACCACATTGTGGCGGAATTACCAACAAAAACCATCTTCATGCATTCACATAAAAGGTTATGTAAACAAATGGCTGGGGTGATGCCGTAGCTCCAGTCAGTCATCACTCTCCAAAGTTTGGAGGGTGGCCATCTGAAGCAGGGAGCCATCTGTATTCATGGAGACTCCTGGATGCAGCCAACAAAACCATCCCACCCATTCCACCAGCCTCTCCTCCCAGCCCCAAGGTCCCAGCTGCTTACCTGATCAGAGGAAAAGAGAGAGTTCACAGGAAGAGGTGGTTAGTTCTTGTGTCCCAACGATCTCACTCCCCAGTGCTGCTCACCTGAACAGAGGGAAACAGAGCAACCATGGGGGAAAGACAGGGCATCGCTGAATCTGCCCATGGAGTAAGAAGATCATTTCTTCCTCCATCTGTCCAGATCAAGAAAAGTAATAATACCACTCTATTCTGCCTTGGTGAGTCCGCACCTGTAATACTGTGTCCAGTTCTGGGCAACACAATTTAAGAAGGATTTTGACAGCCTGGAATGTGTGCAGAGGAGGGTGACCAAGATGATCAAGGGTCTGGAAACCAAGCTTTATGAGAGATGGTTGAAGGAGTTAGATATGTTTAGCCTGGAAAAGAGGAGACTGAGAGAGATGATAGGTAAAGGTAAAGGGACCCCTGACCATTAGGTCCAGTCGTGGCGGACTCTGGGGTTGTGGCGCTCATCTCGCTTTACTGGCCGAGGGAGCTGACGTACAGCTTCCGGGTCATGTGGCCAGCATGACAAAGCCGCTTCTGGCGAACCAGAGCAGTGCACGGAAACGGTATTTACCTTCCCGCCAGAGCGGTACCTATTTATCTACTTGCACTTTGACGTGCTTTCGAACTGCTAGGTAGGCAGGAGCAGGGACCGAGCAACGGGAGCTCAGCCCGTCGCGGGGATTCGAACTGCCGACCTTCTGATCGGCAGGCCGTAGGCTCTGTGGTTTAACCCACAGCAGCACCCATGTCCCTGAGAGAGATGATAGCCATCTCCAAAGGGCTGTCATGTGGAAGATGCAGCAGACTTGTTTTCTCCTGCTCTGGAGGCTAGGAACTGATTCAAGTTACAAGAAAGATGGTTCCGGCTAATCATCAATAAGAACTTTCTGAAAGTAAGAGCTGTTCAACAGTAGAACAGTAGAACAGTAGAACAGTAGAACATCCCTTGGGTGATGGTGGACTCTCCTTCCTTGGAGGTTGTTAAGCAGAGGTGGGCCAGAGGTTGTCAACTCTACAATCTTATGATTCTATGAAAGGGTGGTCCTTCCCAGCAGGCCAAGCAGAAACCAAACAAAGTAACCATGGAGGAAAGGAATGTTCTGTTCCTCCGTGCATCGCTTGCTGCGTTTCCATGCTGTGTGCTGATGAGAGGTCAAGGTATATAAACTTTGTGTAAATGTGGTGCATGTTTGTTTGTATGGTCTAGCCACACCCAATTTGGCTTTGACCACATCCAGTGCTGGTATTCAGCCCCCAGACCACTTTCCCCAGGGGAAATACAGCTCTGCCATTTAAGAGGAGGTTACCCAGCTCTGGTCTAAATGATGCTACTTTATGTTGATTTAGCACTTAAGGAGAAATGCTAACGATTCAGTATCCCCACCCTCACCCCAAATCACAACACAAGAAGATTTTAAGTTGAAATAATAAGTTCTTGAGCAAAATATTTCACCTGAAAGACCTCATGGGAATAAATATTAGAGCCATTACAGACGCACCCCGTATGGTTGTGTATTATAAAAAATAGTATTCAATACTACTTCATCACTGTTGCATTAAATTAGAACTATTTCTTAAGTGTTCAGCTTATTAGATGCTTTACACAAGCATCTCAAAGCAGCTTACAGATAACAGTAAAATGCGCAGTACAATATATAAAAGCAAAGCAAGCAAATGTGAGGCACAATATAAGATAAGCAAGCCATAAAAACATCCCTCCATCCCCAAATGTAAGCCTAACCACTGCAGTTATCTCCCACCAACTGCTGCCAAGGGGCAAAAAATAACACTCAGGTGCTTGGCACTGAAGAAAAAAATCAGTGTTGGCACCAGGTGAGTCTGCCTGGGAGAGAGAGCATTCCATGGTGGGGAGAGAGGAGGGACACTTGGGCAGTGGCGTAGCGTGGGTTGTCAGCACCCGGGGCAAGGCAAGTAATTTGCGCCCCCTAACCCGTGGATTTGCGCCCCCTAACCCCCAGATGTTGCGCCCGGCCCCCCCTGCACCCCCCACGCTACGCCACTGCTAAGGATACAAGGAACACGCGTGGGGTGGGTGGAGAAGGATGTGGCTAATAATGCAGGAGAGGGGTCTAAGGGGACAAGGAACACGCGTGGGGTGGGTGGAGAAGGATGTGGCTAATAAGGGGAAAAGGAGCTCGCATGGGGTGGGTGGAGAAGGAGCTTTTCGGAGAGCTGAGCGGGGAGGGGGGAGGGAAAGAGCACTGTTGCTTTAAAGGAGCCAACCGGACAGCAGCCACTTACAGCAGTGTAAGCAGCTCCTTTCCACTCCCGCTTTGCTCCTTCTCTCCCTCTTTGCTGCTTTACACAGCTAATGGCGAATCCCCTGCAACCCAAGTCCTGCTCAGCGGATCAGCTGAGACGCTGGGAGAATTGTAATTTCCCCCTCTCCCTCATCCCGTGCCCTCCTGTCCCCAGCAGCCTTTTAAAAAACTTTTTTACTGGTTTTCACTGCGCTCGTGGCTCAGAGCCCTCCTGTGCCCTGCCATCCCTCTGCAGCCTCATTGCTCCGTTTAGAGAGCGCACGGACCTTTGCTAGCTGAGGCTGCAGCAGCTGTTGCTGGCTACGCAGCGCTTTTCCCGGCTCGCTATGGCTCCCGTCTGTGCCTCCTCGCGTGTAAGCGGCTGCTGCCCGCTTTGCTGGCATGGCTCTCCTTCCCTCCCTCCTCCTCAGCTCCACCCCCTCCTCCTGGCTGTAAAGCAAGCATGAGTGCATTCGCTCTGTAACACGCACAGGCATTTTCCCTTCCTTTCTAGGAGCAAAAAAGTGTGTGTTTTGGAGCGAAAATTACGGTAATTCCCAGCAAGCAATTAGCAGGCTCGCTCCACCTCCTCCTCCTCCCGGCTTTGCTACTGCTGCTGCTGCTGCGCGGCTCTTTTCCTCCACCGACGGCGCGCTGCGCCTTGGAGAGGTTCCCGCTTCCTCGAGGGGGGCCGGCCAAACGCGCCCCCCAAAATGTTGCGCCCGGTGCGGCCGGCACCCCTGGCACCCCCCACGCTACGCCACTGCACTTGGGCCAGTCAATGCCTTTCAGCTGGACCTACCTCATAGAGTTGTTGTGAGGAGAACAAGGAGGAGAACCACATACTCCACCTTGAGCTCCTTGGAGAAAAAAGTGGGATGTAAATGCAATGGATGGATGGATAGAGATAGATAGATGATAGATATAGATAGATAGATAGATGATAGATAGATAGATAGATAGATAGATAGATAGATATAGATAGATAGATATAGATAGATGATAGATAGATAGATAGATAGATAGATAGATGATAGATGATAGATAGATAGATAGATAGATAGATAGATAGATAGATAGATAGATAGATAGATGATAGATAGTAAGTAGGTAGGTAGATAGATAGATTCCCAACTATGATTAAACTGTTGGGGTTCGAGGACCCGACCCCCGCGAAGTGAAATGAAGACACAAGGACACGTGATATAAGGTTGATGGGCTAGAAAAGGCCACAACTTTATTGATTACAGCAGTGAAAAGGTATTGGCTTAGGCATTGGATCAAAACAAGTGGGTTTATTCACCAGTAGGTGGAGCCTGTTGATGCTAATCCAACTATAGGCTCACCCCTGCTGTCACCGAGGGTTGTGCCATGGCCTCCCGCCAAGCAGGCATCGGACGGAATACACGACCCCCAGATTCCTTTAACGGAATACCCCTAAAAATTGAAGGCATAGGCGATGGCCACACCTAGCACTTCGACACACCACAACACATTATTCCAATGCCTAACCTACCCACCAATACCACAAAAGTTGTGGCGATTGCTACGAGGTAGGCAAAAAAAACAAAAAGCCAAATGCCAAATGGAAAAACTCCTACCAGGCCCCCTAGACAACCAGGGCGACCAACCTAAGGTCCATAGCAAGGCCAGTGACCTAAGCCCTAACTCTAAGGGAGTGGAGGGTGGGTGACTCGCGAGGGGACAACGACAAGGAATGAGGCCTGGGAGAAGCTGGCGCTGCAGCAAAAGGCTGCTGAACACACCCCCTCCGCGGCACCTGGTTGGGTGGCCACCAGGGGGGCGTGAGCGCCAGCCAGGTGAGCTGGAGGCAGGGGCCACGCCCCCTGCTGGGCGGTGCTCGGGCTCCCGCCCACAACCACTCCCCTCTCTTTCAGGGAGGAGAGTCTTTGTCTATTTGACCGGTTTCTGATTAGCAAAGTGCTTTCTGAGAGGCAGTTCTCAAGAAGTTACCTTAAGTATCTCACAAGGAAGTAACGCAAGAAGAAGAATCTTTGTGACTGGCTGCGCATGGTTGTGGCTGACAAGGAGACTCACAAATTGTGTTATTTCCAGATCAGCCATGAGGATGAGGGGTCTGGTTTTGTGAGCATAGCAGAGAAATCAGGGCCAACTGTGACTTCCTATTGTGTGCTACAACAAAATGTAAGAGACAACCCACAAATATGTGCCATTCCCAGGACATAGCCATGCTGAAACCATGTGGTATATTGCCTTGAAGTTTTGTTATGACATCCTTCGCTTCTTGAGGGTGTTCTTCATTTCCAAAAGCTTCCCTTCTTTTTTCCAGAACAGCAAGTGGAAGAGCATCAGCCCTTAATGACTTCAGTTCTCTTCAAACAATACATAAAATTTAATGTGTGAGCCTGCAGTAGAAGAGCTACAACTGCCATAGGCATTGTTCAGTGTGATAGATCCATAATACAAGTTTGCCGTATTGGAAAGGGAAAAAATTCAGACATCTGGTCAGATAGCCCTTGGAGGCTACTGAATGTGCAAACAACTAAGTTCTGCTTCTCCTCTTCCTGTGAGGTTGCACCTCTGGTTTTCTCCTACGTTTGACTTCCAGGCTGAATGAGCTGTGTAAAAAAAAGAGTAATCACTGAGCTTCAGTGGCAAATGACATATGGTAGTTACAAGTGGGAAGATGTGGGAAAGTGCAACCGCCATCCTGAAAAGCACTTGCCAATTGTTTGGGTTGTAAATGTAGCAGGAACCCCCCACCCACCCCAATCATTCTGTTTGTACAAACTTCACACACACTCACACTCACACACTACATACATTTCTGTTATAAATTCATAGAAAATCAACCATACATCGGATTTGCACTGTTCCATTTTTATTTTACTCCATATGACAAGGACTATCAAAGGGGGTGGTTTGGTTCTGGTCAGCCATAATCCCTTCACCATCCCAGCACATACACAGGAGCCCTGCCCAGTTGCTATGTCAACCCTGATGATCCCAGACAGAAGACAATCAAGATCACAAAGAACTTGCATATGGGAGTGGATTCAGCATGGACTGAAACAAAGGACAATGATCAGCTCTTCCCTCTGGGGGCAGGAAACTGCAAACTCCCCTTTGTCTCCTGGAAGTGACTCATGGGCAGGGGGAAAGGAAGAGCCAGCCAGGTGACAGGACACTCAGGTTACCACCACAACTCCTCCCTCAACCCCTCCTTTCCGTAATGTATGCATGATGTCAACCCCTTCTGTAATGTATGCATGATGTTTCTGGGGGGTGGGCTTGACCTAGAGGATGGGAATTTCAAAAGTTTTTATAAGGTCTTGCACACCATCTTTCTGGGTCTTTCCTCTCTCCTGCAAGTGAGGGGAACACCCTGTTGCAACAGTTCAATAAAGGCCAAGCCTACAGGCTGCTGTTTTGCTCCAAGTTATCCTGGTTGGTGTCTTTGTTTTTGTCCAAGGGAGCCCTCGGATTTTTCCGGTAACATAAATAACTTTATAGTCAGGTTGTCAGAGGATAGGTCCAACGTCTGCCAAAGTTCCAAGGCCACCAAAGGGCCCATTACCACATTCTCACTTTGCAAAGACTCCCCCAGAAGGCCAGAGGCTGCAACAGGCAATTATCTTTCTCTTTTGGGTTCCCCGCAAATCCTGAACCAAAGCACTGCAGTCTGCTTCTGCTGATGAGCACTACCTGCACAGGTAAAGCTTATAGCTACAAACTACCATGTACCATGATGGATGAAACAGAGGGCTGGTTCACACAACCAACTTATGCCAGGCATCTGGTGTGGTGAAAATAGTCTGCTTTTCGAAGGTGAGGCATAGAGTGCAGCAGGAAACAGGAAAACTGGCAATTGGTGACATGCCCTAAACTTTGGTCACCAAGTGATCCAACGCTTTAGCGTGTTGAGGTCCCCAAGCCACCCCAAATAACTCACACATCACACAGAAATTTTGTTTAAGGTTTTTTGGCATAATTTTGGCCACAGCTTTATTAAATACAAAAATGTGAGTGGTTGCTTAGGCATTGGTTGCGACTATCTGCCCCCCAGTGGGGGACAGACTGACATTTCGCAAGCCTGCGGAAGTCAGAAAAGGGGAATACATTTGGGGGGTAGCGATGGAGCAGGGAACCTGCCCTCAGCCTTCCCCAAATGCAGCCAGGACCTCTTGCAGTGGCCCGAGCCCCCTTGACAGAGTGGACAAGCAATAGTTAGCCCCCAATTCTTTTAACGGAATCCCTTGCAGCAGCAGCATTAGAGGGGCAGGCACAGCCAATCCATGCCCCTCAACCAACCAAACCATAAACCAATGCCTAACCGCGAACCTTACAAGTTGTGACGATTTGCTACGCAGTAGGCAAAAACCAAATGGCACCAGCCAATCAGCCCGATGGACAAAATTCCTACCGGGCCCCTGCTCCAAGAGCAGATGACCCCATGACAGGCATAGCAAGGTCAAAGCGAACAACCCTAATTCTAGGGAGGGAGGGACGGGCAATCCGATGCACAGAGCGAAAAGAGGAAGCTCTACGCCTTGTGCAGGGAGTTTTAACATTTCTGGCTGTCAGTCACAAAATGGCGACATTAACTTCTTCCCAACAACAAGGGAAGCCCCAATCGCATCAGTGGCCAACGATCAATTAGCCCGCCCCCAACTTTGGAGTGTCCTGGCGGCCCCCACCACAACACACGCTCTCAATGAAGGAGAACACGCTTTGCAATCTGGGGATAGAAGGAGGAAAGAAATCGAAATAAAATGGATAGAAATTTGGTGCTCCTCAAAGCAGATATTTCATGTAAACAAGTTTTCCTCTGACATAGCTATCCCAGAAAATATTCTCTTCTCCTGTTTGATAAAAGGGACTGGTCACAATCCAATAGTTACTTCATCGTTCTTTGCCAGATGCCCATCAAGATGCAAGCCTTTGTGTATGGCATTTTCTATGAAGGAATCTTGCTGCCCACTTACCACAATGTAAGCCCCACTGTCTTTTGAGTAGGAGGGTATAGGAGTGGTATAATACCTAAAGGGTTGAACTTGGATCAGAGATATCTGTTCCAATTCCTACGCAGCTGTGAAGCTCACCAGCCGACTTTGGGCCAGTCGCTTTCTCTTGCCCTGTCCTACCTGACAGGACTGCTGTGAAATGAAGTAAAAAAACCCCAACACATTCTGCCCTGAGCTCCTGTGAGCAAAAGCAAGACAAAACGCCATAATTAAAAACATGGGTCAAACTGCCAAGACAGACCTTCTTCAACGTAGGAGCTTTGAAACTTGAAGTTTTGTGTTTTGTTTAAAGAGTCCTCTTCAACAACAGGAAAGAAAAAGAGATTAAGCGTTTTTCTGTCACTTTTACAGAAAAGGGCCACTGATATCAAGTATATAATTTATACTAGTATTGTACTTGCAATTCCCTAGCACCTGCCTTCCTGCGCTGCTTATTATTTTGCCATCTGCTGCTGTAAGTGGAAGTTTGAATATTGCAGATCATCTTACTCCAATCCTGTCAGCCATTCTTCAGCTCTTGGGACAACACCAGGATACAAAACCCCTGCCTTCTTTTTTACTTATTTATTTTATTTATAACCCATTTAAATATCCCCAGAAGATAGAGTGAGGAACAGCAAGTAACTATTAAATTTTAAATAAAAAAAATTCCTTCCAGTAGCACCTTAAAGACCAACTAAGTTAGTTCTTGGTATGAGCTTTCGTGTGCATGCACACTTCTTCAGATACACACGAAAGCACACGAAAGCTCATACCAAGAACTAACTTAGTTGGTCTTTAAGGTGCTACTGGAAGGAATTTTTTTTATTTTGACTATGGCAGACCAACACGGCTACCTACTATTAAATTTTAATTACAGAAACATCCCATGATAACAATAGCAATTGTATATAAAATTATTAAACTCTCCATTTAATAATGTAAAAATATAACTCTTTGGTTGTTATATTCAGTTTCCCCTCAGTAGAAGTATGGACTTGGCAAAGAACTTTTAACTTCTATCTTTTATCCTAACCTCAAATCCCCCCGGTTTATTAGCCCTAGTACTTCAAGACTACCACAAAAGTGCCTGGCTTAATACCATCTACAAAAACTCCACTCTTTCGGCCTATCCCCACAACCCCTACTCACTATGGGCCTAACCAATGCAAACGGTCTAATTTAATGTCTAAAAGATATCGAGCATCAGATACCTAGCCACTATAAGGAAATTCTGTTCATGGTATGATCAATTTCCATCTCCCCATTTTGATTATCTGGCTCCATCCCTGCACAAACTAGCTATCCCCAAATACAGACATGCTTTCACACTTGCAAGACTGAACATTTTGCCATCTGCGGTACTTGAGGGCCGGTTCCAAAAGATCCCGCATGAGAAACGCCTTTGCCCCCATGGAGATGGGTGCACCGAAACAGTGGCTCACATCCTCCTCTCTTGCACTCTCTACAAAGACCTGAGGAATGAGATCATCACCCACTCGTACTGACCACCCCAGGGCGCACAACCACTGCCACAGTGTCCTTTCTCCTGTCAGACCAAACGAAGCAGATAACAGCAAAGCTTGCTAGGTTCTTAGCAGGGGCAATCAGAATAAGGCCCACTATCTGGCTATTGATTCAGGACCCTAAACTGTGCTTTTATACTACAGTGGTGCCCCGCAAGACGAATGCCTCGCAAGACGGAAAACTCGCTAGACGAAAGAGTTTTCCGTTTTGGAGGTGCTTCGCAAAACGAATTTCCTATGGGCTTGCTTCGCAAGACGACAATGTCTTGCGAGTTCCTGCTGGTTTTTTTTTCCTCCCCCCCCCTTTTCTAAGCCGCTAAGCCGCTGATCAGCTGATCCGATCAGCAGATAAGCCGCTAAAAGCCGCTAATAGCGTTAATCCGCTAATCCGTCAATGGGCTTGCTTCGCAAGACGAAAAAACCGCTAGACGAAGAGAATCACAGAGCGGATTCTTTTCGTCTTGCGAGGCACCACTGTAAATATGAATTGTATATTGCAATGCTTTATTGTTGCTATGGCCATCAGCCTACGTGAATAAAGTTTCTATCTATCTATATTCAGCGCCAGGGAGGAAATTGCATTCAGACCAATTGGGTCTGTCTGTGGGGTTTGCCTACCTCATAGCAATAGTCACGACTTGATGATGGAGAAGGCACTGGGCTGCATCCTTCGTCTAAGTGCATTGGCGGCGGGGGGGGGGGCTTCCTTGCTCCAAAGGATCAAGGTATCTCCTTAAAGAGACTGAGGACTTGCATGTGCCTGAATGCCCCCAGATGGGGTCAAGGGGTGGGCAGAGCCATGGCACCTCCAAAATGGTGATCTTGGAGGGTCGCCCAGATTTGATGGAAATCATAGGGAGTTCCTTAACCTTGGCTAATGCTGCCAAATAATCCATAGGCAGACAGGTCGGTTGATTCAGGATACATGCTCAGTGACTACATCAGAGCTGGCTGACATCAGGAATCAATAAAGTTGTGGCCTTTTTTAATGCTATTTGGTTGTCCTGTGGTTATTGCAGCTTTAACCTACCTTGGCACCACTGCGCCCGGACCCACAACGTGACCCAGAACCCTCTGCAAAGCATTCAGGCTCTGCTGTAGGCACACATGCAAAATACAGTGGTACCTCGGGTTAAGAAATTCGTTCTGGAGGTCCGTTCTTAACCTGAAACTGTTCTTAACCTGAGACACCACTTTAGCTAATGAGGCCTCCTGCTGCCGCTGCGCCGCCGGAGCACAATTTCTGTTCTCATCCTGAAGCAAAGTTCTTAACCCGAGGTACTATTTCTGGGTTGGCGGAGTCTGTAACCCGAGGTACCACTGTATATGTTTAATGTGTATATGCTGCTGTGTTTGTGTGCATTGTGTATAAAATGTTATGTGGAGGTTTGCGCCTGCAGAATGTTTGCTTTGCAGAGAAGTGTAAGCAAGTGCAAAGGGTCCTTTCGCAGCAAAAGCTGCAACAAGGGGGTGGAGTTTCTGTTTCAGTGTTTATGTTAATTGATGGTTCATCCCTGGAAGTCCTGGTCTCTCTCAGAAGCTGCCAGCGCATTGAACAAGCCAGTTGCTTATCTGAATCTCTCTCTGGGACCAGAAAGATTATCATCATCTTTCTCATTATTAGTAATATTTACATACCGCCCTATACCCACAGGTCTCAGGATAAAATCACAATACAAAAACACAAAATACATAATCAAAACAAAAACAGCCCAGTTAACACCCCACTCAAATAATCAGAGAGGGATAATAGAATTTAAAACACACATACACAATATTTGTAATGAAACATAAAAATAAGCACCCATCAGGTATTGTCAAGGAGCAAATTAAAAGATCAATTTAACTGTCTTTCAAACCAAAACATTTTAGTAGCCATTGGTTTTTTCCCCAGTTGCAACCATTCATATGAAGAGTTTGGATTTGATATCCCGCTTTATCACTCCCCTTCAGGAGTCTCAAAGCGGCTAACATTCTCCTTTCCCTTCTTCCCCCACAACAAACACTCTGTGAGGTGAGTGGGGCTGAGAGACTTCAGAGAAGTGTGACTAGCCCAAGGTCACCCAGCAGCTGCAAGTGGAGGAGCGGAGACGCAAACCCGGTTCCCCAGATTACAAATCTACCGCTCTTAACCACTACATATGGACTATATTATACTCATATTGGACTATATTACCAAATAAGACCCTAAAAAAAATTGGACTGCATTGCTAGTTGTTTAAGAGCAATGTGTTGATTTTTATTTACAACTTTTTTTGTAACAGGACAGTTTGCCATAAAACTTTGGAACTCTTTTCTTGCTGTGAGAGTTTATTGATTTATATTCTGCTGCACAAGGTCCAGATCAGGGAATTCTGCTCACATAACTAACAATACAGGGGTTCCTTATGAAAAGAATGATGTGAAAGGGGTTCCGAGAAGGCTAAAAGTTTGAAAACCACTCCCTTGGACTCCTCAGTGAGCTTGATTGTGGGGCAAGGATTAATAGGCTCGCATCGCAAACCAGTATCTGGTAACCCTGAAACAAGAGAATGGTAACCCTTGCACCATTCGTACAGAATACCTGACTGTAAATAAAAGTTTCAGCCCTGCTCAAAATTCACATGGTGGTATTTTTATTTTATTTTTTGCTTTTGCTTAAATGATGCAGCTGACACACTTGGCCACAGAACAGACAAGTATAGATCGACAATAAGGCTGTGACCCGGAGATGTTTGTTCTGACCCAGATTTAGCTTCTGTGCCCCAACAGCAGATTTCAACAGAGCTGACCTGCTACATATGACAGCAGAGACCCGGGCCAGGCTGGCTGGACCTTCACATTCAATTTCACAGCAGCTGTCATCCTTAGGGAAGAAATCAAAGGACAGCCTCCCTGACCTCAGCTGTCATTTCTCAATATTTCTTTTAATCCCTGAATACATTTCAGTGGCGCTTCCTGCATCACAAGGGCAGTACACTGCACAAACTTGTTTTCAAACTATGGGATTTATGTGCACTGATAATTAAGACTGACATCATCTATATGGAGGCTATAACATCATATCCCCAACGCAGCCTTTCTTAATGGCTTTGCAGTGCTTCTGCATCTGGCTTAATGTTTCTGCAAAAATAGGTTGACCTTTAGAATAAAGGGAGGGAGGGAGAGATGTTCGGAGCTTTAAACGATTCCCATTTGTAGCTCCACAAACGGCATATTTGGTACAATTTCCAATCTCCATCATTTCTTAACTGTCATGCCACAAATAGTCAATAAGCTATAAACGTCTCTCCCTCGAGGGGGAAGGATGCAATCAAATCCACGCCCCAGCCTGCAAGTATACTGCACCCTTTTAAAACAAAGATCAGTGTCGATAGACGACAACAGCCAATGCAACTGTAACAAATAGGAAAGACATTATTATTGTTCTATTTATGAATATGTATACTGCCCTTCATCTGAAGATTGCAGGGTGGTTTGCAACAGAAAAATACAAACAGAAACCAAGTGATAACTCCCCCTCCAACAAACACATTTAAAAGGACATTACCTATTGTAATTAGACAGTTTATAACTTTGCAAACTTTTGCAAAATCTGCAAAGACTACACAGAGGACGCAGGTGGCGCTGTGGGTTAAACCACAGAGCCTAGGGCTTGCCAATCAGAAGGTCGGTGGTTCGAATCCCCACGACGGGGTGAGCTCCCGTTGCTCAGTCCCTGCTCCTGCCAACCTAGCGGTTCGAAAGCATGTCAAGTGCAAGTAGATAAATAGGTACCGCTCCGGCGGGAAGGTAAACAGCGTTTCCGTGCGCTGCTCTGGTTTGCCAGAAGTGGCTTAGTCATGCTGGCCACATGACCTGGAAGCTGTATGCCAGCTTACTCGACCAATAAAGCGAGATGCGCGCTGCAACCCCAGAGTCGGTCACGACTGGACCTAATGGTCAGGGGTCCCTTTACCTTTACACAGAGCCAAAGCGGTATGGTGGAATCTGCATGTGTGGGATTTGGACTACAGAGAGCTGGTTTCAAATGAGATTGATAGGCACCAGAGCTTGTCTTGTCTATGGAGCCTCATTATAAATCCAGCTGCTTCTGAATAAAGGGAGAGCACAAACCACTGGGACCAGAACAGTGAATTTCTGCTTCCCTGGTCACAACCCAGGTTACAGGAAACCAGAGGACTCGTCAGACTCCTTTAGCGGTTTAAGCCCTGCTGGTCCATTGGGAGGATTAAGTTAGGCCTACATTTCACATGTTCTGAATGTTGATTTGTGTGTGTTTCCGCTCTTTGGGATTTGTTCTATGGAATTCACTGGCTTGATTCAGATGTAATACGAAAGCATGCAATGCATTCATTTGGCATTACAAGCCAAAAATTCCCTTCGTCCTCTCCCATACTCTGATTCCCCCTGGCTGAAAGAAGAAGTCAAGGAAACCAAGTGAGAAGGGGGCAGAAGGGGAAAATGTGCAAATCCAAAGCTCGTTCATGTTATACCAAGCCATACGTTGGCACTAGGATCTTGGCAATCCTGGACAAGAGAGAATTTTGGGGGCCCTTGAAGATATGAAAGCAAATCAGGCATAAATTGTCACTTAATTCTATAAGCTGCAATGAAAGTATGGATGAAATGTATCATAATACATTCATTGTGCTCAATTCTTTATACCAACACTATAGTGTAAATTGGTTGCCCAGTTTGCTCCCTCATTTTTTTTTAATAAATATTTTTATTACATTTTTCAGATACAAAATCAGAGATATAAGAAAGAAACAAGAAAAAAAAGAAAGAAAAAAGAAAAAATCCAACTTTCCAAAGCTTTTTTATACAACCAACTGGACTTCCCCACATCTCCCTCACCCTGCATTCTTTACAATAAAAATATCAGCAAATTATTACCTTGTTTCATGTCTTATTTTGTACCTTTCAGGTATTATATTTTTAGGTTTAAAATACTTTTTATCAATTACTTGTACCTTAAATTAAACATAATATTACTTTAAATTTCAACCTTTTCTTACTTATAACTTAGTTTCCTGTTTCACCAAATCTAATTGCTGAAGCTCAAATTTCCAAATCGTGCAAATTCTTAGCATTCATACAACTTATAATATTTTTGTAAATAGTCCAGTTTGCTCCCTCATAAAGTCACCACTGGTTGGCATTATGAGGAACATAAGTACTATGATTTTTAATCAAATCAAAACTGTACAAATATTTTAGGGTTTTTCTGTAAAATAGCCACATGTAAGTAGGACAGGACAGACCAATGAAGAAGAAGAAGAGTTTGGATTTGATACCCCACTTTATCACTACCCTAAGGAGTCTCAAAGTAACTAACAATCTCCTTTCCCTTCATCCCCCACAACAAATACTCTGTGAGGTGAGCGAGACTGAGAGACTTCAAAGAAGTGTGACTGGCCCAAGGTCAGCCAGCAGCTGCATGTGGAGGAGTGGGGAATCAAACCCTGTTCACCAGATTACGAGTCCACCGCTCTTAACCACTACACCACACTGGCTCTTCTGCACATGTGAAATTGTCCCTGATAACCATCCGAAAAAAGACCAAATAGAATATTAGTGAGTTGGCTTTACTTTGGGCTTTAGAATCCTCTTTCAAAGCAGCAGATAAGAATTCATATATGTTCCACTCTTCCTTTGGAATGGAAGGGCTACACAGGTTAAAAACCAACAGAGAAATGAAAGAATACGAGGTTTGGAGATCTTCTCCCACTCCATTTCTGCCTGGTCTCCCTATTAGATGTGGTCCTTAAGAAAACCGAAGGTGATTTTAGCCTGGTTCACCATTTATCTTACCTGAGATGCAAGTCACTTAATGACTTAATCCCAGCACACCTAAACATCTTCAGTATGTCACACTTCATTTGACAGTGCCGTGCACATGGTACAATGCTGCAGATGTAGTGTAAGGTAAAAAGGTAAAGGGCCCCTGGATGGTTAAGTCCAGTTAAAGGGGACTATGGGTTGCAGCGCTCATCTCGCTTCAGGCCAAGGGAGCTGGCGTTTGTCCACAGACAGCTTTCCAGGTCATGTGGCCAGCAGGACTAAACTGACTAAACTGCTTCTGGCACAATGGAACACCTTGATGGAGGCCAGAGCGCATGGAAACGCCATTGACCTTCCCGCCACAGCGGTATCTATTTATCTACTTGCACTGGTGTGCTTTCGAACTGCTAGGTTGGCAGGAGCTGGGACAGAGCAACGGGAGCTCACCCTGTCATGGGGATTTGAACTGCCGACTATCTGATCAGCAAGCCCAAGAGACTCAATGGTTTAGACCATCTTTTACCTTAGATGTAGTGTACTCCATGATGAAGTACTATATTACAGTACTTCAAATATGCTGCACCTTTGTTTGGAAAAGCATTATCGCAAGGACAAGGCCTGAGTATAGGCTGAGTAGCATTATCCATTACTGAGATCCTGAGTACGGAACCAATAAGTACCTTCTATTGATTTCAGGGAAATTTGTCTCCTTATTATGGGTCCAGCATTGCAAGGTCAGACACTGTGCTGAGCGATACAAACACAATTCAGCTCCCTCTCCTCTGTCTTTCCATAAAAATCCTTCCAGCTAAGAAGTGCAGCACCCACTGAAGGGTACTTGAGTTCACTGAAAAGGAATCAGAGCTGAAAGATTTAACTACTTGTCTGCTAGCTAGGAAGGTTCCTAACAACAACTGTGTAAGATATATTTATGCTTAGGTATTGTAACAGAACCAAGCCCATCTCTCGCTCTGTAAAAACCTCTTGTCTGCTGTGGATGCTTTCCTTCTATCCAGCATTAGAGGCTAGCCCTTTTGTCTCTGCCCTACACCTATCCTAGAACTGATTTTAAAATAACTAGTTTGGGATGGGGTTTTGTCTCCATTTGCCTTCAGAATTTGGGTGCAAGTTCTTCCCTCATCTTTAGATCTGTAAGTCTATAGACCTATTGTTGTTGTCATTTAGTCGTTTAGTCGTGTCCGACTCTTCATGACCCCATGGACCAGAGCATGCCAGGCACTCCTGTCTTCCACTGCCTCCCACAGTTTGGTCAGGCTCATGTTTGTAGCTTCGAGAACACTGTCCAACCATCTCGTCCTCTGTCATCCCCTTCTCCTTGTGCCCTCCATCTTTCCCAACATCAGGGTCTTTTCCAGGGAGTCTTCTCTTCTCATGAGGTGGCCAAAGTATTGGAGCCTCAGCTTCAGGATCTGTCCTTCCAGTGAGCACTCAGGGCTGATTTCCTTCAGAATGGATAGGTTTGATCTTCTTGCAGTCCGTGGGACTCTCAAGAGTCTCCTCCAGCACCATAATTCAAAAACATCCATTCTTCGGCGATCAGCCTTCTTTATGGTCCAGCTCTCACTTCCATACATCACTACTGGGGAAACCATAGCTTTTACTATACGGACCTTTGTTGGCAAGGTGATGTCTCTACATTTTAAGATGCTGTCTAGGTTTGTCATAGCTTTTCTCCCAAGAAGCAGGCGTAGACCTATAGTCTGTGATATTATCAGTCTTAGGGGGGAAACCACTGGTGGTGGTTGTTTGTACGTAACTGGTCTCTCTTTTATACAGTAGATTATGCAAATACACTGGAAAGTCCAGTCCCAGAAGTGGGGGGCCCTGCCCTGCACCCCAAAGTACCGCTTCTCATGACATCACTGGATGTTCTGCCCCCAGAAGTTCCACTCTGGAAGGTAGAATCCCAGATGCAGAGGTTATCTATGAGCACATGATGCGCAAAAGACCAATAATTTAAGTCTTCTAAGGTTGCCAGAATGCCTTAGAGGGACATATGACCCCTCTATGGGCACAGGATCCCACAGTGGACCAATCAGAAGAGGTTTTGAAGCCCCTAAGTATAAATGTGGTGAATAGAAATAGACCCAAAGCAGTCCATTTCCAGTTCCCTCTCTGGATTGGGCAAAGAGAGACATCTGACCCATCTACACTTTAGTCATCCAACCATGGACCAATCAGAAGATGTTCTGAATCCCTAGCCAATCAGCAAAGCGAACAACAATATTTGGTGCTGGAGTCCAGTTTGCATCCCCAGACATGTTCTGAGGAATAAACATAGGGGCATCAAGAGCACCAAGTGCCAGATTTACGTATAAGCTAAACAAGCTATAGATCTTGGGCCCCCAAAAAAAAATTAAAGGGAAAGAACTGGATGTACATTTCCAAAATATAAGATAAAAAACTATTACTTTGATAAAATACATATTTTGTTACGTGCAAATGGCTTTAGATACCTATTAGGTCCATAAATTACTATATAGCATATATTCAACACAAAAACAGTGACTATTTGTCGTGGACAAACGACAGCTGGACATATAAAGGGCCCCATTACTGTCATACAGTGGTTCCGCTCCTTCCTCCTGGGCCGCGTTCAGAAATGGGGGGGGATGAGTGTTCAGACCCCTGGGCTCTCACTTGTGGGGTGCCTCAGGGTTCTGTCCTCTCCCCCATGCTTTTCAACATCTACATGCAGCCGCTGGGAGAGATCATCAGGGGGTTTGGGCTGGGTGTTCATCAGTATGCGGATGATACCCAGCTCTACCTCTCTTTCAAATCAGAACCAGTGAAGGCGGTGACGGTCCTGTGTCTGGAGGCGGTTGGAGGATGGATGGCGGCAAACAGATTGAGACTGAATCCTGACAAGACAGAAGTACTGTTTCTGGGGGACAGGAGGCGGGTAGGTGTGGAGGATTCCCTGGTCCTGAATGGGGTAACTGTGCCCCTGAAGGACCAGGTGCGCAGCCTGGGAGTCATTTTGGACTCACAGCTGTCCATGGAGGCACAGGTTAAATCCGTGTCCAGGGCAGCTGTGTACCAGCTCCATCTGGTACGTAGGCTGAGACCCTTTCTGCCCGCGGACTGCCTCGCCAGAGTGGTGCATGCTCTGGTTATCTCCCGCTTGGACTACTGCAATGTGCTCTACGTGGGGCTACCTTTGAAGGTGACCCGGAAACTACAACTAATCCAGAATGCAGCAGCTAGACTGGTGACTGGGAGTGGCCACCGAGACCATATAACACCGGTCTTGAAAGACCTACATTGGCTCCCAGTACGTTTCCGAGCACAATTCAAAGTGTTGGTGCTGACCTTTAAAGCCCTAAACGGCCTCGGTCCAGTATATCTGAAGGAGCGTCTCCACCCCCATCGTTCTGCCCGGACACTGAGGTCCAGCACCAAGGGCCTTCTGGCGGTTCCCTCACTGCGAGAAGCCAAGTTACAGGGAACCAGGCAGAGGGCCTTCTCGGTAGTGGCGCCCTCCCTGTGGAACGCCCTCCCACCAGATGTCAAAGAGAACAACAACTACCAGACTTTTAGAAGACATCTGAAGGCAGCCCTGTTTAGGGAAGCTTTTAATGTTTGATGTATCACAGTATTTAATATTCTTTTGGAAGCCGCCCAGAGTGGCTGGGGAAGCCCAGCCAGATGGGCGGGGTATAAATAATATATTATTATTATTATTATTATTATTATTATTATTATTATTATTCAGTAACTTAGGGCCTCATCAGACCTAAATCCGGCCCTGAGCATCCCTGAGGTCTGTCTAAATCCTGAGAGCTGATTTTTTTCTTACCAGTAAACGTTTTTCCTTGTTTTAACACTTGGCGAAGAATGTGGTGTAACGCAGCCTTGCAGAGCGGTTTATGAATAAGAAGATAAGAATCTGCCCAGATCATTTACATGTTAGTAAAATGTTAATTAAAGTTAAGTACATTTTATACACACATTTGCATTTCATGATCTTGCCTGAAATACCAGGAGAAAGACGGCTGTCTTGAGACACTTTAGAGTTGATATATGAGGAATCAATAGTAAAAAGCACTGTTGAGGACAGTTAAAGTAGTGATCCGTCTACAGTTGCGTCCCTCAAGCGTGAAAAGGGAATAAGGAGGGAAATAGGAAAACCTAATCTTTTCCAGGACTGCCTTCCTTTAGGAGTAGATAATAACAATGTGGTCACCTTCTTGTCCTTCACTGCGCATCTGCCCATGTGTACATGTCGTGGTTCAGTGCAAGGTCAGTTGAGAATCCGCATAATCTCCAGTAATAGTGTATGTCCAGTTGACAGCATGAACCAGCAATTTTGTACTTTGCCCAGTCAGCATTCACAGTCATTAAATGATGCTAGAAAATGTGCACAATGGGCAATATAAATCACGTACCGCTGCGTCACTGTGCTTGTTGATGCTTTGGGGTTGTGCAAAATGTAGTAATGGTGTCAGAATGTATTTAATTCCCAGCATATTTTCAATGCCAGTCTCCCACTAATCTTAAAAAAAAAAATGCACACAAAACCCCATCAGAACACAGATCTTTGCAACGAAAAGATCACAATGCTCACAAACAGCAACATTTCCATTTACAGTGGTACTTCGGGTTACATACGCTTCAGGTTACAGATTCCGCTAACCCAGAAATAGCACTTCAGGTTAAGAACTTTGCTTCAGGATGAGAACAGAAATCGTGCTCTGGTGGCGCAGCAGCAGCAGGAGGTACTGCTCCGGTGGGAAGGTAAACGGCGTTTCCGTATGCTGCTCTGGTTAGCCAGAAGTGGCTTAGTCATGCTGGCCACATGACCCAGAAGCTGTATGCCGGCTCCCTCAGCCAATAAAGTGAGATGAGTGCCGCAACCCCAGAGTTGGCCATGACTGGACCTAATGATCAGGGGTCCCTTTACCTTTACTTACCACTGTATATGCATATTACTGTCATGAGCTGGCAGAACTTCGGGGAGGAGAAGGATCCTGGTAAGGGGTGCAGCTGGGAGCGGGTCACACAGGAGAAAGCTGGGGATAGGGAAGGAGAGGTTGGTGTAGACCAGGCATCCCCAAAATTGGCCCCCCAGATGTTTTGAGACTACAACTCCCATCATCCCTAGCTAACAGGACCAGCAACGCACATTGATACTTTTGGGGGAGGTTGTCAGGAAAAAGCACCAATGCGAGAGCGAGCTGTAGGTGTCTGGAATGCAAGACAGGATGTTGATGTTTGGGACTGTACTATTGGAACAAAGGGGCAGTCTATTCACTGTTCTGAGCACCAGATGTCAGCTCAGAGTGTCATCTGACCTGTACTGGAAGTACAGGGGTGGAGTTTCTCTCTCTACTGTTGGAGACTGGAGAGTGCAGACGTGTTTCTCTGTACTGCTGGAATGACAGAAATAAAGACATGTAAATAGATTTCTGTCTGTCTCTTTCCCCTCCTTGAGGGAAGCAGGGAGGAGGGGGAGAGGTGTGTCCCTCTCACGCTGAGTGGGATCGCAGATAGTGACCTCGCCTGTATCCTGCCGGGAGACGCAGACGGGGAGGTCAACAAGGATCTCAAGCCGAATGCCTGGAGTGTGGCCAGTTACCTCTGACTGCAGCCTGAGAACCTGACAGGAACTGTAGTCCCAAAACATCTGGAGGGCCGAGTTTGGGGGTGCCTGGTGTAGACAATACAGGGTGACAGAGGAAGATGAGGGGACAGAGGCTGGTGCACAGGAAGCCAAGCAGCAAGACCCCTCGCCAGAACCAGAGAGACTCTAGTCCTCACAATAGGTCCTAAGACATAAGGAACAGCGGGCAGGGCACTCCAGGAAACAGAGGTGGTCCAGGGCCTGCAGCCTAGTTCACTAGCTGGCCAGGTGGGGGTGGAGGCATGGGATCCCTCAGCTGGGGGAAGGTAAGGACAGGTGAGGGTCACCTGCCTCATCAAGCCCAGATGCTGCAGTCAGCAGACACAGTATCAGAAGGCAGCAGAGCTGAGGTGCTGTGTCTGCTCAACTGCCCATGTTGAGGGACCTCGTCTGGGATTCTCCATGGACCTTCTTGGGTTTCTACTTCGAGATTGACTGCTGAACACCTATCTTGGCTAACTTGGACTGACCCCAGACTGCGTTTCCTGATCTTTGGTCTGGATTGATGTGGATTGGCCTTTGGACTTGGAACATCGCTTTGGCACACTGTCTTCCAGGTAGGCCAGGGAATCAGGATTGCCCAGAAAACCTATGAAACGTTGATTTCTAATTTTATAGGATACTGAAATGCACGGGGAACCTCCACAAGTACAGAATGCTCCCCATTCAGAAGATGACCATCCAGGAGTTAAGAGAGGGTGACTAGAACACATCTCCTCCTCGCACATCTACCTGACTTCTAATGGTAATGTCTGAAGAGGGTGGTAGTGACAGTTGCTTGTGATTTGAGTTCGGAAGACAGAAATGGCTGTGTACTTGAATAAGGATCTAAAGCAGAAGTGTGTTGAGCCTCTTTAAGCCTCTAAGCTCACAGACTCCTTTCTCTAGCTGTAAATATTTTCCTCAGAGTGGATGTTTCACACAAATCAGAACGAACTCTCCTTCTCTCCCTCCTGCTTTGGTGTAGTGTTTAAGAGTGATAGACTTCTAATCTGGTGAACCAGGTTCGCGTCTCTGCTCCTCCACATGCAGCTGCTGGGTGACCTTAGGCCAGTCACACTTCTCTGAAGTCTATCAACCCCACTCACCTCACAGAGTGTTTGTTGTTGGGGAGGAAGGGAAAGGAGAATGATACCCGCTTTGAGACTCCTTTGGGTAGTGATAAAGAGGGATATCAAATCCAAACTCTTCTTCTTCTTCTTCTTGAACCATCTCTCCATATCTCTCAAACCCAAAGTGCTGGCCAAGGAAACAGTGGGGCTGGGAGGCCTGTAGGACAGGACGAAGGGGCGGGGCTGGTAAATATAGAGGTGACACCTGGGGTTGAGCAATCACAGGACCCAGAGCTGCGACTGAGCGACCTGGCTGCGAGCGAGCCGGCGGTGTCAGACCAAATGGCCCCGACGCAGCCAGCAGCCCCAAAAGTAGAACCGGAATCCCCAACCAAGGGACAACCCAAGCCACAACACATTAAGTAGGCGGCTGGCATATCTCAAGAACTGCAAATGCTAACCTCCTGGGAGCGAGTGGAACTTAGAGGGGTGGGGTGTTGTCTGGAGTTGGGATCCTAGAATAATAGGCAAGGAAGATTCTAAAAGGTAGCATCTGATTGGCAGTGGAGCCATCCAATCCGGCTCCAGAAGGGAAGTTTGAACTAGCCTATCAGGTGTGACCTAGGGTGTGGTTGTAGGATATATAGCCTGGGTCTGGGAGGGACTACATGTTAAGTTGTGGGTGAACATATCAGACGACACAGTGATTCTTCAAACAGCTCTTGTTTATTCACAGGCCAGAACTGAACTGAACTGAAGGGTTCAGCCAGCCTGCTTATATAGAACTCCACTACAACGCAGCAGTAACCACTTTCTGTAACTATCCCATCACTGAACGTCACTTTCAAGCCCTTATTTGCATATGTGGACCTGAGTGAAAACTATCTACAGTATCTCCCTGCTGGTCCAGGGTGGGAACTTCAGTACATAACACTATAAGCCAGGACACACCTGGTGACTAATTGTTTTTATCAGACTACTCTGAAATAAACAGGAACTTTTAGGAAATTTGCATTTACCAAGGGGCACCAGGGCCGGTTAGCCTTTAGCAGTTAAGTGTTGTTTTAAAAAAAAGGAGTGTTGGAGAAAGCTGGTGGTGAACTCAGTTTGGCTTTAAATAAGCTCATTTTGGGATGGGGTCAAGCATGATTTGTGAAACATTGTCAATCTCTGCTCTTTAAAGCTTGCTTTCGTATAATCCATTGATTCACAATTTTAAATTATTATTAATAATAATAATAATAATAATAATTTATTATTTATACCCAGCCACTCTTGGGCGGCTTCCCACAAAATATTAAAATACTGTACTACATCAAACATTAAAAGCCTCCCTAAACAGGGCCACCTTCAGATGTCTTCTAAAAGTCTGGTAGTTGTTGTTCTCTTTGACATCTGGTGGGAGGGTGTTCCACAGAGCGGGCGCCACTACCAAGAAGGCCCTCTGCCTGGTTCCCTGTAACTTGGCTTCTCGCAGCGAGGGAACCGCTAGAAGGCCCTTGGCACTGGACCTCAGTGTCCGGGTAGAACGATGGGGGTGGAGACGCTCCTTCAGATATACTGGACCGAGGCCGTTTAGGGCTTTAAAGGTCAGCACCAACACTTTGAATTGTGCTCAGAAACATATTGGGAGCCAATGTAGGTGTTATATGGCAGTGTTTCCCAACCTTTTTTGGGCAAAGGCACACTTGTTTGATGAAAAAAATCTCGAGGCACACCACCATTACCGCCCCGTGACGTCAGCGTGCAGCGTCACGCCGGGAGGGATGCACGAAAGTGTAAGTTTCAATTTTTTTCCCTCCCCCTTGCCGGGGAACCTCCAAGCTTTGGGGGTGGGGGGGGAGGAGGCAGCAAAGCGAGGGACTGAGGGACTCCTCCAACGACAAGGGTTGGGGAAGAAGAGAAAGGGCTATTCCGCTCCAGTCACGGGAGGGGAATATGTACTGGCCCAACTGGTGTGCGGTCTTCGGAAAGCAGGGTGCGGGAAGGAAGCCTAGGCTCGGGGTCCACCGACCTCGGCAGAGAAAGGCAACAACCGGAGCCGATGACGAGCCGGCGCGTGCGTGCAGCAGCTGGCCTCGAGCTCGGGAAGCTGCGCGCGGCGATGTTGACGCGGGGCGTGCGAGAGCTTGGGGACGGGGGGGCAGGAGAGAGAGAAAGAGTTGGCAGCACCAGGCGCTGTTACTTATTGCGCTGCGGATGCTGCCAGCAACTGCGGTGGTTGTGTGGTTGTGCGGCGGCCGCCGCCGCAGAACGTCCTCGTCAGTCAGCTGAGCTGCCTGGCGGCGTAGGGAGCCGAGGGGCGGGGCTTCCTTTCTGAAGGAGCTGAGGGTGGGGGTCCTCCGGCGCCTTCGACGAAACGGCGCCGGCCCAGAGCGCTTCTAGGAGGCTGCCTTTGTGCGCGACATAAAGCCCTCTTTCCCTCCCTCCAGCCCCGTGTCACCTGTGGAAAAGGGGGCTGGATCCAGTGACGCAACTCGGAAAACTGTTAGGGAAGCCAGAGCAGGAAAGTGAGTGGGAGGCGGCGGCGCCGCTTTAACCCACGTTTCCTTTTTGAAAGAGAAACTTAAGTCAGTGTTTCCCAACCTTTTTTGGACTCGCCCGCCTCCCTCCAGGCAACACCGGTTGGGAAACACTGTTATATGGTTGTGAATAGTTGTTGTGCAACAGTAAAGGAGGTCAGCTACGATGCAGAAAGTTCCAGGATCAAATCTTGCCTCGGCCTCTTGCTAAGGACTCTCTCTCCCCGCTGCTGAAATCTGCAATAGCATTGCTGATTGTGCTTTGGTTCCTTCTGTGATAATTGTCGGCAACAAAATCATTTCCACAAAAATAGGAGGTTTGGCCTCTGTGTAAAAGGTACACAGCTAATTTTGCTAAAGACAAGTTTTTATTTTTATTTTTTTACCAAAGGACCACATAGAGCGAGAGGCAATGAAAAGAGAATTTGCTAACACCTGGTTCCTTTGTACAGCTACAGAGGTTACTTTGTACAAAGCACTCTGATGGAGCCACCAAAATTTGAAGGTTACTTGCAAATGTACTGAGAATCATTTCCAGCAAAATGAAGTATTAAAATTTACAAGTCAGCTGTGAATCAAAGCCAATATTTTAAAACAAAAAAATGAACATTTCAGAGTTAGATCTTTCTGTATGCAGCTGTTGCAGAGCTTTCAATATCGTTAATAGATTTTTTTCCCTTGTTTACCGCTCAGATTCTAATGTATTGCACATTAAATGGAGACAACTAAGGTCAACTTCAAATGCAAAACCATAAATGTTGCAGACAAGTTCACGGAATGATAAGAAGAAGAAAATTAACCTCAAGTAAAAAGCTTGTAACAGCCTTGACCTCTGACTTCTGCTGCATACAAACTCGAGGATTTTCTTCATTTCACTTCAGTTAATGGATTTCCTAGGGACAAACTGCAAGTGAGGCTTTTCTGGAGCAGCAGCGCCATCTAGTGTTTAAGTGAAGGCCAAGAACTAGACTACAGATGAAAATATATTTCATTCACTGGTGCAATGTAAAACATCCGCTTCAAAGCATTCCTTCTGAATACAGGAGACACAGCCTTTAGACTCTGGGACAAGTGGAACATAATAGTGTTTCCACCCAAGTGTGCAGAATAGCATTAAAGGGTAAAGGTAAAGGGACCCCTGACCATTAGGTCCAGTCATGGCCAACTCTGGGGTTGCGGCGCTCATCTCGCTTTATTGGCCAAGGGAGCCGGCGTACAGCTTCCGGGTCATGTGGCCAGCATGACTAAGCCGCTTCTGGCAAACCAGAGCAGCGCACAGAAACGCCGTTTACCTTCCCGCTGGAGCGGTACCTATTTATCTGCTAGGTTGGCAGGAGCAGGGACTGAGCAACGGGAGCTCACCCCATCGCGGGGATTCGAACCGCCGACCTTCTGATCAGCAAGTCCTAGGCTTTGTGGTTTAACCCACCCACATCCCTAGAATAGCATTAGAGTGGTAGAAATTACACGGAAAAGAATGCTACAAATATATTCAGCCTAATGTGCCCTGCCAAACTCACAGGACGCTTAAACCAGAACCTACCAAATCTCCACTTTCCAAAACAGTATGCAAACCAAAAGAAAACCATCCTTCAAAATTCACCTCTCCAAATGTGGCAGCGCAGTTCTTCATCCAAGAAACATGTAAAAAATGCATACACTGACTAGGGTAAAAGGTTCATCAAAAGGCATATAATTAGTGAAAACATACAAAACTGCATTATATTAGGGGAAATTGCTTTACATAAAAAAGATTCTATTAGGCAGATGACATACAAAATGTGCTTATTAGGATGCTGACAAATTTACATAAGTATTTTTTAGAAATAAAAAAACCCCAAATAAATTGCAGATTGCTGCAGAAATGTGAAGAACTAAATTTAAGACCGGAAAAACGAGAAACTAAGAAAATCAAAATTGGCATTGCCACCCATCCCTATTCGTGACTCATGTGAACTGGCCGAAAATCTTACCCATCATTTTGTATCTCATTAGAGGTGAGCTGAAAGTTCACTTTCCACTTTCACAGACTGCATATTGTTAAAAGAGAATCATATGAAAATTATGTATAGGTGGTATACCACAACAGTAAAATTGGCAAAAATGTATAAAACAGAACAAAAGAACTGTTGGAGATGTAAAGAAGGGGAAGGTACATTTTACTATATGTGGTGGGATTGCAAGATTATTTTTAAAAATAATGGGAAATTATATAGAATGAATTGAAAACAATGTTTAGAATAACAAGTGTTAAAAAACCAGAAGCTGCCGAAAGAAAAACGGACATTATTTATGTATGCAAAGAATGTTAATAGTACAAAATTAGAATGTTAATAGTACAAAACTGGAAGACCGGAGAAGTACCATCTAAAGAACAATGGCAAGAAAAGTTGATGAACTATGCAGAGTTAGCAAAATTAACAGACAAGTTGCGTGAAAAGGACAATAGTGACTTCGAAAAAGAATGGGAACCCTTTACAATATATTTACAGAAACAACAAAAAAAATGGACTCACTGGCAGGATTTAAATAAACATTTAGAATTTTATTTACAGAGAACAAGAAATATAACAATGGGAAAACAGTATCATATATAAACAGTAGATTGTACCATTTGGTGTAACAAACCAGAAATGGAGGTTGAGGGAAGTTAACAGGGAGGGGGGAAATTGGAAAGTGAATGTTTAGTAATGATGATGGATATTTGTTGCAAGAAAGAAAATCAATAACAAATATTTTTTTTAAAAAAAAAAGAGGTGAGCTGAAATTTGCTCAGATGAGAACCTTGGTGCAAATTTGGGGGAAGTCTGTTCAGAGGTAAAACAGGGGTGTAGTGTGGGAGGACAGAGGGGCCAAGCTTGGATCCTAGAACAATAGGCAAGTTGGATCCTAGAATGCAACAACTGATTGGCCTGCAGGAAAAGACCAATCAGGCTCCATGAGGGAAGCAGAATCAGCCAATCAGACGGGACTCGTTATGTAAATAACGAAAAGTGGTGCTCCGCAAGACGAATGCATCGCAAGACGGAAAACTCGCTAGACGAAAGAGTTTTCTGTTTTGGAGGTGCTTCACAAAACGAATTTCCTATGGGCTTGCTTCGCAAGACGACAATGTCTTGCGAGTTCCTGCTGGTTTTTTTTCCTTCCCCCCCTTTTTCTAAGCCGCTAAGCCGCTTATCAGCTGATCCGATCAGCAGATAAGCCGCTAAAGGCCGCTAAAAGCCGCTAATAGCGCTAATCCTCTAATCCTTCAATGGGCTTGCTTCACAAGACGAAAAAACCGCTAGACGAATAGAATCACAGAACGGATTCTTTTCATCTTGCGAGGCACCACTGTATATAAAAGCCTGAGGTTTGGGGGGGGGGATCAATCACTGCTTTACAAGCTGCAATAAAGAGCATGAAATCACTACAGGACTCAGAGTATATTTCAGCACAGCATTGTATGCACATTAACTATATCTTCCTCAGGCTCCCCCCTTCTCTGTTCTCTATTCCAGGCAAGCAAGAAGCATTATCAGAATTCAAGTTTACTAGTGGCACAGCAATAAAACTGCTAGCACATTTGCAAAGCTAAGCAGGGTCTGGTATGGTTTCAAATTGGATGGGGAGCCACGTGTTGAGGCTCTTGCACTGTAAGGGGTTGGGCGACATGACCCTCAGGATCCCCTCCAACTCTATGATTCTATGAGGATGCATTCTGGATGGGCAAAATGAGATGACAAAGCAGAGCCAGTAAGGAGTGTGGGCATGGCCTGGGAAGAACCCCAACTGCCAAATAGAAACAGATAGGTAGCCATGTTGGTCTGCCATAGTCAAAATAAAGTATGTAAATGTATCTGAAGAAGTGTGCATGCACACGAAAGCTCATACCAAGAACTAACTTAGTTGGTCTTTAAGGTGCTACTGGAAGGAATTTTTTTATTTTGCCAAATAGAAAGATTTGTAAGGCTGCATGTGGGTCCTGGGCCCAATGTCCCCCATCCCTGATGTACGGCAACCCACAAGGGTTGGACCCTCTGGTTTTGCTGGCTCCTTGGGATTGCATAAACAGGAGGAGGAACAATCATCTGACAGACCACAGTCATGTCACACATCACAAACCGTATAGGTCCAGAGAGGCTAAGGCATGCATTTCTAGAGAGGCTAAGGCATGAGCTTCCTAGAAGGCAGAATATAAGCAGACCAATATGTACAGTACCTCTAATTATCATGCCTGCATATAATTTAGTTAGAAGCTTGACAACGTTCCTGAGATAATCTGTTTGTAACCCTGCGGGAGAGAATTCTCTTAGCATGGAAATGTTACCCTATGACATTTTGTAGCTCAGTGCCAGCAGTTAACCATTGCAAGAAACAGAGGAATGACTGTAGTCACACTGGGGCCATTCTCATAAGCTCCATGGTTTCCTTATCTACTAAATGCAGAAGGTAACTTTCTACATGTTTTCTGTCCCTTCTTTTCAACCCTGCTCAAACAAAAGCTCTGAAGAGAGAAAACCACCAGCAGAAGAAGAAGGGAACTAGAGGAGCATAATGAACACTGCTAAGAGAAAGACAAGTGGAAATAGTTGAGAGCTCAAAACTTTGAGAGAGAGAAAGAGGATGCATATTCTATGCATGAATATATCTACTATGTTCAAAGCAGCTTTAGTTCCAGGGAGTTCAAGCCTTACGTGTTGATAGGTTTGCCTTTGGAGAATGTAAACAATCATTGACACATGAGAAGTACAGTTTTTATGCCTGACTTTTTGCGATTGTATTCTTTGTGACTTTAAAAAGTTCTTTTTAGAAGAAGAAGAAGAGTTTGGATTTGATATCCTGCTTTATCACTACCCGAAGGAGTCTCAAAGCGGCTAAAATTCTCCTTTCCCTTCCTCCCCCACAACAAACACTCTGTGAGGTGAGTGGGGCTGAGAGACTTCAAAGAAGTGTGACTGGCCCAAGATCACCCAGCAGCTGCATGCGGAGGAGCGGAGACACGAACCCGGTTCCCCAGATTACGAGTCTACCGCTCTTAACCACTACACCACACTGGCTCTCTTAAATGTTGTTTTGAAGTGTTGTAACCTCCACTGGGACCTTAGGGTGCAGGGGAAGGTAATAAAATAAGAAGAAGATTGTACAGTACTTTAAGAAAATACCAAATGTGTGAACGTATGAAAAAGTTGGGACCTGCAGGAAGCAAAATGTAGTGAGAGTTTTATCCTAACTTTTTAGGGGACACGGGTGGAGCTGTGGTCTAAACCACTGAGCCTCTTGGGCTTGCCAATCAGAAGGTTGGCAGTTTGTTTTTTGTTTTTTTATAAGATATTTATTAAAGATTTTAAACAATCCACACAATCAATAAAGAAAGAAGCCGAAAAAGACAAAAAAACCCATACAAAACATACAAAAGAGCAAAAAGAAGAAAAACAAAACTTAAAATAGTCATAAAAAAACAAAAAATTCAATTTCTCAAATGTTATTTCCATAACCCTCTTTCTTGACTCCCTCACATCTCCCTTTTCTGTGTTCCCATTTAAAAAAATCTTATTCAGCAATACTTCACCTTCTTTCAAACCTTATTTTATATTATATATTTCAGCTATTATGTCTCCAATTTTTCCCCTTTTTCATCAATTATTTAAGCTTGACATATTCAAATTTTACCTTTGTTCTTATAAACCCATTTTGCAATTTCCTTTCAGATATGTCACTAATGCCATGCTGTCTTAATATCCTGCATCATTCTAACATTCATACAGTTTACTATACTTTTGCAGATAGTCCTTAAATTTCTGCCATTCCTCTTCCACTATCTCTTTTCCCAGGTCTCGGATTCTGCCAGTCATCTCTGCCAATTCCATGTAGTCTATCAGTTGCGTCTGCCATTCTTCCAGAGTGGGCAAATCTTCTGTCTTCCAGTACTTTGCAATAATTATTCTTGCTGCTGTTGTCGCATACATGAAGGTTGGCAGTTTGAATCCCCTCAAAGGAGTGAGCTCCTGTTGCTCTGTCCCGCCTCTTGCCAACCTAGCAGTTTGAAAGCACACCAGTGCAAGTAGATAAATAGGTACCGCTGTGATGGGAAGGTAAACACCATTTCTGAGCGCTCTCACTTCCGTCATGGTGTTCCATTGCACCAGAAGCGGTTTAGTCATGCTGGCTACATGACCTGGAAAACTGTCTGGACAAACGCTGGCTCCCTCAGCCTGAAAGCGAGATGAGCGCCGCAACCCCATAGTCACCTTTGACTGGACTTAACCATCCAGGGGTCCTTTACCGTTAGCTAATAATAATAAATAATAATAATAATTCACAGAAATTATAGTCTGGGAAATTAGCAGCATCCCTAAGAATCACAAGCTTATCAATGGAGGAAATCTCTAAAGTATTATAAAGACATATCTTTCCATGGCCCAACAGATCAGACCCTGATTTTATTTGTTTGAATTCCCATTTTAAATACTTTTTAAGCTACTGTTTTACTGTTTTGTTGTTGTTGTATTTTTTGCTTTAATGATCTTGTTTCTATGTTACACACTACTTGGAGATTTTTTTAAAAAAAATTAAGAAGTTTATAAATGCTTTTAAATAGATTTAAATAAATAAATATGTGGCCTAAATGCAACAGAAAACTCTTTTGGCTCTTAGTGTTTAGGTAAAGTTTGTGACGTGTTTTTTACAGCTGCGTTCAGAATTCCTTGTCTGTCTGTGTTAGCACTGTGTTGTGTTTGTGTGTGTTGTGAATACACTGCACACAGTCCTGTACTGTATTATCATAGGCAATCAGCTCCACAATTATGTTTTTTTCCTGACATTATTATTATTTATCATTTCCAACTGCTTAAGCAGCCGCCAGCCAGCAAGCGATACAACAACCTAGTTGCGTGGTGCACAATTTTATTCTCTTCTCATTGCAGAAAAATACAGTGGTACCTCGGTATACGAACAGCCCTGTTTATGAACTATTCCGTTTATGAACTCCACAAAGCTGGAAGTAGTGTTCCGGTTTGCAAACTTTACCTCAGTCTACAAGCGGAAGCTGAACGGTGGAAGGGCACCGGCAGCGGAAGGCCTCATTAGGGAAAGCGCGCCTCGATTTAAGAATGGATTTGGTTTAAGAACGGACTTCAGGAATGGATTAAATTCGTAAACCGAGGTACCACTGTACTACTATTATTGCCACCCAAACATTGTGAGTATATTAGCCAGCCTTCTGACTTCAGTTTGATGTAAAATTTGGGGTTTGGCTTTTGCTGCCCAACTCCCCATGGGACTCCCCTAAGTCCATGATCGGTCAGAGAAGAATGTATGGCGGTAGGATCCAGTGGAAAGCAAGGCAGATCTTTATTTTTCTGCTGCAACATATTTCCCTTCCCTCCTTCCAAGGAGCGATACATACCGTATTTTTCGCTCTATAACACGCACCCGACCATAACACGCACGTAGTTTTTAGAGGAGGAAAATCCGTAGGCATGCCACCCGTAGGCATTCCCTCCATAACACGCACAGACATTTCCCCTTACTTTTTAGGAGGAAAAAAGTGAGTGTTATGGTGCAAAAAATACAGTATATACATCATAGGGGGCGTCTACAACAAAAATCCTGATTGCCAGGATACCTGATAATGGTTGCTGGTTGCATTACCTGGGCAGCCTGGCCATTCTTTAATACTTTAATTCCTGAATCCAGGTCACAGGCTCACCCTATTCATATGCAAATAGGCCCTTAGGACAGGATAAGTGAAAAGACAATGGGAAGGCTTTCCCCATTTGCCTCTCTTACTGCAGAGGAATATTTGAGGTCATTGGGAGACTCCGAATGGCTTCAGGATTGCTCTCCTGTATATTATTTCAGACACATGGTTTACATATTTAGATAGGTGTGTATTTATGAATAGTTACTCTATATTTGATAGGGATGCAGGTGGCGCTGTGTGTTAAACCACAGAGCCTAGGACTTGCTGATCAGAAGGTCGGTGGTTCGAATCCCCGCAACGGGGTGAGCTCCCGTTGCTCGGTCCCAGCTCCTGCTCACCTAGCAGTTCGAAAGCACGTCAAAGTGAAAGTAGATAAATAGGTACCAGTCCAGCGGGAAGGTAAACAGCGTTTCCGTGTGCTGCTCTGGTTCGCCAGAAGCGGCTTAGTCATGCAGGCCACATGACCCTTCTCGGTAGTGGCGCCCGCCCTGTGGAACGCCCTTCCAGCAGATGTCAAAGCGATAAACAACTACCTGACATTCAGAAGACATCTTAAGGCAGCCCTGTTCAGGGAAGTTTTTAACGTGTGATATTTTATTGTATTTTTGGTTCCTATGGAAGCCACCCAGAGTGGCTGGGGAGGCCCAGCCAGATGGGCGGGGTATAAATAATAAATTATTATTATTATTATTATTATTATTATTATTATTATTACCCAGAAGCTGTACGCCGGCTCCCTCGTCCAATAAAGCGAGATGAGCCCCGCAACTCCAGAATCAGCCACAACTGGACCTAATGGTCAGGGGTCCCTTTACCTTTATTCTATATTTGAGACCTTAACTTTCTTATAAAATGAATTGCTCTTTGGAGCCAGATTCAGTGGAAGCCAACACAGGAAATCCCACTACTGCAATGGAACATTTCCCCATCTCCTCCCCAGGGATGGCATCCACGCCTCTCCGAATCTGCTCTAGAGGGTCAGGAGAACTCCCAGAACAATTCACAGGGGGAGGAGATGGGAGAAAGGGCTTCTGCTTTGCAGATGGACCTTAACACAGATGAAAAAACTGTATTAGCCTGTTGTTCAGTTCCACCCATTATTACCAACTGCCAACCACAAACAGTAAGCAGTAGTCTGCTTGAGGTCGACTGGGGTTAGGTAATTCCATTTTTTTATTAGCCAGCCAACCATACATTGTGGTCAGTCTTCTGCCATAGTTGTTGTTGCTATTTGCGATTGCTAACCACAGATAAGAGTATGTGTGTGTGCGTGCGCGCACACATCTATATATTTCCATACCTCTATCTCTCTATTTATTTATTTATTTGGAACACTTTTATACTGCATATCAACAAAGTCATCTGGGCAGTTTACAAAAGTTGTGAATGGATAAAATGCCAAGCCACAATCGAATAACATCAGGATGCATTAAAACATATCCATACAGCTAAACGTAATAATTAAAACAGTCATAAAAGCAGGTGGAATAAAATTACAAGATAATGAAATAATAATCATAGGAAGCTTTTTTTAAAAAAAAAGAATGAGTAAGATATATTTCATAATGGAACACACAGTACATGTTTATACCAAACATATCAAATAATCATGAATGTTGCCAAATAAGCTCATATTAAGTAGGAATGTCCTATTAATTATTTATATTAAATATTAGTATTTTGCCCTCACTGCTGCTGACAATCTACCCTCCATATGACAGGGCCTCTTCGATGACTCCAATTAATATCTTACTTTTTCTCTTTGCTGACAATCTGCCTCTCAAAAAAATTAGAAAATATCAGTCTCATACTATACCTTACCCAGTCATGCAAAATGGTTTGCTCAGGATAAAGAAAATATTCACTGGCACAGCTAGTGTTCAGACTCTTAACAAGCAGTTAAATACAATATACACCTGTATTGTATTTGATTGATTCAGTCATCACATGATTACATGGTTAAAGGTGCAGCATCACTTTTTTGTTACAACCAAACATCAGTATACATGTTAACTCATACATAGCATCCCAGATCGAATTCAGTATTCAAACCCTTTGGATATAAGGTTCCTAATTGAAATATTAATTTATACTCCTTTTGTAGCAAGGCTCTTCGTTAATAATAATAATAATAATAATAATAATAATAATAATAATAATAATAATATCTTTATTGTCATTGCCCCCTTCGGGGACAACGAAATTACTTGACTGCTCCATAAAAACACTAATTAAACAATACAGTATAATACAGCAAGGGAGATTAGATGACTTTCAAAGTCCGGGCTTCCCATTCAGGGCCGAGATTGCTCTGGAGAAGAAGCTGTTCTTAAGACGGCTCGTTCTTGTCTTCATCGTCCTGTATCTCCGTCCCGACGGCAAGAGCTCGAAGAGACAGTGACCAGGATGCGATGGATCTTTTACTATGTCCAGTGCCTTCCTATGGCACCTTGTGGCATAAATCTGCTCTAAGGTGGAGAGTGGGCAGCCAACAATGCTCTCTGCTGCCTTAACAACCCTGCACAACCCCAACCTGTCCTGGGCAGTACAGCTTCCGTACCACACACACAAGCCATAAGTGAGCACGCTCTCAATGGCACAGTGATAGAAGGCAAGCAGCAGTTTCTGCGGAAGATGGTTTTTCCTTAGTATTCTCAAAAAGTACAGTCTCTGCTGCGCCTTCTTCACAAGCCCCCTTGTGTTGACACTCCAGGACAGATCCTCTTGTAATTCAATGCCCAAAAATCTGAACGTTGTTACCCTCTCCACACAGACCCCATCAATCGAAAGTGGCTGGACGTTGCTCTTCTGTCTCCTGAAGTCCACCACAAGCTCCTTTGCCTTCCTTGTATTTATGAGCAAGTTGTTAGCTCTGCACCACTCTGTCAGCCGCTCCACCTCATCTCTATAATCCGTTTCACCTTCCCTTTCATGGATGAGCCCAATCACGGTTGTGTCATCTGCAAATTTAACAACCCTATTACTAGGGTGAGTAGCGACACAATCGTACGTGTAGAGAATATAAAGGAGCGGACTGAGTACGCATCCCTGTGGTGTTCCTGTGTTAGTCTTAAACTATATCTACAGTTCTAAAAGGTTGTTTTTTAAAGGTCCACAAGATAAAAAGAACTCAGATCATTCTCTGTATGGGCTGGTGTGTCCAGCCTTGGCCAGCATCTTAATATTCCATGATTTGACCTTCCTTGAGTCCCCCCCCCCCCCATTCTAGTGGCACTGCACATATGGAGCCATCTCCTCAAGAATACCAGGGTGTGCTTCTGGTCAGACAATTAAGCGGTAGTAAGAATCATCGTCAAGCAGTCGGTGAAATCAGAAAAGGGTGATCATCATACAAAGGCTCTTTGTATTAGAATGTGAAATATACTCGGAGTCGAGAATGGATTTCATGCTCTTTATTCAGCTCATAGTGGTGAGGAGGAATGAATGAATGTCCCCTCAAAGTATCTGCTTTATATACATTATTTACACAATGGGCTGCACGTGATTGGCTAATTCCGGGATTCACCTGGAGGCCAATCAGGTTGCGGATTCACTTCCACCTGGAGCTGGATTGGGTGGCTCCTGTGGACCGATCAGACTGCTGCATTCTGGATCCTATTGTTCTAGGACCAATCAGACTGCTGCATTCTGGATCCTATTGTTCTAGGACCAATAAGACTGCTGCATTCTGAATCCTATTGTTCTAGGACCAATCAGACTGCTGCATTCTGGATCCTATTGTTCTAGGACCAATCACACTACTGCATTTTGGATCCTATTCAACTCAGTACATAACAGAATGCCTCAAAGGTAACATTTCCTTCTTGGCAAGGTTCATCCCAGGCCTCAATAACGAAATTGCAGATGCCTTGTCTCATTTTCAGATGGAGCGTTTTCACGACTTGGCTCCCAAGACCACCCAGCTGCCAGAGACTTTCCCGGAGGAACTGTGAGAAACTGGACAAGAGAAGTGACACAGGGAGTATTGGGAGCACTTGCACCCTCTACATTGTGGGCTTACATGAGAGCTTGGTCATCTTTTGAGGGGTTGAGGGTCAGATTTGGCTCATGCCATAGGCTAGGGTCAGCTAGGGGATCTGATGTGCTAAAATACCTGGTTTATTTCAAACAAAAAGGCATGGCCCTTAAGACCATGAGCCTTCACAAGGCAGCTATCTCTTACTTTAGCTACTGCTAAAGTATACAGATGTCCCAATGGGAGAATTTGTGGAAGGTAAATTGGAGGTTTACTGCCTGTTACTCTACAAAGGAAAATATGCAAAAAATGCTATACCGGTGGTACCTGACGCCGCATAACTCTCTAAGATGTATAAAACCACACCAGATGTTTGTTGGAGATGCGGGAAAACAGGAGGCCCCATGATTCACATATGGTGGATGGAAGGTGAAAGAGTTCTGGAATGACATCTACTCAGAACTAAAGATAATGATAAAGGTAAATTTCACTAAAAAACCCCAGAAACATTTCTTTTGAGTATTGTGGGTACAGATATCCCCTAGGGTTTAAGAATTTTTTTTTCTCTGTACGCAACCGCAGCCGCGAGGGTGCTTATTGCGACATATTGGAAAAATGACAAACTTCCTACTAGAGATGAATGGTTACTCAAACTTACAGAATATGCAAAATGAGCCTCTCTTTCTGAAAGAATCAGAGACAATCGCAGACAGGAGTTCGTTCTAGAATGGGATACCGTATTTTTCGCTCTATAAGACGCACCTTTTTCCTCCTAAAAAGTAAGGGGAAACGTGTGTGCATCTTATGGAGTGAATGCAGGCTGCGCAGCTATCCTAGAAGCCACAACAGCAAGAGGGATCGCTGCACAGCGCTCCCTCTTGCTGTTCTAGCTTCTGGCTTAGCCCTTCTGTCCCTTCCCCCACCTCCCAGAAAAGTCCCCAAGAGCCGCGGTCCCTTTAAAGAGCCGTGCGGAGCGTGTTTGTGGCTCTTGGGGGCTTTTCCCCAAGAAGGGAGAAGGACAACCCATCAATGACAGGCTGCCCTTCTCCCTCCTCGGGGAAAAGCTTGCAAGCACTGCACACACACTCCTCGCAGCTCGTGGGATGCATCCCAGGCTCTGCTCAGCGCTCCCTTTAAAGAATTTTTTTTCTTGCATTCCCCCTCTAAAAACTAGGTGCGTCTTATGGTCAGGTGAGTCTTGAGTCAACTGTTTAACTGACTCTCACTCACATCAAACTAGCCCAACCCACAGACTTATCCTCCCTCCAGTGGCGTAGTGTGGGGGGTGCAGGGGGGGCCGGCCGCACCGGGTGCAACATCTGGGGGTTAGGGGGTGCAAATCCACGGGTTAGGGGGCGCAAATCCACGGGTTAGGGGGCGCAAATTACTTGCCTTGCCCTGGGTGCTGACAACCCACGCTATGCCACTGCCTCCCTCTCCCTTCTCTAACTCCAGACTGACTTCTTAACAACTCTAACTCTAACTCCTCCCCTTGGGTTCCTATTGGTTAATCATTTTACACTTAGTTAACCCTTTCCTTATGACCCAGTATGATGTCACACACCTGGGAGGGCAAACGCCACACCCCGTGACTTCAAGGTGAGATGTTTCCGCAGCCTTAGAGTTCAGAGAATAGAGGCATGGAAAGGCCATATGGTTCAATCTTGTACCCAACCAGATATTCACAGCGGTAAATATAATCTAGGGACCACAGCTGGGGACCTGCCAAGCTGTCAACAGCTGTGGACAAGTCAAGGCAGTGAGCCAGGTCACATGCACAAGTGACAGGTGACACTAATAATAATAATAATAATAATAATAATAATAATAATAATAATAATTCTATGCCACTCATCTCCCCTCTGGGCCTCGGAGTGCCTCCTAGCTTCACAGTTCCATCTCATTATAACTGTCTCTCACCATCATCTGACAGGCATCCCTCTTGCAGGCCACTATAAGGCTTGCTTGCAAAGCAGCATTTTGTGACATCAGCTGGCACACAGGGACCAGGCTGCTGGGTTGTCAGGCAGATGAATTAATAGAAATAAAATCAGGGGGGTCAAAGTGTGCTGGGATGAGGCCATCATGGGTCAGGCCAGAGGGTGCTGTTGGGGTGTGTGGTTCTTCCTTCCCTTGTTCTGCTTCTTGCTCCCCCACCCCTTCCTTTGGCTGCTTGATGGTAGAGTTGGAAGGGATGCCAAGGGTCATCTAGTCCAACCCCCGGCAATGCCAGGATCCTGCCCACAGCCAGCCCTGGCTGGTCTCCAAACTCTGACCATCTCCTTCCAGCCAGATGCACTGACCCCTTGCGATTCTGCCTGGGCTGGAGAGAGGGGAGAGAGAAACGTTTTGCTCTCTTTCCCTCAGGACATGGATATGAGAGCCACGCCATGAAGCCCTGACAATATCTCAAGGGCCGTCACAGGGAGGAAGGAGGAAGCTTGTTTTCTCCTGCTCCAGAAGCCCTCAGGACCTGAAGCCGTGGATTCAAGCTACAAAAAGGAGAGTCCGACTCAACTTCAGGAGGAACGTTCTGACAGCAAGAGCTGTTTAACAGTGGGAAGAAATCCCTCAGGAGGCAGTAGACTCTCCTTCCTTGGAGGTTTTTGAGCAGAGGTGGGATGGCCATCTGCCATGGATGCTTGAGCTGAGATTCCTGCATTGCAGGGGTTGGTCTAGATGACCCTCGGGGTCCCTCCCACCTTTACAATTCTGTAATCCTATGATTTAAAGTGCATCCAATGAGCATTGAAAGCACATGGCGTCCCCCAAATGATCCTGGGCATTGCAGCTTCCCTCTCACAGAACTACAATTCCCAGAACCCCTGACAAACTTCAATTTCCAGAATCATTTAGGGGAAGAGACCTTCCCTCAATTTCCTAGGAACCAGGAATGGGAAGCTCAAGTGCTTCTAACAGGATGACTTGTCAAGCAGGCTTATAAAATTTTGTTCCAAAGGGTGCCTCCCCCCTCTCTACTGAGCGATGGCAAGAGTCCATGGGGTTCCGGGTTTTCACCTTTGGAGAATTGTGACATGGCAGAGACTGTCTTACCTTTAAGAAATACAGCTTATTCACCTGTTTACACCTTCAGTTTGCATGGAGTCCAGATCTTACAGCAGAGTCCTTCCAAGAGGGACTTGTCCCCCACAGCAGGAAAACCAGTCTTCCCAAGTTAGATTCCAGACTCTGCTCCTCCTCCCCTTGCTCAAAATCTCAGTTTTCCTCACCACACACCATTATCCTGGCCCCCTTTCACGTCCCCCATCTCTGTTCACACCACAGGGCAAGGGAGAAGGACTTCTCTTGCATTTCCAGTTAGGCTCTCCTTGGCATTGAATTGTTTCTTAAAGGCCCTCGCTTGGCCAGGTCGTTTTGCATAGGCTAGCCCAGGAATTCTTCTGCAGCTTGTATTTCTCCCTTCACATCCCAAATAATCCCAAATCCGTACCATTTATTAATTTCCAGGGTTTGGGATGTCCCCCGCAAATCTATAACAATATTGTGTGATTGAGGAATTCCCAAGGGAATGTCAAGCAGGGAGGGAGGGGGGAAGAGAGAGAGTGGAATTCTGGGGGAGAGAGACGATTGGAGGAGAGTTTGAAAGGGAGTTTGAATGTTGGGGGGGGGGGAGGCAGTTGAGAGTCGGTTGAGAGCGGTGGGTTCTGGAGGGGGGCACTTGGTGGGGTACCTGAAGCTGGGCTGGACAGCTATTCAGCTTAGGATCAATAGTCCAGTCGCCATCGCCCAGGGCATGTGGCCGTTCCCTGACAAGAGAAGAGGGCTCTGCCAGCTGCCCAAGAACAGAATAACCTCAATTTAGGAGGGCCATGGAGCTAAGGTTTGGCTTGTACTGCTAAGGCCCAGATCCTCACACGACCCCCTCTAGTTACCTGGAAAGCTGCTTTACGGACCTGGGCTACACCTGATTATCGTCTTCCCAAGCAACTTAAAAATGTAACGTGGTGGTCAACGAAAGATGTTTAAAGACTCTCTCAAGGCAGATCTAAAAGAAATGTTGTGTAAGCAATCGGGAAATGCTGGCCTGCGAACACTCCAATTAGAGAACAGCCTTTACCAACGGTGTCATGGACTTTGAAGATACTCGAACTCAGGACAAAAGGGAGAAAAAAACTAGGAGGAAGGCAAGCTTGGCAAACCCTCAACGTGATCAACTCCCACCTGGAAATCTTTATCTCCACTGTGGAAGGACATGTGGATTCAGAATTGGCCTCCACAGTCCCTTATGGACTCACTGTTAAGATCGTGTTCATGGAAGACAATCTCACTTGGCTACGTGTGATTGCCAAAGAAGAAGATGATAGAAATTGGGGGGCTTCGGCCTTTTTTATGGACATGGACTCAATGGAAATTCCTCATGGGAAGATGCCTTGCCTGTCCATGCTCTCCCAATGTCCGGTTGGTCCAACACTTCCAACCGTGTTGTGCTCCCCAAAGGGCGGCACCCATCCGGCAGGTGGAGGGCACCTTGGGGAGGGATATAGTGTCATGGGGCAAGAATCAGCTTCACCTGCTGAACAGCAGCCTGAAGGGGGAGAAGGGGAGTGACTTCCCCTGCAGCTTCATTCTCTTGAAGCGTGGCCCTGTGGAGGAAGAAGGACTTGGTATCCTCCTGGCAGAGGTGGGGAATGGATGCCCAGTTCCCCTGCCCTGGCATTGCTCCCCAAGAAAGCTTGGCCCACCCACTTCAAGACTAGAGCATCTGCTTTCTGCTCTCATGCAGGAAGGTTCTTCTCCCATTCTCTTTTTTCTTTTCTTTTTTAAATAAGTTTTTATTGTTAAAATAGTTCATCATTAATACACATATACAAGCATGCAAACAAACATTTCATACAATCCTTAAAAGTGTTCAAACATACTTACACTCAATCCCACAAATAATTGCTTTACCCATCACCATCCACCAACCCTTCACCCCACCTTTGTGTTTGACTTCCAATCTACTCAATTACAATTTCTTTCCACTTCTATTACTTTCTTTCACACACCTTTAGCCTAATTTCATACTTCTTTTTCTATTACACATTGTTATCAATCTTATTTGATATTTCAGCATTTTGAAACGGAACTTGTTTATTCCAATAGGAGTTCTGATTTTTCGATATGATTTTGCAAGTATCTTTTAAACACCTTCCAGTCCCTATCTATCTTTTCTTTTGAAATCCTTCCAATTTCTTCCATTGTTTTGGATATATTGTAATACTCCAATAATTTGGCAAGCCACTCTGTTTTTGTTGGTATTATACCATTTTTCCAGTTTTTCACAATCAATAGCCTTGCTGCTACTGTTGCGTATAAATATGAGGTCTTATCTTCTTCCTTTAGGCTTCCTGGTACTATTCCCAATAGAAAACCTTCTGGTGTTTTCCTAAATGGGTATCTAAACATTTTTTTCATTTCATTATATATTATTTCCCAAAATTGTTTGATGTTTAAACAATTCCACCATATATGTATCATAGTACCTTTTCCCGTGTTGCATCGCCAGCAGACATCGCTGCAATTTTTATTCATTTTTGCTATTTTTTCAGGTGTTAAATACCATCTATGTTGCTTTTTAAGGTAGTTTTCTTTCTTTCTTTTTTTCCATAAATTTTTATTCATATTTGCACATATATACAGGAAAAACATAAACAAAAAATCCACCACATACCTTATACAAATTATATCCACTTCACAAATCATAAATAAAATACATAACTGAGTTAGTCTCAACTGATCCTTGGACTTCCCTCCACTCCTTTGGTAAGTATCGAATAAATTATATAGTTGCGTACTTTTAAACTCTTTTACATAGGCCTTTCCCGCTGTTAAAGTTATTTCAACCCCGCCAGTGTCACCTGAACTTTAGATTCCATATACACTAAATATTTCTTCCAATTGTCATGAAATTTCTGTTCATCTTGGTCCCTTAATCTTCCTGATATTCTATCAAGCTCAGCATAATTTATCATTTTAACCTGCCACTCACTTACGTTAGGTAATTTTGTGCTAACATAATTCTTGCAGCTGTCGTGGCATATAGAAACAAGGTCTTATCTTCTTTTTTAATTTCTTTACCGACCATTCCTAACAAAAAAGCTTCTGGCTTTTTGGGAAATGTATATTTCAATATTTTTTTAAGTTCATTATAGACCAATTCCCAAAAGCCTCTCACTTTGCAGCACGACCACCACATATGGTAGAGGTCACCTTCTACCTCTCTACATTTCCAGCATCTTTTATCCTTCAACTTATAAATCTTCGCTAATTTCACTGGTGCATGGTACCACCGGTAGATCATTTTCCACAGGTTTTCCTTTAGTGCCGTGCATGCCGTAAATCTCATATTCTTATTCCATAGTTCCAACCACCTCTCAAAGTCGATGTTATATCCAATGTCTATCGCCCACTTAGTCATAGCCTCCTTCACCTCCTCATCTTTTGTATACCACTCCAGCAAAATATCGTACATCCTTGACAGTGTTTTGTTCTTACCTTCTATAACTTCTACATTAAATTTAGATTTTTTATCTTCAAATCCTACTTTCTTTTTGTCTTCTTTTAACGGGTCATTTACTTGGTGGTATTGCAACCACCCAGTAAATAAATTTTTGATCTCTTCATATGGTCTAAGTTTAATCCCTTGATCTGTCTTCCAAGTTAGTTCTTCATAGGTGGCATTCTTCCCTTCCATATTTTTTTTTTTATAGTTAACACCTCTATTGGTGAAATCCACCAAGGTGTCTTCCTTTCCAATATATTTTTATTTATTTCCCATACTTGGAATAGTGGTCCCCTAAAAATATGATTTAGAAAGCCTCTATGAACTTTCACCTTTTCGTACCACAGGTACGAGTGCCACCCATACCTGTTATCGAAACCTTCCAAGTCCAAGATGTCCCTATTTTCCAATCTTATCCAATCCTTCAGCCACACTAAACACGCCGCTTCATAATATAAACTTAGATCCGGTAGAGCGAATCCCCCTTTCTTTTTTGTCCACCAATATTTTCATTTTTATTCGTGGTCTTTTGCCTTGCCAGATGTATCTCGCTAAGGCTCTTTGCCACTCTTTACACTGCTTTAAACCTTTTAGTTCCGGAATGGTTTGGAACAAAAATAACATTCTGGGGAGGACGTTCATTTTGATAACCGCTATCCTCCCCAGAAAAGATAGCCTCAATCTCTCCCAGATTTCAAGATCTATCTTAATATTCTTCCAAGTGACTTCATAATTATCCTTATATAGGTTGATATTTTTCGCTGATATCCACACTCCAAGGTATTTCACTTTCTTTGCTGTCATAATCCCCGTCTTTTGTTCTAGTTCTACAATATCTTCCTTAGTTAGATTTTTAGTCAACATTTTTGTCTTATTTTTATTAATCTTGAGGCCTGACACCTCTCCAAACTCTTCAAATTTTTGCAAGGCTTCTTTCATACTATTTTTCGGATCTTCTAAAGTTAATACAATATCATCCGCGAAAGCTTTTATCTTATGTTCTTTAGTCCCTACCTTAATCCCTTTCACTTCTGCTGCCTCTCTCAGTCTCTTAGTAAGTACTTCAAGTACTATTATAAATAACAGAGGAGACAGGGGGCAGCCTTGTCTAGTCCCTTTAGATATGTCGAAAAATTCTGATGTCGAGTTATTTATTATTAGCTTAGCTTTTTGTTCATTATAGATAGCTTCTATACCTTTTCTAAATCTTTCACCCAGCCCCCTCGTTTTTAGATTTTCTATCAGGAAGCACCAAGAAACGTTATCGAAGGCCTTTTCGGCGTCAATGAAAATCAAAGCGGCTTGTTTATCTATTCTGGTTTCCAAATATTCAATGATATCTATCACATTTCTTACGTTGTCCTTCAATTGTCTCCCTGGAAGGAAGCCCGTTTGATCTTTATGGATTCTGTTATTTAGTACTTTTTTAATCTTTCTGCCATTACATCCGCAATTTATAGTCATTATTTAATAACGAAATCGGCCTATAGTTTTTCACCTCTAAAGCATCCACATCTTTTTTGGGAATTAGTGTGATATAGGCTTCCTTCCAGGTGTTCGGGGTCTTCCCTTCTTTTAAAATATTGTTCATCACTTCACATAGGGTTGGGCTTATTTGATCACTTAATACTTTATAATATTTGGCTGACAGACCATCTGGCTCCGGCGCTTTGCCAATTTTCATCTTTGATATTGCCTTCCTTACCTCCTCCTCTGTAATCAGCTGATTTAATAATTCTTTTTCTTCGGTTGATATCTGTTGTAAATGATGTTCTTTCAGATAGCATTCTATATCATGGCCTGACTCCTTATCTCTTTTATATAGATCCTTATAGTATTTCTGAAACAACCTTTTTATTTCATTTGGGTCTTCCACTATCTTGTCTCCATCCCTTATCTTACAAATCGTATTTTGTTTTTTCCTTTCTCTTAGTTGCCAGGCCAAATATTTTCCTATTTTATTAGCAGATTCAAAACTCTTCTGTTTCAACATTTTAACTTTCCCCTCAATCTCCTGGTTTACTATCATAGAAAATTGGGCTTGTAATAACTTTATATTTTGTTTTATAGTCTCATCACCTGGCTTAGTAGTTAATTGTCTTTCATTCTCCATTAGCTGTACCAAGATCTCCTCCCTCTTTTTCTCTTTTTCTTTTCTTTGATGACTGTTTTTCTGAATTAGAAAGCCCCTCATGACGGCTTTCCCTGCATCCCAAACCGTTGCTAAAGCTGTCCCTTTATTTAAATTCCACTTAAAGTACTCTTCAATTGTTTCTTTTGCTGTAATCGCTGTCTTTTGATCATTAAATAGAGATTCGTTCATTCTCCATCTAAGTACTCTAGTCTCTTTACCCTTTAACTCTAAATATACTGGGTTATGATCAGATATAGTCTGTGGGAGAATTTCAGATTTGATTAAATTCTGTATCAATTCCTTAGTGATCCAAATACCATCTATTCTCCCCCAACTCTAGTTAGGATTTGAGAAGAAAGTATCTTGTTTTACAGTAGGGTTTTTGAATCTCCACGCGTCAATTAGTTCCATATTATCAACCAAATCAAAAAATGTCCGCGGTAACTTGCCTTCCTTAGTTTCTTGTTTTCTTGTTGATCTATCCAGGTTCGGTGACACCACCCCATTAAAGTCACCCATCACTATCATTTTTTGATCCATCCACTCTGTTAACTTATTACCTAATTCAGAGAAATTTAAGGTAATTTTCTTTCAGTATATAACACATAGTGAATTTCATATCTTCTTTCCACAAATTTTCCCATTGTTCAAACACAATATTTTCCCCAATATCTTGCGCCCATTTAATCATTGATGCTTTAACCAATTCATCCTTTGTTTCCCACTCTAAAATCAGATTATACAATTTAGATATATTTTTTGATTTTCCTTGTATTAAGTATTCATCGAATTTTGATATTTCTTTTTCAAATCCTAACTTTTTGTCTTTCGCTAATCTATACTTAATTTGAATATATTGGAACCAATCACTAATATGAGCTTTAATTTCTGTGTAATCCTTTAATTCCAATTCTCCGTTTTCTTCCTTTAATACAGTTTTATAGGTAGCCCAATTTTCTTTCATATTTAATTTTTTCACTGCGACAATTTCTGCTGGCGATGCCCACCAGGGAGTTTACGGTTCTAGGAGTCTTTTATATTTCTCCCATATTTTATATATAGATTTTCTGATTATATGCCCTAGGAAGCCTTTATGTACTCTCACTTTTTCATCTATTAGATAGGCATGCCATCCAAATCTCGTCTCTACTCCCTCTAAATCCAATACATCCGAGTCATCTAATTTGATCCATTCCTTTAGCCAGGTCAGACCCACCGCATCGTGATATAACTCCATATCTGGGAGACCAAAACCTCCTCTCTCCTTCTTATCTGTCATTATTTTGTGTTTTATTCTTGGCTTTTTCCCTGGTCAGGGTTCTTCTCCCATTCTCTGTTGACACTCAACTTGGAGGGTGTTCTCCCAGCCCTTCCCCTTTCCTGTTCTCTTTATGGGAGGCTTTGGCAGCAGCCACAGCGGTGCAGACAGGAGATCCTGGAAGAAAGAAGGGATCTTTGAAGCAGGAGAGAACTCAACACTAAGGGCTGCTTTGAGGGAAGAATCACTGGACGTGTGAATGGGCTGTCACAGGCCATGACAGTTTTATTGATTTATTATGCTGTAAACCGCTTTGAGATTTTTATTACAAATATAAAGCGGTATAGAAATTAAAATAAATAAATAAATATGTGGGAAATGGATTCCCCAAGGAATTAACATACCACAATTTCCAGGGATATTTGTTTCTTATGGCACCATGGCTGAGCCCTTTCTGGCTGACAACCTGTGAGGCAGAAAGGAAAATAAAAACAGAGGAAGTAACCAAGCAGTAATTCACTACAGAAAATATCATCTGGGGACCACAGCTGAGGACCTGCCAAGCTGTCAACATCTGTGGACAAGGCAAGCCAGGGAGCCAAACTGAGCCGGGAAGGAGCTATGCCCGTATGGAGAAGGGGCAGTGGGGACGCGCCGCGAGGGACGTCAGCCGGGAACCGCCGGGATGTTATCCGGCTCTTCATCCCGGGAGCTGGAGCTGGAGCCTCGTCCCTGGAGGCGTGGCCCTGTGGAGGAAGAGGGACATCCTATGAGAATGGGCTGTGAATGGCCAAAAACTACTGACAGAACGTCAACTCAGACACACTTTCACCCACCCCAGCCCCATTTGGCACATGTGGGGAATGGATTCCCCATGGAATTAACATACCACATCTTCCATGGCCATCACCCCTTTGTCCATTTGGGCCCTGCAGTACAGTAGCTTCTTAGGACCTGGGAGACAGAAAGGAAAATACACATCGCCACTGGCTGCCAATGATCGCTGCCCCTGCCTGGGTGCCTGACCCCTGGCTTGGAAGGAGGGGGGCGAGGGGATGGTGCAAGACCGGCCTGCAACACCCCAACCCAGCCCTGTTTCACGCAGGTCGGGGCCACAACCTTCCTACACATGTGGGGCATGGATTCCCCATGGAATTAACATACCACAATTTCAAATGTTTGGTTCATTCTTTGTGCCACAGCAGCCTCCTTCTTGCCCCGGCACCATAGCAGCCTCTTAGGACCTAGTAAAGGAAAAAAAAAAGCGGAGGAAGAAGTTACAGGTGGGAAATGTCCGGGAATCCCAAAGTCTGAACTCAGAAACCCTGGCTTATGTCTCGCAGGAGGACTCAGGATCCAGCCTCGACCTCAACCTTTCCCTCTTCCTTCCCTGTGTCATATTAAAGATTGTAAGCCCCTCGGGGCAGGAACTTTTTTTTACCTGCAGTTGGTAAGATGACAGGGAAACACTTCTCCGGCTACACAAGGTGACAACATATTTCTGGGTTTTTCTGGGTTTCCCGGCACCGCTGCGCTGCTGCTGGGTTGCTGGCCCTCTGAAGGAAGAAGGACATTGTACTCTCTAGGGGACGGGGGTCCCATGGGCCATCCCCAATGATTTCCTTCAGGGGCATATCGCCCTCAATATTCCCCCCCCCCCCCGTCTGCCTTCCCAGCTCCCTCCCTTCCTCACTCTTCCACATCCCTCCTTCTCCTGTTTGGCACAGAGCAGCCCAGCAGCAGCCCATGGGCAGGCAAGCCAGGGGAGGCAGGGCCTTCCTGCGGTGGAGACATAGGACCCCCGGGCGGAGCAGCCCCCAAACTTCTGTAGGGACAGCCTGAGCGCTGGCGAAGGTGTCTGGCCAGTTGACTCAGGGAAGGAGGGGGACAGAACAAGCACCCCTGCCATGCTGCCCATGCCCACTGGCTGCAACGATCGCTGCTCCTGCCTGGGCACATAATGGACAGACCCCTGGCTTGGAAGGAGGGGGGTGAGGGGCTGGGGAGAGACAGGCCTGCTCCCCCCCCCACTCCAGCACTCAATTGGCATTTCCCCCTACCTGAACTCTGAGCCTTTCCACACTTTGCCTACCTATGGGGGTTTTGTCCTTCCCCCTGTCCCAGTACCTCTGGGGTGAGAGGCCTTTGTCTGGGCTCCAGTCTCTCCCGGGATACAGCGGCTCCCAGGCTGAACCTTCTCCTCGCTGCAAAACAAACGGAGACATCAGCAGGCGCCTGGCTCCCAGCCATGCTAGCCCCAGTCTGGGGCAGGAGGGGGGACCTGGGAAGGGGCATTTCTTCCTACCTGATCTTATTAACTGCCCCAACCTATACTCCTCCGTACGGGCGTCTGGGCTCCGTCCCGGCCGGCTTGGCACAGAGGCAGCAGCCAAAGTCTCCTCCAGCTCCAGAATAACTCTGGAGGTGATTTTGGTGGGTGGAAATCTTGGCTGCTACTTCTGCGCCAAGTAGGGCCGGGAAGGAGCCATGCCCGCACGGGGAATGGACGGAGGGTGAGGCAGGCGAGGATCAGGGGCCAGGAACCGCAGTGATGGTCTGTTGTTCTTCATCCTGGGAGTAGGCGCTGGGGCCTTATCCCTGGAGGTGTGGCCCTGTGGAGGAAGCAGGACATCATGTGAGAATGGGCCTCTGATGGGCCAAAAACAATGGAAGGACCCCTTTGTTTCCTCTGCCCCGGTACCTGAGGGTCGTCACATCTCTCCAGGGATTTGACCAGAAGAAAGTATATGTTGGGGAAAGGCTCCCTCCCTGCAAAGAAAACGGAGACATCAGCAGGCTCCTAGCTCCCAGCCACGCTAGCCCAGTCTGGGGCATGAGGGGGGGGGGGCTGGGAAGGGGCATTTCCTCCTACCTGATCTTATCAGCTGTGCCAACCTGTCCTCCTCCGTACGGGCGTCTGAGCTCCGTCCCGACCGGCCTAGCACAGAAGCAGAAACCAAAGTCTCCTCCCTCTCTGAAATAACTTGTGAGGCTATTTTAATGGGAGGAAACTTTGGGTGTTGCTTCTGTGCCAAACAGGGCCGGGAAGGAGCCATGCCCACACGGAGAAGGGGCAGTGGGGAAGAGGTGCGAGTGATGCCAGTCGGGAACCGCCAGGATGTTCTCTCGCCCTTCATCCCGGGAGCTGGAGATGGCATCTCATCCCTGGAGCCTGGCCTTGTGGAAGAAGCAGGATACCGTATGAGCTCTCATGTGAATGGGCTCTCACTGCCTGCAGATTCCCCAATTATTGCATCGCCACACCATGCTGCTGGGCAAACTCGCAGAGCATGAAATTGCTGGTGGCTCCTGAGGTTTTAATGCTCGCAGTTGTACTCTGCGTCCATCTGGGAACTGTAGCGTCACACGCGAGCTGAGACCAGGAATAGCCAGTGGTGGTAGAGGCGCAGTGTTGTCCCAGAGGATACATATGGGAAATGCCAGGGAACCCAGAAGTCTAAACTGACAGATTAGTTCTTTCAGCAGGACTCAGGGACCACCCTGGATCCTCAGCCTTTCGCTGTTGCCTCCTTGCCTCAAATTAAAGAGTTTAAGGAACCTCTTTTCAAAGGGTCACACGCAGTGATGGTGCAAAGAAATAATACAAAATAAATCTCACTACGTTTCTGCCCCGTGTAAGCTAAAGCCTGCTAGAGACCTTTCCCTTGAAATGATAGACTGTGCACCCACCATACCTTTGGGGCTCATCCCCACTTCCCCTTGGGTCGTGTGCCCAGCAATCTCAGGTGTGTTAACATATTTGCTCTTTTGCTAGATGGGCCAGCCTGGTTTGCAAAAGTCAGCCCAGGGATTCCTTGTCTGGCACAGTTGTGCAGCCTGTACTTTCATTGATATCCCAATTTATCAAAATTCTACCTTTTGTGTATTTCTGGGGTTTGGGGGGGGGTCTCCGGCAAATGTATAACACTATTTTGCCTGCACAGTTTTTAATGCCACTATTGATGTGAACCAATGCATGATTATAAAGTAAATAAAGCTTATTTTTAAAGTTCCCGTGTTGATGCCTGATTCTTTCTTAAGTGGGGCAAAGGGAGGGAAGGCAGCTAGCTTCATAGCTGGACTCGCTCAAAACAAGGTTTTGCAGTCTAATTCCTATCCATTTAAGTTTCCTGTCAAGGATGGAATTTTAAAAATCTGTTTTTAAAGAACCAGGTGGCAACCCTACTTCAGGTATACAGGACCCACACTGTGAATTGTGCTCACAAATGTACCGGGAGCCACTGTAGATCCTTTAGGACCAGTGTTCTGTGGTCCCGGCGGCTGCTCCCAGTCCCCAGTCTAGCTGTCGCTACATCTGCTAGCTCCTCTCAGATATGCCCGAGCCAATCTGATCTGAGGGGAATCCCTTCCTATCCTCAAATATATGGTCTTCTGTTAGAGCTTGAGCAGGACCAAACCCCATCTCCCAGGCGTCCCCTTGAAGGCAAGGCACAATCCTGGGACACTCAAAACCCAACGGTTTTCCATTTCCAAGGCACGGGGTCCCTCCCCAAGTCAAGAACGGGGCATCTGAGCTCCTCCTTCCTTCCTGGTTCCTCCTCATGACTGAGTTCCTAGGACTCCACGGATCTCTGCTAATGGGAGCTGTTCCCAGATCCCCTAACAAACTACAGTTCCCAGGATCTTTGGGGGGAAGACATCTGCTTTTTAGAACAGGCGCTTCAGGTTACAGACTCCACTAACCCAGAAATAGTACCTCGAGTTAAGAATTTTGCTTCAGGATGAGAACAGAAATCGCACAGTGGCAGGGGGAGGCCCCATGAGCTAAAATGGTGCTACAGGTTAAGAACAGTTTCAAGTTAAGAATGGACCTCCAGAACAAATTAAGTCCTTAACCCAAGGTACCACTGTGCTACTACTACTACTACTACTAGTAGTAGTAGTAGTAGTAGTTATTTGTACCCCGCCCATCTTCCTGGGTTGCCCCAGCCACTCTGAGGTAGATGGAGCAATCTAGGGTCAAAATCCCCTTCCTTACTGTATTTTAATATTGTGTTGGAAGCCGCCCAGAGTGGCTGGGGAAACCCAGCCAGATGGGCGGGGTATAAATAAATTATTATTATTATTATTATTATTATTATTATTATTAATACAGTGATACCTCGGGTTACATGCGCTTCAGGTTACATACGCTTCAGGTTACAGACTCCGCTAACCCAGAAATAGTGCTTCAGGTTAAGAACTTTGCTTCAGGATGAGAACAGAAATTGCGTGGTGGCAGCGGGAGCCCCCATTAGCTAAAGTGGTGCTTCAGGTTAAGAACAGTTTCAGGTTAAGAACGGACCTCCGGAACAAATTAAGTACTTAACCCGAGGTACCACTGTATTATTATTATTATTATTATTATTAGACTTAAATCTGCGAAACCAACAACAGGGAAGGCAAAGGCATTTTATGCTTCTCAAGAACGTTAAGTTTCGAAATATCAAACGACGCCTGGGTGATTAGTTTTATTAATGCGTGTGATTTATGTAACAAAGATACAAACTGTACAAAAGAAAAGGGGGAGCATTGATTGGTCCTGAATGGAGCAGGGTAAGGAAAGAACACGGGACCTAACATCTGCATTGCTATACAGACCCATCGCCAGTCCTTTCCACCCGACTCTGGGCACAAATGGCCCCTTTTCCGGAGGTTTTGCAGTCTTTAGAGTAGCTCTGCCTCTGTGCCTAGTACTGCCCGCAGCATCACACTAGCAAGACAGCAGCAAAGGCCTTGAAGGTTAGCATGCCAAATAATGACATGGCTCTGCACCACTTGCCCAGTGCAGGATGGCATCTTAAGTTGCAGCAACGTTTAGTTTTGCCACCGAAGGAGCCTGCCAAGCTATCAGTTCAGTCAAAGAAATGACAAGATCAGAAGGGAACTTGTGCAATATAAATAATTAGAAAAACATACAACTCAAACTACAAAAATATCTTTAATTTTGTTGTCCTGCAAGCCTGGAATGCTGTAAGCTAGGACGGTTCCCCCTTTCCCCTCAACATGAGACGATCTTTAAGTTGCTCCAAGAAATGTTGATACAAGGGTAGGCTTCATGAATTTTCGGACCTGAAATGAAACAAAATTACAAATCTTCCACAAAGCTTTATTTTCCAACTATGCCACAACCCCCCAAAATCACTTGGCTACGGGGCGATTTATAACATTATGCCAAGTTACTAACTAAAAGAACACCTGTAGTCAATATAGCTACGCAATGATTACTATTTGGGTGGAAATGTTTTGTTGACATGCAACAGATGGTAAGAAATTCTCTTAAATTTAAACCAGGGGAAGACGCACAAGCTAGTAATTCACTACTGTTTCACTTTCTTGTATTAAAAAAAAATGGAGACATTCTCTTTCATTTTCTCAGTGCGTTCACATGTGGTTTATTATTATTAATTATTATTATTTTAACTGCAATTTATAAGCTGCTTTCCAGCAAGACCTTATAGGTCACAGAACATCTGAAAAAAGCTATATAATCAGCTTCGCTGGCCCTTTCCCTCCTCTCCGCTCATTGCTAAAGGAAAATTTAATACCGTCGAACCTCCGTTTATGTAACCCTCTGGTTACGTAAACTTCAGGATGTGCGTGTGGCAAACCTGTAAATATTTTACTGGGTCTTGCCACACGCACATGCGCAGAAGCAGTCTGCGTATGCACAGAAGCGGTCCTCAGGTTGCGGAAACCTCGGGATCTGACCGAACCTCCAGAACGGATCCCGTCCGCAACCGGAGGTAGCACTGTAGATAGAAGGATTTAAAAAACAAACAAACAGCAAAACCTCTCTTATTTGCCTGTGCCAGTTTGTCTACACTTTCTTCCCCATGATTTTAATGCATGTTGTATTTAAATATAACTCTCAGCAAAAGAAACAGCAACAAGTGTTTCCCTCTTCCTTTTTAGTTCAGTGAACCTCAGCTATTACAGTCTGCCAACTGATGAACAGGATTCAGTGCAGTTGCAACTTTCGCGAGGGCTAAATTCCCAGTAATGGCACATCAAGAGAAAATCACGCAAAGTCAGAACGGCCCCTGGAGCCACCCCCGTCTTGAGCTCTTGCAAGATCGGGGCTGTCCGAGATCTCTTGCAACCCTCCTGGAGCCCAGTAAGCAAGGCAGAGAGCTTTAAAGCACTTTCTCCGGTGGGAAAACCCTTCACAGGAAGAGCTTGAAAGTCCTCTGCCTTGCTTAGCAAGCTCTGGGACAGTCGCCCAAGAGTTTTGGGGGCTTCCCCAAGGGTAGGCAAGGACTTCCTTTCTGTTTGTCTGTCTGTCTGTCTATTAGGGGGCAATCCTCATAAAGCTATAATTGAGCAAGTAAAACCTGTGTAAATTGCTGTATCAGGATTGCTTATCTAGAAGGCTTAACGGTAAGCCACTCTTTGCACCTGTCAAAGCATGGAAAGAGCACAGAAAAATAAAATAAATGAACGGTTTACCACCATCCAGCCATTCCACTCATTAACCCAGCCCCAATTAATATTCACGCAAGCAGGATGAGTCTAAAGGCCCTACAAGCAGCTTTTGTTAATCTGATCCTGCCACTAAATGGAAGGCGCTTTAAGTTTTTTGGCCTATTGGCTCCACCTGCTGGTGCATCTTTGAAGAGTTTCTAGCAATACTGATTTATTTCTCAAATTCCTTCCAAGGACCTCAAGGTGACATATGTGTCTGTGACGGAAAGCTCGGGCAGACCTGAGTCTGGTAGGTGCAGCGCAGTGGATTTCTGCCAGAGCGGCGTAGCTGGCAGAGTGCTGAGCTGCAACCTCTCTAGCTGCGGGGACAGCTAGCCAGAAGGGGGTGAAAGGCAGCACAAAGTGTGACAGAGAGAAAAGCAGTTGAGAACCGGGCTCCTGGCATTCAGCTGGACAAAAGTTTAGCCCCTGAGCTGTGTGTGTAACATCCACCCCAGGGGAAAGGTCCACAGCCAGAGAAAGAAATTAGTGTCTTTTGACATCTTTCGGCATAGCCTGCAAGACAAAGCTGTTCCGCCTGGCCTTTGGTTTGGACTCGGTCTGACCCTTATGTTTCCCTCCCCTTATGGTCTTGATTTATCAGCTATTTTAAAATGAGGCTGCATTTTAAATTGCATTTTAACCTGTATTTTAAATTGTGTTTTTTTATCCCTCTCTTTTCCCCCTATAATGTTTTTATTGTGATTTTATTTTATTGGTGTTAGCTGCCCTGAGCCCGGCTCTGGCCGGGGAGGGCGGGGTATAAATAAAATTATGTATTATGTATTATTATTATTATTATTATTTTGAGAGTATGCAGACAAGTGAGAAATAGGTAGCTGAATTTGAGACAGGAAAAATGGAGCTGTGAGGGAAGACTCTACTTGGGTCTCAGTTCGGTAAACAGGGAACAGAACTTCAGATAGAAACCCAAAATAATTTAAGAGGGGTGTGGTGATCCTCTGTCTCAGCAGTGAGATTTATAGAAGGTTGGGAAACTGACAAAAAGAACAGCCTTACCTCAGAACCCAAGTATTAAGACTTAAGTCAGAGCTTCCCAAACTTTTCAAGTTGGTGACAAACTTTTTGGACATGCAACATTTCGCAACACAGTAAATCAGTTTTGCATCATTTCATGACGTAGTAATTTAGTTTTACTAGCAAACTGGAGGTTAAACTAACTCCTTTCCAGCCCCAGGAGGAGCACGGGGAACGTTCATGTGACACACCTACACACCGCAGCCGACACAGTAACGTGTTGCAACAGTTTTAAAAGCTCTGACTTTAATACCTCAAGGTTTACTTTAAAGAACTGAAGGAAATATAAGCTGCATGTTTACCCTCTTGTTTAGAAGCTGCAACATCCACTGAATGTCATATATATGTTAAAGTGTGTTTACTGTTTCTTGATATAATTCTATCTCCTGACACTTCTTTTGTTTTGCCAATTTTGTTCTTAAAATAAAACCTTTTATCCGTTTAACTTTTCATAAGTCTCCCAGTGCCGGGGTTTTCTTTAAAGAAGCAAAATAGTAAGGGAAGGCATGCCTCATTTTATTTTATTTTTTATTTTTTTATAAATATTTATTAAAGTTTTCGGCATGCCTCATTTTATGCTCAGTGGAGACTCAGAGTGGGCATGAAAAAGAACCCAAGGAAACTACATTTTTCTTACCTGCTTCCTTTCATTTGAGTGAAGAGGACAACACATTCCTTATTCAAGAGATTACGTAGGTTGTACACGTTCCCTACAATTAAACAGAGTGATTCCATTATAGGACAAGTCTACCATTTTATAAATGCAAAAATGAGGTGGTTTTCATCTCACTTGGATATCGTGCATCCGAAATGGGCCTGCTTCCTAAATATCACCACTTTAACAGTGTGTTGTCCAAAGCTTAAAGGACACTGGAGAAGTCTTTGGGTCAAATTAAAAAAGATCTAGTACAAATACAAGGGCTCTTGATCCACCTGCACCCCCATTTTTGCCAAACACTTCCCTGTCCCTTACCAAATTACATTTCATTCTGATTGGCACATTAGGGGCTACAGTGGGAATGGAGTGAGTGGGGGGGGGGACCTATTATGTGACTAGAGCTCCACACACAGTTCTTTGGATACAAGTCTTTTTGCTCAATTTATTATTACTATTATTATTTATTAAATCTGTATACTGCCCTTCAGGGATGTGGGTGGCGCTGTGGGTTAAACCAGAGCCTAGGACTTGCTGATCAGAAGGTCGGCGGTTCGAATCCCCGCAATGGGGTGAGCTCTCGTTGCTCAGTCCTGGCTCCTGCCAACCTAGCAGTTTGAAAGCACGTCAAAGTGCAAGTAGATAAATAGGTACCGCTTCGGCGGGAAGGTAAACGGCGTTTCCGTGTGCTGCTCTGGTTCGCCAGAAGCAGCTTAGTCATGCTGGCCACATGACCCAGAAGCTGTATGCTGGCTCTCTCGGCCAATAAAGTGAGATGCGTGTCACAATCCCAGAGTTGGCCACGACTGGACCTAATGGTCAGGGGTCCCTTTACCTTTACCTATATTGCCCTTCATCAAAAGATCACAAAGTGGTTCCCAACATAAAAGTACGAAACTATGTTTCCTAAGTACCACTTCCTCCATTGTATCCAAGTGCAGAACATTTTATACTGAATTCATATAATCAATTGCAAAGTGGCAGCATTAACTGTAAAAATAGCTAAGCCCACACCTGCTGGTCTCACAGCCTCCCAAAAGGGCCACATCAACCCAGTTTAAACAGCTTGGGATATTGGGGGGGCAAGGTCTTCTCATCAGGTTAGATGCTTCACAGCTGACTGCCTTACTTCTCCTCCAAAAGGCAGAGGCAGCGGAATGGGAATGATGGAGAGGATTCTCAAAAGTACCAAGAGAGGAAACACGGCTGATTCCTCCTCTGGTCTCCTTCCAGGTGTTGTGCAAAGAGGTAAAGGAAAGGTGCATTCTTCCAGTGCAGGGACACCCAATGTTGCTCTACACTTTGCAGAAGGCCCAGAAGGAATAGCAGGAAGAAATGCCGAACTACTCTCGATTCCTCTCTTGCTTATTCAAAGGAGGACGTGAAGTGCCCCTTAGTCATGCAGTCAGACCAGGGGCGTACAAAGTAGGGGGAGGGCCGCCCCGGGTGCCACTTGGGGGGTGTGTGACAAGATGGCCCCTGCCTCCCTCCAGCTGTAGAGCGGCCGAGGGCGCACACAGTCAGTATGGGCGCCGCTTGCGCGACATCCATACAGGCTGCCACTCACATGGCAATCATACGGGCTGCCATCTGTACAGGATACCACACATGCACACTCTGTACAGGATGCCACACATGCACACTCTGTACAGGATGCTGCACATGCGCACTCCGTATGGACGTCGTGCCCCTCAGCGTCCTGCCCCAGGTGCCAGAGAGGGTTCCTCCGCCACTGAGTCAGACACAACGTATGCCCCAACATTGCTCAAGAAAACAGGATCATCTCCTTCCATAGACACTTATTCTCCCCCTTCTGCATTCATCTTCACCTTAGCCCTTCCCCCTCTCGGAAATGCTCATTATTTGGCAGATGATCGGTACACTTACCTGGCGGGATAAAAAAATAGTCTCCAGCAGTCAGACGGTAATACTGGTCGTACAGCATCAAAAGGAGCTTTCCACAAGAAATGTGAAAAACCTTCAGAAATGAAAGCCATAAAACGTTACTTCACTTTTCATCTTAAAACTTGTATAAAGTATCATCAGGCTGTTAAAAGCAAGAAGATCCAGCTTTTAAAAGCACAACAGTTTATCCACCCAAACAATGGTTTTGGATACTTTTGGTGCTGTGCATGCCTGGGCGCTACTGAAGGGGTGGGTGGTTGAAGGGAACCAATATCCTGGGCAATTTCCTACGACAGACCTTTCCACCGCCACTACTCGGCACAGAATCAATACACTGGGGAGGTAATCCAATCTCTGTACAGCTTTACCTGCTGGCATTGCATTATGAGAGAAAATACGTTTTCTTTTAACGAAAAAGCAAGCTGCCCTTGCTTCAAAGGGGAAATCCATAAAGTAATGAATTATTAACTCAGCAGCAGAAGCTTATGGGGATGGGAAAGAGTAAATACACCATGCATTGCAAAGAGTGTGATGGATTCATTAACATGTACAGTCATTTTTGCCTTGTTAATGAAAGAGGTGAGGGGGCAGAGTTATCTCTGCCACAACCCCCATCCGGAGACTGCTCCAATAATTTTACTTGTTGCATTAAAAAAAGGGGGGGGGGGTCTACCACAGGAAGCCATCTGTCTTAGCAGTGCTCTTATGCACTTCTTAACAGAACGTCTTGAACTAGCAATCTTAGAACTAAAATGTATTATTTTTGTTTTTCTTAAGATTGAGATGGTTTTGGCACATATACACTGACAAAGTTGCTGTACTCTGAAGTGACTCTGATTGTTTGCAGTTGTTTTCCCCCTCTGTAATTGTGTGACTGTTACATGTGATACAACAACAACAAACTAAAATGCAGAGTTCTAGTTTTCACAAATTAAAAAATATCTTTTCCATCTTTTATCATATGTAAGGCATAGTGCAAGATTCAACGTAGCATGAGAAAGAACCCACTCAAAAATGGGACTTCTAATTTTTCTGCTCCCCCACCCCCCAGAGCCCTGCACAACCAAAAACCTGTTTCAGAGGATTGAGGGACCCTCTGGAGATTTGTGGGGCACATGGGGGTCAGGAAGGGCAAAAAAAGAGAAACCAGAAATCCCATTGCACAGGTGGATTTCTGCTGCACAAGCAGTCAGACGTCACTAGATGTCAGCCATAGAATTTTTGCAAATGCATTTCAGATTTCAACTGTAAAACGCTGACTGTGGCTAGCCTGTAAATTCCAGTGACAATCTGTTTTCTGTTTAAAAGTGATGGGCACTCGGACTAGATAAAAATTAAAAGAAAAAGATTACACAGTTCTGCATTCAGCTAAAAGGATGGTGGATCAACACAGGAAATCTATACCCTTTGTCAGGGTATCTCAAGCTTCTGAGGAACATTGTTTCCCGATTTCATTAAAAGCCCAATTCTTTTTTCCATGAAACTCGCTGTTTAGATCAAACATGCCTCCTGACTGGAAGGAAGCCCAAAGCAAGGACTCATGCAGAGATGCGGCAAGCAGCCTCCTCCAAGGTATGTAATTCTGTTGTGTCTGCAGTAGGATCAGCAAAAATATAATGGGCAGCATCCGTAGTAAGCAGGTGTTTTGGGCTTATAGGATTGTTTAATCATTTAAGATTTCTTAATATATACAAGCGTCCCGGTACATTCTTTGCCCTGCAAAGCCTTGAGATACTTTACCACAGAAATACACATGTCATGTAGTTCAGTGGTGTCCAAACTCTTTTCCAAAGAGGGCCAGATTTGATGAAGTGAAAAGCCGTGAGGGCCGACTAAAGGGCCAACCAAAATTGTTAACCTTTGTTTAGGACTGAAGTTGTTGAGGGTTTTTTTTTTATTTTGCTCCAGAAAATAAACTGCCACAGGGGCCGGACTGAACCGACCAGTGGGCGGAATTAAGCCCCCGAAAGAGACTTTGGACATGCCTGATGTAGATTGACAACTGAGAAAAAACAGTTGCTCCATCTCACAAGTGGGAATATTAACAAAACTGGTAAAATACCAAGATGATAGCATACATAGGAAAAACGTGAGAACGTAACAATTTCATGATGCAAAAACATATACAATTTCTGGTATACTCACCAGTGTATCTGTGTGGGAATACTGAAATCCCTTTTCTTTTAATGGCTTTAGTATCAGTTTGCCGGCAGAAAAGAAAGGGGTATTCAGCTGTTTGTATATGGACACGGTGTCATCATTGATGAACAGCAAATGTGAATTACTCCTGCTCACACAGTCTGTTACAAAACCGGAAAATAAATACATGACTTAATATTCATAGGAGATGACAAGGTCAGATAATGTACACTGCAATATAACATGTGCTATCTTAGTCGTATGCAAAAATCTGCTTGCTTCATCAAAAGGTAAGCATGCAAAATTCTGCGGCGCACTGAAAGTTTGCATTGCAGTCAATGGCAAAATCAGAGAGTTGTAATATTTAAGGTAAGTATACTGTATTCAAAAAGTGAAATATGAAAAGCAAAGGAATGATACAAGCAGTTCTGCATGCGGGTGGGGGAGGGGAGTATATGCAGGATCATCATGGTTCTTGAAAGGCCACAGAGCAAGTTTTCAATATACAGTGGCACCTCTGGATGCGAACGGGATGCGTTCTGGAGCCCTGTTCACATCCTGAAGCGAATGCAACCCGCGTCCACGCGTCACAATTTGCCGCTTCCGCGCATGATGTCATTTGAGCATCTGCGCATGCGGCGAAACCCAGAAGTAACACACTCAGTTACTTCCAGGTCGCCATGGAGTGCAACCCAAAAATATTCATCCCGAAGCATATTTAACCCGAGGTATGACTGTACTTGCTATTCATGCCTTTAAACCTGTGTCACATTACTCACCAAGAAGAACCTCTTTATTGGTATCTTTATCAAACACAACAGCTGGCTGAGAACGATTTTTTAAGGAAACAGCTGAGTCGTCGGGTACTTCTGCAAAACAGAAGTACAAACAGAATTGGATCCCAGGTCATATAGCGGTTGCCCAAGAGGCAGGGCTGGAAGATTCAGTCAACCTGACTACACTTCTAGATGTGAGCTTTTGGAATAAATAGTCTTCAGGATGGACTGCAAAAAGATCAAAGCTATCCATTCTTAAGGAAATCAGCCCTGAGTGCTCACTGGAAGGACAGATCGTGAAGCTGAGGCTCCAATACTTTGGCCACCTCATGAGAAGAGAAGACTCCCTGGAAAAGACCCTGATGTTGGGAAAGATGGAGGGCACAAGGAGAAGGGGACGACAGAGGACGAGATGGTTGGACAGTGCTTTCAAAGCTACCAGCATGAGTTTGACCAAACTGAGCAGGCAGTGGAAGACAGGAGTGCCTGGCGTGCTGTGGTCCATGGGATCACAAAGAGTCGGACACGACTAAACGACTAAACAACAACAAATTCTTCAGGATTAAGTCCATGCAGGTTGTAAGTGTTCTTTGCAAGTCTCATGAAATCCTCTTCTAACTGCAGGTTGCCTAAGTCACTGCTTCTTTTGTGATCAGGAGTTCATACCTGTACTTGTGCAGAGCTTAGGAGCTACTTGAAAGCACTGAGGCTGTTTACTTCTGCCAAAGCCTAACAAAAAGTTAAGAGATGTGCCCCCACCAACCTCGTATTTTGGACTGAGGCAGATCCTATGATTAAGAAATATGCTTGGAACTGGCAAACTTATTTGTGGGTCACTAAAAGTGGATCTTAAGACAGTGAAGGGCTGTGAATTTACCGCAGGTTGACTCAAGTAAGTTCATAATATTGTTAAGGCCTTTGCTCTGGTCATCTCAAAAAAGCTCAGGGCCTACAGAGTGACTCCTTTGATTAATCTTTACTATTAGTAGAGAAGAGGTTTCATAGCTATCTTTATCTGCCAAAGTAAAAATTACATCCATATTCTAATTAAGCACACCAGTTAGCATATGATGTGCAGTATTTATCCTTTGGAAGTTTTCTTTAAAAAAAGGAAAGAGTGTCGCAAAGTCAGGACCAACATCCGTCCATTTGAGCACATAGTATACTATACAATAAGATGTTAATACTAAAAGTAGCATTTGAACCTTTGCTATCTAATGAAGTATACTTGGGGATTTTTTTCCAGTGCCCCCCATATACATATATAAATGATTATCATACCAAACTCCAGAAGAGGTATTGTCCTTTTAGTTTTTCGTTTCCTGGGTTCTCTCTGTTCAGGTGATATTACCCCATCGACTACAAAGCCACCTGAAATAACAATTAATTTTAGGAATCATTTCTCATAACCAGCTTAGATTATTTTAGTGTGAATCAAGGGATGATGGAATAACTAACTGGTGAACCTCTAGCAGATTAGTTCTTATCAAGTCCAATGAAGAAAGAGGTCTCCCATTAGGATGTCTTACAAGAAACACAGTTCACTACTAAGTGCCTCTTGCCAGGATTCTATTTCACAATTCCTTGATCAAACCTCTCAAACTGATATTGGGCAAGGGAAGAAGTTTATGGGGTGGTTTTCTGGATTTAAAATGGCTCCTACCTGTGGCAAATTGAGCCCTGTCTGAGCATTCCACATTTGACACTCCTGTAGTCAGACTCCATTTTACTTTAATGTGTTAGTTTCCCATTCTAGCCCCCTTCTAGAAATAAGAATTTTCTTCTTCAAGCAGGAGGCGAACAGATTTTTAAATCATTACAGCCTCTCTTTTATGTTAGCTTTATTAGCTACTGCATTCATTTTTGATTACATTTACAATAATTTTGATTAACCACACTATCATCAAAGTAAAAATAATATTGACAACTGATAATGGAAATAACATCAAATATAAACTATTATTCTTTATAGGAACTACGCAGACATGTTACCAAAACCTAAATTGCTAATTAAGCTGTATACTTTCTGATGTCTTTGGAATAAAATGAGATCTTGAAATTATGCTTGTGGGTTAAAAATATGTTCATAAATTCTGGCTTATCTAAAGAGTGAGAGTTGCATGCCTGCTGTTAACTCTCTCTTTACCAAGCTGAGAAGAAACAGCTTGAGACTTTATTCTTGTGCAGAAATGAAAGCTGTAGCGGCATTTTGTGTAGTTGCCTGCTCAAGAGATATCTACCAATATATTGGGAGGGTCAGGGCAATAGAGCAAGTGTAAAAGTGGCCAGAGTTCAACATATTTAAAGAGCACTGGTATACATGTTGAAGAATGCTATAAAGCATTCAAATTCCACGTGGTTTTCAAATGCAAGCAACATGAGAGGAACACTCAATAAAGGGGAAATAAAATAAGTGGTGCCCTTGCCACTTTCCAAATGTTAGGGAGCCTGACGTGGTCCTGCAGGCTAAAAGGTAAAGGACCTCTGGGCAGTTAAAAGGTAAAGGGCACCCCTGACCATTAGGTCCAGTCGTGGCCGACTCTGGGGTTGCGGCACTCATTTCGCTTTATTGGCCGAGGGAGCCGGCGTACAGTTTCCGGGTCATGTGGCCAGCATGACTAAGCCGCTTCTGGCAAACCAGTGCAGTGCACAGAAATGGCGTTTACCTTCCCGCTGGAGCGGTACCTATCTATCTACTTGCACTTTGACGTGCTTTCGAACTGCTAGGTTGGCAGGAGCTGGGGCCGAGCAACAGGAGCTCACTCCGTCACGGGGACTCGAACCGCCGACCTTCTGATCAGCAAGTCCTAGGCTCTGTGATTTAACCCACAGCGCCACCCGCACTGTGGCAGTTAAGTCCAGTCAAATTTGACTATGGGGTGAAGCGCTCATCTCACTTTCAGGCTGAGGGGGTCATGTGGCAAGCATGACTAAACCGCTTCTGGTGCAACGGGACACTGTGACGAGTGCTACAGCACACGGACACAGTGTTTACCTTCCCACCGCAGTGGTGGTGTAGTGGTTAAGAGCGGTAGACTCCTAATCTGGGGAACCGGGTTCGCGTCTCCGCTCCTCCACATGCAGCTGCTGGGTGACCTTGGGCCAGTCACACTTCTCTGAAGTCTCTCAGCCCCACTCACCTCACAGAGTGTTTGTTGTGGGGGAGGAAGGGAAAGGAGAATGTTAGCCGCTTTGAGACTCCTTAAAGGGAGAGAAAGGCGGGATATCAAATCCAAACTCTTCTTCTTCTTCTTATCTACTCGCACTGGTATGCTTTCGAATTGCTAGGTTGGCAGGAGTGTGGATTCAAACCGCCGACCTTCTGATTGCGTGGATTCAAACCGCCGACCTTCTGATCGGCAAGCCCAAGAGGCTCAGTGGTTTAGACCACAGTGCCACCTGCAGGTTACCACGCCACTTAAGAAGCCTCTATCACCAGGGTCCAAAATAACACAGAGAAACTACATGAGCCCTCAGGCTCCCTGCTGCAGATAAGCCTGCCTTCCAATATGTGTATGGCAACAAGAATGGGCATGTGAGGTAACAGAAGGGGCAGAGCTAAAACATTCTCCACCGCCCTTCCTGACACAAGGGGAGCCACTAACATATAGGGCTATAGAAATGAGATAAAAAGAAGAAATTACAATGCCATGCATGGCAAAGTAAATATTTATTTTTTACACTGAGCTGACTTTTACTTTTAAAGCATTCCCACAACAACAACATAGGGCTGCATTGCATTTGCCACAACCAGATAACATATATGAGCTTTGTATAGAACCTCACACCTGATGGTCTCATCTTGTATTTCACGCGTTCTCCTCGCCAGTACTCCAATGGTTTAAGACGCATTCTTTTGGTCCGGCGAATATTGGGCGTGTTGGAAGGCAATACTAATAAACAAGACAGGTAATGAAGAACAGATTTAGGTTGGGTAAAAACCCAGAAGCAGAACAAGAAAACACATACAAGGATGAAAATAATGTTTGGACCTGCCACACACTTTATAATCCTGCAGCTTAAAATAATAGATGCAGTTTAATGCAGTGTCAGAAAATTATTATTTATTTTTATTCCTCCCTCCCCTCCACCCATGGAATTTGGATCAGTATATCTGCCTCCAGTCCCACTTTAAACATTGCAATAGGTTAGAGAGGCTGTAAGAGTCAAGGTCAGCTAGCAAACTTTATGAACCAGCAGTTTAAACGATATCTGCACACTCAAAGGTCCAAAACTACAGCCGCTACACAATTGTGGGGAGAGTTCCTCCCACCCCATATTGTATTAACCATTTTTTACAGAGTTCAATCAGTATTTGCACTGTCCTCTCATGTATTCCTTAACGGTGATGAAGTGGGCCTAACTTTAAAAGAGCAGAGCCATCTAGAAGTAGGTGGCAGGTGGAAACATCTTCTCTGGCCCTTTGCCTGCAGAGAACTGACACCTCTCACCAATTTCTGTCTCCTGACTACCTTTAGGCAGCATGCAATGAGCTGCTGGTACTGACATTGGCCTAACCAAGGAAAGTGAGGTGGCATTAGGCAAGCTGTGGCACTGAAGCCAACCTGAAAGCAGTCTAAGGCCCACTGGTGGGTCCCAGCCCTCTGTGTGAGAAATAGGACACTAGGACAGTGTCCTCATGCTGTTTGACTAAGTGAACTGCCACAGCAGCCATCACTGGCACCAATTCAGTATAAATGCAAGCATGCAAGCACTCTCTCTCTCTCTCTATATATATATATATATATCTCCCCAGTTCTAAGACTGGCAATAGGCCTTCTTAACATGCCATCTTGCAGACAGAGAGATCAGAGTTCATTTGATGCAGTCTTCATTTAAAAAGAAAGAAAGAAATCTTACTCATTTTGCGCTTCAGTGCATTTAAGTAAGTTACACCTTGCTCCTCTTCCAAGTCTTCAGATTCATCTAAATAGTAAAATACAAATTAATTCGCATTTTTAATATCCCACCCTCCCTCCAATCAGCAGAGGGCTAACACAAATTAACTGAAAGAACCATAGAACCATAAAATCATAATCAAAACCACAACAGAACACAGTAAAATCAGTCAGTTTTACCTCCCAGCTTTGAGCCATCCACTGGAGTAGAATTTCTACCCTTTTATTACTGATGAAAATATTAAAGAGTAGCAGGCTCAGAACAGAGCCCTGTAGGAACCATTGGTGAGCACAGTTTGACTCATTTTCCAACCAACTGTGGATCTACCTGATCTTCTGGTCCATCTGTAACCAGTGTGCTAACCACATGTTGGCAGTTTGCCACCACTGATTTACATATTTTTCTACATGGGGGTAGTCAATGTGGTGCTCTCCGTATGTCCTTGAGTTATGGCTCCCATTGGTCCCAGACAGTAATTTTTGTATAACATTTGAAGAGGACCTGATCAGCCCCACTTGCTCTACATCGCGGGTGTCAAACACAAGGCCCGCGGGCCGAATCCGGCCCACCAGACCTCGTCATGTGGCCCGTGTAGCCGCCGCCGGCCGCCAGCCTTCACCTTTTATTCTCACTTTTTTTTTTTGACACAAGAAAGCCACCTCTTCAGCGCATGCGCGGCAGCCTACAAGCCAGAGAATTTGTTTTTCTGTAAAAAGAATCTCCATGTATCCGACCGTCGTGGAGATGCTAGGACCCTGGCGGTCTGCTTTTCGTTGCTGCGTTTGCACTCCCTTGGCTGATTTTGCAGCGCCCATGTTTGACCTCATCCCTCTTCCAGGCACAGCAACCCTCCCTTAAAAAAGCTCAACCAGTTTGGCATACGTAACCTAAAAAACCTCATGGGTTTCTTTTCTTAAGTAATGGGCTGTGTTTTTGAAGTTGCGAACAAATTAACAGGGCAACTCTCTCTCTCTCTCTCTCTTTCTCAGCCCTCTCCCACCTCTCCACATCTCCCTGCTTAACTATTTCCTGCCTCACTTTAAATCTTTTCTCACGTGGAAAGACACCTTTGGGAAGCGATTTTGCCCTTTCAGCTCCTTTCACCTACAATTATAGTACAGTATTGTAGAGCTGGAAGGGACCCTGTTGAGGATCCTCTACAATTTATACTAGAGGATAAATTGTACAATAATTGTACATTTGAATATCTACTTGCCATTATTCTATGTTTCTGCTTTCAGAGCTAGTTATTACTTACATTATTACAAAAAACAGTAATAATTGAATGCAGTGACAATAATTTATGATAATAAAGAGTGGACACATAGTCCTACAGATACAACCGGCCCTTTGAGGGTGACCAAACTGCTGATGCGGCCCCCGATGAATTTGAGTTTGACACCCCTGCTCTACATGATGCCCTGGGTTTCAATGACCGACTCATTCACAGAGGCACCAAAATGATGTGAGTACTTTTCAGTGTGTTATAGCCTTGCTATTTGGCACACGTTTAATCCAAGAGGTCCAGATTATTGGAAAATAGATCATTTTAAGGAGGGTGTCATGGTGCTGTGGGTTAAACCACAGAGCCTAAGGCTTGCCGATCGGAAGGTCAGTGGTTCGAATCCCCGCGACGGGGCATGTCAAAGTGCAAGTAGATAAATAGGTACCGCTCCGGCGGGAAGGTAAATGGCGCATTCATGCGCTGCTGTGGTTCACCAGAAGTGGCTTAGTCATGCTGGCCACATGACCCGGAAGCTGTATGCCGGCTCCCTCGGCCAGTAAAGCGAGATGAGCGCCGCAACCCCAGAGTCGGCCACGACTGGACCTAATGGTCAGGGGTTCCTTTACCTTTTACATGGTTAAAAGTTCTTCCACAACCTCCCCAAAAGCTGGGACTTGGCATGCATTTAGCCCAAGTCACATTGACTGCAAGAAAACACTGGAAGTTGGAAAACTTTGTACTGAATGCTCAAAGGAGAGGCTAATGTTTACCTCACAATGAAGGCCAGCACAAAGCAAGCGAAGCCAAACATGAATTTTAGGGCTGTGGTAGTTCAGTTGCCTCTTCAGGATTAGGCCTGTGACTGCTTCATCAAGGAACAAGCAATTATTGCTTGAATGACACAAGCGCCATTTACTGGCACAGAATACATACATGTATGTGTCTGTTTACAATTACGTACACAGATATACAGTAAAAGGAACTCAAAGAGCATACCAGACCAATCAATAAACCATACCTGATGTTGAATCCTCCCTGTTAACAGCAATCTGATGTTTTGAAGAAGTTTTAATTTTAGAAACAGGGCCACTTAAAGGAAAAGAACAATGGTAAAATCCTTAGAGAGCAAAAAAATCAAAACAAATTATCCATGCAAATTAAAAGTACCATACTAAAAGAAACTGTATGTAGAAACAAGAAGCGTTTCATAGAAAAAAGGCGACAGGCAACGAGAAATGGTTAACTTATCAAGAGCTATTAGAGTGGACTCAAGGGTTTCTTGTATTTAACTTTTCCCTAAGTTCAATTCTATTGCTTTTCATAACCTTAAACATGGCCTAAGGCATCAAGGGTGAACTGCAGGACTGAAACTCCGATTTGGATATGGTTATAAAATTCTAGGTTAGGAGCAAAGGAAGAAACACAACCCATGTACTACACACCATCAACTGCAGCAAGAACATATAGTGGGCTCTATGAGCAAAGGCAAAATTGAATAAAGCCAGGACCGTCCCCCCTCCAAAAAAACCCCTACATGACCACCCTCACTTGTCTGAAGCTGGCCTTGCCCTCCACCTTGCTTACCAGATTCACTCCCAGAGCCCTTGCACCACCTTCCCAAAGCCAGGTAAGAAAGGTAACACTTTTTTTCTTGGCCTCTAGGAAGGAGGCATGAAGGCTCTGGGAGCATCCCAGAACCCAGTAAGTGAGGCAAAGGACTTAAAAGCTCTTTCTATGGCAGGTTCCACCACCCTCACCCCCCGCAATTTATTTATTTTATTCATTTTTGGGCCATGTGCCTAAGGTCACGATTGATTAGTAAATTGCGCCTAAGTGAAGGGCCCATTCTATTGATTTAATATTTATACACCCCCGGAGTCAAATTAACATGCAACATAAATGGATGAAAGCACTTACTGCAAGGAACGCGTATTGTTCTTTTTTCGTTCCATAGAAGTATTTAATATTTTTTCTGCCACATACTGTTCAGGATAATCCTCTTGGTAGAAGGCAATTCCACTTTCTTGAGCACTTGCTAAGGAAGTCGGTCTTAATTCCCGTGGCAACGTCTTCCTTGGTTCGCTTATTGGTTCACAGGGGCTTCCACCCCCTTCAGAACTCTCGTTTTCTGATATCTGCTCTGAAACCGGCACCCTCTTACTTCCTCCAGTGGCTTCACCCTCTTCACCACACTGTTCTTCTCCTCCATGCTCGCTTCCAGAGCTATCACTTGAAACCAGCACCTTATTTTTCCTTCTAGGTCTTTTAACAATACTCATTGGGGTTTCCAAATCTTTTCGAGACAGCGTTCTTTTAGGCTTTCGCCTCTTAGCTGATTTGCTGCGTGACAACCTTTGGGCTGTATGTGTAATGGACTGCTTGCGCTTTGATAATTTTTCCCCCAAAACAGGAGCAGGATCCTCGGCGTCTATAGACTTTTGACAACCCCGTGGGGACACAGCTGCAGGTGTGCATTCTTGCCTATAATCTTCGTGAATTTCTACCGATGGCTTCCTTTTTGAATGTATTTGTTTCATAGGTTTTTTACTGCAAGGTAATTGCTCACCTGTACGTGTCGCAGACGATGGCGCTTCCAAAACATTGTGGCCTGAAGAATGAATCCGTTCTGAGTGCACCTCTATAGGACTTGCAGAATCCTGACAGCCTTCATCACGCGATACCACCAAAGGCTTAACTTTTGAGCAGCTCTGCTTCACAGATCGCTTACACTGGGATGACTTCTGGGCTGTACTTACGACGGCCTGTGGCTGCAATGAAAAATTGTGGTCCTGCTCCTGTAAGAACAGAAGGTCCCCTGCGTGGCTTCCACTTGCAGACACTTGGCAATCCTCACTGCATATACCGACAGATGACTTACTCTTGGAAGGTGTTTGCTTTCTGACTTGTTGGATGGTATTTACAGTTAGCGGCGAGTGGCCGCCTTCCACAGTGATTCTTTCATTAGTCCTTGAATCATTTTGCATTCCGTTAACTGTTCTTTCAGCAGTGTTAATTAACTTCGGTTTGCTTTGCTTTATTGGCGCTGGTGTAACAAGATTCTCTGATGTCCTTTTATTTTGTCTTCTGACACTCTGCTGCTTAGCTCTTTTTCCCCCTTCAGATGATGCAGATATTAAGTTGACTTTCTGTTGCTTTTTGTTCCTTGGGGATGTTGAAATCCAGGATGTAGAACTCAATCCAAATGATTCCTCTATAACAAACTCGCACTCGTCTTCTGGCTCTATACTGGCTGTATTTCTAGGAAGGAAAGGTAGATGTTTGATTGCTTACATATCACCAACAGCAAGAAAGAAAGCAAAACAACCCCACATACCCCAAATGTTATTCTCAGAGATGCTTCTGTTTTGACAATACACCCAGATATTTTCCAAATCAGCAACCATTTCATATTGTATTATTGTAAGTAAACTTCAAAAGGTTTAGGTCCACAAATCAGGTACCCTGGCTTCTGATCTGCTTCAAGTTTTAAAAAGTTTCTGCATATATATATATATATATATCCAAATAATTAATATTAAAAACAATGTTGAGGGCCTGATAGTAACAGGAAAACTCAGCAGCTTCCACTGCTAAAGAATACTAAAGGACTTCTCCCACTATTGATCAGAAAAATACAATCCCTCAGGCAATTTGGAAATGTTTAACATTATGAGATTCCTTAAGGAAAGAAAAACATAGGTTCTTTATCAGAAAGTGTTGGTCTTTGAGTGGTCCTCTGTGCAGCTGCGTAGTGGGATCTTGTGCCAGCATAGGGTATCATCTCTTAACTTCCTAGAGCTAAAACTGGGAGGAGGTATTCAGTTCAGCTATATAGATAAGCAACTTGTCATCTTTTGGGTCTCTGTGTGTATGATTATGTGGAAATGGATACAGGAATTAAAAGAATAAGCTGCACAGGTCAGCTCTACAAAATACAAATTTGGTTGCTCTACAGTTTGAGGTGGGAGTGCGAGAGTACAGTACTGGATACAACAACCCTGATAGAATTACTCCAAATTGTTTCAGGTGGTACCGTATTTTTCGCTCTATAACACGCACCTGACCATAACACGCACGTAGTTTTTAGAGGAGGAAAACAAGAAAAAAATATTCTAAACAAAACAGTGGATGTATGATTTTTGTGGTTCATGCTGTGGCCACAGACATGTGATCTGACGGTGAGTTTGGGGTAGCCCAATGCAAAAATCCTGAGGATCCATGTGGGTCCATGCTTTGTAACCACGTTTTTGCCCCATTGCGGCCCCATGAAACAGTGGGTGCGTGTGTGTTTTTTGTGCAGGCTGTAGCCATGGACATGCTATGTGATCTGATGGTGAATTTGGGGTGACCCAGTGCAAAAATCCTGAGGATCCATGTGGATCCGTGCTTTGTAACCACGTTTTAAGTGGGGAGGGAAGGAAAAGCACTCAAGGGACAAGGAGCACACGTGGGGGGGGGGTGTGGAGAAGGGTGCTGCTAATAATGCAGGAGAGGCTCCTCTCCGGCTTTGCTCCTTTAGAACAAGCAGGCTCTGCATCTCTCCCTCCTCCCCAGCAAGGAAACCACGATAGTAACCACTCTGAGACAAATCAAGAAAAAGTGCGACCAACACTCTCCCCCAACAAGCACAGTGAGGTCAACACACACACACACACAGAGAGAGAGAGAGAGAGAGAGAGAGAGAGAGAGAACTGGCCCTAAAGTTGCAGGGCGCTGGAAGTCGCAGGGGCGCTGGGGGAGTGAATGGGAAGCAAGAGAAGGAGAACGATCCCTCACACACACACAGACACACAGAGTGTCAATTCTAAAGTCGCAGGGGCGCTGGGGGAGTGAATGGGAAGCAAGAGGAAAAGGAGCCCTCACACACAGAGAGACACACAGTGTGGATTCTAAAGTCGCAGGAAGAGTGAATGGGAAGCAAATCACACACAGAGAGACACACAGAGTGTGGATTCTAACGTCGGGAGAGTGAAGGGGAAGCAAGAGGAGAAGCAGCCCTCACGCACACACAGACACACAGAGTGTGGATTCTAAGGTCGGGAGAGTGAAGGGGAAGCAAGAGAAGGAGAAGCAGCCCTCACGCACACACAGACACACAGAGTGTGGATTCTAAGTTCGGGAGAGTGAAGGGGAAGCAAGAGAAGGAGAAGCAGCCCTCACGCACACACAGACACACAGAGTGTGGATTCTAAGGTCGGGAGAGTGAAGGGGAAGCAAGAGAAGGAGAAGCAGCCCTCACGCACACACAGACACACAGAGTGTGGATTCTAAGGTCGGGAGAGTGAAGGGGAAGCAAGAGAAGGAGAAGCAGCCCTCACGCACACACAGACACACAGAGTGTGGATTCTAACGTCGGGAGAGTGAAGGGGAAGCAAGAGAAGGAGAAGCAGCCCTCACGCACACACAGACACACAGAGTGTGGATTCTAACGTCGGGAGAGTGAAGGGGAAGCAGGAGGAGGAGAACGATAGCTCAAGCACACACACACACACACACACACACACACACACACACAGCCCCTACAGTGCCTAATCCAAAATCGGACAGCAAAAAACTGCAGGCAGGGACAGAGAGCACGGGGTTGTTTTAAAGCAGCCAACTCCCGCTCTGCTTCTCTCCCTCCTCCCCGGCTCCCCTAGCTGACAGGAGCCGCTTACACCCGCTTTGCTGTTTCAAAGCGAGCCACGGACTGCTCACGACTGCAGCAGATTCCCCCGCCATCTGTAGGCATTCGCTCCATAACACGCACAGACATTTCCCCTTACTTTCTAGGAGGAAAAATCTGCGTGTTATGGAGCGAAATTTACGGTATTTAGTTGGCTATTAAGTAGCACAGTGGGATCTGGACAGCTTCCGAGATGAAACTCTGGGGCATAATCTGAGGTCCATAATCTTAGACAAAAAGATGATGGTCTATGTGGGAAGGAGTCCCTGGTTTGTGCAAGTTCCCATATTCATGCCTGCACAGAGACCTGAAAGAAAAACTGCCATCATATCCCTCTCCCAAAGAACTTACACATTGCCAGACCTCTCCCCTACAGAAAGGGAAGCTACAGAAGATCTTTGCACCATATAGGGGCCAGACCACTGTTGTATTAATACCATATGTTGTTACACATTCTTCTAACGTCAGAAAGCCTCTACTTTTGCAGTATACTTTCTTTCTTAATCAGACCTTTTTATTGTCCCAGGCGCTCCTGATGCCAATAAGAGCCTGCAGACAGGAGATCCAATATGCTTTTGTTTATTCAATTGAACAAAGCGCACAAACATCTCCAAAAAAGGGAAGGAACATGCCAGCCACGAGGATTTCTTATTATTATTTTGTTTATAAACTCAATAAAGATATTATTTTTTAAAAAAATGGACTTGACACAAAGACAGCGGATTTTTTTAAAAAAGATAATATTAAATAATACAAAGATATTATCAAAACCACACAGATTATTACTGGACTGGAACCTTAAGGACTAGGAGATGAAGGTGAAATGGGCACACAATTGTGGCTATCCAATCAAGATGAAAAATGAGGAAAATTATGGGGAAAGACTTAAATTTCACCACATGTTATCTGATTTTTAGATGGTACCTGACCCCATCCAAATCAGCCAAAATAAATAAATAAATAAATAAATAAATAAATATCAGCAACATGCGTTGGAGATGCAGACAAAATGAGGGAACCTTATTCCACATGTGGTGGACATGTCCCCTAAGGGAAGATAAAATAAATAATAAAATAAGTAAATAAATGACAAGCTAATGTGAAATGTCTTGCTCTGCTTTCCTTTGGATCACATTAACGAGGCCGAGGGGGGTGGGTCTTGTTGCCTGGGCAGCATACACAATGTCCAGACTTGTGCCCCAGGGACCTCACTTCACTCCTCTTAACTCAGTGATTTAACTTCACCCCCAGAGGCACACCCCATTGTTTCCCGAGACAGATGGATGCCAACATAATTTGGTGGCTATGTTTCAAATTACAAACGCTCAAACACCTTACACAAAACTAAAATACAGTGATATTATGCTTGCAGTACAAAACTTATCTCACCGTTCTTTAGAAGATCTTGTCATGGCGTCTAATGATGCTACAGACTCTGCTATTTTCTTTTGACAGGAAGAGATAGGAAAACATGCTGAAAGCTCCTTTGTTTCTTTCCTTGCATGATGCTCCTCAGATTTTCTAGCATCTCTGCTGCTCTGTAAATCTTTATCAGGTGCCTCCTCATGCCACCTTGGGCTCCTTTGGGAGGAAAGGTAGGATATAAATCCAATAAATAAAAATAAAGATACAACCAAATTTGGGGGGTGAATTAAGCCACACTGATATTTTGGTTTTCCAGGTTTATCTCAATACCCTGAAACGACCTCTGAAACCCAGTGCACCATTACAGACAAAACCAAGTCCTTCTTCCAAGCCAGTCCATACATGTATGGCTTCAATTATACTATAGAAGTTGGCCATTTGTTTACTCGTCAGTGTGATGTTAAGTGGGAGCATAAATATTGCTGCACAATATTTCACTTTCATCAGAACTTACATTTCCCTATGAGATTTCTCTTTGTCCTCATTCAGGAAAGCAGGTATTCCGAATATCACCGGGACATCCTCATCTATGGAATCCGCATGCTCACTGCTTGGTGTTTCAGCACCTTTTAACGTTGCCGCATCTGTTTTAATGGTGGAACAAACCAAATAAACAGAATAGTGATAACTGTTACTATTTCTGACCTAAGAACTATTCTTATTCCACACTATTATCAGCCAAACATTGCCTGCCCAGACATTTTTCATTACTGATTTTTAAAGGATGTTCGTTGTGACTACATTTTTTTAAAATGGATTTGTATTCTCCTCCAAGAGAGCAGTGTATATTGAAACATATTTAAAAGCTAAAGCTGCAAGAATGATTAAAACTGTCCTACTTAACCGAAAGTATACCACTGATTATTCACACCTTCCCACCGCCTTTTGAGGGGGTGTGCTTCAGAAGGACAGGCTCATCTTATTTCAAAACATCACTGAGGCTTCTGCATGCCCTGAAGAGACAAGGTGATGCTGTTGACAGATGAGCTCTGTCATCTTTTGAGTGGTGGGTGGTATACAGTCTCTGCACTATGAGAAAGAGGAAGGAGGATGCCAGAGTTGGCGGGAACTTTGAATAGCCAAATAGGCAATGGGGGAGCAACTAGGGGGTTACTGTTTAGATCAACTAGGGGGTTACTGTTTAGATCAACTAGGGGGTTACTGTTTAGATCAAGTGAAGTTACACTGGGGTGAAAGGCGCTGCACCTAGCTGGCCACATCTGAGAAAAGGTTACATTTTTTTTTCCTTTCCAGGAAAATATGCCTCAAGTAATCAGAAGTATCTACAGTGGTAGCTTGGTTCTCGAACTTCATCCCTTCCGGGAGCCTGTTCAACTCCCGAAACCGTTTGCAAACCAAGGCGCGGCTTCCAATTGGCTGCAGGAGCTTCCTGCACTCAAGCGGAAGCTGCGTCGAAAAACGTTCGCAAACCGGAACACGTTACTTCCGGGTTTGCGGCGTTCGGGAGCTATTTTGTTTGACAACTAAGCCGTTCGAGAACCGAAGTACCGCTGCATTTTGTTTTGTTTTCCAATTAAGTTTGGAATATTTCAATAAAGTTTTTCTATCAACAGGGCTTGAGGGCATGTTATATTTCATTTTTAATATAATGCAAAGACGAAATATCAAAACGAGCCACCTAACTTCCAAATGTGGCAGCCCCCCCCCCCCCCGATCATCACCTCGGACAGATTCCAGGTTTATACAGGAAAGGATGGACCTTCTGAGATAGATGCTCAGACTTCAGGTGAAACCCCAAACAAAGGCTATTTTGTAGTTATGGGGTAACTCAGTTCACACATGGCCCCTATGTAAGCTGTATAATGAACAACTGAAGGATTTCCAAAATTCCACACACATACAGCATAAGGTATTTAGTGTGAACTGGAACTTCAGACCTGAACATTTGTACTCAAGTGGGTTATTCTGTTCAATCTGTCCTCCAAAATTTCACATGGTTTTTATGTGCTCCATTTCCATTTTTGTTCTGTTCTTTAGCTCCCTCCCCACCTCCTTGCCCCCAGAAATTTTGGACTGAAATCCCTACATTTTTTATAATAAAACTCATCTTTCTTCCCCTTCCCTCACTTCTTACATGGGGAATGGAAACATAGCAGAGATCGGAACTGCTACGTTCACTTTTCAAATTATCTGGAAATGATCTATGTTTAATTTCAATTTTTTTGTACTTCAGAACGTTTTGGAAGCATTAACGTACAAAAGACCAACGTTTTCATATTCTCACCCAAATGATTACCAGTTGAAAAATCATGCTGCCCACCTGAAATCCTGTCATTTCCTTCTGGTGATGGTAAGGAGATGTTGGTATTAAATACATTCTGCACATAGTTAATCTTACTTGGTTCTGGCTCTATCTGTTCTTCCTGACAATCAAAACGGCAACATAATAGAAAAATACACTGTTAATAAACACAGTACAAACAAGCTTCACAAATAAAATGTTGTTTCTGAGTTTTGGGCTGCCTAAATCATGCTGGCTATCTTATACAATATCAATCTTAATACAGGAGAAAACACACACAGTGTGAACATCCATGCTGTTGTGAACAGCTCAAGGAGCTCATGGCTCCTGCAGTAGTCAAGGAGCTGTCCCAATTTTTCATGTGTCTAAGCGACGTGGTAAGTTACGGAGGTAGTAGAGATCACTAGCAAGAGCACCTTCTGAGTTGTGGAACTCCAAAAGAGTCACCTATTGCCACATTTCTTATCTTTTTTTGTCAGGCATAGCGCACACACACGTATCATAAGTCGCAATATATTGCCAGGTCAAAAATGTGAAACCAATATCATGATACCAACACTAGGTCAATGGTTCACCCACAGTTTTGTCTGAATTCAGCTTCAGTTTATTAAAGGTAAAGTGAACCCTGACCATTAGGTCCAGTTGTGACCGACTCTGGGGTTGCGGCGCTCATCTCGCTTTACTGGCCGAGGGAGCCGGCGTACAGCTTCCGGGTCACGTGGCCAGCACGACTAAGCCGCTTCTGGCGAAACCAGAACAGCGCCCGGAAACGCTGTTTACCTTCCTGCCGGAGCAGTACCTATTTACCTACTTGCACTTTGACGTGCTTTCGAACTGCTAGGTTGGCAGGAGCAGGGACCGAGCAACGGGAGCTCACCCCGTTGCAGGGATTTGAACTGCTGACCTTCTGATCGGCAAGTCCTAGGCTCTGTGGTTTAACCTACAGCACCAGCACCCATTAAAGATGTTACAAATCCAACAGAGCAGAGCAGAACAGAAGCTAGGATTTTCTTTTTAAGGCAGCAGTGGCTCTGGTCTGCAAATCACTTTTCCCTCAGATTAGCTCATATGGGCTCTCAGATTAGCTCATATGGGCTGAAGGGGGAAATGTTATCAAATAAACCACCAATAACACCATGCCCATGTCTGAGTAACACGGGTTAACAAAGAAAAAGAAAATTTTAAACCAGCAGCATAACAGAAGTGTCACTTTTTCAACTTCAGCTGACCAAACGTGACTGGATATGTTAAATGGCATAACATGCATGGCTACATGGACAATCACAAAAAAGCCATATTAAAAAGAGAAACAGCTTACCTTTCTCCCACGAGATAGAGTTTGACTGAAGTCTGAGCAAGGGGATGAGCAACATGATATGCTTGGGGAGCATACTGTATTTTCCTCTGCACAAGCTAAAGAGACGGGGGGGGGGGATGGTTAAGAAGAAAAATCTAGTAGTACCCGCTCGTTGGTTCTTTTAGCTAGAAAGGGCTCAAATATCCTAAGCTAAAATGCCATTTTAAGGGATTCAAAATTGTGTTTGCCAACCTGCCAGGAGTGCAAAATAAAATGAGTAAGATTCCTCAAGAGGAATATGACTGTGTGGCAAGAAGCTTGTGGGACAATTCTACACAGAGCTCAGCAAGCCCCCTGATTTAATGGGTTTGGGTACATCTCATTGTCCCTAGGACTGGGCTCTTAGCACAGCAGCTTTTTACAGACCATGAATTAGTTGATGACATAATAAAACATGGGTAATTAAAAGCAGGAGCTTCCAAATTTATTTTTCTGGCCATGCTGAAAGAGGGGGAAGGAAGCATATGAGTCCAGGAGAACACACTTATTCATGTTTCTCTAAGCCATAGCTTACCGTGACATCTTGAACAATAGTAGTAGAACCTTAACAAGTATCAGAGAGAAACTGATCTAGAAAGCTTAGAGATGCTCCCAATTCATGTCTTCCTACACCACTACAAGCACATCCACTTTTGCCTTTGGTTATAAAGGCAACAGCAGTTTCAGGCACAACCAATTGATGTGTACATCATGCCAACGCTGGAAGTGGCCAGAAAGGGGTGTAATAGGGGCGTAGTGGGCTTACATGCACTCTGCCAACACATGTGGGGATCAGGAACACAAATCCCACTCAAAATGTTCACTACCTGTATTTAATTTAGCATTTAAGATTTATTTATTTTTTAACGAACCAAGTGAATTGCCTATGAGATTGCCTACATACTGCAATCTTTAAGGCACCACAAATCTTATTGTTCTTGGAAATGTGGAATTCTTTTTCACTTTTGTGACATATGGGCAGGAATTTAAAGTACTGTAGCCCTTTAAAACAGCCCTTTAAAAACAGCTTTAAAAGCACAGTGCATGTATACGTTCTGGTACAAACAAGATGTGAAGAATTTGTGGATTTGGCCCGTGGTTCTGACTACAGAATCTGATAGGTTCAGAAACTGTGGCAAGCTGTACTGCAGTGGAATTGAACTTTATAGCTGACACGAAAACAATGGTTCACTACCAACCCCATCCACAATTTGTGGAATCATGATCAAACTATTTTTTTCAGAACAGTTCACATATTGCATACTGCATTGTAAACAATTCACAAAATAGGTAACTTACATGTAAAGCAGTCTTGTATATATTTCAATACATTTTCTCCTTGCTGTATATCAGGAACTTTATTTGGACTGGCAGGAGGGAAAGACAAATGATATGAGTGACTTCAAAAATTATTCCAACCTGCAAATATTGCCTTCTCAGCATATTGATAATGCTGCATTATACAAAGCAGTCAAACAACAGTGATTTGATTTCATGATGGGATACGCAATGATTGAACTCTATTTGAAAAGTGGTTTACTATTCATTAGGAGTGGGGATATGTTCAAGAGACACAGGCTCAATCATCAAATTTCTTAGGTGTGTGGAATTAGTAGCACAGTTCTTTTGATCCTGGCTGATATGAAATACAGCAGTACCTCAGGTTACATATGCTTCAGGTTACAGACTCCGCTAACCCAGAAATGGTGCTTCAGGTTAAGAACTTTGCTTCAGGATGAGAACATAAATTGTGTGGCGCGGCGGCAGCAGGAGGCCCCATTAGCTCAAGTGGTGCTTCAGGTTAAGAACAGTTTCAGGTTAAGTACGGACCTCCGGAACAAATTAAGTACTTAACCTGAGGTACCACTGTACTGACATATGAGACACACTTAACTATTGGAAAGCTATCCACATTTTTGGTTGCTTCTGAATAATAGAAGTTTAATAAACAAAAGTTAATTACCCTTGTTTGTTGCAGTATCTTGCTCTGTAGTTATCTTTTAAGTGATTCTGATGACAAAAAAGAAATAATTCTTATGAATATGCTTCTTGAAAATGACAATATTTATTGCAGTAATCATATGCCACGAAGCTATACAAAACATAATCAAGGCAACTCAAGGCTGCACACAAACAGCAGAAGTTTGAATAATCATAGTGAAGGAAGAGCCAGCTTTAATAGAAGTAAAATCATACATTCAGTAATGAACAGTTTGAAAAAGCTGTCCTGTATTTGAAGAGTGATAGGACCTGACTTGCTGTTAGGCAGAGTAAGGCAGCTGCTTATGGCAGCTAAAGTGTCATGAAAAGGCAGCAAGTTATTTCTTTAGTTATTGTTGTATTTTCACTTCACGGGAGAAGGGAGGCACTTGTGGGATGTTCTGCGTCAGGTGCCAAAATAACTTGACTCACCTAGGGTACTAAATACATTGTCTCAGCGACGAACTTTTTATTTCTTGCTCTGCCTCTGACAGAAAGATGTTTTGGCATACATTATAATCTATACTAACTCAGCTGGTATACTTTCAATTGATGGTAAATCTTCTAAGACATTTAATCTGGCAAGCAGAACCAGGTATAGATGTCTGCTATCCATTTGATTATATATTATGCGACTGGAACTTCAGGATGTGGCAACACAATGTAGTCAAAAGAATACAAACTCTCAGAAGTGGGCATCACCCTCTATGCGGATGAGGTGGATTGTTACATCTCCGATGTAAATATTTCAGGAGAAAAATCAGATGAGTCAGTAAATGAACACAGAGCTTTTTCCAGATGCACCTTGGATTTAGTACCAGATCTAGTACAAATTTAATAAATAATGACTTCCACACACACCACAAAACTGATACTAAAAGTCTATGACATTACTACCACTACTAAACCTTTTTGTTATACAATTAGTGACAAAATGTTCCTCATATATATATGAACATATATATATATATATATATATATATATATATATATATACACACACACACACACACACACACACAGTGGTGCCCCGCAAGACGAATGCCTCACAAGACGAATGCCTTGCAAGACGAAAGAGTTTTCCGTTTTTTGAGTCGTTCCACAAGACGAATTTCCCCATGGGCTTGCTTCGCAAGACGAAACGTCTTGCGAGTTCTTGCGAGTTTGTTTCCTTTTTCTTAAAGCCGCTAAGCCGTTAATAGCTGCTAGGCCGCTAATAGCCGTGCTTCGCAAGACGAAAAAACCGTAAGACAAAGAGACTCGCGGAACGGATTAATTTCGTCTTGCGAGGCACCACTGTATGATGTTATTCATATATGATGATATGATATATGATATTCATGATATATGTATATGATATTCATGATATATGTAGTTATTCATGATATTCATGATATATGTAGTTATATATGTAGTTATATATGACGATGATATTCATATATATATATATATATATATATATATGAACATATATATATATGAACTATATATATATATGCAGGTTTTGGTGTCTTCGGGTGTCTTCCCGTGTAAGAGTCGGGGTGTCTGTGCGACGTCGCCCAGACACCCCGACTCTTACACGGGAAGACACCCGAAGACACCAAAACCTGCATTCCTGTACCCGTGAAAATCTACGAAAGCAAATATATATATATATATATATATATGAACCGTCTCAAGGGCACTTGCTATTTTATGCCACCTGTCCATATTGGTGGCTGTTTTTAAAAATGTAAACAGAACCAAAATCCATGTTTGTTCCCTTTTCAAAGAGCTAGCCCAGCTTCCCTTCCAACTTTACTGCAACTAAATCTGCTCAGGTCGCAGAATGAAAACGTTGGAGCTGGAAGCATTCTGCCTAAAATACGAAGGACCCACAGTTTAATAATAATAATAATAATAATAATAATAATAATGAAAAAGGGGTGGATAGGGAGAAGTCATAGTCCATAGTGAAGTCAGGACGTCCTAGTAACCACTGGCAGGCCCCCAAAAAGAAAGAAACCGCTATAGGTTAGTTAGCTCCATGTTACGTCAAGCGAACTTTTACGGTTCGAATCTAGTCGGGAGAAACGAGGGGCGAAACTGAGGCGAAACTGAAGGCTGTCGCGAGCGAAATCGCCTCACGAGAGGCGTAGCCAGGATTTAAACTGGGAGGGGGCGCGATTGGTCAGTTATTTAACGATCGATTTCTAATCATTTCCTCGATTTTTGGAGGGGGGGAGACAGATACCCCCCGCCGCGCCCATGTTACCCCCTCCCCGCCCCCCCCATTTCTCCCCCTCTCTCCCCCCTCCCCCCGTCTCACCAGGGAGTGCATGGCGGCGACGTTGGGGCAGCCGTGAGGGGAGGGGCCGCCTCCGCCGCGCGGGACTTTTCCTCTCCTTCAACCCCGTTTCAAAAGCTCGCCTCGCGGGGGAGGAGGAGGCCGCTCATTGGCCGGGAGGGTTTGTGGCGTCATCGGAGGAGGCGGGGTCAGCGACGAGGGAAGGAAAACGAGAGGCGGAGGCGGTTTCCTCCCCGCCCCGCCCCCAGTCCCGAGCAAAAAGAGCTACTGCGCGTTTTTTGTAGACTCGCGCGCGGAAGGCGATATTGCGGGTTTGCCGTGGGGCAAGGGGGGGGGTGAGTGGGAGCGCGGAAAGGGTATCCCTAGAGAAATGCGGGGGGGGGGGGCGCGGCCGGCGGGGTTGAATCTTCTTTTTTAATAGATAACATTTTTTTTTAATCTATAACAATTTATTGATTTTCCAAAAATAACAATAATAATAAAAAGGGGGGGGGGGAAATAATTAATAACCAAATTAAACCATGAATTGAATCTTCAAGGTCTCCAAGCCATATAATAAGTGGTACTGAAAATAGAGGTTTCCTTAACTTCCTCCTCCTGTGAAAGGTGAGATTAGATACATAGAATATATATATATATATGTGTGTGTGTGTGTGTGTGTGTGTGTGTGTGTATAATCTCACCTTTCACAGGAGGAGGAAGTTAAGGAAATTATATGTGTGTGTGTGTATGTGTATATATATATATATATATATATATATATATATATATATATATATATATATGCAGGTTTTGGTGTCTTCGGGTGTCTTCCCGTGTAAGAGTCGGGGTGTCTGTGCGACGTTTCGACGAGGTCTCACTCGTCATCTTCAGGCTGGTGCTTTCGGCTTCTTGTTACTGGAACAGAGCAGAGTCTGGTGTTTGAGTTCCTATAAATACTGTTGAGGGGTGTGGTGTATAGCCTCCAACGTTCTGGGCAGAGAGGAAGTTCCTAGATTAGTGTGCCTTTTCTTCTTTTGTTCCTTAATTACTTGAGGGATATCTTGGGTGATTTCATGAGTGATATTCTGAATATCACTGGGAGGGTCATTAAGTGTAGATTAGTTGCTAAAGCTCTCGTGTCTTGACCTCTTGAGCTTGTGAAGAGTTTTTCTGAGAAGATGGCTGTGCTGCATTTAGTTGTGCTCTGGCTTGGCTTCGTGTATAGGGGCGAGCTGTGGTTTTGTGCCTTGTGCCAGCCAGATCTGTGTAGGGATTGCAGGGGGGTGCAGCATCCGGAGGTGCCACTATAGTTTGGCTACTGGATGGAGTCTGTAATATGTCTGTGGAGAGGGTCTGGGTTTGGGTCTGGTGTGGTTGATTGGTGACGGCGTTCTGTGTGCCTCTGGTTCTGGTGTCGGTTTTTGTGGGGAGGGCTAATTTCCAGATGTCAGGCAGGCGGGACGTGTCGTCACGCTTGTTCATGTTGTGAGGGTGTTTCTCTATCTCGATGGCTTCCATGATTATTCTCTTGTGGTGATGTTCCATGTTAAAGAGCAATTTGGAATCTGCAAAATTAATTTCGTGTCCTGTTTCTTTCATGTGTTGGAAAAGAGAGGAAGTTTTTTCTTCTTTTTTGACGGCATTCTTGTGTTCTGCGATACGTGCATTTATTCGTCTGTTTGTTTGTCCAATGTACGTGGCTGGGCAGACTTTGCAGGGTACATTGGACAAACAAACAGACGAATAAATGCACGTATCGCAGAACACAAGAATGCCGTCAAAAAAGAAGAAAAAACTTCCTCTCTTTTCCAACACATGAAAGAAACAGGACAGGTCACCCAAGATATCCCTCAAGTAATTAAGGAACAAAAGAAGAAAAGGCACATGAAAGAAACAGGACACGAAATTAATTTTGCAGATTCCAAATTGCTCTTTAACATGGAACATCACCACAAGAGAATAATCATGGAAGCCATCGAGATAGAGAAACACCCTCACAACATGAACAAGCGTGACGACACGTCCCGCCTGCCTGACATCTGGAAATTAGCCCTCCCCACAAAAACCGACACCAGAACCAGAGGCACACAGAACGCCGTCACCAATCAACCACACCAGACCCAAACCCAGACCCTCTCCACAGACATATTACAGACTCCATCCAGTAGCCAAACTATAGTGGCACCTCCGGATGCTGCACCCCCCTGCAATCCCTACACAGATCTGGCTGGCACAAGGCACAAAACCACAGCTCGCCCCTATACACGAAGCCAAGCCAGAGCACAACTAAATGCAGCACAGCCATCTTCTCAGAAAAACTCTTCACAAGCTCAAGAGGTCAAGACACGAAAGCTTTAGCAACTAATCTACACTTAATGACCCACCCAGTGGTATTCAGAATATCACTCATGTAATCACCCAAGATATCCCTCAAGTAATTAAGGAACAAAAGAAGAAAAGGCACACTAATCTAGGAACTTCCTTTCTGCCCAGAACGTTGGAGGCTATACACCACACCCCTCAACAGTATTTATAGGAACTCAAACACCAGACTCTGCTCTGTTCCAGTAACAAGAAGCCGAAAGCACCAGCCTGAAGATGACGAGTGAGACCTCGTCGAAACGTCGCACAGACACCCCGACTCTTACACGGGAAGACACCCGAAGACACCAAAACCTGCATTCCTGTACCCGTGAAAATCTACGAAAGCATATATATATATATATATATATATATATATATATATATCAGTATATATACCTCATAGAGAAATGTTCCCTGATACCAAGATGATTATGATGATAATAGTAATAATAATAATAATAATAATAAATTATTTGTACCTCACCCATTTGGGATGAGGGATTCTTTGGAATGCAGATAGAGAATTGATAAGAATAATGATCTGTTGTGACCTTGACGGAAGCGTACACTAGATGAGTTTTCCTGTGTTTTGACTCATCTTCCTTTTATCTCCCCCCTTTTCCTCCCCCCCCCCATCCTTCTTCTTTCCTTTTTCTTTTTTCTTTCCCATAGTGGCTTATGTTTTATGCCATGTACTTTGATATTCTTTGTAGTTATTTATTTAGCTTTTTTCATTATTTTTATTATTAAGGAATTTTCTTTTGTAATTTTGGTTGTCTATATTTATATGTATTTGTTTAAAGCAAAACAAAATTATATAGTAATTTTAAAAAGGAAATATATTTTTAAAAAATTGTCTAGTAGCACCTTAGAGACCAACTAAGTTAGTTCTTGGTATGAGCTTTCGTGTGCATGCACATGGTGCTACTAGACTATCAACACAGCTACCCACCTGAATTAGATACCTAGATAGTGATGTGAAATCCCGCTTCCTGAAGGCTCCTTATGGGAAATTAGAGAAGCAGATCCTAGGTAGAAAGAACGGAAGGCAACCAGGGCAAAATTGAATCAAAGAGGCAAAACAATGCCTGACCTTTATTAAAGAAAAGATCTGCCGCAGCAGCGTCTCCCCGTGTCACGCAGCGAAACAGGCAAGACCCAGATCAAAAGAATCTCCAGGCTTTTATACAGTTTACATCAGGGGTAGGCAAACTAAGGCCAGGGGGCCGGATGCGGCCCAATCGCCTTCTCAATCCGGCCCGTGGACGGTCCGGGAATCAGCGTGTTTTTACATGAGTAGAATGTATCCTTTTATTTAAAATGTATCTCTGAGTTATTTGTGGGGCCTGCCTGGTGTTTTTACTTGAGTAGAATGTGTCCTTTTATTTAAAATGCATCTGTGGGTTTATTTGTGGGGCATAGGAATTCATTCATATTTTTTTCCAAAATATAGTCTGGCCCACAGCTGAAAAAGGTTGCTGACCCCTGGTTTACATCAAAAGCTTTTCCCTCTCCTTCACTCCCCCCATCCCTTCTAAGCATTCACAAGTGACAGGTAAGAACGGTGTTACAACTGCATTGTTTTGTCACCTCCATATGTTTGAGAAGACTTGAGTGGTTGTTTCTTACATCAGAAAGTGAATGCGTTAATGGTTATATTTATTTGACAGAAACAGAGGTTATCGAGGCTGCTGCTGGGATTTACGTGAAGCGTCCCGTGTTTCCTTTCTTAACGCTATGCGTAACTTTGTAAGACAGGACCTTTAATAAAAGTAACTTTTGCATTCATGTGGTCGTGTGTTGCGTCTTTTATTCTAACGTGGTCAGTTGCCCTTGGGCATTGCCAGCATAAGATAATGTGTCTGGGCATGTATTGGTCTCAGGCATTTTCTGCTCCGCTCAAACCCTTATTTCTTAGTTGCACCTTGAAAAAAATGTTGATTAACTCCTGGGCATGTGATGGTTGCGAAGACACAGTAGATGGCAGTAGTAACCTCATGAAAATGAAACATTAACCAAGGACCACACATAGTTACAACTTGTAGATCTGAAATATACTCGGAGTAGAGTGTGGATTTCATGCTCTTTATTCAGCTCATAGTAGTGAGGAATGAATGTTTCCCCAAAATATCTGCTTTATATACATTATTTACACAATGGGCCGCACGTGATTGGCTAATTCCAGGATTCTCCGAGGGCCAATAAGGTTGCGGATTCACTTCCACCTGGAGCTGGATTGGGTGGCTCCTGCGGACCAATCATACTGCTGCATTGTTCTAGGACCAATCAGACTGCTGCATTCTGAATCCTAGGGGACATGGGTGGCGCTGTGGGTTAAACCACAGAGCCTAGGACTTGCTGATCAGAAGGTTGGCGGTTCGAATCCCCGGGACGGGGTGAGCTCCCATTGCTCGGTCCCTGCTCCTGCCAATCTAGCAGTTCGAAAGCACGTCAAAGTGCAAGTAGATAAATAGGTATCGCTCCGGCGGGAAGGTAAACGGCGTTTCCGTGTGCTGCTCTGGTTCGCCAGAAGCAGCTTAGTCATGCTGGCCACATGACCCGGAAGCTGTCTACAGACAAATGCCGGCTCCCTCGGCCAATAAAGCGAGATGAGCGCCGCAACCCTAGAGTCGTCCAAGACTGGACCTAATGGTCAGGGGTCCCTTTATTCTCTATTCTGAATCCTATTGTTCTAGGACCAATCAGACTGCTGCAGTTTGGATCCTATTCAACTCCGTACATAACGCCCCTCCCCTCTAAGTTCCAGTCCTGCCCGGGAGGTTGCATTCATAGTCCTCAAGGTACGCCGTCTGCCTACGTATGTGTTGCGGCCTGGGGTGTTCCCTGATCAGGGGTTACATAACACGATCCTACACATTTTTTGACGGAAACAAAATCTATAATAATAATAATAATAATGAGGAGGATGACCTAGGGGAGATGGGGCTTCCCAACCTGGGGAGGTAGCCCATCTAGGCAAAGAAAAACTCTTGATATTAAAATTCTGCTGCATTGTGGCGTATCTTTGGGAGAAGAAAAGGCTAAGGAGTGAACCCTACCCAAACCTGAGTCCTGAAGATGGTTGGATGGCACCTTGTATGCCTCCTTCCAGCAACTCGTACAGCCAAGCTAGCGCCAAATGTCTTGCTCTGCTTTCTGAGGCCGGGGCGGGTCTTGTCGTCTGGGCAGCCCAGGACCTCCGTGCACAATGTCTAGGCTTGTGCCCCAGGGACGTCACTTCACTCCTGCTAACTCAGTGGTTTTAACTTCACCCCCAGAGGCACACTCCGTTGTCTCTCGAGACAGATGGATGCCAGCAATAAGAACAAGCATCATAATAATAATAATAATAATAATAATTTATTACTTATACCCTGCCCATCTGGCTAGGCTTCCCCAGCCACTCTGGGCAGCTTCCAACAAAACACTAAAATACAATAACCTATTAAACATTAAAAGCTTCCCGAAACAGGGCTGCCTTTAGATGTCTTCTAAAAGTCTGGTAGTTATTTTTCTCTTTGATATCTGGTGGGAGGGCGTTCCACAGGGCGGGTGCCACTACCGAGAAGGCCCTCTGCCTGGTTCCTTGTAGCTTTGCTTCTTGCAATGAGGGAACCGCCAGAAGGCCCTTGGAGCTGGATCTCAGTGTCCGGGCAGAACGATGGAGGTGGAGACGCTCCTTCAGGTATACTGGACCGAGCAACAATCAGGGGACACGTTCAAGCACAAAAATAAACTTGATCCATCAGGATGACCATTCTTTTGCAATGATCACAAAGACATGGCACCAAAGAATAATAAAATAAGTAACTAGATGTGTCCGCCCCAAAATATACTTTGGATGAGGATAAATTGTAAATGTAGGTAAATAAGAAGATTGTTGTGTTCCAGGTGCCAATGCATCCTGTCTGGCCCAGAGCTTCCTGTGGAGGCGCATGGCACAGCCAAGGGCATCTTGGCACAGGCAAAATAGCCAACCTGTGTAGAAAAATGTAAGTAACTGGGAGTGCCCAAGAAAAACACCACTCTCCCTACATAACCAGGTACAAGTGCACTATTGGAAATAAATGTTTCTCTAGACTAGAGGGGCCCATAAATCAAAAGCGTGTATGTATAATTCACCCCTGGCTCGCACCTGCAAAATGGGCCCAAATGCAGGTGGAATACAAGGGGCTTAAAGAATTTATTCCTGCCCAGGTATTTTGGCTATAGAATGATCTTATGAATGATACACACCCACCCACACCAATGCATTATCTCAGGTTCACACACCTTAAAATGATGCGCCCGGTTTTCTGCATGGACTGCTAGTTATAAAAGCATTTTCAGTGATCCACAGACTGCATACGGCAACGTATCCTATTAGAAACCATTGACAAAGCCATGCACATTTTGATTGTATGTTTTCAAATCATTTAATGTGAAAAAGACAAAAAGCAGTTTTCATAACTGCTTTGGCTGTACATCATTTCTTGTGTACACAAACCCCACTCCCACTTCAAAATGTACTGAAATAAATTCACAGATAACACAAACTGCGGAAGTGTAGAGTCTCTCTCTGTGTGTACACATCTATCTATATTACTTAAACTGAAATCACTCTGAGATCACTTATGTGAGAAGAATAATCCTCAAGATAAGACTAAGGGGCTGCGCAACAGGTAGGGAGATCTCTGTGTTGTTTCTGCTACCTGTTCTGTAATTTTCTATACTGTAAGGTCTGCAAGGAAGACTTGCTGGAAAAAGGTTCTTCAGTTTCATGCCTACTGATGTATGACATCAAATGCAATTTTGCAAATGCAAAGGTAGTCTAGTTCTTACTTTTGAACACTGATTAGTAACCCCACAGACAAATAAGTAATAATAATGCTAGTAGAAGACATGATCACATCCAGATTGTGAAAAACACTCATTGCATTCCACTGGAAGTTCATGACAGCCATTCTTTTTTATTATTATTATTTCTACCCATCTTCTATAGCTTTCTGAGCTCACGGTACTTTGCCTTTTCCAAAAGTATTTAAAGCATAAAGATCAAAGCTTTTATTTGAAATATATACCTCTATTGCCACTATGGCAACATAAACAAAAGCTTCAGCACCCCTCCACGCCCCACTGTCACAAGGTGTATCTTCCCTCCCCACCTCCCACCGCCATAAGAAATATTTGTTGTTAAAATAAATTAATCAGCCAGTTGTCAAATCAAATATTATAAACTGTAACAAATTATAATAAACTATCATCTGTATATTTGGGGAAACACATTTGTGTAGCATTAATTACATTTTAAGACTATTTTCCAAATATTTATGGAAAAATGTATTTGGTACTCATGTGCCTATAGAAATATGAAACCGGAGAAACTGTATGTCATAATGTCAGAAAATATTGATGTAACCAAGGATCTCACTTTAGGGACACAGTCTGAAGCCTTTGTGAACCCGGTGATTTTTTAAAAAGCTCTAAAAATGCTAAATGTGGATTTGACTTCTCTAGCAAAGCTTGGAGGGGAATAAGGGGAAGAGAAGATGATAAGCAACAACACTACCCTTCAAGTGCTACACAAATGAGCAAAATGGGCCATGATGTATATACAGCACACTGCCATTTCATACAGACTGTGGCCAAAGTTGTTTCTCTGCCTCCTAGTATATTTTGTACAGGACTATTTAAATGTGGCTGTCTAAACTGTTTTGTTAATCACTCATTTCAGGCGAAATGGAATATGTCTACTAACATGCTTTACAGAACTGCCACACCAAGTGGCGGCAGCAGGCGGGCAGCTTTTGCAGTTTTAAAGTAAGAGGTCACAACCCAACACAGAACTGAACACATTTAAGCCCCCTGATTTGGGCTTAAGCATGCCAAGGTCCATGTTGAGTTATGGCCAGCGTTTGTGAAACCTTCAAAAGCTGATGGGGGGGGTGGTCTAATACGCAACCAAGTAGCGCCAGTGGTCAGACAATAGCACTGATGGAATAATTCAGTATCCTGGGGATGTAAACAGTGTGTTTAAACCTGGATCTGCCCTATTCCGTAAGAATGCAGCAGGTGCATGGGCTGAATTTTGAGCAACAAAAGTGGTGTGGGCAAAGACTGCTACACCCTCTTGCCACTGCAGGCTTACTTTATCAGTCTGTGGTTAGTACTGCAAGTGAGCTTGGGTCAGAGCAGAACACTTGGGGGTGAGGGGCTTGCAGGGAGAAAAGTAGTGGCCAGAGAGGGATCCTTCCATCGTATATTCTTTTTGCTACCAAAATAGGACCCATCCCATTCTTCCTATGTGATTGAAGCAGATCAAGGTGTAAAAATACGTGGTTCTGTCACCAGGTGTTCACTCTGACCCGAGGTGGCAGTTGAAGGATGTGGCAGTTGACAAGTTTCAGCTAAAAGCCCCACACTTGTATTTTCAATTCAGATCAATGTATTGGGCTAAACTCTTCATACAAAGAATGAATTACCAAGCTTATTAAATAAAACCAGTACGAAAAAGCAAACTAGCCCTGGCAATCGCTGTTCTGACAAAGGAATGCCTGGAACAGAATTGGTGTTGTTTCTGCTTTACAAGGAAAGACATAACTATTATTATTTTTTAGAAGAACATAAAACCTAACTTTACAAGAACTCAGCTTCTCCTCACTATGACTCTATTCCAAAGCAACATTTCAAATGTGCTATCAGCATCAGAAGGGGGAAAATAATAGCTGTGTTACTGAAATGAACGTCAGCGGGATGAACTGGCTTAGGGGCCAAGATGAAACAAAACAAAAGGAAATCAGTTTTAGGATGGTATAAATTGGCAGCTTCTTCAAATCTCAACTGCCACCTCCTTTAATGGTCAGTGTCTGTGATCAGGTTTTATGATTGCAGTTCTGGTCTTCCTGCAGTGCTTAATAAGTGTGTTTTCTTCAAAAAGAACCACCATTTCCAGCAAACTTCCAGTCCTCCTTAGGTATAGATAGCTATGAAAATGCTACATACAAGGAAATTGCAAGTCCGATTTGCTATGGAGCTCCTTAGTACATCTCACAAAGTTCCACTGTTTTGTTTCTGATTTAAGGCTTCACCAAGTATATAGTACCATTTAAAAAATGGTGCCACACTCCTTTCATGTGGTCCTGCTATGCTGTAAACGGTATGCCTGCATCAGTTATTTTCGTGGGCAAAATAGTAACGAACTGGTGGTCCCGGCAAGTCTTCTTCGCCATCTGTTTCTGGAGCAAATGATACTGTAAGGTCCACATACCTCTTATTCGCTGCTGGTTTCACAAGTTTTTGCATCCTACATGACAAAAATTAAGTATCAGCAGCGCATCATACATGAACCAAGCTCTCCTGAAGTACCACAAACAAATTCAAATTGCAAGCCATATGAGAGAACTTGTTAAAGATGCAACGGATCTGGCAAGTCCTGCATTCCAAGACACCACAGGTCTAGAAAGGAGATAGCTAAAGTTGATTTTATGAACTGTGGAGCTAGGAGGGGGGAGAGAATGGGGTTAAGTATTCATTTCTTGCTTTGTCCTGCTTTTGTCATGTGTTTGGGCAAGGGATGCAACTGGGAAGGGCAAGACGCTGTGATTCAGTATGCACAGAAGAGGAGATATGGCAATGGGATGTGACTAGCAAGATGAATAGAAGGTGGCTTAAATAATATTGGGCTACCCTCCTCTCTAGCCCTTCTCTCATCTGCCATGCCAGCAGTGCTCTCAATCTTAAAATAATGCTGTTCAAAATACCAGGGTAGTGAATTGGAAAACATCTTGCATTCAGAATCTGATCTTCAATGAACAAGCTAACAGAGCATGCACCAAACAAGAATCGTGCTACCTGTGAGCTAATATACTGCATACCCCCTTCAGATTTACTATTTAGTTAATACTTACGTCAGCTTTAATCTTTTGACATGTCCAGGCATTACAGGAACATAAAGCATTTTAACTCCCTGAACCACCATAGTTGGCTCAATTCCGTATTTCTCCTGTAACACACAGTATATGACAATTTATTTAAAAAAACCAGATTGCACTTGAGAAAAAACAAAACAACTCTTGTTACCCCAAATAAAATCAGGGGACCAGAAGACCCCCCCCCCAAAAAAAAAAACCCTTAAGGGGGAAAGCGAGAGAAGGACTTGTGTGAAGGAAAAGAGACTGAAAATGCTCCAAAAACAGTCTAAACTAAACCAATACAACAATAAGCAAATACAAAAGGAAAGAAGACACACAACAGTAAAAAAGCAAGGCTAGAAATGAGGGAAGAGAAACAGAACCATCTGGAGAGGAGGCAGACAGGGGACTGGGAATTTTCTGCCTGTGGATGCTAGGTGGCAGTTCTTAATGAAGAACCAAAAGTTCCAGTAAAAAAATGAAGTAGACCTGACATGTTTCCCCACTCCATATGCTACAGAACATGAACCTCCATAGACAGAATGGATTACAACTTTTGTAAAGTAGTAAATTATATGGGCTGTACACCACACTGCAATCCACCAGAACGAAAAACAGCAACACTATCTCCTCCATCTGTTTCTACTGCCTATTTATCACAAATAGCTTACTTTGACAGCATTTATGAAGTCCAAGAGTGTGAAATCATCTTTCCCATAAATAGTCCATCGATCCCAGATTGTAAAAGATATTCCATTTCTGTCAGAGAGCAAGAATGTAAAACACTTTATCCAAGACACTGTGCTGCAGCACATTTTTCAATCATTTACTATCAGTTAATAACTAAAAGGTTGAACACAAGCTTCCCACCAGAAAGCATAGCAAAAGAGGAAACGGGTCACTTTTCTATAAATTTCCACGCTCGTGGGTGTCAAATTGACACCGCCTGTATAGCCAGGAGGAGTCATTATCCCAGATACACCACCTGCCAAAATCTGCTACTTGAATACACCCATTGCTGAATCCTTCATATGTGCTATTTACCTTATTTCAGTTTTTCTCACTTCAGCTGTTTCTGTGAAGACAATTATTGGAATGGCCAAGTTGAAAAAGCAGTTTTTGTATGCTTGAAAGGGGTAGCCACCCACAATTTTGATCAATTCCAAAGCAACCTAGGGAAGAAATGTAAGAATTGGAAAAATTTTGCAGTAGCTAACAAACAAAGAACTAAAGAAGATGTAGCTGTTCTGATCTGTACAAGATGCAACATGAACCAAAGTAGTCTGGAATCAGTCTGGAAGATCAGAAAAAAATCTCTGAATTTAAACCCAACAGTGTGCCCCAGGCTGCTCTTTAATCCATTAACAGTTAGGAAGGTATATGTGATAACCAGGAAAAACTGCAGCAAATGTTTCCATTCCCCCCCCCCTAAATTGTTTATATCACCTCTTTCCTACAGCTGACACGCTGTCTCCATCAAAGGAAAATTAAGGTGAAGAATTAAAATGAGACTAACTTCAAGCTGACAGAATATGCCAAATTAGACGGTTTATCAGAAAAAATAAAGAATAAATCAAAACAGGAATTTGTTTCAAAATGGGAGGTTTTCAAAGATTATCTGAAAAATAAATATAGTAGTTTAAATTTTGTTGCAGCATTCGAGGAACTTCAGTAATACTTGCAAGGTAGATATAAGAAATTAGATTTGTTGAGAATAAGTTTAATTATGATAAAAGCGTGTACTGGCAAAAAGTAATATGAATTTGAAATATGGAATAGACGGGAGGTTGGGTCTTTAGTGTTAAGACCAATAGATGTTTTATTGTTTGCTAAGAAAATTATGTGTCTATGGTTATTTTTGTACAGTGGTGCCTCGCAAGATGAAATTAATCCATTCCGCGAGTCTCTTCGTCTTGAGGTTTTTTCGTCTTGCGAAGCACGGCTATTAGCGGCTTAGCGGCTAAGTGGCTATTAACGGCTTAGCGGCTTTAAGAAAAAGGAAACAAACTCGCAAGAACTCACAAGACGTTTCGTCTTGCGAAGCAAGCCCATAGGGAAATTTGTCCTGTGGAACGACTCAAAAAACGGAAAACTCTTTCGTCTTGTGCGTTTTTCGTCTTGCGAGGCATTCGTCTTGCGAGGTACCACTGCAATTTGTGTGTAATTTGGTATTTGTGTGTGTGTTTTTTTCTTGTTGTATAAATAAAAAACTTTTTTTTAAAAAAGAGACTACCTCCTATTTCCATGACAAACTAACATTGCTAATAGGAAGAGAGCCTTCTGCCTTGCAACCTTTGGCCAACCCAGCAGAGAAGCTAGCAATCGCAAAAAATGCACCCTCACTCACCAAGCCAGACACAGCCGCAGTGGAAGTTGCAATGGCAGGAATAATCTTTCCGGCAATCCGTTTTGTTTTGAGTCGATCTGCTGGTTCGATGTTATACATCTTGGCTCGCAGATTTGAAGCTGCTGTTATGAAGTCTATGTGCCCGTTACTGTCATCATCCTTTTCAAAAGCGAGTTCCTTCATTTGCAAATCATCTGTTCGGAAACAAATTAATTCATTGTTTAGGAATCTGTGGTCTTTTAGTTCACAGAATCATAGAAATGGAAGGAGTGCCAAGGGTCATCTAGTCCATATGTGGTGGGAATGTAAGAAGGTGAAAGGTTTCTGGGAATTGATATATAATGAATTGAAAAAGATGTTGAAATATACATTTGTTAAGAAACCAGAGGCTTTTCTTTTAGGAATAATAGGAAATGAAATAAATAGAAAGGATTGCAAACTTTTCCAATACGCAATAACAGCAGCGAGAGTTTTATTGGCCCAAAAATGGAAACAGGAACAACTACCGACGCTAGAAGAATGGAGAATGAAGCTGATGGATTATGCAGAACTGGACAAATGAACAGGGAAGATTAGATATTTACAACACCACAAGTTCATCTAGGATTGAAGAAAATTTACAGATTATTTGGAATGTATACGTGATAAGCAAATAACGCTAGTGGGTTTTAAAGAAGCTCTGTGAATGTTTGAGAAATATTGTAATAGAACAAAATATGAGGGAGAGGGTATATAAAATGCAATACAAAAATTAAGAAATGTGTAATTAAAAATTTGAATAATGGATGATGATCAGAGAGGCTGAAGGAAGTCTAAAAGAGAAAATATGTGATAAACTGTGATTTGATATTATAAATATATGTTGGAAAACTAATAAAAATTATTATTATTTTTTTAAAAAGGGTTATCTAGTCCAACACCCTGCAATGCAATTTTATGAAAGACATTGTTAGTTTGGTTCAATGAAAGCCTTCTCCATCTTGTGAGTAGATTATATTAGCCCATTTTGGTACTGGGTTCAGGGAGACTCACCTGGCGCCAGCATTAGATATGTTTGGCCTTAAGTAACAGTTCATTTCGTTTTGTGGTCTGGGTTCCTTTTACTTATATTCCTTGGTCTCTTGTATTCCCACCTGCCCTGATTATCTGTTCAGGGTGTTGTGAGTTTAATGTGCTCATGCTGATATTCTCTGTTTTGAGTGATTCTATTTGAGCTAATAGTTCTATCTGAGCTAAAAGGATCTAATATAAATATATTGATTGGAAATGTATTGTATTGTAACTATTGACTTATAAAATAAATAAATATATATAATAATTAGATCTAATATAAATATATTGATTGGAAATGTATTGCATTGTAACTTTTGACTTATAAACTAACTAAATAAATAAATAAATATCTAATAATTAATACTCACTTTTTGTAGCTTCATTGGCCAATATGGCAGTCTCCAACTGAAGTACAGCATTCCTTTCATCCTCACTGCTTATTGGAATGGGATCTGGTTTCCTCACTGTTTCATCTGTTTGTACAACCTGAGAACATCAAAAGTAAATAGAATAAATGTGAGTGTATGAATCTGTTTCTGTACGATACCTTGATTTATTGAAGCAGATTGAGTTATTCATCAATAAGTAACGTTTTAGTCAAATAGAGAAAACCTGTATTTTTTAGTTGCAATATTATGTAAAATGATAATCTGAAGAAGTGTGCATGCACACGAAAGCTCATACCAAGAACACTCTTAGTTGGTGCTACTGGACATTTATTTATTTTTTAAAATGTATAATGAGGGAACATTTTCAGCCTGGTGGCCTGGATCCTGAGGTCCCCCACTCTGACAGCCACTTTGACAGGCGGAGCCACTCACCTGTCATCACCATGACACCAGATGACCCATTTTTCCTTTGCAATGTGGCTTGAACTCAAGAGGCACGGCAAAGGAACATCTCCCCAGCCAATTCAAGTGGGGCTTGGCAACACTGCTGATAATTTCAAGCCCTACTTGGACCAGCTACATTCCAGAGTTTCCAGTCAAAAAATCCCAGGTGTAGCTGATCCAAGCAAGCTTTAAGTCACTGCCAATTAGCTGGCTGGCACCAACTTCAAGCCTAAATTTCATCAGGGATCAGCTACACCCCAGAGCTGTGCTTTGCAATTCACAAAGCAGCAACTTCAAGCCTTGAAGGCTCTCATGATTCTTCCTTTGCAGCTATGTCAAAGGCTCCAGTCATATATCTGAGATCATGTGCCAGTATGAGGGAGGGGGAAAAGAGGTGAGCATGGCTTGCAGGAAAATGGCCTCATGGGCCAAGCTGGGACCCTTACTGGGCCCAATCAGGACCACAGGCCAGAAGTGACCCACAACTGTTCTAAAACACCACATTTTGGGGCGATACTAAAGTAGTTTATTAACTCTGTCTAAAAATCAACAGTACAAACATAGATGGAACCTATGAGCCTACAATTAGAAACTTAAGGCAGAACTGCATGTGCACTTAAACAGAGTCTAATACTTTCTGTAAATGTGGGGTTTGGCACAAACTGCACATTTCCAGCACGTCTCCAACAATTTTTGGAAACATTTTTCCTAAGACTATATCACCGAAGGAGGGGCTTTGCGCTAAGAAAACCAGGTCTACACTAAAGAAATATACTTTACTTTGTATGATTAAAGTTAGTTTTACAAACTCTTGCATCATTTAATCATTTAAGCGAAAAGCTATAAATATTTGCACGCTAAATATTAGTATGGAAACACTTGTAGAAGAGGGATGGGGAGCTTGTGGCCATCCAGATGTTGCCAGACTACTACTCCGCTCATCTCTGACAATTGGGCATGCTGGCTGGGGCTGATGGGAGTTGGAGTCCAACAACATCTAAAGGACCACAGCTTCCTCCCTCCTGCTTTAGAGTATTCCAAGCCCTGGCACAAATTACATCAGGCATAGGCAACCTCGGGCCCTCCAGATGTTTTGCGACTACAACTCCCATGATCCCTAGCTAACAGGACCAGTGGTCAGGGATGATGGGAATTGTAGTCCCAAAACATCTGGAGGGCCGAGGTTGCCTATGCCTGAATTACATGGTCATATTGTTTACAGCCGCCCTATAAAGGTAAGCCAGAAGCCAAGAGAGAGCAGTGAGTTCATGGCAACTGCGACAATACTGGAGAACTGGGAAGCAGCCTATAGAACATCATGCGTAGGATGAATAAAAAACGGATCATCAAGAAAAGGGGAGTAGTGAAGAGGAACACTATTTAAATGAGCTTACTTTGTTAGAAGGCCGAAACTCTTGAATCCTCAGTCCGGAAATGATCTTTAAAATGGTTTCTTCTGACATATCCTGTGTTTTGTTAAAACAGCACCAGTTAGCATGAATGGAAGAAACCACATGTCCTCTGCTCTTCAACTTTAAGCCAAAACTAATTAAGAATCCACTTATCACAATAAACGTCGAAGGAACCTATAACTTATCAAGCGCGTGGCTCATGAACATTTCCTAGCAAACTTTTCTACAAAAGCTGAACCTTGTATACCTTGCACACATTCCAAATAAGACTCATTTTCTAAAACAAAATGCATGTGAACGTATAAATACTGATGGACTAATGGATATCGCTTTTACACCAGACACATAAATATATACAAAGGGAAGTCAATTTTGCATTTATTATAAGTTAGTTTGCAAGTGCATTATTAAAAGTAGAGATGGGCCAGGACACAAATTTCAATAATCCAGGCAACAAGATTAGATTTCAATGCATCTGCCAAAATACATTGCAAGAAAGAATTCTATCAAAATGAAATATCAGGAAGAATAATTCATAGAGGTGGGATATAGGTCTCATAACTTATTCAAAGCATCTTTGGACATACTGAAGATTCCTGAAGTTAATTCAGTCGCTGTCAGTAGCAGGAGTAATGCTTTGTCTAAAAGTTGGATTTTGGAGCATATTTTCCCTTTGTAACAAAAATGCTTCACTTATCAAATGATTCTGAAAAATTAAAACAGAGAGCCAAACAGTGCAAATTCTACACCCTCCAACTGAAGGCTTACCTTTTCTGTAAAAGGGATACAGTAAATAACTGCAAATAATTTTGCTGTACTCAATATGAAGCTGTAGTGCCTGGAGGAAAAAGGAGATCGGGGTGGGTTTTTACTCCATTTTCCTGCATTCAGATATACTTCAAACCTAGCTAACAATGGGAAGGAGAAGAAATTCACTGAGCAGTTGAAGCAGAGGGGCTGAAAGAACAGGGGGCAAGGTTGCCTTTGAGAAAACGCTTACCTGCTTAGTGTGTTTGCTTTTAAATGGCAAAGATTCAGAATACACCTACTTCAGAGAAATTTCACAGAACAAATCCCTTCAGACTACAACTATGAACATATACGTAGGAATTACCTGTAGTTTGTAATGTATAGCATACAGAAGTGTGAGGTCTAATTATGATGAATTCTTTTTAAAAAGTGAAGAGAAAGAGCTGGGAAAAGATGGGAGGTGCAGAATGATATGACTTAACAGAGGAGAATGCTGTTCAAGCTATAAGGAAGAGTCTGGCAGGAGTCACAAAGCTGGGAGCAAGAGGGAGGAAGAACTAAAGGAAGCTGCCTGCTAAATATGCAGCACACATGAAAGATAAAAGTGACAAACAGAGGGAGCAGAATTGCATAGTTCAAAATAAGAGTGGCAGAGAACCTTCTTTAGGAATTTGACATTGCCAGGAAGTGCTAATATTCCAGACTGCTTGCACTTCCTATCTCCTTCTAAATGAAGCAAAAGGAGGGATTACAAGCTGCAGGCCCTGGCACTGCTTCTGAAGGAATGCAGAAATACAGGGATCTTTCAGAGCTCACTGTGGATCATACAGAGATTGGAAGCACAGTGAAGGTTTGCCATATGGAGATGTTGGTTGTCAGAAAGCAGAAAGGGGTAATGTAAGACTTGGAAGTAGAAATGTGCAGTCAATATCTATTTTGCTCAGGAATAGATAATGTTAAATTTGAACTGTCGTTCTTAGTAGATGCTGACAGCAAATCCCCAAAATGCTGCCTAAAGTTGAAATGGAGTTTTGTGTGGACATGGAAAGTGCCAACAAGAAAACTGGGGGGGGGGGGGAAAGCATAAACAAACATGCACATGAGGCAACTATCATGAAGATATTCAAAGTTTGATGTATGGCAAATACTCAAAGAAAAAACTGCTGCCAAAAGGAGACAAGTCACAAAGTTACGCATTATTTGATGTGGGTGGGTTTCAGATTAGAGGAGTCAAAAGATTATTCTAAAGGCCATATAGGTTTTTAGGACATCTTCTTTGAAGAGATCGTCTAATAACACACCTTTTATATGAGTACCAATATGCCCACAAACAGATCATGTGAAGTTCTTTGCCCCTTACAATAACAATAGTGTAAAGAGAGAGATTTACTCACAAAGGATCGTTGATATCAAACTGTATCGGGAAAGGCGGTCTCTTTGGTGACTGCCAAAATAAACCTGGTGGTTTGAAAGAAAGCATTTTGAATCTTAAAAGGATTGAAGTTAGAAATACTTCAAACATATCAAAATTAATTTAAACTTTTACTGTACTTACTGCCATCTTTTAATCGTGTGTCTATGGGAAATGAATGAAGTAACTGGAGTGCCTAGATGGGAAGAAATACTCTCAATGAAGTGAGATAACACACATCAGCACATGTTTACATTACCGAAACCTTGCAATTCATTCTGCTGCTCTAAAGCCAACCTTGTTTTTAACAGAAAGGTAGAAAGCATTCTCATTAGCCATTAAAATATTCAGTTCTAAAACACTTTCTGGCAAATTCGTCCCTATGCTAAATTGTTTTGAGTTCTGTAATCTAAGAACTGAAGGAATTAAAGTATGTCTACCAAATGTAGCTCTATCGGAATGTCTTACTCGCCATAGAAGGGTAATTAAAGGCACTTCAAAGGTAGACTACTTTGGCAAGACTTGGTTTCCATTCTTTCCTTTATAAATGAGACAGAATATACTTTTATTCCACCCACAACACAATAATCTCTGTGGAGAGGATACTTGAATTGACAATGCATAAATAAACATATTGCTTGTGTACTGTTTACTGCACATGAAACTTAGTAACTGTAGTTATATGTTGTTCTTATATTTACATGAAAATCAATAAGAATTATTTGGATTTTTATAGAAAAGTATGTCTACCAGACAACTGACATCATTTTAAGATAAAAGATAATCCAATGCTAGTGAAACTGAGGTCTTCCCCTCATGTTAAAAAGGATTAGACAACAGCTCAATGAGCATTAAATGTACATTGAAAATTGAGAATTTAAAGAAATCATAGCATCAACCACCA